>NC_090266.1:235475384-236725384 GCF_040414725.1 Anabrus simplex
CGGTATTGACCGTCTTCACAATGAACAATAATTTTTTGTTAAAACACCTTATTGCTTGTTGTCCGGCTCCGTGGCTGAATGGTTCATGAGCTGGCCTTTGGTCGCAGGCGTCCCGGGTTCGATTCCTGGCAGGGTCGGGAATTTTAACCATAACTGGATAATTTCCTTGGCAGGGGTACTGGGTGTATGTGTCGTCTTCATCATCATCATCATTTCATTCTCATCACGACGCGCAGGCTGCCTACGGGAGTCAAATCATAAGACCTGCACCTGGCGAGCCGAAGTCCTTTGACACATCCCGGTACTAAAAGCCATATGACATTATTATTATTATTATTATTATTATTATTATTATTATTATTATTATTATTAATATTATTATTATTATTACTTGTTGGAATGTAATCCTTTTTCCCTTTGAATTAGAAGGTTGAGCAGTAGCATAGAAATTCCTTCTGAGATATAACAGAGGATAATAACGCGTTTTTATTTTGCATTCTTTACATTTTTTGCTGATTTGGGATGATCGGTTATTATTTTACCTTTCAAGCATGTTTTAGGCCAATATATAGTATTTTGAAGAATTTTTAGATCATTTTAACCTTTTTAAATGTAAGCATCTATTCTATATGGTCACACTGATAAAAATACACAATGACAGTGCAAACAATTATCCATTTTTCTTGCATGTGGTTAAATTTGCCAAACATCTTTCATGGCCAAGTCTTGTGTATCCAATGTATGTGTATAAATACAATACAGAACTCTGATAATTAGGAGAAGGTATTTCCTAACGTGTCTCTAAACCATCCATCGCACCCGCCACTACATCTAGTTATTCACCCCCGCGTACTCAGGTTCAAAAAGAAATGGAAAAGAGAAGGGATTGGATACAACGGTTAACTTTCCGCTTTAGTACACGATTGTCTTCCGAAGTGTATACTATAGTTCTGTGCAAGAAAATGCCAAAAGTGAAACAAACCCAAATTGTATTTTTAAATCAGCCAGTGAACGAATTTGGAAAAGACGTGTTTACAACAGATGGGCATGTATTATTTTATAAACTGTGCAGTATTAAAGGGCGTGCAGAAAGTAAGTTTATTGTACAGCAGCACATTACACGAGGAAAAACATCCGAAATCTGTCACTAGTGCAAAGAACAGAAAGTGTTCCCAGATTCTTCTAGGGCAAATTGCTAGCACTACATCCAGCAAGTCGTTAGGTCCATATTATATACACTTTCAAGTAAATTGAGAGGAAATTATTTCTGTAAAAACGAAAGCTGTGCAGTGGATAGAACAGGGATATATTACTTGTAAAACCATAGCACCAGAATGGAGTTTGTTAAAATATTTTAAAGTAAATTTTGACTTATTTTATTGCAGGTTCCCGTAATTTAACGGACATTTTTGATCATATTCAGTGATATTTTTAGGACAACATCTGACCCCAGCTTATTACCGACTATATGCTGTTGTTGCTTTTCTGTTGCTTTTGCATAGCTGACTGAATGTTGTTTTTCTTTGCATGTAGGCCTACCCATAAAATGTAGAATGTACGTACGGTACTTACATATCCCGAAACAAAAAGTGCACTAGATCAGAATACGGAAATTTTTTTGGACGCTGTATATGTTTGTGTGAGTTATGTTGTGTGTACATACCAGACCAGTCATGTTGCCCTAGAGAGAAATTCGAGGTTTATGTTGACGAAACATGATCCCACCCCAAATGATAGAACTGGCTTGCTGCTAATGAATGAAGGGCTCGTTCCATCTCCCACCGAATCGTCTCCAGACTCTTATGTTCATGTTGTGTGGGTGCAAGTTTTTGGCGACTTCATCAGAAAAAGAGCATGCACGTCCACACTTTCTGATGCAATGCTGCTCAACTCACACGAGCTGCCCTATGGTGTGGTTTTAGAGGAGTCGTTGGTACAGAACTCCTTGATGTCAGTCCTTTTTCATGCAGCCGATTTCGCACCGTTTGATCTAACACATTCATTTCGGTGACTCTCCTGATGGAGCGAGGTGGCAGTGGCAAGTAGGCCTACAACGCGATTGTGCTGAAACAAATGCCGGTACTTCCTGCGAGTTGTCTTGGTAGGACGTCTCGTCCGTTGTCGATCAGCAACCGTTTTGTGTCTCACTGAACTTTTTACCAATCCGGAGCCATCACATTGACTCACTCTAACACGAGAGGTCACATCCACTTGTCACCATCCTTCTTGTAGTATTCTTGTGCCATTCGAATACTGTCAGTAACTGTACTGCCATGTTCAGCTCAGTCCTAATGTGCTGTGTATACACCACGAACCTTATAAGTTATGTTGTTAAACTGACTGACACGACAAATGCCTCCTTTCGGACAAATATCGGACCTGATCTCTGTCTCATAGTCAGGCATTAACCTACAGTGCATACTGTAAACATGTTTGAGTTGTCGTGACATATACTGTGTGCGTAATACGCAAAACTTTCTTCAGCACTGCATTTCGCTGACGGAAAGCTTCCATTTTTCCTGGCAGAAATGAAAAGAATGAACCTCGTAATAAAAACTCCACGATGTATTATACAGTTGGTCCTTTTCCATCAGTATCTTCGACGGAGAAGGTTTAGAATACATCACGAGATCTGTTTTGATCAACTGAGGAAATAATAATGAATAAAGTAAGCGATATTAGCCTACTAATTGAGCAATTCGTTAGGACGATGCTCTGAAAGCTGCACGATTGATGTGGTCTTGATTCGTCTGCCGAGTAGGGCCTAATGGAGGGCAGTGTTTTTCGACACCTTCACTTTAGATGAAATTTGGCAGTCGAATCAATTTCAATTGTACCTTTAAATTAGTGTCGTAGATTGAGTTCCCTTTATGTATTCGGAATATTCTTATTGTCATAGAATAACTTTCTTCAGATTGTCCAAGTTATTTCTAGGGTCGCTGGAATCTCCCGGGCTCATTTCTTTATGGTCTTGGCCGGGGGTTTAAAACCAGATGCCCTTCCCGACTCCAGGTGATTCTTACGAAGATATTTATCGACCCTGGATCGACCTGGTTTCAAACCGCAGCCTTTTGGGTGGGAAGCCAGTAGCTAAGACACTGAGCTAATTACGCCCCCCCCCCCTCGCCCCTATTCTTGCGATAGAATGACCGTACTTAAACGAAAAAAATAACTGCACACAGTGCTTGGAATTGGACAGTGGACATCACCAGATAAATTAATTCAGTGCACTAGACTTCTGTTTCAACAGTATTGAAGCAATTAAAGATATAACTTATGAGTGTGAAAATGGAAGGAAACAAATAACCTCGTGACTCAGACGTCGCGAAGTTCAAATCTCACAAATTGACGCTAAATTTGTGGTCTATGAAGCCAAGAAAGGCAAATATTATCCATTATATACAATTATCATACTTCTTCCATACTAGCAACATTTCACAACCATTCCCTTGTCATTGTTCCGTATTACAGTCCCCATCAGCCAGCACTTGACGCTTGTTGCAGCTTTATCCTCCGACAGAGACCAATAATAACGAGGATGGAATGAATTTCAAGTACAGACAATTTAATGATTCAGAAGCAAACAACAGCATAATTAACGCTGGTGCTAATTTTGTACTAATTAGATGAATTTAACTGGCAGGTTTATTTTATTGGTTTTTACTTCATTTTCTGTACTTACGTCCATGCAGTAATTGATTTACTATTATTCTCGTGTATTCCGAGAGGTACTGTACGTATCACAAACATCAAGCCATTCTAACTTGCTATGCGTCCGTCTCCTTGGCTGAATGGTCAGAGAGTCCCGGGCTCGATTCTCGCCGGCTCGAGAATTTTAGCCACGTCTGGATCAAGGACTGGGTGTTTGTGTTCGTCACAATGCACACCTCATCATATGCACACTAAACATCACATTACCAACCACCATAGTGAATATCGCAATAGTGAATAAATCCCTCCACATAAGGTTTACGCTGCGAACTTTGCTATTTCATGATGGTTCATCTGTCACTGAGGTCCCAGTACCATTTAGGGCTGTGACAGTGTGGAAACTGATGAAGTATAGGTGGTGCGGAGTAATAACATTCGGCGCACGACTAGTGCATCTGATTGGTACGAAAAGTGTTACTCATTGGGTCAATCATGCCACAATAGCACTTTCTGATCCAGTGAGGTAAGCAATGGCAAATTACCTTGCTCCTCATCCAACTTAATATGACCAATTTTTGGGCCACCATCTGCTTGTGCGATTTCCCTCCCCATAACTATTGGTGATGGCATTTGAGGATCCAGCCATTTTCCGCCTGATGACATAAGAGAAAGAAGAGTTGATGCTAGAAAGGACATCTGGTCATAAAATAGACCCAAGTCCACATACGGAGCAGAGTTTGAAACCGCGACCATACCGGGATGTAGGAAAAGTAACAGAGGCAAGGGCTACTGGGAAAGATGGCTGCCTCTGTTCCCGAAAGTTCAACCGATAAGGCTAATAGGTCATAAGTTAAAAGTTGTAAGCCGCTAACGTAGTTCTCCAAAGTTAGGCCAATAAGAACAGTGTATCACCATTAGCCCTAGCAATAGGAAATTGCGCGCAGCCGCCATCTTGCACAGTAACCCCTGGGGTAGAAGCCCCATTTTGTATCCTCAGATACAGAAGATGATTCCAACTGGGTGTACACTTAAATGATGCACCTGGCTCTTTGTAGTTGCCTGTTGAAATGTTGCCCACTGTGCCCATGCGAGAAACCAAATCACGTCATGGTCGATCGACACTTAACTATTTTAAAAATTCAAAAATCCAGTATCTGTAGATTTATATGAAAGTAAAAGCACGCTGATTCGGACAAAATTCCGCCATTCTGGCTTTTTTAGCACTTCAGAATTTAAAATGGGAAAATTTATTTATTTATTTATTTATTTATTTATTTATTTATTTATTTATTTATTTATTTATTTACTCTATGGTTCATTGTGTGGGTTACTGTAGTCACGTCGTGGTTCGTGAACTGTGGGCAACGGCTGAGTGGCCTACTAAGTGGTACTGAGAGTCGGGATACCAGTTGCTATGGAATAGGAGTGGGCATCTCGGACAAATTCTGATTCATGGCCCTCCTTGTGCTCAGGCGGCTAGAACTATGCAACCCACCGGTACTCCTTAACCCGTTAGAGGAGAGATCCTCACTTGCACAATGTGTAAGTAGCGTAGCATTCTGCTTCATGAATTTACCGAGCTCAGAACATTTTAAGCAAGCCTCAGACCTATCGGAGTGACGGTCTCCAACTCCGATTTGACAGGCGAGGGACTCCTCGGAAACAACTTGGCGAACAAAATGGAATTCGATGGGGAGCTATCAATATTAATGGGGCTAATGGAAGAAAGAAAGTAAAACTGACTGAGTCAGCAAAGAGGATGCATCTGGATGTGCTAGGAGTAAGTGATATTCGGGCAAGAGAAGATAACGAGGAAGAGAGAGGAGATTATAAAGTGTACTTGATGGGTCTTAGAAAGGGAAGGGCAGAATCTGGGGTAGGGCTCTTTATCAGGAATACCATTGCACGCAACATAGTTTCTGTTAGGCACGTAAATGAGCGAATGGTGTGGGTAGATTTGTCAGTTGGAAGAATTAGGACTGAAATTGTCTCCGTGTATTCACCATGTGAGGGTGCAGATGAGGATGAAGTTGACAAGTTTTATGAAGCATTGAGTGACATCGTAGTCAGGGTCAACAGCAAGGATAGGAAAGTTCTAATGGGCGATTTCAATGCGAGAGTTGGAAATAGAACTGAAGGATACGAAAGGTGACTGGTAAATGTGGGGAAGATATGGAAGCTTATGGGAATGGAAAGCGCTTGGTTGACTTCTGTGCTAATATGGGCTTAACAGCTGCGAATACATTCCTCAAGCATAAGGCTATTTACCGCTACACATGGGAGGCTAGGGTTACCAGATCCATAATTATATGTTAACCGACTTCGAATTCAGGAAGTCTCTTCGGAATGTACGGGTTTTTCGCGTATTTTTCGATGATACAGGCCACTATGTGATCTCTAGGCCTGGGATAGAGAAAGCTAAATCTGTCTGCAAACGAATAAGAGTAGAAAACCTCCAGGACGAGGAAATTAGACAAAAGTACGTGGATATGATTAGTGAGAATTTTCGAACGGTGAAGTGTAAGCAGGTTCAGGATATAGAAAGTGAATGGGTGGCATACAGGGATGCTGTAGTAGGAACAGCAAGGGAATGCCTAGAAATGACTGTGTGTAAAGATGGGAAAAAGCGAACATCTTGGTGGAATGATGAAATAAGAGCAGCTTGTAAACGTAAAAAGAAGGCTTATGAGAAATGGCTCCAAACAAGGGCCGATGCAGACAGAGAATTGTACGTAGTTGAAAGAAACAGATCGAAACAAATAGTTGTTGAATCCAAAACGAAGTCATGGAAAGATTTTGGTAATAACCGGAAAGGCTAGGTCAAGCAGCAGGGAAACCTTTCTGGACAGTAACAAACGATCTTAGGAAGGCAGGGTAAAAGGAAATGAACGATATTTTGGGTAATTCAGGTGAACTGATTATAGATCCCAAGGAATCACTGGAGAGGTGGAAGGAATATTTTGAAAATCTTCTGAACGTAAGAGGAATTCTTTCTGGTGGTGTCGCCATCAACCAAGCTCATGGGGAAGAGGAATATGATGTTCGTGAAATTACGCTTGAGGAAGTGGGGAATATGGTAAATAAATTCCGTTTGCACAAAGCAGCAGGAATAGATGAAACTAGACCTGAAATGGTGAAGTATAGTGGGAAGGCAGGGATGGAATGACTTCATGGAATAGTTAGATTAACATGGAGTGTTGGTAAGATACCTTCAAATTGGACAAAAGCAGTAATATTGCACCTATCTATATGCAAAGGAACAGGAAGGATTGCAACAACTATCGAGGCACCTCATCGATTAGCATACCAGGCAAAGTATGCACTGGCATCATGGAAGGTAGGGTGCGATCAGTGGTTGAGAGGAAGTTGGATTAAAACCAGTGTGATTTCAGACCACAGACGGGCTGTCAGGGTAAGATTTTCGGTATGCGCCAGGTAGTTGAAAAAGGCTACGAGAGGAATAGACGTTTATGTTTATGCTTCATAGATCTAGAGAAAGCATGACAGGGTACCGAGGGAGAAGACGGTCGCCATAGTAGGGACTGTGGAATTAAGGGTAGATTATTAAAATAAATCAAAGGCATTAATGTTGACAATTGGGCAACAGTGAGAATTTATGGGGAATTGAGTTCTTTGCCGTTTGTAGTTTACATGGATCGTCTGCTGAAAGCGATAAAGTGGCAGGGAGGGATTCAGTTAGGTGGAGATTTAGTAAGCATCTGGCCTATGTTGACGATTATAACTTAATGGCAGATTGTGCCGAACGCCTGCAGTCTAATATCTTGAAACTTGAAACCTGAAAACAGTTGCAATGTATATGCTATGAAAAGTAGCCTTTCGAAGACTAAATTGATGTCAGTAGGTAAGAAATTCAATAGAATTGAATGTCTGATTGGTGATACAAATCTGGAACAGGTAGATAATTTTAAGTATTTAGGTTGTGTGTTCTCCCACGGTTTTAATACAGTAAATGAGATTGAATCAAGGTGTAGTAAAGCTAATGCAGTGGACTCGCAGTTGCGATCTACAGTATTTTGTAAGAAGGAAGTCAGCTCCCGGACGAAACTATGTTTACATCAGTCTCTTTTCAGACCGACTTTGTTTTATGGCAGCGAAAGCTGGGTGAACTCAGGATGTATTATTCATAAGTTAGAAGTAACAGGAATGAAAGTAGCCAGAATGATTGCTGGTTCAAGTAGGTGGTAACAATGGAAGGAGGGTACTCGGAATGAGGAGATAAAGGCTATGTTAGGGGTGAACTCGGTGGCTGAAGCTGTACGCATAAACCGGCTTCGGTGGTGGGGTCATGCGAGGCGAATGGACAATGATAATGGACTCTGTTATGGAAGGTAAGAGAAGTAGAGGAAGACCAAGACGACGATGATTAGACTAAGTTTCTAACGATTTAAAGATAAGAGGTTTAGAACTAAACGGGGCCACAACACTAGATGCAAATAAAGGATTTTGGTGACTTTTAGTCAATTCACAGAGGCTTGCAGACTGAACGCTGAAAGGCATACCGGTGTATAATGATTATGTATGTATGTATGTATGTATGTACGTATGTATGTATTTTATACTTCTGATGATGAAGTGCCACAAAAACTCTAATGGCTGGCTGAGTAGCGTTCTATGACACTCCCATTCTGTGCCAACGTTAATCGTACCTAATCGCGATGCAGTTAATTGGAATTTAGTGTACTTAAGGGTCGTGAAACATGTAACAACATTGTTATTAAGGTTAACAATATTTAGGTTCTCCCTTTTCCACCGGGGCTTTTTAAGTCGTTGAACAAACTCCCTCTTTCCCTCACTTTCACATTCTACACTACCAAAACACGCCTCAAAGCGTTTGATTTTTGTTAACAATCTCTGTGTTTGAATGTGGAGCTGGGTGTTATTTTTTGTATGGAACTGCAAAATATTTTGGTCTAGAATTGAGTGGCTCAGATATTTGCAGACTTAGAAATGGAAATATTCTCGAGTGTGGAATAATCCGGGCAAAAAGAATGCAAGTAATAACGAAAGCCATCTCCATACAGACTATGAAGACCTGTGGAGGGCTGGAAGTTAAATTCATCTTCAATCCGTAACCTCAGCACTAAGTGGGAGAGAGTGGTTAGCCACTTCTATCCGAACCTACTTTGACTGCATCGACTAAGCATCCCTATTTTCGAAAAATAAATAGCGAATATCGCTATGATCCAGAATCATCCTAATACACATCGTTATACCAATACTTTCATAGTAGCCTGTGAGTCGTACTGTTCCCAGTTATGAAGCCTAAGAGGTAATTTATAAAACTCTTGTAATATCCTCTTTCTTTTATCATTTTTGCTATAGTAGTTAATACCAGAATCATAGTTACTCACTCACTTTTTTCACTCCTGCTGCCGCTCTTTCCTCTTCCAGGTGAGGTCGCGGCTGCGAACTGTCATACATCTGGAGTTAGCCATGTTTTATGGCCGGTCGACCTTCCTGACTCCAGTCCTGTTCACAATTGCGTGTTTTATTGGTGGATGGTTGAGTGTGGTGTGTTGTATGTACATGAAGGGATGTGCACGGAGACGAATACAAACACCTATTCCCCAAGGCAGAGGAATTAATCATACGTGGCCTGTGATCGAACCCAGGACCCGCTGAACCGAAGGACAACGCCCCGACTACTCAGACAAGGAGCTGGACAAACATGCTTCATATTATCCCAGTTATTTCGCGGGCTGCAGCAACCACCCAGGCTAGTGCTTCTTTCTTAACACGTCTCACCGACACGGATAGATCCTATGGCGACGATGGGATAGGACGATGGGAAGGATGCGGCCGTGGCCTTAATTAAGGTAGAGCCACAGCATTTTCTTGGTGTGGAAACGACAGAAAACAGTCTTCAGGGCTGCCAACAGTGGGGTTAAACCCGCTATCTCCCGAATGTAAGCTCACACCTGCGCGACCCTAACCGCACGGCCAACACGCTAGTTTTTTTTCTTTCGCCGGGAATTTAGGGCTGGATGCCCTTCCTTGCGTCACGTGATTTTTCAGGTGAGAATTCCAATTCGGGATCGACCGGGATTCGGTTAGAGAGCCAGCAGCTGATCACGCCCGCTCACAGCTACTTACTTTGTATTGTAAATTGCTACCTTGATCTCCAATATTGTCTCACGGTGCTACCATTTTGCAGGACTCAACTGTTATATTAATACTCAGCAGAGCATAGCATAGCATAGCATAGCGTTTTCCTTTTTCATTCGACATTATCGGAAGAAAAGCCATCAATTCTTCTTCTTTGTTCTTCCACTTTTTCGGTAACTTGATTTACACTGGGGCTGCTCCCTCCACCCCAATCAATAGACTCCCTGTGTTCTATCCTTGATTGCGCCGCCTAATGTCTACTGTTGCGTGCTGGCGGAGAGCAGCGAGTTGGGCGGATAAGTTTCCACCAATTAAGATGCAGAGCTCCTGCAGGACCAAGCCAATGCATTAGCATCGGTTTATTACCCTTCGGTTCTATCGTGCACCCAGAGAGAGAGAGAGAGAGAGAGAGATGGAGCTGTCTTGTATTTTGAATTATAACTTATGAGCCCCCGTAGTATTACTGCTATGCTTTGCCCTTCCTGCCTGTAAGCCAGCCCCATGTAAGATTTACGGTTAACTGGGAGGATGTCTTCTACCGACTAATACGACACCTGACATGCTACAGATACGGATTCTCTCCCGTCAAGTTTCAATGGAACTGGGCCACAGAAATGTAAGATCAAGTTATAATATTACCCTGCTCACGTAGTAACACTGTAGCAAATGCGACAGGGTTAATGTTTTTGTGCTGATTACTGGCCTAATCAGCCGTGCGCATTAATTCACGTGCAATGAGAGGATTCAGAATTTCATCTTCAAATTAACTTGAGAAGTTTCATCCCAGGTGACGATGATATCTATGTCCATTCGAGAAATGTAGCCTAAGTGTGTGCAAGCAAAAAACACAGGAAGTAAAATTCATAGATAACAGTTGCAAAACACTCAACTACCAAGTAGTAACTAAATAATTATTTTAATGGCTTGCAAGAAACACCACTCCGGGGTCCACGTACCTGCTTGAGGACGGTGACCGCAGGAAGGTCCAGATACTTCAATTAACACACTATACTAAATAATGAGCCAAAATCTGGGGGTATTATTATTATTATTATTATTATTATTATTATTATTATTATTATTATTATTATTATTACAAAACATGTTATTCCACCGTAGCACAATTCCTTCGCGAGGTTCTATGCCAAACACCCCGGCCGTATTAGATCATTTATTGTTACTATTATATGAATATTATATTGAAATATGTTCTAGCACGCGAGTACTTTATTGATCTGTGAACGTCCTGGCTAGTGACAAAACACACTGGTCCATGGCGCCCGTGTGTTTTTCAACCTTCTGTCGCGTACGCTTTGTGAAATGCTACATGACAGGTCTACCTCTTGACGACAGACAATAAAAGAGGGCACGCTGTTTCGCCTGACGCTAACAATGTGCCTCTTCGCACTTTTAAGGGTTAATTTTTAAATTCGGCAGTAGTTTTGAACATTACTTTTAGTTAATATTAAAAACTACTTATTAATATCGAATTCACCTTTAAAGTTGTGTGGGTAGGGTAGACAGCTTGTGTCCAGGTAAACAACCATATCCTTACTGGAACGTGTGATTTTGTGCCGAAACGCGTGTGTTATGATCACGTCACGAGCATTTCAGGCAACCGCGTTGGTACTGACATCGTCGGCGATGGAAACAGGTGTATTGAGGTGTCTTATGTTGATTCTTCTCTGACGGACAGGTTATTAAGTGGTTTAGGGGATTGATTTATCATTAAAGATACCGAGAGAGTTGGTCGTACGGGTTAGCTTGCAGTCGGGAGATAGTGGGTTCGAACCCCACTATCGGCAGCCCTGAGGATGGTTTTCCGTGGTTTCCACACCAAGAAAATGCTGGGGATGTACCTTATTAAGGCCACGGCCGCATCCTTCCCACTCGTAACCCTTTTCTATCCCATCGTCGCCCTAAGGCCTATCTGCGTCGTTGCGACGCAAAGCAACTTGTAAAGTAAAAAATGTAATCTGATATTACACCGGCGTTTGCCATATATGAAATTGGAATATATCCGAACATTTTCAGGGCTGCCGACTATGGGATCCGAACCCACTGTCTCCCGAATACAAGCTCACAGATACGCACTTCCAAACGTGCGCCCAACTCTTTCGGTAATAATAATGTTATTGGCGATACGTCAGCACCCTAGCATCTAAAAACGAGGCTACTCTTCTTTTTGACATTATGTAAATGAAATAGCCCCGGCTCTCCCGGTTCCACTTAGGACATTAGGAAGTAAAATACTGGAATACAGAAGCCGCCTTAATCCAATATGTTCCAACATTAGGCAGATTCTTCCTCGAAACATACAAAGTCATAATGAAGTTTCATATCAATGTTGATGAACGTATTTGTCCGGCTCCTTTGCTTAATGATAAGCGTAGGCGTACTGTTCTTCGATTCGTACGGCCCCTGGTTTTATTCCCAGCCGAGCCGGGGATTTTAAGTACAGTACGTATGATTAATTCCTTTGGGCAGGGATGAGTGGCTCGCACTCTTGAGGCGCTGTCCTTCTGACCCCAACTTGGCTGGTTCGAACCTGGCTCAGTCCGGTGGTTACCGGACGAGTTGGCCATGCGGTTAGGGTCGCGCAGCAGTGAACTTACATCCGGGAGATAGTGGGTTCGTACCCCACTATCGGTAACCCTGAAGATGGTTTCCCGTGGTTTCTCATTTTCACACCAGGCAAATGCTGAGGCTGTACCTTAATTGAGGCCACGGTCGCTTCCTCCCCACTCCTAGGCCTTTCCTCTCCCATCGTCGCCATAAGAACTATCTGTGTCGGTGCGACGTAAAGCAAATAGCAAAAAAATGTACGGTGGTTTTTGAAGGTGCTCAAATACGTCAGCTTTGTGTCGGTAGATTTACTGACTTGTTAAAGAACTCCTTTGGGATAAAATTCCGGCACCTCGGCGTCTCCGAAAACCGTAAAAGTTGTTAGTGGGACGTAAAGTAAATAACATTACTATTAATTCCTTTGGCTCGGAGACTGGGTGTTTTACGTCCGTCTTAATACACTTCCCTTTATGTAGACCCTACATACAACACTATAGGCCTACACTTCTGACCATGAAGCACATTCTTCCACAGAGGGTTGACATCAGGAAGGGTATTCAGCCGTAAAACTAGTCCAAATCCACATCAAGTAAATTAGAGAAGAAGAAGAAGAAGAAGAAAAAGAATGAGGAACTCATATATAGGGTGTTCCCAAGCATGTGGCATGTAATTGGGGAGTGGATAGCACATTCCAAAAAAACACTAAAAGTCCCTGCGAACGAACTACTCCTCTTTTAGTTATTAGTTGGAATGCGAGGTGGGGGGGGGGGGCACGGGGGATAGTTCATACTTAGAATTAAGTTTGGAATGAGACATTGTTGTTCTTCACCACCGTGTAGATCAAAGTTGAAATTGAGTACGTGCGATGTCTGGAGTATTCGAACAAGTCCGACACTCAATGAGGTGGCGTGTTCAGCCGTGTATTCAGGCATAAGGTGGACATTTTGAGGACTTCCTTTATTATAATATAATGCAGTCATCCCCGCTCGTAAACCAACATGGCTACTCGACACGGCATGTGCCATGTGCCAGGTAGGCTATGACCTATACTTCCCGCACAAAGATTGGAAGTCTGAGGCTCGCAAACGATCGACCGTTCATAGGGACGTTTGTGTTATCTTTGGGGTAAAGTGTATCCACCCCTTTCCTCCCCCCCCCCCGCCCCCAATAACTTCCCACATGTTTGGAAACACTCAATAAATTGCATAGGCCTAAATAAGATTTTAAAAATTGAGGATAAAATGGAATTACTGCCTCTGCTCGCAGTATAATTCTACAGATTGAGAAGAAGTTTCTCTCAACACATCTGTTGCAATACTTTAAACTGATATGTCATGCATTACGATTTTATACCAAATGCATTTAAACTCCCACTTAGTTCCCAGGTGTCTTAATAGTTTCGGCAATGTAGTGCAGCCTGGCGTTAGCTCCACACAATATCCTGAATATTTCATCAACTTCGGTTTAATAATTAAGACAGCCAGAAATGTTCCTACTATGATACACATAATTATATTCTTAATTTTATTCAGTATTTTATGTTGTACCTTAATTGACCGCCTATTGCCATTCCTTGATGGATGCAGTACTTTTGTATCCATCTCTTGGCACAGGCCAGAGTAAAGTGTAGCTTCCACCGAAGTCCCAGTCTCATCCATGGCTGTGGCAATATGGAAGCTGCTGGGGTATGGGTGGTGCTGAGTAATGACACTCGGAGCACAAATAGTGTCTGAGTGTTATGAAAGGTGTTGCTCATAGGGTCAGTCGTGCTGCAGTGGCACATTTTGGCCCAGTGAGGAAAGCAATGGCAAACTACCCCACTCCTCATCTTGCCTAGTACGCCTCATTTGGGCTCTGCCATTGGTTTTTGCGGTTTCCTAATAATTGCATAGCCTTTGGTGGTGCTATTTGAGGATCCAACCAGCCTCTGGGCTGATGACCTAACAGACAGACCTTAATTGACGCCAACGGCCTCTATCTTTCCATTCCTGGCCCTTTTCCATTCTTGCAACGACAAAATACTTTTTTTTTGCTATGGGCTTTACATCGCACCGACACAGATAGGTCTTATGGCGACGATGGGATAGGAAAGGCCTAGGAGTTGGAAGGAAGCGGCCGTGGCCTTAATTCAGGTACAGCCCCAGCATTTGCCTGGTGTGAAAATGGGAAACCACGGAAAACCATTTTCAGGGCTGCCGATAGTGGGATTCGAACCTACTATCTCCCGGATGCAAGCTCACAGCCACGCGCTTCTACGCGCACGGCCAACTCGCCCGGTATAAAATACTTTAAACAACTTGCAATTATTATTATTATTATTATTATTATTATTATTATTATTATTATTATTATTATTATAGAGTAGAATCGATATTGCTTCGCGGTGTATACCATCAGAAAATCAACCGTAATTACCGAATGAATCATCGGACTCGAAGTCCTGTATTCCTAGTGGTGGTGGTGGTAGTCGTTATGAGAGGAAGTACAACTGGGCAACCATCTCTCATAATACTAATACCGGGCGAGTTGGCCGTGCGATTAGGGGCGCGCAGCTGTGAGCTTGCATCCGGGAGATAGTGGGTTCGAACCCCACTGTGGTTTCCCACTTTCACACCAGACAAATGCTGGAGCTGTACCTTAATCAAGGCCACGGCCTCTTCCTTCCCATTTCTAGGCCTTTCATGTGTCATCGACGCCATAAGACCTATCTGTGTCGGT
Source organism: Anabrus simplex (assembly GCF_040414725.1). Taxonomy (NCBI): domain Eukaryota; kingdom Metazoa; phylum Arthropoda; class Insecta; order Orthoptera; family Tettigoniidae; genus Anabrus; species Anabrus simplex. The sequence goes on from NC_090266.1 coordinate 235,490,445, forward strand.
GCGACGTAAAGCAACTAGCAAAAAATAACACTAATGAGAAGGAAAAAATGAAACGGGTCCAACACTTCGAGAAATGAAGATATCGGGCAAAGAAAGACAAAGGAAATGAAGGGCGTGAAAATTAAATACACATTAGGCCTCGTAAACCTAATACCATCGTGGTCAGAAAAGAGCAAGAGTTGAGCAAGAGAGGTCGGATAGGATAGATGAAAGTGAGGAACCTCACACAAACAAGTGGAAGCAATGCCCGGATTCAGCTAAGGGTCCCGTTGTCGCCAACTCACGCTCCCAAGTTAACAGCACTTAGAACCCCTCATACGACAGACAGGGGATACCGTGGATATTATTCTACCGCCCCACCCGGCTGGTCTGAATTACTGTTGTACTGCCATCTTATCCTTTGGCCGTATTAAATATGTGGACATGCCTACAGCAGAAGTGCATGGCGCAAATGTTTATTCTTTCTTTGTCAGACATTCAACTTCGCACAAACGCAGGTACTAAAGATTTTCGGTAGCTCAGGATTTGGAAAGGGCTAGAACTGAGAAGGTAGCATTTGATCTTTAATCATAGCACAACCTTCGCTGGTGCAAAAATGACCGAGCTCGATAGCTGCAGTCGCTTAAGTGCGGCCAGTATCCAGTATTCGTTAGATTGTGGGTTTGAATTCCGCTGTCGGCAGCCCTGAAGATGGTTTTCCGTGGTTTCCCATTTTCACACCAGGCAAATGATGGGGCTGTACCTTAATTAAGGCCACGGCCGCTTCCTTCCCACTCCTAGCCCTTTCCTATCCCATCGTCGCCATAAGACCTATCTGTGACGGTGCGACGTAAAGCAAATTGCCGGTACAAAAATGAGAAATCACAGAAACATATATAGACCTAAATGTCTGCTATTAGCGGCTAGAACTTACAATGTCTTGAATGCAAGCGTACAGTTACACAAGACTAAGTGAGTCCTTTTTCCCTCTCCTCCTTAATGATAATAATAATAATAATAATAATAATAATAATAATAATAATAATAATAAATACAAATGCCATCATTATAGACCGTTATGGCTCTCAGCTTTCTGTCTCTAAGCCTCCGCGAATTTACTAAACATCGACAAAATCCTCTTTGAAACTAGTACTGTGGCCCCATTTAATTCAATACCTCTTATCTTTAAATCGTTAGAAACCGAGTCTAACCATCGTCATCTTGGTATCCCTCTACATCTCTCACCCTCCATAACACAGTCAATTATTCTCCTAGGTAACCCATCCTCCTCGATTCACTTCACACAACCCCACTAGCCCGAAGCCGGTTTATGCGTACACCTTCATCCATTGAGTACATTCCTAATTTAATCTTTATCTTCTCATTCCGAGTACCCTCCTGCCATTGTTCCCGCCTGTTTGTACCAGCAGTCATTCTCACTACTTTCATCTCTGTTACTTCTAACTTATGAATAAGATATCCTAATTCCACCCAGGTTTCAATCCCGTGAAGTTGATCTGAAAATAGACCGATGTGAAGATAGTTTCGTCCGGGAGTTGACTTCCTTCTTGCAGAATACTGCATTAGCTTTATTGCACCTTGATTCAATCTCACTTTCTATAGGTCTATTACCATCGTGGGAGAACACACATCCTAAATACTTGAAATTATCTACCTGTTCCACCTTTGTATCACCAATCTGACATTCAGTTCTCTTGGATTTCATACCTCCTCACATCAATTTAGTCTTCGAACGGCTAATTTTCATAGCATACTCATGGCACCTATTTTCAAGTTCCAAGATGTTAGACTGCAGGCTGTCGGCACAATCTGCCATTAAGACATAGTCATCAGCATAAGCCAGACTGCTTGATACATTTCCACCTAACTGAATCCCTCCCTGCCACTTTACAGTATACCTTTCAGCAGATGATCCATGTAAACTACGAACAACAAAGGTGAAAGAATTCAGCCTTGTCCAACCTATGCGAGTACTCTGAACCAAGAACTCATTCTACCATCAATTCCCACTGCAGCCCAATTGTCAACATAAATGTTCTTGATTCATTTTAATAATCTACCCTTAATCGCATAGTTCCCCATTACGGCGAACATTTTTTCCCTCGGTAACTTGTGAGATGCTTGCTCTAGGTCTACAAAACGTAGACACAACTGTCTATTCTTCTCGTAGCATTTTTCAATTACCTGGCACATACTGAAAATCTGAACCTCACAGCCCCTCTGGAGTCTGAAACCACACTGGTTTTCATTCGACTTTCTCTCAACCACTAATCGCACCCTCTATTCTAAGATGCCGTGAATATTTCTCCTGGTGTACTATTGAATGGGATACCACGATAGTTGTTGCAATCCTTCCTGTTCCCTTGCTGATAGTGCACCCATGGAATTAAGCGACAAAAGGGTGCAATAGGTGCAATTACTACTTTTGTCCAATCTGAAGGTACCTTACCAACACTCCATGCTAATCTTATTACTCTATGAAGCCATTTTATCCTTGCCTTCCCACTATACTTCACCAGTTCACATCTAATTTCATCTATTCCTGCTGGTTTACGGAAATTGAGTTTATTTACCATCGTATCTACTTCCTAAAGCGTAATTTCGCCAACATCATTTTTCTCCTTCGCATGAGCTCGATTGTTCGCGACACCACCAGAAAGAATTCCTTTTACGTTGAGAAGATTCCCGAAATGTTCTCTTCACCTGTTCAGTGATTCCCTGGGATCTATCATAAGTTCACCTGAATTTCCCCAAACCATTGTTCATTTCCTTTTACCCTCCTTTCGTAAGATTCTTTATTACTGTTCAGAAAGGTTTCCCTGCTACTTGACCTAGCCTTTCCAGGTTATTACCAAAATCTTCCCACGTTTTTGGATTCACCATATTTTTGTTTCGCTCTAGTTCTTTTATCTACGTACAATTCCCTGTCTGCATCATCCCTTGTTTGGAGCCATTTCTGATGAGCCTTCTTTTTAAATTTAGAAGCTGCTCTCACTTCATCATTCCACCACGATGTTCGCTTTTTCCCATTTTTACACACAGTTGTTCCTAGGCATTCCCTTGCTGTCTCTACTACAGCATCCCTGTATGAACCCACTCTCTTTCTATATCTTGAACCTGCTTACTGTCCACGTTTTGGAACTTCTCACTAATCATATCCATGTTAACTGTCTAATTTCGTCGGCCTGGAGTTTTTCTACACTTTTTCGTTTGCAGACATATTTCACTTTCTCTATCCTAGGCCTCGTGGTACTAGTTCACTGCGGGTCATATAGTAGTCTGTATCATATAAGATTCCCCGGAAAACCTCTACATTCCTAACAGACTTCCTGAATTCGAAGTTGGTTAACATATAATTATCGATCTGGGACCCCTACCCTCCCATTTCTAGCGGTGAATAGCCTTATGCTTGAAGAATATATGCGTAACTGCTAAACTTTACTGGCACAGAAGTGTAGTAAACGCTTCCCATTCATATTATCTTCCATCTTCCCCACACTTACCAATCACCCGTTTGTATCCTTCAGTTCTATTTCCAACTCTCGCATTGAAATCACACATCAGCACTATCCTATCCTTACTGTTGACCCTGACTAGGATTTTCCTCAGTGGCCCATAAAACTTTTTAACTTCATCCTCGTCTGCACCCTCACATGGTTAATACACTGATAAAATTCTCGTCCTAATTCCTCTAACTGCCAAATCTACCCATATCATTCGCTCATTTACGTGCCTAACAGGAACTATGTTGCGTTCAAGGGTATTTCTGATGAACAGACCTAACCCACACCGTGCCATTCCCTTTTCAACACCCGTCAAGTACACTTTATAATCTCCTATCTCTGGACCCTCCCTTTACCCGAATATTATCGAATATTATTTACTCTTAGCACATCCAGATTTATCCTCTTTGCTGAATCAGCCAGTTCTTCTTTCTTTCCTTCTTTCTTTTTTCTTTCTTTCTTTCTTTCTTTCTTTCTTTCTTTGTTCCTTAATCCCCATTAATATTGATAGCTCCCCATCGAATTCCATTTCGTTCGCCAAGTTGTTCCCTGTCAAGTGGAACTGGAACTCCATTACTCCCATAGGTCAAAGGATTGCTTAAAATGTTCTGAGCTCGGTAAATTCTGTGAAGCAGGATACTACCCTACTTAGACGTAGTCCAAGTGAGGATCTCTCCTCTAACGGTTTAGGGACTACCGGTGGATTGTATAGTCCTAGCTGCCTGAGCACAAGGAGGGCCTCAAAATATATCCGAGATGCCTACTGCCATTCCGTAGAAACTGGTACCCCGACTCACAAAACCCCTTACTTGGCCACTTAGCCGTTGCCCATGGTTCACGAACTAGGACGTGACTACAGTAACCCATACCATGAACCATATATTAATAATAATAATAATAATAATAATAATAATAATAATAATAATAATAATAATAATGATAATAATAATAATAATAATAATAATAATAATAATAATAATAATAAATCCACATTTGATGCATTCAAGTATTTGTCACACTTACCGTGTCTCGGAAACTGGAAAACAATTTGGGCAGAAAGGATATACTTATGTTCTGTATTTTCTAATATTCTATATTCTTGTATTCTTACTAAAATTCCGCTCCGAAGACCGTAAAAGTAGTTAGTGGGACGTAAAGCAAATAACATTAATTATTAATTAACTAAAATTCCGCGTTTTCTCGTTCAAAACATGGATGAAAAGTGAGTGTGTGTTTGGTTCTTGCGCGGCAATAAGCTAAGGTCATGCGTATGCGGTGGTCCTGAAATAGATGATATGGTAATTCAAACATGAAAATTTTAAAAAAATCTCATGCAAATTTTGTTTCGGTGAAATGCGAAATTGGTCGTCTCTCTCTGTCTTCGTGAATATGATGACAGAGATGCAGGCTGCGGAACAGGGATGCAAATGAATACAGTTTGATTGTCGTGATATTGACGTAGAGGTTTTTATTTTATTTTAACGCCTTGTTCTCACATATTTAGCATATACTATATGCAGTTTTCACTTCAGTACATGATACAAAAAACGGCTGACACGTCGGTGATTTGTTAGAAAATTAAGTGGTATGACGAAGATTTGCAGCTGCCTCTAGTTTACCACTTGGTCATGGAAGAGTAAGTGAATTATGTGCAAGAATTTGCCATTAGTCCCAAAAGTAGCAATGAATTCGTAGTACCTATTTGTTTAGGACTTATTAAAAACCTGCGATATTTTAAAGATATCATGAAAGCCAGTTGAATTATTCTGCACGTATTTCTTATTGTAACAACCTTTTCATGGCAGAGCAAAGCAATGCAAACCAAAGCGATATCCACAAAAGGTATTGAAGGACCTTTGAGGAAAAGAAGGTGAAGAATTCCACTATCCGAAACCTCGGTACTGCGTGGAATAGGGTGGTCAGCTCAATGCCCGGCCGCCTTCGCCCCCAAGAGTAAAACCTGGTACTCATTTTTGGTGTAGGCTGAATGAACCTCAGGGATATATGTTTCATTAGAAGTGGAAATGTCGTCACTAAACTTTTCTATTTCCTGCCGGGGAGTCGAACCCTTATTAGGGTGAACCAAGCACGCTTTTACCGCCTCGGCTAGGCAGTTCCCACCTTTCTAAAGGTCGGATGGTTAATCCTTGCCTTTCTACCGTTGGATTCAATATTCAAATCTCGATAACTTCACCTTTTTCAGAACCAAAGATCCAAGGCTTCGATTTCTGGCTACTCAAAGTACTTTAATTCTGGACTGAGAACTGGAATGGGATTCAATGGGTTTCAGTCATCCTCGTGAGACCAAGTGAGTAGCTCACCGTTACAGATGGTAATGGACCCGGTCAAGAAAACCAACCAATATGACTCATGATGTCATCATGCTGACCAGTTCCAGATGTTCCCTTCCCTAGACTGTAAGATTGCCAGCTTTCCATACTGTAGGACGGTCGCTTCCTACCCAGTCCTAGCCCGTTCCTATCCCCCGCCAGTCCGACGTTAAGCACATAAAATAATAATAATAATAATAATAATAATAATAATAATAATAATAATAATAATAATAATGCAGGGCTGAGTGGCTCAGACGGTTGAGGGGCTGGCCTTCTGACCCCAACTTGGGATGTTCGTTTCTGGATCAGTCCGGTGGTATTTTAAGATGCTCAGATACGTCAGTTTCGTGTCGGTAGATTTACTGGCTAGTTAAAGAACTCTTGCGGGACTAAATTCGGCACCTCGGCATCTTCGCAAACCGTAAAAGTAGTTAGTGGGACGTAAATCATTTAACATTAATAATAATAATAATAATAATAATAATAATAATAATAATAATAATAATAATAATAATAATTCTACCGGGAGGTACACCTCAACTCCACTCATTCAAAGTAAGCGCCTTAATGAACTCCTCTATCGACCAAAATGTGAAATTGCTACTACATAAAGTTTAGACTTTAATGAGAAGATGTCACTACCGAAGTATTAAGTAATTACGTTATTCTGAAGTTGCCTAAACTGACTAGTTTTATTTGCTGTGTGTTTGTTTACATCAAGAAGTTTGGAAGTTTTTCCACAGATGTCACTACCAAGAAACTATAGTCATGCACTCTGGTGCAAGGTAAAGGAAGTGTTATTGGAAGAAATTTTGTGTTTATAGGTTTTCCCAAATTTCTTTTGTTTTTTAATTCTAGGTTTGCAACACTTCTGCCTCATTCCGCCAGTTTTGAATCTGACCAATGGAAATTTTCTGTAAATAATTTTCAGCCTATCACAGGCTTCTTGTTCGGTTTTGAGCGTAACTTTTGGGTTCAACCAATGAAAATGAGAGGGTGTGTACGGATTAGCCAAAAATCCTCTCGAACCTTCCCTGAGTGTATATAAGTTGCGGCTTTTCGAGTTTCCTTGCCTATTGATCGTCGTATTTCTGAATGTGTGTGTTAAGGCAGGAGGCGGGGCGACTCTTGCTTCGGCCGGCAGAACATCTACCAGGTAATGGCCACGTAAATTCAATCTTTCTTGCTGTTTCCGCATACTTATCCGAGGGGAAGTTCCGAATTTCTAACTATGTAAGCGTTTTAAAGTAAACTTCTTCCTTTTCATGTAAAATTTCATAAAGTCTTTAACTGTATATCGGGGATAGAAAGTGAGTTACCCTCTCGAGCTTCCCTTCATCTTGGTTTGAGGTGACTACGGTTTCGCAACTTTTCTTTCCGGTAATATATTAAAGTTATTACCATGCAAGCCACCTCAGTAGTTTGGGACTAGCCCCTCATCGGCCGAGAGCCCTGTAGGTTTTAAATATTTCATTATCTGGGAGTGCAGTGTTCCCCTCCATTCAGGCTGTGTTCGGGCCACTTATTTAACCTGTTCTTTTTCCGCAAAGTCCCAGTAGGTTGGGTACTAGATACCCCTGTCTAAAATTATTTCTATTTGTTATTCTTGCCTTATGAGGCCAGAGTGTGTAAGATTGTGATGTGATGTTGCCTTGAGTAGGCTGTAAGAAATCGAGAGCATGTAAGCTCTTTTTCAAGGTTTTGTAATAGTGAAGGTTGCCTCTGGAAGGTTAGATATTGTAATTTTGAGAGCAAGTGCTCTTGAATTAGAGGATTTCTGCCCTTGCCTAAATTATTCCTCATTTGTGAATTTCGTAAACTTGAGCTCGTAGCTCGGAAATTGTAAATTGAGGGCTTGAAGCCCAAAATTTTTAAATTCCCTATTCTGGGGTGTTGCACCCTTTTTCGACATTGTACTTGAGATATCATTGTTATTGTCATCTAGTGAAAATTTGTTAAGTTTTTTGTTTTGAAGAAATACAACCTTCAGTTCAAGTTTTAAAATAATTTTGATATTGTAGATATACCCATTCACCCCAGCACCTTCTTTCACCACTCTGCGATCCACCAAACCCCAGTAATAATAATAATAATAATAATAATAATAATAATAATAATAATAATAATAATAATAATAAATTCATGCTTATAGACGCTGAAACGTGAAGAAAAGTCTTCATTTTGACGTAGGATTTACGTCCCACAAACCTACGAATTTTGGTGGAGACGCTGAGGTTCTATGATGTCATCCTACAAGAATTTATTTACGTACCAGCAATTCTACCGACGCGAGGCTTTCGAACCTTGAGACCTTCAGCTCAGAACGCCAGCTTTCTGTCATCTGTGTATTCCTATTGCTTAGAAGTCATAATTTCATGTGTTGTCTTGTTGAGAGTTATTATTTAAAATATGGCTATAAGTTTCAAATTAGTCTGAGCAAGTGCTGGAAATAATAATCGTAAAACATTCAATAGATAGAAACAAGCACAAAACATACAGACGACCGCCTAAGTAATAACTGTTGTTGAACGAAAGTGATCAATACAAAAGAGGGAGAGATAAGAAAGTAATAAAAAATGAATGTTTGGAAGAGAAGTTCTGTATAATATGGAATATATGTAAATCTTCGCTGTCAAGGAAATCAATGCAGATGAAGTTGTCACGTTAAATACAGGATGTGTAGTCCTCTGGGCGGGGGTAAGTCCCGTCGCGGGACAAGGTTCTTAGCAGGCTCTACGTGCCATAATATTAATTTTTATAACTACATTTTACACTAAGATGCGAGGAGATTATATGTTTGGTTTTCCAATCGAAGGAAATTAATTCTAGCAATATTTTAAAATAATTTATCAAATTTTTCTAGAATTACGATAGGTACCCAAGAATTTGAAATAATTTTCTATCTCTTAGAATGAGCGTAGAAAGACACTTGGAAATCCTACTCTCACGATGGTCTCCGAAGTGGTCTATGAAGCAATCCGATTGGTCTTCATTTCCTCCAACATGTTGCCGTAACACTAACGCTAATATTGTTGATTTTCTATTAAAGTTTCTGCAACGTGATCGCTAATACTACGATCATAGCCACGGAACCTCCAGTTATAATTGGAATCCGAACCACGGAGACGTGCATTTTTGTTTTAAAACTCCAACTTGATTTATTGGATTCGAACCACGACGACCTTGATGAGAGCCACTGCCTATGTCGATTAGCTCTCACATCTCTTATCGATGCCAACATGTACGCAACGATGTGAATGAAGGAATATTAAAACACAATGTTGATTATAAAATTCGACTTTTGACTCGGTAGATCAGCTTATTCAGCATCACTGTAACTCTATTCTCGATATTCACTATCAGTTTTTTTAAATGAGGATTAGACTTTCGGAACTGATTGGATTTGGAGGACCAATATTGTCGGCGTTTGCTGGGCCTGAACCTCTATAAAGTAGTAACCAGCGTAACCTAATCCTTCAGAGAGCAACGTGCTCTGTAAGTAGACACTTGTTCTGTACACTGTTTTCTGTTTCTCTCTCGCTTCCCCGAGCTAATCTGGAGAATCGAAAGCCAATATTCCATTTGCATGGCAAATTTGTTTTCAAGAAGGTTGGTTGGCCGTTATGGAAGTGCAGGAATTTGAATCGATGTTAACGCGATTTCCTGCAGGGGAGCACGGCAGCTCCGCCGAAAGTGCCCTGGTATTATTGTTCAGATGTATCCTATGACTTATAAGTAAGACACAGTTAAAAAGACACAAAAAATCACCCTACATATGAAATCAGTGACCGTATTGGGCTCCAGAACCGACACAATTTATAACATTAATTTAGATATCACAGAGTATGCACTAATGTACAACGCAGGGCTGACAATTTTTTGCTTACGAAACGTATTTTTAAGGTTTACATTCTTCGTAGACCTGTGAAACATCGTTTAATGTAAAATGTAATTATATATACACCTTACAGGATCTTGACTCAGCTGTTATTATTATTATTATTATTATTATTATTATTATTATTATTATTATTATTATTATTATTATTATTATTATTATTACACTTTTGTTCATAAAGACCAGAACACCTTGAAACACTAGAGATATAAAGTTCATATTCACAGAACATGTGCATTAGTATGTTCTGAAAACATGATTAGTTCTGAAAAAATGATTAGCACTTGAACCATGTCAGCCCTCTGGTTCAAGGTCCACATCGATATCTCGGCGCACCACCACCGACTGGTAAAGTGTGTCTGCGGCTATCGTTGTTGCTATAAACCGAAGATAATTGATCAGTGTGACTTGAGCAGACGTGCAGGATGCCTCGCAGACGTATGCGAGAACCATACTGTCAAATGACTGAGTTTGAAATATGGCGCATTATTGGCGTGAGAAAACGTGATGCATCCATCCGGGAAATTGCTGCTCATGTGGGACGAAGTGTGTCGGCAGTGCAACGGGTGTCTACACAGAAGGCCGTAGAATACGACGAGATGGGCCTGTTCGCACCACCCAGAAACTCTCCCCCACAGAGGAGATCGACACCTCATCCGAGTGGCAATGCAGGACAGATCTGCGTCCTCCTCGGCTCTGGCGCATCATTGGAACAGTGTAACACATCGTACAGTATAAGAAGTGACAGTCCGTCGCCGTTTATTTCGGTCTGGATTACCGGCGCGTCATCCACTTCTCCGCCTGCCTTTGACTAATGTGCATAAACAAGCTATACTGCAATGGTGTATGGAACGATGTTATTGGGGACACTAATGGCAGCAGATAGTGTTTTCGGATGAATCCAGGTTATGTTTGTTTTGAAATGATGGCCGCATTTTGGTTCGACGCAGACAGAGCCAAGGTATCACATTAACTGTATTCGCACAAGACATACAGCGCCAACTCAAGGTCTTATGGTGTTCGGTGCTATTGTATACAACCACAAATGACAGTTGGTGCGTGTCCAGGGCACTTTGACCTACGTGAATTACATCCTGTGACCGGTAGCCATACCCTTTCTGCACGACACCCCTGACGCCATATTTCAGCAGGACAATGCGCGACCACATGCTGCTGCACGAACACGTACCTTCTTGTTGTTACAGGATGTCAGAATGTTGCCCTGGCCCGCCTGATCACCGTACTTGTCGCCAATCAAAAATGTGTGGAATATGGTGAAACGACTTGTGCGGGCGGCGCTGTGACCCAATGCCAACCACCAAAGATGAACTGCGGAATTAGGTGAATGCAGCATGGATGGCTATACCCCAGAACTCTATTCGCGCCTCATATGCGTCGATGCCATCACGCATGAAACAAGTTATCAGTGCCCATGGAGGACCCAGTGCCTACTTGACAACAGGACACATGCTGAACCTAGGTGACTGAAATGCTGATCTTTTCTGCAGAACATACTAATGAACATGTCCTGTGAATATAAACTTCGTATCTCTAGTTCTTAAAGGTGTTCTGTTTTTTATGAACATGGGTGCATTATTATCTGTGGAATTAGCCTTTCTTCGTGCAGAGGTTTCTGTTAGTATATATATATAAAAGAAAGAAATCATTCTTGCTTCTTAAAATATCCAGATTAAGTGCCAAGACAAGGTGCTCATGATTTCTTTCGCTAGTGGCATAAAAATTAACTATTATAGAAGTCCATTGGCTGTAGCGCCACCAAGCGGCATGATAATTAACTATCAAAGCGGCCTACGACCTAGCGTTCCGAAACTTTGTCCATTCTTCCTTTTTACCATTTATTTTTATCTCTTAAGGGTTTTATTTTTTAAACACGTGTTTGTTATCTCTTAGTTTTTACCCAATAGCACCTCTGTCCCAAAGTGTACTCTCATCGGTTTGGCGATTCCTTAGAAATCGTGAAGAGTGACTGGTATTTCCTATTTACTAAATAGCAAAATTATTATACGCCATGTATTCCTATGTTGAGCTGTTGTTCCACTAAATATTTTCCAGTCGTAGTCCGATGCCAGTGCCGGCCCCCAGGTGTAGGAGTAGCGTGCCTGCCTCTTACCCGGAGGTACCTGGTTCGCTTCCCGGCCAGGCCAGGTACATTTACCTGTATGTGAGGGCTGGTTCGAGGTCCACTCAGCGTACATGATTACAATTGAGGTGCTATCTGACGGTGAGATGGCGGCCCCGGTCTAGAGAGCGAAGAATAAAGGCCGTGAGGATTCGTCGTGCTGACCACACGACACTTCGCAATTTGCAGGCCTTCGAGCTGAGCAGCGATCACTTAGTAGGCCAAGGTATTTCGGGGCTTTTGCGCCACGGGTTTTTTTCTTGTTTGTTATACTGTCTCACAATGAGTACCTCTGTGAACATCACTCGGTGACATTCACCAGTGTTTTCATACGAGTGATTGTTCCATGTCTCTATGGCTCAGATTCATTCTAATGTAAGGCATTAACTTAATCTACACTGATGCAGACTGGGTGTATCACTAGGAAACATCATGAATTATTTCCCAAATGGGTCATTTTATACAGATATAATGGGTAGCCGCTGGACAATTACATATTCCTTGCATTAAGTTAATAAGGTATTATTTAATATAGACCCCAGGAACTTCCCCTTCACTGAGCTTTCAACCCATCAAAGACCAGCCAGCCCTTTAAGAAGAGAAGGGATGATTTGCTAGGGTGTGATGCAGTGACTTCCCTAGAGACCCTAATTCAGCTGGTACTGCAAAATTTAATAACAACTAACAGGATGAGTCATACGGCTGATACTTTCTGCTCAGTGTATTCTGGGCTTTAACAACTTGTTCAGGGACACCTGCTAAAGTTTTCTCGCAATTAGTTAAATTATTCACAAAAAAACCTAACCCCATGGCACTACAGCCCTTGAAGGGCCTTGGCCTACCAAGCGACGGCTGCTCAGCCGAAGGCCTGCAGATTACGAGGTGTAGTGTGGTCAGTACGACGAATCCTCTCGGTCGTTATTCTTGGATTTCGAGACCGGGGCCGCTATCTCACATTCAGATAGCTCTTCAATTCTAATCACGTAGGCTGAGTGGACCTCGAACCAGCCCTCAGGTTCAGATAAAAATCCCTGAGCTGGCCGGGAATCGAACCCGCAGCCTCCGGGTAAGAGGCAGGCACGCTACCCCTACACCACGTTGCCTGCTAGTTACATTATCTCTTGTATTAATTGTCTACCTAGATAAGATAAAACATTTCATTAACAAAATCTTCGTCTCCCGGAAAATGTCTTCTGTTAAGTACCTCTTGAAAGTGCATTGTAGTATCCTCCGGAAATTTGCAACCGTCTGATGCCTTGCTTTGATCTACCTCTACTCATACTGGAATTAATATTTCCTTCTCCAGTAATTCTCTAGAATCCTTCCAGACACATTACAGACTATTAAGTCTTGACGTGTTAAGTAGTTTACTCACCCAAGCGCTCACTTAAGGTTTCAATTTACAACGTTGAGAACATAGAGTTTGAATTGATAGCAGATATTGATTAAAAAGCTTTATTGTAGTCCAGAATAGAACGTAATTAATTTAAACAGTCATGTTTAATGCTTCCTTACCAGCAATTTTCAGCGAATACGGTACACTCTGTATAAGATTATCTTCATTTATAGTACGGTACGTTTCTGTACATGTTATGTAATAATGCTACTTATTTATGAATCCTTGAATTTTAAGAGACGCAAGGGTGGCGAAATTTTGTCCCGCTGATGTTTAATGCGCTGGAAGGCAATGAGATGAAGCAGTCGCATTTGAACACCCTCATATGCTACAAACGTAAACCAGGACGGTACCTACGTACTGTCTTCAGAACCGAAGGAAATCAATTAAACGACTGTGTAGATGAAGTTTACACCCAGAATATCATACTGACTGCCTACAAAATAATTACCTATTATTTTATTACATTATATCATGCTTACTTCATTCTTCCTTCCTGTTCCTTCAGCCCTAGCTGTGTATTTTAGGCTTTAATCATTTGATCAAAAAAGCTGCTAAAATGTTCCTTCCATTTAATGAATTCCTTGTATTAATTCAGTTTTACAATTTAGGCTTCTTAGTGGCTTCCGTAACTGCGCTTTAGATTCTCTTAACCCTAAGATGTCCTGCTATATGGCTGAGTGGTCAGCGTCTTGGCATTTTTTCCTCGGGTTCTATTCCCGGATGGGTCGAGAGATTTTAATCTTTATTTATTTATTTGCCATAAGTCTGTACACAGTTCTCCACATTCAAAAGACACTACACTATGCACAAACTGAAAATCTGAATGGTTACATGAATGCACGAATGAATTAATTAATGAATGATTGCGTGACTGAATTGTATTCATGCATGCATGCATGAATGAATAAACACTTCTCTCCCAGTCAGGGATATACACCAACTGAGGAGGGAGCACTCCTAATTGAATGAGTCGATGGATGAATTCATGGATGGATTTATGAATGAATGAATGGATGAATTCAATGCACTCGGCCTATAGCTACGAACAACCAGCAGCTACGGAGAGATGCATGAAAATCAAACGAGATTTTAATCTTAAATTGTTAATCACCTTTCCTGGAGGGCTGAATATTTGCCCCGTCCAGAATATTCCTGCAACTTGCAGTCCACACCAACACCTAGTTTCCCATACACGGCAGCTGCCGCTCACCCTCGCCATACAAGGAGTGCACCAGGCTAGCAAGAGCCGCATGCAGTTAATATTGCCCTAATGCATATTTTAAGTTCAAAAGTGTCCCTTTGTTACTGGCATCGGACTAAAAAACTCCATGGCGCAACAGTCCCGAAGGGCCATGGCCTACAAAGAGACCGCTGTTCAGCTCGAAGGCATGCAGATTGAGGTGTCACGTGGTCAGCACGACGAATCCTCTCGGCCGTTATTCTTGGCTTCCTAGACCGGGGTCACCATTTCACTGTCAGACAGCTCCTCAATTGTAATGATGTACCCTGAGTCGACCTTGAACCAGTCCTCAGATCCAGTTAAAAATCCCTGACCTGGCAGGGAATCCAATCCGGGGACTCCGGTTAAGATGCAAGCACACTACCCCTACACCGCAGGACCGGCGAGACAGTATAACAGAATTCCAAATTTCCCACACGTGTAGCTAGGTTTCCTGAATAATAATAATAATAATAATAATAATAATAATAATAATAATAATAATAAAAAAAATGTAACGGTAGTACGGCTTCTCCCTATTTGCAGGCAAACATTTTAATGCCTGAAAGCTGTGAAATCTCACGGAGAAAAGCTGAACTCTACTACCTTCACGTAATTTACTCGTGCAATACAAGAATTCACTACTGTTGTGTTTTTGATTGAGAACAGTTTCTGTATTAGGTGGCATAGAGTAGGCGATTGTCTTTTGTTTCTATGTTGCCACTACTGTCATTTTCAACCAATCAGCTTACTGCCTTGTGATGTCATTGTCAACCAGTCAGTCCCTTTTACACAGCGAGTTGGAACGTAATAGGGCGGTCGTGAACTGAACTTGGAGAGTGCAACATAAAGTGAGGTCTCTTCCTGGGAGACGACGGACGAGGCTGGAGTAGCGGCAATAAAGTAGCGACATTGGCAACATAGGCAGAACCTTTCCTAAATGTAAAATGTATCTACGTGTGGCGAAGGGAAGATACCAGCGTTCCCCTCTATCATGTAAGAGTTAGGACATGTTGCAATTACCTTTAATGTAGGGCACTTAGTTTATATCCTCTAAGTTTTCTAGGCTGTCTATAGACATTGTATATATAATTTTAAGTCGTACAAGTGTGTACCCTCGTTTCCCTTATTTTGCTTTCTGGTGACTAAGTTTTCTAACTCTAAGTTTCTATCCTGTGTTTCGGAATTCAGTTTCTTTCTGGTCTTAGTCACCTTGTAGTATGGCTTATCCTCTGTGTCACCGGGCCTTCTGCCCCATTAGGTTTTATGACAAGTCATGTCACGGGATATTCTTGAGGCGTTGAGCATCCCTTTCATATTGTCCCACTTTCTTTGTTCTCCTTACCTTTCTTTTTCCATTTATTGGCCATATGGTATGAACTTTGTCTCCTGTGTGTCTGGATCTCTCCATCCGTCATTTGCGTGTGGCTCTCCTATGAAATAAGTGTTGCGAGTGTAAGAGCTGTTTAAGCTTTCGAGTACAGTAAAACGTGTTCTGCTGGGAACACTTAAATATGTTGCAAGTTGATTTACGTCGAACCGACACAGATAGGTCTTATGGCGGCGATGGGTTAGGAAAGGGCTAGGAGTGGGAAGGAAGCGGCCGTGGCCTTAATAAAGGTACAGCCCCAGCATTTGCCTGGTGTGAAAATGGAGACCACGGAAAACCATCTTCAGGACTGCCGACACGTATGTGTAAATTAGAGGCACCTAAAGTGAAATCTTGGACCCCTGGGCCATTGAAATTATGGTTTAGGGTTTGAGACCCCTCTGAAATGTGACATTGAATTTGAGGGTTCGATTCCCCTCCAGGTAACCTTGCTCTGGAAGCTTCGGATTCTTTCTTAATTTGAAAAATATAATGTTCGATATCCCCCCTGCGGAAGATCTTGATTTGTAAATGCTAAGGTGTCATTGTTCTCCTTTTTCTCCCCTGTCGTGAACTAAACTAAGCTTCAAATCTTGATTGTTGACCATTGTTGTCGTTTTCAAAATGTATTTATTGTTGAAAAGTTGTTTGAAATGATAAGGTACCAAAAGACAGAAACAAAGCATTTTTAAGTAAATGCACCTTTCAGAATTTAATGTTTCCTGTATGCTTTTTCCAGCCATTTAACCCTCACGTTTCTTTCCTCCTCGGATCCTTGGAAATAATAATAATAATAATAATAATAATAATAATAATAATAATAGTAATAATAATAGTAATAATACTCGGTCAGCAATGGCGTTAAGCGCCGTAATACCAAGAAATAATAGAGCCTCAAACTGGTATAATTATTGATGCACGCAGTTCGAGGGCAATTTATGATACCGGTATTTCAGTGGACACATCTTACAAATGAGAAATATGAGAGAAAACTTTGAGAGAAAACTCCTACCCATAAGAGTGGAAGTACCTTACCTTTTACATCGAAAATTGGCCGAAAAGGTACTGAAACCCGAAACGAACAGAATAGACGTAAGGTACTAATTCTGTCGTATATATTTATTTCCTACATGCTGTTTTCTCCCTCTGTAGAATGCCAAAGTTACCAACTTCAGAACATCCACAGGGTTGGTGGAATTCTTACAAAGCTCTTCCCTCCAGAAAGGTCGGATTGCAGTAGAGATCCATAATGAAGTGTCTGTGGATGGGCACTGTTAGTATAATTTTCTATCTTGTTTTCCTTCACTTTTTCTTGCTAACTGGGCGAGTTGCTCCATTTCAAATTTCCGGGGTGCCTTTGTCGGTCGTAACCAACCAATGGTCACATATTTAGAACCTCAAAACCTTGACCACATACAATCTAATGAGTATTGGGTTATTTTTTCCTGGGATTTTCCCGAAACATATTCTATAATTGTAATCAGCAATAGGCTCTAAATAGTTATCTAGGTTCAGTGTTCTAGTATCTATAAAATGAAATGAAATAAGGAGTATTATTTTGTTCTCACAAAGCAAACAAGCCTTTTCCGTTCACACAATGAAGGCTGCTGGAGGAGTTGAAGGTAAAGGCTTCCACTGTTCATATCCTCGGTACGAAGTGGTACGTCTGGTGTAGGGCATGTGCCTCTCAGGATGTGGAAGTTTCGTTTATAAATTCCTTGACTTCCTGACGCGGAATCGCACCCACGTCCTTCCAGGTGAACTGTTCACGGCTTTACTGCGTATTATATACAGAATTTGCCTCTATGTCTACTCTGTGTCGTCAATCAGTCAATCAATCAATCAATCAATCAATCAATCAATCATTGTTTGTTTATATAGCAGCGAAAAACCGTTCTAAATTATAGCAGAAAAGTTAAATTTCCTCCCATAACTGAGATTTCAATAGTTCATTTTTATATTCCAGTATGGGTCTGTGGAGTCTGTACCTCCAAAAGTTATATTTTACGAATTCCTTTCCGTAGGCGCTGCACTGTACTTAGTTCCATTACTTACAAATTATATACTAGTACAGTGCAGGTGGAGTGCACTAATCATACAGACCTAAATGAAGAACAAGTGTAATCCACTTACCAACACGCCGAGACTAGGAAAATGTGTGTGGAATGTGTTGGGAAGTTTGCAAAGTCTGTTTTCTACCCACCAGAGCAAATTCCGTTCATCTCTGAGGACAGAGTTCTCCGTCTGAAACTTGTCTATGTTGTAATTATCTTTCCTGATATTACTACCACTCGATCTGAGACAGTTCGTCACATTTCATTTGTCTTAAGCAGCGTTCTCATTTAGCAGACAAGTTACATTGCAGCAATTCAAAGTAATGAGCGTGATCCAACTTCGCTAATCAGCTTTACGAGTTACTCACATTGTGAACATACTTCCAAGGCCTCAATAGAGACATACTGAACAGCATTAAGTGGATCATCGGTTTACATGCCTTAATTATTCACGGGTCAAGTCAACTTAAATATTCCCCCAATACTGCTGGTGTCCATTAAATAGCGATGTCAAGAATTGGCATTCAATAGTGACTTCTCTAGTTACTTGACAGTAAGTAAACAATCTTACCTCATTGCGGCATTTTCAACTATTTTGCTCGGCGATCTTCAGCAACTGACTCCCGGGACACGATGTCTTCTGCCGTTCAACAGCATTACAGTTAGGAAGGCATTATTGTATTTGGTTGTTCTGGGGCAGATTATGAGTTTCCCGAGTGCCCGGCGGATGACAACGCAGTTTGCACTGGCAGCTAGACTGCAACTTGAAACCGCGCTTTACCAAACTAAAACTTCGCTACTAGAGTCACTGGCTAGTAATACAGTAAGCTATTACAAAAAAGAGGAAAGAATCGCCTAAGAAAGGTATGCACTCACCTATGTTTCGCCAGGAGATATTGGAATTGCTTCCTGTTAATTTCCAAACATTTCTGACATCGACTAATACAATTATCCGTCTTCTTGTTCTTCCTGACCTTTATCCCACTTTATTGGGATTGACACTTGATACGGATTCGTTCCAGTTATCCGAAAAGATGTCCTTACTTACGCCAACAATATGTGGAGGGATGTATTCGCTATTGCGCGGTTCTGTGGTGGCTGGTTGTGTGTTGTAGCCTATATACAGTACGTTCGATGAAGGGAAGAATATTAAGATGAACACAAATACCCTATCCCCGAGCCATGGGATTTAACTACGCGCAGTTATAATTCACGGCTTGGCCGGAAATCGAACTTGGTGCCCTCTAAACCAAAGGCTAGTACGTTGACCACCCAGCCAAGTAGCTGGTCCAACGAACTTATATATAATTCGTCTGAATTCTCTAAGGAAAATGAACGTATTCCTTAGTCCTACTGAGGTGTTTGGATTTGTATGACTTGAAGCTGGGTGATCGGCAAATTTTTCTTGAAATCTCCCGATTGTACGGGCCGATTCTGCACGCATATACGAATCGTAAGTAAACACTCGTGGAATAGAAAAACTTAGTCTTTTTATAATCCATATTATCCTTAGCGCGTTACTCTACACGTCCGGTTTCAGGACCGTTTCAGTTTAGACTGATCACGTGCTCGCAGGTACAGTGCAGATCGAGGGTACTCGTATACTTTTATTCAATGGAATGGCGGGAGACTTAAAATAAAAAGTTCACGAATTGTAGTAGGCATCACTTCTCAAAGTTAATTCGTGTATACTTTATGACTTACTAATTCTCGAATTATTGTTACTTTACGTAAGAAGAACATGGTATAGTTTACCTTCACCTGAATCATTCATCGGGAATTGTACTCAAGAAACTAGAAAATGCTTTAGATATTTCTCAGTGGTGATTATACTGACATCATTGAACTTATTCTACACTAACAAGAAGATTGTGCCTCTTTTCCATAGCTCTGCTCGAATATGGAATTGATCTGTTAGTTGTTTCGAGGACTAAACGCCAATATCTGTAAACTACTCAAAGGGCCATTGATCAATGGCGTTACCTATATCATTACGTGTCTGCCACATTATCACCATAGCCATCATGGGACTTGAATACCGTACTGACCGACCGAAGTAAAACGAATTAACCGAATATTAGTATGCACCCGGATAGTCGCTTGCATCCTGTAGCGAAGGTAGCAGGATCGATACTGGCTAAGGTTGGTGACATCTGACGGTGTTTAAATCCGACATTTCCGCATCGTTAGCTTCCAGAATATTATACATTGTTGAAATCATTCTCAGTTAGAACGGAGATTAACGGATATTGTTATTACCTATTAAACTGACGTAACTAGGGATTGCTATAAGTTGGTTTTACTGAAATTATGCTCCAGATATACAGGGTGTTGCAAAAGTATGTGTACAAATTGATACAGGGGCTACGGAACATCTACACAGACTTACTTTAGATAGGAATGTATGTCTGTTGAAGTCAGCTGTGGATGCTAACGAATTTTTCCGGAGTTTTTGGTGGCGGTGATGTAAAATGACTGGAGCAGCGCAGTTCAGTTATTTAATACAGGATGTGTTACAAGGTTCGACTTTCAGCATCACTGTATGCAATAACAGTGTGAAAGCGTTGAATGTCGTACACCTTCGAAAACCCCGGCGTGTCACAAAGTTTTCCACCGGCCACGGGATATCATGCGACAATATCTATTTCTGATTTAACGGGTGTCTCGTACATGAGGTGCATTACTGTCCCAAGAGGAAGAAATCGTGTCATGTTAGAAAAGGCTATACTGCTCAGGTAATTAGCAGTAGACATAAAAAGACGCAAAGAATCCGTTTTGTAAACATCCTCTCTATCCAGTAGCCGGCATCAGCAAGCATACAAGAATCTAAAATAAATTTGTGTTGGTGTTCTCTAGCTCTTCTATCAATTCGCACAGATCCTGTATAAACAGTAACAATATTCTTTTTACTCTGCTAGAGTGGATGAATAACACATTATTTCAAAAGCTCTTCGTCTGTGCTTTAACATGGGAGAGTAGCGGAGTTGTTGACTACAATCTCAACGAAATCCACATAGTGCACCTTTTCCATTTCTTCCTCTGTGGTGATTTCTTCTTTCTGGAACCGCCACGACTGCCCTGTAATGAAAGCAAATACAGTAGAGAAAATACGCGACACTTCCAGATTTAACCTCGTTAAAATGGGAGACAATTCGAAGTGGCGTTCCTAGTGGCGTGACCTGAAAATTCGCACTAAATTCAAATATCAATGGAAATGTATATACGGAAATGGATAAATAAATTACGTCTAGAAAGAAAGTGTTGTTAAAATATTAACTTCAAAGGTGCTAAAGCAATTCTGGATACATGAATGAAGAATTATATAACAGGTTATTATTTAAAGACTGAAGTTAGACATATAATCAAGATGTGAAATGGACTGCTGTGAAAGGGCTTGATCTTTCATTTATGCATTACTTTTTTAGCTTTAGCATGCCTGCCTGAACTTTTCCGGCAAGATTTTACTTTTTTTCTCATTTAAAAGCATTGTACATCACATTAGGACAATTCTCAATAAACATATCGGCACATTCCTTACACACATGATTCAATGAATTTACATTTAAGAGCTTGAAAATTTTCCTTTTAACTTGAAACCAACTAACAGAAAGAAAATCTATAAATTTAGCCGCAAAACATACAAAATTTCCTTATAAGCAATACTTGCCATTACATTAGAATAAAGCAAATTTGCATCATCATCACATTTCTTATATCTCCCATATTTTCTTCAGTGCTTGACAACGCATTACGGCATTCCAAATGGAGTAACTTGGAACACAACCAGCCACACACATATGCATATGCATTTTCCTAAATTAAATCAAAACCCACAGATCACACCTACAACAACACATCGGTAGTGAAGGTTAACTGCTGCACTAATAAAATAAAATAAGCTTATTATATTTTAAGCCAGTTAAAATAAGGGTCGCGCTGGTCAGAAGTTTAGGAAGTAGACCTTCTATAAAAATATCTTTGTAACTGGAAGAATATATATGCAAACACAGTATTTACTTACATTTTCTTGTCACGAGGGAAACGGAAGAAAGGCGGCGAATCCTTCTGCATTTCATAGTTTTTGCAGCCAAACGCAGCACATATCTTTCCACTCATATTGACAGGAGATATAAAGGAATGATAGACGCTACTATTTACTTACGTCAACTTAAAGCAAACGCATAAATAACCCCCGAAAACTTCACAAACAAATACATGTGCTCTTATGACAGAATCAGTAACTCTAACGTCACTCCGCTAGATAGAGCTCTAATCGCTGTCCCTCGATATCTCGCAGAGTGTCGCGTATTGTCTCTACTGTATTTGATAAAAGATACTCGCCGCAGACGTCTCTTCTCTCCAGTATGTGGTATCGTTCTCTAGATCGTCATGTGGGGTACGGTGGAAGGATGTGAGGCTATTAGGCTATAGGCTAATCTATCCTACTGAAATAAATAATATACTGGCACAGACTGAGGTGTAAATGTGTTTTATTTTAAAATGAAGAAAGCAATTGAGGAATTCAATAACATATAAATCTGATCCAAGCACGTGTGTAACACTTGTGACCGTCATAAACTCATTGTGACTATACGAAATAATTGTCTTTATCCTTCAAATCAACCACTCTAATCTAATTATGGAGGGCCTAAATTAAGTGTCATCATTAACTAAACAAACAAATTATACACCTGTTAACTACATTGGTTCTAGACACTCATGACATCTGCAAAATTCTCTGACTGTGTAACTGAATGAACATTCACTAACATGAATCTTAACAGTAAATTAATGGCTGTAACTGGATAATTAAAATATTGCAATTAATCATTACCAATTACAAAATAGTGGTTTTGAAATGTGCATTGTTATAACTCAGAGAATTCGGTAGTCTTTGGGATTCACTGTTCCCCTTTACACTTTCATGTAAATTAAAGTGGTTTTTACACGGACGTAGTGGCCCTCTCACGGCTGAATGTCTCCCTACGACATTTCAAAAAATTACAACATAAAGTTTGTTGCCATTGATTGATTGCTTCCTTTATCAAAAGCTTACAGATATAGTGGTGGCGTCACTGTGAAAAACCAGGAGGTCAATCACCTTAAGTTTAATTTATTATCTAGTCAACTATGTTCACATTTGTATGTTTTATTATTATTAACAAATACATTGCAAATGTGAAATATACTGGTGGCAATGGTCACTAAAAGTAATGTAATAATAAAGTTAACATAATTACTCAACAACAAGAAAAAATCGTACAAGCAAACAACAAGAGTACAACAAGCAACTCCATGGAAAGAAAATATTACAAGAATTACCACTACTTTTACATTCTAAATCCAGCACCATCATATACAAATTCACACACAACTTAAGTATTTCCAGTGCTTAACACTACGGCTTACAATACTATAGGTTGACCTTACTACTAGCATAATACTATAAGTGATAATAAAGTTAATTTAAACCGTAATTACACAACAACAACAAGAGTACAACAAGCAAGAAATACTACTAGTTTAACTTTCTAAATCTAGCGTCATTATATACAAATTCTTGCGCAAATTAAGTATTTCCAGTACTTAACACTACGAATTACATTACTATAGGTTGAACTTACTACGAGCTTAACACTACAAGTGATAATAAAGTCAAGTTAAAAACATAACTACCCAACAACAACAACTCGAGTACAAAAAGCAGGCGTTGATCATATTTGGTCTCACAGAAACCCAAACTACCCGAAGAGATAAAAAACACATTTATAATTTCTTGATCAACCTTGTCTGGATTTTTACACATGAGAAAATTTACAACTGTTGGGTATACCGTTCAATGATGTTTCTAAAATTATGTTTGCTGCTGAGATGTAAACAAGAAGTGAATCTAATATGCTGTCTAGTTGAATTGACGCAAGCTGTCATGAACCTGACATTATTCAAAATAGAACAGAAATTCCCCCAACTTAATTAAAAAGTATCTAAATTTGTAAACACAGTCCATTACCACCTATGTTAATAAAATAATCAAAGGCAAACACAGCCGAAATATTTTTTTTGCTATTTGCTTTACGTCGCACCAACACAGATATGTCTTATGGCGACGATGGGATAGGAAAGGCCTAGGAAGTGGAAGGAATCGGCCGTGGCCTTAATTAAGGTACAGCCCCGACATTTGCCTGGTGTAAAAATGGGAAACCACGGAAAACCATCTTCAGGGCTGCCGACAGTGGGGCTCGAGCCCACTACCTCCCGATTACTGGATACTGGCCGCACTTAAACGACTACAGCTATCGAGCTCGGTCTGAAATAAAGAGACGTCTATACTAACATCCTACACTAATTTATATACACGCCGATTCACGCACTTGGTTATTTACAACACAAAAATTATGAATAGTTAATTTACTGATTTCTACTACGCGTGTTAAATTCAATGTCTATGGATTTGCTATCATTGAAATCAGCGTCGAGCATGACCTTGATATGGATTCTTCATGGTTGTCTCCTGACATACAACAAACTAAATGAACTCTCATAACAGAATTAAGTATGATTATCTACTAAAAAAATGACGCATGGAAACCTCTCGGATGACGTTGACATAAAATCAAAATGTAGTTATACTTACTATATCATCTCCCTTATAAAAATTCCTAATGAAAAAACTTTTGCTATTATTGCCCGTAAAAATGATCTTAGCTCAACTTCAAGGGCCAGGAAGTCGTCTATAAACGTTACATAAATAGAAGTCTGATGGTTGGTTGCATGGGTTTTTTCTTTCATAACTAGGTCCTTATATCAGTGTAGTGATCACTTTCTTACTTCATTAACTGTCCTTTTACCTGTATTTATATCATCGTAGACCTCAAATGATATTCATATTCCTGAATATACAAATTATTTCTCCTTTTTTATACACAGAGCTTCGCGCATTTCTTATACTCTTAATGTTTCTATCACTTATCTCTCAGCTTATCCGCTGGCATAGAAATCTCTCTTCCTTTACTATCAGGACAAAATTAAAATAAATGCTCGTAGTTCCCCGTAATATTGGGCCAATCAATATTCAATAACATTCCGAAACTAACTCATCGCTTTTAGCACAGCTACAATGGCTCTTTTATATTTATTCTAAAACAATCATAGCTGGTTTCCACGATTTACGCTACTGATAATCCCGTAAACTATGTAGCAATGCAACACAAAATAATCATAACTAGCGGGATAGCTTATCAAAATATTATTATTATTCTCTTACGTAAACATATTTATTCCGACATTGCAATGACGGTTACTGCCACCTAACGTTCCTGATCCCCGTTTATCGACGACTTTTAATTTTAATCAATAATTAAGTTGGCTTCAAATGCGCTATCTGATTTTCACATGTATTATTATTGTTGTTATTATTAATCAATGAGAATGAAAATTCCCTGATCTTACTGCCAATGAAGATGTTATGTACAAAAATTTCTCCATAAAATATATGTTTAAATCTGTACCGTACTGAAACTCGAGTCACTGCTGGCCAACTCGTTAATTTCAAATTAAATAACATGTTTACTGTCATTGTGCGTGAATGGCAAAAACTATTTTCAAGGTGACGACTGTACTAGTATCACCACGTGACGAACATTGAGTGTAAATTATGCTACTGACATTTACCTTGGACAAATTCGCGTCTTAACGAAAAGTGTTATTTACATTATTAAAATAAAGAACATCTTGGATTTTATTCACTTACTCATCTGGAGTCCACCAGGCCATCTGAACTGCTTCTTCAACTCATGGGGACAGAGACACGGGACATCGTAATAAAACCGACGTATCCAGACATAATTGCCGTTTTCAAGTACACTTCGTCTCACAGGAAACACAATCTTGACGAACTTCCTAATTACACGATTTACCTTATACTAGAATAACACTTTTGACTATCAATGATTGCATCTACACTCGGGCATTAATGCTGCTTCCACAATGAAACTCTTGAACACAACCCTTCGTAACTTCCTAATCAGCTGGGCTTTGAAGTACTTCCCACAAAGTACTGGTGCATCAGACCGGATTAGATGCGCTCCCTGCTTGCTAGGTCGCCTAGCATTGTTTATGTTTGAAGGTCGGTCACCCTGTTTTTCTCGGAATTTGAACTGACCTGAAGGAGCTGCTCGGTGACTGTACCTACCTGTCCCTCTACAAAATGACTACGACAGAGTGTCTGTCCGGTAACAAATGCACAGCTCCTTTCCTCGTTTCCTCTCAAACTAACTGGGATGTCTTAACATCAGTCGTACTGGATATTGAAATTACTGCTACGTCTGCAAATGACATAGTTTTTACGGTAAGACGTGGAATTACTAACATGTTGATGTTAGACTTATATTGTTTATTTCCCCACTGGAAACTATTATTCTGAACGAAAGCCTTAACTTATTATGCACTGAGACGCTGATGGTCGAAAGTTAGTTGTCCGCATGACCGATTTAAAGTCAATGTTGCTAATCATTGTTTCTAGCTTGACACAGAAAGACTTAAAGTGTTGAAGTAACTTACTCAGTGGAGACGTTGACAGGTGACAAGTAACACGGACCAACTGACGTTGAGAATTGAGAATACATTGAGAGTGGGTGCGGTGGCCGGGTATCTTATATAGTTGCGTGAATACCACGGGGTTCACCTTCCTAACAGCAGGGGGTTCGTACAATCTGTATTCCTCCGCTGTGGGGTATGGATCTTCCTAGAAGAATGAATTTCTATGTTACACGTCGTATCATTTAACTATTGGTATTCCTGAACTCACAATATTCGTACTTATTCTCTGATGAACTTTACCTCGGATATCGATCGTATAGTGCTTAATGAATTAACCGGCGTGGGTAGTACTGCCTTTTCTTTAGTATGCACTGTAGGTTGGTGTATTTCGGCAACACGTGGTTCACTTCGCGGCATACTGCGTTACTGCTAGTCACTTTCTCAAATATAATTGTAAAGCGTATGATTAATAACAGAAATTATACATGACATTTTATCGTGCTGTCTTGAGCACACTAGTTCTTTAACTTTATCCACACGTTTAAGATTTACTGAATTATCTCAGGCGCTTTTTTTTCAAACTAGTGAATTTGAGCGTTGTGATTGGCTTAACTTTGCCTGTGGGGTTTTCGACGTACTTCCTCTTGGGTGAAACCAAAGATAAAAATGGTTGTCTGGTATCGCTCCGTCTCTTATTTCAAATTTTCTTTCCTTCTCTTCTGATCTGCCTCTTTTTAAGCGACTGGGAGGGTCCACATTATTCTCAACATCCGGCTTTCCGTGAGAACATAATAATTGAAATGGTAGCCGTCGTCATCTCAGTTTTATTTGAGGGTACCGTACAAGTGTTGTCAATTTGCGAGCTTCCTGGAACGTGCCTTAATTTCGCTGCGCTGTCTATGTTTGCAACTAGATATTGATAAAAATGAACACCCATTCTGTATACATTCCTGATACATGTGCAATAGAATGGTGACGGGTCAGTGCAGCATGTGCAAAATATTACGTATCACAACCGCTCGGAGTTCTCAAGAAAAGGAGTGAAATATGTTGAGAGTCTGGACCTTGACGTTGTGCAGTTCATATCAGAGCCACCTTTTATGAACTCCATAGTAAACTTTATGTTAGTCTATGTTATGATACTCAGTGTATCGATTCGGTTGTTTTCCAGTTTTTGTACACTCTATATAAGTATGTTCACTTGTTTATTTTGTTATTGTTTCAACGAGTATGTGTTACATAGAAGTTTCCCTTGTGACGCTTTTGCGTGTCCTGCAATGAAAATGGTTCATATTAAATTATCCATGTTACTGCATTGAGTTTTCCACCACATGGAACTGGAACAAGTACGGAGTGACACAAACCAAAGATTATAATTATATTGTATGCGTTTGTTGTGCACACATGCTACTTTTTAATTCTCATGTATATTGATTGTATAGATACTACAGTCTATTCGATAGTTGGTTGTAGACGTAATGGATGCCCCTACACAGTTTACGATCGCTGCGTGAGAAATTACGGACAGTTGTAAACCCAACACCTTACACTTATCGCCCTGGAAACCTTACGACCCTTAGATGAAAGTCTCGTCGAGATTCTCTTCGTTATCCCCCCTTGTAAGTTGCACCTGGTACTTAGACGTAAGGGACCCATGTCAGCATGCTTACTGAAATTTTAAAGGAGCCCTCTGCATGTCAAAATTCCTGCGCTTCGGGTTTTGATAGTAGTTAGTCATGTCAGCTCGTATCAGTATTATATAGTACATTACTTGTCAAATGCAGGGTCGATTCATTCAATAGGTCGTGAGATATAATGCATTAACAATATGATAATATAAATGCACTGCTCATCGTTGGTAGCTCTGATGTCGGTGAATCAGAGCAGAACCACTTTATTACATGACTCGCAAATTTGCTTTGTTCCTCATTTTCTTACTAGTATTTAGTGTGAATGGTAAAATCTCAGTAAACTCGTTCTTGAATTTGGTCACACTACCAAGATTGAGAAGTGACAGTGGCGTGAACTCGAACTACACCAAGTTTAATGCGAATGTGAGACATTCGCACGGATATGAAAAGCAAATTCATATGACTGCTGAACCGCATTCGATTTTCAGACAATTACTCAGTAATACATTGGTTTGTTTGCTATTTGTTTCACGTTTCACCGGCTCAGAGAGATCTTACGGCGATGATGGAATAGAACACGGCTAGGACTGAGAAGGAAATGACAGTGACCTTAAATTAAGGTACAGCTGCACCATTTGCCTGGTATAAATATGGTGAAACCACAGAAAACCCTCTTCAGATCTGTCGAAAGTGGGGTTTGAACACACTATATCCCAAGTGCAAGCTCACAGGTGCTTGACTCGAACCGCGTATCCAAGTCACTCGATCTAGAAATACGTTTGTTGTACTTACTGTAAGGGACTTGGATCATGTTAATCATTAGCCTCGTGCACACTTTCTGACAAAACTTATCGAACTGTAATATGGATGAATCAGGGTCAAACTGTGTATAGCTATGACCCTTCGTTCTTCTCTTCTTCTTCTCCTTCTCCTTCTCCTTCTTCTCTTCTTCATGGGGCCTCTAAATATTAGTTCCAAATTAGCGTAGACCTCCAAGATCTTTTGCTACCATGTTTTTCTTCATTCCCACCTAGATATACTTCCTCCCTTCACAAAGCTGGCAGGTTGTTCTTATTGGGTCTTCTTGGTTTTTTTCTCTCTCTTCGCCTGGTAGTCCTAGAGCGGAGAGTCTGATTGTACCCAGCGCCTCACATTCGAAAAGTACGTGTTCAGATGATTCCTCTGCTTCATTGCATTTCCTACATATTTTGTCTCTTATTACTCCAATTCTATGTAAGTGTTTTTCCAGATGGCAGTCCTACTACCCATCTTATATTTTCTGTGCTCAGTTTCAACAGGTCTTTAGTATGCTTCATGTTTGGTCCTTTTATCAGTTCCTTTGCATGCCTGTATCCTGGAGTATTTTTCCAGTTCTCCATTTGTTCCTTTTGTACCCATTTTCCTATGTACTGTCGGGCTTGTCCATAGGAAATCTCACATACGGGTTCTGGGCCTACAAAATTTGTTTCTGCCCCTTTCCTGACCAGTTTATCTGCCTTTTCATTTCCCTCTATACCTGCATGCCCTGGTAACCATATTATTTTGACAATGTTTTACTTTGAGAGCTTCAGGAGAAGTGAATGGCAATTCCAGACAATTCTGGATATTATCCGCACTGCTTCTAGTGCCCTAAAGGCCGCTTGGCTGTCCGTGAAAATGAAAATGCCCTTATTCCTATAGTTCATTTTTAGATTTTCTTCAAGACATGTTGTGATAGCTATCACTTCAGCTTGAAAGACTTTAGTGTGTTTGCCCAGGCTCATGTGGATTGATCTCTCAGGTCTTCCCCCGTTGATCCCTCCTCCTGTGCCATCCACAGTCTTTGAGCCATCAGTCTGCCACACTATATCTTCGTTTTCAGTATTCCATTTGTTGATATCCAAGTCTTCTTTTTTATTATCTGCATCTCAAACGGTTTTTCAAAGTTGTACTTTGGTATCATACGATCAGAAGGCATGTATAGAAATTCCGCTGTTATTACTCTGTTAATTTTACAGTGTCCTAGATTGGGTCTTTGTGCATTCCATCACTCTAATTGTGCCAATCTATATGAACTCATTCTAGCCTGTCCTTTTGTGAAATTTCACAGTGATGGGAGGTCTAGTAAAGTATTCAAGGCTTCTGTCGGCGTAGTTCTCATAGCCCCAGTTATGGCTATGCATGCCATTCTCTGTAGGCTATCCAATCTACTACTGACTTTTCCTTGGCTTACTTTCTGCCACCAGATAATTGCAGCAGAGACCATCAACGGTCTAATGATCATTGAATACATCCACATTATCGCTGATGGTCTTAGGCCCCATGTCTTCCCGACGGCTCTATTACATGCGTACATCAAGTTCTTGGCCTGGGTTATGTTCCTTTCTATATGTGGATTCCAGATTATATTTTTATCTAACACTACACCTAGGTGCAGTGCCTGTTCTTCCATATATATCTTGCCCAAAGAGCTTCAGTGATCACTTTCCCACTGATGTTCTCCTTCTCGTAAAAGGGACCAGAGTTATCTTGTTAGGATTGTCTGATAGTTGTTCTTCCCGACACCAGTTCTCCACAGGGTTAAGTGAGCTCTACATGAGGTACTGGATAACACTCATCACCTTACCTCGTACCACAATCACTAGGTCATTTGCGTATCCTTGTGTATATAAACCCTGTTCGTTGAGCATAGCTATGATTTTGTTCACCACGAGGTTCCACAGCAGATGCGAAAGAACACCTCTCTGAACATAGTCTCGGGTGGCCCTAACCGTCAGTGTTTCTTCAAACAGGGTTGCTTTTATCTTCCTTTCCTCTAACTTGGATTTAATCCATTTAACGACGGTTCTACCCATCTTGCTCTTTTCCAATGCTTTGATCAGAGAGTCATAGGTTGTACTGATGAAGGCTCCTAAGTCTAGAAATGCCGCCATTGCAATTTCTTTATATTCTAGGCTTTCCTCTAGTTTACAAACCAATTGGTGGAGTGCTACTGCAGTGGATCCGCCAGGTCTATACGCAAACTGATTTTCATGTAACGTCGAGTTCATTTGCACCGTTTTTCTGATATATTTATCCAGAATTTTCTCCATTTCTTTCAGTATGAAGGAGGTTAAACATAATGGTCTGTATGATTTGGCTTGGGCATAGTTTGCCCTTCCAGGTTTAGGTATGAATACTGCTTTAGCTTCAGACTGTGATTTCGGCACGTACCCTATAGCTAGGCTAGCAGTGAAAAGGTCCGTCAGGGCATTGACGAGTATCTCCCGTCCTTCCTGTAGGAGTATCGGAAGTATCTCATCTGGCCCCGGAGCCTTTATAGGTCGAAACGTGTCGATTGCCCATTTTACATGGTTATGTTTTATTATTCTGTTAGCACAGTTCCGGTCTGCTCTTTGAGTTCCGGTCTCTGTTTTAACCGTTTCTTCTTCTGTCATCTCCTCAGCCTCAGGAAAGTGACACGCCATTAGAATCTCCAGCGTTTTTAATTTCTTTGATGGGACAGTTTTCAAGTAATGAGTCTGTAATGGCCTATTCTAATAGTTCCAGTGCCTCATCCAATTCTTTCTGTCCTCTCACGCTAATTGGAATTTTTTGTACAGCCTTCCCTAGAACTGATCTGTTTCTGTCCCAGTTAGTTCTTTTTGGGTCTCTGTACATCTCAATCCCACATAGTCTCGCATCTATTGCAAATTGGATGTGCTGGTGGTCCACCAGTGATGGGTCCCCCAGCACCTTCCAGGCTTTAATAAAGTTTGCAATATGTGTGGTGCTTAGTTTAATGTCTATTACCTCCCTACGATTTTTATTTATAAATGTAGGCTTGTTTCCTAAGTTTAGTATCGTCAACTCAGTTCCAATAATAAACTCTAGTAAGGACTCGCCTCTTGCATTGCAATTCGTGCTGCCCCATGCCGTGTGGTGTGTATTTGCATCTGCTCCAAGGACTAGGTGTTCACCTTTCCTCTTTGCGTTGCAAATTAGGTTCTCAACTTCTTCTGATGGGAGCTTCCTCTCTTTTATCAAGGGTTAAAACGACTGTCCTTCCTGTCCTGTCGATTGAAGTGGCATTCAGCACTCTCCACTCTTGTGTTAGAAGTTTTGTATCGTGCTGATTGATTCTGACAAGAACATTCTCCACTTTCATCTTGTCAAAAGGAGGTGGAACCTTGGATGATCTTGATCGTGTCCAGCACATTTTTTGCGTCCGCCACCTCTAGGGTCTCCTATTTCCATCGGTTACAATTTGATACTGTCTGTTACAGCCAACGTTTCGTTTCTGGAATTGCACAGATCGGTACCATAGCTCCACTTTCCAGCCTCGGTGACTCAAGGAAGCCTGGCAGACATCCGTCTGACAGCGGCTTCATTTGTGCTGTCGGAGCAGATGACAATCAGTTACGTCTTCCTCTTTGAGTTTTCCATCTGGAAAGGTCTTAGGTATTATTGTGAATTTAATTGAGGATAGTCTTTGCGAATAGGAAATGACTATTTCTTCCTTCTGTTTCGTGGAGGGTGGTTTTGTAGCCGAACTTGATGGCGTGCTTTCCTCCGACCTTGGCCTTTTGGGCATAGTCATTGGCATAGTGTTTCGCCGATCCCTGTTCCTTGGCTTCTTCTCCACCCAAGTCTCAGCCGCCATCTTGGCTTCTTTCCTCGCCTTCTTCTTTTCCTTGTAGTAGGCACTTGAGCGAGGTGGTTTTCCTATGCATCCTATTTAGTATCGATGCCAATATCTTCAGGCCTTTCTCAGTAGAATCTCCTGTTTCCTTTTGTCCAGAAGTCTGCTTTCGTGTTGCTTCTTCTGTTTCTTCTTCAGATTTGGATTCAGTCTGCCCTACTGGGACTTCTGTCTCCATATTCTCCTCTTGGGCCTGCCGCTTGACCTGCTCTTCAGGAGCTTCCATAGCTTCCCTTGGTATTTGTTTAGGTGGTTCATTTGGAATATCCATAGTTCCATGTGACGTAGGGTTTTTGCCCCTTACAGGGTCCTGAGCGGCGTTCTCACCATCCGTGATGAGGCATTCCGCCAGACATTGTCCTCCCGCAACTCAGGCTCTCCGTAACAGGCACCACACCCCTCAGCCGTCCATCCAGCAGCCCGCCCCTGGCCCGAACCCGACCAGGTTTGTTCCACCTTCAGTAGACCTACTTCACGTGGTTCCCACCTGGCATTCCCATGCCTGAGTTCACAGGCGTGGGCTCCCCCTAGGTTGGGTTCGCCCCGTTCCCAACCCGCGTCTCGTTCAGGCTACGTAGGGCAAAGTGATGTGTGAATTCCAGTACACTGCAGTGAACTTTCACCTCAATCACCAGCATCCACTTTACCCGAATCACTGTACCACCCATGCGGAGGTAACATGGATGCCTCTCTAGCATGTGTGGGTGAGGTTTCCACTTCCAAGTCTTGGTCTGGGCTAGTAACAATCGTTCTTCTCTTACTCTTTAGGGTACTGTAAATTCGCACAAAGAAAGAATGAGTGCATGCTGTTGTATGTTCCCCGCATTTCATAATTTATTAGTCTTAATTTAAATTATCAATATATTATTCACTACCCATGTAGATAAAAACACAGTGGATACATATCGGAGGCGGGACACGTTTTTCTCCGGGTACTCAGGTTTTCCCTGTCATCATTCATTCCAGGAACACTCTCCTATATCATGTAATTTCATCTGTCAGTCATTAATCATTTCCGCAGAGGATTTTCAATTTATATAAATCTATAATTCCAAGGAAAACATATCAGTTGTGGAATTTTTCATCAATACCGTCCCTACCTCAGACAGCCAGCATAGCTCGAGTGACAAGATGTCAGTCTTTTGCGTTCGCTCTTAGCTGCTGTGTCGAGTCCTGTCCAGAGCATAGGAGTATCTATTGTCCTTATTTAGTGATGGTTATTTGGGTAGATTCTTTGAGGTACAGTAGATGAGATGTGGGTGGGTTTGGAGGGCTTATTAGATTAGTGGCTTAGGTTCCTATCTTTGTAGTCTCGTACAACCACAACTTGATGTCTTGTGAAGTACAGAGTTTATTATTGAGTGCTACTAGACTGATATCATTGTTATTCTACTGGCGAACATTCTTATTATGAAACATTAAGTAACTTTTGTGTGTAGAAAAGGCCTTGCTGGGCATGTGGGAAGGAACAGTCCGATGATTCAATTTTGTTTACTCGTGGATCGCGGTGGATAATTCAGCGAATAATATTCTGAAACATCACGCGGGGTATGTGCCTCAAATCTCGGACCTAAATTCTGAATGAGCTAAGCTAGCTTGAACGCAATAACAGAAAAGAGGAGGAGAAATTTCAGTTTGGGTGGTTTCTCTCCGCATAAATATATACTTTCAGTTTGTAAGGTAGTGAGTGATACGTGCACTAGATTGTTACAGTGCACACCAGTATAGTCCACTCACTAAGCTTTGCGGTGGATCATAGTGGATCAACTAAGCGGTGAGTGGTGCAGTGGCCACCTGTGGCTCTCTTGGCAGCCAGTGGACTAGGCAAACAGGAACCGAAGCGGTTTTATGTGCTAGTCTCCCAGGATATCGGAGCAGCTCTCTTCAAGTCAAGTACCGCAGAATATCGGAAAACAGAGAAATTTCTCATCGAAATTCACTTACAGCGGATGCGATATATTTACAGTAAGGAAGGGAGGACGTAATTCCATTCCTTCGGTGACAAGATGGAACGTTATCGGAATTAAATGTTTATTCTTAGATCTTCTTCAAGTTGAAATCACTTAACCTACTCAATCATTTACAGATAATACTCGCTGATATTTAATTTTAACAGTGTCATCTGTTGGAAAAATCGGGAGATCTTCCACAACATTTGTTGTGTACGCTATAAGACGAAATTTGCTGTAACGTCCCATGTATAACAGCTACATTTCCACTGCTATCGTCTTGAGCGACCACCTAACACTCGGGGATATTTGATTCGACTTTGGTCGAGTGAATTGGCTGCGCGGTTAAGGTCATGTAAGCCTGCAATCGGGAGATAGTGAATTCGAGCCCTCACTGTTGGCAGTCACGAAGATGGTTTTCCGTGGATATCTATTTTCAAGCCAGCCGGGCTGAGTGATTCAGACGGTTGAGGCGCTGGCCTTCTGACCCCAACTCGGCAGGTTCGATCCTGGCTCAGTCCGGTGGTATTTGAAGGTGCTCAAATTCGTTAGCCTCGTGTCGGTAGATTTACTGGCACGTAAAAGAACTCCTGCGGGACAAACTTCTGGCACCTCGGTGTCTCCGAAAACCGTAAAAGTAGTTAGTGAAACGTAAAGCAATTATTATTATTATTATTATTATTATTATTATTATTATTATTATTATTATTATTATTATTATTATTATACATACATACATAATTC
The DNA here is from genome assembly GCF_040414725.1 of Anabrus simplex. Classification (NCBI taxonomy): domain Eukaryota; kingdom Metazoa; phylum Arthropoda; class Insecta; order Orthoptera; family Tettigoniidae; genus Anabrus; species Anabrus simplex. Next base: position 235,525,882 of record NC_090266.1, read on the forward strand.
GCTGGGGCCATCAAGGACCACGTTAAGTCTTGTTGCATTTGACACTGAACTTGGCCTTCTTTAGAGCCCAAATTTCCCTCATTCTTTGTGAGTGGGCCTGCTTACGCTCCTCTGTCCAAGGGGCACCGTGTCTTCTCTTCGGTTGCTCGTCTCGGTTTAGCCCGTTCGTCACTATTTTCTTGCGGAAGAGATCTCTGTTCAGGGCGTCTTCAGCTGAGATATGTAGCATTTGCAGGTCTTCTTTGGTATTTCTAAACCAGGCAATTGTGGTTTTGGGGTTTGAATCAAAAAAGTAAAATATTTCTTTAGATAACTTTCTTCCGTCCATTCTTTTCAGATGACCGTAAAATCGTGCCCGTCTTTTTCTGATTGTGTCGGTAATTTTCTCTATTTTGCTGTAGACTTCCTTGTTGGATCTCTTTTGATGGATTCCATCTCTGTACTTCGATCCCAAGATTCCTCTCACAATTTTGCGTTCTCTTTTCTCCAGTTCTTCAAGGCTTCAGAACTGTTTCATAGTGACGTATCTTGGTGTTTTGGGAAAGGCATTTTTTTGTTGTAGATTGTGCGGGATGTTTGGTAGGCTATTTCGAGTTTGCGTACTCGCTCCTGAAGTGCTTCTTTGTCCAGTCCATTTTTCATGATGATTTCACCCAGGTATTTGAATTTGTCTACTCGGGTGATGTCCCCGTATTTTGTATGGAGTTTTGGTGGAGCCTCTTTGATGTTAGTCATTACTTCTGTTTTCTCAAACGATATCTGCAAACCAGTTTGTTCGCCGTAACCCTGGCAAGGGACCAGTTTTTTTTCACGGTGGTATTTTATTTCCCTACTACCCTCTGACTCTGCTGGCGGCAGAGCCAGCGAGCTTCCCCAATTCCAATGGGACGCGCCCGATGGAGGTATTATTATTATTATTATTATTATTATTATTATTATTATTATTATTATTATTATTATTATTATTATTATTTCACGCCAAGAAAATGCTGGTCGTAGGCTATATTGTATATTGTGGATTGTATATATGTATTCTCACCAAGAGATGGCCGTGGTGAAAATCCGCGCAAAACTTTTTCAAATTTAAAAAAAATATTTACATCCCTGTGCTTCGGGTTGTACCTCGAACTGTAGGCTATCAGTGGTCACATAAAACTGCATTCATATTTACTAAGAAATTTAAGAGCGATATAGTTTCCCGTTGCTTACCTCTAACGAATATATTGAACCCTTTAGGTCCATATTGAGGGATACCTACCTTCCTTACCTATCAGCAAAGTTCATGAGATCTGTCTCTTGGGTCGTTTCGGGTTCTTCGTCACTTGCTGAGGTAAAGGTAGGGTTCATTAATTCTAATCTATCTACTGGAATGAAAGGTCTATTTAAAGGATTCCTATTTATTCAGGAAAATTCTGAAGTAATTTACTATGTCAACGGTGTCATAGTCAATTGTGTCCACTGGACACCACAATCATTTTTACATAAATGTCAGAACACTGGTGTGAGACTTTAACATAACTGCCTGATGGGCATTCTTACTAGAAACCATTGTCTCAATTATTAATCATTTAAGAAAGGAAAGTCTGGAAATCCTTAAATTCGGCTTCCATGTGAGATCACATGTACCATCATAGTGATTCGTTATGGTCCAGCCCTCGTAACACGAACTCTGGACTCTGAGTATAATTAAGGCCGTCCAATCGGTGTGTGTCACACAGTGGTTCTACGGCATGGACCCTTAATTGAATCGATGTGACCTGCGTCTATGTCATGGACCGACCTCTAATCTTTTAAGTTACTTTAAAGTCATTGTGGATGATGACCGCAAGGAAATGATGCTACAATGGCATATGGCCCTAATCTAAGTCACTGAGGTTGATGACCCCCTGACCATCCAAGTTTCTAGGCTGAAGGCTAAACACAATTAAGTTACATCGGTTGATGACCAAAGTTTCCACTTTACTATCCCCAGCACATTCACTGCTCAATCAATCAAAGTTCAATAATTACAACAACAACAATGCTCACAAACTTTGTGGCAGAAAAATCCATTTCCTTCGGATATGTCCCCTTAATCGTTACTTTACATGTTAATATTCCCCAGAAAAACAAACTAAAATTTCCAGAATGCATCTCCAAGTTATTCGCTTGATTAAAGTTATTTCAAAATGCGGTTTCACTGAATTTAATAATTTAATAAATTTAAATGATTTATCGAAATGTTAAAGAACAGTAAATTTTATCTCCGCGGACTCTGGTTTCTTCACAACTTTCTAGGCAGCTGTGATGTGAATTCAATATTGCGATGTTTATCTGGCTGGAAAAGAATTTGTTACATCATTCATGTCCAGCTATATATCTCATCTCGTGATATCATGCTTAAAAATCTAATCTAATCCTAACCGTTATTAACACTTGGATATCCTAATAATCTACGTACAAAGCAAACAACTCGCCATATCATTACGATGTCATATCTCGTCATCACTGAATTTTGCACACCCCTCGCAGACAAATCGATCATCACGACCATCGCTCTATATTTTAGACAACCCTGAAATTGGGTTACTCTGTTCCTTATACTCAAAGTTCATGGTTTCAAATGTTCATTCCGTCCCCAATTACAGTATTTCACAATACTTAGATCATTACCGGCTATGAATTTTCAACTAAATCCAGCATTTTAACGTTTTCCTGGCCGAGAATACAGTCTCAATACCAAGCCTGTCCCGTTAGATAGCTGAGGTGTCTCACCCCCCTCGCTCGCTTGGCAGTTACAGGAACCACCTGGTTTATTCACAGATGACTGACTTCTCAAATGTTCCCTTTAAACTCTGCCGACATAATTAAACAAATACGATATTCTAACCAACAAAATGCACAGATTATGCTTCAAGATGCCCCCACTAATTATACGCCAATTATACTGCTATGGATTTCTATGAATTTCTTTCCATTCTCAACATTATAAAATATTCCTCGGGTTATCATATCCCGGCTTCAATGACAGGACTCTAACCTGATTCGCACATCTCATCTCAACTCTCCTCGGGCTTCCGTATCCCGGCTTCAATGACAGGTCCAACCTGATTCACAAACTAACCTCTGTTTCCCAGCTCCACAATTATCATCGACAAAGAACTGGAATAAAATCCTCACTAGAAATCCCAACATCTAATATCGCACAATGCATTACTCATGAATAACTTTGCATAAATGATATCGTATTTAATAACTTGATTTTTCGAGAAATGACTGAAACATTCTACTAGATCTTTTATTTGTCAGTCAGACACAGTTTAAAATGGGCATTAAAAAAGAACGTTTCTCTCCGTGACCAAATTCATCCCCTAGGTTCTCACCCGACAGCGCGCTTCCACTCGATTGAAAATGAGTGACCATGGATTATTATTATTAACGTCAAATTGCAGACAGAAGAATATTACATCGAATGAACATCTTACTTCGACATCACAAAATACAGGCAGTACACTCACACGGATGACGATCTACATTGGACGTGATATCACTTCGGAACCCTATTCAATAACTTTTACAACATTATATGGCACTCGCAAGACTTCAAAATTTTATCCAAGTGGAAAATAAAACAAATGACTCTTTTAGTCGTACTCTCACACTTACAAAACTTAGTAGGGGTGACCACTGCGTCGTATATCCCCATGCAAAATACACTTTTAGAAATCACGAGATGAGATATAAGAGGCAGTAAGATGGGAAGTCACCTACCTCATGTCTTCATGCCAGTATTCGTCTTAGGGCTCACCTGCGACCCTGGCATTTTATTTAGCCATTTTTACATTCATGGCTTTACAATTTATAATTATTTCTTCAGGTTTCCTGGAATAAAGCATAAAAAAAAAAAGAAAATACCCTTCACTTGTTTGCTTGTACGCACACGATGGATTTCAATTATTCCCGCACACGAATTACTCAATCACATTAGAATATTCAGTACTTTGACCGTCCTATCTGATACACTTATTTCTCTCAAGAAAACTATCTCCCCACGGAGTCAAGACTTAGCCACACTGGCTAAAATCTGCAGTCGAACTCAGTCTACTTTCGTTGATTTGATTTCGCGGAGCAACTCAACAATTTCGTCCGCTTTGTATCACAAATGCCGGAGAAGGAAGCTTCGTCATGGCGTCCCTTCATATTTATAGCAGTTACCCCCTCTCTTCGGATCTCCCCTTTTGCCGCCAAGAAAATTTCTCTAAATTTTCTGACTTACCTAAACTGTAATTTCAAGAGTTTTGAAAGTGACTACATTCTTGCTACACTTCTGGCGGTAGTGTTCATGGACATTTAAAAATTTTACGGGTTCGATTTGTGAGATTGATTGACCTCCTTTGATAGGCACTATATTTTTTGACTTGGCGTTGTCACGCCGTGTACACGCGCTTCGAAATAGTTCATAAAAATGAATTGAGATTCTTCCGCCGTCGACACGTGTGGTTGACGTCACGTACCCCAGAGCGTGGGACCGAAGGTAATCACCCCCTCGTCACGTGTCAAATCCATGCTATCAAGAATCCCACTTTTAGTTTAATTGTTATATAATGCATAATGTTCTTAGGGCACAAAGGTCATGGGTTCATATTTCCCCCAAGACACGAATTCCTTTCGCGCAGTGACAAGGAATTTCCTTTAAATACTCCAGATGGCGAAATTTCTAATTTTGACGTCTGATGAAACATGACCTTTGAATGTAAATTCCTTTCCTCTCTCTTATGCAGTTGGTCATCTTCTGGTGTACGGATATTAGTTGATGCCTCCAGCTTCCTGGTAGTTCTCCACTGAATTTTCGACTGAGCTATTTATCCCTTCCTCGCCGTCAAAGTCTTCCTCGCTGTCAAAGTCTTCCTCCTCAGAACCTTCCTCAAATTCTCCCTGTTCTATCGAGATTTTCTCTGTAAGATTCCAATACTCCTCAAATGCTCTCAATATCACAGAGTCTGGGACTTGCCTGCATTCCCTACATCGTTTCAGTGGGTCATCCTGCTTTTCTTCGAGCGGTTCCACATCTTGATTCACCACTGATTCAATGAGGTTAACTTCCTGGTCTGCCATATCTTCAGGTTTGCGATAAACCTTCAAGTTGGCTGCATTGAAAATAGCCTCAGAGCGTCCATCTAACGACTGGATTTTATAGGAATTATTTCGGAAACTCTGGATGACTTTAAATGGACCCATATACAACGGTGCAAACTTCGCGTAATACTTGTCCTCAGGTTTTGAAAGAGCGGGTTTACGAACAAGCACATATTCGCCTTCTTTCAAGGGCCGATGAAATCTTTTATTTTTGACGCGTCTCAAACGTCGGTCAGCTTGCTGACGAAGATGCCTAGCTGTCTCTTCAATGCGCATCGCTTGAGTCGGCCGTGGGTCGCTCGGACACTTCACCACTGCGTGCCATGGTCTCAAAGGATAAATATCGGAATGAACCACATTTGGGACGCATCCTATAGATTCGTGGATCGTGTTATTCACGCAATCTTCTATGATAGGTAACACATCCATCCATCTCCAATGCTCTTGAGCACAGAAGATCCGACAGAACTTCGCGATGACCTGCATAATTCGCTCTGACGGGTTTCCCTCAGGATGGCGAACTGAACTAAGAATATGTCGAATTTCAAGCCTTTGCAACTCCTGTTTAAATTGAGCTGAGGTAAATTGTGTACCGTGGTCCGTTAACAAAAACATAGGCTTCCCCATAGTTGGAATTATGGTCCTATTTATAGCTCTTAATACCAATTTAGTGTTTGCTTTCTGTAATGGACATAACGATGTGAACTTAGAGAATACGTCTACGGTTACCAAGACGTATCTATTCCCTCTACGTGACTTGGGAAGGACTCCGTAAATATCCATCGCGAACAATTCACGAGGTTTAGCTGGTAAGAGAGGTATCGGTGCCTGTCGAATGAGGTACGGGTTCGCCTTAACTCTCTGGCATGTGTCACATGTAATTACAAGGCTTCTCACGTCTTCTCGTAGATGAACCCAGGTGAACGTTTCCTGAAGGGTGGCGGTGACCTTGTCAATCCCACCATGACCGGTTATCCTATGGGCATGCCATATAAGACCCTTCCTAAGTGGTGGTGGTACCACAATTCGAGATTTAGTGTGATCCTTGTCTATGAATTTCAACAAGGTGTTGTCGACAAACAAATAGCTCTCAGCTAGCTTCTCAACTTCTCCACGTCCTGGGTCGTCATGTGGAAGTTCTCCCTTCAACAACGAAATTAACCTGCCACAGAACTGGTCCTGTCGTTGACATTCTGGTAATCGTGTCAGCTCATTTAGAAAGGTTCTATCTTCGTCAGTTAACTCCACGAAGTTCACCTCATGTTCGTTATCGTTTGGGTTTCGACTTAGGGCATCCGCCAGGACATTTGACATTCCTGAACAGTGCTCGATGGTCAGATCAAACTGCTGAATAAACAGTGCCCACCTAGCTACTCTCTCGCTAGCAACTACCGTCTTCATCACAAAGGTCAAGGCCTTGTGATCCGTCCTAATGGTTATAGGGAATCCAAAAATCATCTTTCTCCAGTGCTGTAGTGATTGTACAATTGCAAGCATTTCTAATTCAGTGACACTGTATTTTAGCTCGTGTTTCCTAAGTTTACGGCTAAAGAATGCCAAGTAGTTCTTCTTCTTGGGTTCTTCTCCTTGCTCTTGGTATAAAACTGCACCAATCCCTACGGTGGAAGCATCAGTTTGCAAGATAAAGGTCTTATCGAAATTCGGGTACCCTAGCTTCACACTTCTAGCTAACATCTCCTTAGTATCCCGAAAAGAAATCTCATGTTCCCTAGACCATTTCCATCGATTGTTCTTTACTAGCAAATCTTGCAATGGAGCCACAACCTCCGTATAATTTGGACAATGATCACTGAAAAATTGACTCATACCCAAGAACTGTCGGACGTTCTTTACCTTGATAGGCCTTGGAAAGTTGTCAATTGCCTGCAATTTCACTAGGTTAGGGCGTACTCCTTCACCATCAATGATGTGTCCTAAGAAGAGAACTTCCTCCTGTCCAAAATTTGATTTTTTCAAGTTGATCTTAAAACCAGCCACCCTGAGATTTTCGAGTAGCAACTCGAGATGATGAAGATTTTCCTCGAAATCCTTCGACGAAAGCAATATGTCATCGACATAGCGCGTAGTTATGGCCTTAACCTGTTCGGTGAGGTTGCGATCTAGGGCGCGTATGAGAGCTGCACCGGCGTTTTTTATTCCAAACGCGAGACGGTTAAAAACATACGTGTGCTGGTCATACAGGAATCCAGTAAACAATCTTGACTTCTCATCGAGCATTATATGATGATACGACGAGGTCAGATCAATATTAGTGAAGCGGCGCTTGCCCCTAAACCTCCTAATAACTTCTTTGATGGGAGGAGCTCTATCATTTTCAGGGATTAGTCTGTCATTTACGACCCTTGCATCGAGGCATACCCTCAGGGACCCGTCGGGCTTCTGAACGGTAACTAAGGAATTAACGAATGGTGTATTTGCCTTGGAAATCAACCCACTTTCTTCCATCTCTTTAATAATTTTTCCAGCCTCCTGGCGATGTTTCTCCGGAATGGGATACGGCCTACGTTTGAACGGCTCCCAACTATTTACAGCCAACACATATTTGAAATTTGGAATGCATCCTGGCTTTGAATCGAATACATCCTGATATTTGAGAAGTAGTTCCCTCAACTTCATCTTCTCTTCCGCCGTCCCTGGGCATTCTGATACTTTCTGATTTATTAAATCTTCTACAGCCTTTCCCAATTCAGTCTCGAGGACATCCCACTCTTCCTGGTTGACCTCTTCTGTTCCCTGTTCTATCTCCTCTTCTGCCTCCTTAGAAACGGTAGTGAAATGGACTTCTTCCTCACACATTCTTCTCCCAGTCTGACCCAATGATTCTTCGTTTAGAGCTACTAATTCCGGTCCGTCATCCTTCCTAAATTTCACCTCTCTCCTTCCTAAATCGATGACGGCATTACTTTCACAAATGAAGTCTGCCCCCAGAATAACATTATAGTGCAGCTTTGAAATTATGACAAAAGGATGCGAAAATGTCATGTCTCCTATCTGCAAATCCAAAAATGTCTGCGTTTTACAAATGGCAGTTTTGTCGGGAATGACTCCTCTAATTTTGATATTTGCTACAGGAATTTCTGGCAATTTCTTCCGAGTAGACAATTCGTTAAAGAAATTTTGTGAAATTAAGCTGATGCTGGCGCCTGTATCCAATAAACAGCTCACCTTAAAATTGCATATCCTGACATTAATGATTGGTAGCTCTCTTATTTTCCTAACCTCCTGTCTGAGGTGGTCTTCCACTAATTCATCTGGTTGTATAATCCAGGAGTCAATCTGGGCTACTATCCAGCCGTCGCGAGAAACATATTCAGGCTGTGTGTGGGAATCCTGTCTCGTAACCACTACTGGAAATTTGGCGTTTTTTTTTCCGCTCATTTGACGAGTTCAGACTTTCGTCGAAATGAGGCGCGTTAGGGTTTAATTCCCTATCCTGGTGGTAGGTTTTTCGGATAGCTCCAGTATGGGACATGTCTTGAGCTCCTACACAGTCAGTGTTGACTTCCCTTCGTTGGATGCTGTCCTTCCATTTGTCCTGTCCGGTACCTGACCTCAGCTCTCTCAAATACTGGTCCCCTTCTCTCCTTCTCTCTTCAGGCCCGTGCCAACGGTCAGAACGTCTGGAATTTTCGTAACCGTCCCCTCTTCTGTTGCCTTCATTCCCGCGTGGGTTCCTTCGTCTTAGGTCTGAGTTCCCCTGGTATCGACCCTGGTTCCTTCTCCATTGTTCTCGGCGTCTGTCCCACTCTTCGTGATGGTATCTGGGCTGTTCCCAGTTCTTCCTACCTTGGTATGGCCTGGTGTCGAACCGCCGCCCCTCATTTTCATATCTCGGTGCTCGTGAAACTTCCCTATCTGGCGCGCTCTCCTGGCTGTGATTTACGACATTCACCTGGGGCTCTGAATGCCTGACTATTCGCGGGGCTGATTGATGCGAATGGGTCTGGTCCAGCTGTCGCAATATCAATTCTGCCTGCATCGGGGTTTCGACCTTCGCAGCAATTAATATTCTCTGGATATCCGGTGGGAACTGTTTCTGGATAGCCTGAACCAGTTCTTGCTGACTTGGGGCTGATTCCAGTTCCTTGAACTTAACTAATTGTTCGGTAAAGTAAAGCGAAAATTTCGGCGGTCCTGCTGTGTTATACCGGCGACTATATAACTCTAGCCTTAGGTTCTGCTGAATCTCAGAATTCCAAAATTTGCCCAAAAATGCGGTCTGAAATTCCTCGAACGTGTCAAAGCTATATCGGAAACCTTTGAACCACAGCGACGCAACTCCGTCTAGGTACCGTTCCACAGTCCTTAGTTGCCTCTCTTCAGGTATCCTATTATCGCGAATATACTCTCTAAGTTCTCTAAGAAAACCCTTTGGCGTCTGGGTACCACTGCCATCGAATTTCTTAGGCTGATCTTCCTTAAGACGAATCATGTTTATAACATTAGTGACGTTTTGCCCCTGAGAATGGGTAGAATTGTCAAAGTGTCCGTTCCCTGCAGGATGTATGGGACTACTAGCGTTGCTAGGGCAACTGAACGACATATCTGAGGCGCGGCGAGATTTACTAACCACTTCCTCTATCTTGGCCTGGACTCCTACGATATTGTTCACTAACCCATCCAGTTCCAATTTCCGGGCACTAACTTCCCCCGTAAGAGCCTCATGAACAGATGTCAACTCATCGCTCAGTGTTATGACCTTATCTTGGGTATCTTTAAGTTGTTTCGATAGGTCTACCCTTGTATCGCCTAAATCCTTTCCTAGTTCCTCAATATCTGCTTGTACCTCCTCAATACTCCTAGCCGTTTCTTCCTGAGTTGTACCTAATTTTCTCATATCCTCTTTATTCATCTGGATTAATTTACAGTCAATGGCCTCAATACGCTGGTCTACAGTTGCCTTGACGTCTTTGGCTACCTGGTCTACTTTGTCATTTACGACGGCTATCTCTTTACACAACATTTCCTTATGTTCATTCATTGCTGTGAAGACCTTTGACTTATCGTCTTCACGCATGATGTTGAACTTCTCTACCTCTGTCTTCAGATCGGCCTTAAGCCCAGCTTGATCTGACATCAACTGCTGATGTAGTTCCCTACTTTCGTTGACGTGCCTATCGAGGTCTCCTCTAATTATGTCCTGATTTTCACTGAGAACACGATGTAGCTCGCGAGTTTCCTTGAACTGCTGATTTATTTCATGTTTAAAGTCAACCTGTGCTTTAGTGTTCTGCTCCACCTTCACATTTAAGTCACCAATGTCCTTCCTAATATCCCCACTAGCTTCTTTACAACTATCCTGCGTGTCCTGTACGACCTCCTTCATACCTTTTAATTCTACATCTGCACTATCTAATTTATTGTCCACTGTTTCCAACCTTACACTCATAGATTTAATACTCTCACTTAAGTCCTTCCTATCGGCTTCCGCAACCTTCCTATCGGCCTCCATTTTCTCCATAAAGTCCTTCATCATTTGGACCACCTGCCCTTGGGCCAATTCTCCCTCCTGCATAAACATACTGTATTTAACAGAAAACGATAGGTCATCGGTGAGCCCGAGACTTCAACGGCGTATAATAAGACTACAACGATAAACATCACAACATCCTCCTATCTAACACATCACACTGTTATGCAATATTCTCTAAAATTTTATTTAATGAAATGTGAAATTCAATGTTCACTCGATCAAAGTGATCAGCCAAAACACTCAAACCAGTATTCAAAAATTTGGGAAATTACTCTAACACACTTAAATTATACCTTTCATTCAGTAGATAAATTATTCTTATAGTGGTATCTCCTAGCCTTACTCATCGGGCGTTTATCTATTTCTTCGAGTTCACTCTCAACTCTGGCGCACGATTTTATCATCCATAATGTGGCATAGCCTCAACATTATTTCTCTTTTCCTCTAGTACACGATTTTTCCAAAATATCGTTATCGTTATCGTGACTTAGGTTCCCTCATCGTTATCGTGACTAATGCCCCATCGTTGGTGCGACATTTTAATGAACCCTTTAGGTCCATATTGAGGGATACCTACCTTCCTTACCTATCAGCAAAGTTCATGAGATCTGTCTCTTGGGTCGTTTCGGGTTCTTCGTCACTTGCTGAGGTAAAGGTAGGGTTCATTAATTCTAATCTATCTACTGGAATGAAAGGTCTATTTAAAGGATTCCTATTTATTCAGGAAAATTCTGAAGTAATTTACTATGTCAACGGTGTCATAGTCAATTGTGTCCACTGGACACCACAATCATTTTTACATAAATGTCAGAACACTGGTGTGAGACTTTAACATAACTGCCTGATGGGCATTCTTACTAGAAACCATTGTCTCAATTATTAATCATTTAAGAAAGGAAAGTCTGGAAATCCTTAAATTCGGCTTCCATGTGAGATCACATGTACCATCATAGTGATTCGTTATGGTCCAGCCCTCGTAACACGAACTCTGGACTCTGAGTATAATTAAGGCCGTCCAATCGGTGTGTGCCACACAGTGGTTCTACGGCATGGACCCTTAATTGAATCGATGTGACCTGCGTCTATGTCATGGACCGACCTCTAATCTTTTAAGTTACTTTAAAGTCATTGTGGATGATGACCGCAAGGAAATGATGCTACAATGGCATATGGCCCTAATCTAAGTCACTGAGGTTGATGACCCCCTGACCATCCAAGTTTCTAGGCTGAAGGCTAAACACAATTAAGTTACATCGGTTGATGACCAAAGTTTCCACTTTACTATCCCCAGCACATTCACTGCTCAATCAATCAAAGTTCAATAATTACAACAACAACAATGCTCACAAACTTTGTGGCAGAAAAATCCATTTCCTTCGGATATGTCCCCTTAATCGTTACTTTACATGTTAATATTCCCCAGAAAAACAAACTAAAATTTCCAGAATGCATCTCCAAGTTATTCGCTTGATTAAAGTTATTTCAAAATGCGGTTTCACTGAATTTAATAATTTAATAAATTTAAATGATTTATCGAAATGTTAAAGAACAGTAAATTTTATCTCCGCGGACTCTGGTTTCTTCACAACTTTCTAGGCAGCTGTGATGTGAATTCAATATTGCGATGTTTATCTGGCTGGAAAAGAATTTGTTACATCATTCATGTCCAGCTATATATCTCATCTCGTGATATCATGCTTAAAAATCTAATCTAATCCTAACCGTTATTAACACTTGGATATCCTAATAATCTACGTACAAAGCAAACAACTCGCCATATCATTACGATGTCATATCTCGTCATCACTGAATTTTGCACACCCCTCGCAGACAAATCGATCATCACGACCATCGCTCTATATTTTAGACAACCCTGAAATTGGGTTACTCTGTTCCTTATACTCAAAGTTCATGGTTTCAAATGTTCATTCCGTCCCCAATTACAGTATTTCACAATACTTAGATCATTACCGGCTATGAATTTTCAACTAAATCCAGCATTTTAACGTTTTCCTGGCCGAGAATACAGTCTCAATACCAAGCCTGTCCCGTTAGATAGCTGAGGTGTCTCACCCCCCTCGCTCGCTTGGCAGTTACAGGAACCACCTGGTTTATTCACAGATGACTGACTTCTCAAATGTTCCCTTTAAACTCTGCCGACATAATTAAACAAATACGATATTCTAACCAACAAAATGCACAGATTATGCTTCAAGATGCCCCCACTAATTATACGCCAATTATACTGCTATGGATTTCTATGAATTTCTTTCCATTCTCAACATTATAAAATATTCCTCGGGTTATCATATCCCGGCTTCAATGACAGGACTCTAACCTGATTCGCACATCTCATCTCAACTCTCCTCGGGCTTCCGTATCCCGGCTTCAATGACAGGTCCAACCTGATTCACAAACTAACCTCTGTTTCCCAGCTCCACAATTATCATCGACAAAGAACTGGAATAAAATCCTCACTAGAAATCCCAACATCTAATATCGCACAATGCATTACTCATGAATAACTTTGCATAAATGATATCGTATTTAATAACTTGATTTTTCGAGAAATGACTGAAACATTCTACTAGATCTTTTATTTGTCAGTCAGGCACAGTTTAAAATGGGCATTAAAAAAGAACGTTTCTCTCCGTGACCAAATTCATCCCCTAGGTTCTCACCCGACAGCGCGCTTCCACTCGATTGAAAATGAGTGACCATGGATTATTATTATTAACGTCAAATTGCAGACAGAAGAATATTACATCGAATGAACATCTTACTTCGACATCACAAAATACAGGCAGTACACTCACACGGATGACGATCTACATTGGACGTGATATCACTTCGGAACCCTATTCAATAACTTTTACAACATTATATGGCACTCGCAAGACTTCAAAATTTTATCCAAGTGGAAAATAAAACAAATGACTCTTTTAGTCGTACTCTCACACTTACAAAACTTAGTAGGGGTGACCACTGCGTCGTATATCCCCATGCAAAATACACTTTTAGAAATCACGAGATGAGATATAAGAGGCAGTAAGATGGGAAGTCACCTACCTCATGTCTTCATGCCAGTATTCGTCTTAGGGCTCACCTGCGACCCTGGCATTTTATTTAGCCATTTTTACATTCATGGCTTTACAATTTATAATTATTTCTTCAGGTTTCCTGGAATAAAGCATAAAAAAAAAAGAAAATACCCTTCACTTGTTTGCTTGTACGCACACGATGGATTTCAATTATTCCCGCACACGAATTACTCAATCACATTAGAATATTCAGTACTTTGACCGTCCTATCTGATACACTTATTTCTCTCAAGAAAACTATCTCCCCACGGAGTCAAGACTTAGCCACACTGGCTAAAATCTGCAGTCGAACTCAGTCTACTTTCGTTGATTTGATTTCGCGGAGCAACTCAACAATTTCGTCCGCTTTGTATCACAAATGCCGGAGAAGGAAGCTTCGTCATGGCGTCCCTTCATATTTATAGCAGTTACCCCCTCTCTTCGGATCTCCCCTTTTGCCGCCAAGAAAATTTCTCTAAATTTTCTGACTTACCTAAACTGTAATTTCAAGAGTTTTGAAAGTGACTACATTCTTGCTACACTTCTGGCGGTAGTGTTCATGGACATTTAAAAATTTTACGGGTTCGATTTGTGAGATTGATTGACCTCCTTTGATAGGCACTATATTTTTTGACTTGGCGTTGTCACGCCGTGTACACGCGCTTCGAAATAGTTCATAAAAATGAATTGAGATTCTTCCGCCGTCGACACGTGTGGTTGACGTCACGTACCCCAGAGCGTGGGACCGAAGGTAATCACCCCCTCGTCACGTGTCAAATCCATGCTATCAAGAATCCCACTTTTAGTTTAATTGTTATATAATGCATAATGTTCTTAGGGCACAAAGGTCATGGGTTCAATATATATGCTCTTAAGTAAAAATCTACGTATATTTGAGCAGTATGCGTAATACACAAATCATTTTTTTAACAGTTGGCTTTACGTCGCACTGATACAGATAGGTTTTATGCCGACGATGGGATAGGAAAGGGCTAAGAGTGGGAAGGAAGTGGCCGTGGCCTTCATTGAGGTACAGCCCCAGCAGTTTCCTGATCTGAAAATGAGAAACCACGGAAGAACATATTCAGGTCTTGCGACAGTGGGGTTGAAACCCACCATCTCCCGAAAGCAAGCTCACAGGTGCGCGCCCTAACCGCACGGCCAACTCGCTCGGTAATACATAAGTCAGTGAAATGTCACATTCTTATACTTCAATATTCTCTTCACCATCCACACATCTTTAAATTTAAAATTACCATGTGCTGTTATTAGGATTAAAGTTCATCTGATCGCCTATTCTGTTTTAATCGCAGTTCTGTTGTACCTACTTGTGACGTTTCAGGTTTTTAGTTCCGTAGAGCAGAAAGCTTAAGGAGTGGAGTGGACGCATTGTATGTGAAGCTTTTGTTCCGTGAAAAGCGGATTGTATATACGTGCCCATAGTGCGTCTAGAGTCATTAGCATGTTAAGCCCCCAGAGAAGTTACAGTTACTAGGAGTAAAGTACCAGCTTTTATCGTCTGGCAGTTGGAGTGAGCCCCGCGTCCACTTCGGAGTGTAGAGCATTAGGGTCGCTGATGGACGGCAAAGTGCTGTAAGATCAATGAATTTAGTCTTCTAACTTTACTATTTGGCAAAGATTCGAATGAGGAAATGTTTATCCCTTGAAACTGATTATTCATATTCCCCACTCTTCACCGTACTTAATAGTGTGATTGGTTAGTCATCAGTATCCAGTTTCCAAATTACAGTAGAACATCATTAATCCGGACTAATTTGTAGTCTAGTTTGTTCGAATTGATGAAAGTCCGGATTAAACAAAATAACATGAAATGAGCCAAGGCACATATTTAAACACTCTGTTCAGAAAAAAACGAGGACCGTACAGTATTTTAAATTTAAGAAATGCAAATGTTATTTATTATACAAGATATAATTTAATTCAGTATTAGGCCCTAAAATATAGAGAATAACTAGTGTAGTACCTTCATTGACCACACTTTACACGCTCACTGGTTTGAAGAAACTGCTGATCTTCTGTTGTCTTCCTTTGACATTAATTTCTTTAATAATTAACTCATGCAAATGCCTCAGATATTCGTAATATGCAGATATTTTTTCATCTCTGTTATCTTCAACGTATTTAATGACAATGTTTAGATGGTCTTTAATTTAAGTTTTGGATTAGGGTTAATAATATCACGTACTTATTCCTGGTCATATTCATCCGTTTCAGACAGAGCTTTCTGCAGCGATCAATCTTTCAACGATCTCCTCCTATGCGTAGTTTACGACATTGCGCTCGTAACTCAGCTTTATAGTGTAATTGAATTTATATATTTTTATCAAACGGCCGTCCGGATTAAGCGGTCCTGACTAGTGGGGTTCGTATTAATTAGGTCTTACTGTAGTGGGTTCCGATTACCTGATCTCAGCATGCAGACGATTAGCCAATGCTCATTGTCGTTTTGTTAACAAGATAGCTGGTCAAGCAGGGGTCCATTTGACACTTGAGGGTGTTTAAATGCAACAAGTTTGAGTAATTGGCTGCCATAGTGTTACGAACTCATCAAATTTCGACACCCATAAATTCTTTGAACTCTCCTAATATATACAGACATTTCAGGCTTATGAAATAAATTCTTCTTCTACTGTTTCTACCGTTTTTCCCACACCTATGGGGTCACGGGTGGGGACTGTGTCGTGGGTTTGGCCCTGTTTTGCGGCCGAATGTCCTTTCTGACGCCAACCCTATATGGAGGGATGTAATCACTGTTGCGTGTTTCTGCGGTGGTTGGTACTGTGGTGTGGTGTGTTGTGTTGTGTGAGTATGAAGAAGAGTGTGTTGGGACATACACAAACGACCAGTCCCCGAGCCAGAAGAATTAATCAGAAACGATTAAAATCCCCGACCCGGCCGGGAATCGAACCCGGGACTCTCTGGACCGAAGGGCAATACGCTGACCATTCAGCCAACGAGTCGGACAGGCTTATTAAACAAAATTAATAATAATAATTATTATTATTATTATTACGCTCCGTCCGCAGATCTGCGCTGGAGTGTTGGCCTCCAAACCCCAAGATCGCAGGATCACAGCCAGCAGGGGTCCATTTGACACTTCATGTCGTACGATGTCGGCATGTAAAACATCTCTGGTGTCACATGCATAATGTCACTTCCTTATTCATTTTGTAAAAACAGAACAGTATATTCTTGGCTGTAAAAATAAATTAATTTCGATTTTCTTCTAACAAAAATATTTCAGGTACATTTATTTACAATACCATACAAAAATAAATCTTTTCTTCAAACAAACTATAATGCAAAACACACAATATAACTAACGTTGTACTTTTCAATGGCACATTATTAGTCATACAGATGCCACTACTTTAAATAAACATAGGAATAATATGCCCCATAGCAGCAATCCTAATACTTTGTGGAGTAATCCTTGCCCTTAATGCAGCTTGACAACTACGGTGCATGGAATTTATAAGCCTCTCGCTCTGTTCACGGCTGATACTGAACCACTCTGCTGTCATCAATTCCTTTTATGGATCTTTTGGACTGTTAGCCTTACATTTCAAAAAGTCTATGAATCAGGGTTCGGCAAACTTTTAAGCATGAAGAGGTATTAAAAAAATGAGGTTCGCTATGAGAGCGCGAAGGAAAATGCCATTTTTAAAAAACCTAAAAAATATGTATTATGATAGTGTCACTTAATTATAAACAATGGAAACTGAAATGAACTTAAATTTCGAAACTCAACAGAATGGTTTCTTCCTTTTCAGTAATATGTGAGAAAATGTAATGGAGGCAATTGTTGCATTTGATGATAGCTTGTTTTGTGTGGTAAAAACTGTCTGTTGAGATTTCAACTTGGTTTTTAAATCAGAAACTTTTCTTATTTCAGAATCCGCATTAAAACTATCGTTAAAAGGCTGGTGAACTGTATTAAAGTGCCTCTCAGCATTGCTTTCCTTTGGGATAGATACACTGGCGTTACAAAGTAAGCACACACATTTACAAAATAGAACTGCTGCTCCCATTGATTATTAATATAATAAGTTCTCTGAATTCTCTGTCTCTTGGTATTAGGTACTCATTCTGTATTCTACAGACTGTACTGTCCGTCACAACATAAAACACTGGCAATTTCGTGCCAGCCGATATGCTATCGTAAGACAGTCTTCCCAACTCCGTCTCTACCCCATCACTATAGAGCACAATCACGGTGTTCCTGATCGTTTTGATAGAACGCTAGAAACAGTAGTTTCAAACGAAGTTTCAAATTGGTTGGCCAATGATGACTGTTCAATAAATAAATTAAAATGTAAATAATTAATATTTATCAAAGGAAACTATCACAAAAATACTACAGAATTACAAAATATAACGCGGGTGACAAATACCTTGCCGAAGTGAGCTATAGCACCCCACCGCGTTGCCGAACCCTGCATTAAATATTCAAGAGGGTTGAGGTCAGCAGACTGGGGAGGAGCTATCAATTGTTTTGTAACGTTCCAATGTTTCGAGTCGTTAACATTCCCAATTTTTCAGCTCTACTTTTAACATTGTTCTTCAGAATGTCATTATACGCTACTTTGTCCACCGTGCCTTCAATAATGTTAGGCCCCTTAAAACAACAAGCATCATCATCACGTGCCTTCAATAAATTGAGTATACCTTACAGCCCCAAAATATAATTGAGCCACCTCCATTACACTGTGAGATTTGTACAGGTCACATCGTTGTCCATATTTGGCCTTTCTCCATACCCCTGTGGGCACAATCTGATAAAAAAAGGTGATTTTAGTTTCATCGGATCAGCTTACATTGTTTCAAAACTCCTGGCCATTATATAGGAGTTATTCTGCGAAGAGCTGTCTTACAGCATGCTTCTTCTTACTAAACATAGGGCCTTTCCCTTGTTACCCTGTAATTTTAACAATGTCTATGTAATACCCGGTGGACCATTCCAGTACACATTTTCATCCCTTTAGTAACTTCCAGTTCTAACTGTAGCTTAGGAGAACTTGTACGGGATTGGATTTCACTCGCCTCAAAATTACTCGCTCTTTTTGTGGACTCGGATATTTTGTTAAGGTGTTCTTGGTAGATTTTTCATTGACCCTTCATACTTAAATTTGTTCACGACATATTGATCTGTGGCGTGACTTTTCTGGAGTATTTTCTTAGGAGAGCCCTCGAAGTGCTAGATTTATATTTGTCTGTTTCGGTTCGGCACTAAACTCCTTTCCCGTTGCCATTTTACCAATACTCACAGGTTGCAGGCGAACACAACTAGCTATATCTGTTCTCGTTCTACAACTGCTCAACGCCGTGCTCAAGGTTATCGAATGAATACATACTGTATATCTACATTACAGTGACTACAGTATACTCGTATTAAACAGCAGTAGTCGCGAGCGCCACTATTGATTCATTATGGGTACGTTGAATGAACCCGTAAAAGGAGCACAGATACGAAGAACGCGTACCTTACAACGGGAGGTGCACACACAGACCGTGGGGGGAGGGGGCAGGTATTATAAAGGCTGGAAACTGCGCGCTGTACATAAAGTCTCGCATTAGCTCACATGGCAAGGGCGCGGTGGGAGATGGGGCAGTAGACAGTGCTCGAATGTTTGAATCCGAGACAAGTACCCCTTCCTTTTACCGCCAATTGTCTGGGATGTGGTAAGGTTGCATACATGATAGCTTTCACAGAGTGATTTGTTTAGTTGGCCGTGTAAGTGGCGGTAGGTATCGTGGCATAGGGTATGGGGCTGGGTTGGACGAGGATTTGATGGTCTGTGGTTAGGACACAGGCAACCAGTTACCTACCTTGTACATATTCCAAACATCGTAGAACACAGGTAGAGTAAAATGGGCCCCATTGGAACGATAACAACATGCGATGGCAAGTAGGTACTGTATGTAGCTGCGCGAATTACCCTCCGTCGAGTCAAGTCACAACCCAACATAACACAAAGCTTATTCAATGTCTCGTGATGTATTCCAGCGACGAGTATGTGGATATTTTACTCATCTATGGAGAAGCTGGGCAGAATGCATACCAGGCACAGCGCCAGTATCCAGAACGCTATCCGGAAAGACGGCATCCGACAGGGTTAGCATTTCGGAGTGTGGAAAGACGTCTTCGGACACGACCTGTTCGCGATTATCCCATGACGTCTGCTCACAATGAAGAGGTTGTGTTGGACGCTATCCGGCATAATCCTCATACTAGCAAACAGGATATTGCACACGAGACGAACATCAGCCGGGAGTCTGTTATGCGGATATTGCATATCCAGCGGTGTCACCCGTACCATCTGTACTTACACCAGGAGCTCCATGGTCATGATTTTGAAGCCCGCGTGGCGTTCTGTCAACGGACCCTACAGCATGTGGACACTGATCCTGCCTTTCTATCACCATTCAAGACAGCTCATCACCTAGAAATGTCGATCCGTCACGCCGGAGATGTTGCAACGTGCCAGACGATCCTTGCAACACCGCGCGCAGCTCTGTGTCGAGCAGGTGCTGCGTTAAACGACGTAGGTAACTGCAATCCTGTCACAGGTTTGTTTCCTAGCCTCCTCCAAACCAGCTCCATACCATATGCCACCATACCAACGGCCCTTGTCAGGACCAAATAAACAAATCTGTCTGTGGAGACTATTAAGTATGCAACCTTGCCACACTGGGTGAGTTGGCCTGGCGGTTTGGGGCTCGCAGGTGTGAGCTTCCATCGGAGAGTTAGTGGGTTCGAACCCTACTGTCGGCAGTCCTGAAGATGCTTTTCCGTAGTTTTCCATTTTCACACCAGGCAAATGGTGGGGCTATACCTTAATTAAGGCCACGGCCACTTCCTTCCCACTCTTAGGCCTTTCATATCACATCGTCGACATAAGACCTGTCTGTGCCGGCGCGACGTAAAGCCACTAGCAAAAATGAATTAATAGTGGCGCTCACGATTCCTGCTGTTTTCTAGCCCGTAAACATACATCTCTATATTACCCCCGTTTTGGGAGAGGGACCAATCTATTTCAAAATTGTAATAATCGCGGCGGGTTGCAAAATACTAGATCGCAAGGGGCGGGTGTACCCCTCGTATACCCTAATGATTTCAGTAACTAAATATAAAAATGGAATGTTTATAGTGAAATGGGCTGTGTATGAACGAGAAAGTGACATACTGTATGGAGTTAGCGGACAAAATTAATTAGAACCCACGCATACAGCGCCCAAGAGAACGTTGAAATTAACACGCAGGCCGCGTATATAGCGCCATATCTTAATGTCTGCATACAAAACTGGGGCCTTACGATTATTATTATTATTATTATTATTATTATTATTATTATTATTATTATTATTATTATTATTATTATTATTATTATTTCCGATGAGGCCTGCTAAGGAGCACGTGCCAATTTCAATTCAGTTCTTCATACTTTGTTGTTTTCTCTTCCGCTCCTTCCAAAATTCTTTCATCCTTTCATTATGCTGTTTCTTTCTGTCCTCGGACAACTTCGCACCAGGCTTCTTGTTTTATTATTATTATTATTATTATTATTATTATTATTATTATTATTATTATTATTATTATTATTATTATTATTATTATTATTTACTTTGCTCACGGTTGTTTCATCTGGTACTTCAGTATAATTGTACGGAAAAATAATTATCAAGCACAATCATACTTTAGATTACTACCTTAATTTTAATTGAACATTCATTGAGGAATTTGTGCATAATTCTGCATAATTTTTGGATGTTTTCGATCAGGTAGATGGGCAGATAAAGCTTCTTCAGGGACTCCATCAGGTTGTTATATACCAGTCCTGTTGCTCCAGTCACATATGGTACTATCGTTACGTGGTCCAGTTGCCAATGATCTTTGACTTTGCTAGCTTAATTAATACTGGCCCCGCGGTCTAAGGGTAGCTTGCCTGCCTCCTATCCGGAGGACCCGGGTTCGATTTCCGGTCAGGTGAAGGATTTCTATGTGGATCTTTGTGCTGGTTCGAGGTCCATATTGTCCATATTTCATATTGTCAAAGCTAGGGATGCAGGTCAATTAAAGTAACACATTTGTTCTAGCCCATAAACGCTATGTATCGCCAGCAAAGGTAGTTCAAATGTACAACTAGTGTTAATTTCTCTAGACCGAAGAAGTCGTTACGCTGATCACGTGGCAGTCGTATTGACAGGCCAACCCACTTAATGACCTGTATGTGGTTCAGGGTTGGGTTTTGCTTGGTAGTTTTTTGGAGAGGTGGGGAGTCTGAAGGTGATTGTATGACAGTCCAAACATAACTCTTTTTATCCCATTAACGTACGATTAAAGCATGCATCATCTGACACGTCTTCCTCTTCCAGACATATGTGGTTTGTGTACTTAATTAATCACTGACATCCTTTAGTAGCTATTTTTGTTTCTTGTCAGTTATTGACGTGATTAATTTTATGATTGGTTTATAGATAATGTGAAATTTTACAATGTTCAAATTAACCACTCACTCAATTAATTTGAGAATTCACCACGTCTTGACCGGCTAAAATGTCAAAGATATTATATTAACTCTAACAAGACAACATTGAAAGTTATGGCTTCTGAGCAAACCATGTTAACCACCACTCGGCCAAATAACGGAGCCAAGTGATTTTAAGCGCTGAAACTAAAATTAAATTGAAGTCAGAAGGCATTGGACTCGTACATAACATTTTTATTTTCATTGAACTTTGACATACACATCTCGTATTATAAATCTCTCGAGCTAAGAAACGTGCTCACTGTCACATCGATATTTCACTGCAGCATACGTATCGGAAAGTAACAACGCCGCTTCAGCGGTCTTAGTTTATATGTGAGCCCCTGTACATCTCCCGAATGAAAGGTTACAACTACTACGGATGGTCTCATTTAGCCAAATTTTCGGTAAAAAAAGTTTCCATTGTTCACTAAGTACGCGAGGTTGTTTATCGAAGATGTCCCTAGAACCTTCAATTAATAATTAACGATAACATTTTTGTAATACTACGAATGATATGTTAAGTAAACTCGAGAATATACGTGATTATATTTGTTCTACAAACAACGCTACTGTCGAATCAATGAATGAGATTGAAAAACTGACCGCCGCACGCACGAAAACTCATCTTTATTTCCTTATTTCTTTCTTTCTTTCTTTCTTTCTTTCTTTCTTTCTTTCTTTCTTTCTTTATTTATTTGTGTTTATTCAGTGCTAGAGGTTTAACGTCGCACTAACGCATCGAATCGAAGGTTTTCGGCGACGCAAGGATGGGAAAGAGTTAGGATTGGGAAGGGAGCGTCCTTAGAAGTAGTGTATATGGTTAAACAAACAAACAAACACGGCGCTACAGCTCTGATAGACCTAACAAGTGACCATTTCTCATCCCGAAAGCCTGCTAATTACAAGGTGATGCGTGGTCAGCAACACGAATCCTCTCTGCCATTATTCTTGGTCTTCTAGATCGGGGCCGATATCTCACCATCAGCTGGCTCCTTAATTGTTCTTGAACCAGTTCTCAGAACCTGATCTGACCGAGTAATGAAGCCGCGGCGGTTATGTAGCGCATACGTATCTACGAAACGTCACTGTAATATTTGTCCCAAATGGAACATAATAATTCTTTTTACACAAATGAAGTGAAAAATCTGCGGTAAATTAAGAAATACCGTCCTTACTAGAGAAATATGTATACGTACCTACGGGCTGTAGACAAGACTCCCTTATGTTGTATTCCGCTCCTCGTGCCGTTTCTTGTTCCTTTCTTGAGGTCCAGGGCTAGCACCGACGAGCGGGAGTGCTATGTCTGTGAATTCTCATTATCTTTGTCCATATGACTAGCGTGGGCAGTTCAAACAGCAAAATAGCATGATCCCTGGACCAATAAATATATAATTTAATGAATGAGTTAGGGCACAAAGCGAACGAGCAACATAAAGAAAACGACACCTAATTAATTCAAACAACTTCAGTGAGCAAAGACATCACACACGAAAGGGTTAGACAAGTAAAACACACACGGAAGCGCCGAGACGTAGCAGAAAAAGAAATAGTTGTTTGGTAATAGAGTATGTATCCATATCATACTCTGCAAGTAAAATATTTCGTACTATTTTTTAATTTACCGCAGATTTTCGACTTTATTTGTGTAAAAGGAATTATTATATTCCATTTGGGACAAATATTACAGTGACATTTCGTAGATACGTATGGACTACGTAACCGCCTCCATGAAAAAAGCAGGCTCATCTGTGGTTACACTTTTAATTAAACTAGGCTAAGCTTCGTTGTATACTGAAAATGAAGTAGTTTCTAATATAGATAGGACATGGAAGAACGAGGCCTGGGTTTTGATTTCAGCTGAAGATAAAATACAGAAGCACGTTGGCTTCCGTTATTGGAGTTACAAATACGTACGCAACACGTTATGGAGAGAGGTTGCAGAGAGGGCGGAACAAGACAGTACGGGAAACAGAAGATGAGCAGTAGCTTGATTCAAAGACAATAGAGACAATTTGGTAATTAGGTGCACGTTGTCGAACTTGAACACTTGTTTTGTGGACGACAGGAAAATAGAGCAGGTAGTGAGTGAGCCTGGGAGGCTTTCGCTTGTCACTGGGAAATCCCGCGTGCGTGTAAATGTGTGTGAGTGTGTGTGTATACGTGTCTAGACAGCAAGGTGTGGCGACACGCTCTTTCCATTGCAGCGACACTGCGAATTCACACAAAACACTCCCAACACTCACTCACTCACTCACTGGGGGGTTGAATCTAATAAATAACACGTCAGTCATTATCATTATTATTATTATTATTATTATTATTATTATTATTATTATTATTATTAGTAGTAGTAGTAGTACCACCAATGATTGCTTTACTGACTTTTAACCTGGTCTTAGCGTGTCTGTCTGTAGTAGAATTAGTATATCTGACTTCTCGGTTTACATTTTAAAAATAGATTATTTATAGTGGTTAAGTGTAAGAAAGGGCCGTGAGCCCTAACTTCACCACAAATGTAAGTCAGGAATAAATAAATAATTAATTAAATAAATAAATAAATAAATAAATAAATAAATAAATAAATAAATAAAGAGTATTCTGTTAGAAGGAAGTCAGCTCCCGTACCAAATTATCTTTATATTGGTCTGTTTCCAGACCAACTTTACATTACGGGAGCGAAAGCTGGGTGGACTCAGGATATCTTATTCATAAGTTAGAAGTAACAGACATGAAAGTAGCGAGAATGATTGCTGATGCAAACAGGTGGGAACAATGGCAGGAGGGTACTCGGAATGAGGACATAAAGGCGAAGTTAGGAATGAACTCGATGGATGAAGGTGCACGTATAAACCGGCTTCGGTGGTGGGGTCATGTGGGGCGAATGGAGGAGGATAGGTTACGTAGGAGAATAATGGACTCTGTTACGGAGGGTAAGAGAAGTAGAGAGAGACCAAGACGACTAGTTGCAAATAGACGATTGTGGCGACATTTAGTAAATTCACAGAGGCTTGCAGACTGAACGCTGAAAGGCAAAACGGTCTATAATGATGATGAATGGATAAATAAATAAGTAAATAAATAAATAAATAAATAAATAAATAAATAAATAAATAAAAGAAATCGGCCTGCAATCTAATCTACATGGGATAAAATGTCACTGCAATTATATGTAACTTGTAGGTTATCAGTGATCATATTATTGTCTGCTGTACACCTCGCAAACACGGATGAGGTTTCATTTCAGTTACATCTTGTAACATATTTATTACTCTATACAGTAAAACGTCACCAGCAAAAAGCCTTATCGCCATAAGACCTATCTGTGTCGGTGCAACGTAAAGCAAACAGCAAAAGCCTTATCTGTGATTCCATTTCCTCACTCATAGCATTTGTACATAGAATATATGAAAATATGAAGGTCCAATGATAGAGCCTTGCAGAACCCCGCTCTTAATCGCTACAGGATCACCTGAAGTTGAAAGATCCACACAATATGCAGTTCATGTACGCATTAAAATTAACTGTAGGCAATTTATGAAACTCTTTAGCGCATTTTCAAGCCATAACTGTTAATTGCGGTAAAATATATGAATAAACGTCCAGGAGATGCTGAATGAGATATTTAACCACACTTTTATTGTGAAAAATCATTCATCCAATCGTAAATTTACATCAATATTTTAAGAACTTTTCCCATAGTTGAAATGACAGTAAACCACATGACCAAATTAGGTTGCGAAAGAACATCTTCATTTTTCCAGTAAATTTAAGCCTGTGTACTGAAGCGCAACTTTGAAAAGAGCAAACTTAAAAAGAAGGTTCCCCAGTATTTAATCCGGAGTCTTTCTGTCCCTTTAGTACATATGCCACTTTCAATATTATGCAGGCCCGCATCAGACCTGAATTTCTCTTGCTCACCTTTTTTAAATTTTCACAAAATCTTTCGGTGGGTGTTGCGGTTAGCATGTGAAAGACAGGAAATTACAATGCAATGAAAATGAATACACTATGTGCATTTTTATCAAAAATAAGCAAAATAAAATACTCGAATTTTTTTTGAAACGCAAGAATATAGAAATACTTCTCTAACATAAGGCTTCAGTAACCATATATTTATATGCAAAGTCTCGGCCTAGTTATGACACTCTCTGCCACTGTAAGTAATTTAAGTTTTTAAAATCAATTATTTATAATCGGATCATGGATGACGGCTTCAAGTAACATGAGAGCAGTGAATTAGGGTAGTCAGTAATTTGTGTGACGTCAGTAGCCATCTACTAATTTAGAGCTGAGTCGTTAGGGTAATTAAGGTGCATTTTGCGAATTAGCGTTCTGATTTTGCACGGATCATGTAAAAGCGACGGTTGTATATCAAGTAGTTACGCATCATATTTTGTGTGGGATGACTTGTCTATCACAAGATTACGCAATTCAAAGAGAGCAGGTATTTATAATGTTATTAGTTTTCAACCATACTATATAGTTTTCCGGTTTGTAAAAGGAATAAAAGAAGAAAAAGAAGGACTCTTGAAAGTTCCTGTGTATAAAGGAAAGGCTGATAGACAAAACGCTGAAAATTACAAGCCAGTCAGTTTGACATGCATTGCATGTAAACTTTGGGAAAGCATTCTTTCTGATTATATTAGACATGTTTGCGAAATTAATAACTGGTTCGATAGAAGACAGTTCGGGTTTAGGAATGTTTATTCCATTCACGCTCAACTTGTAGGATTCCAATAAGATATAGCAGATACAGACATGGACAAAAGTATTCACACCCCTAGCCATCGAATACAAAATGCTTTATTGCTGGACCAATACGGAGTACAGGTCAGAATTACAAACCCAAACGTATACCTTGTACAGCACTGGTCATTACAAAGCACAAAATAAACTGGAAGTAAATAACAGTACATAACCAAGCAACAAATTCTTACTCCATGACACTACTTGTCTCGACATAAGTATTCATACTTTATGTGTAAAAATGGGGTTGGACGAGTAAAGAGGAACCTGTGTTGTTCCGTGGCATTAGTTGTGTAGTATGTGCAGACAGAGACGGACTGATTAGCTGGTCATAGACGGTACTAGTCCAATGGCGAGGAAAACCAAGGAAACGTCTATTGAAGAGACACGACTTATTCTACGTCTTCACCACCAAGGAAAATCGTATTCCGAGATGGGAAACATCATTGGAAGATGTAAACCAACTGTGCAAAGCATCATACAAAGGTTAAAAGGACAGGATGTTCTTATAAGCAAGAAAAGAAGTGGACGTCCAAAGAAACTGACCGCACGAGAGGAAATGCTCATAGTAACCACAATTTAAAAACAACCACACACTACATCTTCGGAAATAGCATCGCAGCTGGCAGAAATATTTCCATCATGCAGTGTCAAACAAAACAGCAAGGAGGGTCTTTCATCGTGCTGGGTATAGATTTAGGGTCCCATGAAAGAAACCGCATATAACGAAAGTGAATCGAGACGGAAGAGACTACAATTTGAAAAAGAATATCTGACGAAAGATAATGCGGTTTGGTCGACAGTGATGTTTATAGATGAGAGTAAATTTAATATTTTCCGAAAAGATGGACTCATTTTAGTGTGGAGACGCCCTAACACAGAGCTCGATGAGCAGAACCTCGTTACCACTGCGAAGCACAGTGGGGGTGAGGTTATATTGTGGGGCTCAATGGCCGCATCAGGTGTCCGGGAGTTGGTATTTATGGACAGATTTCAATATTTGAACATCCTGAAAGAAAACGTTCGCAAAAGCGCCGAAGAGCTTGGGATTGCTAATGAGTTTTACTTGCAACACGACATGGACCCCAAACATAAGGCGGAAATTGTTCGCTTGTGGTTACTCTACAACACACCGCACAGATTAAAAACACCTCCCCAATCGCCGGACACCAACCCCATCGAACATCTATGGAGAAAATTGGAGTCCAGACTAAGAAGACACCACATAACAAGTAAAACACACTTGAAACAGTTACTACAACAAGAATTGGGTATCATTTCATCTGAACTGATACGGAAACTGAGTTCTCAATGCCCAGCAGGTTAAAATACTTAATATACGGGAAAGGCAAACAAACGCGCTATGATCGAGTTGGTAATATCTGTTTCTTCATTGAGTTGTGAACTCTTCTGGAATACGGTATGAATACTTATGTCCAGATAAGTAGTGACATGGAGTACGAATTTGTTGCTTTGTTATGTACTGTTATTTACTTCCAGTTTATTTTGTGCTTTTTAATGTACATTGCTGTACAGTGTATAGGTTTGGGTTTGTAATTTTGACCTGTACTGCGTATTGGTCCAGCAATAAAGCATTTTGTTTTGGATGGGTTGGGGTATGAATACTTTTGTCCACGTCTGTATCTTGGATTCAGGAGGTCAAATGGATTGTATTGCGATTGGCCTGTCTAAGGCATTTGAGAGGGTGGATCATGGAAGAATACTGGCAAAAATGAGAGCAATAGGACTTGACAAAAGAGTGACTTAATTGGTGGCTATATTTCCAGAAAACAGATCTCAGAGAATTAGAGTAAGCGAAGCTTTATCTGACACAGTAATAATTAAAAGGGGAATTTCTCATGGCAGTACTGTTGAAACTTCGTTTTCTCATATATATAAATGTTATGAGTAAAGAAGTGGAATTTAGAGATAAGGCTTTTTTTCGGATGATGTCATTCTGTATAGCGTAATAAATACGTAAGTTACAAGATTCTGAGCAACTGCACAATGACCTCGACAATGTTGTGAGATGGACAGTACGCAACGGTATGATGATAAATGGGGCTAGTAGTCAGGTTGTGAGCTTCACAAATAGGAAAAGTCTTGTCAGTTTTAATTACTGTCTTGATGGCGTGAAAGTTCCTTAAGGTTGTTAATATAAGGAAAGATCTTAATTGGGGTAATCGCATAAAGGGGGTTGTAAATAAAGGGTACGGATCTCTGCACATGGTTGTGAGAGTGTTTAGGGGTTGTACTAAGGATATAAAGGAGAGGCATATAAGTATCTGGTAAGATCCCAACTAAAATATGGTTCCAGTGTATGGGACCCTCACCAGGATTACTTGATTTCGAGAACTGGAAAAAAATCCAAAGAAAAGCACCTCGATTTGTTCTGGGTGATTTCCGACAAAAGAGTAGCGTTAGCTAAAAATGTTGCTAAGTTTGGGCTGGGAAGACTTGGTTGAAAGGAGACGAGCTGCTCGACTAACTGGTATGTTCCGAGCTGTCAGTCGAAAGATGGCGTGGAATGACATTAGTAGACGAATAAGTTTGAGTGGTGTCTTTAAAAGTAGGAAAGATCACAGTATGAAGATAAAGTTGGAATTCAAGAGGACAAACTGGGGCAAATATTCGTTTATAGGAAGGTGAGTTAGGGACTGGAGTAACTTACTATGGGAAGTGTACAATAAATTTCCAATTTATTTGCAATCATTTAAGAAAAGGCTAGGAAGGCAACAGATAGGGAATCTGCCACCTGGGGGACTGCCCGGACGGGTCGGGGATTTTAATCTTAAATGTTAATTCCCTTGGCTCAGGGACTGGATTTTTGTGCTGTTACAAACATCTTCTAAATACATTCACCACACGCAGTACTACCGTCCACCGCATTAAAACGCATTTTCCAATCCACGGCAGACGCCGTGCACCCATATCGACGGGTCTGTCTTACACAGGAACTGTACTAGACCAGCAATAGCCACACCAAAATTATTATAATTTTTTTATTACTACAACATTATTATTATTATTATTATTATTATTATTATTATTATTATTATTATTATTATTATTATTACAATATTATTTACGTTTAGAAGATTTTTGGAGATATCGAAACAACTGAAAGCTAACTCTCTTCCTAATTTTCAAGAAATAATTACATGTTGCATTGTAGGAGCGTATCTGAGATGGAATACCTATCCTACGCACATTTTCTCCGGCAGGTTGAGTGAGATACGAACATCATATACTTATCCTTCAAAATGTTCATGAACAATACCTTCGAAGGTTTCCAGAGTCTCTGCTATTTATGAGTCATTTTTTGGTTCATGGTGTGGGTTACTGTAGTGACGTCTTAGTTGGTGAACCATGGGCAACGGCTGAGTGGCCTAGTAAGTGGTCCTGAGAGTCGGGATACCAGTTGCTACGGAATGGGAGTGGGCATCTCGGACATATTCTGGGTCATGGTCTTCCTTGTGCTCTGCGGCTAGGGCTATACAATTCACCGATGGTCCCTAACACGTTAGAGGGGAGATCCTCACTTGGACTAAGTGTAAGTAGGGTAGCATCCTGCTTCATGAATTTACCGAGCTCATAACATTTTAAGGAAGCTCGGACCTATGGGAGTAACGGAATCGCACTGCCATTTGACAGGCGAGGGGCTCCTTGGAAACAACTTGGCGAACGAAATGGAATTCGATGGGGAGCTATCAATATTAATGGAGCTTACGGAATAAAGAAATAAGAACTGGCTGAGTCACAAAAGAAGATGCATCTGGGTGTGTTAGGAGTAAGTGATATTCGGGTAAGGGGAAATAACGAGGAAGAGCTAGGAGATTATAAATTGTACTTGATGGGTTAAAAAGGGAAGGGCAGCGTATGGGGTAGGGATGTTCATCAGGAATACTATTGCACGCAACATATTTTCCGTTAGGGACGTAAACGAGCGAATGATGTGGGTAGATTTGGCAGTTGGATGAATTAGAACGAGAATTGTCTCAGTGTATTCACTATGTGAGCGTGCAATTGAGAATGAAATTAAACAGTTTTATGAAGCATTGAGTGACATTGTAGTCAGGGTCAACACCAAGGATAGGATAGTACTAATGGGCGATTTCAATGCGAGAGTTGGAAAGTGAACTGAAGGATACGAAAGGGTTATTGGTAAATATGGGGAAGATATGGAAAGCGTTTGCTGGACTTTTGTGCTAGTATGGGTTTAGCAGTTACGAATATATTCTTCAAGCATAAGGCTATTCATCACTACACATAGGAGGCTAGGAGTACCAGATCAATAAAAGACTATATCTTAACCGACTTCGAATTCAGGAAATCTGTTAGGTATGTACGGGTTTTTCGGGGATTTTTCGATGAAACCGGCCACTTTCTGATCTATAGTGAACTAAATATCTCTGGGCCTAGGATAGAGAAAGTGAAATCTGTATGTAAACGAATAAGGGTAGAAAATCACCAGGACAAGGAAATTAGGCAGAAGTATATGAATATAATTAGTAGGAAGTTCCGAACAGTGGACAGTAAGCAGGTTCAGGATATAGAAAGAGAATGGGTGGCCTACAGGGATGCTGTAGTAGCAACAGCAAGGGAATGCCTAGAAACATCTGTGTGTAAAGGTGGGGAAAAATGAACATCTTGGTAGAATGATGAGTTGAGAACAGCTTTTAAACATAAAAAGAAGGCTTATCTGAAATGGCTCCAAACAAGGTCTGAGGAAGACAGGCAATTGTACATACTGTAGATGAAAGAGCGAAATAAATAGTTGCTGTATCCAAAAAGAAGTCGTGGGAAGATTTTGGTAATAACCTGGAATGGCTAGATTAAGCAGCAAAGAAACCTTTCTGGACAGTAGAAAGAATCTTAGGACGGGAGGGAGAAAGGAAATGAACAGTGGTTTGGGTAATTCAGGTGAACTCATAATAGATCCCAGGGAATCACTAGACAGGTGGAGGGAATATTTTATACATCTTCTCAAAATAAAAGGAAATATTTTTGGTGGTGTTGCTCATGGGGAGGAGGAAAATGATGTTGGTGAAATTACGCTTGAGGAAGTGGGAAGGATGGTAAATAAACTCGATGGGCGTAAAGCGGCAGGAATAGATGAAATTAGACCTGAAATGGTGAAATATAGTGGGAAGGCAGGGATGAAATGGCTTCATATAGTAGTACGTTTAGCATGGAGTGTTGGTAAGGTACCTTCAGATTGAATAAAGCAGTAAGTGCACCTATCTATAAGCAAGAGAACAGGAAGAATTGCAACAACTCTCGAGGTATCTCGTTGATTAGTGTACCAGGCAAAGTATTTAGTGGCATCTTGTAAGGGAGGGTGCATTCAGTCGTTGAGAGGAAAATCAGTGTGATTTCAGACCACAGAGAGGCTGTCAGGATCAGATTTTAGTATGCGCCAGGTAATTGAAAAAAATAATGTTTCGTAGATCTAGAGAAAGCATATGACAGGGTACCGAGGGAAAAGTGTTTACCGTACTGGGGGATTATGGGATTAAGGGTAGATTATTTAAAATCAATCAAAGGCATTAATGTTGACAATTGGGCAGCAGTGAGAATTGATAGGAGAATGAGTTCTTGGTTCAGAATACATTCAGGGTTTGGACAAGGCTGTAATATTTCACCTTTGTTGTTCGTAGTGTACGTGGATCAGCTGCTGAAAGGTATACTGTAAATGGCAGGGACGGATTCAGTCAGGTGGAAACGTACTAAGCAGTCTGGCCTAGGCTGACGACGTATTCTTAATGGTAGATTGTGCCGTAAACCTGCAGTCTAATGTCTTAGAGAAGGGGATAGACCACTCACAGCATTTACATAATATAAGAATATTTTTTATCAGTTTACTCGGGTACCGTTCGGTACGAAAATGTCTTCTACAGCCATGATTAGAATTTTAGGTCGGGTCACAGGGGTTTTGGGGAACATCTGGAACATTTACAAGTAGTTTTACGTACAATCAGAGAGAAGGGCTTGCATTCCTTGGTCTTCTTAGGTTGCGCAGAGATGTGTACCTTATTAAAACATGCTTTCTTCTATATTCACGAGCTTGAAACTTGCTGTATTTAGATTCTTATAGTGTCCGAAATGACACATAAACTGTTAGATCATGTGTGATCATGACTCCGACAAATTTAGGATACAGATAATACTACCCAACAATACTAGTTCGCCTGGATCGATATATTTTTCAGTTTGTACAAATACATAAAACATTAGCTTTCGCATAACGTGATTTTGAACTGTCGGCCGCAACACTGGAGCAGTGAAATAATATCTTCACATTCGGAGTGGTCGCACGTGTTAACGCGCTAACGGTTATGAAGCAAATCTCTCCATTCGGGAAACGCGTGGTTTCGAGCCCCGCCGTTGGTTGTCCTGAGAATGGTTTTCTGTAATTTCCCAGTTCCGCTTCCAGGCAAATACCGGGACAGATCCTATTCATAGGCCACAGCAGATTCATTCCACCTTCTTACCCATTTCATATTCATTAGCTCCTCAACTGATGTTGTGTTAGGAAGGGCATCCAACCGTAAAACGTGCCATACAAATTCATCTCATCCCTGTCCCAATTTACAAAACCACTGACATACCGAAAGATTCCCTCACGCAATTTCAGCACCAATATCAGTACGCACGGATATATTTGCTGGATTAGCTGTGAGAAACCAAGGCAATTTTCGAATATTACTTCGAGATTTTGATATGTCATTGTATTAAATGCGAAAAGGCCGCAGTTATTAAGCGTAGATGGTGTTCAAGGAATATATTTTACACCTGTTTTTGTAGATCTATTACTGCTGCAGTGTACTCCTCATTAATTGCAGTTGGCGATGTCGTACAAGGCAAACATAAATATAAATTCAGGTAAGAACCTTCAATAACATCTCATTAACAAAGAAAGACTTAATCTCGACACACCGTTTTTTAATTTCATTTATCTACCCAAAGTTATAGTCGTTGTCCCATATTTATTTTATATGGTTTTCTCTGAAGTTTCTACTTAAATCACACAATATGCATATATTGGTCAACGACCATGTGACGATATTTAAAATTAGCTGAAAGAAAGTAAAGTGCGAATGAAGAGCAAACTCATTATGAAAGCCGATCATCCAGTATCTTGTACGTGGTTATGAAAACTGAAAATTGATGCGAGAAGTAAGGACTGGTATTCCTTGTACGTGATTAACACCTAGAGACACTCGCGTCCTTTCGCACCAGAGGTGCTCGTATCGACGAAAATGACAAGAGAGATAGAGAAAAGAATGTGGTGAGCCGTGAGTCCTTTCTGCAGAGGTCTGGTCGTGTTTTCATTACCGCCTGCCAACTGCCAACTCAGCCGGACAAAGCCAACAACAACTCTGCTGTAGAAAGACGAGCCAGCCATCTTCTATCTGAGCGGAAGAAAGTGAAGCGGAAGCACATGATTGGACTGAAATCGAGTTGCTCCCTTGGGTCAGAGAGTCAGGACACTATCGGTCACTTTGTGGCCAGACGTTCGCTTCTCAACCAGGGTAAACAGAAGAGTCGATCGAGAAATTGGCTACATTCACAAATCAGTAGTTGAGGTGTTTGAAACTCAAATACGAAATAATTCATTCTAGTTATGATCATTCGGAAGTACGCGTATAGGAGATGCAGTTGTGATACGTAATTCTAACCGGTGATGAGTCTTGTCATAACAATCGACGGAGAAATGCTGATCATGGACGATGATTCTTTTAAGAAATCCAATTATATCTCAAACATAATGATGGATGATGATCCCGAGCAAGTGGCCGTGAGGTTATGTCGCGCAGCTGTGAGCTTGCATTCGGGAGAGAGTGGGATTCGAACCTCACTGTCGACAGCTCTGAAAATGGTTTTCCATGGTTTCCCGTTTTTACACCAGACAAATGTTGCGGGCTGTACCTTAATTAAGGCCACAGCCGCTTCCTTTCCTCTCCTATCCCTTTCCTATCCCATCGTCCCCACAAGACTTGTGTCCGTGAGACGAAAAGCAAATTATACAAAGTAATAATAATAATAATAATAATAATAATAATAATAATAATAATAATAATAATAATAATAATAATAATAATAATAATAATAGTAATAATAATAATGTTAGCGCTTTATCATAACTTGGACGTTAGCGACTTGACCACAAAACAAGCATCGTGACGCGAAGTTTACACGCAGAAGGGTGGTTTGATCCTCTCTGCTCCTCCTCTAGCCGGGTTCGTAACACTTCGCGGTGTCAGCTACTTACCGAATGACCTTGACAGTCACAAATCAGGTTGTGGCACTTAACCGGAATAACGTGGGTCAGTGTATATACCATGTAATTGAATGCTGTGCTTACTGAGGTGAGCCATATGCTTAGGTTAGGTCAAGTCCTATACTTCACTTGCGACCGCGTGAGATGGCCGTGCGGTTTGCGTCGCGCAGCTGTGAGCTTACATTCGGGAGATGCTGGGTTCGAACCCCACTGTCGGCAGCCCTGAATATGGTTTACCGTGATATCCCATGTTCACACCAGGCGAATGCTGGGGCTGTACCTCAATTAAAATTACGGCCGCTTCCTTCCCACTCATAGGTCTTTCCAGTCCCATCGTCGCCATAAGACTTATGTGTCGGTGCGACGTAAGGCAAATTAAGAAAACCTCTCATGTGCTGCGATATCTGCGACACAAATATGGAATTGCTCTCCTAAAACTGCATTGTTTACGGTTGAAATCCTTCCTTTCCAATTCTTATGCTTATAATTCACACAGTGCTAGTAAGTAACATTCTCCTTGTTCGTTTGGTCTACAAAATACCGAGCGAGTTAACCGTTTCCCATTTTCATACCAGTCAGATGCTGGGGCTGTACCTTGATGAAGGCCACTTCCGCTCACTTTATACTCCTAGCAGTTTCCTATCCCATCGTCGCCATAAGACCTATCTGTGTCGGTGCGACGTAAAGCAACTTGTAAAAAATTTCTACCACGAACGCAACTCAGGTTCAACCACCTGATAAATCTCTCAAAGCCACTTAACTGACTTACAAACAATCGTCAACTATCAGTGAAAAGACAGTAATATAAAGTGAAATTGTTACGTACCCTTCTCTTTCTATTTTGCAGCTCAATAGTCGAAAGGATTTTCCGCTGGGCTGAGTGGCTCAGACGGTTGAGGCGCTGGTCTTCTGACCCCAAATTGACTGGTTCGATTCTGACTCAGTCCGGGGATACTTGAAGGTGCTCAGATACGACGGCCTCGTGTTGGTAAATTTACTGGCACGTTAAAGAACTACTGTGGGACTAAATTCCGGCACCTCGGCGTCTCCTAAAACCGTAAAATTAGTCAGTGGGACGTAAAGCCAGTAACATAATTATGAAAAGATTTTCCAATTATCTTGAACGTCAATAAGAGCAAACACAGCCTTTCACATTTCCTCTCGTTTTGTGTCACTGTTTTAATCATCCATAGGCCTACATCGGATTTCCCACAACAATTACCATTCCGTGCAAGTGTACTTAATTCCATCTCCATGCAAATGTCGCGCCATGCAAGTGTCACAAACTCCCTCTAGCAAACTGCACGTAAAGTAGCCATCTAAGTGGTGGCAACGCCCAACATTGCTTAACTACAAAAATCCCACGGGAGTGTTTCATCATGGCTACGCCGTTGGTCCGAATTAAGCATACTGCCCAATATTGGTAGAAGTCAGGAGCGGATAATGTGGTTTTTGTTATTCCAAAGGGGCGTATCATAGAGATCATTGACCCCAAGGGAATTAACAAATACATTAATTCGGATTTTTTTCTGTTGCTTTTTCATCGCACTTACTGTCTTATGGCGACAGGGCTAGGACCGGGAAGGAGGAACCGTGGCCGTGCTAACTTACAGCCTTAGCATTTGTGTGGTATGAAAATAGGGAACCACGAGGAACCATCTTCAGGGCTATCGACATTCGAGTTCGAACCCACCATCTTGCGTTCTCCCGAATGCAAGCTAACTGCTACACAGCCCAAACCGTACAGCCAACTCGCTCGGTACTTTCACTGTTACTTCTATAACTCTTTCTAAATGTTGCTCTGTACAATAATAGAAGTAATCCTAGTGTATCCTACTATTAGCTTTAAAGAGACGCAAGAGCACCGAAATTATACCAAGAAAAGTGTTCTTTAGCATGTCAAAGATCTGCCACAGGTCACTCACATGTAAGCACTTTCCATTATCAATCAGTTACTCCAGAACTCGATCCCACAACCTTGAATGTAGAGGACAAACCGGTAATCAGTTCTGGTGGTGGTAGTACTCTTTTTACAATTGGCTTTACGTCGCACCGACACAGATAGGTCTTTTGGCGACCATGGAATCGGAAATGGCTAGGAGTGGAAAGGAAGCGTCCGTGGCCTTAATTAAGGTACAGCCCCAGCATTTTCCTAGTGTGAAAATGCGAAACCATGAGAAGCCATTTTCAGGGCTGCCGACAGTGGGGTTCGAACTACCTCCCAGATGCAAGCTCACAGCTGCACCCCACTAACCGCACGGCCAACTCGCCCGGTGGTGGTAGTATTAGAAGCAGTTTTTTTTTTTTTTTTTTTTTTTTGCTACGGGCTTTACGTCGCACCGACACAGATAGGTCTTATGGCGACGAAGAAGCAGTTTTTAGGGAAGGGAAAGGAAACCTAGGTCTTATGACGAACCCACCCCTATTCATGGTTGAGAAAGCTGAATGTCGTTGAAAACACCAAATCAACGTCTAATTCACGTACAGTTTTGTCCACGAGAGAACTGTAGAAAGCTAGTTTGAATGGTATGAAGAGCATCTGCCTCTGAAGGAGGATGACCTGTAAGCGACTGGAATTGCATTTCACAATGGTCATAGTTGTAGTTCACAAAATAATCCAGGAAGAATGTTAATTTCCACTATGAACAGTGAATGAAGAACGAATCTCTGCATTTATCATACAAATTCACTCCATTAAAGTCCGTTTCCATGGTTGAGTGTTCAACATTTTGACCAACGATCCTCGGGGTCTTGGGTTCGATTCCCAGGAAATTTAGTTTTGAACTGGCAATTCCCTTGGCTTGCGAATTGGGTGTTTGTGCTGTCCCTAACATCCCTGCCACTCGTACACCATACAAAACACTATACTCCACCACAATAACACACTTTTTCTCCACCACACTGCATATGCCACATACGCTCACCGGAGGGTCTGCCTTACAAGGGTTGCACTAGACTAGCAAATAACTACTCGAAATTATTACATCATATTCTGGTAAATCAAAAGCGAACTTCTTCGGCATGGTAAACCATTCAGGATAATCAGTTCTGTATTGTGTGGTGTAGTTAGAAATATGATTATCATGACTGCTACAGAATGACGGCTAAGCTTGTTTACAGGAAACAATTTCAGGTCAAATGATGTCCTGATTGTCTTGTGTTCAAGCAGATAATAACCAGAATAGGAGTAATCAGCTCTCATATGATCTCGTCTGAGGTTATTTTAATGTACGCTTCTCTGGGTAAACACTGTTATTTTACTGAAAAACAAATGTTTGCCTCGTTTTATAGGATGACCTATTTGAGGACAGACGGATATCCATACCGTTAGTTTTGGGAACGCTATGCAGGATATGTATATAGCTGAACAACTAGCACATGAGCCACTGCAGAAAGAACTGTGATCGTCTAAAAGTCATTTGTTGGTCAGTTACTACATTATAATCAACACCGTCAAGTCGGTGACTAGAAGGGGCTGGTTGTGGGGCTCAAATATGCTTCGTTAAGTGGTTTTTGCTGAGCATGGTCATGATTCTGAACTAATGTACAGACTAAATTCAGTGGGATCCTTCCTACATGAGGAGGTAACTTCTTGAGACGCCATTTGAAAATGAACGGTATTTGGTGGGAATGAGAGGCGCCAGAGCTGGTCACGTTCACACAATTTTGTTGAAGCACGATAGTCACAGTTCCCAATCATAAGACCACTGCTCTCATACCTGTATGCCTCAAAGGCATGGCCATTAACGGCAAGAGACATTGAAATGTTGGTTGCCTTCGAGATGAAGATTCTCCGGCTCAAACTGTAAAGAAGAAGATGAAGACGGTGGTACTCCATTTAAATAGATCCAGCCATTACAAGAACATAAAAACAAGCAAGACGGAGATGCGCTTGACATGTGGCACGGGTAAGCGATTCAGAAGTGGGCCTACCCAGAAGTATATTATGTGGAAATCCTGGTGGGCAAAGAATTTATGGTTGACCGAAAACTAGGTACTTGGCTGAAATTGAGAATGATCTCGGGGAATAAATGTGTACAGAAAATGAAAGTACTTGTCTGAATAGGAATAACTGACGGTAATGGAAGCCAAAATTCCCAGTGGAATGTACAGCCTCAGAAGAAGAAGAAGAAGAAGAAGAAGAACAAAACTCTGAATTTCACCATCAATTTATCTTGTTCTGTTTCTTGAAATCGAAAGTAATTGAAGGTATGACTTTTTCACGTCACACCGACACAAATAATTCTTACGGCGACGATGGGATTGGGAAGGGCTAGGAGTGGGAAGGAAGTTAACGTGGCCATGGTTAAGGTACATACCCAGCACTTGCCTTGAGTGGAAATGGGAAACCACGGAAAAGTATATTTACAACTGCCGACAGTGGGGTTCGAACCCACTATCTGCCGAATGCAAGCTGACAGCTGAGGAGATGTAAATGATAAAATGTTGTTGTTTTTATTATTTATTATAGTTTTGGGTCTCTTCTGTTATCCTAAATTTCTTCTGGCAAATCTTTTCCGAACAGCATTAATTTGCGACATTTATTTTTCTCAAATCATATTTGGGATTTGGTGGGTGTAGGTTAATCCTGAATCATACTCCACTTGGCTGCTCTGCTGGAACTAATCTATGCTGTAGGATTTACATACTGAATCACAACAGTATTGCTGTATATGGCGATAATTCAATGGATCATATGAATTCAGATTGGACATTAGTGGAGTGTTTACAAAGGAAGAAACGTGAGTATCCATTATGTGTCCATTACCAGGCAATAGTCACTGTGAAATCTTGACTACTATCATGTTACATAATCCAGAAACACGTTATTTGAAAGGGAAATATGAGATCTTGAACTAACATCAAGACATACATATAAGAGAGAATTCTGTAGACTTACCTCTTGCATCCATCCCTTACAGTAATTACATGGGCTATTCATTCGCTGTATATTTTCTTCATTTGTATTAGTATTGTAATTATTATGCCTCCTTGGCTGAGTGGTAGCACGGCAGTCTTTGGAGCCACGGGACCGGGTTAGATTCCCGGTCGGACTATGGGATTTATATCGCAGATAGTGACTCGAGGACTGGATTCTTACACTGTTGAAACACATTTATGAAACTTACCAATGCAAGTGGATATCCTAACGCGACTTGGCGTACAAAACCAAATTAAATTTACGTTTCTTTAGTGGAGGTGACGCATTTAAGGTATTTTGAATCCAATTATTGCCTCTTGTCTCACTTAAAACCCCGTTGAGACAGGGAATATGATCAAAATTGTAGACAATATCTGCTTTGTAACTCCTTTCCGCATAATGACGATGATACTATAATAATCCCGATCTAGAAAGCCAAGAATAACTGCCGAGAGGATTCGTCGTGCTGACCACACGACACCTCGTAATCTGCAGGTCTTCGGGCTGAGCAGCGGTCGCTTGGTAAGCCAAGGCCCTTCAAGGGCTGTAGTGCCATGGGGTTTGGTTTTACAATAATAATAATAATAATAATAATAATAATAATAATAATAATAATAATAGTAATAATAATAATAATAATAATAATAATATAAAATGTATGGCAAATCGGAATTATTTTACATACATGTAGGCTACTTGATCATATCCATGGATCTTCAGTACTATATGGAATTGGAATTACATTGGAAAACGTTTCTTAAAGAAAATACCACATTCACTGATTTACGTTTGATTAGTGTGTATGAGAGAGAGAGTATACAATATAAGGAATAACATTTTAAAAGATCTTCTTCCTATGTGGATAGAAGGGGTGCCTCTCTAGTTGAGGTGTTAAAGGCGTGTTCGGTTCACCAGAAGGACGGGGTTTCGATTACCCCTCAGGAATTCATAGAATTTTGAAACGAGATTTCCACTTTTGGAGAGGTGCATGGTCCTGTG
Source organism: Anabrus simplex (assembly GCF_040414725.1). Taxonomy (NCBI): domain Eukaryota; kingdom Metazoa; phylum Arthropoda; class Insecta; order Orthoptera; family Tettigoniidae; genus Anabrus; species Anabrus simplex. The sequence goes on from NC_090266.1 coordinate 235,567,073, forward strand.
ATTTACTCATTCTACTTCGGAAATGAATACCAGGTTAATTCCTGAGGGCAAAGGCGGCCGGGCATAGAGGTGTTTTTTGTCCTTTGCGAGTTACTTTACGTCCAACGGACACAGATAGGTCTTACGGCGACAATGGGATAGGAGCTTGCATCCGGGAGATAGTGGTTTCGAACCCTAGTGTTGGCAGTCCTGACGATGGTTTTCCGTTTTCACACCAGGCAAATGCTGGGGCTGTACCTCAATTAAGGCCACAGCCGCTTTCTCCCCACTCCTAGCACTTTCCTATCTCATCGTCGTCGTAAGACCTATCTGTGTCGGAACGACGTAAAGCAAATAATAATAATAATAAAAATAAAACATTTAAAAAATGGAAGTGGAACTCCGTTACTCCCATAGGTCCGAGGCTTGCTTAAAACGTTCTGAGCATGGTCAGCAAAAACTCTGTGAAGCAGGATGCTACCCTAGTTACACATAGCCCCAGTGAGGATCTTCTCTAACGGATTAGGGACAACCGGTGAATTATATAGTCCTAGCCACCTGTCACAGGAAGGGTCATTACTCGTAATATGTCCGAGATGCCCACACCTGCTCCATGGCAACTGGTTCAGATTCACATACGAAGCCACTCAGCCGCTGCCAATGGTTCACGAACTAGGACGTGACTACATTAACCCACACGACGAATAATAATAATAATAATAATAATAATAATAATAATAATAATAATAATAATAATAATAATAATAATAATAATAATAATAATAATTCTTTCCAATAACTACCTTCACAATTTTCTAAGAATACAGGGATCCCAGAATTTCGTCCTGCGGGAATTCTTTTCAGTCTGTCTTGCTAGTAAATCTCCCGTGGTTGACGTAGTTGAGCTCGACCAGACTGAGCCGGGATGGAACCCACCAGCATAAACATGGAATGTTGGCGTTCTACCGTCTCAGTTACTCAACCCAGACCAACACGAGTCACTCCAATATATATCATTTTGTGTTCAGTAGATTTAATGGCACAATTTTTAAAGGACAACGATCGAAAACGCAAGACATATATATATTATAATGAGAGGTGGAAAAACAAAAGAACCAGATAGGTCGTTTAGCGTGAGGTTAAAACTTCAGCTGTTGAAAGCAGTTCCTACCATTCAGTGCTCAGCGGTTTTACGTCTCAATGTTGTACCTCAGCACAATAACTTTCAGGAAGTGCTCCACTCTGACAATTGGTAGCGACATATGATCAGCTGACCGTCCGTGCCTCAGCAAGGCGCGAGTCGGGGACTGGCTCGCTCAATACCAAGAACGGTGTCTTCCATCTAACAGTGAAAATGTCAGGCTTGGCACTGCAGGGCAGCTCAAAGGTCACCGTTCCATATTCAGACAGTCCACACGTTCTACAACTTTAGTGTATTTAACATTATATTCAAGAATACCAGATACGGTCTTATCTAAGAACATAATTTTCCTCTGTCACCTTTTGTAACTACAGTTCTGCTTGGGGATTTTAATCTTAACAAAGGTTTGCTCTTGTGACCGGATATTTTCTGCAAGATTTATTGTATACTTCATCTTTTGTATCAGCATTATACAGAAATATTGCCTCATAAAATATCCTGGAGAATTCTGAACTCATATGATTCGGCGTAAGATATAGGAGTATTGTATTCATTACGTAGATTCAGTGTTCTGCTGCGCTTAATCCTACCATTTCACCTCTGGTGTGAAAGCGGCTCACCCTTCAAACTACAGTTGGTTTAGTTGGTTAGTACTGAAAATGAAAACCTACAACCTGTTTTCCAGTCATTGACCAGGTCAGGAATGAAATGAATGAATCATATATAGGCTATTAGTACTATGGGGTCGCCACTCCCAAAGTGATTTATAAATGACTGATAGATGCTATGAAATGAGAATGGAGAGTGTTGCTGGAATGAAAGATGACAGTGAAAACCGGAGTACCCGGAGAAAAACCTGTCCCGCCTCCGCTTTGTCCAGCACAAATCTCACATGGAGTGACCGGGATTTGAACCACGGTATCCAGCGGTGAGAGGCCGACGTGCTGCCGTCTGAGCCACGGAGGCTCCTTGGTTAGTACTATCCTTTTATATTAAAGGATAAGAGTACTCTGGCTATCAGCTTACCGTGTTTACTTCGTGGATGTTTTACTGTTAAGGGGCAGTCATTTTCTGTATATTTAGTCGGGCTGATTGGCTCAGACGATAAAGCATAGGCCTTAAGAGCCAAATTTGGTAAGTTCGATCTTGGTTCAATTCGGTGGTATTTGAAAATGTTCAGATATTTCAGCCTCTTGTCCTTGGATTTACCGGGAAGTAAATCAACTTCCACGAGAAAGAATTCCGACACCTCGTCGTCTCCGAAAACCTGTGAAAGTAGTTGGTAGGATTTATAATATATTTTGTTACTTTTTAATTATTATTATTATTATTATTATTATTATTATTATTATTATTATTATCATTATTATTATTATTAGAGAACACTGGGTCGGTATGATCGTCCTTAATGTCGAGAATAAGTTAAAGATATCGTGAAATGAAGGGTAATACTGAATAATTTATGATGTGAGGATTGAACGTACCCTGTAAAGGCGGCCATACACGAGCGGGATTTCCTCAAGGTTCGGCTTGAACAATCCAATCCTTGAGGAATTCCTCAACGTGTGTGGCGGCGTCCTTGAGGCCGCGCTGGGTGAGAGAGATCCAAAAATCCCGAACAAAATTCAATTATTTTCCGCCTTGAGGCCAAGCAGACCGGATTTTCCCAGTCTCTTTCTGCGTGTACGGCAGTAGGCCTTGAGGATTTGTGAAGTGAAGTGATTGTCGGGAGCATCCTACATCGTCATGTCTCGAGAACTTTTAACAGAAGTTATACAAATATACCAGAATGAACCTTGCTTGTGGCAAGTGAGTTCAAAAAATTACCATGATGAAAACTATTTTTACTGTTCGGCGTATGCATTTTGTTTTAGTTCCCAGTATTTGAAATAATAAAATTGAACAGCAAGTCTGTGTCGACTCCATATGGCATGAGGATCTTCAGCAATTGACGTGGTCTGATTGCGTATGGAGTTGGAGGTCTTACCTTACCTTACCTTGCCTTGCTTAGGACATTATTTGAATTGATCTGCAAAATATTTGCCAATAGTCGGTGATGTACTGATATGGGATATGGAAACTCCCAACACATTGTCGTCGTCTCTTTCATCTATGGAAGGTACAGGATGTGTTCACTCGCTCAAGAAGGCTAGTGACGTAACTCACAATCCCTATCGTTCTTCTGTTCTCTTATACGATATTTAAATTGCCTTTACCGAGCTCGATACCTGCAGTCCCTTAAGTGTGGCCACTATCCAGAATTCGGGAGATAGTGGGTTCAAACCCCACTGTCGGCAGCCCTGAAGATGATTTTACGTGGTTTCCTATTTTCACACCAGGCAAATGCTGGGGCTGTATCTTAATTAAGACCGCGGCCACTTCCTTCCCAATCCTATCCCATTCCTGTCCCATCGTCACCATAAGGCCTGTCTGTGTCGGCGCAACGTAAAGCAACTTGTAAAAAAAGGTGCCTATAAAACGAATATTTCAGTAGGTAGATCTCCACTACATCATCTCTGGTGTGAATTAAAAGCATTCTGGTTGCAGTTACTTAAGGTATATTCTACTGATTTGGGAAATGGTCTTACTCTCTTCCGTCATATATAGGGTGGCCCACCTAAGTTTCTCACCTCGAATGTCTTCTGGCTAGTTGAGGATAGCGATTGGTGGTTTTCACCTGGTGAATAGCAATAAGAGCACATGAAATAATGTGCAATATATTTCCCTTGGTTTAATAAGTACCGTCCGGCTCCATGGCCAAATGGTTAGCATATTAGGTGTCCCGGGTTCGATTCCTGGCTCTGACTCTGACTCGAGGACTGGGTCTTTGTGCCGTCTTCAGGATTAGAATTAATCTTAGGTAGGGCATTTTCGAAGGCCACATGCCATTAAAAATAAGTAACGCGGCAGTGATATCTTGCTGTAATTGTTTTTCCGCAACATACATAGTTAGTCGCAGGAAAACACGCAGTGATGCAATTATATCTGAAACCGTGAAGCACTGGCAAAATAGAGTGTTAAACTGTGCAAGTTCTCAAATGTGGCGCCATCAGGAATTTTTGCTTCTAGGACAGAAAGACTAGGTTTACCACTCGTGCCTTGTATTGACGTCACGGGAGAGTGTGAACATACGAAACAGCCTCTGACGCTTTATCCTCACCATGCCATCATTGTTCAGAATATTAGTGTCACATTTAAAAACTAGCAACTTCAATATTTATCTTCGCCACTGTTACAAGTTGGCTGTGGAAATAATTCCATACCTCAATATGACTCCTTGCGAACAACTACTGTATGCAGGTGATAGATACGGGCAGAGTTCCATTAAAAATTAAAAAAACGAAGCAGTTTGATATCGCTGCCTCGGTAGTTTGTATTAAACATGCGAAATATAATGCACGTTACTTCACGTGCCCCTTAGTTTTCATCCAGGTAGAAACCGCCTATTACTATCTTCAGTTAATTAGGAGATACTAGAGGTGAAAAGCTTAGGTGGGTTCACTCTGTATAAGCATAGAATTTTTATTTATTGTCATTCTTCCAAAAAGAAGGTGCTATTACGAACTTTTTATTACATTCGACTTTACACTCAAAGTGTCAAATTAATTTATTTTAGAGCTAGTGTTACTTGTTTAACACCCATCCAAACTGATAAGGTCTTAACAGACGCCAGACTGTCCGAGGTTTCTTCCGCTGGAGTTCATTAACGTGCTGGAGGCCAAGGACACTATTACTGTATGTCACCTTTGAACACTCCCAGATGTTATCGACTTCAACCGGGATTGAACACCTTATCGTCACTGATTTCTCATCAAGTCAGCCACGGTTTGAATCCCGGCTAATGCATGTGGGACGTTTAAATTTTAAACTGTGATTCGAAATCCACGTAAAACGGGGGAGATGGATGGGGAATGGGGGCGTTCCCGTAGCAATGATCACAATATTGACAATCACGTACAACTATAAGCTTGCTTGAACCGGCAATCTTGGGAATAGGAGACTAACAATGAACTGATTGCAACAAAGTCTGACTTATTTGATTTATTACCGAGCTCGATAGCTGCAGTCGCTTAAGTGCGGCCAGTATCCAGTAGTCGGGAGATAGTGGGTTCGAGCCCCACTGTCGGCAGCCCTGAAGATGGTTTTCCGTGGTTTCCCACTTTCACACCAGGCAAATTCCGGGGCTGTACCTCAATTAAGGCCACGGCCGCTTCCTTCCACTTCCTAGGCCTCTCCTATCCCATCGTCGCCATAAGACCTATCTGTGTCAGTGCGACGGAAAGCAAATAGAAAAAAAAAATTTATTATTTCAGAATCAGCTGCTCTTAGAGATGGCATTAGATACAGGACTACTGAATATTTAGTTTTATAATGATAGTGCATAGCGCACTACAGTTCCTTTCTCTCGTATTCGCTTCATTGAAATAAACATTGATATATTTCCACTCTGGAATATGTAACCGACTAACATATTCGCAGTGTTTGCAAGAGAAGATGCATTTCTACGCATCGCGAGTTATGTTCTATATTGTTAGAAACGTTAGTCAAAACCCATACCACCTCCCGCTGTTTATTATTCAAGCCGTATGCCGCATAGGCCCGTGGCTATACACGAAGTCAAATGAGTAATAAATCAAAAGCGATCGATATTTACGTCATAATAGCCGACACCTCATTTGCATAGTTTGTTTTACGGGGTCCTAACTATGCACAGCCAATTATAAAGTCTTTATGAACGTACTTTTGTATGCCCACCGCTTTATGTTTATGACCGGAGATTTCCAGTGGGCCACAGAGAATGGGTAAGGTCTTTCTCCAACGATAGACGTTAACTCATTTCGTAGAACTTCATAAAGCTTCACATTTGTTGTGCTCGAATACAAGGTAATCAACATGAGTATAAGATTTCGATAACCTAGAAGTGTGGAAACGAATGACGTTGGAAAATTTTCCCCTTTTTGGAGGCTTTGATACGAAAGGCGATTGAGGAAGGGTGGTTTTATATTATGGAGGACAGGAAGGTTTATAAGAAAGTTCTTGCATTCAGAGTGCTTAGTTACTAGTTTTTACTCTGAGAAATCGTTGTCTGTGACCATTCTTCATATTTCGCCGTTCAGTGTAGCATAATAACTGCATTATAAAGTTCTAGGTAGTCTACATAATGAAATTATTGGTACAGAATAACGAGATCTACATTCATATCAATCTGTTCCCTGCAGAAAGTGAATGTAGTCCTAGTTTTCTTAATGTACTGTATCACATTTGTACAGTTCTATCATCACCGCCATTTCCATGGCTAAATGGTTAGCGTGTTGGCCTTTGGTCCCAGGGGCTCCGGGTTCGATTCCCGGCAGGGTCAGGAATTTTAACCATAATTGGTTAATTTCACTGCCACCGGGGGCTGGGTGTATGTGTCGTCTTAATCATAATTTCATCCTTATCGGACACTCCCGGCACTAAAAGCCATACGCCATTTCATTTTTTATCACCGCCATTCTCATTGAAAATTTTACTCCACAGCTATTGGCCGAAAGAGGGAAATACTAAATTACTTACAAAGGAATACGTCCATTACGTAGTGATAAGAATTTAGAAGAAAGTAAATGAGTATTGTTACTTGGAGAGTAGAATAACTAACCATGGCAGAAGTGAGGAGGACATAAACTGCAGACTAGTACAAGGAAGGAAGGCCTTTCTTAAGAAGAGAAATTTGCTCACTTCGAGCATTGGTGTAGGAATTATAAATATTTTTCAAGACGATCGTCTGGAGCAGGGCCTCTCAAACGCCCAAAATCTCACGCGTGCAAACAGCGGCGCAGAATTGCTGTGCACAGTGCATCGGTCCCGCTCGGCTCGGCTCGGACCAACGCTTCGTCTCTGGGCTACTCGGCTCAACTCAGCTCGGATTTGGAACGCTACGGAGCAAGTGAGGAAGAGACAGGGGGAGCGAGCGAGACAGGCGCGGGGAAAGAGAGAGAGACAGCGCTATTGCTCCAAATCGAGGAGTGGGGGTCTGCACTCTGGTCAACCAAGCGAAGTCGTCTTTTGCACCGAGCACAGTGCATGCACCAGGCGCATGCACCCTGAGAGGCCCTGCTCTGGAGTGTGGCACTGTACGGAAGTGAACCATGGGCAATAATTACCACACAAAGAAACAAGAATGGAAGCTTTTGAAATGTGGTTTTCAAGAAGAGTGCTGAAAGTGAGATGGGTAGATCGAATCACGTATGATGAGATATATGCGGTTAGGGGCGCGGAGCTGTGAACTTGCATCCGGGAGATACTGAGTTCGAACCCCACTGTCGGCAGCCCTGAAAATGGTTTCCCGTGGTTTCCCATTTTCACACCAGGCAAATGCTGGGGCTGTACCGCAATTAAGCCCACTCCTAGGCCTTTCCTGTCCCATCGTCGCCATAAGACATCTGTGTCGGTGCGTCGTAAAAGAAATTCTAAAAAGAAAAAGAAGAGGTGCTGAATCGAACCGGTGAGGGGAGGATGATTTGGCGAAATTTGACGAGAAGAAGAGCTAGAATGAGACAACCAGGACTTGTTCAGTTACATTCTGAGGGAAGTTTAGGTGGCAAGAACGGTAGGGGACCAACAGATTGGAGTAGATGTAGAATGTAGTAAGTTAGTAGTTACGTAAAGATGAAAATGTTGTCACAGGATAGGGTGGCAGGGAGAACTACTTCAAACCATTCTATGTTAGTGATGACCCAAACAACAACAGTAATAATCTAGAATGGAAATAAACGAATGCATTAGAGTTTTGTTAAAAAGTTCCTTAGTTGACGTATAGGCCATATACAGAGTTTAACAATTGATACTTGTTTGTTTCTTGTTGTTTAAAGGGACCTAACATCGAGATCATCGTCCAAGGTTTAGCATTTAAGTTCGGCCAAACTTTCAGGACACATTCCTCACACAAAGAGGAAGATAATAACTTATATGAACATGGGTTAGGAAACGCTTTTTTTGTGGTTTTTTTTACACGTTGCTTTACGTGGCACCGACACATATAGGTCTTATGGTGACGGTAGGATAGGAAAGAGCTAGGAGTGGGAAGAAAGCGGCTGTGGCCTTAATTAAGGTACAGCGGTACAGCCGCAGGACTGCCGACAGTTGGTTTCAAATCCACTATCCCCGAATGCAAACTTACAGCTGCGAGCGTCTGAACGCACGGCCAACTCGCTTTATTTCCATGCTATAACTCATTTTCTACAGTTTTTCATGGTACATTAATCAAGAGAAATTTTCAAGAACTGAACGTACCAGCATGCCACACGCAACTCTTTCTTCCATGAAATGATCAAACTACCCTCTGTTAGCAAGGGTATATGCTTAACCTCACCGTCGCAATGAATCAGTATTTCATTCTCAATTAAAATTCACATCATTTTGAGGATACTTTAGTAATAAACACTATTAGGTGACTTTCATTTTCACTAAGTGTACGGGTTGTATCATGGATAACACCCTCTCAGGTCCTTTAGGAAATATGACGACTTCAGCAACAATGATCCTTTACAGTAAAGCCTCAGTAATCCAAATTAATCGGGACCGGGATCTGGTTCGGATTGGAAAATTTTCCGGTTGTCAGAAATTTCTTCTGAAATCCAGCATTGCTCCACAGTTACGAAAACTGGCATGTAATAATCGAACGGGATAATTGTAAAAAGAAGTAACTAGTGACTGATATTTGTAGATCCTGGTTCTTGTTACTGTGCAACCAAACCCGATTAACATACACAATTTCACTCCGATATCTACCTCAAAATACTATCGCAATACCGAGTGAAATTTTACTTTAGACATGAATAACAAAAATACAAATAATTTTCGTTCAGATATGAAGTTACTCGTTCTATTACACGTTTGGCACTTAAACAGTTTAGTTCGAATTAAACGAGTTTTCGCATTATCGGAGATCGGATTAGCGGAACTCTATTGTAATAATATAAGTGTCCTTAACTAACAACCCGGTTCCATGGCTGAATGATCAGCGTGCTAGCCTTTGGTCCAAATGGTCCTGGGTACGATTCCAGACTGGTGAGGGATTTTAACTTTAATTGGTTAATTCCTCCGGCTCGGAGGCTAGGTGTTTGTGCTGTGTTCATTACTAGAAATCATCTTACTTCTCACATAGGCGCAGGTCACCAATAGGCCGTCAACTGGAAATAGCTGCACCAGGCCTCTCCGGAGACCACGCGCCGTTACTAACTAATAAAGAGACCGAACGCGCTGGCTGGGAGATACGGGTGTGGTTTCCCATTTGCACTTCCAGGGAAATGACGGGGCAGTTCCAATCCTCAGCCCACAGCCCATTCCTTCCATCTCCTCACCCAATTTCATTCACCATCATTTTCTTTTCATTAGCTCCTCAAATGAGCTTTGCCGGGCTGAGTGGCTCAGTCGGTTGTGGCGCTGGCCTTCTGACCCCAACTTGACAGGTTCGATCCTGGCTCAGTCCGGTGGTATTCGAAGGTGCTCAAGTACGTCAGCCTCGTATCGGTAGATTTACTGGCACGTAAAGGAACTCCTGCGGGAGTAAATTGCGGCACCTCTGCTTCTCCGAAAACCGTAAAATGAGTTAGTGGGACGTAAAGCAAATAACATTATTATTTTAAACATCCAACGGTCGTAGCCGTGTTGAAACAGCACTTCCCGTGAGATCTCTGAAGTTAAGCAACATTGGGCGTGGTCAAGATTTGGATGGGTTGCCACGCGCTGTTGGTGGGGGGTGGGTGAGGGAAAGAAGGAGCAGAAAGGAACTGGCCACTCTACCGTACGTGAACTCCGGCTCAGGCACACCTCTGCGGAGGTTCGGAACTGCCTTCGAGCAGAATACACCCTTGCCTTGCCTTATTATAAACAAATGAGGTTGGCGTCAGGAAGGGCGTCCGGCCGTAAGAACATGACAAGTAAAGTCATCCCCGACCTCGTATAAAACACGGAACTAAGAGGTAGGAAAATAACAGGTAAGCATTCATGAATAAAGCGAACACTTTAATTAGATCTAAAGTAATTATCTTGTAGTGAGAATAAGGCTGGCCAGTGCCTTCTTCGCTGCGTGTTCTTTTCGCCACCCTTATATGACCTACCATTTAGTGCAGCCTGTTGATATGCTGACGTACTGAGTGTCAGGTACTCAGGTTGTCTGCTTTAAGCAAGAAGCGTTGACCTGGCGAGCAAAAGGCAACAACGCCGCAGTTTCCGTAGTGATGAAATTAGGTTAACGCGTGGATAACACGCGACGCAGAGAGACATGTAACTGACGCTGGGCGTCGAATTCCAACCACTGGTAGGTGTAAATAATCTATGCATTTTATTATGTTGCGAAAGTAAAAGAAAGTAACGGAATACAATGCTTAAATTTCCTTTTCATTAACATAAAATGTATGTTTGTTTCTACATTGTTTGCTATTGATTAACACTAACGACTTGGAATGCGTCAGTTCATCGAATTCATGAAGAAGCAGCATGCAGACTGTACATATTAGAGTAGCCTATGTAACTAATTGTTTTAACTTCTGTTAAGGTAGATTCCCCAGTACTTAACATAAAGTACTGTTGTAAGATTTCTCTGAAGTTAATTTAGATATATAGCCGACGGGGATATCTCATTGAGAATAGCTGCTGTCAGTGCCAGAAGTCTACACTGTATCTCCATATGAAGCAGTGTATGAAGAGGAATAATTTTTGTTAGGATATACTGTCGACACGTCTAACGTTAATATATTTCAGCAGGATATCCCAGCTATTGTAGACCTTGTTGATGAATATAATAAAATACAATGAGCGAGTAGCTCGTAACAACATTATATACACTTCTCTGCTCCATAGTATTTTCACTCATACATACTGTAGATCAACCATTTTAGGGAAGAATATAACTTCAGTCATGTTCATGTTCCTGTAGAGCCTGTGATAACGTAACTACCTGAATCTACTATTTATTAAGCTATTTGTTATTAATGTGCCAGAAATCTAGCAGAACTCCTTAATGCCAAATGACTGAGCTGGGATTCAGACCCACGACCTTATAACTATAGAACGAGCTTCTAATATATTTCAGAACTCAGCTTATTAATTCAGTGTCATATATATTTTTCAAAAGACTATCAACGGCATAGGAAAATATGAAGTTGTACTAATGGTTTTCATTCAGTTTCATTGGGGTATTATTTGGCTACTGGATACATTCTCCTCTTATTCTACTATTCAGTACAAAATATCCCTCGGTATGAAAATTTGTAACAGCCTCAGTATTTGTAGCAAGTTGTCTGGGAGGCCGAGGAATCGATCGCGCTCTCTGTCACGAAAGGGTAGCCGCTCGGTTTAAAAAAGTGTGTATTGGACAATGCTGATTAGACGCTTGCCTCCTGTGTTCGAGGTCGGGAAACAGAATCTCCACACTGCCGGTTGACAATTAAGTGTGATTAGTCCTTCAGTCTGGCATTTCAATTTCACTCATAGGTTGAATTCAGATATTCATGTTTACTGTTTAACCAACCGCCTTGGACTTATGTCAAGATCTGGAAGCATTTAATTGTCTTCTTCATCACCTGTTTACTTTGCAGCCGTAATGTCCGTTCTACTGAAATAATACTTCTCAACCCACTCGTTCTCTAATTCTATGTACGTTCCAAAACATCCATGCTTTTGCAAATGTGGTGAACCCCTCACAATTGTCTCACTGGTCTTCATTTGTTGGTGTAGATGAATACAGTCACTTGTCATCTACAGAGCATCGGAGTATGAAACGTTCAAACTCAAATTATTTTTTCTGTACATTCATTTTCAATGAAAACCTATCACTGTAAGCTACAAATACGAAGCTATAAAAACAACCTTTTGGACTTAGTTCAGGTAATACTAGTAGTAATATGCTTTTTACTTAATATGGAACTATTTATCAATTTATATACCAAGTGGTACAGCTGCCCCTATTCACTCGCAGATTATAGCCTAACATAATAACATTGACCTTAGCTACTCACGGCAATGTCTGGTCTTACTACACTTTCTATAATTCGTTTATTCGTGTAAACGAAATCAACATTAACTATGAAATACCGAATGATGGTGAAGAATGATGAAAATTCTGTATCACAGAAACTTCATGAACAGAGAATATGATAGCTGAATGACTAGAAGTAATGTTGACATAACATTGTTGAATGGCAGCTGAAGTTTGCCGAGCGCGCTTGAAGTTAGAGGAGGAACCCGGTGCTCGTTAGTCGGAAGTTCGAGTCTGGTGTAGGATACTTCTTAATTTCGTTTTTAATGTTCGTGTGAGTCGCGATGTTGAAGTCATATCTAAATCATGATCAGTTCTCATGTTGCAGTTACCCTGTTATGTTCGTTTCTAAGCAGCTTTTAAAAGAGCTGTTTGCAGTAAAATAAGCTATTACCGACAGAAGCGCAATGGGCTTGTGCATGGCCATTCGATTAATGAATCAAATATTAAAAGTGACCACCTCCTTCGTTAATGCAAATCTGAGCAGGGTGGAGGTGAGTCATTCTTGCTTGCTGCAACGTATGTGGTGCAACCTGCCTGCAGGCTTCAGTGATCAGCCATCGTAAATGATTCGGTCTCTCTGGCTCCTGTTCATAGACTCTTTCCTTTAAATAATCCCAGAGGAAAAAATCCAGTGAAGTAAAGTCGGGTGATTTAGCAGGCCACGTGACATCACGCCCTCGTCGAATCAGTCGCCCAGGATATGTCCTATGCAAGGGGTTCCATACTACCTACGACCATTGTGGAGGAACTCCACTCTGCTGGAACCACATCCTGAACAGTGTCATAAGGGGCACATCCTCCAATAAGATGGGAGGTATTCACGACGAAACTGTAGATAGCGTCACCCCGTGATGTTTCCTTCCAAGAAATATGATCCAATTATCTTACCACCTCTTACCCCGCACCACACGTTGTCGCCCCATTGTACCTGATATCGAGCTCCACTTATCCAGTGAGGATTCTCGTGCATACAGTAATCGAAGTTGAGACGATTAACAGTTCCGTTTTTGTGAAATCTGGATTCGTCACTAAAGATAATGTCCGTTAGAAAATCCGCATCAGCTTCAACTCTTTGCAATATCCATTGCAAATTTCTATACGTTTTCGTAGGTCATCTCCGTGAAGTTCCCGGTGTAGTTGTTGATGGTAGGGGTGGAATTTATGGCAGTGAAATATGCGCAGTAGAGAAACATGACTGATAATCAGTTCATTTACAATGGCTCGTGAGTTGGTATGCGGGTTGTACGCAATTGCATTTTGACAGCTTCTTAGTTATTTCCAGATGTCACTGGAGCATCCCGAAAGGGGGCAATGCATGAAATAACCCAGTTGCACGCAACCGTCTTTCAAAACTTTAAAACTTTAAAATGAATCTGCATTTGGCAGCCTTAGCCCAGAAAATCGTTCTTGATACAAGCGTCTGGCTTCCTGTGAATTCTGCCTTGCCCTCCCATAATAATCCCGTGAATGCATAACACACTCATGTTCATAAAAACCAGAACACCTAGAAAGGCTCGAGATAGGAAGTTCATATTCACAGGACATATTCATTAGTACGTTTTGCAGGGAAGATTAGCATTTTAGTCACATAGATTCAGCATGTGTCCTGTTGCCTAGTAAGCACTGGGTCCTCCATGGGCACTGATAACTTGTTCCATTCGTGATGGCATCGACGCGTATAAGGCGCCAATGGAGTCCTGGGGTATAGCTGCAGTCACCTGGTTCCATAGTTCATCTTTGGTGGTTGGCATTGGGTCACAGCGCCGCACACGCCGTTTCACCACATCCCGACAAGTCCGGTGATTGAGCGGACCAGGGCAACAGTCTGACATCCTGTGACAACAAGAAAGCACATGTTCGGGAAGCAAAATGTATTCGCGCATTGTCCTGCTGAAGTATGACGTCTGGGGTGTCGGGCAGAAAGGGTATGGCTACGGGTCGCAGGATATCATTCACGTAGGTCAAACTGGTCACAGTGCCCTGGACACGCACCACCTGTGATTTGTGGTCGTACCCATTAGCACACCACACCACAAGCCCTTGAGTTGGCGCTATTATGCCTTGTGCAGTCAATGTGATGCCTCTCCCCCTGTCTACGGGGAACCAAAATGCGGCCATAATTTACAAACAAACAAAACGTGGATTCGTCCAAAAACACTGTCTGCTGCCATTCCTGTCCCCAGTGACGTCGTTCCATACACCATCGCAGTCTAGCAGGTTTATGCACATCAGTCAAAGGTAGGTGGGCATGTGGACGACGCGCCCGTAACCCAGGTACGGACTGTCACTCCTGATATCGCACGATGTGTTACACTGTTCCACTGATGCGCCAGAGCCGAAGAGGACCGATCTGTCCTGCAATGCCACTCAGATGAGGTTTCGATCTTCTCTCGAAGGGGGGGGGGGTGTTTCTGGATGGTGCGATCAGACCCATCTCACCGTGTTCTACGGCCTCCTGTGTACACACCCCTTGCACTGCCAACAAACTTCGTCCCACACGAGCAGCAATTTCCCGGATAGATGCATCACGTTCTATACTGCCAATAATGCGCCATATTTCAAACTCAGTCATTTGACGGTATGGTTCTCGCATACTTCCGCGAGGCATCCTGCACGTCTGCTCAAGTCACACTGATCAGTGACCTTCCGTTTATAGTGACAACGAGAGCCACAGGTACATTTTACCAGTCGGTGGTGGTGAGCAGAGATATCGATGTGTACGTTGAACCTGAGGGCCAACATGGTTCAAATGCTAATCATTTCATCAGAACATACTAATGCACATGTCCTGTGAATATGAACTTCCTATCTCTAGTTTATCAAGGTGTTCAGGTTTCTATGAACACGAGTGTATTTGCTTTTGCGCTAACCGTACAGTGGATGTTCGCACTTTGCTGTAAAGATTACAGTGTGCTGTTTCATCTGCCTTACGTATGAATTCGAGTCGTTCTTCAAGTCGAATGTGCGCAGTTGCTTGGTTGAGTGGGTGCGTCATACTGCTGACAAAAAGTGCAGTGAGTTGTAGCGTTTCCCATATGAAAGCCGCATGTTGTTATTTCTTTCTCATGTATATATTCTTTGTAAAGGTGAAGAGTGAATTTTGAGACTTGATGAAGTTAAACCTTTCTTTCTTCTTTCTTTCTTAATCAGTTTACCCTCTAGTGTTGGTTTTTCCCGCGGACTCAGCGAGGGATCCTACTTCTACCGCCACAAGGGAAGTGTCCTGGAGCGTGAGACTTTGGGTCGGGGGAATAACTTTAATTTTTTCGCCTCTGTGGTTTAGTGGTTAGCGATATTAGCTGCCACCCGCGGAGGCCCGGGTTCGATTCCCAGCTGGTACGAGGGCTGGAATGGCGTCCACTCAGCCTCGGGAGGTCAACTGAGTAGAGGGGAAGGGGTTCAATTCCCACCTGAGCCATCCTCGAAGTGGTTTTCCGTGGTTTCCCACTTCTCGTCAGGGCAAATCCCGGGATGGTACCAAACTTAAGGCGACGGTTGCTTCCTTCCCTCTTCCTCGTATATCCCTTCCAATCTTCCCATCCCCTCACAAGGCCCCTGTTAAGCATAGCAGGTGAGGCCACCTGGGCGAGGTACTGCTCTTCCTCCCCAGTTGTATCCCCCGGCCCGAATTCTCACACTCCAGGACACCTCCCTTGAGGAATTAGAGGTGGGATACCTCGCTGAGTCCGAGGGAAAAGCCAACCCTAGAGTATAAACAGATTAAGCAAGAAAGATAGAAGGAAGTAAAGATAGAAAGAAAGAAAGAAAGAAAGAAAGAAAGAAATCACATCTGCTGTACAATATTTGCGTGCCATACATTATAAAATGCTGTGAAAAACACGTTTCTAACAGTTTCGATGTGATGAAACTATACAACATGGCAGTGAATTGACAGTTGTGCTGCACAAATGCGGAAACTGGTGGAACCATTACAGTATTGCGTAGACATTGGCGGGGAATACTTCTAATATTATCTGTATTTATTTTGAATCGGTCAATGGTTATCGTGAAGAGAA
The DNA here is from genome assembly GCF_040414725.1 of Anabrus simplex. Taxonomy (NCBI): domain Eukaryota; kingdom Metazoa; phylum Arthropoda; class Insecta; order Orthoptera; family Tettigoniidae; genus Anabrus; species Anabrus simplex. The sequence goes on from NC_090266.1 coordinate 235,583,232, forward strand.
AACGTTTAGTGTCAATCATTTTTGAACGTCTCAGGTACTGCACGACATATTTGCTACACACTAGCTACTCACGACAAATACACCCCATTTTTATAATATTAAACTGGCATTAGCTTTGAGCACCAAACCTTATCGCAAAGAAAAGTCCATGGATCAGAATACGAGGGGAATTGTTTTTATGTTTTTCATCTTCCTTCTCATGTATTTATTATGTGGTCGGGAGAATCATATATACGCTATTCATCTTCTTCCTGACCTTTACCCAATTATGTGGGCTTGGCATTAATGTGGCTAAAGACCAGTTTTACGGCCGGATGGCCTTCCTGACCCGGAGGGATGATGTATGCAAATGAAGATGTGTATTAAGACGATTACAATTGCCCAGCCCGAGAACTAGAGGTATACACATTTACCAAACGCTGCTAACATGCCCGGTCCGACGGGAAATTGAACACAGGCTCTATAAACCGAAAGCCACTATGCTGACTATACAGCCAAGGAACGGGACAAGTATTATCAGGTGATATTTAACTTTAACGTTGCAATCCCCATATTATTCCCGGATTTTAAAATACGATCAAACTTAGTCTTACGTGACTGATAATACCATCGGATCCACAGCATCCAGTTTTACGTGGAATCCGAACGACAAGATCGTGACTTCTTTTCTAAAATATCACACATATTGACCAGAATTTGAAGCACGCCTACTTTTCTTAATTCCAGTCCCAAATTTTCCATGGCAGTCATCGTCTCGTGTTCATTCACCATCTTGTTTTAAATATCACAATGGCCCATTCTTAATACCCGTTATACTCTAGATTTTACTAGTAGATAGCCACGAAAGTTACCTTCGTGCAGAGCAAAACCAATCGCCTCCAAATCTCCTTCAGTATTGTAACTTCTTTGTTCACTCTGAAGAACAATAAGTTAGTAAGTGTCTGGAAACACGTCTGTCTCATACAATAGACAGAATTATAAGTTTTACCTTAGTGGGATTAACTCACGCGAAGACCGGGCAGTGGTTGAGAAGGACACACACACTACTACCCACACGAAACAATTTTCTATGTAGAAGAAACTTGGATTCTAAAAAGGAGTCGGTGTCTGAATCTCTAAAATTATGTAATACAGTACGAGGTTTACCCGTGGTGTAAAAATTGTTAATATAAGAATTTTAGAAAAATAAAAACAGGATTCACCATTACAAACTACAATTCCATGATTTTTTAATAAATACTAGTGAATGTGTTTATATTCATACCTGCATTTTCTCCATTCAATTATCTGACGACGGAAGAAGCTTCATGAAAGGTGTTCTCACCCCATCCTTCTGTGAAAGCAATTATTTGATGAAACGCTCATCCACCGGGTGGATTCAGTGAATTAGCCAACCTCTGTACTAGTGTTGGCTACTAAATGCATGATTCGAAGCAGTGTATCGATTCATTCAAGTGTCCCAGTGAATCGATTCACAGGAACGGCGAGCTCACGGCACACGATTCAGCTTACTCCGAGCGGACAGTGCTGAGTGGCGCACTCACTGGACGTTGACGGGGAGCCGAGCTTCCGCTGCAGTGAGACAGTGAATCATGGCACATCGAAAGAATCGTGAACGAGCGCGGCTCAGTGAGACACATGATACACACGGCTCCTTATCGGCTCACTGGACACGCGGAGAGCCGAGCTTCCGCTGCAGCGAGACATACAGTGAGCCATGGCACACGGAAAGAATCGTGAACGAGCCGGCTCAGTGAGACACAAGATACGCACGGCTCTTTATCGGCTCACTGCAGCGAGACATACAGTGAGCCATGCTACACTGAAAGAATCGTATGCTACAATGGACTCTCGAGCTCAGCTCATATGAAAATAATACCCATTTGCATTCACTGTCCTCTTCTTACAGGGAGGTTTAAATAATAGATGGATTTATTTGCAGTGTTAAAAGGGTAGTCAGAACATAATTCTGAAGTAGCTAGTAAGTAGGTAGGCTATTACGTTATACTACTTATTAGTTTAATGATCCTTAAGTATTATAAGTTAGTTGACTTTTGACAATTAAACTCGACTCTAGCCTGCCCTATGACTATGAGTCATGCTCATTGTTGTATGTCCGGCGCTCCCATCTCGCTCCGTCAGCCAGCTGCACGCGCGCCTGTGTATCATTCTGCTAGCTTCGACGCGCAGCCCTCAGTGCGCGTGCCTGACCATCGAGTGTACTATAAATAGGAGCTCCCTGCCTGCTCAATCGCCCACTTGCCCCGGTGTCCAGCTCCAGAATACACCCTACGTCGAGCACGGAGGCTACTCCTCTTGAAAATGTGCTTCGACCAGGTGGACTGAATTTCTGGCAGTACGAGGTTTCACCTCTGGTCACCGCTCCCTTACCTGTTTCCGCTGCCTATGTTCCGTAATTCTTTTACAAGCCATTTTCATTCCCTAAGTTATGCAAGCTCCCTTAGTTTCGCTAGGTGGAATTTCTTCAATCAATTGAACTTGCTTTTTAGGAATTCAGGCACTTCAACTAACAAGGACTCTCAAAGACATTTATGTTAGTGTGCCAGATAGTTCTCGACTATCAACGTGTCAATTCACAAAGACTATCTTTTCAAGATAGAAGTGTATATAAAGACTGTAAACCTGTACATATTGTATAAAGACAGACTTTTCTCAAGATTCAATATTCCTTTTTGCTTCAAAATAAATTTCAGTTATTTGTGTAAATATCATAAAGTGAAGCAATAAAAGTTGTGTTTTGTAAACTTCAACCTTGGTTACAACACTCATGACCACTCAAAAGTACCTGTTTTATATTGGAAAGAACGGCTCAGTATTCTCTCAGTTCATATGTCACATCGTTGCACAAGACTTCAATCGTATGTGGACAGAGGCAATAACAGTATGTTGAATCAGAAAACCAGCGGGCTACTGTACATCTCGGGTAGCCTATACAAAATATGACGATTTTAAAAAAATCCTCAGCTGATAGAAAAATACATATTTTCAAAAATGACTGAGCGAGTTGTCGTGCGGTTAATATCGCATGGCTATGCGCTTGCATTCGGAGGATGGTGGGTTCGAATTCCACCGTCGGCAGCTGTTAAGATGGTTTTCCGTAGTTTCCCCATTTTCACACCAGGAAATGCTGGGACTGTACCTTAATTCAGGCCATGGCTGCTACCTTCCTAATCCTAACCTTTCCCACCCTGCGTCGCCGGAAACCTTCGATGTATTAGAGTAACTAGCATTTTTTCTAAGAAAGGATTTCATAGTATGAAGACGAGATGGCAGCTGCGAGCACTGAATGCTGTTGCTGCTGTCTTACCAGCACGTACTACACAGTGGAGTAGGAGCGGTGACCAATGAGCCGTGAATCGGATCACTGTATCGATTCAGTAACGTGAACGGAATCAAATGAATCAATTCAGTAAAATGAATCGAATGTCCCATCACTACTCTGTACTTCAGTCGGTTAGACGTCCTACTTCTGTTCTCAAGGTAGCGTGTTCAATCCCTTGTTTGGACAGTGGCATTTTACGGTGTTTGCTACTGATTCTTCTTCTTCTTCTACTTCTTCTTCTTGACCCCTTTCCCAATTTATTGAGGTCGACACCCATCGGCATTTGGTCAAGATTTAGGAATGGGTGCCCTTCCTGACGCCTCCCCTATGTATTCACTATTGCGTATTTCTATGTTGGTGATGTTGCTTGTTGTTTAAAGGGGCCTAACATCGAGGTCATCGGCCCTCTATGTTGGTTGGTAGTGCGGTGTTCGTATGCAGATGAAGAGATGTGTACCGGTATTAAAACGAACACAAACACCCAGTCTCAGACTAAGGGGGATTAACCATAATCAATTAAAATTTCTGGCCAGGTCGGGAATTAAACATGGGGCCGTCTAAATCGAATACCACTCCGCTGACCATTCACTCGAGGAGCCGAACAATTAATTGAAGGGTCATTTAACAAATTACCTTATTCGACTTATTATTATTATTATTATTATTATTATTATTATTATTATTATTATTATTATTATGCGGTGGAATACAAACACATAGATGAAAACCTACAACCGGTTTTCCAGTCTTTGACCGGGTCAGGGATGTAATGAATGAATCAGATATAGGTTCTTATTACGATGGGATCGCCACTCCCAAAGTGATTTATATTAATGAGTGATAGATGCTATGAAATGAGTGTGGAGAGTGTTGCTGGAATGAAAGATGACAGGGAAAACCGGAGTACCCAGAGAAAAACCTGTCCCGCCTCCGCTTTGTCCAGCACAAATCTCACATGGAGTGACCGGGATTTGAACCACGGTATCCAGCGGTGAGAGGCCGACGCGCTGCCGTCTGAGCCACGGAGGCTACAAACACATAGATGATTGTTTAAAATTAACTCAAGGAATGTGAAGATAAATCCGTTAATAGCGTGTTATCCGAACCACTGTCTAATTTGTGTAAATACTTGAAGGTTTCTAATGTGAAGCAAATGGCAAGGCTGGTATTTTACTTGATTGCAAGGACACTTTTGATGAGTATTATTTATTAGCTCTGGGCACTTGACTTACGTTATTTAGACGCAGTGTAAATAGCTGGTGTAAGCGACATACCGGAAAATATTTACAGAATATGATCGATAATTTTGTAGAAATCATGGATCTGAATAAGAATGGGAGGAATTATACATGTTAAAGTTTTTATACAGATTTATCCTACTAATTACATTTTGACCTAATATTAATTTTTTCCTTACCACTGGGATGATCTCAGTACATGACCGACCATAGGTCATATACACACTTTGAATAACAACACAGAATAATTTGAATGTTCTATTTTCCTTTGAAAACTGAAGCCCACTTGTTCTAAACGTTAAGATCCTTTTAGGAGGTATTCCGAGTACTTCAACATCTCTGTTCATATTATGGTCTAAACATCGGAAAACATCCCTCATGTGAGCTTCATGAAGTATAATTCACTAATTTTGAATAACAGAGAACCTATAAAAGGGCAAATGCGCATCCTCTGTCATTCATACGTCCCGTAAAATATGATGTACACTGTTCGGGTATTGTTGGTTGTGACAAAGTGTTTGTCTACTTGCTTACAGTAACACTTCCGTAAAAGAAATATGTAGAAGGCGGCTCTCCAAGGCGGTCGGGTTTCACATTCAGGCCAATGTATGGGGGATTTTCGAATTAAAAAGGAGGTCACGTCCTTACGGTGCGGATTCCTCGTAAAACTGGGTGTCTTGTAGCTCTAATCACGATACTAACAGTTGTCACCTTAACAATTGACCACTCATTAAGAAAAATAATATTTCCTAGAACCAGGTAAATGAGCGCCTGAGATCACCATAGGGTCCATCACTTTGCAATAATAATAACAATAATAATAATAATAATAATAATAATAATAATAATAATAAAGAGAGCGTTGATTTCATTCCTCAGCTTGTGTACATCTGGTATTCTGTTGTTGGGCCTTACCTAATACCACCTGAAAACGATTACGTAGATACAAATATACAGGAAATTCTTCTCACGTTAAACTAGTATACATTTCATGCCCCACCACAAGAACACATTATGAACTTGATGCGATGTGCAATATCTAGACCGCCCATAATGGAATGATCGCACCCACCGTTACATCTATGATACGCATCAACTTACGAGAAACTAAAAACACAGGGGTTGGCAGGTATCCCTGGCATGTCTATAAAATAAAAGTGTTGAACTCACCCCTCTGCGTTTATGACCCCTCACGTCACAGATTTAAAGCACAAAAATTTAGAATGTAGAAAATACGGTGCAGCGCAAGACATTATACGCAAAACGTATTCAGTTAGAAACGCTATTAGCAACAAGTTTGTTGGAACTAATGCCATTCAGCTATACGATTTAATCAATCATCGCCCCGTTGCTACAAGAATCAGACATAAAAATATGAGCTCCCAGTGATCAGATCCAAAACAATACAAAGTGATTATAGACATAGTGGGTGACATTGCTTCCTAACAAACAACTCGCATGTTCATTTCGACTACTGGTGCCTTCATATTGTGTATCTAGTTACATTGCCATATAGCCTACACAGGTTAATCAGTGCCATACTTGTTAACGTTATAGAGCACGGGTGTAAAACGAGCGCATTGCTCTTGCTAGACGTACCGTACCTTTCTACGCGAGCGCAAGTCTCTTCCCATCAGTCGGCTTGTAATTCCCTACTTCACAGACTCAGGGCTGTGGACACTCACCGGCGACAGGTTCCAGTTACCTGCTTTGGTCTACATGTAATGGTTAAAATATGTCGAGTGGAAGCATAAATTGTAAACGGAAGACATCTGTCAAATACAGTGAGGAATGGTTACTCCATGTGAGATTTGTGCTGGACAAAGCGGAGGCGGGACAGGTTTCTCTCCGGTTACTCTGGTTTTCCCTGTCATCTTTCATTCCAGCGAGAGTCTTCAAAATCATTTCATTTCATCTGAAAATGAGAATGAAAACATACAACCTGTTTTCCAGTCATTGACCGAGTCAGGGATGTAATGAATGAAACATATATATAGGCTGTTATTACAATGGGGTCGCCACTCCCAAGATGATTTATTATTAATGAGTGATAAATGCTATGAAATGATAATGGAGAGTGTTGCTGGAATGAAAGACGACAGGGAAAACCGGAATACCCGGAGAAAAACCTGTCCCGCCTCCGCTTTGTCCAGCACAAATCTCACATGGAGTCACCGGGATTTGAACCACGGTATCCAGCGGTGGGAGGCCGACACGCTGCCTTCTGAGCCACGGAGGCTCCTTATAAGTACATAGAACATGTACATGTGAGAAACTGTCCTCTCTTAAGTCGAAGAAAGGAAAGACATTTTTAAAGGCCCAAATTGGCAAGTTCGATCCGAGCACATTCCGGTGGCATTTGGAGGTTCTCAAATACGTCAGCCCCATGTCGGTAGATTTAGTGCCACGCAAAAGAACTCCTGCGGTACTAAATTCCGGCATTTCAGCGTCTCCGAAAACCGTAAAAAGTAGTTAGTGGGACATAAAGCAAATACCATTATTATTATTATTATTATTATTATTATTATTATTATTATTATTATTATTATTATTATTATTATTATTATTATTATTATTATTATTATTATTATTATTATTATTATACTTTTAAAGGAGATTCCAAATACAAATTTTCACGTCAGTAACACATTCACTTTTTGAGATATAGGGCCTAAGCATCCTCATAAACAATTTTCAACTCGTTTTTCACTTCTTTTCACCCCCGCGAAGTGGCTTTTCAGAAAACAAAAAGTACGTGTTCCTGTATTTTTAAAGGACTTTCCAAATACCAAGTTTCAAGTCTGTAACATGTTAAGTTTTTGACATATACTGCAGATATTTCGGTACTCATTTCAAAAATTCAACTGCTTTTTCAATTCTTTTCAGCCCCTTAAGCGGATTTTTCGGAGAAAAGAAGACGTGTTTCTTTATTTTAAAAGGAGATTCCAAATACCAGTTTTCATGTCTGTAATATTTTTAGTTTTTGAGATATAAATATCCCCATACAAAAAACCTCCGTGGCTGAGACGGCAGCGCGCCGGCCTCTCACCGCTGGGTTCCATGGTTCAAATCCCGGTCACTCGATATGATATTTGTTATTAATCATTGCCCCAGAAGAGAGCGACAGGTTTCGGCAGCCGGCACCATTCCTATCTTCGTCGCTAGATGGGGACTTCATTCATTCCATTCCTGACCCGGTCGAATGACTGGAAACAGGCTGTGGATTTTCAAGTATCCTCATACAATGAATTCATCTAATTGTTCACTTCATCACGTAAAACTGAAAGAAGATACCAAATACAAATTTTCATATCTGTAACATCGACAGTTTTTGAGATGTAATTATCCTCATAAACAGAATTTAACCCCCTTTCCATCCCCCCCCCGTTAAATTGACTCCCCTTCACTCCCGCCGCCCCCCCAGCCCCCGCCCACACACACACCGCCGAAAATGTGTGTTTCTTTATTTTTAAAGGGGATACCAAATACCAATTTTCACGTATGTAACAACTTTAGTTTTTTCTAAGATATAAGTATCCTCATACAAATAATTCAAATAATAATTCAATTCCTTCACCCACCTCCCTTAATTGGATTTCCCGAAATCAAAAGAATACGCGTTTCCTTACTTGTAAAGCACATTTCATATACCAATTTTCACGTCTGCGACGTAGTTTTTGAGATTCGAGTACCCTCATACAAGGAATTCAACTGATTTTTTAATTCTTTCACCCGCCCCCATTAAGTGGATTTTCCGAAAACCAAAAATAAGTATTTCTTTATTTTTAAAGGAGATTCCTAATACAATTTTCACGTCTGTAATATCTTGAGATATCAGTATCCTACCAAAAATAATTCAACCCCATTTTCAATCATTTACCCCCCCCCCCCGAGGCGGTCTTTCCGAAAACAAAAAATTAATGTTTCTTTATTTTGAAAAGAGATTAAAATACCGATTTTTACTTCTTTAACATGTTAATTTTTTTAGATATACTGTAGATATGCTCATTTTAAAAATTCACCACCGATCTCGATAGCAGCAGTCGCTTAAGTGCGGCCAGTATCCAGTATTCGGGAGATAGTGTGTTCGAACCCCACTTTCGGCAGCCCTGAAGATGGTTTTCCGTGGTTTCGCATGTTCACACCAGGCAAATGCTGGGACTGTACCTCAGTTAAGGCCACGGCCGCTTCCTTCCCATTCCTAGTCCTTTCCGGTCCTATAATCGCCATAAGACCTATCTTTGTCGTTGCGACGTAAAGCATCTTGTAAAAAAAAAGCCACCCCACATTTTTAGTTCCCCTTAAGTGGGTTTTCCGAAAACAAATGACCTATGTTTGTTTACTTAGGAGATTCCAAATACCAGTGTTTACATGTGTAGTATGTTACGTTTCTGAGATATATTGTAGGTATAGTGTGTCTAAAAATTCACCCAATTTGCACGCCAGATCACCTCCCAATAAATAGATTTCCCTAAAATAAAACATACGTGTTTCTTTACTTTTAAAGAAGATTCCAAATACCGATTTTCATGTCTGTAACATGTTCAGTTTTTGAGATATAGGTATCCTCATAAAAAGTATTCGACCCATTTCACACCTTTTTTTACCCCCTTTAATGGGATTTTCCGAAAACAAAAAATAGGTGTTTCTTAATTTTTAAAGGAGATTCCAAATAACAACTTTTACTTCTGTAAACTTTAGATATACTCATTTAAGCAATTCATCCCATTTTCACTTCCTTATCGATGGTATATCCGAAAATTCTCCCTTATTGAGAGCCTATACTCTAATACTGTATAAATGTATCCCCAAAATTTCATTTCTTTATATCCGGAAGTTTTGCTCGGCGATGATGAATCTGTCGTTCAGTCGGTCAGTCAGTCAGTCAGTCAGTCAGTCAAGACATGTTATTTTATATAGAGACTAGCGAATGTACCCGTGCTTCGCTACGGTATTCTACATTGTATTCGAATAGCGAAGTAAATAGTGTACATGCAGTAAATAAGATTGTTTTAAAATTGCATGTCTCTTAGCGTTATCCGAGAAAGAGCATGGGGAGGTCCCCGTACGTTGTTTCCAATGTAAAGTGTTTGTTACGGAATTGTGATATAACGGTAGGCTCACTTGCCTACTGCCATTCACAATCGCGTTGAGAAGTTTATATTATAATTGCAGGCCCCATTGCCTACTACGCGGACAGAATCGATTTGGGGAGTTTTCGTTAAAATGCCAGCCCCCCTTTCCTACTTCCAGACAGATTACAGTTTTTATTATAATGGCAGGCAGTTAGCCTACTATCACTCGAAATTGAGTTGTACAGTTATCATTATAATGCCAGGCCCATTTTCCTACTGCCAGCCAGCTTACTGCCAGTCACACCAAGTTGGTGAGTTTCCATCAATATAGCAGGCCACTATGCCTAATTCCAGTCACATTTTAGATGAGGACATTTGTTTCTAATTGCGGGCACCCTTGCCTACTGCCAAACACAATCGGGTAGGGGAGTTTTAAACAAAACTGCATGCTCACTTGCCTTCTTCAAGTCAAATCGAGAAGGGAACTATTCATTACAATTGTAGGCGTTCCTTACTAATGACAGTTACACAGGAGTTGGAGAAGGAACCCTTTCCTACTGCCCGATCGCTAAAAATCGACATCAGTGAATATATATAGATCGACATACAAAAGTATATGCATGTTTACAATATTGAAGACCTTCATTTACAGATAAACTGCTACTAAACGTACGTCATATCGACAAAAGATCATACCATAAGACACGCCGGATTTAGTGGCCTAAATGGCTGGTCCTATGATATGTCATCTATCCTTGGGTCAGATTGAGTTAGAAACGTGGAACAGGGTAAAGGTTTTGTAAGATTATCTCACATTACATTACTTTTCGGATAATTATGTGACAGCTACATACATAGCATTTGGCTCACATTTGCCTACTGGGTGGGACAATTTTCGTGAAGAGTATGATGATTCTGTATTTCATATAAGTAATTAAAAGTATGAATTATGCATGTGAAAATTCCAAATTGACTTAACATCGATTAATAGAGAAAAATCAAACGTAAAAGGGATACAGATACGGCAAAAAGTCATAAGACCAAGGTTGTAGATCATTCCAAATTGAACGGAGATTGTGCAATCCGTTATGTGATAGGAATTTCCGAAGGTGTGCACCATCATTAAAATTGCCTGCATATTTCGATATTCTTCGGGGATAAAAAGTGAAAAATTTAATGATCTAGGATGTTTTCCGTTCGTTACAGGCTAAAACGTATAATTTTGTCAAATTTCAATTATCTTCTTTTTCTTCTGGCAGATTATGCCGCAATCTGGATTTTGGGCGAGGCGGGTAAAAATTAGGACTTTCTGGAAACTAATTCAAAAATTATGGATATGGTCATTATTACCCCTTAAACGGAAAGCCGTACGAAAATATCGTCAAAATAGTCAGTGTAGAGGCACACAGTCGTTACGATTTCATTTATATAGTTAAGGAATCTGCTCCATGTAAACCACCTTTTGGGCTATGTCCGCTAGACTTAACCTGCAAAACTGACCATTCATGATATCTCCCTTATTAATCCTCCTGACGAAAAAATGCACATGAAAAGAAAGGTTTAGAGGTGGAATTCCATCACGTTTGTTCGATTTCCAGTCAGGTTGGTCTTGTTCTGTATATACTGTGGAAGAGTAAAATCACCATTTGTGTTCCCTATAAACCGCTAGTCGATTCCGGAACATGAAATGTTATTTACGTGTAAAACCTACCTTTGGACAGGTGGATGCTAAATATAAATTTAGGTTCGAATGTCTTCAGTAGTTTTCAAGTTGTAAGGAATACGCTTTACACGCACCCGCTCGTGAGTCAAGTCCGATGGGACTGTACAGAAAAACGGTCCGTTAATGATATCTCCCTTATTAATCCTCGTATCGAAATGATGCACATGAGAAAAAAGATTTAGAAATTAATTTCTACCAAGGTAGGTAGATTTCCATTAAGTTTGGTTGTGTATATTTTGTGGAAGTGCAAAATCACTGTTTCGGTTTCGTATAAACCCCTAGTCAGTTCAGGGATTTAGAAACAATATTTGCCCTAAAACCTATCAAGGACAGGTGTATTCTAAATATGAGTCTTGGTGGAAATACATCCAGTAGTTTGTAGCACTCGCGTACATACGGCGTAATTAAGGAAGAAAATAATACAGTTAAGAAAGTTGAAAGTAATAGCAAATGGGTTATAACTGAGGACAGCCGGATAACGACAAATATGTAAATGCCAAGTGAATATATTGGAATATCAAATGCGTCTCAATAAATTATGCTAGTGCGAGTTATGGATATAATAAAGCGGTAACAGAGGACAAATTTAGGTGCAGTGATTCTTAGGTAAACAAATAATAAGAAGATGACTAATGGTGTTATTACTTAATCTATTCGAGGGCGGTTATAACATCCAACGATATTCCGCCAATATCCCTCGGATAGGCCGATTGACGCCTCTCTTGCCATCTACCCAAGGAACAACCAGGAATTTAAAAGCATGATGAGGACAATGGCAATACGTTACTTCCCTACTGGCATGCAGTCAGAGACGTTGCCATGGTAACCTGTAGGTTCGTTGTCAGTCTGTCGGTCACTAAATGGAGAGCATGATACCAGCAGAAAATTGTAAATTTCTCCGTCATGTGAAGAGTAAGGCGAATCGAAAGTTATTTATAATGCAGAGACGTTTCACGTACGGTAAACGAAGTTTACAGAAAATCAATAGTATAAGAGAAAATGGAGGAAAACCATTCTGGTTTTCCTATAAACACCCCGTGTATTCAATGATTTTAAAATGGTATGCATATCGATACCTTCCCGGGATGAGTATACTCTAAATATGAAGTTTGGTTGAGATCTATCCAGCCGTTTCGACGTGATGGTGGAAAAATCATTCTGGTTTTCCTATAAACCCCCCGTCTATTCAAAGATTTTAAAATGATATGCATATCGAAACCTTCCTCGGGATGAGTATACTCTAAATATGAAGCTTGGCTGAGATCTATCCAGCCGTTTCGACGTGATGGTTGAAAAACCATTATGGTTTTCCTATAAATCCCCCGTCTATTCAAAGATTTTAAAATGATATGCATATCGAAACCTTCCGCGGGATGAGTATACTCTAAATATGAAGTTTGGTTGAGATCTATCCAGCCGTTTCGATGTGATGGTGGAAAAACCATTCTGGTTTTCCTATAAACACCCCATGTATTCAAAGATTTTAAAATGATATGCATATAGAAACCTTCCCCGGGATGAGTATACCCTAAATATGAAGTTTGGTTGAGATCTATCCAGCCGTTTCGACGTGATGGTGGAACAGACAAACAGACAGACAGACAAACAGACAAACAGACAAACAAACAGACACGAAACGTAAAAAACACCGATTCGGTCTTGAGTTGACCTAAAACGGATAAATATCTGAAAAATTGGCAAAATAAAAGAAATTACAGACAGCGGACCCCCTACAATTTTATTTATATAGACTAGCATGTTCCTGCGGCGTTGCCCGCGTTTATTAATTCAACCGTTAGATGTTTCCAGTCTATTTATTTAAAAGCAAATTAAAACATTATATTAATTAACTCGCATCGTTTTGACGTAAATTGCATGCAATACATTATTTAATTTTTATAATATTGTTACTTTCAATGCTTAAGATACCGGGTATGACTTTCATGACGTCAACCTAATCAGATGAGTTAATGAGATGGCCGGCTCCACGGACAAATTTTTAGCGTGCTGGCCTTTGGTCACAGGGGTTCTGGGTTCTATTCCCGGCAGGGTCGGGAATTTTAACCATAATTGGTTAAGTCCCCTGTCACGCGGACTGGGTGTATGTGTCGTCTTCATCATCATTGCATCCTCATTACGACGCAGAGGTCGCCTATGGGAGTCAAATCAAAAGACCTGCACCTGGAGAGCCGAAGTCCACCGACACATACCGGCACTAAAAGCCATACGCCATTTCATTTAGTTAATGAGATGAAATGAACGGCATGATATATGATAGTAAGAATGAAAAGGATGAAAGCCGGCGCCGCCACATAGCCCACTCCTCTCGAATAGCTCAAAAATTTGCGTTCCCATCCAATGGACGAATCACCATCAACAGCGTCTTATGCCCTCACTCCATATAAGATCAAAAACGGCTTCCTACGCCCTGGACGTAAAATGGCTCCTTGAATTGTGTTCTCTACCTATCTTATGTACGTTGCCTAGCGACAATGACTCTATGCATTTAATCTTGGTGACAGCACGTTGGATTGTCGGATTCCAATACACGTTTTCCGATGGTTTTTCGTTCATAACTCACCAACGAAAGCGAAAATGAAAATTCCGGCTTCGAGGTGCATTCGGACCCCCTTCCACCTACTTATGCTCAAAATTTCAGATCTCTGCGTGCTGTAGATTTTGCTGAGCATCGCGCACAGACACACACACGCATACACACTCTCTCTTCCTTTTATTATTGTAGATAAAGAAAGAAATAAAAAGATGAAATATCTCCCTGCTTCCTTCCGCCATCACGCCTCATATTTACCCTCTATACTATATTTACTGGATACTACGTTGCAGACTAAGTCAGCAAGATCTCATGTACCCCTTTCCTGATATCTCATTTCACACGTGGTACCTCGTTGAACCACGAGGTCCAGATATGCCTCTCAGCTGTCAGTGCCTCTGTAGTTACTGTACTTAGTCCATGATGCACAGCTCCATTTCCGCTACATCCATGATTTCTCGTACTTATATGTTCGTAAGCAAAACATAGAAGTTTTCCTGTGTGATGTGACTTGCTCCACGCTATTCATACAGCTACATCAACTTAATTTTTCGCACCCAGTGAAGGACTCGCGTGGTTGTGTCCAAGTTGGGTTGATTATCAGCCTGTGTAGAAGTTCGTGTACAAGTAATTTAATAAGTGACAGGCTAATCACCAAGTAACACTATATACTGAATGCAGAGGGTATAGTCGCTCAAGAACAGGAATGAGCGCGTGGTATTGTATGTTTTTCTCATTTTTTATTACATCCGACTTAATTTTGTTACCAAAATAAATGTCACCTCCCATATACCTATATACAAACCCTGCGATTACCCACAACCATCAGTATATTTATAGGTTCAGTTGTTTCTGAGAAAAGTCTACCTGCGAGGAACTTGCACAATACCATGCGCTCTTTCTTTTTCGAATCACAGCTGTGGGACTCCTACATTTGCCTGCTTACCATCGAATCACTTAACGTTGAATGAACTGAGATTTTTTTTTTGGGGGGGGGGCGAAGTCCGCTCTCCCCGCGTGCCCATCCACTCAATCAACATGGCCTCCGACATGCTATTATCTCTAGGAAGAAAGAGATAGCAGGGAAGAGTGGGAAATGATACAAGGAGTATCTGCCGGTTTCCGAGTAAACTCGCTACCACGGCATGTCTGTTTCCATGTTAGACACGTTACCAGGCGAGGTTGTGTTGGTTGGATAGTGTTAAGGTATGGTATTGAAGGGTCAGGGAAAAACCACATAGGCAGATAAGAGAAATAGCCTACATGTAAAACCTGACATCTTGTGATAGCACATGCAAGCATATGGGCTGGAAAAATCCAGTGGTAGTGTTAGTTGGGAACAGGTATCATGCACAAGTTATAAGCCTATTCCTCGCCATTCTATATGCCAGGGGATCAGAGCGTCTGGGCACTGCCTTGACTAGCGTGGGCCTTGTCGGTTGCGGAGCCATGCGTCCAGTACCACTAGGGCCCGCCGCACAGCGCCACCTTTTGGGGTCCCTCGTACCCAGTCTCCGATCCCGGAGAGTGAGGCCAATCCCGCCGAGGCGTGGGCCTCCTGGAAGGGAGTGGGTCATGATGCCCGGCCTCCTTCCTCTCTGTCCGCGCCATGGTCCGGTAAACAGGGCAACTGCGATGGGAGGCCGGGTGGCCTCCCGCGCAGTTGGCGCACACCGGCGCCTCCTTAAGTGCTGCGCAGGCCGTCTAGTGGTCATCACCACCACACCGGTTGCACCTCACTTGGATCCCACACCTCTCCTGCCTGTGGCCCCACCTCAAACAGCGGAAACACTGCAAGAGCTGTTGAGGGGAACGTATCGATCTCACCTGATCGCCGCTACCCGGTGAGGTCCTCTCCTGGCTGACTCCTCGATCGGCTGCTGTCCTTGAAGCAGCCCTAGGTTGCGGCTGGGCGGCCCTCTCCTGGTGGGCCGGCGTCTTCTTCTTCCTCCTGGTCCTGGGGTGGCGTCTTCTTCCCGGGGATCTCTTCTCGGCTGGGTAAGAGGCCTCTCCCTGGTGGCCCTCCTCCCGGCCTGGCGACCCTGGCGTAGCGGGTGGCTCCGCTGCGTCGCCGTCTTCTTCCTCCTGGCTGGCGGCGGTGGCGTCGGCCGGTGCTAACACTCGACTGCGATCCCTGTCCTGTGGGGCGCACATCGAGGTCTGCAGCTCGACAGACATGCAGGCAGGCTGGGCCTGGTGAGCAGACTCAGAACGCCAGGGGGCGTCCTTCTCCACTGCCGTGCAGCCATCCACCGGTCATGGGTGCTTTTCTGGTTTGAGCCCGGGTTACAGGCCCTCCCTGGTGGGCCTGGGTCTGCGTCCACTTCGCCCTGGCAGGTGGGCGACGTTCCTGGTTGGCGGCCTTGTTGGTCTGCGTGTACTTAGTAAAGTACAGGGGTCCAACTGGGGTCGCGCCGTCGTAGCGCTCGGAAGCGCCGCCGTCGTCCTCGGTCCTCGGCTATGTCTGGGTGGCTGCCTCCTGGTAGCGAGAGACGTCCAGGTGCTCCCTGAGTCCTGGTAGCCGGACGACTTGGTAGTGCTGGGACACCAGCTCCTCGTAGGCCTTGAAGCGTGCCGCGTCCGTGGGGCGGATGATGACCGCCCAGTCAGGGATCACCTCGCCGATGATCACGATGCTCGACTCTCCCATGAACTCGGCAGCCGCGTTGAGGAGGTCGAGTATGCGGACCGTCCCTCAGTTGGTGCGCATCCCCCAGTGGTTGTACACCAACAGCGACGGGATTCTGACGTCAGGGGCTACCGCTGAGCTAAGCTCTGCTTGTAGTCTCGCTACGGCTCCCCTGTAGTCGTAGCCGGCCGATGTCGCTGGTAGGCTTAGCTTCTCTATCTTGGTCCTCCTGAAAAAGAAATCCTGAATGAGAACAGAAAGCGAGCACTGAGATGTGCTCAGCTCGGACAAATGCTCCTTCGGAAAAGTACGAATAAGTACAGTTGCCTGGATTGCCATTGGGAAGTACAGATCGCCTGGCGAAGAGAGGGACAGCGGAGCGAGAAGCACGCACCTGTTCTCGCTAGCACAGTCAAGCTCGTCCTCGAACTGAGATCACTCCTTGCTACATCTTATAAGCACCTCTTGCCACTTCCCTCCGCAGCGTTTCCTAGGAAGCCTCCACATCGTGCCTTGAATTTCGGCAATGTACGATGAATGTACAGCACATTATATTTACGAATTTACTCCCGGCACTAAAAGCCATACTCCATTTCAGCTCCACCTAGTCGTCTGACGAACTCGCTTCCGATGAATGACTCGTCATGGACTTGCGACCGTCTCGTACTGCTTACTTTCACTTGAGCAAGACTGACTCACTTGAAACTGACTCCAGACCGTCTGCCTGCACCTGTTGGCCTCTTTATAAACGCCCATAGAAGATTCTCGTAGTTTCCAATAATTCCAGATCATTCTGGGCGTCGGTACATTGTTAATAATGTTCCATCTTCTTCCAGGAGCTTTCATATCGCGACCCTCAACATTTCGCTGTCGCTATTGTTTTGTTCACTGCTGGTTCCGAAATGTACCGTACCGTCACTCTCTGGCATTATTGCCGGCCACCGCATACTCCGCCTTCATTGTTATAATATATATGATCACCTATAATTATTTGGGGCTTCTTTTATCAGTTAAGGGGATTTAACATATTTTACACATTCACGTAAAAATTACAAGCTTAAAACAAATAGGTTATGTCTGTCAATATTTAGCCTCGTGTGTCCTGATTTCATAACAGCAGCAAATTACCTGGGCCTATGAATTTTATTGACTATGTTTTCCCATGAATTTTTCCACATTTATTCAATGTAAATTTGTCGGGTACTTTTCCAATCCTTCCCTAGATTTAATATTATTGTCTAAGAAATTCCTTCAAAAATCATAGCAAATAAATGTATTGAATTGATGAATTGGTTGTCTTTGGCTCTGAAATGAAAGAGCAAAGCCACTCTGTCGTGACTCACTACGTCAGCAACGGGAGCAGTGATGTTACTACCAAACCTCCATGAGCGGTGGACGTTGATTACAGCAGCTGGACGTGCTCTTTAAGGAATAAAGTTCAAGTTTTGTGATGGTTAACATGCGGAGCCTCAAAGGCTCTTTGTTGCTCGCCTCCACTCCCCAGGGCAGCTGTACTGCGAACTCGAAGTTGTCACGTTTACTTTGCCATTGTAAATTCTTGTAGTGGTCATTATGGAGCGTTTGCAATTTCTACCCGTATACTCGTTTCACATGCGTTAGCAAGTGGCCACCGGCTTACTCCTCTCTGAGAGTTGTTGTTGTTGTTGTTGCTTTTTTATTTAACTGGCCGATATCAGAGACACAGTCGATTATCTGTTGTCGCTCTATTTCCTGAGTCTGGGTTCAATCCCGATTGAGGTCTGCGACTTTTAACGCTGCTTAAATGCGTCTCGTATCACTGATTTCCGGCTGGTTAGAGAACTCCTGAAAATGTGAGGAGGATTATCCGAAAATTTTATGTGCATAATTATAATTTTAATAGGTCGATTTTTGGTGTGGTAAAATAGCATCTGATAATAGTTATACACAGCAGATACCATACAGTTTTACTGCAAAATAAGTAGCAATATCTCCAAAAGTAAACAAAATTTGGACTCTCAACTGAGTGATGCACAGCCATGTTTTCTTCAGCATGAGTTAGTTCCCTATTGTACAGTCTGGATGGCTGCCGCAGTGCACAAAATTATGTCTGCCTGATGTGCAAAAGGGTGCACAAGCCCTCTCGAGATCTCCAATCGATGTCTACAGCCTAACAGGAATTTCAAAATCCATGTGCATATGCACGGTGAGTCTGAAGAAATTGAACAACTATTGACATGGTACAGGCTTTTGGGCTTATGCAGTGTCAAGAAAATAAGGTGAAATTCTTTACGTTTCGCAGAGAACTTTGCTCTGCGTCTTCAGAAGAAAATCTCGACTGTTCACAAGGAAGACTTCTCCAAGAATAAGGTTTAAATTTAGACGTTAATAATAGAAGTGGAAGTGGTACATTCGTTCGTCATCAGATGGCTCACCGTACGTGGTACAGCGCTAGCATTCGAAGCGGAAGCTGACGGTACCATCAGAATCAGTCAAAGAGGGAGTCACATAACCTAACAGGTGTACTGTACACACCCATGAAAGTATGACATTGACGCAAGCCTGGACTGAAAAGTCTGGTGATGAGGAACATACGAAAGCACCAATGGTAATATTAAACTATTATTATTATTATTATTATTATTATTATTATTATTATTATTATTATTATTATTATTATTATTATTATTATTATTATTATTATTATTATTATTATTATTATTATATATTTTGCGAATGAGCCCATTAGGACTACGCAAACTACTTAGAGACAGGCATTTGCCTTTCTTTGTGCCCACACTTCCTTCATTCGTTTGCTGTGTGCTTCTTTTCTCTCTTGAGACCATGTTGTTCCGGTCTTCTTCTTTGGTTTTTCCTCTTGGTCAACTTGCCACTTATGAACTTTGGTTCTGAAGATAACCCGGCTTTGGATGTCTTCAGGTGTAATTCCTGCCAGTTTGAGATCTGTTTTAATTTCGCCAATCCATTTTATTGTATCCGTTTTGGCATTACTTCGGTTTTCATAAAATTCAACTATTTGCTTGGTAAGTCTATCTGGGTTCATCCTTTTTATATGTCCAAAGAATCTTAATCTGCGTTTTCTGATGTCGCTGTGAATGTTAGAAAATTGTTTGATTTCCTGTTTCCCTCTAAGGCGGTACTGTTCATCTACGAGTTTTGGGCCTAAAATTTTTCTAATGATCTTGCGTTCCTTTTTCTGAATATTTTCTGGATCAGTTTTCCTGTTCAAAATTAGTGTCTCTGATCCATAGAGGCATTCTGGTTTTATAACTGTATTATAGTGTCTTAGTTTTGCATGCTTGGAGAGACACTTTTTGTTATAGATATTTTGGGTGAGTCTATACGCAGTTTCCATTTTTTGGCATCTAACTTCATTGGCTTTTGTTTCCATTCCATTCTCCTGAATTATATCACCGAGATATTTGAATTGCTGGATCCGTTTTATTTTGCTATATTTTGTCTCCATGAATTTAGGGGCTTCTTTGTTGCAGGTCATGTATTCAGTTTTTTCAAACGATATTTGGAGGCCGACTTTTTCCGCTGTTTCTTTCAGGAGTTCGATCTGGTTTATGGCTGTTGAAACGTCACGAGTTACGATTGCCAGATCGTCCGCAAATGCCAGGCAGTCTACTGCTAATTAGCCCCTACCAAGAGTGATTGGTTGGTCAATCTTGAGGACAGACTTCTGTTTGCGCCATTCCTGTATTACCTTTTCAAGGACGCAGTTGAAGAGTAGTGGAGAGAGCCCATCTCCCTGTCTTACTCCTGTTTTGATCGGAATAGGGTCTGAGATTGCCCCCAAGAAATTAACCTTAGATTTTGTGTCTGTCAATGTCCCTTTTACAATTGCGAGTGTTTTCCGGTCTAGACCCTGTTCTTTTAATATCTGAAACAGTGATTGACGATCAACTGAATCATAGGCCTTTTTGAAATCAACAAAAGTACAAACTACATTTTTGCTACAAATTCTCTGATGCCTTAGGATTAACTTTAGGTTCAAAATTTGCTCTGGACATGAACGGCCTGGTCTGACACCTGCTTGATATTCTCCAATTTTTGGTTCTAGTTGCTGTTGGGCTCTATCGAGAAGGCACTGAGATAAAATTTTGTAGGCAACAGATACCAATGAGATTCCCCTGTAGTTATTTACGTCTGTTCTGTCTCCTTTCTTATGTAAAGGATGAGTGCACTTTTCCAATCTTCTGGAATTTGTTCTGTTTCCGAAATCTCTTGGATGAACCGGTGAATTCTTTTATAGTATTTGGGCCTGCTGATTTGAGAATTTCTGCCATGATCCCATCCTCACCTGCAGCTTTATTCATTTTAAGTCGTTTTATCTGTCTGGTAATTTCTTCTTCATCCGGTGGTACTGAATTTGGGATTGTGAAGTCAGGTTCCTGCGGTGGAAATCTTTGTGTTGGCTCTGGGCAGTTAAGCAGTTCTTCAAAATACCTTGCAAGTTCAGTGCAGTTTTCTTGATTTTTCAGTGCAAATTGCCCATTTACTTTCTTAAAGCAAAGGTTTTGTGGCTGATACCCTGTTAGCTTTGTTTTGAAGTTCTTGTAGAAATTTCGTGTGTGGTTTTTTTCGAAGTCCTTTTCAATTTCTAGTACCGTAGTTGATCTTTCTCGAATTTCCTTTTGGTCTGTCGGATTAATTTCGCTGCCTCTTTCCTGACTGCCAAAAACATTTTGTGATTCTTATCGGTCTTTTTGCTGTTCCACTTACTGTATGCATTCTGCCGGGATTGGATGGCTTGTTCACAGTCTGCGTTCCACCAAGGGTGTTTTTTTCTTTTCTGCAGAGGAATCAGTGTTTGTGCTGTTTCAATTAGTTTGGTCTTGAGTTGCTGCCAATTGTTGGACTGCTTTTTCTCTAATTCTTCAGTGAGAGATGGCTGGATCCGACCAGTATCAAATTTCGGAATTATTTGCTTCCTTCTTCTGAACCTTTGGGGTATCAACTGTAGTTTGACTCTTGTCAGATAGTGGTATGAGTCTATGTTTGCACCCTTCCTTACTTGGACATTCATAATTTCTCTGTGGTTTGGGTACGAAATTGCCACATGGTCAATCTGAAACTCGCCCATGAGGGAGTTGGGTGATCTCCATGTCATTTGTTTAGAAGGTTTCTTCCTGAAGTGAGTCGACATGACTTTAAGGTTGAATGCCCTGCAGAATTCGACTAATCTCCGACCATTTTGGTTAGTCCATTTATGTGCTGGGAATTTTCCAACTGTTTTCCTGAATTTCCTTTCTTTGCCTAGCTGAACGTTGAAATCTCCTAACAGAATTTTGACGTGGTTTTGAGGAATTTTTGATGCTGTTTCTTCTAGTATTTCCCAGGATTTGTCTCCCTTCTCGCGATCTGTTTTATTCTCTTCATTGACTGGCATATGTGCATTGATCAGTGTGTATGATTTGTTTGCACACTTTAGGGTGATTGTCATTAGCCTATTGTTTACACATTTCACACCTGTTACTGAGTTAAGTATGCTCTTCTTGACTGCAAAAGCAACTCCTAAATGGGGTGTGTTTTTGAGAATCCGTTTGTCTGTTTTACTTTTGAAGAGTCTGTAGTTCCCGAAATCCATTGCGTGTTCGTCAGTCAGCCTCGTTTCTTGGAGTGCCAGTATTTCTATTTTTTGATCATTTAGGGTTTGCTCTAGTTCGTACAACTTCCCCGCCCGCAAGAGAGAATTTATGTTCAGTGTTCCGAAAAATGTTTTGCTGTTTGGGCGAAGTTGGCCAGAGGTCTCCGACTCCCTCTGTTTGCGTTTCCAGCCAGACTCCCCAGAATCCGATAGTCTGGTTGTGCTGCTAATGTCAGCAGTGGATTGGTTACCACCTGGGGTACAAATTTGTTTTCTGCCACGCCTCATGGTACTTGATTATCCAAGTATTGGACCTTAGTCCAGTTTCATAGAACTGGAGTGCATAGTTCCAGAACATACATTTCCAGCCGCACCTCTGGTGAACAGACGCTGACCACTTTGCCGCTTGCTGCAAGTCAGACACGAAGTGGATTTCAGTCAGTTCTTCCGCCCTCTCCACCATCGGGATGAATCCTCTTATGCCGTCGAGGCCGTTGACCATTTTCCTTGTTCCCTCAGTTGATCCGCGGGTACTTATTTGGCTACGCCTTATTCGCACCTGTCCTGCATATCTACAGGAACTTTCCCTATCAGCCATTGGGACGCGCCGTGTCGGGGTTGAGGGCCCCCACCCCAGTGTCTTACATAGAGTTATGCCTAACTCCTACTCAGTTCAGAGCTAGACCCCCACGCAAGCTGACCGGGCACGGTTATTATTATTATTATTATTATTATTATTATTATTATTATTATTATTATTATTATTATTTGTATCCATTCTAGTCCCAGAACTTCAGATCTGTCGTATTACAACCATCCCAGTTAGTACAATATATATTTTCATAGTCATTGACGAAAGTAAATATAATTCAGACGTACAAATCATCATTATAATGCAGGCCTGTGCAACGCGGCGCCTGTGGGCGCCATGACGCCCCTGCTACGCTTTATTAGCGCCTTCTAAACGCAGATTTAATTGTACTAACATTAACCGTATCCGAAAGTTTAGGAATATTTTTGAACATACTATTAATATTTAAATTTTTCCAGGGCAGTCCCATAATTGTGATTCACCTCTTTCTCTTCTTAGTTTTAGCTGTACTCATTCTACAGACCACACCCTCTGATATTTCAGAATATTCTCCCAGGTGCTATGCGCCTTTGAAGTACATCGTGTATTGTGACAACTTTGTATATTATAATCCCTGCTTTCTGTTGTATGCTAGGCGTTGTAGAGAAAAGCTGGGGGGTGAGTTGAATGCCTTTCAGGAAAAGATCACTTTGTCAATGATTCATAAAACCTTCCTTCCCAACATTCCTATACAGCATCTGCTGCTCAGACCGTGGAACAGATTCACGAAATACTCAGTTGAATATGAATTGTATCGCGACAAGAAACAGTGTGCTACTTTGCAATTAATGCTTTCACGGCCCGTACTATAGTGTGCTATTTATCTATAAGTGCACTTTATTTGCTCTTTTCTAACTTAGAGTAGATTTAACCTGTATCTGTATTCAATGAAGAACTGTATTTTCACGACCTCAATTTTCATTTAAATTGACCGCGAAAATTATGCATCAGTTATTCGTTTGGATTATTATTTTATACAGTGATTCTCGACATGGTCCGCCTCTGTGGTGTAGTGGTTAGCGTGATTAGCTGCCACCCGCGAAAGCCCGTGTTCGTTTCCCGGCTCCGCCACGAAATTTGAAAACTGGTACGAGGTCTGGAACGGGTTCAACTGAGTAGAAGTGGGTTCGATTCCCACCTCAGCCATCCTGAAAGTGGTTTTCCGTAGTTTCCCACTTCTCCTCCAGGCAAATGCCGGGATGTTACCTAACAAGGCCACGCTCGCTCCCTTCCCTCTTCCTTGTCTATCCCTTCCAATCTTCCATCCTCCCACAAGGCCCCTGTTCAGCATAGCAGGTGAGGCCACCTGGGTGGGTCCTCCTCCCCAGTTGTATCCCCCGACCCAAAGTCTGAAGCTCCAGGACATTGCCCCTGAGGCGGTAGAGGTGGGATCCCTCGCTGAGTCAGAGGGAAAACCAACCCTGGAAGGTAAACAGATTAAGAAAGAAAGAAGAAAATTCTAGTCATGACTAAATGACTACGAACCTATAGTTTTAGTAGTGACTATGAGGAGCAATACTGTTCCTTAATTTACTGCGACCATGTGATGCCCGATTTCACACTAACTACGTAAGTACGATACGTTTAAAAATAGTCATTCAGCCTTCATTGTAAAACGGTTAGGATGGTTAGCTGCCGTCCTCGGAGGCTTGGGTTCGATTCCCGGTACTGCCAGAAATTTAAGAATGGTAGTAGGGCTGGTATGTGCTTGAAATGGTACATGCAGCTTACCTCCAATGGGGATGTGTCTTAAAAGAGCTGCACGACCCCAGGATGAGGACACCGGTTTCCATATTATTATTATTATTATTATTATTATTATTATTATTATTATTATTATTATTATCAAATGGTTCCCGCACATCGTTAGGCAAGAGTCAGGTGCTCCACAGTACATGCAGAGGTTGGACAGCCCTGTTGTAATATGAAATAGTTTTATCTGGCGAGCCGTACTCGTCCTCGGACACTCCCGGCACTAAAAGCCATACGCCATTTCATGTCTTTAAACATTGCTTTAATAATCTACTCATTATACTATGAATGCATATGAATTAGTACAATTAATACAATATTCATTCCAGTTTAGAATTATCTTCGTAATTTCAGCGGTACTCCCCTTGTCTATTATTAGGCCTACATATTCCTTCTTCTTCTTCTTTATCGGTTTACAATCCAAGCTCGGTTTTTACCTGGAGTCAGCGAGGGAACCCATCTCTACCACCTCAAGAGCAGTATCCTGGAGCTTCAGACTTTGGGTCGGGATACAACTGGGAAGGATGGCCAGTACTAATATCAGTTTCACGAAACGTCTGAGCGCAAGAACTTTGCCCTGAAGGAGTTTACGTATATTTCATAGCATCTCTAAATCAATTTTACGAGTCTTCTCTCACATGTAAGCATTTTTAAATATCAAATGACTGAATCAGCCCAGCTGCGTAGCTCAGACAGTAGGTTTCTGAGCTCAAGTCGGCGGATTCGATCGCAGCTCAGTCCATTGGTTCGTTAGCCCCGTGTCGGTAGATTTACTGGCACTTAATGGAGTTCTTGCGGTATAAAGTTCCGGCACCTCGGCGTCTTCGAAACCCGTAACAGTAGTTCGTGGGACGCAAAACAATTATTATTATTATTATTATTATTACTATTATCAACTGCGGCATGTTTCGATCCCTTAACCTTGCGTATTTACAAAGATTGTGCCGAACTGTCTGCCGATAAAACTATTCATCCATTTGGTTACTACTACTATTACTACTACTACCAGTACTACCACTAAAAGCTTTAATTCCGTGCCCTGATGGGGTACGGTGAGCTTCCTAAAGGGGACACCCTCTCTCAGGCCTAGAGACGTGTAGCGGTGATTTGAGGTGTGGAGAAGAGTGAGAGTGAAGCCGCTGCGGCCTAGTCAAGGAATTGTCCCGACATTTGCCTTAACGAGAAGAATGGAAACTCGCCGACTAATTATAGGAGTGTGTTGGAAGGGCTATGTTTGGTATTTAAAATAACTTTGTATGAATTTAAATATTCGTTATTTAAATTTCCGAATTAACTGAAGTTGTTTAAACATTTTCTCTATTTTAATATTTGTTTATATCGCACCAACAGAGATAGGTTTATTTCTTAACAAGCGGTTTTTACGTCGCACCGACACGGATAGTTCTTAGAGCTACGGTGGGATATGAAAGGTCTCGGTGTGGGAAGAGCGTCACCTTAATTATGGTTCAACCCCATCTTTTGCCTGGTCTGAAAATGGGAAACCACGTAAAACTATCTTCATGGCTGCCGATAGTAGGATTCGAAACCACTGTCTACCGAATGCAAGCTCACAGCTGCGCGCCCATAACCGTACGGCCAACTCGCTCGTTATAGATAGGTCTTATGGCGACGATGGGATAGGAGTGGGAAGGAAGCGACCATGGCCTTAATTAAAGTACAGCCTCAGCATTTACCTGGTGTGAGAGAAACAACGGAAAACAATTTGCCGACAGTGGGTTTCGAGCCCACTACCTTGCGCACAGCGTCAATTTAGTCGAGATCGATTGTTCGCCTGTCGTTTTGCGTTCCCGGCACTAACGACTAACGAGTCAACACATCTTCCCTTTGGAGTGCTGAGTTCCATTAACTTAGTTTTTCATTAGTTTAGTTGTCCGACTCGTTGGCCGAATGGTCAGCGTACTGGCCTTCGGTTCAGAGGGTCCCGGGTTCGATTCCAGGCCGGGTCGGGGATTTTAAACTTAATTGGTTAATTCCAGTGGCCCGGGAGGCTGGGTGTTTGTGATGTCCTCAACATCCCTGCAACTCACACACCACACATAACACTATCCTCCACCACAATAACACGCAGTTACCGACACATGACAGATGCCGCCCACCCTCAGCGGAGTGTCTGCCTTACAAGGGCTGCACTCGGCTAGAAATAGCCACACAAAATTATTATTATTAGTTTAGTGAGTTTGTTCCCACTGGATTCCTGCGTGGCCCTGTGTTTTACTGAAGTCGTTTCTCGCTGGTTTTTGACGAACACGCACGCACATCATTGCTGGGCTCCTGCCTGAGATCTATGCCGTTGTTTTTAATTACCGCGCGGAGCGACGGATATCACCGCTGTTAGAGCATTAAATTAATAATGTCGATGGTTCAGATAACTCACAAGAAACTGAAATGAAAGACAGAAATTAGTCTATGTAACATCGAAAGTTATTATTTCTAAAAAAAGCCAAGTAAATGTTTGAGAACACAAGCTTTCGAACAGTAATGCAGTACGGCAGGAGCATAAACCTCCTTGCGGTAGTTCATCTTTTGTTTACTCAGAAACCTGGTCGTGGCATCTCTGGTATCAAATGCGGCCTCACCGCTGCTGACTACGGAACCATATTTGTTGCGTCGAAATGCGATCATAAAATGCACCTGCCCTGTTGTTTTTGAAAGAACTCTTACCCTATCGATTTGGTTCCACATACGTCGGGGACTTGTTCTATGATGTAGATCTCCTTCTGCATTTTACGTAACCTTTGCTAAAATATCACGAACTCCTGTGAAATATCTCTTTAACAAGTTTCTTATTTTACTTAGTGTTGTTGATATTCTGCAGATGGTTACACCTTAGTTGTCTTAGCGATTAATATTCTCGATAAAAGTCGTTAAAGAGGCATTGAATGAAAAGAGCAAGCATATATTAATGAAACCAGTCAACTTCCCAACGACTGAAGTGAAGAAGACACTGACGTGACTCTTGAAGTGGAGGTGGTTAGCATAACGCATAGACAGGTGTTCACACCAGGCAAATGCTAGGGCTGTACCGTAATTAAGGCCACGATGGCTTCCTTCCCACTCTTAGCACCTTCCTATCCCATCATCGCCATAAGACTTAGGCCCTATTTGTGTCGGTGCGACGTAAAGAAAGTTAAAAAAATATACAGCTGTAGGCCTAATGGTTGAAGGCAATATTTACGCCATCCTATTTTATGTTTAAGTTACTGTATTATTATTATTATTATTATTATTATTATTATTATTATTATTACTATTATTATTATTACTATTATTATTATTGTTACGGAATTTTGGTGGACCAGCAGAGGTGAAAGAAAGTGCGGGCGGGAATAGGTCTCAACTTACGAAATTAAAGTTAATTTAAAACTTTAACAAAGGTTATATTTTCTTTTCAAGATAAACAAATAACAGAATATAACAGGTACCAAGTAGCAGATCAACAAATTAAGAAAGTACAATTTTAGTTCGTTACAAAATTTGGGCTTCGAGCCCGACACTCACGAACCTTGAGCTATGAGCCCAACTTTACCTATACACCAAGTTCAAACAAAAGGGCAGAAAACCCCAATCATGCCAAGGAGCACTGGCTCCTGATTACCATATTAAACCTCCTCGAGGCACACAGAAACCAAATTTAAGAAAGAGCAAACCCGCTCTCAAGTTTCAAGCCCATCAAAGGCCCCAACGAACAATATCTCAATCTGCCCTCAAGGCATACCAAGAACAGGGGTAATAATTACCCAACCTACCGGGCCTATTCAGTAAAGAAGCAAGTTAATTACATGGCCCAAAATACCAACTTGACTGGAGGCGTAACTTGCACTCCTAATACAATGTTAAAACCTACTTGGCACTAGGCCGCATACACAAGGGCTAATCCCATACTAAGGGGGTGACTTGTATAAGAAGACTTTATTACATTAAGAAGGAAGGAAACGGCTGTGAAAACAAAGTCACCTCAAAACAATAGGAGAGGGAGCTCGAGAGGGTTTAGCACTCTCTATCCCAATTTATAGTTAAAGAAACGAAGTTTTACCAAGTGTCTATTGCATTTTAAAGATAGGTTACATGAGAAAAGTTTCGAACCTGCCCCGAGGGTTAAACTGCTGAGCTAGCGAGAAATGAAGTTATTAACTGGCCATTACCTTATGGATGAACTGCTGCCCGAAGAAAGAGGCGCTTCCCGCCCCCTGCTACATAATCACACTAGGAGAGATGTTACTGAAGTGGCCAGGAGACAAGAAAATCAGCAGTTTATATACCCTCGCGGAAAATTCGAGACCTTTCATGAATGATAGGACACAGCCACAGCAGTTTATTGGTTACAGAACACAGTTACAGAGCAGGTTGGGGAAGAAAGCCCCGATTGGCCGAAAATTAATTTAAGAAATTCGGGATTGGCTAATTTCAAAACAGGCGGAAAGAAAGGATTAACATTGCCAACTCTCAAACCACAGAACAAAACTTAGCAAAAAGAAAACTTATGAAAGTTAAATTTCTTCAGGACAGTTCATTCCTTAACACCAGAGTGCGTTATTATAGTTTTTTTAGAGACATCTGTTAGAGAACGTCCAAATTTCTTGATCCGGCGGAAACAAACACAAGTCGAAATAGGCACCGTTCAGACACTGCAAAATTACCAAATTTACTGTGGTGACATCTTTCGAGAAACCATTGGATTATTATAGTTTGTTAAAGTTCAGGCGCTCTCCTGTAGAGGAGTTTCGACTGGCGCAATATTTGAATTTGCGTCGTGGAGGTGTACCGCCCGGTACAATTATTATTATGATTATGATTATTATTATTATTATTATTATTATTATTATTATTATTATTATTATTATTATCATTATTATTATTATTATTATTATTATTATTATTTATACAGAGTGGAGTAGCCACGCGTGTTAACGCACCACAGCTATGGAGCCAAGCTCTACATTCGGGAGATCTGTGGGTTCGAACCCCACCGGCGGCTGTCCTGAGAATTGTTTTCGGTACACCCGCAACTTGCACTGGATTAGGACCAAACAAACCCACCTTGCAAACGTCCGGCTTCATGGCTAAATGATTAGCGTGCTGGCCTTTGGTACAGTGAGTTCCCGGTTACGATTCCTGGCCGGGTCGCGCATTTTAACTTTCATTTGTTAATTCCGATCACTCGGAGTCTGGGTGTGTGTGGTGCCGTGATCATTATTAGGATTCGTCATAGGTAGGGCCCCATCCTCACAGACGCGCAGGTCGCCAGTATGGCGTCAACTCGAAAGACTTCCACCAGGCCTCTTCGGAGGCCATACGCCATTATTACCTTGTTAACAGGAGGACAAAGATTATTTTATTGCGCCACTGAGGTTATAGGTAAATCCACTACGTGATCAAATAAGAGATTTATTTCTTGTCCAACCACTTTTCACGCTGGGAAAACGAATTACATATCTGGAGATCCTGATGCTGACAGTGGCTACTGGGGGAGTGGTTTCTTCTCAGATATTCAGGAAACTACTGGGAGAGTACTTTTTCTTTTTCTTCAACTTCACTAATTCGTATTCCGAACGCAGAAGGTTATCACAGTCTCTACACTTACCCACACGAGGGTTATCAACCAACATTTTCCTAGCCCCTAATATGAATCAGCAACATTAACAGTAGCTACTCCTCGTCCTTAAATACCTTAAAAATATTCTCATTACGTAGGAGGTAATCACACTAATCTACACTAATGTGATCATTCAACAAATTCCTGGGGCACATGACTCGGCCTTGTAGGGAAAGTGTTTTTAGGCAATAATAGGTTAGAATGCAAACGTGTTTGAACAAGGCGCAAGTATCAGCTAGCCGCTCTACAGTTATGTAGGTGCGTTGTATAAATTTCAGGGGTTTTGACAGTTCAGATCGCTAATAATTATGCAAATCTCGCTGCAGAACCGTTGTGGAGGTAGAAGACACTTGCGCCTTGGTTAAATACGTTTGCAATCTAATCTAATAGTGCCTAAGAATACTTTCCAAACTTCCGTGACTGAGATGACACAAATGATGTTGCTCTGTCTGGTATATTTTGTGCTTCACCGGGCGAGTTGGCCGTGCGGTTAGGGTCGCGCAGCTCGAGCTTGCATCCGAGAGATAGTGGATTCGAGCCCCACTGTAGGCAGCCATGAAAATGGTTTTCCGTAGTTTCCAATTTTCACACCAGGCAAATGCTGGGGCTGTACCGTAATTAAAGCCACGGCCGCTTCTTTCCCACTTCTAGCACTTTCCTATCCCATCGCCGCCATAAACCTATCTGTGTCGGTGCAAAATTGCAAAAAAATTGCAAAATTGCAAAAAATTGCAAAATTGCAAAAAATTGCTAAAAAATGTTTTGTGCTTCAAACAAATATGTGTAGTCGTCCATCCAACAATAGGCAGAACTAACAAGTGAAGTGTCACACCCTTCATGGCAAAGCATATATTGAGTGACATAACAAATGCTCTACGAGAAGACCACATGCAAAAAATAAAATTGTATATCACTGTTTCTACTGCAAGGCCCCGAAATCGAAGCTTGAATCGTACCGATCACCCGCACGCACCTCAATGTTTTGCGATTTTCCCACCAGCCCTGTCATCTTGTACACTATATATTGGTACAGAAAGACTGATAGAAGGTGCTATCTAATGACTGTGATGGTGTATCCTCTCTGATTTAATTGGATAGTGGAAAGAAATATGGAGCGATATACAGGTGAGAGGTATTGTTACCTTATTCATCGAACCACCCTCATGTTTTAGAATTATTGCATGAATGATGAAGTAAAGTAATTTACATTAGTAACATATAGTACATCACTCATCACGTGTGAAGGGATGCGTTGAAATATTGACCTAGCTTCTCTGCTTTCAACCTGGGTGTCCCGCACTTGAATTCCTGCGACTTTGGTTATTATTTTCATTTCAGTAGGTTCAGCGTGTGATGAGAGGAAGAGTATCGACCTCGAAAGCCACCCCTTCTCGTCCCACCTGCCAAATGCTAAACTGAACCGGTGTACAGTATTTGGTCGACATCGCTTAAATGTGGGCACGCAGCGGGCGCTGTTCAGGCACCCAGCCACTTCCGCTAGTCTGCATGAAAATATTGATGTTGTGTTTCAGAGGTTGTTTACTGTCCTTCAGCAATTGTATGGTTCAACAAGTGTCATCCCTTGTGCTACTTTCTTATTAGAAATAAGATGCTATTGAGATATCAAAAATTGCATTCGGGAGATAGTGGGTTTGACCCCCACTGTCGGCAGCCCTGAAGATGGTTTTCCGTGGTTTCCCATTTTCACACCAAGCAAATGCTGGGGCTGTACCTTAATGAAGGCCACGGCAGTTTCCTTCCCACTCCTAGCCCTCTCCTGTCCCATTGTCGCCATAAGACCTATCTGTGTCAGTGCGACGTACAGCAAATTGTAAAAAAAAAAAAAAGAAAAAAAAAAGAAAAAACAGGAAATTAAAAATTAGATGTTACTGTATGAAATTTTCCACCAAAGTGAAACAACTCAAGACTTCGAAGTTTGACTGCAGGATGAGGAAGAAAACAAAACCACCAAACGTTGGGGAGTCTTTTAGTCAAGGTTATTTGCTACTCGCGGAGCTACGGACTGCCGAATATATAACAACACTGTTACTTTATACTTGCCTCATAATGGAGGAGCGGAAAGGAACTGGCCACCCTACCGCACGTAAACTCCGGCTCAGGAACACCTCTGCGGAGGTTCTGACCTGCCTTCGGGCAGAACAACCCTTACCTCATTAGAACAAAGATTCTGGAAAATAATTTTTGCTTGTTCTTGCAGTTTCCTTTTAATATATTTCAATATCGTTGTCAACAGCTTCTTATAATTAATTACTTTTAAACCGGTTGTAATTAACTGATTATTATATGAACTTCTCACCCAGTTTGACTCAGTTCTATTCACGGTTCTGCCATGGAGGGATTCAACTTTTAGTATAGGGTTATCAAAATGGTTAAGATAGCAGTGAAAAGGAGGTCAAAATCTCACTGTAAATGATACTTGAAGTGGTTTCCCATATTTGTCAGATTTTCACACGAAGTGAATGCTATGATGTGATGGTCCCTGAAATTCTAACCACGCCTACTTCCTTTCTGAGCCTCATATTAGTGAGCTGTAAGCATAGGGACCAGTTCAAATAACAGGAAATCATGCGTGCTTCAAGTGCACAAAGTAGGCCACATGGAGGTGGTGACAAATATGTTAAAAGCCTTTGAGATGATGTAACAGATAATTAGAGTCTATTTAAATAATAGCAGACTGTAAGAATCAAGTAAAATCGCTGCTTGATAGCCGAGTTGTTTAGTCACTGGATGCTCAAATTCTTGTCAGCGATTTGAACCCCGGACAGTTCGTGTGGGATTTAAAAAATGAAAAGTCATGTCGCTGTGGATTCGAACTCGGCGAAAAACGAGACATCTCATGGCTATCAACGATGTCAACAGTCACGCAGTGCCACAAGCTTGCATTTACAAATAACATCCATTGGCAAAGATATACGTACTTGGGTTATTCGCTGACGCAGCTATAGAACCTCTTCAACATGTTAGTGCTTAATCTATGACCACAAAGTCCTCGTCATTAATCCCATGCACGTACCCTGTGTGTCGTCTACTTCAGGACATTCATACCAACAATCTTGGTTCGCTCTCTAGCACGCTGCCCTGTCCTGTTTTTTCAAATAGACTAAATAGTGGCAGGGAATAAGTAGGGTCCCTAGGGGATTACTTCAAATACCTGTAGGAATCCCCTGTGCTTAACATACCGCCAATAGCGAAAGATTTTAAATGAGAATAAATTTCTGTGGATTTTTCCCCGTGAAGGTTTCTTGAACCGCTCACACTTGACTCATGCATTTCAGCGCTTCTAAAAAGCCAAATTACAGCTTTTTTTTTTTTGCTACGGGCTTTACGTCGCACCGACACAGATAGGTCTTATGGCGACGATAATTACAGCTTTGAGATGCGATCTGAAATCCTAAGCTTAGAGGATAAGCAGCTCAAGAAAATACGCTACGCAAGCGGTCTAGAGATCCTCCAAGTACTTACGAACATCCTATGGAAGATCCACTTTCCGTAAGTTCCCAAACGACATAGCTTTGGTTTCTGAATTCTGTTGTGGTACGTGAGTAAAGTGTAAAGCGAATTAGTAGGGGGAGGAGGGTCAAGTCTGCAAAATGTATGAGCGTATGAAGTGAAGATACCCTTGTCGGGAGTTCGTGTAAAACGTGCGGTGTTTCTTCATTAGCGCTTACCAGCCGGGAATCTCCGCTGTTTATAAGTATCGAAGGAATGGTGCTTCGCTGTGCGCTTAACTATAATTTATATGACAGCAGCCAACAGCCCAAAATGCACGTCGGATCCTGTAAGACAAATGAACGACAGCTGAGCGTTTTAACCAGACTTCGTAAGCAAGGGTTCTGTCCTTCATTTATCGTGATGGACATCCTGCACATTTTTCCAATTCACTGTCATTATGTAATTTGCACTTTACATCGGATTGCTCTTTACTTGGATGTACTTGTTAACTTTTGTATTGATATTCTGTAGGTGGCATAAAGTGAACCCAGATTATACTGAAATAGCCTCTACTTCCGAAAATGATTAAACTAAACTAGTCTGACCCTCGCAGAACTCGAACCTGGACTAAATATATCTGTCAGTGGGTTTCAAACCGAAATACCGTTGACTAGATAGCATCCCCTAATGTACTTCTTAAGAATAAACAGACTGATCTACCGACCAGACGAGGTGCGCCAACTGTCATGGCAGTCATGCCGCCTCATTCCCTGGATGCCCCTTCATCAAAAAGGCAGTTAAGACACACTACAGGCACGCACAACACTTACTCACACACAATAAACTTCCCCCACTCTTAAATCTCCCTGTCCTCCCACCCTCGAACCCAGGACCCTCCGCCCCAGACCTCACTAACCAGCCCAACCAGGATATTTCAACCCTACTCAACATCCCCCTACTAAACTACTTTCGACCCAGAGCCAGACTCCACACCCCATGCCCATCAGACAGTTAATCATCAACTACCCTCACCCATCCACCAAGAATGCCCGCCAAGACAAATTAAGTTCTCACTTCCTCAAAGCACTGGAACTCGGGCACATCCGAGGCGGTGTGCCACCAACTGCAAATATTAGATGCTGATTTTTTTTCCAAATTTAACACCTACAGATGCTGATTTTTTCACTTCACACCCGCAAATACTTGGTATTTTAATATGCTAAAAGAGCAAGTCGCGAACTTAACATACGGTGCAGCGTTGAAAATATCCGAACGCAACACCAAGCTAGGCAAACCCTGAATTCAAACAGGGCGAACC
This sequence comes from Anabrus simplex, assembly GCF_040414725.1. Taxonomy (NCBI): domain Eukaryota; kingdom Metazoa; phylum Arthropoda; class Insecta; order Orthoptera; family Tettigoniidae; genus Anabrus; species Anabrus simplex. The sequence goes on from NC_090266.1 coordinate 235,618,152, forward strand.
ACATTGTATACAAAATATCTGTGCCAGTCATGCCACCGAATGTACTTTTTCTCCTGGACACATTGTATATACATAACACATCACACACATACAGACAACAACACACATCCACACAACGTAACACACGCCCACAGGCAAACAGCACACATACATAGTTAAGCACGCACCACAGTTAAGCAACATTAAGCGTGGTCACCCACTGGATGGGTGACCAGCACGTAACAATCATACATACTGTACATAAATTACCTATACAGGAACACTTAAACAAATCACACAACAGACCACAACCACTATGGACCGACAGAGGAGCTCCGATTGGAGCACCGGTATCGGTACTTCACTAACCACCTTAATTAACCATCTTAAAGGTTGCCGACAGTGGGATCCGAACCCACTATCACCCGGATGCAAGCTCACAGCCCCTGACCGCACGGCCAACTCGCCCGGTTTAATTTGTTTTGAGACTGAGGAGGGAGGTTTATATACATACATACATACATACATACATACATACATACATACATACATACATACCCTTTATAGACTGCTACGCCTTTTAGCGTTCAGACTGCAAGCCCCTATAAATTAACTAACCGTTAGTGCCCCCACAATCTTTTATCTGTTACAAACTCTCTGTATTTATTTCCGCACCTGTTACCATTACATCATTAAAAACTGAGTGTGACTGCCTTGGCCTGTCTTTGCTTCCTTTGGTCTCCATGACAGAGTCCATTACCTTCCTGGTAACTTATTCTCCCCCGCCCGCTTCAGATGACCTACTGTACTCCCCCCTCCCACCGCCGGTTAATACGCACAGCTACAACCACAGAGTTCATTCCTAATTTAGCCTTTATCTCCCCACTGTGAGTTTCTTTCTACCGTTGGTCCCACCTCTTTGTTCCAGCAATCATTCTGGCAATTCTGTTACTTCCAACTTATGAACAGTATAGGCCTATCATTAGTTTGTCTAGATTTTAATCCTGTATAACAGAATCTGTCGGAAGCCAGACCACAGTAAACATAAATTATAAATTAGGTTCACTCGAATTTCTCGTGTATGATTGTTGAAATTATACCATATACTTGTACGACAGGGAGGGGATATCAGGGTATTTTCCGACCTCCAACAAATCGTGAAACTCGAACTCCACACCTTGTGTAGGCCTACGTTCATTGAGTACTGTTTCACTTTTGCTCCAGTTTTTAATTATTCATGGATTAGAAAGTTTCTGGGAAAGAGAAGACGAGTAAGACCAAGCACCTTCAGGATCTGATGTTAAATCTTCGGTATGCCACCTAACATGTGATGAAGCACGAAGATGAAGACAGAGAATTGCGGACAACGCCTTTAGAAACTAAATAATAAGGATAAGAATAAGAATAATAAACATGTTAGCTCAGTGCTTTGCGGAATGGCCAGTTATGGTTGCCAGCTCTGTACTCGGGAGATAGTGGGCTTGAATCCTTCGTCGGCCATCCTCGATATGGTTTTCCGTGGTTCCCCACTTCACTTTCAGGTAAATACCGGGGTGTTAACTTTCTCAAGACCACGGCCGCTTCCTCCCGATTCCTAGCCCGTACAGTTACGCCTGCACCCCACACACAACACCCTTCCACAGCGGTAGGTTCCACATGTAGCTCACCCCGATGGAGTGCGCCGGGAAAAGCAGCTACAGTACTGGCGAGCCGAACATGTCCTCAAACACTCTACAGACACCATACGCTAAAGAAAAGTAAAAGACATAATGCACTGCAATCTTACAAGCTTATAGAATATTTTATTATTATTATTATTATTATTATTATTATTATTATTATTATTATTATTATTATTATTAACAAATACATCGCAAATGGGAAATACTCCGGTGGCGATGGTCACTTACAGTAGTGTAAAAATAAAGTTAACATAATTACCCAACAACAACAACAACAACAAAAAACAAACAAACAAACAAACAAACAAACAAACAAACAAACAACAAGAGTACAACAAGCAATACGATGGAAAGGAAATATTACAAGAAATACTACTAGTTTAGAATTCTAAATCCTGCATCATCATATACAAATTCACACACAACTTAAGTATTTCCAGTGCTTAACACTACGGCTTACAATACTATAGGTTGAGTTTACTACTAGATTAACATTATAAGTGATAATGAAGTGAAGTTAAACCATAATTACCTTCAACAGCAACAACAACAACAGTACAACAAGCAATTCCATGGAAATAAAATATGACAAGAAATACTTCAAGTTTAACTTTCTAAATCTAGTGCCATTATATACAAATTCGCACACAACTTAAGTATTTCCAGTACTTAACACTACGGCTTACAATACTATAGGTTGAAGTTATTATTAGCTTAACACTACAAGTGATAATAAAGTGAAGTTAAAATCATAACTACCTAACAATTACAATAATACGAGTACACAAAACGATTCCATGGAAAAAATATTACAAGAAATACACTATTATTTTAACATTTTACAATCCAGCATCATCATATTCTATACAGTTTCATACCAAAGTTAATTATTTCCAGTACTTAACACTACGGCTTGTAAAACTATAGGTTGAGTTTACCACTAGCTTAGCACTACAACTGATAATAAACTCAAAACATAACTACCCAACAGCAACAACTGGAGTACAACAAGAAATTCCACGAAAAAAAAATATTACAAGAAATACTATTAGTTTAACATTCTAAATACAGCATCATCGTATAAAATTTCATACAGAATTTAAGTATATCAAGTGCTTAACACTATGGCTTACAATGCTATGGGTTGAGCTTACTACTGATGAAATGAAATGAAATGAAATGGGTTATGGCTTTTAGTGCCGAAGTGTGTCCGAGGACTTCGGCTCGCCAGGCGCAGGTCTTTTGACTTACACCCGCAGGCGACCTGCGCGTCGTGATGAGGATGAAGTGATGATGAAGACGACACATACACCCAGTCCCCGTGCCAGGGGAATTAACCAATTATGGTTAAAATTCCCGACCTTGCCTGGAATAGAACCCTTGACGCCTGTGACCAAAGGCCAGCATACTAACCATTTAGCCATGGAGCCGGGCATTACAATGATAATAAAGTAATGTTAGAAACATAATAACCCTACAAGAACAACAACAGTACAACAACCAAATCACTGGAAAGAAAATATTACAAGAAATAGTAATATTTTATGTTTAAAATTCTAAATACTTCATCATCATATACAAATACACACAAAATTGAAGTATTTCACAGTGCTTAACACTACAGCTTACAGTACTATAGGTTGAACGTACTACTAGCTTAACATTACAAGTGGATAATAAAGTATAGTTAAAAACATAGGTAATTACCCAACAACAACAACAACAACAGCAACTGCAAAAAAAAGTACAACAAGCAATTCCATGGAAAGAGAATACCACAAGAAAAACTACTAGTATCACAACCTAAACCAAGCAGAACAACTGTAATTTACAACTTTTACTTTTCACTTTATACTAGCCCCAATGGTCTGCTTAAATGACTTGATATCGGAAGGGGATCTATCAAAGGCTGCAGCAGGTAATTTATTCCAGTTCCTTATGGTGCTGTTTACAAAAGAAAAAATGCCCACGTCCGTATGTTGGTTTCTGGCCATAATTTTATGCTTATGATCATTTCTCGATAAGTACGAGGGAGGTTCCAACCTATTCCTAATACTATCCAACGGAACACTTCCCGTATAGCTCTTATATAGACCACACAGGCGATCGCTAGTTTAATGGTACTCCTCCTATCCCCGGTTACGGAACGCATCGCTCTTCTTTGTACTTCTTCTAGGGAATTTATTAAACCCACCCTGTAAGGATCCCTGCACGCAGATCCATATTCGAGAATCGGTCTTACCAAGTACTTATAAGCTTTACTTTTGGCACCAGAATTAGCTTTCTTGAGATTCTGCGTAATGAAGTGTAACGATCTCCAGGATTTCTTAACTACACTTTCCACTTGCTCTGACCAGTTTACGTCTTTTTATATTAGTTACACCTAAGTACTTACAACTATCAACTTCAGCAACACTTTCCCATCCAATTTCGTAATCCCTTCTTCCTGTCATATTTTTTTTATTGAAACACAATTTCTTGCTTTTTCCGCTGTGGATTTTCATTCGATTTTCACGCGCCCATTTTTCAATCGTATCTAAATCATGCTGAAGCAATAGTTCGCCCTCCTCTGTCTTTATCTCCCGGTATATGACGCAATCATCGGCAAAGAGGTGCACTTACGATTTTATCGAATCAGGCATATCATTAATGAAAAGTATGAAAAGAATTGGCCCAATAACGCTACCCCTGAGCCACACCAGACGTAACACTTATTTGGAGAAGATAGCGTTTCTTCCACGCGCACCCTCTGAGTTCTTCCATTGAGGAGTTCTCGTATCCATTTCATAACTCTTATGCCAATGCCCGTACGCGCTAACTTGTTACGGAGGATGTCATGTGGCACAAGATCGAATGCCTTAGTAAAATCAATTACTATTGCGTCATTTCTTGACCCACTGTCGAGCTTATCTGATATATCTTGACGCACGGAACAGAGCTGACTTTTGCAGGAGAAGCCTTCCCTAAAACCATGCCGCCCCTTAAATATAATTGCAGGAGATTCCCATTTTAACTTCAAACAATCTACTATAATTGCTCCATTTGTTTGTATACGATTGACGTCAAACTTGCCGGTCTGTGGTTATTCAAGTCGCTCTTGTCACCCCCTTTGTGAATAGGAACTACAATGGGCGATTTCCAATCACCTGGAACCTTCATATTGTTCATTGGTATATTAAAGATTCTTATTAAATATGGTAGGATTGCTTCACCCCCGAGTTTAAGTGCCTTTCCAGAAATAAAATCTGGCCCACAAGATATACCTCTTCTGGGTTTAGAAAGGCCTTTACGCAATTATGAAACTTTAATTTGGAAATCATTATTACTCTTCGGAAAACTGCCCCTGAATAACTGTGCCGCCGGATTAAAAACTTTTTCCGTAGTGCTTATTTAATGCTTCCGCTTTATCTATATCTGTTGTCGCCAATAAATTCCCTCCTATACAAAGAGACGGAACTGATTTGTTTTCTCTCTTCAATCTTCGTATATATTTAATAAAAGGATTCCAGGTATTTCTATTTTCGTTGAGGATATTGTCAAGATATTTCTCTTCAGCCACTTTCTTTTCTGCTGGCAAAAGCTTCACCAAACTTCTATACTCCGCTTTGCACGCATCGTTATTATTTATTCTGTTGAACGCTGTCCTAGTCTCACGTTTAAGCTTCCTAATAGTCGCAGTGTAGTACGGCGGATCTGAATTTTCCCTAATTATCCTTTGGGAACGAATTTATTCAGTCAAGTACTTAAAATGGTTGAAGTTCTCCCAAATATTGTCCATCCCCCTTGCCCTCCTTTAACCAATTAGTATAGCACAACCCCAGATAGTTTTGAAAACCTACGGAGTCTGCCCTCGCATAGCACCAAATAGTCTTAGAAATTCCCACTTGCCTCGTATTACAAGTTTCCCAAGAGAGATCGAGTACCACTGCACAGTGGTCACCAATCCCCTGAATTACGTCACAAGATATAACTCGTCGGCCTCGATATAACTACGTCATCCGGTCTGACTAGAAAATATCTAAAAGTGCTCGTTTACGTGTGTTCTTTGTAATGACTTGGAAAAAGCCCTTATTCCACACTAATAAGTTAATTGCTTCCTGCGATAGGCCCGCGTAGTTGACCGAGCCCAGTTTACTGCCGGTAGGTTTAGATCCCCTGCAATTATAGTCCTTTTCCCGTAGCTTATATTTGTACATGCCAATTCTGAAAGACAAGTGATCGTGTTTAAACTTGATTTCGGCGGGCGATACGCTCCAATAATGACTATAGTTTTTATTGGGTGCATTATTTACCTCCACCCCAATTATTTCGCAGTTATCGAGAATACATTTATCCCGTCTAAACGTTAGGAATTTCGACCTGAACATTTCTGAGTTATATATATTATCCGATAACCAACTTTCCGTTCCCACAATTATATCACGGTCACTCGTATCAAATAAGTTTTCGAATTTAGCGATTTTATTATCAATACTTCCGCAGTTTACCGGCAACAATCTGAGAAACTTACCCGATCTGGTATCACTGCCTCTCACAATATCCTGTTGGTGGCCCCCGATGTCGTAGCTGCATCAAATCTGCTCCCGTCGTGGATCGTCATTCGGCTGCCCGTTCTGCGCAGTCATCCGTTTGGGTGGAAAAGGACTCCGTAACCTCTCGAAAAGAGTTCACCAAGTCTCGCCGCTCCTCAGTGGTTCAGATGAAGTACATCCCTGCTGAAGTCCCTGCCGTCGATCCAACTGTTGCCGTCTACAAAGAGTCATCCAGAACTTTCGACCACCCGCTGAAGCTCTTCGTTCAATCGGCCAATATTCCATGATACATCTGGTCTCCTTTCTATACCACTAATTACATTTGCCTTCGGGAACTGTTTCTTAGTCGAGTTCGCTAGATCATAAATGTCCCCCATTAGGTATTCAGTCCGTTGCCTTTTTAAATCATTAAATGATGATGATGATGATGATGATGATGATGATGATGCAACGCTATCTATAAATTAAAAACTATAGAAATTCATGGATTATCTATGAATATTTAGGTAGAACTATAAAAAGCACAATTTTTCCTTATAGTACGTAGGATCAAACTGGATACTGAGACACCTTCCACATCCATCCTCATGGTAACGCACTCAATGCGCCGCTAATCACAATCCTTTTGATATTTAATTTTCCCTGTCCATAACAGCAGTAGGCTATTAATTTATAAATTTCTTCTGGTATTATTTCGCTCGAAGTTACCTCACATTAGCACCATAGTCCCGGGATGCGTAGAACATGGACGATATTACTGAATTCTTCATAGAGAAACTGTCAGAAATTTAAATTATTGACCGCAGAAATCTCCCACAACTTTCTAATATCCATTGCAGTGCCTCGCAGTGAAAATTATACATGCGGTGCGGATGGTATTTGAGTGGTGGTGGTGGTGATTTTTGTGATTTTTTAAAGAGGTAAGGGGTAAGGCATAACCCCTGTAAATCCCAATTGTTGATAAGCTATTTCATAGACCATTCATCCAGCGTTGATGTTTACGGTGATCCACATCATTACTCCTCTCATATCTGCAGGAAATCGGAAATAACAGAGCAACTGTAAAATGAACGTCATACTGAAAGTGGTGAACTAGATATCTCGTACCACTGTTTTGATTCCTTCGTACCCTCTTGGCTTAGTTTTCTGAAACCTTCGTTTTGCACACGATGGTTCACATTTTTATTCAAATCAACATTACAGTATCCAGTAATCGGGAGATAGTGAGTTCTACCCCCACTGTCGGCAGCCCTGAAGATGGTTTTCCATGGTTTCCCATTTTCACACCAGGCAAATGCTGGGGCTGTACCTTAATTAAGGCCACGGCCGCTTCCTTCCCACTCCTAGGCCTTTCCTATCCCATCGTTGCCATAAGACTTATCTGTGTCCGTGCGACGTAAAGCAAATAGCATTTAAAAAATCAACATTGAACGTGAACGAGATCGGACGTTAATAGCGCTTAGAAAACTGGTAAGTTTTCATCACCAACAGGGCAACTTTTCGCGTGACCTCGGACCAGTCATTGTGCTGTTCAAAATATTGTCAATCGCTTTCGACTGGAGAATAGGATTCAATATAAGAAAAAACATAGTGCCGGGAAAATATTCACTGCACCGAATGAGCGATGGAATCGACTTCAAATAAAGAGAAATATCAGAATAATTGCACCGAAACTGCCAAGGAAGCAGAAATTATCTCGCAGGAAAAGGCCCACCTTCAAACTGTCAGGAGAGTCCGTAAATATGATTTTCATGGTCGAATATTGAGTAATAATCGAATTCCCCCGTTGGCGGCCCTGAAGGTGGTTCTCCATGGTTTCCCATCTTCACACCAGGCAGATTCTGAGGCTAAACCTAAAGTAAGGCTACGGGCGCTACCTTCCCAATCCTAGAACTTTTCCATCCTTCCTTCCGTCGCTGAAAACCTTCGATGTGTTAGTGCGACGTTAACCACAAACTGAGGATCGAAGCGTACGTTAGGACGAAGAATAAACGTCCCAGGTTACAGTTTGTCATAGAACATGCGGGTAACATTTTTCGATTACTGGGAAACAGTAAGCACGTGTTTTCGAATGAAAGTAAATTTAATATTATTTGCATCAGATGGGAAGGTCAGTGTCCGGCATAAACCAAGCGTGGAATTTCAGCGAAGTAATTTTAGACCAACAGTGAAACACGTTGGCGAGTTCCTAATGGTATGATGGAAGATGGGAGCTTTAGGCGTCAGGAAACTGCATTTTATGTTTGGTACTATGGAAAAGGATGGTGAGTTCCTAATGGTATGAGGAAAGATGGGAGCTTTAGGCGTCAGGAAACTGCATTTTATAGTTGGTACTATGGAAAAGGATATGCATTTACACATTCTGCAAAAAAAAAAACGGAAGTCAAGCGCACAAAGTTAGGCGTATAAAACTTTGTCATTTTATCAAGGTAATTAACCGAAATATAATGCTAATAAGGTACCCATGTAGCTACCTTTTAGTTGTCCTCTTGCATTTCATACCCCTCCACAGTACCCAGAAATCAATGCGATTACAAATTTGTGGACTTAGTTAAAGGAAAATGTCTGCAACATTCCATTTTTAACAAGTATAATCTGAAGAACGCCCTTCAAAATGAATGGGATAAAAATGAACCCACTTTATTGTGAAAAAGTTAGTTCTTTCGATACCAGGTAGGCCTAGGGTTCTGAGAAAGAACAGTGGTCATCACACAAGTTCGCACTTATGCTTTACAGATAGAAGACTTACAAACGGTAACACTTTCACTGTGATGCAAAACTGTATGTTCATTTTTTGTACTTTTATACAACTTTTCTTCAGGAATACTGCTCTATGCATACGGTGTATGATATTTCTTTTTTCTTCTTTTTATACCACGGTTTAGAAATGCGTTGTGCTTACACAATGGTCCTTTGTTCGCAGAACTTTACCTTTTACATCAATACATTATTTAAAAGGATAGGCGTACTATTCTCATTGTGAGTTTCTGTATTTCCAGGTCAGTATTTATTTCAATGGATTAAAGATTATTTAATGCACGATTCGTGGTGTGGTTTGTACGCCCGAAGGCAATTTAAAAATCTGGAGTGATTTATAAACAGTACCTTATACAGTATTCGCAGCAGTACATGTTAAAATGATATATACAACAGTAAATAGTACTTATTAAACATCGATTGGTGTAATATAATACGAACAGGTAGGAACAGTGTGTAGTTGTTGTAAAATTGTTTCAAACACAATAATTTACGCATTATTTCTACGCATTTAACAACTTCTGTATCCATATATCGAAACCAGTAAATCAGTTTCCGTCCAATAAACTCCGTAAAGTCCAAAGGAACGTTTTGGGCCTGGTATGTAAAGCCGCGGACCGGCCCCGTGGTGTAGGGGTAGCGTGCTTGCCTCTTACCCAGAGGCCCCGGGTACGCTTCCCGGCCAGGTCAGGGATTTTTTCTTTGACCTGAGGGCTGGTTCGAGGTCCACTCAGCCTACGTGATTAGAACTGAGGAGCTATCTGACGGTGACAAATCGGCCCCGGTCTAGAAAGCCAAGAATAACGGCCGAAGGGATTCGTCGTGCTCACAACACGACACCTCGTAATCTGCAGGCCTTTGGGCTGAGCAGCGGTCGCTTGGTAGGCCAAGGCCCTTCAAGGGCTGTAGTGCCATGGGGTTTGGTTTGGTTTGTAACACCGCGGAACTGCTTCCTCAAGTCAGGCGCACTATATTGTCAAATGTGCTGTTCTTGTCATCAAGGTATTTCATCACAACGAAACTTATTTCATAGCATATACAGTGTAACTGTGAAAGTTCAATGCTAGTTTGAGTGGCTCACGCGATAGAGCTCTGCCTATTGAGCTGCAGTTAACGTGTGGTCTGGTAGTATTTGATAGTGTTCAATGGTGTCAGCAGAAAAGAGAAACATGTGGCATTAAAACTTGTGAGTGGGCTTTTTCTGGTTAATTTAAAACATTTTTGTGGTAAGTTAATGTGAGTGGAAATAAGTAGTTAATTATGGTACATATTTGTTGAAATTTCTCTGCAGGCCAACACTTCGGATTTGAAGCAGTGCCTTGATATTGATACTTTGTTGATGTCCGATTATTTTTATTTATTTCAACTTACATTCTTGTTACAGCCTCGCATCCTAGCTTGTGTTCAAACTACAATAGTTACTGAACTATTCTGAACTTTGAAATCCTCTAACCAAGCAAGTTGGCCATGCGCTTAGGGTCATGCAGAAGTGAGCTTGTATTCGGGAGATAGTGGGTTCGAACCCTACTGTCGGCAACCCTGAAGATGGTTTTCCGTAGTTTCCCATGTTCACGCCAAGCAAATGCTGGGGCTGTACCTTAATAAAGACCACGGCCTTCACATTTCTAGCCCTTTCCACTCCCACCGTCGCCATAAAACCTACAGTATCTGTGTTGGTGGTACGTAAAGGAAATTGTAAAAAAAGAAAGAAAAAGAAATCCTCTAACTTCTACATTATTTTCAAATGCAGATGAACTATGCAGCGTCTTCGGAAACCGTAAAAATAGTTAGTTGGACGCAAAGCCGAAAACATTATTATACATGATAATTTTGGGGGATTTTGCTGTGCCAAAGGAAACAAAGAGAAATTCTTTACGTTTCACGGGAACTTCGCTTCGTGCCTTCAGAAATGAAAACACGTCAGCCCACGAGGAGCATTCCTCCCAAAATGACGGTTTGTCAGTCATTTTAAAATCCCTCTTTGACAGACGTGTTTTCTGAATGCACGGAGCAATGTCACCGCGAAACGTACAGAATTTATCTTTGTTTCCTTTGACACAGCACAACCCCTAAGATTATCACGTCTGTCAATACGGAACGTGAACACACCAATCTAAATATTATTATTATTATTATTATTATTATTATTATTATTATTATTATTATTATTATTATTATTATTATTATTATTATTATTATTATTATTATTGAATATCCCGCCTGGTGGTCATTATCGTTAAGGCATCAAGTCTGTAGATTCTGACGCAGTGATTATATGGTTCGAGTCCCACTGCTAGAAAAGATTGTCACCATCAGAATGTTAGCCGGCAGGACAGGGGAGGTGGTGATTTACAATTTATAATCCCTAGATTACAAGCCAAAAGCTTGGATTCAACTCCAGATCTCCCCGAAGTGTTCATACGGAGTGAGGGTATATGACACTGTTGAAGGTGTTTCGTCCGTCGGAGGGAGACGTAAAGGCTTGAGCAGACCCCTCGGTGTTATTCGAGGAGTAGCCTGTGTGCCGACACCGGGTTGCAACCTCTGACTACTTCACTATCGTCATCGAAGACGCGCATGCCACCCATGTTTATCAAATAGAAAGACCTACGCAATGCAAGCCGAACATGTCCGGCATTAGAAGCCACACGATAAATATTTATTATTATTATTATTATTATTATTATTATTATTATTATTATTATTATTATTATTATTATTATTATTATGTGCACTTCTCGAGGTGAGAAATGTAAGGCGTGGTTTTGTCGCTGATACGTCAGTAATTGCTCGTCCTGCAGAAAACAAATTAGTCAAAGAGTTTTCAAAATTATTTTCCCCACAGGTGTTGTATTGTTGGCAATGCTGGTAATGATAATTATTTCTTACTCTGTCTGATTATATTACGCATTGTTTATATTGCCTACGCAATCCCTACAATGCCAAATATCCTAGTTTGCGGATAATATAGTACTGTGCAAGAATTGCAGTCGGGAGTAAATTGAAAAATCTGGTTACGGGATTCGAACAAAACCACCAGAGTTGCTGTGGTGTAGTGTAGAGGTAATTGAAATTACCTGGTAAGGCTAAGGGCTATTTGGTGGTAATCTAACCATCTAGTGAAGGAGGAGATTTCGCTATACAAGTAAACGGAGGATTGCAACCTATAGGTCAAGTGAATATCATAGGCCTAAACTTTTCTATTTGTACTAACACGCATGTATAACAAAAATTGTCCGTAAAAATATTTTTTTGCAGCTGATGAGTGAGGTAGCCACTTTTATATTAGCACTTCGAGTGAGCCCTAATTTGCATTGCAAATTTTTATAGAATGTGTATTATTCGATATGATACCTTAATTTGACTGGAGGTATGTATAGTCACGTTTTTCCATCAAGTAAATTAACCTCGTCAGTCACACTAAATTGTGCGCTGGATTAATTTGTGTGTTATTGCGGAAGTATTCATAAAATGGTAAGTTCATTTTGTATTAATGCAACTGCCAAAAGTTTGCATCTGTGGTGTAGTGGTTAGTGAGATTAGCTGCCACCCCCGGAGGCCCGGGTTCGATTCCCGGCTCTGTCACGAAATTTGAAGAGTGGTACGAGGGCTGGAGCGGGGTCCAGTTAGCCTCGGGAGGTCAACTGAGTATAGGTGGGTTTGATTCCCACTTCAGCCATCATGAAAGTGGTTTTTCGTGGTTTCCCAATTCTCCTCCAGGGAAATGCCGGGATGGTACCTAACTTAAAGCCACAGCCGCTTCGTTCCCTCTTACTTGTCTATCCCTTCCATTCTTCCCATCCCCCCGCAAGGCCCCTGTTCAGCATAGCAGATGAGGCCGCCTGGGTGAGGTACTGGTCATCCTCCTCAGTTGTATCCCCAGACCCAGAGTCTGAAACTCCAGGACACTGCCCTCGTGGGATCCCTCGCTGAGTCCGATGGAAAAACCGACCCTGGAGGGTAAACAGATAAAGAAGAAGAAGAAGCAACTGACAAAATCGAGGCGTTTCGCATACTTACTGTATTGTGCTATCTCCTGCCAAATCTTGCAATATTATGTGCTTGTTTGGAATTTACTCAGCTAGCGGTATTTCATCCCCACTATGTCAAGCAGGAGTATACGCGCACTACACGTGTGTTAGATTGAATTAACGGGCTTGTAATTTTGTTTGGCGGAATTGATTGTAGTGTTCCTTAGGTCTATATTTCCCAGCAAGCAGTGAAATTCGGTTTCTCAACTGTATCCTCCTTGATTAAGTTTTAGAAACAAATGTCTATCATTAGAGACTTACGATCATTTGCTTAAAACCGTCATATTCACCGTTTGAGATCTTCAATCATGGGTACGAGTAAGGTAAAACTGGTCACCGGAAAATTTCGAGAGTAAGTTCTGCTGGTGATAAAATTGTAGAATTACCGGGCGAGTTGGCCGTGCGGTTAGGAGCGCGCAGCTGTGAGCTCGCATCCGGGAGATAGTGGGTTCGAACCCCACTGTCGGCAGTCCTGAAGATGGTTTTCCGTGGTTTCCCGTTTTAGCACCAGGCAAATGCTGGGGTTGTACCTTAATTAAGGCCACGGCCGCTTCCTTCCCATTCCTAGGCCTTTCCTATCCCATCGTCGCCATAATACCTATCTGCGTCCGTGCGACGTAAAGCAAATAGGAAAAAAATTGTAGAATTACTGTACAAAACGACAACATGAACCGGGTATATGAGCGTTAGAGGGTTGGTCATACTGATGTATAATTTCAAAAAAATCGATATCTCGCTCCGTTGTCTCTTTGTCAGCAGCTGAAGTTAGTAATTCAGGTCGCGAATTCCAATAGGCTTTGTGAGGCGGTGATGCTAACTCTGGACGTGGCTTCAGATCGGCTTGAAAGCCATGCCGAAAAATCAATAGGCCCTATCAAACACACCGTGGGTTTCACCGGTGTCACCGTAGCGTACTTGCTATGGCGCGATCCTCTCAACTTGGAGGTTCGTGTTTAAATCTCTCCTCCGGCGAAAGTTTTTTCTTCGATTGATCCAATCAAGCTGGTCTTTAGCCACGTGCAGATTTAGCGACATCGACTCGCGAAGTCCATTTGAATTCGCCCGCGAAGCGATCTGATTGGCTAACTTCAGCAGCTGAGAAAATGGCAACGGCGCGGATTATCGATTAATTTCAAATTATTTATCAGTTACGACCAAACAGCTTATGCTCATGTACCCGGTTCACGTTTTACCGACCACCTATATTTAGCGCGTGGCCAACCATACATAAATCTGGCTTTGCGATATGGATAAAGAATATCTGTCCGTAGTAACGAATCAAACTTTCGGTGAAAGGAAATACAATCTAAGCTTTCCGCTACTGAATGTTTTCTTCTTCTTCTCCTCCTTCTTTGTCTGTTTACCCTCCAGGGTCGGTTTTCCCTCGGACTCGGCGATGGATCCCACCTCTACCGCCTCAAGGACAGTGTCCTGGAGCGTGAGATATTGGGTCGGATAATACAACTGGGGAGAATGACCAGTTCCTCACCCAGGCGTCCTCACCTGCTATTTGGAACAGGGGGCCTTGTGGGGGTTGGGAAGATTGGAAGGGATAGACAAGGAAGAGGAACGGAAGTGGCCATGGCTTTAAGTTAGATACCATCCCGGTATTTGCCTGGAGGAGAAGTGGGAAACCACGGAAAACCACTTCCAGGGTGGCTGAAGTGGGAATCGAACCCACCTCTACTCAGTTGATCTCCTGAGGTTGAGTAGACCCCGTTCCAGCCCTTGTATCACTTTTCAAATGTTATGGCAGAGCCGGGAATCGAACCCGGGCCTCCGTGAGTGGCAGCAAATCACACTAACCACTACACCACAGAGCCGGACTAAATGTTCTACACTCTCTTAAGGAGATGAAATACCTGGGGACTACTCATACTAATAATCCAGTAGTTCTATTCACAAATTCCGGTCCAAAAGAACGTCGTATACATTAGTCAACCAGAATAAAGGAAACTGCAGTATTGGTGCGAATAACTAACCCTGTATATCGATATGCATAAGAAAATATCTCCGTTTATCGAGCGAGTTGGCTACGCGGTATGTATCGTGTTGCTGTAAGATTGCATTTGGGAGATGGTGGATTCGTCACCATCTTTGAAGATGGTTTTTCGTAGTTTCCCATTTGTTCTTCTTCTTTATCTATTTACCCTCCAGGGTCGGTTTTTCCCTCGGACTCAGCGAGGGATCCCATCTGTACCGCCTCAAATGCAGTGTCCTGGAGCTTCAGACTCTGGGTCGGGGGATTCAACTGAGGAAGATGACCAGTACCTCGCCCAGGCGGCCTCCCATTTTCACATCAGATAATTGAATAGTACGTTATTAAAGCTGAGGGGTGTGATTGCTGAATGACACCGTCGACTTGTCACCAAGGCGACTACGGATCGAATTCCGGTCCATAGAAGTGGGATTTTTGAAGTAGAAATTCAGGTGTTTATTGTTCGGATTCCACGGAGGTAGAATGGCTGTGGTCACGAAATCAACACTCGCGTAAAACTACAAGCTTCTTTCCCAGTCAGCCCACTGTCGCCGAAAACCTGTGTGTGATTGCGACGATGAACTTCTAGCAATGAAACGACATCTCAACCTGTTACTATAAGCATTTCTCTTTGCTTCTGGTTCAGTATAGCTATCTTCCCTTTTGTGCTCTCATTGGGGAGTTATTCTAGCCTGCTAAACTCGTTAGTTCACGTTCCATATTGTGACTAGGAAACTATGTGTTTAGTCCTCAGCCCGAAGGCTGGTTGGATCCTCAACAGCTCTACCATCAGCTGTCATAAATGGCCTAGGCATCACTGAAGAGGCGTACTAGGGAATGAGGAGTGAGGTAGTTTCCCGTTGCTTTCCTCACCGAGCCAGAAGTTGCTATTACATAACAGTCTGCCAAGCCCACTGAAATGCATATACCAACCGGGGCTCCTCGGGGACCACCTTAGCATATTTACAAGCGTGGAGTTCTCATAGAATCAGTCAGCCACAATACGGGAGCGATAAATTGGGACAGTATCTTGCTGTAGATATAGGTCACCTGCAATGTGTCCGGCTCCATGGCTAAATGGTTAGGGTGCTGGCCTTTGGTCACAGGGATCCTGGGTTCGATACCCGTCAGGGTCGGGAATTTTGACCATCGTTGGTTAATTTCGCTGGCACGGGGGCTGGGTGTATGTATCGTCTTCATCATCATTTCATCCTCATCACGACACGCAAGTAGGCTACGGGAGTCAAATCAAAAGACCTGCACCTGGCGAGCCGAACATGTTCTCGAGCACTCCCGGCGCTAAAAGCCATACGCCATTTCATTTTTACCTGCAATGTGCAGGAGGCAAATAAGGAGTGAACATGATCTGCCAGCAGGTTCCTGTAACGTTCGCTGGCGAGGGAAGTTGTTAGATGTACCAGGAGCCTTCGAATTTTACGTGAACAGTCCCATACGTAGATACCACCACCATCGCCCGAACTCTATCCTACCAGGCGAGTTGGCCGTGCGGTTAGGGGTGCACAGCTGTGAACTTGCATTCGTGAGATAGTGGGTTCGAACCCCACTGTCGGCAGTCCTGAAGATGGCTCTCCGTGGTTTCCCATTTTCATACCAGGAAAATGCTGGGGCTGTACCTTAGTGATGGCCACGGCCGCTTCCTTCCCATTCCTAGGTTTTTCCTATCTCATCGTCGCCATAAGACCTATCTGTGTCGGTGCGACGTAAAGCAAATAGCAAAAAGAAAAACCAACATCTAACTCTATCCTGCTGACAAGAGGGACCCACTGCCTCAGGTGGTTGACGACGCACTGGTACCCAGCCATCGGCGTGTACCTACTGGTAGAAACTCGCAGACGACCTTGTTAATAGCTTCGGGTGTCCAATGGTGATGCTCCTTTGCCCATGTTAGTCGTTGACCTTGTGATAATTTTGTCCTCGTGGGACACTTGCTTCTGTTGTGCCCCAATGCGAGGAGACGGTTGTTGTCCAGCATTAAATTGAAGAGCGATCTGCTGCACTCTGGCCGTCTATGCACTCTTACGAGCCGAGCTAGCCGACAAGCGAGCCCCTGGCTTCAACGTGCCGTACATCACAACAGTTGACCCTGGTTTTGTCCGAATCCAATTACTCACGGTACAGTCTTGATACGGTGGCCTTTGGAAAGCCCAGTGCCAGCAGGACTTCAAAGATGGAGTGGCCCGTACGTCTGGCGCCGTCAATCTGGCCGCAATCAAATGCGTTGACTAGAGGTGGGGACGGAGCGAGTAATACCGATGAGTAATCCGGTTGTAGCGGTAGAGCGCACCACCGTTCCCCTCCGCTTACAACTGCGAGTACTCGCGGAGGACCTGAGCACTGTGTAGCGCACAACACACGTACGAAAGTACCTGTATTCAATCTGTGTTGTTTCGAATGTACGTATATATTTCCTTCGCTTGTTATGTTTTGTAGATAATGTAAAGTCTGTTAGATTATATTTGTGGTGTTAGTGTGATATTTAAACATATTCGTAGATAGTAGTTATATTTTTAGAACATTTAAAGGAATTTAAAGAATTTTTTACAGAAAGTTGTTCCACAATGGCCACGAAAACCGTCGGATGCCTGGCAGTTTTTTGACATCACTGACAATAGGAAACACGCAAAATGCAAATTTTGTGGCCGCACATACACGACGGGTGGTGGCACATCAAATAAAATATAATATAACATAATATAATATAATATAATATAATATAATATAATATAATATAATATAATATAATATAATATAATATAATATAATATAATATAATATAATATAATATAATAACTGTATTTATAGAAGCATTCTACTGATAGCTGTTTGGCATTGGGACGTGTAGTAGTATGTTGTCAGATATGTTTTGTAATCACATTTGCAAAGAAGGACATTCCAGTCAACGTTCATTTACGTAATTACATTTGTCATCCTGTAGATGAAATTATGTCAGTGTTTTTCATTATATTCTGATGAGATTCTTTATATTCAGGTTATTCTTCTCATTAACAGTGTACCGTATCACATGAACGTACGAAATAATTGTTAATACATTTCTTTTCTGTTAACTTCCAATCCCCTTGTATACAAACCCTTTCGGTAGGTATGCGCCATACTTTGTTTCACTATTCGAATGAGTTAACTATACGAGTAACTAACATTTATTCCACATACTACCTCCTACTCCCTAGCAGTTACGTATATAACAATTATAGTGAATATATATGCAGTTATTTACAGTTGTTACGTTGTGAGAGAAGGGTATTAATAGAGGGATGCAATACCTTCGCAGTGCATACCTATAACGTGTTTAAACGTCCCGCGTCAGGACATTTACTCGGTAGTTCACTCGGTACTACCGGGTGATGACGTCACAACAACTGCTCCGCTCCGCTCCGCTCCGTCCCCAGCTCTAGCGTTGACGTCTCGGCCTTACCCATCCTGTCGTCCTCGCTGCTATGTAGTTCGCTCTTCTACTGCGTTCACCGGGCCAAGCTCAGCGCCATTTCTCCACTACGGAGCTATCTGTAATTCAGTTGCCCATGAGAATATTTCGAAAAGGCTTTTCCTAACCCTACTCCTAAAATGTTTAATTTAAATTGTCAAACGCTCCTTTCCTACTATCATATATCACGCCATTAATGTCATCTCATTAACTCCTCTGGCGAGGTTGACGTCAGGTAGGCCATCCGGTCGTAAAACCCGCCACGACAGATTCGTCTCACCTCCTACCCGAATCCGTAGAGAAACGTGACAAGGGTTGGACAAACAAACAAAAACAAACAAACAAACATAGACCCAATAATAACACAAGTTATCAGTTAGTTTCAATACAGAGAAGCACACGAGACTGAAGACCTGGGTTTCCTCTAGCCCCTTATATGAGTCAGCGTTGATGACACTTTTAAATTGAAATGAGGGAAACATTGAAAGAAGAAGAAAGCAGTCCGAATTGTCTCATCTCTCTCTTCAAGTCCCAGAAGAACAAACTCGGAGAGCATTTGTCAGCCCACGGGATTGGCAGTGACTTGTGAATTCATCCGTATGAGCTGATAAAATTAATGTCCTGTCAGTACGATTAAAACAATATAACATTAGTGATCCTCAAAGGATGCCTGTCGTTTCAATTCCAAATGATTCCTTTCATAAAAATCATATTGAAATTGAGAATAGATGTTCTCCTTTATATCTCCCGATTCCATTCGTTGGCTATGATGGACTGATTCGACGAGGAGCCAGGAGATATCTGTAGTAACTGACAGGTGCTGATCGTGATATATTCTAGTCACACGCATTCTCTTTCCTTCACTCTGGACAATTTTGCAGGTTTATTTTCAGCGTTCACAAGAGGAATAAAGTGTTATAAAAACCACCAGCGTGGAATGGTATTATATACCTCAGTGATTTTTATTAATCCTATTTGGTTCGTTTCGTCGTTCCTTTAACGGCAAACAAACTTTTTTTTGTTTGCTAGTGGCTTTACGTCGCACCGACACAGATAGGTCTTATGGCGACGATGGGATAGGAAAGGCCTAGGAGTTGGAAGGAAGCGGCCGTGGCCTTAATTGAGGTACAGCCCCAGCATTTGCCTGGTATGAAAATGGGAAACCACGGAAAACCATCTTCAGGGCTGCCGATAGTGGGATTCGAACCTACTATCTCCCGGATGCAAGCTCACAGCCGCGCGCCTCTACGCGCACGGCCAACTCGCCCGGTCAAACAAACTAGTCATTCCTGAATACTTTCTTATAATCTAAACATAGAACGGGCCATCCGCGGTATTTTGTTTCTGTTAATTATTGCGTGAAAAACGTCCGTGGCTCAGACGGCAGCGCGTCGGCCTCTCACCGCTGGATACCGTGGTTCAAATCCCGGTCCCTCCATGTGAGATTTGTGCCGGACAAAGCGGAGGCGAGACAGGTTTTTCTCCGGGTACTTCGGTTTTCCCTGTCATCTTTCATTCCAGCAACACTCTCCATTCTCATTTCATAGCATCTATGAGTCATTAATAAATCACTTTGGGAGTGGCGACCCCATCGTACTAATAGCCTATATCTGCTTCATTTATTCCGTCCCTGACCCGGTCAATGACTGGAAAACAGGTTGTAGGTTTTCATTTCCAGTTATTTCGTGAACAAAACTCTGGTATTTCTCTTGTATGTTCGGAGATTCATTCCTGTTACATACCTTGATAGCTGTTCTCCATGGGACAATCAGTAGTTGGATTCCAGGCCACGTGATGTTTGGTTCCTATCAAGCGTAGTTTAATTGAGGTATTTCCACGCCAAGCAAATTATGGATGAGTACGACAGAACAAGCTTCTTAAAACTTCACTCTATTCTAACCCCATCATCATCATCATCTGTTTACCCTCCAGGTTCGGTTTTTCCCTCGGACTTAGCGAGGGATCCCACCTCTACCGCCTCAAGGGCAGAGCCCTGGAGCTTCAGACTCTTGGTCGGGGATACAACTGGGGAGTATGACCAGTACCTCGCCCAGGCGGCCTCACCTGCTATGCTGAACAGGGGCCTTGTGGAGGGATGGGAAGATTGGAAGGGATAGGCAAGGAAGAGGGAAGGAAGCGGCCGTGGCCTTAAGTGAGGTACCATCCCGGCATTCGCCTGGAGGAGAAGTGGGAAACCACGGAAAACCACTTCCAGGATGGCTGAGGTTGGAATCGAACCCACCTCTACTCAGTTGACCTCCCGAGGCTGAGTGGACCCCGTTCCAGCCCTCGTACCACTTTTCAAATTTCGTGGCAGAGCCGGGAATCGAACCCGGGCCTCCGGGGGTGGCAGCTAATCACGCTAACCACTACACCACAGAGGCGTATTCTAACCCCAAATAAATGCAATTATGTGCACGAGTAGACAAACCATATTAACATCGGTTATAATTAAGCCGTGGATACTCGTATTTCCTGAAATGTCTGTTGGTTTCTGTAACTTCTAAATACCGTGAGTAAAGTTAAGAATCTGTTTTGCGTCAAATTATGACGAATACAAGACACTTTTTAGTTTCCATAATACCTATTTTGACTGTTAACGCCCATTTTGAGATAAATGTCTATTTAAGTGCATGAGACGTTATTTTAAAATGTTATTTAATTCTTTAGTCGGCCCCGTGGTGTAGGGGTAGCGTGCCTGCCTCTTACCCAGAGGCCCCGGGTTCGATTCCCGGCCAGGTCAGGGATTTTTACCTGGACCTGAGGGCTGGTACGAGGTCCACTCAGCCTACGTGATTAGAATTGAGGAGCTATCTGACGGTGAGATAGCGGCCCCGGTCTAGAAAGCCAAGCATAACGGTCGAGGGGATTCGTCGTGCTGACCACACGACACCTCGTAATCTGCAGGCCTTCGGGCTGAGCAGCGGTCGCTTGGTAGGCCAAGGCCCTTCAAGGGCTGTAGTGCCACGGGGTTTGGTTTGGTTGGTATTTAATTCTTTGCTTCAATATATCTCATTGGTTGGCAGAGATTAAACTCAATTACACGATGTTATGCTGTGAGGTTGAGAGGACTTTCTCTAGACTCAGAAACATCCTGACAGAATTGAAGCATGAATTTATACCAGAACATCTTGAAAATTACACAATAGTCAACTGTAATATATCTGAAACTTAAGTTTTTTCAGTACTGTGTCATTGTCTTCACAGAATAATGTTCAATAACAAACTCGCACTTCTGGATGCTTTAAAACCCTTATTTAGCATAGTTAAGAAGATAGATGGAATTTCAAATATTTAAGTACGTAATACAAAGTCCTTCTCCTTAACTGCATGGTCAGTGTCAATGCTTTCGGTTTATAGGGTCCCGAGTTTGATTCCCGGCTGGGTCGGGATGTTATTGTCAACACAGTCCCATTCATACAAACACAGCACACCACTATGTCAATTAACAAAAACACAAAGAATATTAAATAGATCCCTCCACATAGGGTTGGCGTTAGGAAGGGCAGTCTGCCGTAAAACAGGGCCAAATCCACATGTGCGTTACATTTTGCACCCACAACCACACTAGGATGTGAAAAGGCAGAAGTAGTACTATTGTTTTTCTCGTGAACAGGAGACAACACGGAAAATCTAAGATATGCATTTAGAAGTATAGGGCTTGTACTTACGCAAAGTAAGTAAGGGTTATTCTGCCCGAAGGCAGGTCCGAACCTCCGCAGAGGTGTTCCTGAGCCGGAGTTTACGTGCGGTAGGGTGGCCAGTTCCTTTCCGCTCCTCCAGTCCTTTACTCCCCCACCAACAGCGCAACCCATCCAACTCCTGACCACGCCCAATGTTGCTTAACTTCGGAGATCTCACGGGATCCGGTGTTTCAACACGGCTACGGCCGTTGGCTTATGCATAGTGCATGAAGACAAATTCTGACTTCAGGAGATTCTCGTAGGAAAGTGACAGAACACAGGCCACTGGTAAACATTGTTCTATTATGGTATAGACAGCAAATACACAAGACTACGTACAAAGGACAGGTCTCCGCCGGTTACAGACCTTCGAAATAATCACCCAAGGTTTTCGCTGTGCGTTGCCAGCGGTGAGGCAGGCGCTGAATACCATTCGCTGCATGTGTATCGCTAAGGCCACCTCGCCACTGTTCTATAGGGCATGGCATGCACACTTAATGCTTCCCGCAGCTCTGCATGGCATTGGCGTGCATTTCTGCCACGGAGAATTGCTATTTTAATATACGATCGTTGCTTCTGCTTGTTGACTTCCATTCTGTGACGCTCTCACTCACACACTGAACTTGGGGGCATGCTTAGACCCACACTGTTGTTTACATACACCATCTAGTGGCATCATACGTATGTACATACCATACGTTTCCAAATGCATACCTTCGATTTTCCGTGTTGTCTCCTGTTCGCGAGAAAAAAAAATAGCTGCCATGACTTATGACTCGAAATACGTAGAAGTAGTTAATGCAAGTGTATACAAATATTGACAGCGTCAATTTGAATAATTTTAGTGCCTATTTAGGCTACCTAAAAATTGTTAATACATAAATGTCCTTAGCTTAGTGATGAGATATACTGTACTAGCAAAACCCGACAGACCGATTTTTGACGATCGAAGCTGACCGTCCAACGGATTGCGCTACACCGCAAGCAGTCACGGGATTTTATGGCTCCTTGAAAACGTGGTCTCGCCAGGTGGACATAGTAATTCGTGAGGTTTCACCTCGGGACGTGCCATCGACGTCGAGGAATTCTATTACTGTAAGGGTTTCCCCAGGCAATCTGCATTCATCATTGCATTCTTCTCTGCTACATAGTTGTGGACTCGGTAATCTCTGGGGTCCCCTCTCCACATCAGGGGTTTTTTACCCCCTAGGGAATATTCTGTCTTTAAGACAGCCATATTATCATAATGGATCTCATCGCCACCAGCACCATCGCCGCTACCACATCGACAGCCACCACCACCACTGCCGTACTGTCACCTTCATCTGTGACACTAGCACAAGCCCATGCCACGGGCCTCATGTCTTCCGAGGAGCATCCCATTCCCTCTTCTGCACATGGAAGTCACCTCTTAGTACCACCAGCGCCGCAACGAGAGCCATCCCAGGGAGTTAAACGACGTCTCGCCACACCAAAGGGATCAGTACCACCTAAAGTCGTCGCCATCGAGACACCGCCACCGCCACCGCCTCCTCCACCTTCACAGCACACTGACTCCATGGAAACAGCCAATATTCCACCAATAAATACATCATCCACCACCGAATTTCCTCCTCTCTCTGGCAGTCATCGTCCTATAACCAACCCCCGTCTCCTGCAAAAACCACCCCAATCTACCCATACTTTCCTCCTTCAGAACCCATCCCCTGATTTCCGTTCATCGCAGAAGATCTTCCGAACACTTCTCCGCTTCAATCTTCGTCGTGAAGACATCGCCGACATCAGGCCTACCAACCATGGATACCTCATCAAAGTCACCAGTGCAGAAGCCGCCAGTCATCTTTCCAATTTAGTAGGTGCTCATCAACTGGGCTCCAGCTCACCATTTAAAATTCTTTCACAACCCAAACAAAAGACCCCTCCCCCTCCACCCCGCCACAGTCTCTTCAGCTGTGTGATCAGGGGGGTCGACCCGGATATTCCAGACTCCGAGATCCTTTCGGAGCTTAACGCCGAGGGCGTTCCCGCAAGAAAAGTCTTTCGAATTAAGAACGTATCCGGGCCGACCTTCATGGTGCGGGTGCTGGTCCCCACCACCGAAGATCTTGATAGACTACTTTCCACAGGTGTCTCAATATATCGCCAGCACCACCGAGTGGAGCCTTCCAAAGCCCCTCCTCCGCAACCCCTACGCTGCGAACGGTGTCTACAGTATAACGTCCACAAAACGGCCGACTGCAAAGCACCAACACCTATTTGCGGACACTGTTCCCAGCAACATCCTACTCCAAAATGCCCCAACACCACACAACCCCCTCACTGCAACACGTGTGGTGACTCACATCCCACCTACTCCCGTCTCTGTAAGGCCCGTCCTCCTCCCCCTGACAACCGACCCGAACTTATCGCCCCCGTTCGGACCGTTGACCCACCTACAGATCTCAACCGTTCCCAGTTCTCTCCTCCTACCATCGAAGATATCATTCGCTTCACCACTCTCACTCTCCTCAACCTATTCCCATATCACCGACCATTAGTCCTCTCTCACCTGCAAGCAGCGGCCAATCAGACTTTCAACCTACATTTTGTCACCTCCCACTCAGGCCTAAACTCCCATTTTCAATTCACCCGCTTGGAGACTCTTGTTTGATGGCTTGTCGATCCAAACGTGTGAATTCCTCCCCTCCCATCTCCATTCTCTTCATCAATATCCAATCATTTTCCACCAAGCGTCTCCACCTCCTGACTCTCATCCAACAGTACCCCGTTCACACCATCTTACTGAACGAAACCATGCTCCGTCCACGAACTCCAGCTCATCTTCCTGGATACATCCTTCATCGAGCAGATCACCCCGACGACCGCGGACGAGGGGGATCAGCAATAGCTATAAAAGGTTCCCTTCCCACTCGCCTTCATGTTCCACCTCATCCCCTTCACTTTCCAGAATCCATCGCCGCCACAATCTACTTTCGCTCCCGCATCCTACATCTCGCTACAATTTACACGCGTTCCACCCAACCCCTCCCACTAGATTACATCACTCACCTCAGCAGAACCTTTCCGCACTACATTCTTCTTGCCGACCTGAATCTCACCGACAGATCCGTTCGAGAAATGCACAGCCTCCACTCCCTCCTCAGTGCCATCGATTCCTCCCTTCTCCCCCTTCCCGGCCCAACACGCCCCTCCTCCCAGACCACACCTGATGCCATCATCACACATAATTCTCTTACACATCTCATCACTATTACACTTCTTCCCAGCATTGGCAGTGATCATATCCCTGTTCTATTACAAATCCCCACTCACCACCACTCCTCAAATACATCACCTCCCCAACCAGTACCCAATTTTGCTCAAGCCAATTGGAATTCATATCGCTCCGCCCTTTCCAACATGCTCCCACACTCTTCTCCACCTCTGACCGACCAGACCTCAGTTGATTCACTTCAGGATCTCCTGCACTCTTCTATCTCCTCTGCTTCCCAAGCACACATCCCCACCACTTTACATTCACCCTCCAAACCGCGCCTTCCGCCTAAATTTCTCCGTCTCCAGAAACTTTCTCAATCCTATCTCCAGGATTTCACCCGCACCCGTGACACCTATTTTCTCCGTCGGCACCGCCAACTAATCCGCACAATACGTAACTACCTCATCTCTTATAAACGTCGTTCATGGTCTCAAACCTGTACAACACTTAACTCCTTACATGCTCATCCCTCCCAATACTGGCGTCGTCTTTCCAGCCTCCTCGGCCAACACAGCACCCCTACCTATCCTATCATTCACCAAGGAAAGTCTCCAGCTAACACCACGGAAAAGTTGGAGATCTTCTCTGAACATTTCGCCTGGCGCTTCAACAACCAAATCTCCCGCCACTTCTGCTTTGCTGACACACCGCTCTATCATGATATTCAAGCTTCTCCTAAACTCATTCCCTCTGCTACACACACACCCTCCCCTCATCCTCTCAATTCTCCCATCACCCCCACCGATATTCATATCGCTCTCTCCAAAACTCGCAACACCGCACCCGGCCCCGATAATATCCGTTACCGCCATATACGTGAAGCCCCTCCCATCCTCTTCACTCTTCTAGCCACCCTTTTCACTTTTATCCTCCATACCGGTTTCTATCCAACCGCCTGGAAGAAATCCATCATGCTTCTGTTCCCCAAATCCGGAAAACCCTTGTCCGACTTAGACTCATACCGACCAATATGTCTCATTTCTGTCCTAGCTAAACTTCTAGATAAAATCCTGGTCCGCCGCCTCCACTCCCACCTGTCGTCCCATCACCTTCTCCCGCTTTCCCAAGGAGGTTTCCGTCCCGGCTTATCCCCACACGACCAACTCCTTAAGCTCATCCAAATAGCCTCCAATCACCTCAACCATGGAAAACCTTCCCTTCTCATAACTTTCGATTTCAACCAGGCCTTCGACTCTGTTTGGCACGCAGCCCTCATCTTTAAACTTCACTTTTTTGCCCTACCTACTACCTACATTCGCCTCATCGTCTCTTATCTCTCCCACCGATCTGCTAGGATATCCATTAATCGTGAACTCTCCTCTTCATTTTCTATGTCCTATGGTGTTCCTCAAGGCTCCCCGCTATCCCCAATACTCTTCATCTTGTTCGTAGCAGATATTCCTCAACCACCCGCCCCCATTCAGTTACTTCAGTTCGCGGACGATACTGCACTTCTAGCACCCCTTCCCTCCGTCTCTAGCATGAATAACCTTGTACAGCCTTACCTTGACTCCTTTCTCTCCTGGTGTGACAAGTGGCATCTCCGTATAAACCCCTCCAAAACCCAATCAATCTTAATCCGTCGTAACCGCCGTCGCTTTTCAGTGACCCGTGACCCTGGCCTCCTCCGACTCACCATCCGCGACACCCCACTTACCGTTCAACCCTCCCTCAAGTACCTTGGTGTAACCATAGACGAATTCCTCACTTTCCGCCCGCATTTCCGGACCCTTCAAACCAAATCTTCCCGTCGAGCCCGGTTGGTTCGCCGGCTTGCCGGGACTACCTGGGGCCTTAACTCCCACCTTCTCCTACTCACCTACACCGCCTTCATTCGTTCTGCCATCGTCTATGGTTTCACCGCCTGGCTGGCTGTTGCAGACTCTCACCCTACCCTCCTTAAACCTTTCCTATCCATGGAACGCCGCCTAGTTCGCATCGCCCTCCGCCTTCATCCACTCTTTCACACCTCTGACTTGTACAACATCTTCCCAATTCCCAAACTAGATACCTTCGTCTCCATTCTTGCTGCCCGCTATTTCCAACGTTCCCTTGACCGCAACAATCCTATACTCTCCCTTCTCCTGCACTCCCCTCTCAAAACCCCTCTCTTTATCCCCACCCCACTCCATATCTTCAAATCTCTCCACCAGACCCCTCCACTCGGACAGCGTGTGGAGACTGTCTAGGGGCAACTTTTTTCATTTACATTGCTACCAAGTCCTCTACTTTTTCACTTAGTACCTATTTTCTTTAATCTCTTTATACAATTCATACTTAATGTACTGATAATTAATCACCTATTCCTTACTTTATATATCTCCAAGATAGACCATATATACATACTTCGCTTCTGCCTCCTCCTGTATAATTTACGTATATTAACTGGAGTGTACATGTCCGATATTTTGCATTAGGCTCTGCTAAGGAAGGCTATGTCACTAAGTATGCTTGTTATTTTTATTTTTCCCAAACTTTGTAACATGTACTTATGATATTCATCACCTTATGTGTTTTTTCTTTTCTCTGTCAATTTATGTTACCCACGAAGTCTGTTGTATCCATTTTTGCATCATGTCTGTATTGAAAAAAAAAAAAAAAAAAAAAAAAAACGCTCACAGAATGTCCCGCCTCCCCCCCTATGCCCGTCATATATAATAAAGAGTAATCCTACGCCCACCTCCAGTCACTCTTGCACTTCAACATCTCCTCCAACGCATTAATCCTTTTTTCCCCCATCTCTCTTTTCCTCCAATCCCACACAACCCCGTCCAATCCCCTGGCCAGGGAGAGGGCGACACCCTCTAGGTGGCCCGCCCCACCCCCTCAGGGTGGGGAATGAAAGCGTCCGAGCGAGCGAGCGAGCCGACAGACGTTGTTCTGCCTGTGTAAATGTATTTACATCAGCAAATACGACACTAATATCGGTCGTTTTCGATTACTTTTACATTTGATCCTCTCCCCTTGGACTGGGAGGGGTGTCCTGCCCCCACACTATTTGATAAAAGCAGAAATAAGTTTTAAGGAACACATCATTATCTTCACATACTGTTGGGTAGGCAACCCGCTGACCGGACTTGTCTTGCGGTTTGCTTATCTTCCCCTATTTTATCTTTCACCCTCTAGTGCCGAACTACCAATCAGATTTCGTTAAAAGCACTTTATAATCCCTCTCAGATGTAATTAAGAACAAACTGTGAAAATTTCAGCGAAATCGGTCCAGTAGTTTTTGAGTCTATTAGCTTCAAACATACCAATATCCAATTATATATATATATATTTCATTTGCATACGTGGATACTGATCTGATTTTTACAATATTCCCGGCCTCTAGAACGCATCAGCAGTTACTGAAATAACCACTGTAGGAATTGTTTACGTTTTGCGAAGACTTCGCTCCGAGCCCTCAGAAGATGAACTCGACCGACCAGGAATACTAAGTCAAGTCTTAAGACCGAGTGAGTTCGCCGTGCGGTTAGGGGCGAGCAGCTGTAAGCTTGCATTCGTGAGATAATGGGTTCGAACTCCAGTGTGGGCAGCCCTGAACATGGTTTTCCTTGGTTTTCCATTTTCACACAAGGCAAATTCTGGGGCTGTACTTTAATTAAGGCCGCAGCCGCTTCCTTTCCGCTCCTATCCCTTTCCTATCCCATCGTCGCCACAATCCCTATCTGTGTCGGTGCGACGTAAAGCAACCTGTTAAAAAATGATGTTTGCTTTACGTCCCACTAGCTACTTTTACGGTTTTCGGAGACACCGAGGTGCCGGAATTTAGTCCCGCATGAGGCCTACGTGCCAGTAAATCCACCTAAACGAGGCTGACGTATTTGAGCACTTTCAAATGCCACCGGACTGAGCCAGGATCGAACCTGCCAAATTGGGGTCAGAAGGCCTCAAACGCCCGAGCCACTCAGCCCGGCCTTTCTGTATTTCTATCATTTTCTCATTGCTCTTGGTTTTAGTTTACATTTATATGTTCATCTGTCCATCCCCCTCCTACGTTATTGTCTGTTCTCCACTCTACGGGCGAGGAAACATAAATCATCAGACAAGAAGCAAAGATAGTGACGTGTACGCATTCTCGGATTACAGGAGCGCAATGTGATCCATTTGATGACGAACAAGAGTATCATTTCATCAACAGAGCAACGGTAAATGGATTTCAAACATTTCGTCATTGTAAGAACGGTCGTAGTCGTGGTGTCTCTTCTGAAGCACCGGAGCAGCAATTTTCGCGAAATGTAAAGAATCACTACAGTTTGTAGAAGAAGAAAATGGTACTAGTCGCAAATAGAGGATTGTAGAGGCACCAAGTTCATTTACATCATTTTGCAGACCGAATGTTGAAATATATAATGTACTAACTTATAACGATGTGTTAGGTAGGTACGAAGTGAGCTGGAAAGCTGGAGTGGCTAGATTTAAATAGGGGGTATGGTATCCTTCCCTGCCTATGACGCAGTATTATTACAAGATGTCTGTGTAACAAGAGACAATTATCTCCACTACGAAGGCGAAGTATTAAAGCTAATAGTGTTCTTCACCCAAACTTCCTTTCACTCAACACACACACACACACACACACACACACACACACACACACACACACACACACACACGCACACACACACACACACACACACACACACACACACACACACACACACAGAGAGAGAGAGAGAGAGAGGGAGAGAGAGAGAGAGAGAGAGAGATAGAGGGGGGTTCTTGGTGGGGGAGGAAGGTTTAATTTCATGGTAAATTAACGGGATATGAATATTGAATTTTCGCCACCACATTAACTTCATATTAAGTTTTCCAGCTCTTAGATCTTGCAATATACATTGAGTATACTTTAAAAAAGTGTTCAATGCAGAGTTTAAATTTCATGCACAGTCTGAGCTTGAACCCGGCACTAATCCTCGTCAAGGTATTCGGCGTCCGAAGAATGGGAAATGGCTAAGATTAGGGAGCTAGCGGGTTTGCGCTTATTTAAGGTGCAGCCCCAGCAATTGCCTGGTGTGAAAATGGGAGACCACGCAAAGCCATCTTAGTGCTGCCGTCGGTGGTTTCGAACTCACCGTCTCTCGAATGCAATCTTACAGCAACGCAACCCTAACCGCGCGGCCAAATTTCTAGGTAAAAAAGTAAATGGCGTATGGCTTTTAGAGCCGGGAGTGTCCGAGAAAAAGTTCGGCTCGCCAGATGCAGGTCTTTTGATGTGACGTCCGTAGGCGACCCGCGCGTCGTGATGAGGATGAAATGATGATGAAGACGACACACACACACTCAGCCCCCGTGCCAGCGAAATTAACCAATTAATGTTACAATTCCCGACCCTGCCGGGAATCGAACCCGGGACCCCTGTGACCAAAGGCCAACATGCTAACCATTTAGCCATGGAGCTGGACAACTTTCTAGGTGTCAAGAAATTACTCAAACCATTTGCTACCATGACACACAAGTCTTCCTGGCTAAGTTACTGTGGAACTGACGCTGCTAGGACTAAGGTGCTTACTACAGAAAGAAGTTGAGTGCTGAAATAATTTACGGCAGGCAGTTTGAAACGTGCTACACGATGAATAGTTTTTAATATCGGCCCGGAGCCTGTTCCGTAGCCTCGAAGCAGTGACCAGAAGGAATGTCTGTAGATATTTGTTCGATGTGGTGTTATTTCGAGCATTCTTTTCGTAAAGTTTTCTCGGTATAAAATGCAGTATTTCCGTGACAGGCGAAAGGAACCAGGTAATCACCACTCTCGGCTTCATACAAAATTGGCAATTTGCTATTTAACACACAGGAACCACTAGCAAGGGGTTCCTTAAAATCAACTACCATTATCCATTTGATTTATGTAGAAAGAACAATTGATTAAGAAACGCAGAATAACTGTCCAAAAATTTGAGATATCAGGTCAGTAAAGGAGTTGCCCCACAGATCATACTGTCGAACTGATTTTAAGTCATAGTATCCAGTAATTAACCTTACGGAATACCAATGAAGGGAATGCAGTAGGTAAGTATCAGTTTTAGAAACTCTCGCGAGTTAACATGGGAAGGGGGAAAGGATATTACTGCCTCTAAATTTAAAAACATGTAGTCTTTATTAACCTGATTCCCATTAATGCCAATATTTTTTGTCTCAGTTTAACTGCTAACCGTGCAGTAGATGATAATATTGATTAATTTCCCGGATTTGAACCTGAAAATGTGAAGAAAGGTTTAGTTTTTGTTGAAGGATTATGGTTTGTAGATCTTGCTTCTTTTCCTGTCAAATACATGTTTTTCCCTTCGATTTTCTGAGCAGCAGAAAGGAACCAAGTCTCAAGACATGTTAATTTATTGTTGTCAGTGAAAAAATACGATAAATAATCGCAAAAGGGTGTGCCTGAATCTAGATCGTTTCAGACACTTTCAGATCTATAGAACTGAATTAACTTTGACTTCCGTTTTCTCAGGATGTACTCCATGATGATTGGTTCCTTTCCAATTAATGCTCCCACATTTGAGCCGAATATGTCCTCGGACACTTCCGGCACTAACAAGCATTCTCTAAAAATGCTCTCCATTGATACCGTCCTAGACCACATTAACTTTGTATTAGGTGTATTAAGTGTTATGGTAGGTCAGTGGACAGAACAAGTCCTTAATAGCTTTTCCTTTTTTGATTCTAAATGCATTTATCATATTAATTCTGCAGTATGTGGCCTATATCCGTGTGGAATGTGCAGAACTGAACATAATGTGTAGTGAACGAGGATATGTTGGCATAATACAAGAGCACAGAGAAGAAAGTCTTGAATTGAATTGAATTGAATTTATTGATCGTGATTTACACGCCACTGAGACTGAAAAGCCCCTTTATGCAGCGTCTTCTTATAATACAGTGCAGATTTATGAAAACAGTAACTACATTTTTATAATATTAAAGTATTAAACTAAACAAGAAACTTAAAAAAAATGAAAATACAGATACCAAATCCAGTAAGGTTAAGACATACATTATATAATAAGTAAGAAAGTAAATCATTAAACTCTTCTGTTATTCTGGACTACATGGGTTTAAAGAATATAAAGCTAAAGCAGAGAAACAATTTTCTTCGAAATATACATATTCCTGATTGTTCGACACAAGAATGCCTGATCTCAGCCTCTTGCGTACTCCTCCAGAAAGATAGATGTTAAGAACTGCTTTAGTTGGGTACAGTTAGTGTTACTTGCGAAACGGTGAAGATTAAAGACGTTAAAGATACGTGATGCAGTGCAGTGTTGGCATAATACAAGAGCACAGAGAAGAAAGTCTTGACAGAGAGATCGAACATTAAGTTAACGTTATTTTATATTATAGTGCAAGCTGGCTACGTGTTACAAATCGCATACCTGTGAGCTTGCATTCGGGAAGCCTTAAATATGGTTTTCCGTGTTTGTGATCATCAATCGCGTGTACTCATGTGTGGATAATCATTATTTTATTGTGGTGCCTGATGAGTTGTATGTAGCTGAAATTATTGGTGCATTGTAGATGATTAAATATTCACTCAAATGTCCATTTCAAAGCTTTCTTCAAAAGGATTGTGGAAATCCTTCAGAGAAATTCACCCGCAGTACAACTATTGGAAATCATAGTGACCTTTTATTGAACTACTAAACACTCTAATTATAATGGAAATATTGTCGTCTGTTACACTAGATAGGCTATCCCTAAATGCCATCGACCTCTGCCAGAATCCAGCACATTATCTTAGGAACAATGTCAACGACTAGCAAACAGTACCTCAAAATTTGGCATTAAAAATATTCTTCTAATGTTTCAACTCGTAATGATCACGGCTATGCAAGGAAGCAAGCAAATGAATAGTTATATCATCCCCCTATAAAAGACTAAACGTATCTCCTTCTTATGAGAAATACATTGTTTTATTTTTGGAATTGTAGGTAAAACTAAAATTTATGCCCCGAACTTTGTACCATAGAGTCGTCTGTTAACAACGCCATGTTAGTAAGAGAGTTACTGTTGGAGCTTTCTGTGGCTGCGGTGGAGGAAACTTGACGATAACGAAGGAGTGAACTAATGCAGGCCTACACATAATTAAATGATGCAATTTCCCCCAATTTTCTGTGCTGCCGCGTGAGATCGCGTACAAGAATAATGAGGTGTAGTACTGATGTTGCCGCTTCTTCACCCCTTGTAGAAGAACCATTTAGCGCGCGCCGTAGGCACATGCACGCCATGCCTCAAGGACGCTCCACTGCAATGAAACACCTAGACCTGATATTCTAGCACACGAGTGAACTCATCTGTCTTTTTGATCCTATTTCATGAAACTATTCTATTTCTTTTTATGACTTACTTCAATAAACTTTTGAGATTATTTTGGTCTTGTGTGGTGACTTTATCTCAATTTTTAGCAGAGCTGAGTGCATCGCACGACTGAGGCGCTGGCCTTCTGACCTCAACTTGGCAGGTTCGATCCTGGCTCAGTCCGGTGGTATTTGAAGGTGCTCAAATACGACAGCCTCGTGTCGGTAGATTTACTGGCAAGTAAAAGAAATCCTGCGGAACTAAACACCGGCACTTTGGCGTCTCCGAAAACCGTAAATGTAGTTAGTGGGACATAACATTATTATTATTATTATTATTATTATTATTATTATTATTTTTATTATTATTATTATTATTTCAGTTTCACTCTTCAGTGTTATCGGCATGTGTAATCCAAAACAAATCGTTCTATAACATCCAGTATTGATATTTTTGTCAATGGTTGACAAACATTTATTTTATTTTACTGCACAGACTAATTTACAGCCGATTTGTAGATCAGTGCGATTTTATTCACGTTAAGAGGATTTAATGAACTTCACTGCAATGAGTTCGATATATTTATGAACTTGATGAAAAAAATGCTTTGATTTTGGAAAAATACTTAACAGGTTCAGTATTAACCATATTTCTGGGGGACACCATAATTTGTAAATGTGCAGCAATTAAAGTAACGTCAGTTATTTTGCACTTTATTTATGATGCCTAATTACTTCGGATAGATAATTAAATAAATGATAATGAGCCCTGTTTATAAGTAATTCCACTTTTATACTATTATTACTAGGTACTAGACGTTGGGCAATGAAAAAATATAAAGTAAACGGTCAAAAATAACCAGAAATCTTGGAAATAGGCACTATCGTAGGCACAAAGCACTTTCTTAAAAATTGTTTTCCCACAATAGGACTGAAAGCACATCGCCAACGAATTATTTTTAACAAATGTATGTACTTCAATTTCTTTATGCATTAGGGAATAATTACCCGGTAATATCAAGAAGAAACTACTGAACACTGTCGCACCACCTGCAGAAATACGAACTTTCAGTGCATGAAGAAAGCAAACTGAAAGCGCTATGGGAAAAAGTAGGCATTCCTGGTTAGGGATGTGAGGGAAAAATATTTTCCATCTATTTGTCGAAATTCTTAAGATTACAAGTGAAGTTCCTCTTTCTCTAAAAGGGATTATAGGACAACGCCACCCGGCCATCCCTTCAAGTATTTACTGTGCGCCCCAACCTTAGAGAACAGGGCCGTGCCACTTTTGAGGTGAGGGTACGTCGCGTAATTCTGGTAGTAAAAAGAAAAAAATATAAAAAAATCAAACGATCATACATATGTTTTACAATATAATGTGCGACGCGATATTACCTAGGAAATGTGCAAACTGCCATATGAAGTATTGACGGAAGGCCATGGCATACAGGTTCACAGCCTTTGCAGCTCTCTTTATACATATCCGAAGCCTGTGTATCAGTCAGGGTTCTGTTGCTAGGTAGCATCGGATC
This sequence comes from Anabrus simplex, assembly GCF_040414725.1. NCBI lineage: Eukaryota > Metazoa > Arthropoda > Insecta > Orthoptera > Tettigoniidae > Anabrus > Anabrus simplex. The sequence goes on from NC_090266.1 coordinate 235,653,342, forward strand.
ACACATTTCGTTACACGAATTTTTTATTCTTTTTATTTGCTTTACGTCGCACCGACACAGATATGTCTTATGGCGACGATGGGATGTGAAAGGCCAAGGAAGTGGAAGGACGCGCCCGTGGCCTTAATTAAGGTACAGCCCCAGTGTGAAAATGGGAAACCACGGAAAACCATCTTCAGGGCTGCCGACAGTGGGGCTCGAACCCACGATCTCCCGATTACTGGATACTGGCCGCACTTAAGCGACTGCAGCTATCGAGCTCAGTTACACGAATTTTAGGATGACCCTAGCTATGAGGCATAATTTATGTCAAAAATCCTTCTTTAACTATTTTCAGTGTAATACGTCGTTAACTGTATAAAATGGAAAAAATGAAATGGCGTATGGCTTTTAGTGCCGGTAGTGTCCGAGGACATGTTCGGCTCGCCAGGTGCAGGTCTTTCGATTTGACACCCGTAGGCGACCTGCGCGTCGTGATGAGAATGAAATGATGATGAAGACAACACAGGCACCCAGCCCCCGTGCGAGCGAAATTAACTAATGATGGTTTAAATTCCCGACCCTACCGGGAATCGAACCCGTGACCCCTGTGACCAAAGGCCAACACGCTAACCATTTAGCCATGGAGCCGGACTATAACATGGAAGTAAATGTGAATAGGTATGATACATTAATATAGGTAAACATAAGCAAAATTGTCTTTGTTGTAGGCCTACAACCCTTAGACCCCGAAAGGAACTTACAGTAAATTGTTTGCATTTTATTTGAAAAAAAATGGGCATTTTATTTAACATCCGGTCTCTTATTATTACTTGTACGTCTACCTTAGTCCCGTTTCCTGGTACGACGTCGAGGATGAGGTGAAATTAAATTACACTGTACGTTTTAACGGCCCGATGCCCTTCTTGTCGCCATCTTCACTTCAGGAGCTAATGAAAACGAAATGAATGATGGTGAATGAGATTGGGTAAGGAGGCTGAATGGGAACTCTCTCCGCATTTGCCTGGAAGTGAAACAAGAAACCACAGAAAACCATACGCAGGACAGCCGACGGTGGGGTTCTAACTCACTCGTCTCTCGAATGCAGAGCTTGGTTCTACAGCCCTAGCACGTTAACATGTGTGCGCACTCCGTTCGGTCTCTAATTATTACATATCACCATTTATCTCTTTAACAATAAAAGCAATGAAGTGTGGATGAAAGTTGTTTGTAAATATCTACCTACTAGGAAATCCAAAGCCTTTTTCCAGTCATTTGACCGGGTCAGGAGTGGAATGAATGAAGCCCCCATCCAGCAGCGAAGATAGAAAATGTGCCGGCTGCCGAAGCCTGTCGCACTCCTCTGGAGCATTGATAAGTGACTGACAGATGAAATGAAATATTAATGGACAGTGTTGCTGGAATGAAAGATGACACTGAAAACCGGAGTACCCGGAGAAAAACCTGTCCTGCCTCCGCTTTGTTCAGCATAAATCTCACATGGAGTGACCGGGAGAGGCCGGCGTGCCGCCGCCTGAGCCACGGAGGCTTCTACCTACCTAATAACAACATAAATACCAATATCATTAACAGACGTTTTCAAGAGTAACTACGAAATTTCGTAACTTTCACACCAAAATATCGTAATTCTTAGTACAAATTTCTTCGATTGTTTGTTAATTTTACTTCCTCGGTAGGTTATTTAGTATGTACCTCGTTGCACATGTTACGAAATACATTTTTTAAATAGAGTGAGTAAAAGTACAAAGACAAAGGACAAACATTGAACTGACATATAAATGTACCTATGCAATGTATGTATGTATGTATGTAGTTTTCTTGATACGTAGTATGGGATAAATTGATATGAAACTATGTACCATGTTTTTAAGGCCGGATGCCCTCTTTGTTGAGGAACTGTGAAGATAAAATCGTGAAATCGGGTAAGGAGCTGGAGGGTGAACTGTCCCGGCATTTGTCTGGAAGTGAAAACGGGAAACCAGAGGAAACTATTCTCCTGATAGTAACTGAAGGGATATTAAACAAATTATTATTATTATTATTATTATTATTATTATTATTATTATTATCAGCGTAGTGCCGAGCGAGTTGGTTGCATGGTACGGTCGACGGAGATTGTGTTCTGGAGAGACTGGATTCAAAACCTATCATAGGAAGGTGGTTTCTCATTTTCACACCAGGTGATTGCTGGGACTATTCCTTAATGAAGACTGCTGCTCGTTCCTAAGTTCTTACCCTTTTCTGTCCTATCTTCACCGAAAATCTATTTGAATTAGTGCGACGTTAAACCACTATCACTAATAAATTGGTATTCTTCTTCTTGGCAATTTCTCAACTACTTGGAGTCGGCACAGTATGTGGAGTATGCCCAGAAATTTGAAGCCGGATGTTTTTCCTGACGCCAATCCACTGTGGACTGATGTATTCACTATCGTGTTGTTGTTTTCATTCTAGTGGTTTAACGTCGCATTAACACATTGAGCATTCGGGAGATAGTAGGTTCGAACCCCACTGTCGGCAGCCCTGAAAATGGTTTTCCGTGGTTTCCCATTTTCACACCAGGCAAATGCTGGGGCTGTACCTTAATTAAGGCCACGGCCGCTTCCTTCCCACTCCTAGTCCTTTCCTGTCCCATCGTCGCCAAAAGACCTATCTGTGTCGGTGCGATGTAAAGCAACTAGCAAAAAAAAAAAAAAAAAAAAACACATTGAGGGTTTTCGGCGGCAAAAGGATGGAAAATGGCTAAAATTGGGAAGGAAGCGGCCATGGCCTTAATTAAGGTACATACCCATTATTTGCCTGGAGTGATAATGGGAAACCACGAAAAACCTTCCTCAGGGCTGTTGACGGTGGGATTTGAACCCGCTATCTCCCGAATGCAAGGCAACATCTACGTGAGCCTTACCGCACGGCCAACTTGCTCGGTCCATTGTGTGTTTGTATGGTGGTTTATACTATGGTATGTTTATAAAGACATGTATTTAGACGAACACAATCACCCAGTCCCCAAGCTACAGTCATTAATCATTCGCAGTTAAAATCCCTGGTATTGCCGGGGACTGTATCCGGCGCCCTCTGAATCGAAGACCACTTAGCTGACTATTCATCCAAGAAGCCGGACAATAAATACATGAAATAAATACATACATTAATGTGTAGTTTAATAATGATTTTGCTGTTTGTTGCGTGAGAGTGAATTGTACAATATTAGGCAAATGGGGTTTGTTCACCTCATATTATGTAATCCTTAATTCGCTCAATCAATCAATCAATCAATCAATCAATCAATCAATCAATCAATCAATCAATCAATCAATCAATCAATCAATCAATCAATCAATCAATCAATCAATCAATCAATCGGCTTATCTTTGAGTTTTAAGAGATAGATAAGATCGTCTGTATTGGTGGCGAAGTTAGGGCTCTGTGCCCCTCCTTACACTTAACTACTAATTAAGATAATGGAGTGAAATATTTACAAATTCGTTCTCAGTGTTTGTCTATCTCATTGATTGCCTAAGTAACAAATCTTGATCTGTTGAACCATTTTGATTCATACGAATGATACATATCACAGGCAAGTGAAACCACCCGTCATCTGGTAATATGCCTAACGTACACGCTGGCAAGAGCCACAATTGTATTCAGCAGCCTGATCGAGATTGATGGATGCCTTCAGACAGGGTGACAAGTGTTGCCCTTTCGGCGCTGCCGGCCTCATAATTTCCATGGAAGCTGTTGACTGTGTGTTGAGGGAGCCGTGACCCATGGCCCCCTGACAACGACATGAAGCCACGGCCATCTGTCAAGACTTGTCTAGTAGCTCCCCTGGCGACCAACGCTTGTAGCACGAACAGCTAGTCTCCCTGGTGGCACCCATGGCGGACACGCGTTCCGATGCTCATTTGTTCTGCAGTGTGAGGCATAACTCACTACAGTAAAGAACAAGATCTGACCGATGACCTGAATACATGCCGAGGAGGTCCTGACCTAGATGCTGAGTTTTGGTACGGGCTGAATTTCATCTATCGATCCCAGTTGGCAGTCGTTCAGATCAGAGGAGAAGAAGACTGTCGAAATGGGAACTTGACCCGTGAAATTCTGTAGCAGTGAAATGAATCTTTAGGACACTCTGTGTCGTTTAGATAATGTGCGTTATTGTCTAGTTTGTGGCTCATCTTCATCGTTATTAAGCTGTTCGAGTGGGAGGGGGATTCTACTTTTCCATAGGGGAGAAGACATGTAGCTCATTTCCTCAGTTTTAAGAAATACTATTAGTGTGATCAGCTCGAATATGTATTAAACAATTAGGTGGGTCCTGACATTGAGTTAACAATTTCTTATTGTTTGAGGAACTTTTCATTTTCTGGAACTCCTTTCTTTATACGATGGTCAGTATATCGTAGTTTAATGGACCATATGACTTACTTCCAGTGTAGGTATTAACTAAACCACGAATGTGTATTGTAACAGTATGATGTGTTTCTACTAATTCCCCATGAATCTTTTTGTCTGGACATATTTTTTCAATTTTTTTTTCTTTGGAAGGATGTTCATATATAGTTTAGGATCTCCGGAAACCTGATCATCGGCCTCAAGTAGTTTCTATTTAGTGTCTATACTAGCGTACACAATGAATTGTGAAGAAAGCGGACGTGGATAATAACGAAATCATCATACTAGGATATGATTAGGATTGATGTCCGACTCGTTGGCTGAATGGTCAGCGTAGTGGCCTTCGGTTCAGAGGGTCCCGGTTGCGATTCCCGGCCGGGTCGGGGATTTTAACCTTCATTGGTTAATTCCAGTGGCCCGGGGGCTGGGTGTTTGTGCTGTCCCCAATATCCCTGCAACTCACACACCACACACAACACTATCCCCCACACAGTAACACGCAGTTACCTACACATGGCAGATGCCGCCCACCCTCATCGGAGGGTCTGCCTTACAAGGGCTGCACTCGGTTAGAAATAGCCACACGATTTTTTTATTATTATTAAGATTGATTAAAATGAGGACCTATGGAATGTGGTGCTTTACTTTAGGATGGTTAGTTACACGTGACAATCAGTTAAGTTATGCATGAGGATTTACTGGTTCATGAACCGCAAGTGGTTCTTCACGCCAACTACGCGAGTTCAGTGTTCATTGGTGCGATTTTAATTAAATAATTTAAAATGTAACGGAAATATAATTAGAAGTAAAAATCTTGGAATTTATTATTTGCTTACTGTATTGCTGACTTCTTATTTGCTTATTGTCTCAGAATCAGCAAGCGCGACTACACTCATTGCCTATTCGTGTTTTGTTTGTTCCGAACTACATGGTGTTTACGGAGTTTGCGGGTTGCATATCCAGTGATTGGGGGTTTGCCCATAGATACGTGAACTGACGTAGTAGTAGTAGTAGTAGTAGTAGTAGTAGTAGGTCGTTTCATATAGCAATTTAATTGGCTGATAAACCCACCAATTAACACTTAATTAACACTTCCATGTTTTGAGTCCATGGTATTAAACGAAACAAAACCACACACCATGCCGCTACAGCCCCGAAGGGCCATGGCCTACCAAGCGACCGTTGTTCAGCCTGAAGGCCTGCAGATTTTGAAGGATCATGTGGTCAGCACGACGGCAACTCTCGGCCGAAAGTCTTGGCCTTCTAGACCCGGGCCGCCATTTCACCGTCAAATAACTCCTCAATTGTAAATTGTAAGTGAGTGGATCTCAAAAACAGCCCTCAGATCCAGGTAAAAATCCCTGACTTGGCCGGGAATCGAACCCGGTGCCTCCAGGTAAGATGCAGGCACGTTAACCTTACACCGCGGTGCCGACATAATATACGAGACAAAGTAGACTTAATGAGTGTTGTGTTCCAGCGTTTCAGTACAAAGTGGTCCGACTCGTTGGCTGAACGGTCAGCGTACTGGCCTTCAGTTCAGAGGGTCCAGGGTTCGATTCACGGCCGGGTCGGGGATTTTAACCTTAATTGGTTAATTCCAATGACACGGGGGCTGGGTGTATGTGTTTTCTTCATCATCATTTCATCCTCATTACGACGCGCAGGTCGCCTACGGGATGTCAAATAGAAAGATCTGCACCTGGCGAGCCGAACCCGTCCTGGGATATCCCGGCACTAAAAGCCATACGACATTTCATTTTTCAGTACAAAGTGTTCCTTACACTTCTATAAAATAAATGTTAACACCACATGATGATCTGTGATGGTTTTGTGATTTGTATTATAGTATTTCCATGCGTATGAGAAAATTCCTTGCAGCAAACATCCAGCCTCATCAATATTTAAAGGGAATATCACATCACGACCAAAATAAACTCCTCGTCACGAAGTAAAACAGAAATCTGCAAAGATAATCTGAATACACCCTTCTTAAATACACTTGGAAACAGAACATCGCAATGAAGAACTTTCTTCAAATCAAATCAAAACAAAATCTCTTTATTTGCAAATGAGGTGTCTACCTCGGTGGCAAATGGTACACTAAAATACATTGTTGTCAAGCACTAATTTTTAAATTAACAAGAGACGAAGAAAATTTTCCTAGAATACAATATTATACAATTTACGCTAATAATTTGTTCTATTAAACACACACATCATCCTTAATAAATTTATATTGTTTACAAAATTCTACTTATAATATCTTACAAACATAGTCAATTCATATACAGTATGTGAAATTACTTCTAATAATAATATACAACTGGTATAAGATTAAAATTAGCATTGAATTTATTTACATATTTATATTTTACCCATTTTGGAACCTAAGTAGCATAACGACCTGCTGCGTCTTAAACAGAGCCCCTTTTGCCACCACTTTTCAGAGTTCCTGGAGGGCCTTCACAGCTACCGTAGCGGTCCCAGAGCCCTCTAAATCCCCACTGTACTTCACCCCTACAGGCAGTCCCCTACTTTGGCTGTCCAAACTCCATAGACCAGGGGATGGAATTAATTTAATCACACACATTTTTTATTTACAATATCCTGCACTGGTCGAATGCCCTCTAACATTTATTTTCTCTGTTGTTGTTTATTCTCTTCTTGAATATCTGTACAGATTTTGGAAAAGGATCAAACACTACCCCTGGTAAACTGTTCCACTCCTTCACGCCCTTCCCAATGAATGAAAATTTACCCCAATCGCTTCTGCTAAAATTCCTTCTAATTTTGTACTAGTGGTCAGTTCTACCAATATAATTATTTTCCAACTGAAGCCTCTCACGGATATCTATCCATGCTTCTTCTCCTGTATAGGCTCTATATAATCCTATAAGTCTAGTTTTCTCCCTTCTCTTACTTAAAGTTTCCCAACCATGTTCCTTTAACATTTCTGATACACTACTCTTTCTCCTGAAATCCCCTGTTACAAACCTTGCTGCTTTCCTCTGCACACCATCTAGTTCTTTTATTAGGTATTCTTGGTGAGGATCCCAAACACTGTTTGCATATTCCAATAATGGACGAACCATACTTAAGTAACTTTTTTCTTTTAATTCTTTGTTGCATCCTTTAAGTAGCCTCATTATGACATGTAACGATCTGCATGCTTTCCCAACAATGTCATCAACATGACCCTTCCAGTGCAAATTACTTTCAAATCTCACACATAAGTATTTGCACTTGCCATCTTTAGAGATAACTACCTCATCCAAAGTATATTCAAATTCAGTTTTAAAGCTCCTGTTTGTAAATGTTGTAACAGTTGATTTGCCTCCATTACTCTTCATATTATTTTCTTCAACCCATTCTTGGATACTCTCAAGGTCCCTTTGTAATTCTGAGCAATCCTCAATGTTATTTATTTCCCTATAAACAAATATGTCATCTGCATACAATCTTATTTTCTTGATAACGAACTTCTTATAGAATTTTCATAACGAGAAGAGTGGGGTATTATTAAAAACCAACTAACTCGCACGGTTCTCACTTGAAGGCAGTTGGGTGGTAAGAAAGCGCAGTTGGTGTTTAAGGTGTGTGGATTGGTGAAATACAGTAAATACGTATCTCAGTGCTACCAAGGTTGCGTTTAAGTTTGTCTCCTGCCATGACGACGTGATAAATACCCTTCCTGTAACTATCACAGTTCGGAAGAGGCAGTATAGTGAAACTGTCACAGGTTGATAGGTTATTTCGAAAATTGCATAGTATATCAACTCTCAGGATTAATGATGGCGGCTGAGGTATTTATGACAAATTATTACACATTTTATATTGTGAATCAGGATAGAAATATGACTTACTGTTCACCGTATGTGCATTTGTCCTTAGACTTCACTTAATAATTTATATGTAAAAAACAAACAGAGGAAAAACTGGAGTTGGTTTTATAATTAATAAGAAAATAGGGCGGGGGAAAAACTGCTACGACCAGCATAGGGAACGAATTCTTATCGTCAAGAGAGACACCAAGCCAATGCCCATCACAACAGTGCAGGTCTATATGCTTACTAGTTCAGCAAGTCAAGAAAAAATTGAAAGAATATATGAAGACACAGAAGATTTAGTACAATATGTAAAAGTAGGCGAGAATATAATTGTGATGGGAGACTGGAATGCAGCGGTTGGCCAAGGAGGGGAAGGTAATGCCGGGACAAAGGAATGAAAGAGGAAGTCGGATGGTTGAATGCTTCACTGATCATGATTTTGTCCTTACTAATACTTGGTTCAAACACTGCAAACGACGGCTGTATACGTGAAGACCTGGAAGCACAGGAAGGTATCAAATATACTTCATTATGATTAGATGGAGACTCAGAAATAAGCTGTTGGATTGCAAGATCTTCCCAGGAGCTGACGTGGACTCTGACCACATGTTGATGGTCATGAAATGTCATCTGAAGTTGAAGAAATGAAGGAATACAAGAATATGGGTTGTATATGAGTTGAAAGAAAAGAGTGTGAGGGATTGTCTCAAGGAATATGTTGCACAAGGACTAAATGAAAAGGCTGACGGAAACACAATAGATGAAGATTGGGCAGTCGTGAAGAATGACATCAGCAGGGATGCTGAAGAAAGGTTAGTATGAAAGATAAGATAAGTAAGAATCAATGGAGAACTCGGGAGATATTGGACCTGATGGATTAACGGTGAAAATACAAGAATGCAAAACATGAGGAGGGCAGGAAACAATATAGGCAATGAAGTGCTCAGATGGAAAACCACTTCTCGGGAAAGAAGACAAGGCAGACAGATTACAGGAACATATTCAACAACTGTATCAAGGAACGAATTAGATAGTAAGGTTTTCGAACAATCGAGAAGAATGATATCAGTAGGGCTGTTGAAGAAATATTAGGAAGACAGGCAAGATCAAGTAAGAATAAGTGGATAAATCAGGCGACACTAGACGCGATTGACGAACGGCGGAAGTTCAGGATTGCAAAAAATGAGGAAGACAAGAAAGAATATCGGCGATTAAAGAATGAAGTAGATCGAAACTCGAGGTTAGCTAAGTAACAATGGTTAAAAGGGAAGTGCAAGATGCTGAAGATTGTATAGTTGTATGAAAGTTAGCCGCTGCATAGAGGAAGATCAAGAAAACCTTTGTGGAAAAGAAAACTAGGCATATATTATTAACAGGTTAGATGGAAACCACTTCTAGGGAAAGAGTACAAGGTAGAAAGATGGCAGAAACATGTCACTTGTATCAGGGCAAAAAGTAGATAATAAGGTTCTGGAACAAGAAGGGGCTGTTAATGCTGATGAAATGGGAGACCAAATTTTGAGATCAGAATTCGGCAGAGCGTTCAGAAACATAAATTGGAACAAGTTACATGGAATTGATGGCATACACTCACTGACTTAGGAGAATCCGGCATCGTGAGGTTATTCCATTGTGTAAGATGTGTGATACAGGAGAAGTGCCATCCGACTTTAGACAGAATGTTGTTATACCCATTCCCAAGAAACCAGGCTCTGACGAGTGTGAAAATTACCCTACCATTAATTTAATATCTCACGCTTGAAAAATGTTAACGTGTATTATTTAAAGAAGAATGGAAAGACAAGTTAAAAGCGCCGAGCTCAGTGGCTCGGACGGTAGCCCTGACCCCAACTTGAGAGTTTCGATCCTGGCTCCGTCCAGTGGTATTTGAAGGTGCTCAAATACGTCAGCATCGTGTCGATAGATTTACTGTCATGTAAAAGAACTCGTACGGGAAAAAATTATGGCACCTCGGCGTCTCCAGGAACCGTCGAAAAGTAGTTACTGGAACGCAAAATATATATTAATTATTAACAATTTGAAGCTGAGTTGGGAGAAGATCAGTTTGGCTTCAGATGAAATGTAGGAACACGTGAAGCAATCCTGATCCAGTTAAGAAAGGCAAGACCACATATATGATATTCGTTGATCCAGAAAAGGCATTCGATAATGTTGATTGGACCAAGCTATTTGAGATTCTGAAGGTGTTTGGGATCAGACACCATGCAAAGAGATTTATCTACAATCTGTACAAAATTCAGTCTGCAGTGATAATATTCGAAGGATATGAAAAAGAAGCATCAATCCAGAAAGGGAGGAGGCAAGACTGCAGTTCATCTCCTCTTCTTTTCAATGTATATATGGAAAAGGCGGTAAAGGAATTCAAAGAGTTATTTGGAAAAGGAATCAAAATCCTAGGAAAGGAAATCATAACTCGGAGATTTGCCGATGATATTGTTATTTTATCTAAGTCTGCAGAAGGTCTGGAGAAATTGCTGTATTGTATGGACACAGTCTTGGGGAAGGAATACAAGATGAAAATAAATTAATTAAAAACGAAATTAATGGAGTGCAGTCGACTGAACTCAAGTAATGCCAGAATTATTGGATTAGGACATGAATTATTAAAGGAAGTATATGAGTATTGTTATTTGTGTAGCAGAAGAACTAATGAAGGCAGAAGTTAAGAGGACATCAAATGCTGACTAGCACAGTAACGGAAGTCCTTTCTTAAGAAAAAAAAAATTACTCAATACGATCATTGACGTAGGAATTAGAAATTGGTTTTTAAAGACTTTCATCTGGACGTTGCCTTGTATGGTGGTGTAATATGGACGATAACCAGCTCAGAGAGAAAGAGGATGGAAGCTTTTGAGATGTGGTGTTACAGAAGAAAGCTGAAGGTGAGATGGGTAGATCGAATCACGTATAATGAGCTACTGAGTCGAATTGGTGAGAGGAGAATTATTTAACGAAATTTGACTAGAAGAAGTGATAGATTAATAGGACCCGTCTTAAGACATTCCGTACTTGTTCAGTTGGTTTTTGAGATAATATAGATGGTAAAAACGGCAGGGACAAACCAAGCTAATAATATCACAGATTTGGGTAGTTGTAGGATATAGTAAATAGTTACGTAGAAATGAAAAGTTTAGCACAGGATAGGGTGGCATGGAGAGCAGCATCAAACCAGTCTCTGGACTAATCACCCAAGCAACAACATTTTATATGCAAATGTATCAAACATTATAAATGCTAATTGCGCTAAGTCAGTGAAATGAACGCAGTTCTTAGTTAATTGACCAGTAAGCCCTACCTTATTTCGCTATGAATGAAATTAGTTTTCATTTTTGAGATTGTATGATTAACCACAGATAGATAATTTTTGCACTTTACCAACTTCAGTTAGCAGAAAATTGCTTCATATCTGAGAGTTGAATTTTCCTTCCAAACAAAGTGATACGATAAATCAATGGTGAAAGTAATAACTTAACTCATAGATGAGGCGCTGAAGAACACATACAAACACATGCATATTTCTACATTAATAAACCTGCAGCATTTTCAGCACCCTTTTTCTCCTGTTTTGCAGCCTCTTCATCCTCCTCCTCTTCTTCTTCTTTTTGTGAACCCAGTTCTCTGTCTAGAATATTTCTTCTTCTCCAGTGATCATCGCAGAATTTGATACTTTCTGCTTAGCGGCCATCGACATCTTTTTGTGTTTGCTATTTGTTTTACGTCGCACCGACACAGATAGGTCTTATGGCGATGATGGGATTGGAAAGGCCTAGGAATGGGAAAGAAGCGGCCGTGGCCTTAATTAAGGTATAGCCCCCAGCATTTGCCTGGTGTGAAAATGGGAAACCACGGAAAACCATCTTCAGGGCTGCCGACAGTGCGGTTCCAGGATGAAAGCCGAGAGTAGTATATATCACGTTCTTCATATTTACAAGTTTAGAAATGTTTTGCACTATTGTTAGTTACAGTATACATTTATTTCTTCTATATCTCTACGGATTTCTCCATCTAGATTTTTACACTATTGCATTTCCATAATAATTACTTAGTTTTCTAATTGCGGCATTGGTAAGCCCCGAGAATGATCATCAATCTGAACATCCTTCACTTTCCAAGTCTGTACCATCTGTCGCAAACCTGTTCCTAGACTTTTAGCACCGTGATTCATATATTCGTCTTTCTTTAAAACAGTACCCCCACCGTATACCTTCTCACTGACCAAGTGGCTGAAATTTTTTGCATCACTAGCTGAAAGTACAGTAGTATACGTATATTGCAATCTTAAATGGTCCATGAAATTTCTTCTCGCCAGGCACTGAATATGGAAAATAATACTGTGGAATGATCCACAGGGAAGAGAGATATATTAATGTGGAATAATTGAAAATCGATGTATTGTACATTTTTGGTAAAACATTCAGAGAACAAAGCGTAGAGACATGATGTTCAGGACTTACCCTTCCGAGCAAACATAGAAATGGTTCGGACGACATCTTGTTTGATCTCGGACATTCTTGGTATAGTCTATAAATCAGAAGAAACGCTGTGTCTGTCACAAAAGTAAATGTATATTCGTTAATCTGATATTCAACCATTATTATGAATACGAAATATGTTGCTCTTAAGCAATTTGATGTTAGGATGATATTTAACAGATGTCAACCAAATTCTAATTTTAATTGTTCTTTGGAGAAATGGTACAGTAGTTAAAATGATATGAGGGCATGGCTATATTTTCATGGCAGATGGAAATTTTCATTATTGTTCCGGATGATGATAATATTTATGCTACTCAAAGCGATCGTGCTACATTCCGAATTGGAGTGTTTGAACATAATAATGTTTATATCGTTGAACGTGTATGTCACTGGCAATGAAATGCAGGAATTTTATAGAATATCTGCCGATGGCTGGCAAAGTGTTAAATCTTGTTTTATCATTATGTTATACCTCTCGAAATTATCTGGGAGGTTTAGAGAGTGTAAAAAGACTATTAGGTTGAAGTGTGAAAATAAAATTAAAAAATTTAAAGAGGAGAACATGTTTAATGAGATGTTAATGCAAATCGCGGAACTAATATAAAAGTACAGGGCTCTTATTCAGTTGTACAGAAAATTGGATTAATGCTGAAAATTCTTAGTTTTCAAAAGTTACTTAAAAATGCTTATCTAATTACCAGATGAGCCTTATGAATTACCAACAACTGGGGTAACTACAGTAAAAAACTAGTTTAGAGTTTAAGCAGTATATTTTAAAACTGTATTTTTCTTCATTTCCACTTCGTTTGTGAACCTACTACTAAATATGGTTTTCGGTTTATTTGTACTAGATTTTGGCCGCAGTCACCTATGTTCCCGTACGTCGCCCCAGTTGACGTTGTGTGAAATAACTTGTTCAAGATCTTTAACATATAATTGAAAATTACTGGTTCCCTCTTGAGCTGGATAAATTACTTTGCTTTTTTTTCTCAGCAAACATATTATATCGCTTCGGCAGCCAATTGTCCCGAGGTTGTTCCTTATTCGTAGTCATTTTATTCTTTAACACATCCTCCACGAGCTTCTGATAACATTTATCCGTGAAAATAAAAATATATTTTGTAAAACCGATATTTAATACAATGAACTCAATTTTGTGGAGATTCTGGCCCAGGTGTTGGGAATCTCGAACAGCCCTGAGTAAAATACTGGACTGATCTGCTTCGTTGTGAGGCGTGCCTGTAGGCTATACAGCAGTGACAGAGGATGAATTTAAACACGAAAGATCATGAAACGTAATATTTTCAACATTTTGACTCTGAATTTGTCATTCTATAAAATTCTTTCTTTCTTTCTTAATCTGTTTACCCTCCAGGGTTGGCTTTTCCCTCGGACTTAGCGAGGGATCCCACCTCTACCGCCTCAAGGGCAGTGTCCTGGAGCTTCAGACATTGGGTCGGGGATACAACTGGGGAGAATGACCAGTACCTCGCCCAGGCGGCCTCACTTGCTATGCTGAACAGGGGCCTTGATGGGGGATGGGAAGATTGGAAGGGATAGACAAGGAAGAGGGAAGGAAGCGGCCGTGCCCTTAAGTTAGGTACCATCCCGGCATTTTCCTGGAGGAGAAGTGGGAAACCACGGAAAACCACTTCCAGGATGGCTGAGGTGGGAATCGAACCCACCTCTACTCAGTTGACCTCCCGAGGCTGAGTGGACCCCGTTCCAGCGCTCATACCACTTTTCAAATTTTCGTAGCAGAGCGGGAATCGAACCCGGATCTCCGGGGGGTCATTCTATAAAATGCATAGAAAAATTATGAAAGGACTTTGCTTTTCATACTTTCCCATTTGATTTTTGGCATTTCATACAATTTTTTGCCATTCTTTTAACAACTATTTTGTTTTCATTTTTTTTTCTTTGCTGTTGGCTTTACGTCGCACCGACACAGATAAGTCTTATGGCGACGATGGGACAGGAAAGGGCTAGGACTTGGTAGGAAGCGGCCGTGGCATTAATTAAGGTACAGCCCCAGTATTTGCCTGGTGTGAAAATGGGAAACCACGGAAAACCATCTTCAGGGCTGCCGACAGTGGGGTTCGAACCTACTATCTCCCGAATACTGGATACTGGCCGCACTTAAGCGACTGCAGCTATCGAGCTCGGTAAAAACTAATTTTTAAACATTGCCTGTAACGTATAGACTAGCTCGTGTGTGTACAGTTTCATTACCGTTTCATGCTTTAGATAATATTTTATTTTTTTCATCCAGTCACATTATTTGAAATTGCGAACCAACAAAGAATAAGAATCTCACATGTAATTATGTTTATCTGAATCCAAATTCTATCTAGTGTACGACTACGTTATCAAAGTTAAGCGGATGTGAAGTCACAAGAATTTCAGTTGTTCCAGCAGGCCAAGATGTCAGCCCTATTATCACGCCGCTCCCACGGCCAGATCACAAAGCGCCCCTCTCCTCTCGTCCTTTTCATGGGATGGAAACGAGATCAAAGGCAAAAACCGCGAGTTTGAGGTACGTGGAGAGAGACAGACACAACATCACATTGAGAGCTATTAAGTTATTCAGTGCTTTTAGGAGGAAGCGCAGACCGCAAGGGGACATGCCTCGTACCACGACATACTTTTAATATTTCCTTGCGGCGCTTTACATCTAGAGCACAGCAGTCTTACTTTCCAGTACGTGAAAGAGATGGTTTTGCGATGAGCATTGAGTGAAGTTTCCCTAGAATATAAAACATACAACAATATGCTGTCCGCTTCTGTGGTGTAGTGGTTAGCGTGATTAGCTGCCACCCCCGGAGGCCCGGGTTCGATTCCAGGCTCTGCCACGAAATTTGAAAAGTGGTACGAGGGCTGGAACGGGGTCCACTCAGCCTCGGGAGGTCAACTGAGTAGAGGTGGGTTTGATTCCCACCTCAGCCATCCTGGAAGTGGTTTTGCGTCGTTTCCCACTTCTCCTCCAGGCGAATGCCGGGATGGTACCTAACTTAAGGCCACGGCCGCTTCCTTCCCTCTTCCTTGCCTATCCCTTCCAATCTTCCCATCCGTCCACAAGGCCCCTGTTCAGCTTAGCAGGTGAGGCCGCCTGGGCGAGGTACTGGTCATACTCCCCAGTTGTATCCCCGACCAAGAGTCTGAAGCTCCAGGACACTGCCCTTGAGGCTGTAGAGGTGGGATCCCTCGCTAAGTCCGAGGGAAAAGCCGAACCTGGAGGGTAAACAGATGATGATGATGACAACAATATGCTAATAGCTGTCCCCGCTGTCTAGGGATTTCTTTCCAGTCTCTCACCCGCAGGCTGCGGGTTCGATTCCCGGCCAGGTCAAGGATCATTACCTGCGTCTGAGGGCTGGTTCGATGTCCATTCTTCCTACGTGATTACCGATGACGAGTTATCTGACTGTGAGATTCTTGAGAAGTGAATGTAATAGGTTCGCAAAATCTATTTTTCACCAGCGGACAAGAGAAAGAACGTTTATTTCTATGGTTGCATTGCAGTATTATTATAACTTCAACACCTTTTGTTAACCAGTTGCGTACCCGTACTGTTTTTGGCAATGATTTTCTTGGAAATAAATATTTGGTGGAGACTCATTTATATTGGTATAGTGACTCGGAGACATAATTCTCACATTTACAAGTACAAAAGGAAACATCGAGATATTCGGAGGACGGTGTCACATCGCGACCGCCTTCTCCCCGTTCCCCACCCGCAGCCAACTGAATGACTGACTGCTCCTTGGCAAACTATTTACTAGCCCATTAACAATCTTGTCTTTCTCTTCAGTGGCGATTCTGTGTAGGTTTGCAGAGTGTGTGGTCTGTCAGGACGGTAAAAAACGGGATAATCAATCCTCAGCATATTCAGTACGGTGCATACTCGTGCAACAAGGAGACCATTTCAGTGTCAGAGACGTGAGACTTTCGAAGGACTATAGTCACGGTGCGTGTATGATGGACACGCGATTTGTCGTCCATAAGGATGAATTCTGCCCGGAAATTCGGGTGAAAAGTTTCTACAATGGGTTGAAATATATTCCCTCGACAATGAGAAGTCTAGAATGACCAAAAGTAGTGGTGGGCAAAACTCTCGTTCGAGATACTCGAGACTGACGTCACCACTCTCGATGCATCTTCGAGGTCTACGTAGGGATGGGCATAACTCTCGTATGAGTTACTCGAGCCTGACGTCATTATCTCGATGCATCTCGAGGCACGCTCCAATTGGACCTCAGCCAGGACGAATATGGTAGAAACAGAAATGATTAGCAAACATTGAACTCGAGCTATTAGTATGGCTCAGTTGGCTAAATAGCATCGTTGGTTATTATTCTCCGCTACGTTTTGTGGTGGTTCGAATCTTCTCTTCAAAGAATTTTTTATTTTGCAATCGGAGTTTCGGCTACCAAACACACGCCTGTTCGTGCAGAAACAGCCAAATCGCTAATAGAAGTAATTGTAACGTTACTGAACATACAAAATAACCAATATATAATAAAATCTCTTCCACTTGAGCACATGCAATATACACCAATCATAATGTAAACAAACCTGATTACCTCGTGGCCATGTCATCAGATCAGTTAGCTTTGTATCTGTATTGCACTGAAAAATAGTACTCATAATAATGTTATTTGTTTTACATCCGTCCTAAATGCTAGTTCTTGACAGATGCCGGGGTGTGGGAATTATGTCCCGCAGGAGTTCTTTAACGTGCCGGAAGCCAACGACATGGAATTGTTACCTTTAAAACAGTACACTGACAGAAAATACTGAACACACTGTGATAAAAGTGTACGTGTTTCTACAGAGGGTTATCCCATTACTGTGTTTTGTGTTGTGCGTTTTGGTTATTACATATTACAGGCTTTGTTACTCTGGGTTTTGTGTTGTACGTTTTGGTTATTGAATATTGCAGGCCTTTTCTCTGTTGTGAAGATATTTCCACAGAAATAAGGTTGTTTGTGGTAATAAATCCGAAAAAATCATAATTTAATTACCGGTTCTACTCTATAACGAGCCACCGGAGACTACGGGTACCTTCTACCAATATACACAGAAGGTTTCCCTCAACAGTTTCCGAAAGTTTGTCGACGGAATTCGGCTTCATCCTGTGTATGTGCCTTCAGGTTGGATAATATTGTGGCTGGTCTTGAATGATCCTTTTCATGGAAACGATCAATTTGTTACCATACTTATATAAAAATATCGATAGTCCAGAATGAGACTTAACCCGAGAACGAGTCCCTTTTCAGATACATGCACACATACACCAGTATCTTTATGCCATTACCGGTATATTTTCCGTTCTGTTAAAATTATTACACAACTCGATGCGTCGTAAAAGAAATGGTTTCAATAAAATGTTTAAAATATGTCACACTCTTCATTACTATTTATTTCACATACCCAGTTCCCGAACCATAGGAACTAATCAATGAAGAATAAAATGTTTTACCTAGCCGAGAATTGAACCAGGAAGTACTTGGACCAAGCGCCAGCACGCTAACCATTTCGCCGTGGAAACGGACAGTGCGTAAGTAAAATACAGGAAGTACAGGTATTAATTTGACTGCGAGTAGATTAAAAAGAACTGGGCGTATCGTCATTAATTGTTATAATGATGTTATTTACTTTACGTCCCACTAACTACTTATTAAGATTTTCGGAGACGTCGTTAGTTGATCAGCAGGCGTAGTATAGCGAGGAATAACATGCGCATGTTGTCCCGATTCAAACTTCGAGATAGGATTACCGGTACGAGTCATGGACTGCATCACTTGCTCGAAATGCATCGAGAGCTCTCGATACGTTTCCCAGCACTGCCTCGAGACAAAGAGCTCATGCGCCTGACGTCACTATACGGCGTCGAGATAGCATCATGAGGCACGTACTGTATCGCTTGCTCAGAATGCATCGGGAGCTTTGCATCACGCGACCCATCACTAACCAAAAGAGACGTGCGGTGATCCCGTGTATTACCACCCTAAGATATCGCATTGCCTTCACGTTAATGTACTCACTTTACACTCACAAGGGGTATGATAGTCGAGTAGCATTATCACTAACATGTCACCGAGATGGGCGCAGTAACAAGACACGTCGGGCGTTCATTGAAAATCAGTACTGAACTGTCCATGCTGAAAAATATCGTGTTTATCAGTAACTTAACACGAGAAGCGTGATATCAAAATGGAAGACCTTGCCCTCGCGATGTCTGTAAAGACTGCACCATACAGTCTGTTTCTTAGTGTTAACACTCACAAGAGGCGTTTTCTCGTAACCGCCACGAAATTGTTATTCAGCATGATAGCATCGACTCGGCATTCTCGAAGACGAAAGTCTAGCAAGTAGCAGTCGTGGCGATCCGTATGAAGAAAGCGGTCATCACTATAGGAATGAATATGATGATTCTAAGTCCCAATCACTTCACTTCCATCGTGGATAGTTCTTTCAGGAACAGTCAGATATTGAGATTGTTGTTCTCCCTGTACACGTTGCCAACGGCCTTAGCCGTATTGAAACACTGGATCCCGTGAGGTCTCCGAAGTTAAGCAACATTGGGTGTGGTCAAGATTTGGATGGGTTGTCACGCGCTGTTGTTTGTGGGAAAGGGAATGGAGGAGCGGAAGGGAACTGGCCACCCTACCGTACGTAAAATCCGGCTCAGGCACACCTCTGCGGCGGCTCGGACCTGCCTTCGGGCAGAATACACCCTTGCTTATTTACTGTATAATTTAAAGCACTAAATCTTGAGATTTTCCTTCTTTCTTTTAAAACTTTTAAATTTGATAATCTGAATGAACAACAATAATATAAAGATGAGCTCGTCGGCTCCCAAACCACAATCAGGTACAATAGAGAAAATTATCGGCACAATAATTTACAAGTGATGAACCATATAGCGCTAAATAGGTACACTCTTACAAGAGCATGTTTGCTCCACTCATTTATATTCCAGGAGACTGAGCTCCAAAAGATTACTGTAGTCCAGCCTCGGAGAGGCACAAGCTTCTTACAAATTTATGCCGTACAGAATTCCAATAACTCTGTTTACAGTCACTTCTGCACAACAGTCTTTAACACATTCATCGATGAGCAATGGCCAAATAAACAGAGACAATGAATGCCCATTCTATATGGCCTCAAATTAAAAATAAAAGGTTTAACGCGAACGGCCATGGACAAAAGGCTCGGAGGCGAAACACTTACACTCATTTTAGAAAAACACTTAAAACCTTAAATGGGCTTATGGCTCGAAGTTGCAGAGGTTAAGTCTGTACTACAGAGGGGTGACAAAATGCGAAATATTAACTACCAAAGCAGTGTGAAGAATATAGAGGTTTCGAAAATTTGAGTCACCCCATACCAAGTTGAATGGGAATCGACAGATGGTGAACACTCTTTGTTCCCTTAATTTACATGTTTCCCAGCAAGGATTTCAACAGAGTCTTCAGACTTGCCGAATATTTACATTTAAACTATGACTTTTTTGCTAGGTGCTTTACGTCGCGCCGACACAGATAGGTCTTATGGCGACGATGGGATAGGAAAGGCCTAGGAGTTGGAAGGAAGCGGCCGTGGCCTTAATTAAGGTACAGCCCCAGCATTTGCCTGGCGTGAAAATGGGAAACCACGGAAAACCATTTTCAGGGCTGCCGATAGTGGGATTCGAACCTACTATCTCCCGGATGCAAGCTCACAGCCGCGCGCCTCTACACGCACGGCCAACTCGCCCGGTAAACTATGACTTTAGAACTGTACATTAATAAAATAAGATTGAAACCTTCCCCTCAAGTTATCTACCTCTATCTGTCACATATTAAGAGATGTCTGCCATTACCTTGTATTGTTGGGCCTTCCAAAATACCGGTCTGCAGTCCCTGCCTCCTAATTACGCCGCACACACACTAGACCGGAGCGATGAAGATGACAATACGGCCCAAAAGCGCCCAGCTTTTATAGCATCTCAGAGGGGAAAGTTCCAGAACTCTGTTGTAGATAGGCTGGATGCCTGTACACACCCCCAGTTTTCATTGGCTAGAGAATACAAAATTCCTGATTGGTTAATAAGTAAGGAAGAAGGAGGCGGTAGGAGTGGTGACAACTTTAACACATTAAAAAACAATCAGAAAGGTTTGCCAACTTTAAAAATTTGAAATTCCCTCAAGAATTAATTGTCCTTAATCCCGCCAGAGGGGCACATAGGCCGATAGCAGAGACGTCTAATGGTTGAAGGTCAAAGTACCTTGTTTTACGTTAGTTCAAGATTCATAGCACAGATGGTCTTTTAGAAGGCGCGCAGTCCAACGGGACGGAGGTGTACCCCCGGTACAGTTATTATTATTATTATTATTATTTTTATTATTATTATTATTATTATTATTATTATGATCTTCTTTCTTAACCTGCTTAACATCCAGGGTTGGGTTTTCCCTCGGACTCAACGAGGGATCCCACCTCTACCGCCTCAAGGGCAGTGTCCTGGAGCTTCACCCTGGGTCGGGGGATACAACTGGAGAGAGGATTACCAGTACCTCGCCCAGGCGGCCTCACCTATTATGCTGAACGCGGGCCTTGCGGGGGGATGGGAAGATTGGAAGGGATAGACAAGGAAGAGGGAATACACACAACAACATTCGTTGACCCTTAATTTGCCGGTCATTTGGCGAATCATTCCTGAACATTTTACATAATATTTTACACTTTTGACCACCCATCCATTTGGGTGGTGGAACCATTGATTTCTGAAGGTGTCAATTCCACCGTTGTGAACACAATGACCATTGATGGTCATGGACCAATTACCTGTTGGCCAAGTGGGTACGATCACATGAATCATGTCATCGCCTCCACTATTATTAAGATGAGACCAACCCGGGATACTACAAAACTCTCCCCGGGTTCCTAACCAAGATATGTTAATCGTTAACTGAAGGAAACGACAAAGAGACTCTAACCTAATAGTCCAGATGGAGGGATTTGCCATCACATTACAAATATCAACTTAACTTACTATTTACAACAACTCGACATAATTACTTTATTTCGCCAGCTGACTTCCCTAGTATCATTCAACATCATCATCCGAAATAATTCCATTTTTCACTATTATTATTATTATTATTCTCAAAAATAATTTAATAAATTCTTCTTCTTAATCTTCTTCAAATAATTATTGTTATTAGTTTGAAAATTCTATATTTCAATTTCAATTCCCACGACTATTATTAGGCTTAATGCATAACCCCTTTACAATTATGGTCTAGTTTGGCACTTAATCAATTAAAACATGATTTACTTTGAATATTATTATTATTATTATTTCGAAAATTTATATTTTAAATTCCCATCTTTTAGAATTTAGTCACATACGTTAACTCCCAATATGAACCACGAAGATCCGATTTCCTATCTCTCTGGACCTAATAACGGTATTCGAACCCGCAACCTTATTTTCGTACTGTCGTTAATTTATGGGAACACCATGTCCTCCCAAGACAAATCTCAAATCCCATGACACCTCGCAGTTGGGCAAATACATCCAAACTCTGCAAGTGCTAAATTATTCCTTCCATTTCATTTTGAAGTCCATTTATTCCACTGGAACTCATCAAACATTTAATTCACTAATTAATCTTCGGTGCGTGGACTCCTGCCACTCGTGACACCGAATTGGCATTTTATATCGACGTAGTCCCCAAGATCCATCTATTTCTTCTTCATCATCAGTACGATTCATTTTTATCTCATGCCGGATATTTGTCCCGCCCGACTTCCAACTTCAAAATTTGGCTCAAAGCACTCTGGGCTTTCATCATAGCGTGACCATCATATACAAGTTCCTCTATCGCTTTTAAAAGAATAGTTATGATTATTATGGAGTCCAAAAATGTTAAATCAACAATTAAAGTAAAAATCAAATTTACTGCCTGAATTAAATTCTTCGACGCCACATGTTATCTCCACATTGAAATTATTTAACTTGCAATCATTCCATCAACATAAGCCCGTGCCATTATTCACAAGGCATTATTATTAAATACGCATTTACACATTACTCATGTTCATTTATCACTCCGATACTTCTACTGATTATTATATTTCTGTCCACTGGCGAAACTTCGTGGCACCAATAATCATCGATGTTTACAGACAATTCAATGGACTTCATTCCGTCTCACAACAGTTAAAATAACTTGGAAACCCTCTATCTCTGGATACTCTGACTACCTGCCTTAATATCTATAAAGTTTCCGATAACGGAAAACACTTTGTATCACTTCTAAATTAATATTAATCTTATCTTTACGTGAAACGTGCTCCACGTATAATTACAGACAATTCAAGCACTTGAATACACAAATCAACCCTACTATACTCTATTAAATAAGCAAAATTATGATGAGTGCTTGATCTAATTATGTACATATTAATTTGTCCCTTTGTCTATCTATCTCTGAATTTATGCGAGCCGAAAACGGCTCGTTTCACAATCAAGTTACCATAATTAAAGAATATGATTTCCTCCAACTAACGATCGCAATCTACAAATTTATATTAAGGGGTACTCATCTCAGCCTTGTAGTTTGCTAAACTGGACGAGGAGCATAGCCCTCACCCATGTTTAGCACTGCATCCTACTGGTATTCATGCCAGCTTGAAGAGGTAATCCGTGACACTTTTTAATATCACGCATTTTAAATCTTATAAAAAAACAAATAACATTTGCACTTGGAATAAGTTCCACTCTAACTTTAACATATAAATTTCACACTCTTGGCTTTTTATCTAGCCCACTTAATGGAAATATACATTATTCGTTCCTTTCTCGGACACTAGGAACATGTAATACCTCGGTATCACCTTCAACGGCCCGGCGCGCACTCGACTTTTCCCGTCTCACGTTCGCGTAGCTGACCAGGTATCAGTTAGTAATTGACTGTGTACTTGGTGAAATTACGTCGAACAGCCACGACCGTTCTCACGTAACGTACTTCCTATCCTTGATATAGAACCTCACACTTCTATCCGTAGGTTTTGATTTAAAGCGTTCTGTAAATATTCGAACTCCTGCTAGTAGACTGTTCAAGATTGTAATACGAATTACTTCACGTCATGGTTCACTGTGCTACGTAATATTATAACCCCTCAAGCAATATTCCACGAGTGAATACACACACGTACTGGCGTAGTAACGGCTCGAACAACTCTTCACCAGTCAGTTACTTCCGTCCCCATGACCCTGTATTTATATTCGTCTTACCTCCCATCCGACTTCACGAGAGGTCATCTTGAGCATGCATTTCCAATATCCTCATTCGACTATTTGCGGCTCTGCCAGTGGCTTAAACTTAGGATCCACTGATGTAATTATGTTATTTTATCCTCTATGCCAATTCTCAAATAATATCGTTCGCTGGTAATTAATATAATCGTGAATTTAGCTCCTATATCCCAGGCGGGGATTTCGCGCCGTTTTGTAGCATCTCTCGCCTGCAGCCAATCAACGGATATCGTCCATAAATTCTCAGAATTACACTAGTCAATCTCCCTCAATTAATAACTTTTATTATATGGTTAGGCTTCTAAATTTCACCTTATCTCGAATTTATAAATCACTTCCTTCTATAAATTTAATCCGTGGAGTTAACGTTGATAGTGCTTCTTACAATACGAAGTTGTCGTGCCTGCTTCTGGCCTGCGATTTTTACGATTGGTCCCAGCTTACGCGTTACTGAGAAGTTTCATATTTTTTCTTTAAGTACCAACCTTGCGTTCAGCCCTCGCTAGTACATTCGAGATCCCCTGACGTCATTTCTTGGAACTCTGCACTCGGCCCATCCAGTGTTTAGCACTATAACTTCGCCCGCGGCTCTGAAACATTTCCACTGACTTGAAAATAACTCTTGCCTTTCTCTTCCCCCTCGTCACAATTTCTGAGAATACTAATTCTGTTGGCCATTGTATTTCTTAATCATAGAGGCGACAACAGTCTGTGGCAGGTTTTACAATACCATCTCGGCCTGGAATGTACTTACAATATATAAAGTAAGATATTCTTGCTTCTGCAAATGAAATATATATTTCTCAATAATTAATTACAATTGAATGACGCCTATCACACCCCCACCAGGGCGCAATACCGAATGATGGTAAAGAATCGTGAAAGTTCTGTACCAAAGCAATGTCATGCGCAGAGAATAGGACGGCTGAATGACTAGAAGTAATATGGACATAACCCGCCGTCAATGACAACCCGTGATAGCCGAGCGTAATGGAAGTTGGAAGAGGAAAACAGTGCTCGTCAGACCGAGATTCAAGTTGATCGTAGAATGAATATTTTTATTTCGCTGTTAATGTTCATATGAGTCGCGTTGTTTAAAACAAATCTAAATCATGATCAGTTATCATATTGCAGGCACTTTGATATATTTATTTCTAGGCAGTTCTTAAAAGAGCTATTGGCAGTGAAGTAAGCTATTAACATCTGAGATGCAATGGGCTTGTGTATGGCGATTCGATTAATGGAGCAAATTTTCAAAATTACCATCTCCTACGCTAATGCAAATCTGAGCACGGTTTAGAAGGACATTCTTGCTGCAACACATGTGGTAAAACCTACCTGCAGGCTTCAGTGATGACCCTCCGTAAATGATTTGAGCTCTCTGGCTCCTGTTCATAAGCTTTCTCTTTTAAATAACACCAGAGGATAAAATCTAGTGGGGTAACCTATTATCTCGCACCACGCGTTGACTCCTCATTGTATTTGAAATCGAGATCCTCTTACTCAGTGAGGATTTTCAAAGCCCCAGTAATGGATGTTGCGACGATTAACAGTTCCGTTGTTTTGAAATCTGTATTCGTCACCTAAAGAGAATGTCCGTTAAGAAATCCGCGTCAGCGTCAACTCTTTGCAATATCCATTGTGAAATTTTTATCCGTTTTTAAAAGTCATCTCCGTGAAGTTCCTGTTGTAGTTGTTGATGGTAGGGGTGGAACGTATGGCGGTGCAATATGCGCTGTAAAGATTACGACGTGCTCTGTTATGTGCCCTTCGAGTCGAACGTGCGCAATTGCGTGTTTGAATGGGTGTGTCATAATGTTGACATTAAGTGCAGTGCGCTTCAGTCGTTGTACAAGAACCTCGCACAACAGCCCCGAAGGGCCTTGGCCTACCAAGCGACCGCTGCTCATCCAGAAAGCCTGCCGATCATAAGGTGTACTGTGGTCAACACGGCAAATCCTCTCGGCCATTATTCTTCGCTTTCTAGACCGGGAGTTCGTTGTAGCCGTTTGCCATATGAAAGTCACATTTTATTATTTCTTTCTTATATATGCTTCGTTTATAACGGAAGAAAATGTCTTTTGAGACTTAAGGAAATTAAACCTTAATCACGAATACCTTTACGAGTATAATACAAACATGAAATTGAAAAGCTCGTAATTTTATTCGAACTCCGAATTCCCACAAACGATCCGACGCCGGCTGTGACTAGTAGCATGTAGCCACTCCAGGCTACAAACAGTCGGCGTCTTAACCCTGTGGTAATGGAATAATCTAGGCTATCGCTTCGAATCTGTTGTATTTACAAGTTATGAACTCGAATGTGCATACAGGTTTAACTTGCTGCAAACACCACAATGTCTCTCTTAAGCCCAGGTAATTGCAACAATTTCTTACGTGTAGAGATGTACCTACTCTTTTACTTAGTTGAATGTGTCCTGCATAATATCACAGGTGATAATCAAAATGCACTTATCCATAGTCGGTGCTTACGTGGTGATATTTATTACGTTTATTTATTATAACTTGCTTAGAAGAATGTGTGGGAGTTCGGAAAAGTCAAGTCTTCGAGAGGGTGCCCAGGCGAGTGCGAGATGAAAATTTAAAATAAAGATGACTCAAGAAGAGTTTAAACTCCCTCTGCTCCAAACAGCCTAACTCGTCGCCATAAGACCTATCTGTGTCGGTGCGACGTAAAGCCACTAGCAAAAAAACCAGCCTATCCAAGTACACATTCCACGCATAATTCCACGTAGCTACTTCCAGCGCAGAAACATACCTTTTATAAGTCTGTATTCACGGGAAGCGCGAAAGTTCTCGCTTCGAAAAGTTGCTGATGTCCCGGTTTACACCTTTATTGAACGCTCTGACGCAAGTAATCACATGACACAAGCTATCACATCTGCTGTGCAGCATTTGCATGTCATAGATTATAGAAGACTATGAAAAACACGCTTCTATCAATTTCGATGTGATGAGGCTATACAAATGCCGGTGAACTGACATGTCCGTACTAGGCCCTAATCTCTCACGTTTCCATGATACAGCGACCACCCTTTTCTATCAAAACAAAATGGCCTCTTGGACCAGTCATGTGCACAATTCTCTACCGACAGCTATAGGAGTGGCTAAGGTTTGTACAGTACAGTAATATTTCGTAAAAAATTGCTAGAGTATTGTACACCGTTCTGCATAAAATGGCACAGTGTTTTCGAGATGGGCCTCATTTATTAACACCTCCTGTAGAGTGTCTGCATTGTGCGGGGAAGTACATATAGGTAAAATTCCACATAAAATTACTGCAAGATGTAGCGTAAGGTAGGACTATGAGACGTTTAATTCCTAGCTGGTTGCAAATGTTCGGGAAAAGATAGGGGCAGCTGCACTACCCGGTATATTGAATGTGGCTAGTACACATTAAAAGTCCGCGGTCTGCTTTTACGACCTAGATGAATTCTGAGGAGAACAAGACGTGCATTTTGCAAAATGAACGGTATTTATAAAACAGTGTTAAAATCAGTGTGTAACGGTCTCTTGGATATACTGGATATATCAGAATACCGTGTGCCGGTGGTACGATCTCCGAGACTTGCGTGTTGTTACAAAAATACGCGAAGTGCGTCTTTGAACTTCGTCATTGTGTGTAGTAACTCACCATCATCTTGAGTCACTAAGGAAGAGAAGCCATGATTCCCCATGTACTTCTATTTCAGATGTAGCTCTTTTATACATGTTGAAATGTTAAGGAGGGGAAGGGAACTTTCCAGTCTTTTGTTTATTTGTGTAGGGTTAATAGGTATGATTATTTTTTCATGTAGCCTCCGTGGTTCAGGCGGCAGCGCGTCGGCCTCTCACCGCTGGGATCCGTCGTTCAAATCTCGGTCGCTCCATGTGAGATTTGTGCTGGACAAAGCGGAGGCGAGACAGGTTTTTCTCCGGGTACTCCGGTTTTCCCTGTCATCTTTCATTCCAGCAACACTCTCCACTATCATTTCGTTTCATGTGTCAGTCATTAAACATTGCCCCAGAGGAGTGCGGCAGTCTTCGGCAGCCGGCACAATTCCTATCCTCGCCGCAAGATTGGGGCTTCATTCATTCCATACCAGACCCGGTCACTGACTGGATAACAGGTTGTAGGTTTTCATTTCATTGGTTTTCATGTATGTATGTTGATGAAACGTTCAATACTAGCTAGGTGATATCAAGTTAGTCTGGAGGAGTTATTACAGGTATATAACATAGCTGCAGTTCTCAACTTGTTCATAGTGTTCAGGGGTCAGATGTACCAAAGATATATACACGCCACGGAGAAGAGAGAATGATCATGCTTTATTAAAATTAAATTCGAGGGATCCATTTTAGTGAATTCTGTCATTAAAATGTACGGCCATTATTATTTTATTATTTTTATTATTATTATTATTATTATTATTATTATTATTATTATTATTATTATTATTATTTTGCTAGTTGCTTTACGTCAAACTGACACAGATAGGTGTTATGGCGACGATGGGACAGGAAAGGCCCAGGAATTGGAAGGAAGCGGCCGTGGCTTTAATTAAGGTACTGCCCCAGAATTTGCCTGGTGTGAAAATGGGAAACCATGGAAAACCATCTTCAGGGCTGATGACAGAGGGATTTGAAACCACTATCTCCCGCATGCGAGCTCACAGCTGCGCGTTCCTAACCTCACGGCCAACACGCCCGGTATTATTATTATTACGGGGTTTCCCGTGGAACGCAGAGGTGAAAGAAGGTGCCGGGGTGAAATGGGTCTAACTACAATGTCAAGAATTGAATTTAAAACTTAAACTGTAGGTTATATTTTTAGAATTTCAAACTTAGCAATTTTTTCATGACTATATTACAGGTACAAGTAGCAATCTACAATCAAGATAGGGAAAAATCCAAGATTCAGAACCTTAACACTTTGGGCTTTAAGCCCCTAGTTTTACAATCTTACAAAAGGAAGAGGAACTATATAATGAGGGGCAGAAATCCCTTAATTCAAAAGCACTTGCTCCCAAAATCACAATATCTAACCTCCCAGAGGCATACTTTACAATTACAAGCTTTGCAAAAGAGCTAACAGGCTCTCCGTTTCACTGCCTACTTAAGGCAACAACTTACAAACACTGGCCTCTCAAGGCACAACTTGCGATATGAAAACTGATTTATACAGGGGTATTTAATACCCAACCTACGGGGGCCTTCATAGAAAAGGAACAGGTTAAATAACTGCCCCTAACACAAAATGAATGGAGGCGTACCCTGCAATCCAAGATAATGAACACTAGACACCTAAAGAGCTCTAGGCCGAAGAAACAGGGGCTATTTCCAAACCACTGAGGTGACTCGTATAGAATTTACATTACCACATTACAGAATGAAAAACAGTTATGAAACGTAGTCACCTCACACCAAGATGAAAGGGAGCTCGAGAGGTTACATCACTCTCTATCCCCGATTTACAGTTAAAGATTTAAGAAATTTTTACATTAGCGGACAGAAAGTTACATTTTTAGAAATGAAGGTTACATAGTTAACGAATCGGACCTTTCCACCGGGTTAAAGTGCGGAGTAAGCAAGAAAGAAAGATGTTATGTGGCCGTTACCTTGTAGATGTACTGCTGACCGATGAAAGAGGCCGCCCGCCTCCTGCTTTGACACATACACTTAGTAAGATGACGATCAATTGGCCAAGAAACGTGAAAATACGCAGTTTATAAACCCTCAGGGAAGGTTCGAGACCATTCAAGAAAAAAACTAGCCACACCCTCTCAAGTTTATTGGTTAATTTCAAAGTTACACTCAGAGTCGAAGAAGAAACCGGTGATGGGTGGAAAATTAATTACAGAAATTAGGGATTGGCCAGATTTAAAACTGGCGGAAATAAAAAGGAAATATTGCCAACCCAAAAATAAATGAACATCAATCAGAAAAAAACTTATGAATACAAAACTTCTTTGAATTATAAGTTCTTACTCCTCGCACCAGGGTGCATGATCATAGTTTTTAGTAGTGTCATCTGTGGAAGAATGTCCAAACTACTTGATGGATAGCAAACAAAACCAGTAGAAATTCAGTCAGTTCAAGAAACTTCACAGTAACAACATTACTCAATATTCAGGTGGTGACATCTTCTGAGTAAATTTCTAAGTTAGTGTAGTTTCAGTTTCCCTGTTTTGCCATTAGAGGAATTCATTTAGGCGCTAGTTTTAAATGCGCGGCTTTGTGGTGTACCTCCCGGTACAATAATAATAATAATAATAATAATAATAATAATAATAATAATAATAATAATAATAATAATAATAATAATAATAATATTATATATATTATATATATTATATATTATATATATTATTATTATTATTATTATTATTATTATTATTATTATTATTATTCATGTTTGTGGGTTACTGTAGTCACGTCCTAGTTCGTGAAACATGGGCAACGGCTGAGTGGCCTAGTAAGTGGTCCTGAGGGTCGGGATACCAGTTGCTATGGAATGGGAGTGGGCATCTCGGACATATTCTGAGTCGTGGCCCTCCTTGTGCTCAGGTGGCTAGGACTATACAATTCACCGGTGGTCCATAACCCGTTAGAGGAGAGATCCTCACTTGGACAATGTGCAAGTAGGGCAGCATCCTACTTCATGAATTTACCGAGCTCAGAACACTTTAAGCAAGCCTCGGACCTATGGGGGTAATGGAGTCCCACTCCCATTTGACAGGCGAGGGACTCCTTGGAAACAACTTGGCGAACGAAATGGAATTCGATGGGGAGCTATCAATATTAATGGGGCTTATGGAAGAAAGAAAGTAGAACTGGCTGAGTCAGCAAAGAGGATGCATCTGGATGTGCTAGGAGTAAGTGATATTCGGGTAAGGGGAGATAAGGAGGAAGAGATAGGAGATTATATAGTGTACTTGACGGGTGTTAGAAAGGGAAGGGCAGAGTCTGGGGTAGGGCTCTTTATCAGGAATACCATTGCAAGCAACATAGTTTCGGTTAGGCACGTAAATGAGCGAATGATGTGGGTAGATTTGTCAGTGGGAGGAATTAGGACAAGGATTGTGTCTGTGTATTCACCATGTGAGGGTGCAGATGAGGATGATGTTGACAAGTTTTACGAAGCATTGAGTGACATTGTGGTCAGGGTCAACAGCAAGGATAGAATAGTGCTAATGGGCGATTTCAATGCGAGAGTTGGGAATAGAACTGAAGGATACGAAAGGGTGATTGGTAAATGTGGGGAAGATATGGAAGCTAATGGGAATGGGAAGAGTTTGCTGGACTTCTGTGCTAGTATGGGTTTAGCTGTTACGAATACATTCTTCAAGCATAAGGCTATTCACCGCTACACATGGGAGGCTAGGGGTACCAGATCCATAATAGACTATATCTTAACAGGCTTTGAATTCAGGAAATCTTTTAGGAATGTACGAGGTTTTCGGGGATTTTTCGATGATACAGACCACTATCTCATCTGTAGTGAACTAAGTATCTCTAGGCCTAGGGTAGAGAAAGTGAAATCTGTCTGCAAACGAATAAGGGTAGAAAATCTCCAGGACGAGGAAATTAGACAGAAGTACATGGATATGATTAGTGAGAAGTTTCGAACAGTAGACAGTAAGCAGGTTCAGGATATAGAAAGTGAATGGGTGGCATACAGGGATGCTGTAATAGAAACAGCAAGGGAATGCCTAGGAACAACTGTGTGTAAAGATGGGAAAAGGCGAACATCTTGGTGGAATGATGAAGTGAGAGCAGCCTGTAAACGTAAAAAGAAGGCTTATCAGAAATAGCTCCAAACAAGGGCCGAGGCAGACAGGGATTTGTACGTAGATGAAAGAAGCAGAGCGAAACAAATAGTTGTTGAATCCAAAAAGAAGTCATGGGAAGATTTTGGTAATAACCTGGAAAGGCTAGGTAAAGCAGCAGGGAAACCTTTCTGGACAGTAATTATGCATCTTAGGAAGGGAGGGAGAAAGGAAATGAACAGTGTTTTGAGTAATTCAAGTGAACTCATAATAGATCCCAGGGAATCACTGGAGAGGTGGAGGGAATATTTTGAACATCTTCTCAATGTAAAAGGAAATCATCATGGTGGTGTTGCAAACAGCCAAGCTCATGGGGTGGAGGAAAATGATGTTGCTGAAATTATGCTTGAGGAAGTGGAAATGATAGTAAATAAACTCCATTGTCATAAGGCAGCAGGAATAGATGAAATTAGACCTGAAATGGTGAAGTATAGTGGGAAGGCAGGGATGAAATGGCTTCATAGAGTAGTCAAATTAGCGTGGAGTGTTGGTAAGGTACCTTCAGATTGGACAAAAGCAGTAATTGCACCTATCTATAAGCAATTGAACAGGAAGGATTGCAATAACTATCGAGGTATCTCATTGATTAGTATACCAGGCAAAGTATTCACTGGTATCTTGAAAGGGAGGGTGCGATCAGTCGTTGAGAGGAAGTTGGATGAAAACCAGTGTGGTTTCAGACCACAGAGAGGCTGTCAGGATCAGATTTTCAGTATGCGCCAGGTAATTGAAAAATGCTACGAGAGGAATAGGCAGTTGTGTTTGTGTTTCGTAGATCTAGAGAAAGCATATGACAGGGTACCGAGGGAAAAGATGTTCGCTATACTGGGGGACTATGGAATTGAAGGTAGATTATTAAAATCAATCAAAGGCATTTATGTTGACAATTGGGCTTCAGTGAGAATTGATGGTAGAATGAGTTCTTGGTTCAGGGTACTTACAGGAGTTAGACAAGGCTGTAATCTTTCAACTTTGCTGTTTGTAGCTTATATGGAACATATGCTGAAAGGTATAAAATGGCAGGGAGGGATTCAGTTAGGTGGAAATGTAGTAAATAGTTTGGCCTATGCTGACGACTTGGTCTTAATGGCAGACTGTGCCGAAAGCCTGCAGTCTAACATCTTAGAACTTGAAAATAGGTGCAATGAGTATGGTATGAAAATTAGCCTCTCGAAGACTAAATTGATGTCAGTAGGTAAGAAATTCAACAGAATTGAATGCCAGATTGGTGATACAAAGCTAGAACTGGTCGATAATTTCAAGTATTTAGGTTGTGTTTTTTCCCAACAGACATGAAAGTAGCAAGAATGATTGCTGGTACAAACAGGTGGGAACAATGGCAGGAGGGTACTCGGAATGAGGAGATAAAGGCTAATTTAGGAATGAACTCGATGGATGAAGCTGTACGCATAAACCGGCTTCGGTGGTGGGGTCATGTGAGGCGAATGGAGGAGGATAGGTTACCTAGGAGAATAATGGACTCTGTTATGGAGGGTAAGAGGAGTAGAGGGAGATCAAGACGACGATGGTTAGACTCTGTTTCTAACGATTTAAAGATAAGAGGTATAGAACTAAATGAGGCCACAACACTAGTTGCAAATCGAGGATTGTGGCGACGTTTAGTAAATTCTCAGAGGCTTGCAGACTGAACGCTGAAAGCCATAACAGTCTATAATGATAATGTATGTATGTATGTATGTATGTATAATAATATTAATAATAATAATAATAATAATAATAATAATAATAATAATAATAATTATTATTATTATTATTATTATTATTATTATTTTTATTATTATGTCAAGATGAGTTTAAAAGTAGGCCTATATGTAGCTACGTACAACGTAAGTTCTCTGAATTTTCTCATTAGATATTATTTTTTTAATACAAGTTGCAGAAACGTTCAGCAAAACATCTATCAGGATGCTGAAATGGACTGAGCTCTTTTCTTTCGACTATGACGTAGTTTTCGAAGCTTAATACCTCCTACACGACTTCATCTAGAACCAAATCCCGAGGTGTTACAACCCTATTAGAGGGCCTCGTCATGCTAAAACTTTTACCGCCTAACCAGATGGCGTACATATTTTGGAGCGTTGCGTGATCGTTGTGATGACATCCTCAGCATTAATGCTTGGAATGCGTGAATGAGTTCGCTATCTCTCGTATCAGACAGCTCCTGTGTTGGTCTGACGAGGCCGAGAGAATCCCGTTCCAGCCTTCAGTCCAGAATTAAAATCCTGAGAAGCAGGCCGGCTACCACTACACCATGGGACCAAATATAGAATATTATATCAAAACCTATGACTCCCATGAGATTGGACCTACTATCAGAACATATAACCGCGCGTTAGTTTATATATCAGTATACAAGACATCTTCGTGAACATCGGTTTCTACAGACGTTGCTATTATTAAGAAATATGGGGTACTTTCAAGCAGGTAAAAGAAACTTTCTGACTGTGGCAATTAAACTTGTAAAGTGGGATAAAGCAATATGTGATGAGACTTTCTGAACTGTCCCTTCTAAATAACATTGAATCAAAAACTTTGACGTTTCACACAGCGTATAGTCCTAATAGTAGCAGTACTAGCTGTACTATTTTAGTTTTATCTTTAGAAGACTGAACGTGTTGTCATTCGAGCGGAAAAAAACTTCTGGTCATGTTTCTGACTCGCTCTTTTATTTTTATTACACTTATTGATTCCGTACGTGGTTGCCGGTACCAGCAAGCAGAGACGGGAAATACTATTGTATAACTTCTGTGCAGCTATGTAACTTCTTTGCATGGCTGCACGAACAGCTCACTGGGCAACTTTACCTCTGCAGACTGCATGGCGTTCGTCGTTTCCGGCCGAAGTTTATAAGCGTCACGGACCCCAGCTTTACCTGGCGTTGAAAGTTCATGTATGTTCCGCACTACAGTTCTGAATGCTAGCTAGAAAATACCAAAAGTTGGAGAGTTGATTATCAGTTATCATAAATATAGATCTGTGAACGGTTCGGAAGTTTACTTCCACTTGCTCTTGGATAGCTTCTCTTCTTCGCCTTCTGAAAGAGTGGATAACTCTATTTCTGAAAATAAACCTAAACCGACCCAACTGCATCTTCATGGCAACTTCGGTCGTTACCATAGCGCTGCGAAATTGTGACCTGTCGACCAGTACCGATCTTTAGTGCCATATCTAAATGTTTAGTTCAGCGGTACATCCAGGTCATTAAGAGTCTCAGGTTACCAAGGCAACTCGAGTCACCGAGATAGTTCGCTGTATGGCACGAGTTTTGCAGGTGTAAGATTGCATTCGGAGACGGTGCGTTCGAATCCTACCGTCTACGATCCTGATGATTACTTTCCGTGGTTTCCCAATTTCACACAAAGCCAATGCTGAAGCTGTACATTAAAAAGGGCCACGACTCCTTCTAGCTAGGGCCAGCTAGATGGTCTGCAGATTCTGGTGTGTAAGTGACGACTTCCTCAGTCATATTACTTTCTTTTCTTGACGGGATACGCTGTCTCTCATATAGAACAGTGTCATGGTTGACCATCTCAAGTTGAGTGAACCCAGATTTAAGATCATCAGAGAGCCGTGAATCGAACTTGCGACTCCGGGTGAAAAGCAGAGATGTTATCCCTGTACCACGGGGCTCACACTCAATATATTCCTTATGTACCATAATTATAATATGAAAATACATGAAAGCATTTTAAACACAGGATTAATAGCCGTTACTGACTGGATGTTAACACAGTATCTTGGGTTTCTAGGTTCATTACTTATCTTTAGAACTACCTTACGTTAGTCAGGTGGACTCACATTTATGACGACAGCTAAGGAGAAGTGATACAAGATGTAGAAGATCTGGCATTCTGAGCCCAGGTTGGTGGGTTCGATTCCGGCGCAATCCATAGGCATTGGGAGGTGCTCAGTTACATCAAACTCGTGTCAGTAGATTTACCGGCACGTAAAAACCTTCGGCCGGACAACGATGCGATACTTCGCCATCTACCAGAACAATAAAAGTAGTCAGTGGGACGTGAAACCACTAACACTGATCTAATATCCTCGAAGTATTGGTTACCCACACCAAACGAATGTCGAAGTGGTACCTTCCTAATTCTATCTCCAATAATTAATTATTAATTAGAGATGCATGCATTACAACAAGCAATATATGCATGCACACGGGATATCAAACATCTTTGTACAGCGTAAATATACTTCTGTGTGTCAGATCCGAAAATAATGTAACATCGTAGGAAGGAATTATGACTTCATTACATTTGAAAATATTTGAAGCTTTACTAATATATTTTTAATTCTTTCGCCATCGTTACCATCGTAGGATAGAGCTTTATCACATATTTCCTAACCCTTTGTGATATCTTATTGTGGCTAGTTCATTACATTTCTGTTTGCAACGTGAATAATGGGAGCAAAACTCGGAGACTTAAGATGGTGGAAGGAGAGCGCCTTGTTGGAGATTGGTGTGGTCGTGTGGTTGCTATGGTTGCTGTACACGGACACATTCCCCCTCTCTCAGCTAATCTTCTCTAATGGACCCCCTCCCCATTTTCCTTTTTTCTTTTTGCCAATGTATTACTCTATCTGGGTTAGAGAGCTTTAGTGTATATATAGGTAGTAAAACCCACTAATGCTCTTGTAAATCTTGATGGGAGGCTATACGCTCATGATTCATAATAACTAATGTAAGAACAAAGTGCATTTTCTTGCAACATTTCATGTGTTAATCGCGAACAGGAAGAATGGAATAAAAAATGATAAGTCATGTGGATTACTTGGTTCTCCGAATGTTATTTTGCTCGTCAGAGGAGAAAATATATCATAAGAGAAATAATAATCTTCGCAAGTAACTAGAGGAGATGACTTCCATCCCTTCTGAAAGCTGAGGACGGAAGTTTATCCATACGTCAAAACAATCTCTAAATAGTAGAGTGTAAAGCTCTTATTCAATTACTGTAATACTCTTACCCTGGAGCTACCAAGGATGAAGTATTAAGCTTTGATTTAATTGCTGAAGAAATATCAGTGTTTATTGTAAGATGATAATGCATATTTTATCAGCAGAATACTAGCATAAGGAAGACTGAGATGGGCGGGGCATGTCGTACAGAGACATAATATATGTATATACTAGCAAGATACCCGTGCGTCGCTACGGTATTTTACTGAAATTTATAATTGAATGCTTATTGTTTTAGATATATAATCCGCCGAAATTCGCGATCTGACTCGTTTTCAGCGAGAATCCGCCAAAATTCCCGATCTGACTCGTTTTCTATTATAATACGGCAAGTTTCCTCCCATTTTTCAATCTTTCTTCCCAGCAATCGATTTCGTACTACCCGGGCTACGCTCAGGTATTCCTCCCGGTCAGCTGGGTCCGTAAATCTTTGCCATCTTTTCCTATAATCATTTTTAATATGGATAAAATCCTTCAGGAGATCCGGCGTGGTGTCGTATTGGGTGCCTTGGCGGCACTGAACCCGCGGCCGGACTGCATTCTTAGTCATTACCCGTCCAGGAGCCGTTTCCAGTAGGGTTGGGCAGACCGGAACATTAACTTGTTCCGCAACATTAGGAACTTGAGGCGGAGTGTTTCGGTACAGAGTGCCGAGACACGGGACACAGGACACAGGACTGTAACTGCGTCCTAGAGAGAACTTCGAGAGGCAACAGGACATGCTCCGCTTCAGCTGGAATGTGCCTGAACCGAACGTGCTGTGCCAAGGCCGCACTAGATCGATTAGTTGGCCTTGGCTGTCTGCCTGTCGATACCGGCTGTGTGCCGCCCTGTGTTGGAGTGCCAACATTTTTTCATCCAGTTATATCTTTAATTCCAAAGCGATGACCCGTGTTTTTCTTGGGCTTAAAAGTTTCCTTAAAGTCCAAATTAATTTTTAACATCAATCCCCGAGAAAGTGTTGAGGGAAATTTTCGAGATATTGAAGAAAGTAAATGGAAGTTGAGAGGGAAGGAATTCGAAGTGCAGAGAGCATAAGGCGGGGCGCACATTGGGACGCAGGCGAAGCAGCTAAAGCAGTGCAGCGCAGAACAGATTTTTGTAATCCACACAAATCATTGCACCATCGCAAGTTGACAGACAGGGCAGGACAGAGCAGAGCAGGCCGGTTCTGCACCTACTTCCGCCTACCACGCGCAGTCTTCGAAATACAGTTTCCTGCGCACGTGTCACGCAGTTAGTTAAGAAATGGAGGAGAAAATTACCACAGCCATTCAGTCTCACCATGTTTTGTAGGTACTATGTGAATCATGTGGACTGCAATGCAGTATGTATGTATGTATGTATGTATGTATGTATGTATGTATGTATGTATGTATGTATGTTCGTGAGAAAATGGCTGAACAGAATTTAATGAAAATCGGTATGTGAATTCGGGGAATAAGGCACTACAGTCTAGGCTATAAATAATTTTATTCACGCTGCGTAACAAGGTAGCTTAGAGAAAGGCCTAACATGTAATCCACCGAGCAAGTGGCCGTGCGGTTAGGGTCGCGCCTCTGTGAGCTTGCATTCGGGAGATAGTGGGTTCGAACCCCACTGTCGGCAGCCCTGAAGATGGTTTTCCGTGGTTTCCTATTTTCACACTAGGCAAATGCTGGGGCTGTACCTTAATTAAGGCCACGCCCGCTACTTTCCCAATCTCCCACCCTTCTTCCGTCGCCGAAAACCTTCGATATGCTAGTGCGACGTTAAACAAACAGCAAACAAAAGAATGTAATACTCATACATCTATGAAACAATCCGTGACCCAAGTTCTCGCAACATATAGAATTTAAGACAAAGATCTAATGCTGATTATGGAGAGCATCACCGCCGACTCCGTCGCCGTCATCCATCATCACATTTATGTGAAGAGATAAATACGGAAAATCATTTATCATGTCTTGTCAAATATAAATGCAAACGCGTTCACAACAGATTGTCAATGTTGATTGATTTTAGTATCTTATGTCTTGTGACAATTAGATGAAAATCTAGCAGTACATTTGTAAATACATATTTTTCCCTCTCCCCCACTGTGATCCTATTAACGAATTTACCATGCAAGTTGGTCGTACGGTTAGGATCGCCTTGCTATTAGCTTGCATTCAGGAGATAGGGGGTTCGAACCCCACTGTCGGCAACCGTGAAGATAGTTTTCCGTGGTTTCCCATTTTTACACCAGGCTAATGCTGGGGGTGGCTGTACCTTAATTAAGGCCTCGGTCGCTTCCTTCCCATTCCTATTCCATCGTTGCCATAAGACCTATCTGTGTCGGTGCGACGTAAAAAAATATAAAAAATAATCATGAATTAAATTCTTTGCTTAGTCCATATGAACGCCGAACATCGGTAACATAGAAATATTGTTCAGTCTTGTAAACTGGCGAAGGTGGTTGTTTTTATTGCGATTGTCTTAAGCTGAATAACCGCGTTGCCATGAGCACAAGGGAAATTGTGAAGATGACTAACAAAATGAGAAAAATCGCGAATGATTGAAGAAAAAGAAAAAAAAGAGCCTCTTTATACTGGATGCCCCAGTATCACAGAGTCTAAAGAAAACATGTTATTTCTGAAAACTGACGAGACCCTGCGTGGCAATGTGCGCTCACATCTACTTCGCAATTTCGTAAGCTTTGCGCTGTTCTGCTCTGCTCTTCCCTGCTCTGTGGCCAACTGCTTCTCAATGTGCGCCCGGCCTAACAGCACGTAAGTACAATAATGTATTCATCCAGTTATATTTTTAATTCCAAAGCGACGACCCATATTTTTCTTGGGCTTAAAAGTTGCTTTAAAGTCCAAATCAATGTTTAACGTCAATCCCCGAGAAAGTGTTGAGGGATATTTTCGAGATATTAATTACTCACAATACAGGCCAATACATTCAACTGGTAAAAATATTCTTGAATTGGTTACTTTTAAACACCTGCACTGCCATTGTAACCGTGCTATGTGTATTTTATATTGACCGGAAATATCTTAACCTAAAAGCAGCCTTTAACGTGATTATTGGGCGCGAATTTCAGTGT
Organism: Anabrus simplex; assembly: GCF_040414725.1. Taxonomy (NCBI): domain Eukaryota; kingdom Metazoa; phylum Arthropoda; class Insecta; order Orthoptera; family Tettigoniidae; genus Anabrus; species Anabrus simplex. The sequence goes on from NC_090266.1 coordinate 235,693,260, forward strand.
TCCGACTTTCGTTCACGTTCCCTGCAGCTTTATGCTGGACATGGCCATAACTACACACAGGCACACACCACACAGCACGTTCCGTACAGGCACACTCCCAGTTCCCACTGGCGCGGAGCATGTAATGTCGCCTCTCGAAGTTCTCTCTACACTGCGCAGTTACAGTCCCGCGTCCCGTGCGCCCGCTGCACAGTTCAGCTGGTTGGCGAAGGGCAGTGCATAGCGGCGCTTCTGTTGGGACAGCGAGTCAGTGTCTCCGGCTCGCTTGAGAATGTTTCGGAACAATTGACACTCGGTGTTCTGGAACAGCTGAACATAACTGTGCACCGGCACCTTGTGCCGAAACAGGGACATAGTGCCCAACCCTAGTTTCCAGCGCGGTCCGCACATTTGACGACGGTCCGGAACATTATTATTATTATTATTATTATTATTATTATTATTATTGCTATCATATGTTGCTGGGATGAATGATGACAGGGAAAATCGGAGTATCCGGAGAAAAACCTGTCCCGCCTCCGTTTTGTCCAGCACGAATGTCACATGGAGTGACCGGGATTTGAACCACGGAACCCAGCTGTGAGAGGCCGGCGCGCTGCCGCCTGAGCAACGGAGGATCCTTATAAGTACATTAAGTACAGTAAACTCAATTGGTCTCACCTCCTTCTACACCCCACCGCCGTTAAGTTTATTTACCGCCACCCCCCCCCCAAATAATTAAAAGAAGGCGTGTTTCTTTATGTTTAAAGGAGATTCCAAACACCAATGTTCACGTCAATTACCTTCGGTTTTGAGATATAAGTATCCCTATAAAAATAATTTACTTTTTTCACTTCACTTCACACTACTCTCCCCCCCCCCCCCCCTAAGTGTATTTTCCCGCAAAAAATACTTGTTTCTTTAATAGTAAAGGATCTTCTAAATACCAATTATCACGACTCTAACTTCTTCAATTTTCGATTTATGTGTCCTCATGAAAGGATTTCAACTCTTTTACACTCCCGCCCCTCAAGATGGTTCCCCCCCAAAAACGCGCTTTTCTTTGTTTTTAAAGGAGATCCAAATACGAATTTTCACATCTGTAACAACTTTAGTTTTTATTACATGTATGTATTCTCATACAATTAAGTCAATTAATTTTTCCATTCTATCACCCCCCCCCCCTCCTTCATGGATTTTCCAAGAATACGTGTTTCTTTACTTTTAAAGCAGATTGCAAATATCAAATTTCACGTCTGTAACATCTTCATTTTTGAGATATCAGTAGCCTAATTAAAATAATTCAACACCATTTTTAGAAATATTTCCACCCCCCTCCACCCAAATGGTATTTCCGAAAACTAAAAATACTCGTTTCTTTATGTTTAATAGAGATAAAAAAAATCCATTTTTCACTTCTGTAACATGTTACTTTTTTTTTAGACATACTGTAAAAATTCTCATTTTAAAATTTCACCCCTTTTGAGTTCCCCTTAAATGGAGTTTCCAAAAACAAATCACCTATGTTTCTTTATATTTATATGAGATTCCAAACACCCACTTTTTACGTCTTTAACATTTTACGTTTCCAAGATATTCTGGAGATATAGTCTTTCAAAAAATTCACCCCAATTTGTCACTTTTGTTTAACCGCCACTAATTGGATTTTCCAAAAACTAAAAAATACGTGTTTCTTTGTTTTTAAAGAAGATCCCATATACAAATTTTCAGTTCTGTAATATCTTCCGTTTCTGAGATATATGTATCCTCATTAAAGGCATTCAGCCCATTTTTCACCCTTTTACACCCCTCCTATTGGGATTTACAGGAAACAAAAAAGTACGTGTTCCTTTATTTTTAGAGGAGATTCTAACTACCAATTTTTACATCTGTAAATTTTTAAGTTTTAAAATGTAGACACACTCATTTTAAAACATTCACGCCCACTTTTCACCCCCCAATAGTGGATTTTCCAAAAACGAAAAAATACGTGTTTCTTTACTTTTAAAGTAGATCCCAAATACCAATTTTCAGGTCTGTAATATCTTCAGGTTCTGAAATATAAGTAGCCTCATTAAAGGCATTCAACCAATTATTCACCCTTTTACACCCTTCCTATTGGGATTTTCCGAAAACAAAAGAATACGTGTTCCTTTATTTTTAAAGGAGATTCTAAATACAAATTTTTACATCTATAAACCTTAACAGTTATTAGATATAGATACACTCATTTTAAAAAATCACCCCCTTTTCACACCCCCCTCCCATTAATTGGAGTTTCCAAAAACAAATAAATACGTCTTTCTTTATTTTTAAAGGAGATCCAAAATACCAATTTTCAGGTGTGTAATATCTTCAGGTTCTGAAATATAATTAGACTCATTAAAGGCATTCGACCCATTCTTCAACCTTTTCCACCCTTCCTTCCTATTGGGATTTTCCGAAAACAAAATATACGTGTTTCTTTGTTTTTAAAGGAGATTCCAAATACCAATTTTCACATCTATAACCTTTAAAAGTTTTGAGATATAGATACACTCATTTTAAAATATTACCCCCTTTTCACCCCACCCCCCCCCGTTAATTGGATTTTCCAGAAACAAAAAATACGTGTTTCTTTATTTTTAAAGGAGATCCCAAACACCAATTTTCAGGTCTGTAATATCTTCAGTTTCTGAAATATAAGTAGCATCATTAAAGGCATTCAACCCTTTCTTCACCCCTTTTCACCCCTCCTATTGCGATTTTCCGGAAACAAAAAATACGCGTTTCTTTATTTTTAATGAAGATTCTAAATATCATTTTTTTACATCTGCAAACTTTAAAATTTTGGTGATATAGATTCACTCATTTTAAAAATTCACCCCCTTTTCACCCTCGTATTAATTGGATTTTCCAAAAACAAAAAAATACGTGTTTCTTTATTTTTAAAAGAGATCAAAAGTACCAATTTTCAGGTCTGTAATATCTTCAGTTTCTGAGATATAAGTACTGGTATCCTGATTAAAGGCATTCAACCCATTTTCCTACATTTTTCACCCTTTTTCACCCCTCCTATTGGGATTTTCTGAAAGCAAAAAAATACGCGTTTCCTTATTTTTAAAGAAGTTTCTAAATACCAATTTTTACATCTGTAAATTTTTAAAGTTTTGAGATATAGATACACTCATTTTAAAATTTCACCCCCCTTTTCACCCCCTTAGCGAAGGAATATCCAAAATTCCTCTCTTAGCGAGCACCTACATCTTAATATGAATATATCCCCAAAATTTTATTTCTTTACGTCCAGTAGTTTTGGCTCTGCGATGATGAATCAGTCAGTCAGTCAGTCAGTCAGTCAGGACAAGTTATTTTATATATATAGATATTAATCGAAAACTCTGGTGAAGAAGGAAGACGAGGTAGACCCAGAACCAGGTGGCAGGATGGTGTTAAGAGAGATCTACTGAAAATGGAAATGGTATAGATGAGTTGGAAAGTGCTGGCACAAGGTCGGGATAAACTGTCGGTAAATACACCTAATAGAAGAGGTCAAGGATTCGCCATGGACTGTAGAGCCACAGATGAAGAAGAAGGAGAAGAAGAAGAATTGTTAATTGCCATGTGACAGAAACAAAGCTGATATGGAACTCTAATCTTCTCTCGTTTTATGAGACCCCGTAACTAGGAGGGAAGGTGTTGTCAAATGTACAAAATACGGTGGCTCACAGTGGAAGTGGTAGGCCTATAGCCTATTTGGTACAGATGTTATTTGGGTGGAAAGTCATATACCCTATAAATGTCAATTATTTATAACCTAATTTGTTTAATTCGTACAGATGAGGTTAGCTCAGTGAATTGCGGCACGACCTGTTACGGTTCCTAGCTCTGTACTCGAGGAACAGATGATTCGAATCCCCCGTCGGCCACCCTATAAATGGTTTTTCCCGTAGTTATCCATTTCAATCCAAGCAAATGCAGGGATGGTACTTTTGTCAACGCCAAGGCCGCTTCCTACTAACTCCCACCCTGCACACCGAGCTCGATAGCTGCAGTCGCTTAAGTGCGGCCAGTATCCAGTAATCGGGAGATAGTGGGTTCTAACCCCACTGTCGGCAGCCCTGAAGATGGTTTTCTGTGGTTTCCCATTTTCACACCAGGCAAATGCTGGGGATGTACCTTAATTACAGGCCACGGCCGCTTCTTTCCCATTCCAAGGCCTTTCCTATACGATCGTCGCCATAAGACATATCTGTGTGGGTGCGACGTAAAGCAAATAGAAAAAACCACCCTGCACAATTATACTTACATCCGCAGACAACAGCCTCACACAGCGGAACATGTAACTCACCCCCATGGTATTTACCGGGAAAAGCAGCAACAGAACTGGCGAGGCTGGTATATCCTCGGACACTCCCGGCAATAAAAGCCACGCGCCAAAATAAATCGTCATCCGTCTAACGTTCATGACGGAAATGGATCAATTTGAGATAAGGAGCCGTAGTCCGAAAATGTTCGAGTCAAAAGTTAACAATCGAAGTTGTTTAACGCCGCTGTTCAAACGACACCGGGGATATTGCAACGGATACTACAGAACTTTGTGCGACGGTGCCATGCCTGCATTGACGCAGGGGAACGCCATTTAGAACATGTGTTGTAAATGGAGCAGCTTGTGAGACTTGTGTAGGTCAACGGATTTAAATGAGTAGAATTTTGCTTAACTTTTCATTCGATCGTTTCCGGAATGTGGTTCCTTATTTCGATTTGATCCATTTGCCGTCCTCCATCATCTCTGAAAGTTTGTAACACCATCACAGATACACCTTGTATAGAGATAAACATCATTACTTCTTACGTATCAGCATAAAATCGGAAACAACAAAACAACCGTATAATGAACGTCACACTGAAAGTGGTACATTGCATTATTTTCTCCTCTCACTTGATTGCCCTGTTGACTCGTTTTGCACACAGTGGATCACATTTCTGACCAAATAACTCGTCGTATATCAACATGAACTGTGAACCAGGTTTGACGTCTGTAGAGCGCAGAAAAGTGGTCATTTTTCTGCACCAACAGGGACAATCATTGCGTGACTTCGGAAAAATGGTGAATAACATTCTACTGTCCTAAATATTTTAATCGCTTTCTTTGAGAAAATAGCATACAAAACAAGAAATATGGATTTCGTTAGCGGAAAATGTTAGCTGACATCCCATATCAAACGAATTACCTCAAGAACCCCATTCAAAAGAATGGGATAAACATGAACCCTCGTGTTGTGAAAAGTTCTTTCAGGGCGAGACAGGCTTAAAGTGATGAGAAAGAACGGTGGTCGTTGTACAAGGTACTTACTAATTGTACGCAAACGTGCCTGTACAGTCTGTACCACTTGTACTGCGATGTCTAAAGTGATATCAGACTATGTATGGATGTTTTTACGTTCACATAATAGTCTACTTCTTGATGGGTGCTGCTGTACTATCTGCCTCTGACGAGAAATCGCGGCAGCTTATAGATACAGCAGGAGTAACAGATACTACGGTCTAAGCTACAAACTGCAGTCGTGCCAGTAAATGTGAGCTCTGTTAATCAATGCGTATTCCTCATCAAACTGTCCATTATGCAGTATATACAGTAAATGTATAACTAAGGCACAATTGCTCTATCACTTTGAAACTTCTCCATTGCACCTCAATTTTCAAGAGACACCGCGGAAGGAACAAATGTTAATTATCAGGCCTGGAGACTTGAGATTGGCGCATGCACACATCTTACCCCGCATTTGCTCGATTTCTCGTCAGACAAGCACAGTATGTGCTGTACGATACATTGACAATTAGAATATTGTGGCAATGAGCCGCCATACGTAGAACTCCAGATTTTGCATCAGTACATGTAAAAGGATAGGTGTACCACGTACACCGTGAGTCTCGTCATATCTTTGATGCTAACCAGTTTCAGGGCTTAATACACATCGAAACTTCTCCGCCTATATTCCTCTCACATTGTCACAACCTCCAGCAATATTTAGAGACAGATTGGGATTGTCCTTGACTGTACTTTGTCTGTAGGGTGTAAACATACAGGCGCATTTTACAGAAGCTAATTCTGCATGGAAAATAGGAACTGCTACTCTACCTCGTAGTTTTCATATAAGGGTAAGTAGGATGGATGACAGATTGAGACAGTGATAATGCGCGCCCGGAAGTTTTTTGTAATTGTCTTTACGTTGTACCGACACTTACAGGTCTTATGGCAACGATGGGATAGGAAAGGGCTATCCGTTGAAAGGAAGTGGCCATAGACTTAATTAAGGTACATCCCCAGGATTTGCCAGGTGTGAAAATGGGAAATTCCTGGCGAGTTGCCAGTGCGGTTAGGGGCGCGCGGCTGTGAGCTTGCATCCGGGAGAAATGGTTTCGAATCCCACTGTCGGCAGCCCTGAAGGTGGTTTTCCGTGGTTTCCCATGTCCACACCAGACAAATGCTGGGACTGTACATTAATTAAGGCCACGGCCGCTTCCTTCCAACTTCTAGGCCTTTCCTATCCCACCGTCGCCGTAAGACCTATCTGTGTCGATGCGACGTAAAGCCACTAGCAAAAAATGGAAACAACGGAAAACCATATTCAGGGCTACCGACAGTGGAATTCGAACTCACTATCTCCCGAATGCAAGCTCACAGCTGCGCGCCTCTAACAGCACGGCCAACTCGCTCGGTGCTCCCGGAAGTAAAAAAAGTACCGTAAACTCATTTTCGCGAGAAAAAACATTTTCTCCACAATTCGATTGCACCATCGTTCTCTCCATAACACGAAGATCATCCCTGATTTTTTTGTCGGTGTAATGTAAATGAAACTACTGTAAGACGACGCACTAGGTTTGCGGAACACACTTTGACAACTATGTCTGTAGGGCATGTCGCTTACGAAAACTGTGAAAGTATCGCTGTGCACACATGCTGCATATTGCAATGAGAACGTGACTAACCAGCAGTTTTATAGCAAATTTGACTACTTATTTTAGTACAGAAAACATGCGACGCAATTGGACACAAGCAAGAAAAGTAAAATTGAGGCGCTTGTCTTCTTCTTCTGATGATGATGATGATGATGATGCTTGTTGTTTTAAGGGGCCTAACATTGAAGGTCTGACCCCAACTTTGCAGTTCCCATCCTGGCTCAGTGTGGTGGTATTTAAAGGTGCTTAAATACGTCAGTCTCGTGTCGGAAGATTTACTGGCACGTAAAAGAACTCCTGAGGGACTAAATTCCGGCACCTCGGCGTCTCCTAAAACCGTAAAAGTAGTTAGTGGGACGTAAGGCAAATAACTTTATTATTATTATTATTATTATTATTATTATTATTATTATTATTATTATTATTATTATTATTATTTTGCTATTTGCTTTACGTCGCACCAACACACATAGGTCTTATGGCGACGATGGGATATGAGAGACCTAGGAAGTGAAAGGAAGCGCCTAAGGCCTTAACTAAGGTACAGCCCCGGCATTTGCCTGGTGTGAAAATGGGAAACCACGGAAAACCATCTTCAGGGCTGCCGACAGTGGGGCTCGAACCCACTATCTCCCGATTACTGGATATTGGCCGCACTTAAGCGACTGCATTTATTATTATTATTATTATTATTATTATTATTATTATTATTATTATTGTTGTTGTTGTAAAAGTAAACTCGTCTCCTCGTTCTGAGGCGGTACAGCTCTCTAGAGCCACACCACCAATGGAGGTGATCTGCATGTACCATTTCAACCACATACCAGCCCTCCTGCCATTCCTAAATCTCTGGCGATACCCGGAATCGAACCCGGGCCTCTGAGGACCGCTGTTAATAGAGCTAACCGTTACGCTACGAAGGCGCGCGCACCAACAAGTTTTAATGGCGGTTGCCTTAGGAGATGATATATGCAATTAATTCTAGGAGGATTTAATAATAAAGCTGTCGATGGTATTACCGCTATTGTTTTTTGTATCCCACTAACTACTTCTGCTGTTTTCAGAGGGGCTTAAATTTTGTCCAGCAGGAGTTCTTTTGCATGCTGATAAATTTTCCGATACGACGCTGGCCTATTTGAGCACTTTTAAATACCACCGTACTGAGCCGTTATCGTGCACGCCAACTTGGGTTCAGAAGGACAACGCTCTACTGTCTGAACCATCCAGCCCTGTGAAGGGTGCCTTTGCTGTTGTAAATTATGGAGCAGCTTACGCTAGACATCGTAACGAATATGCCTATGTCTTTCGACAAATTTATTTCTGACGAGACAATAGTCCACGTTGGAAGTGACTTACCCATTCTGAAGGTACTTCTGTTTAATGATTAACATGCAGCACACTGCCGCCTCTTATATCAGTGTGTACGATCGTTGTGCCATCTAGGCTTCGGTTTACTGTTGCGAGGAGGTGAGCAGATTACTTTTATCAGATGGTGTAATGCCTGAACAATATTTATCCATAATGCTTAACCTGCATACGAGGTCATTTGCGAAATCTGTTTATTCTTATTAATCTGTTTACCGTCCAGGGTCGGTTTTTCCCTCGGACTCAGCGAGGGATCCCACCTCTACCGCCTCAAGGGCAGTGTCCTGGAGCTTCAGACTATGGGTCAGGGGATACAACTGGGGAGATTGACCAGTACCTCGATCAGGCGGTCTCACCTGCTATGCTGAACAGGGGCCTTGTGGAGGAATGGGAAGATTGGATGGGATAGGCAAGGAAGGTGGAAGGAAGCGGCCGTGGCCTTAAGTTAGGTACCGTCCCGGCATTTGCCTGGAGGAGAAGTGGAAAACCACGGAAAACCACTTCAAGGATCGCTGAGGTGGGAATCGAACCCACCTCTACTCAGTTGACCTCCCGAGGCTGAGTGGACCCCGTTCCAGCCCTCGTACCACTTTCCAAATTTCGTGGCAGAGTCGGGAATCGAACCCGGACCTCCGGGGGTGGCAGCTAATCACGCTAACCACTACACCACAGAGGCGGATTTCTTATTCAAGATACCAAACAGTTATGCCAAATCGAAGTTGACTGAATTTATTTTGAAATCTTGTATGCCACGTACATTTTTCACAGCAGTGGTTGGTTAGAACAATCAATAATTAGAATGGCTTAAAACCGGGCCAAACGATGAAACACAAAGTCCGCTTGGTAATCAATGGGCAGTTATAATGAACCACGACTAAAATCGAGGACGTTTCCTCGAGACCGAGCGAGCAGGAATATGCCGCAGATATGACGACCACAGTAATCAATATCACGTATAACTTTAAGGACACTCCGCTATGCTCGTGCATGGCAGGTAGCTCTTTCAAGGACTCGTAAGTGCAAGAAGGTTCGTCTTGCTCCAAAAACCAGTGTGTGTGGAGATTGAATCCTTCATAAGTCGAGGAAATTGTAGGCATTCACAATGTGGAGAATGTGTATTACCTGGTTAAATTGGTTAAGAATTAGCTATACCATACTATATAAAGACCATGGCCGCTACCTTTACATCTCTTACCCTCTCCTTTCCCTCTCTATCCGACATCAGTACCACGGGTAATAAAAGAAAGTCAGTGGTACTTTACTGTTTCCGTCCTTCAGAACGAATGAAATCCGAATTCTGTAATAGATCCGTTCATGTATTTTACCCACATTAGTCTGTTAACCCTCAAGCACACGCGCCAGATCTTGGAACGCAGACACACGCGTGGGGGTGCTTTCCACCCCCACATATCAATATATTGTAAAAAAATATGAATTACTGTATTAATTGGAGATTTTAAGATAGACTATGTAAGAATGACTCTTTCTGCGGGGATCCAGCCAGAAAAGTACAAGAGCGGGGAGAGCACAGGAAAGTTATTTGTAGGTACATTTCACTAGGAGATAAAATGACCTGGGGTGGAATCCACCCCATACGCGTGTGTTTGAGGGGTAATTATATGCTCGGCTCCTTGGCTAAATGGTTAGCGTCGTATTCTTCGCTTCAGAGAGTCCTGAGTTCGATTTCTGGCCGGGCCAGGGATTTTAGCCACGTCTAGATAATTATTTTTCCTGGCTCAGTCCGGTGGTATTTGAAGGTGCTCAAATAAGATAGCCCCGTGTCGGTAGATTTACTGGCACGTAAAAGAACTCCTGCGGGACAAAATTCCGGCACCTCGGCGTCTCCGAAGACCTTAAAAAGTAGTTAGTGGGGCGTAAAACAAATAACATTATTATTATTATTATTATTATTATTATTATTATTATTATTATTATTATTATTATTATTATTATTTGCCTCGAGGACTGGATATTTGTGTTTGTCTCGATTTAATTATCTTCATTTACACACAGTTCATCACACTGGTAACCAACATATAAACACGCAATATCGCTCCACGTAAAGTTGGCATCAGAAAGGGCATCCAGTCGTAACAGGGGGCCATGGCCACATGTGCAGCACAGGTCGATCCTGCTACCCCACCAGTATATGGGAGAACTGGCAGAGAAAATAAATATTGATAATATACACTTAGTTGTACGGGACGGAAAGTATGCCATGTACTAAATAAACTTGCTAGTCCTAGTTTACAGGGGATACAATCCTGCCCATATAAGCTACTCACAGGCAATCACGCTCTTGCCCTCTACATGCTCATACTCTTGCCCTAACAGTCCCATTTTATCTCAGGTGAATTTGTTGTTGCTTCATGTGAGGAATTCGAGACTTGATAACCAGCTTGGTAATCCCGATATCCGCCCGTAGTTTGAGTGGGGTGGGCCGATGACCTGTATACAAGTTAGACCCATAAAAACAACAACAATAATAATAATCAGAATCGTCATTCTAATGAAGTGGAAAATCACGTGAAACTCCATGAAAACGGCCACTAAGTACAATCTCACACCAATCTCCAATTCCGTGACAGAGCCAGGAATCTGACTTAGATAAGTTTACTTTCACTGCTATTCGGCATGAGTGTGATTTCAGTCTGGGTGACTGTAATTGTGTAATGTTTGAACCTGTGGCCTGACTGAGCCAGTACCGTGGTGTAGTGGTAGCGTACCTGCCTCTAATTCGAAAGTCCCAAATTAAATTCCTGTCAGCGTAAGGATTATAATCCTGGAGTGAAGGCTCGAATGGGCTTCACTTAGTCTCGTGAGGCCAACTCCGGAGTTCCATGATGCGAGAGGCAGCGGATCCGGTCAAGAAAGCCCAGCGATACGGTTGAAAATGTCACCACGCTGACCTCTTTGTACTCAAACTCCTGTGGGCCATCTCATTGGACAGCTGTCGTCTTGGCATGCCGAGGCCTATAATATAATATCGTGTGGCTATTTCTAGCCGGGTGTAGCCTTTGTAAGGCAGACCCTCCGATGAGGGTGGGCGAAATGTGCCATGTGTAGGTAACTGCGTGTGGCTGTGGTGAAGGATAGTGGTGTGTGAATTGCAGGGGACAGCACAAACACCCAGTCCCCGAGCCAAGAAAATTAGCCATTTAAAGATAAAATCTCCCACCCAGTTGGGAATCGAACTGGGGCCCTCTGAAAAGAAGAGCACTGCGCTGACTGTTCAGCTAAGGAGCCGGACATGTCGACGCCTAATATGGGTTGTATGTGCCACGGATTTTTATAATCAAACCAATGTGACTTAAAACTTGCAAAGCGAGCTGAGTGGCTTAGGACGTCTGTTACAAGATTTAAAATACTCTTGTATTTCATGTTCGCTGTTGAGCCAGAAACGGAAACAATTTTGACCTGAATATGGAGAAGGTACTCAATCTTTTTTTTCAGCAGGCTACCATTTGAAGTTTAATTTGTTTTTATTCCCGAGCTACAGCAAGCCCCTTGCTAGTGTGGTCAGTAGTAAATTCAGCCACGACATATTTTGCTTGTCAGCCCGCTAATCGTATCAACCTTATTATTCCAACCACGCTCACGGTGAAAGAGGGGTGCGGTTGAGCCGGGTGAGGGACGTCACGGTGAGAAGGGGAAATTAGGTGGAGGGAGCTACATGGACTGAGAATGAAGATGAAAAATAGCTCGTGGCGTAGTGTGCTCGTCACCTGTGATCCGCACCATGAGACGAAATTTATTGGCTCCGTCCCGTCACTAATTATCAATATAGATGTACCATCCATTACAGGCTATTAAATAGAGGAAGTCTTCGTATATATCACCAGTCCTCATAATAGACTCAGGCACATTATCTGTTCTTAAAATGGAAGGATGGTTTTAAAAATAACAGGGTGCAAAATGAATTATTGTATGGAAGAGATCGAAAACATTTAATTGACCACCTGAAATTAGTGTTTGCTTTTATTATGTAAAAGTAATTTTTAATTAATATGCTGGAATTCGTAGTATCTCATAAATCTTTCGAGAACAATATAATTTCGTGTGGTTATTGTTAGCTTAGTGCAGGCTTTGTAAGTCAGATGATGATGATGATGATGGTGATGATGATGATAATGGTATTGGTTGTACGACTCACCGACCACTTTTACGGTTTTTGAGACGTTGAGGTACCGGAATTTTATCTCGCAGGAGTTCTCGTACGTGTCAGTAAATCTACAGACTCGAGCCTAACTAATTTTAGTATCTTCAAATACCACCAGACTGAGCCGTGATCGAAGCCGCAAACTACAAAATAGAAAGCCGGGGCTCTACCGTCTGAGGTACTCAGCTCGACAGACCTTCCGATGAGTATAGGCATCGTCTGCCGTGTGTGGGGACGCTGCGCGTTTTTTGGGTGGTGGAGGTTAGTGTTATGAGTGGTGTATGAGGTGCAGGCATGTTGGGGACTGCACACTCGCCCTAGGTCACGGGAACTGACCGTTATTTAAATTAAAATCCCTCGACCCGTCCGTGAATCGATCCATGGGCCCGGAGGACTAAAGGCTATGACGCTTACAAGTCAGCCTTGGAGCCGTGCACGAGAACAGAAATCAGTGAGTTCTGTATTACTTGACTTGAAATTTCGGGTATAACGACCTAATTATAATATGCAACTCTTCGTGGCTATAGAGCTGGACGGAATATAAAATAGGGCATAACAAGTAACATAAACTATTACAAGGAATTATTTTTTGCTAGTTGCTTTACGTCGCACCGACTCAGATAGGTCTTATGGCGACGATGGGACAGGAAAGGCCTAGGAATGGGAAGGAAGCGGCCGTGGCCTTAATTAAGGTACAGCCTAGTGTGAAAATGGGAAACCATGGAAAAACATCTTCAGACCTGCCGACAGAGGGGTTCGAACCCACTATTTCTCGGATACAAGCTCACAGCTGCGCGCTCCCAACCGCACGGCTAACTCGCCCGGTCACAAGGAATTATTACCATCACCAAGTAGTAAACATTAAAATAGGGACTTTAAACTGTTAAAAGAACAGGATATCTTATTTATTTAAAATTATGGAGGAAAGCCACCTCTTCGCACAATATACTGCTTTCTGAGGATTTTTTTTTTTTCAATTTCCTTTACTTCGCACCGACACACAGATAGGTCTTGCGGCGACGCTGGGACAGGAAACGGCTATGAGTGGAAAGGAAGAGACCGTGGCCTTAACTAATGTACAGCCACAGAACTTGCCTTGTGTGAAAATGGGAAACCTCGGAAAGGCATCCTCAGGGCTGCCAACAGGGGTTTCAAATCGTCTATCTCCCGAATGCAAGCTGACAGCTACGTAACCCAAACCGAGCAGGAACAATTCGCATCACAGACAAGTTTAGACTTGAAGTATCTCAAAATATAAATAGTTTGATTAGTTTGAAATAGCATGTTATACTGCTGATGTGAGCCTAACCGAAGCAGACGAGGTGTGATGTTTTCACCCGGAAGAAGGGGGCCCTCTGTGGATCAATAATAGAGTGCCGTCCTCTGGATCCCAAGATAACAGGGTCAAACCCGGCAGAGGGAGCTGGATTTTTGAAGGGCGGACATAAGTCCATTCGATAGTGCATGCCGTACGATATCGGTACGTAAACGATCTCAGCTAACGTATTTCGTGTTTACCCGACAATATTGATTAAAAATTCGGCCATAGATGCCCAAGAGAAGTTCGCTTTATTCTGCCATCTAATAGGGCTTAAGTTAAACGGAACATCGAATTTGACGAGAAAGCAGCCAGATGGCGTCTAACTAAAATGCTTGCACACGGTAGCTGATACCATCCGGAAGAACGTGAGTTCGCTTCTCTGTCGAGAGTCGAAACATCTAGAGAAAACTTTTCACTTCTGGAGAGGCATATGGCCCTAGGGTTCACTCAGCCTACACCAAAAATGAGTATGTCATTTCCTGGGAACAAAGGTGGTCAGGCATAGCATTAAGCACGCTACCTCGGTTAGTGTTGTGCATAGAGTTAATAAATAATACACTAGACGTAGCATTGGCGCCACCGTCTACGAGAGAATCACTGTAGCGAGCGGAGCATGTTGAAGTCGCAGTTGTTTGGCAAAAAGCTCACTCCGCTGTACTCGTCAATGTAAATAAGGCACTTTTAAAACTGTATGGATATAGATACGGTTTAAATTTCTTACATGTAAAGATTCTCAGATACTACAGTATACTTGCGATCCTTCTCTCCAGTTAAAAAGAAAGCCCTAAAAGCATAAATACAGGAGAAATGCGTGATAAAAGGGGACGGTTTTCAGCTGAAGTTAAGTAACACAAAATCGATTAACTGTTCATATTAAGTCTTCTAACAACATACGTTTAGAAGGAGGGCACGTGTATTTCGCTATCTTTTGTGTAAATGACCAGGACTTTGCTATAATTCTGCCCAACGACCGAAAATGTCCTCTCTCGTACGAAGCGAATGAGAGAGTTTTTAGGCCTAAAAGCGTTGGCGAAATTTTGGGGTAAAGTAGACAAAATATTATCATCGCCGGTTTAGACGCTGGCTTTCTGAGCCCAAGTTGGCAGGTTCGAGCCTGGCTCAGTACGGTTATACTTGAAGATGCTCAAATATGTTAGCCTCTTGTAGATAAATTTACTGGCACATGAAAAAACTCCTGTAGGAAAAAATTCCAACACCTCAGCTTCTCTGAAAACCGTGTAAGTAGTTAGTGGGACGCAAAGCCAATATTATTACTTTTTTTGCTGCTGGCTTTACGTTGCACCGACACAGATAGGCCTTATGGTGACGATGGGATAGGAAAGGCCTACGAGTTGGAAGGAAACGGCCGTGGCCTTAATTAAGGTGTAAAATTGGAAACCGTCTTCAGGGCTGCCGACAGTGGGGTTCAAGCTGACAGCTACGTGATCTAAAGCCTGCAGCCACTCGCTGGTATCATGCACATTATTTTTCTGGATATTCGCTTTCAAAGGCATGGCCATTCAGTGAAGGTGAAAATGTCATCCCTTATATTTCCTAAGATTTAATTTCAGTCTTCAAGGTAGGATCCAAAGAATTGCATTCACGCCGACAGCGGAATCAGTCGCGAAGTCAGTCCAAGTAGGCCAATTCGTATGACAAGTGTCACGCAAAGTATTATTTATTTATTTTATACGCACGGAAATGAATTTCAAGGACACATACCTGTGAAATGACATGCCACTGCCCTTTATGAACCCCTCTATGTAGTCATAAGCTGCACAGGAGACTAGCATTTTCCTTCAGAGAAGTATATACTTCAATTTACCGGGAAACTCCAGTAGTGATAGTGCCAAACAATCCAGCTTTTGCCAAACAGCGCGCTCGTTCAACTTCGCACGCGACTGCAGCGCCAATGCTACCTCTAGTGTATTATATACTAACTCTATGGTGTTGTGTTACGAATAGTGAAGCTCCTCGAAATGCTTTAATAGCCTGTCCGGAGATAGTCTTTGGCACTTATGCTACTAATGTTTGTCTCGAAACATGTTCCTTCCTTCCTTCCTTCCTTCCTTCCTTCCTTCCTTCCTTCCTTCCTTTCATACCTACTTCTTTATTCTCTCTTTCTCTTTGCCATTTACAGTTGTTCGATTGCCGCCATGTCAGGGGTAACAGTGACTTCCCGACCTGTTGATGTGGTTTGTTTCGCAAACTTAGGAACGGTTGAAGATACTCGTCCCCAGGTAACCTAATTAAGGAGCGAAGAGCGTACAAATCCTTCTTTCCAACATCGTAAAAGTGGTTATCCGTACTTTCTGCACTTTAAACGGATACCTAGATGGTACGCAATAACTTTGCGTTCTTCTTAATCCTAGCCCCAGATAAAGTGTACGCACGAGTACAGATACAATAACAACTAGATTATTAGACAGATTTCAGAACACACATACTGCACCCTTTATTTGGTCTTCTCTTGATGCGGCTGCAGCGGAGGCAAATACTTACTTATGTGTCTCAGGGCGTTCTTTATGCTCTTCTAGTCACTTCATCGAAGGATCGACGTGGTACGAAGGAAGATATAACTACGTGGAATAAAAGCTGAAGATTGTAGAGACTCCGATTTATTAAGAAGAAAGAAATATGAAAAGAGACTGTATAAAAATTAGTGAAGTTTAATTTATGTAATAACGAAAGAAAAACAAAATAAAGTGATACATGTCTGAAAATGAATAACGAAATACATTGTCTGCCTCATAAATTACTCCTATAGCCTTCTGAGGTTTTGTTGCCTTCAAGCCATCGTTAATTTAAAAAAAATAATCTTGAAATCTTAATTCTGGGCTCAAGTGAAACCATAGGTCAAATTGACTAACTCGTGAATGTTTAGTCTCTCGTAACCAAGTGCCAAACACTCCTTTAATATAGAGTAAGGTTGTACACCGATTGAATACCAACCAAGGGTACTGCACCAGCACCGTATTGGCCCTTAATTGAGACGAAATTACCTCCAGTTCAACTTGCACCAGTCGTAGACTATCAGCCGACATTTGATGAAGTCAGATATGTTTAATTAACTGAACAAAATAAAAGAGCGATTACATCACTTGAATAAAAATATACATCATAAATCGGTTAACTAACAATGCCCAAAATATGCTGAAATGCACAAATGCACAAATAAACGATTATCAAATAAAACTTATTTAAATAAATGTAATGATGAATTTGCAGGTACCGGGCGAGTTGGCTTGCGCTTAGGGGCACGCGGCAGTAAGTATGCATCCAGGAGATAGTAGGTACGATCCCACTGTCGGTAGCCCTGAAGATGGTTTTCCGTGGTTTCCCATTTTCACACCAGGCTGTACCTTAATTAAGGCCATGGACGCTTCCTTCTAACTCCTAGGCGTTTCCTGTCGCATCGTCGCCATATGACCTATCTGTGTCGGTGAGACATAGAGCCACTAGCAAAAAAAGAAAAAAATAATTTTCAGGTGAAATCTGAAATTAAGTGAAGATACTTAATAATTAAGCCCGTGATTTTATTCGAGAAAAGTTAACAATGAAACGACAAGCTCGTGGTTTGTTTAGTTAACACAGTGCAATTGTTCACTCCTCGGTCTGAATAAATATTGCATACTTATTTGTTTTATCGCCTTAAAGTTCCGACATCATGTGACATTTCAACCTCGTATGTTATACGGTTTCAGATAAATTAATATTTTAGTAATCAGGCTTCTCCCCCCCCCCGTCAAATCCCCTTAGTGGTGTATTGTTTTAAGACAACGCTGAAATATGTATTTCATTATTTGTGTTGTAGAGTATTTATGTTATGTTTCAAGAAAATCCGACCAAAAAAAAAATAGTTTTCCAATACAAACTTGTGTAATCTCTTCATACCCTTTTAGGGGATGATTTCCAAAAATACGTGCTTAATCTTTTATATTTTGGAGTAATTTATATCAATAGACGCGTTTATATTGTTTTTCCAGACAAACCTTGAACCCTTTCACTACTCTTTTCTGTGTTGAATTTTGAGAAATCTCTTCTTACGGAGAGTCTACATTATGAAATTAAATTAATGACTAAATTTAACATTTATAGTTTCAGTGGTTTCCGCTCGGTGATTATGATAGTCAGTCAGTCAGTCAGTCAGTCAGTCAGTCAGTCAGGACATGCTGTTTTGTATATAGACAGACAGACAGACAGACAGACACAATAGATAGAGTGCAATGTATTAGCATTAAGAAACTGCACTAAGAAATAGTAAAAGTTGCATTTGTTGCTGGGAGGCTTTTATTCGTGCGTCTTTTCATTTACCAACTAGCGCTCCTTTACCCGTTGAGCGTATGGTATTGGTTCGGTGGTATTTGAAGGTGCTCAAATACGTCGGCCTCGTGTCGGTAGTTTTACTGGCACGTAA
Source organism: Anabrus simplex (assembly GCF_040414725.1). Taxonomy (NCBI): domain Eukaryota; kingdom Metazoa; phylum Arthropoda; class Insecta; order Orthoptera; family Tettigoniidae; genus Anabrus; species Anabrus simplex. The sequence goes on from NC_090266.1 coordinate 235,711,443, forward strand.
AAACTCCTGCGGGACAAAATTCCGGCACCTCGGCGTCTCCGAAAACCGAAAAGTAGTTAGTGGGATGTAAAACGAATAACATTATTATTACATAGGGTATTGTGTAAGTTCCTTAAAGATAAATTTTTTGAGAAACCACTAAGCCCATAAATGTAACGTTTGTTGTGGGTGTCCACAGGGCTTTTATCTACAGAGATATGGATTCTGTTCCGATAATAATTAAAATTAAGTCCGATAAAATATGAAATGTGAGGAGCATGCAATATCGTACACTCATATTGTTTTTGAGTAAGCCCCGCTCTAGGTAGCTCAGGCGGTAGAGCTCAAGTTGACGGGTTCGATCCTGGCTCAGACCGATGTTATTTGAAGGTGCTCAAATAAGTCAGCCTCGTGTCTGAAGATTTACTGACACGTTAAAGTACTCCTGAGGAACGAAATTCGGGCTCCTCGGCGTCTCCGTAAACCGTACACATAGTTAGTCGAACGTAAAATAAATACCATTATATTTATTTATTTATTTATTTATTTATTTATTTATTTATTTATTTATTTATTTATTTATTTATTTATTTATTTATTTATTTATTTATTTATTTGAAGCGACTGTACATGAGTTCTCTAGTACTGCTGTTTTCATTGTGACGTGAAGGGGATAGATAGTTTTAGTTCTTCGCCCCGTGTACTTTGCTACATGAAACCTGTGGAATAACGGCTGTTGTTGCAGCATATTTCATAGCAACGCGTATCTGATGTAGGGTATGGAACAGGCATAATTTAACATTAGATATTCTCTTACTAGCTACAAAAATCTACAATAGGCCCATGCCTTCGGGATAAACTACAACGTGCACAGAATGCCTGTGTAAGATTTATATGTAATTTGAAATTTTCAGATCATGTTACTCGGTCTTACGTCGACCTCGGATAGTTACGCCTCAAAGACAGGCGCACGCTGCATACTCTGACTTCATTGTACCGAATCCTTGCCTTACAATCTCCAACTTACCTGTATGGACGATTTCATAGCCTTTCTGAACACCATGATAAAAGAATCCAGAGTCCTGAACTGGACGTTCCTCGCTATTCCTAAACATAAATCCAGAACCTATTATTATTATGCCGGCCCCGTGGAGTAGGGGTAACGTGCCTGCCTCTGACCCGGAGGCCCCGGGTTCGATTCCCGGCCAGGTCAGGGGTCTTTACCTGGACCTGAGGGCTGATTCGAGGCCCACTCAGCCTACGTGATTAGAATTGAGGAACTATCTGACGGTGAGATAGCGGCCCCGGTCTTGAAAGCCGAGAATAACGGCCGAGAGGATTCGTCGTGCTGACCACATGACATCTCGTAATCTGCAAGCCTTCGGGCTGAACAGCGGTCGCTTGGTAGGCCAAAGCTCATCAAGGCCTGTAGTGCCATGGGGTTTGGTTTTTATTATTATTATTACATCATTCATCAGTAGTGTTAGAGAGCACGCAGCTGTGGTTCCCTGCAGATGTATCCTTATCCCAATTCCCATTTTGTAATGTTTTACGCCCACCGTAATAATATGAAAACTGTAACACTCTTTAAGGTGAGAAATTTTTGGAATTGGACAAATTAATTGGAAGTAATAGTAGGTTTATCTATATTATTACTATTATTATTATTATTATTATTATTATCATTCTTGTAACTCATTGAATTTTCATCTCTTCGTAGGTATTAAATTATTGTACTTAGGAAGTAAAATATTCGTTTATATCGTGTATTATAGTACATATCTTATGTACATTAGTATAGCATTGTAGCATAGTGATTTATTTCAGTCTCTTTTTTCATTTATTCACTATTTTAATGATTTTATTTCATGTTATGTATATATTTCACTGGCTCAGTGTAAGCCAGGGACACGTGTCCCTAACTTTGTCAGTTAAAATAAATCTATCTATCTATCTATCTATCTATCTATCTATCTATCTATGCTGATCTTGGCTCTTGAGTTGAACTGCTATTGGCTGCAGCTCGACGTGTTTCTGAGTACCACGCAGTTTCCGGCTTTCTCTTTCCCATGTTACGGTGCATTTTCTTCCCTATTTCAACTCCTCCCCCACCGTCTTTTACCACAACGCAGAGCTAAAAGGCGGAAGACCGAAGGACAAGGCGAGATTAATATAACAGTAATGGCGGGGAAATAGAATAAGGATGTGCTCAATGTGGTTCGTGGTGGTGTGAGGTCAACCAGTCTTAATATCATATTGACTGAGCATATACTTACTGGATGTGGTAGACTGGCTTTTCTTGGAGCTTTTAGCTATAATTGTGTTACGGAAGTAACATAGCAGCTGCTGGTTAATGGACTCCCAGGAAATAATGTAACTTTCCCTCTTTATATTCAGCTACAAAACTTTGTCATTAGGTTTCGAAGTATTTATCACGTCGACTTAATGTCTGTATTTGCTCTGTTAGATTACTTGACAAACTCCTTTCTCGGCTGTTACCCCCGAAACTGTTACGTTGCATTTAACCGATTGTGCCATGCGACTTAATTTGTGTGAAGTTGTATTTTAAAGCCTGTTTGCTGTGATTAGTGAACGCCTATTTTCTAGTCGTCTGAGATACTCTAGATATGAATTTCATCCGGCATACATTTTTCGTGTGAAGAGATCTATTAGTTTTAAGAGACCCTGGTCAGGTGAAATATTGACGCACTTATTTGTGTATGGGCTAATTTCCATCCACCACGCGGTTGAATTTGATTTAAATATCATCACTTCTAAACGAGATCGAACTCGCGATCTTGAAGTTAGGGGTCATAGAGTCTACGTCTATAAAATTTTAAGAGTATATCTGCAGTTAAAGGAATTCGAGTTCAAATCTGTATCCCTGCTATGCGACATGTACGCTTAGATAGCTGATTTATTTTGCTACTTATGTTCCGTCAGGAAATCTTTCTATTCGTGGTATGGATGTAAGAGTTGTGTAATAAATTACAACTAAATGTGTTACCAAGTGTGCTCCCAACGATACGAAAATTACCCTATTCAAAGTTAACTGCCACATCAGGCTGCTATGTACAACCTAATGGGGTTACATGGATAACGAGTTAACTCTGTGAAACTGTAATTCAATGTAGTTTCATTATCGCAAAGGGACTGACATTCACCGACAAACCATTGAGCAGTGACTTACATAAAGTTTCAATCTGGATATCTTAATATGTTAATACAGACAAAAACTTCCAAGAATTGCATTAACTTTTAACAACTTATACACGTATACGAAATTGCATGTAGATTGCTGCCTCAGTAGTTTTATTGTTCTTGTTGTTGCCGTTGGCGATCCCTTCTCGGGTTCTGGGGCATCGTTGATCATAAGCCGTATGTAGTCGTGTAGTTCTCTGTGAAATAACAGTCGATTTTCCACTCGATCTGGATAGATGTTCTTGATATCTTCTGAAATAAAGTTTCTTCTAGTGAGTTTGGGAGGAGTCGAAGAGCAAAATCACTTTCGAGATCGCCACCATCAGCGTTTGGAATTTATGTCCAGATCTTCGAACAGTGCAGCTGCTCGTATTTGAAATTTAATTTGCTTACCTACGAAAGCAAGTAGGGTAAGATGTAAAGGATTTTAAATAAATCTCCATATTAAGATGATTAACTCGAATTGTGACCAGTATTTGCCATGAAACCTGGGAACTGAAAGAACTTACATTCAGCTCAAAATATTACTAGATTCAGAAACTTCTGGTGATTAGAACATGTCGTTGAACGACTCTCACTAAATCTCCCGGTCGGGCTGAGTGGCCATTACGGTAGATTAATGGCCTTCCAAGCCTAGGTGGGCGGGTTTTATTCCCGCTCAGTCTGGTGGTATTTGAAGAAAACTCCTAAGGAAAAAATTTACGGAATCTTAGCATCTACTAGGATCATACAAGTAGTTAGCGTGACGAAACATGAATAACACTATATAAATCTTAGGCAGTAATCGACTCTAAACAGAGAAGATCACGAGAAGATTGAATTAGTAGTTCGGTCGATTGTCAATTCTCACCTTCGTATTTTTGTAACTAGTTCTTGACGAATAGAGAAAGGATTATTTGTAGCTACCTCCCTACAGTATTTCACATTACTGATGTGGATGGTACATTCGAATAATAAACAGATAACTTTGTTTCGTCTCCTGGAAAATGTTAACATGTTCAGCTTGTCGAGTCCATAATCTTACTCCGGAACTCCAAAGGCTAGTTGCTCCAGTACTGAAATTCATTGAGACTGCTGTACACTCTGCATCGCCCCTTATGGCTTCCTTGGATTCCTCGCTTGCTATCCTTGGATCTCAATAGTTCAGTCCTTCGAGCCTGTCTCATACACAACGGTATAAATTTCTCTTCATCTTACATAAGACATTTATTTTAAGTTTGATGGGGGTAACGAATACCGTCTTGGAAGAGTTACCACATTTTAGCATTATGAACATTTCGTTTATTATTAAAGTCATTTTTCATGTTGAGTGATCAGTCTTCAGTGCCAAGTCCATGAATTAATTCCCAAAGAGAATTATAAGCTATGACCAAGAGGCGTATGAACACCGTGGAAAGATGTTAGTCAATTGTGCTCAGTACCAATTAGAGAACACACTATCAGTAAGAAACGTGAGAGTATAAACCAAACGTTTTACACATGTCGCCAGAGATCATTTACATGCCGACATCATACGACATGGAATGCCGAATGGACTTATTTTTACCCTTCAGAATCCGCTTCTATCTGCCGGGTTCCGAATCCGCTTCCTTGGAATCTATAAGCCGACACTCCACTGACCCACAGAAGGAGATTATTATTCTTTTTATTGCTGAGATCGATTTATCCTTTCGTTTTTAGCAATCTGGCGTGCGGACGGAATTATATAGCAGAATAATCACTAATCACATATGCGTTTTTGATTTTATTTTAAATCGACGTACTGAATGGCGTCTACTAGGCACTCCTATGCAGTGCTCAAGATTGCAAGATATCATTATTCTGGTGCAGTCAGTTTGTATACATCAGTGCTTAAATAGGGGAGCATGGTGTTAGAATATACATCGCCGGGCTGAGTGGCTCAGACGGTTGAGGCGTTGGCCTTCTGACCCCAACTTGGCAGGTTCGATCCTTGCTCAGTCCGGTGGTATTTGAAGGTGCTCAAATACGTCAGCCTCGTGTCGGTAGATTTACTGGCACGTAAAAGAACTCCTGCGGGACAAAATTCCGGCACCTCGGCGTCTCCGAAAACCGTAAAAGAGTAGTTAGTGGGACGTAAAACAAATAACATTATTATTATTATTAGAATATACATCCTGGCACCTTATAGGTCCACTATTAAGGGTAAAAGTCCAGCACACGCAAGCAACCCTTAAACGTCCGACTCGTTGGCTGAATGGTCAGCGTACTGGCCTTCGGTTCAGAGGGTCCCGGGTTCGATTCCCGGCAGGGTCGGGGATTTTAACCTTCATTGGTTAATTCCAATTGCCCAACATCCCTGCATCTCACTCACCACACATAACACTATCCTCCACTACAATACCTACACACGGCAGATGCCGCCCACCCTCATCGGAGGATCTGTCTCACAAAGGCTGCACTCGGCTAGACATAGCCACACGAAATTATTATTATTAATTAAAGAGACATTAAGTTCATAGCATTTCACTTCAAATTGTAGTAAGCAGGTGGCCTATTTGTATGTCTTGGTCACAATGGCAGACGGTGCTTTGGGGGTGGGGGTGGGGCCTTGGAGCTTAAAAAGAGGTGCAGCGTGTATGATATGAAAATTAGTATTTTCATGACTTAAGTGATGCTAGTTGGGAAGAAACCTCTCAGGATTAAAATGTGAAATGCTTTACGTCGCACCGATACAGATAGGTCTTATGGCGACGATGGGATAAGAAGAGGCTTGGAGATGGAAGAAAACGAGCGCGGCCTTAATTAATGAGCAGCCCCATTTGACTGGTGTGAAGATGCGAAACAACAGAAAGCCTTCTTCAGAGCTGCCGACAGTGGGACTCGAACCCACTATATCTCGAATGCAAGCTCACAGCTAACCGCATGGCCGACTCGCTCGATCAGGATATCTTATTCATAAGCTGAAGTAACAGTCACAACGACAGCGAGAATGGTTGCTGGTACCAACAGGTGAGAACAATATCAGAGTGCAATCGGAATGAGGAGACAAAGGCAAATTTAGGAATGAATGCGATGGAATGCGCGCATGAACAGACTTCGGTGGTGGGGTCATGTGAGGTGAATGGAGAATATGTTGCGTACTAGCATAATGGACCCGGCTATGGAGAATAAGAGAAGCAGAGGAAGACCAAAATGACCATGTTTACAATAAGTTTTTAATGATCTAAAGATTAAAAGAGAATAATTACACCAGGGCACGGAGCTTGTTGCAGACAGAAGATTGTGAGGTGCATCGCTATTTTACATAGGCTTGTAGACTGAACGCTGAAAAGCTTTAATCAATCAATCACTACTGATATGCGTTTAAGACAGTAGCTAAGGTGGCCGATTCCATATATGTTGTTTTCCTAGACTTTTCTTGAATGAATTCAAAGAAATTGGAAGTTTATTGAACATTTCCCTTGGTAAGTTATTCCCATCCATAAATCCACTTCCTATAAACGTGTCACCCTTTTGTCTAGTCCAATTGCAATCATTTTTGCCAGTAGTCTCCCATGAACCACCCTATCAAATGCCTTAGAGAGATCAATGGCGATACAGACCATTTGACCTCCTGCATCCAAATATCTGCTATACCTTGCTGGAATCCTTCAAGTTGAGCTTCAGTGGAATAACCTCTCCTAAACCCGAACTTCCTTCCATTGAACCAGTTATTAATTTCGCAAACATGCCTAATATAATCAGAAAGAATGATTTCCCAAAGCTTACATGCAATGCATGTCAAACTGAATGACCTGTAATTTTCAGTTTTATGTCTATCACCCTTCCCTTTTACACAGGGGCTACTATAGCAACTCACCATTCATTTGGTATAGCTCCTTCATGCAAATAATAATCAAATGAGTACTTCAAATATGCTACTATATCCCAACCCATTGGCTTAGTATATCCCCAGAAATCTTATTAATGCCAGCCGCTTTTCTATTTTTCAACTTTTGTATCTTATTGTAAATGGCATTGTTATCACCGGTAAATTTAATACTTCGTTAGCATTAGTCACGTCCTCTATCTGGACATTATCCTTTTGAAGATACTCACATACACACTCCCCTTGTTCATTAACGATTTCTGGAATATCCTTCTTGGAACCTGTTTCTGCCTTGAAGTATCTATACATACCCTGTCCGGCTCCCTGGATAAATGGTTAGCGTGCTGGCCTTTGGTCACAGGGGTCCCTGGTTCGATTCCCGGCAGGGTCGGGAATTTTAACCATTAATGGTCAATTTCCCTGGCGTGGGAGCTGGGTGTATGTGTTGTTTTCATCATCATCACGACGCGCAGGTCGCCTTCGGGAGTCAAATCAAAAGACCTGCACCTGGCGAACCGAACCCGTCCTGGGATCTCCCGGCACTAAAAGCCATACGCCGTTTCATTTTTATACATATCCTTCCATTTCTCAATAACATTTGTATGAGTGCCAGTTATGTTTGCCATCATGTTATCCTTAGCTGACTTCATTGCTAGATCCAATTTCCTAGTAAGATCCTTCAATTTCTCCTTAATTCCACCGCCATTTCTAACTCTATTTCTTTCCAATCTGCACCTCCTCTGTACAAATCCTTACGACCTTTAAAGGTACAAACCTGTTATGTCTGTCTCTGTCTGTCTGTCTCTGTCTGTCTGTCTGTCTGTCTGTCTGTCTGTCTGTCTGTCTGTAAATCGTGAGGACACAAAAGCTTTTGCGCTGACTGTTGAAATGGCTTGTTTTAGGAATTGTCCTTGTACCAGCAGACTAAACAAATATGTAACGTTTCCCAGTTCGCTGCATTGTATAGCAGTGAATTACTCGCTCCGGTCGACTGGAGTTGTGGACACGTTTGCATTAGGCGCTTCGAAAAAGAGTAATCGAAGTCGAAGCAATAGCTGCCTTTTACTGACCGGTCCTGCTGTGAGTGGCTACGCTACAGCAACAACTATGAAAGGCGCGCCGATAGTAAGCGATTGAATATCATTCAAAGTTTAAAGGTAGCTATTGAATAGCAGGCCAGTTAGTCGTGTGTAGTTCTTCATATTCAGGTTAGCGAGAAGAAATTAGAGCACTTGGCAGATTCAATACCCATCCTGCACAGGCTTGAGTCGCTGTACTTACTTCGTAGTTATACATATTAAAAAAATCAAAATATATGTCCAATTTTTCTTAGACCTTACATCTTTATTTAACCTGTTCTAAATCTCTTCGCTCTGACGGAAACTTCGAGGAAAATCGTTTAGAAGCGTAGGCAGAAGGAATATTTTGATTATTGGAGCAGATAGGCTCAGATGGTAGAGTGTAGAGTGTAGAGCACTGAAACGTATGCTTTTAACTCGCTCGTATTCGTTAAAACGTCCTAGACTCGAACGGGTTTCCACCGAGCGGAGAGCGCTTGCAATTTCACTCATGTTCAAAAAAAAAAAAACCAGAACACCTTGAAAGACTAGATATAGGAAGTTCATATTCACAGGACATGTTCATTAGAATGTTCTGCAGAAACGATTAGCATTTCAGTCACCTAGGTTCAGCATGTGTCCTGTTGCCTAGTAGGAACCGGGTCCTCCATGGGCACTGATAGCTTGTTCCATGCGTGATGGCATCGACGCGTATAAGGCGCCAATGGTGTCCTTGGGTTTAGCCATCCATGCTGCACTCACCTAGTTCCACAGTTCATCTCTGGTGGCTCGCATGGGGTCACAGCGCCGCCCTCACAATTCGTTTCACCGTATTCTACACATTTTTGATTGGCGACAAGTACGGTGATCGGGCGGGCCAGGGGAACAGTCTGGCATCCTGTAACAACAAGAAGGCAAGTGTTCGTGCAGCAACGTGTAGTCACGCATTGTCCTGATGAAATATGGCGTCTGGGGTGTCGTGCAGAAAGGATATGGCTACGGGCCACAGGATATCATTCACGTAGGTCAGACTGGTCACAGTACCCTGGACACGCACCAACTGTGATTTTTGGTTGTATACAATAGCACCCCGCACCATAAGGCCGTGAGTTGGCGCTGTATGTCTTGTGCGGATGTAGTCAATATGATGCCTCTCCTCCTGTCTGCGGCGAACCTAAATGTGGCCATCATTTTCAAACAAACAGAACCTGGATTCGTCCGAAAACACTATCTGCTGCCATTCCTGTCCCCAATGACGTCATTCCATACACCATTGCAATCTAGCATGTTTATGCACATTAGTCAAAGGTAGACGGAGAAGTGGACGACGCGCCTGTAACCGAGACCGTAATAAACGGCGACGGACTGTCACTCCTGATAGTGTATGATGTGTTATGCTGTTCCACTGTTGCGCCAGAGCAGAGGAGGATGCAGATCGGTCCTGCAATGCCATTCGGATGAGGTGTCGATCTTCTCGGAGGCGTGGTCTGTGTGTTGCGACCTGACCCATCTTGTCGTGTTCTATGGCCTTCTTTGAACTATTCTGTACAGACCCGTTGCACTGCTGACACACTTCGTCCCGCAGATCTGGAATTTTCCGGATGGATACATCACGTTCTCTCATGCCAATAATACGACCTATTTCAACCTCACCCATTTGACGGTATGGTTCTCGCATACGTCTGCGAGGCATCCTGCACATCTGCTGATGTCACACAGATCCATAACCTTCGGTTTATACCGACAACGAGAGCCGCAGGCACATTTTACTAGTCGCTGGTAGTGCGCCGAGAAATCGATGTGGACCTTGAACCTGATTGCCTACATGGTTCAAATGATAATCCTTTCTTCAGAACACTCTAATGCACATGCTCTGTGAATATGAACTTCCTATCTCCAGACTTTTTTATGGTTTTTATGAACATAGTGTATGTTGACAAGCGAACTATGCTCGCGAGAAAGACAATCGCAGGAAACAATCATTTGTATTTTTATAAGAAAGAGACAAAATAAAGCCATAATATTTACGTTGACCTGATTTGTCTTATTTTTCTTAGTATTTATACTTGGTGCCATCTTCGTATTACAGCCCCTGAATGAGATAAAATTAAGTAGGTATTTTTATCTTGTAAACAACGTTAAATATAACTATCATTTAAAACAATGCAATCTGATGAATTATAAATAATGTATGAATTAGAATTCCGAGCAACGAAATAAAATAGTAAATTGTGTTCCCTCTGTTTATTTAATTCAGTTTCTTTATAATTGTTTGTATATAATATGTTTCTTTATTCTTGTACACTAGACGGAACGTAAATTAAATCACGACTTGGGGTAAAAAGTAACAATTAGGTAGAATAAATACACTTTAAAAAAAATTACATTAGTGTAGGTCGCACCGACACAGGTAGTGCTTATGGCGAAGATGGGACAGGAAAGATGTGGGAGTTGGAGGAGGGAAGCAGCCGTGGACTTCATTAAGGTACAGCCCCAGCATTTGCCTGGTACGAGAATGGGAAACCACGGAAAACCATCTTCAGGGTTGCCGGCAGTGGTATTCGAACCCATTATCTCCCGAATGCAAGCTGACAGCTACGTGACGCAAACCGCGTAATCACCTTCTCGTTAAATGCAAAGTTAAGTAATGTAAGAACAACGGGTGAGAGCAAGAAAATTAAGTAACGATTTATGTTCGTTGTTTTACGGATTCTATTGTTAATATTTAGTGTTTTAGATTCATTTACATTTCAATTGTTGTATGAACGAAAATTAAATATGGACATTGCCACCGGGATATTTTCCCAATTGTGATCTATTTGTTAATATTAATATTACTTTCCCCAGTGTTTCTAACCTAAATGTATTTCCCTCATTAAATGATGTATTTCTATGAAATGAAAGAACGAATATTCTTTCCGGCTCCGCGCAAAATTCATTGCACGCTGCTGTTGTGTATTTACAAAATATCACTGGCTCTGTCTGGGTCAAGAGAGCTTCTTCTGTGTGGCAACAGATATCCAGCAGCACTAAAAATTCTCTCACTTCCTACACTAGATGCAGGAATAGAAACTATTTTTCGCGCAATTATTACAAGTTTGGAGTAAAGAGTATAGATTTTGTTCCACCATTTAGGTGGATCGTAGTCATCGATTGCAAGATATGGGTCAACGTCGTGTTTGTCGTGTTTGCCTCATCAGTTTCAGTATCATGCCAATTTGCAAATAATAATCATTTCATTCTTTGCTTGGCGACTGGCGAGTTAATACGACGGATGGACTTTAAAAGTACAGTGAAAATGTAAATACGTTATACTGTAACAAAATAAAACATATACGTATGACTTCTAGCCACACCATCACTGTGGGTGGGGATATCAGAGCACAAGTGCTTTACGGCACTGAACAAATATTCTCTCTCTTTTTGGGGCAGAAATTTTAGTTTACGAGAACATAGCCACAGGAAAGTACCTATTTTGTGCACTTCTCCAGACGACACTTTCTCTTGTAAGTAGTGGTGTGAACATCCTTCAAGTTTCCGAATCTTCTATGAAAATAGTAACAAATGTAATAAAGACTTGTGCGGAAAAATGTTGATCATAGTAGACAAATATACTGTATTTATCAGTTTTCATAGGTGCCGAGTAAAGTTTAAACGTACCTTACTGTCCTCATTTGTTGGTCTACAGAGATTGTTAAGCTTATGAATCCACAGAAGTACCAATTGAATTGTCGGCTAAGTATCCACTTCGAGAACACCAGTCGCCTCTTTAAAGAGTTTCAGAAAGCTGATGAGATGTCCCACCAGGTCGTTATCATAGCCGTGTACCACTCTTTGAGTTTAAGTAACTCATAAATTGTATGGTTTTGTACAACAACTGATTTCAAGATAGTAAACAGACTGTTCCATCTAGTTTCGATTTCTTGTATTATTGTTGTTTCAATGTAATTAACGCAACCAGGTTTCTTCATAAAACTAATTAATTTTTCGTAGCACGGATTGTGTTGTGATATTTTCCTAATTCGATTCCAGGTAAATTTCAACGAAAACGTGTTTCAATACTGAATCCAAACAATGTGTGATACATGGGTAACGACGGTAGGGTTCAAGGGCCTTCAAGATATTTAATACTCGATGGGACATGAAACGGAACTTGTGGAAGTTCAGACTCTATTCCACGTTCGACGAGCTTGTTTTTCATTTCCTCTCTGATATTTTCTCCAGTTTCTTCTCTTGTCTGGGACAACGGATGTCGCTAAGACAAGGCTCATAATTGTCCATTTTGGATCAACGTAATGAGCGTCTTCGCACTTATTTGAGCGGCCTTTGTTTGTTTTATGCGAGATGTTTTTAGAAGGGGTAGAATATTATTCCCATTTACTCTCCATACTGGGCAGCAATATTTACTAGTTCTTGGGACATCTCATGAAAGCTATCACCCCACACGACAATGAAAGGACGTAAATCAGAAGTGCACATTTTTACACATTTCTGCGTAAGCAATTTTTCTGTGTTCTGTTGACACGTACTTTACAGACGTGTGACCTCAGATGTGGTGTAGTAGCCGTATATGTTAACAATGAAGAAACACTGTTTACAGGATGCATAGCCTATCTCCTTACCATCATGATTAATTGCAATAGTAAACTTTTCCCATACATAACTTTTGAAGCCTACCGGCTTCCTTAAACTGTATTCGTGAATTAGAAATGTATCCTTCACCACACCTTTAGTTTCCCGTTCTCTATTGACTAAGCTACTGTCACCACGAGTGTTCCTTGCTCGTCACGATCATTACGCGCGGGCGAAAAAGCTTCGCACACTCCCTCCATCTAGCGGTGTAATAGCAACAAACTGATCCCTTGCTCACGCTCGAGCGAAACGCGACAATGCAGGGCTCTAGTAGAGTGCTCATGTTGGTGGGTTCGAACCTCAGTCCAGAGGTATTTGACGGTACTCAAATTCATTAGCCTTACGTCAATAGATTTACCTGCACGTACACGCATGCACAGAAATGGTGTCCCGATATAAACAAAGCATGGCGTCCCACCACCACCTCGCTTAGCACGTTGCTGCAGGAAGAAGCCTGCTACAAACCTGTTGGGACTGAAATGGACACAGTGGTGAATGCATACCAATACACACACTGTGCCTTCAACACTACCCCTTCACTCCCTCCCCTCCTTTTCAGTACTGGAGTGGGACAGTGCTGATTGTTTATGTCACGGCACAATTTCTGTGCATGCGTGTACATTAACCGCTGTGGGATAATTTTCGTCAACTCCGTGTGTACCAAAACTGTAAAAGTAGCAATAGGAACGTAAAATCAATATTATTATTTTTAATACTTTGACTCGAAATCTGTTCTTCATGTCTATTATTATTGTTGTTATTGTTATTGTTATTAAGTGCGCCGGGCTGAGTGGCTAAGGGAGTAGAGAGCTAGCTGTATAAACCCAAGTTGGCAGGTTCGATCCCGGTGCTCAGATATGCTATCGTCGTGTCGGTAGATTCACCGGCAAGTAAAATAATTCTGTGGTCTAATATTCTGGCGCTTCGATGTCTTCGAAAAACGTAAATGTAGCTGGTGGACTGTACCTTATAAAAATCGACGTTGGTAACCTCCTTTAACGAAGAGCTGGGCAAAGAGCCAAAGGAGTGTATTTGCGGTAGAGTGGTCGGTCTTTTTCCTCCTTCACCTAACAGCACGTGACTACCCGCCCATATACTGACCACAGGCAATGTTAGATAACTTGGAAGGGCTCACTCATAACGTAATGTCATTTACATCTTAATAATATTCAGATGAGTAACAGGAATGTCAGAATTGTATCTTGAAGGAATTATTTTGGTTTACCAATAACTTTGTTGATGTGAGTTTCTCGCATTTATTCTGCACACTTCTATTAATGTGACGCGGACCGCATACTTGGGTCTGTGTAACCGGATTTAGACATATTTGCAAATATATGTTAAAGGACACCTTTTAATGCTTTGGGAACTTGAAAAACCTCGGCAAGCATCATGCATGAGTTCTCCCAACTTCAACTGGGGGAGAGAGATTATAATTAAGGCACAGATAAAGATACTGAAAGCAAAGCAAAAGAAGCAAAGTCATCTCCGTACAGGCCATGAAGGTCCTGGGAGTGTTGGAAGGTAAAGGCTTCCACTATTGGTAACCTCGGCACTTGATGGGGTAGAGTGGTTAGCTCTACGCCCGGCCGTCTTTGCCCCCAGGAATTAAACTGGTACTCATTTTTCGTGTAGGCTGAGTGAACCTCAGGGCCCTATGCACCTCCGGAAGTGGAAATCTCATTTCTTAAATTTTACGACTTCCTGACGGAAATTCGAACCCACGTCACAAATAAAGATACTACAAATTAATAAAAATTTGCCTAAGATCTGCGGCACCTCGGTTTCGTACAACTGTCAATAAACCAACTATGTCGGGATTTGAACCCACATATTATCCTTTTTTTTCAAGTTGCTTTACGTTGCACCGACACAGACAGGTCTTATGACAACGATGGGAGAGGAAGGAGCTAGGAGTGGGAAGGAAGCGGCCTTGGCCTTAAGGTACAGCCCCAGCATTTTCCTGGTGTGAAAATGGGAGAGCACGTAAAACCATCTTCAGGGTTGCCGATAATGGGTTCGAACCCACTATCTCCCGAATAGTGGATACTGGCCACAATTAAGCGACCGCAGCTATCGAGCTCGGTCAACATATTATCTGGACACAAGTTACCGCTTTAGTTGCTGCGTATCACGGACTGCTTCTCACTGCATACGAGTAAGACTCTTGAGGAAAAAGTTTCCTCCAGAAGAGCATTGTTTTGAAGCACATGGAGAAAAATAATAAAGGAGGTGAAAATAACACTATGTTCGTAAGTGTATCTTAGATTACAGTAATACTGGAATATTTCATATTGAGTGATTTATACTTACAATTTTAAATATATTAACATTACATTATTCTCCATGGATGTTTATTTATTTATTTACCATCCGACCCTCCACCTCTCTTCTCCATATTTTGTTAATTTTGCGTTAATTGACATTTTTATTCCTACCAGTTTATTCGATAATTCTATAGTTGCTTACTTCACACGAGTGGTGTTTGAACTTGCAATAGGGCCGATGACCTTCGATGTTAGGCCCCTTTAAACAACAAGCATCATCATCATCTGAACTTGCAATCGATGTTTATACGGAATACAAATTAACCCCATTTTCGAAGATGAACATGAACTTTTAACTAAACCTGTCATGCTAGCCGATTAGATCGATTGACACTATTCAACTATCTTCTTCTTCTCTTTCTACCGCTTTCCCTACACCTGTGGGATCGCAGGGGCGAACTGCGTCGCACAGGTGGATTTGGCCATGTTTTATGGCCGAATGCCCTTCCTGACGCCAACCCTATATGGAGGGATGTAATCACTATTGCATGTATCTTTGGTGGTTGGTAGTGTACTGCGTTGTGTGAATATGAAGAGGAGAGACTAACACTATTCAACTACAGTGGAACGTTGGATTGCGAGCATAATTCGTTACGGCAACATGCTCGTAATCCAAATCGCTCGTATATCAAAGCAAATTTTCCCATAAGAAACTATTGAAACTCGGATGATTCGTCCACAACACAAAAACATTTATTCGCATAACATTTCTAAAACAAAATATAACGTAAAACAATTAAACTGTACTTTACCTTACAATACAATCATTGTTGGTGTGAGGGAGAGGAGAGATGACATGAGAAGAGTTACTGTGTAGCACGAATTTCACTAACGGAATCACCGCTATCGGTTGGCTCATTGGAAGTGTTTTCTTTTCGTGCAACTTTAACGAGGAACCTGTCCAATGACTGTTGCTTTTGCCCCTTTTTGAGGATTTCACGAAAATGTGACATTGCATTGTCATTGAACAGATTCATCCACTGTAATCACTTCCTTCTTTCGACCGAATTCCTTTTTAGCCTTCTTTTCGTTCACAGGGCCCATCGTTGCAGAACAGTTATATCACAGATGTCAGAAACAAAACATGTACACTCGTACGGTGTTGACTATGCGAGCGAGGCAGGTCAACTGAAGTCCAGCGCGGGAAATGATTACACACACTTTCCCAGGAAAGAGAGGGGGAGGGGAAAACAAAGGCACAGGGGAGGTGAAAACGTACGTAATCATGACGCTCGTATTGCGAAACCTCACTCTCTTATCAAGTCACAATTTATTTAAAATATTTGCTCGTCTTGCAAAACACTCGTAGACCAAGTTACTCGCAATCCGAGGTTCCACTGTATATCCAATAGTTAACCAATTTGTCTTCAAACTGGATGGCACATCAAATGAGACTTTTTAAACGAAACTTCTAAATTGAGGATGAATCTTCATGTATTAGATTGTTTACCGTTCCCTCTCCAAATATCTCAGTTTCGAACATTTTTCTGTGCTGTTTATCAACTTAGCTTAGACGATGCGGAAAGCATGTGGTCGGGTGACGTGGAAGGAACTAGATTCGTTTCATCGTCAAGACAGGCAAATGGTCCTGATTTTCACTCCGAGAACACAAGAAACTGGCAAAATGTAAATTCCTGGGGGTAAAAATGACCTGGAATTTACTGCCGAAGTTGGTAATAGCCGAGTGGCCTTGCCATTGACTTCCCACCAATGATGCTGTGGTTCCAATCCCGGTTAATACTTGTGAGATTTTAAAATGAAAATTCACGTCACTTTGGTTCGGATTCAGCATAAGAAACCGAAAGTACCGTGGCTACGATCAAGATATAAACAGTCACGAAGTACTAAAGGTTTTGCTTCGTTGCTAGCTCAGCTTTCAGTTCCAAGGGTACGAAAGGCGAAAGCCTGCACCATCCACTCCTCCAAGGACTTCCATGGTTTGTTCAGATATAGCTTAGCTTTGCTTTCGTATTCACAGACAAATAAACCAGAGATGAGAAAGTGAACTTGAGCGTATGATGAACCTGCAATTTAATTGCACGAGCAATGGAAACCTAATTTGCTCCAACAGTGAGTTGCACGGCGTTCATTCCTTATTGTTCTAGGACGTTTAAGGATATCGATAATGTAATAACCCAGTCTGTCTTGCCAGTCCAAGCAGAGCACTGCAGTGCCTCGCACGCATTACTGAGTTTACAGAACCTATAGTGAGGGTTCATTGGAGGCAGAGTACAGTAGGCTTTGGCTTAACAGCGGCAAGTGAACTAGCCTTGCAACTCTATATTCGGGGGGTGGAAGGGCTGGTCCCCACCATCGGCTGTCCTGAGAATGGTTGTCCATTCTCCTGAACTAATGCGAATGCCAAAGCATTTCTTTTCTTTTTTTTTTCTTTTCTTTTTTACAATTTCTTTACGTCGCACCGACACAGATAGGTCTAACGGCGAGGATGGGACAGGAAAAGGCTAGGAGTAGGAAGGAAGCAAACGTGGCCTTAATTAAGGTACAGCCCCAGCATTTCCCTCGTGTGAACATGGGAAACCACGGAAAACCATCTCCAGGGCTGCCGACATTGGGGCTCGAACCCACTATCTCCCGAATACTGGATACTAGCCGCACTTAAGCGACTGCAGCTATCGAGCTCGGTAGTTCCTATTTTAGGTCACGACCGCACCCACCTTACCTTCTACGCAAAACACCTCACCGATACGAATCTTCCTGGTAAATGAAACGGCGTTACCATCTAGCAGGCCCGACGTACCCCGTCCGGGTATGGAATGAAATCCTAACCACCCCCACCTCCCCTACTGAAGTTTCTCTCACTATTAAGAGTGAGATGAGATGAATAACTGTACTTAAATAACTCCGTTTCTACAGGAGTCGTATGAGCTGTTGCATTGTTCTGTCTGTCTGTTAGGTCATCAGCCCAGAAGCTGGTTGGATCCTCAAATAGCATCACCAAAGGCTATGCAGTTATAGGGAACCACAAAAACCAATGGCAGTACCAAAATGAGGCGTACTAGGCAAGATGAGGAGTGAGGTAGTTTGTCATTGCTTTCCTCACTGGGCTAGACAGTGCTATTGTAGCACAACTAACCTTATGAGCAACACCTTTCATGACTCTCAGACACACTGGTTGTGCTCTGAATGCCATCAATCAGTACCACCCATACCCCAGCAACTTCCATATTGTCACAGCCATGGATGAGACTGGGACTTCAGTGGAAGCTACACTTTGCTCTGGCCTGTGCCAAGAGATGGATGCAAAAGTACTGTAACCATCAAGAAATGACAGCAGGCAGATTGCATTGTCAGTAAACAATATTACTATCCTGACGTCTCTTCAATAGCTATACATTTTAAGAGACGACAAGCTGTTGGAATTCTGTCCCCTAAGAGGAGTTCTACGTGCTGTTAGCCAGAGTCACATTTAAACAGCCTCAAATGCAACCGACACTAGTCGACCTAAAAATCGTAATCTTGGAAACAGGACGATTTTTATGGTTTTTTTTTTACAATTTGCTTTACGTTACGCAGACACAGATAGGCTTTATGGCGATGATGGTATAGGAAGGGCCCAGGAGTGTGAAGGAAGCGTCCGTGGACTTAATTAAGGTACAGCCCCAGCATTTGGCTGGTGTGAAAATGGGAAACGACTGTAAACCATTTTAAAGGCTGCCAACACTGGGGTTAGAACCCACTATCTCCCGGATGCAAGATCCTAGCTGCGCGCCCCTAATCGCACGGTCACCCGGTGAAACAGAGGACAGACGACTAACCAACTGAGATCGACTGTTAGAAAATAAACACTGTCAAAGCAATGGATTTTGGCAGCGGTGAGTTGTGCTGATCAGACTGTATACATTTAAATGGGTGTTGCTGCTACTGTTGTTGTGACTGTAGGAAAAAAAAAAGAGCTGGTAGGCCTAATGTTAAGCGCCTGTTTACATTCGGATCACGATACCAACTGATTTACGTGGAATTCGAATACAGGACAGTAATTTCGAAAAGTGATTCGAATCACGGCCTCATTGGTGAAAAACTCAAGAGTGTATTAGGAAACGTGGCAACAACGCATTCTTTTCGGAACATGGTAGGTGATGCGGATATGGATCAATTGATATGCCTCGCATTAACGAGGAAAGTGCGCGAATATTAAGATCGAGAGAATTTGGAGAATAGGAACAAGTCCTGCAGTCGGACGCTGTTAAAAATCTTACCACAAGGAAATAAGAGGACCTCTATAATAATATGACCCGATAAACCTTCCATAGAGCCTCACAAGTTAACAGCCATGGGTTTTTTGATGATGATATTCCAAGGTCCTAAAAGAAAACAATTCTAATAACCAATGTCAACTCCATACTTCGGTTAGTTGTCATTCATTCACTCTTAGCCTACTTTTTATCTAAATAGTCCATTGCCAGTCATCTTTCGCTCTAAGTGATTAATTAATGTAGGTGTCGTGACTTAGACGCACAAGTACATTCTCCTTCGATTCTTTCGACTGTTACTAGCAACATTTCTTTAGTTCTTCCGCTTTGGATTCCGGGAGTCCCGTCCTAGCGGTTATGGCGCGTGAGGTGTCGGTGGCAGCTTATCTTCACAAATAATTTCAGAAGTAAGTCGTTAAAATTTCCTCGTACGCTGCAAGATCAATCGAGCGTGCTGAAGTCGTGAGTTACAGTACTATTTGAGCCAGTCACTCACTTATATCAAAGCAATTCTAGGCACGTTTCGCGGATTGGATTAATAACTTTGCAAGGGTTGCGTTGGCTTTGCTTGAATAACAATTGGCTTTCCGTAGGGAGCACGACAAAAGCTAGGGGTTGTGGGAGAGAAGAGGGTTCACGGCATTCTTGTAGGCATGTCAGTTAGATTAGAGAGCGAAGACGAACGCCGAGAACGTAATCATAAAAAAATAGTTTATTAACCTGAATTAATAATATGAAATATACCGAGTTGGAGATGGAATCCAGGGTCCATTAACAACAAGTAATTTATAATTTTTATTACAGATTCATTCCGGGATAAAGGACGTCGTGACCATCAGTCCTCTGTTCTCGATTGTAACTGAAACCTCTCATATAAGCTGTTCTTTTTAAGTTGTAGTGTAACCTCACTGAACCATATACAGGTTTTCGGTGCCACGTGGAGAAAAAGGAAGCGGTTGTGGCTTTCTTTAGGGTAGTGCGCTTTAAAATAATTTGATTGCTTGATTATGTATGTATTTGGATTTGAAAATATCATCCCATCATCCTCTTGAAATGTCGACAAAAATCCACGGTAAATGTTCACATTCACAAACAAATGAAGATGGCATTGCATGGCTTAACTTGAGCTTCTGTGTCCTGCAAATTATTTTGGCTAGTAAGGTTATTATTATTATTAATAATAATAATAATAATAATAATAATAATAATAATAATAATAATAATAATAATTTCAAGCCTCACTAGCTTTATTCGATTTTAGGGAACCAGGTGTCAGAATTTTGTCCCGTAGGGTTTTCCTAATGTGGCGCTAAAGCTATCAATTCGAGGCTGGTGTATTTGAGCACCTTAGATGCCATCGACCGAGCTGGTACCGAACCGGACAACTTGGGCTCAGAAAACCAGCACGCTACCGCTAAGCCTCTTAGCCTGCCAAGAAGCGAGTTAATATCCGGCTCCATGGCTAAATGGTTAGCGTGCTGGACTTTGGCCACAGGGGTCCCGGCTTCGATTCCCAGCAGTGTCGGGAATTTTAACGATAATTGGTTAATTTCGCTGGCGCGGGGATTGGGTGTATATTTCGTCTTCGTCCTCTTTTCATCCTGCGTCTGGCGTCCGACTCGTTGGCTGATCGGTCAGCGTACTGGCCTTCGGTTCAGAGGGTCCCGGGTTCGATTCCCGGCCGGGTCGGTGATTTTAACCTTAATTGGTTGATTCCAATGGCCCGGGGGCTGGGCGTATGTGTTGTCTTCATCATAATTTCATCCTCATCACGACGCGCAGGTCGCCTACAGGAGTCAAATAGAAAGACCTGCACCTAGTGAGCCGAACCCGTCTTGGGATATCCCGGCACTAAAAGCCATACGACATTTCATTTCCTGCATCTGGCGAGCCGAACTTGTCCTCGGACACTCCTGGCACTAAAAGCCATACGCCAGTTCATTTCAGCTAGTTAATGACAACAATATTAAACTCGAATCATCTTGTTATCATTCTTATAACTTTGTAACGTTATTTCAGGAAATGTGCTGATTTCGAAGGAGCAATTGGTTAGACTGTTCTGTTCCCAAAATAATGAAAACAACAGGCAAACTTATAATTTTATGTATCCGTTGGTGTCGTGATTACAGTTATTTGATCTCCAGTTTTACATGGAATCCGAACCACAGGATCGTGACTTTTCATTTCAAATAACCCACACGGATTAACTGGGATTCAAACCGCAGCTGCACATTTGAGAAGCTAGTCATGATGTCACTCACTATTACGCCTTCCAAGGTAGGGAGCTGGATTCCGATTGAGGTTGGTGGCATTCTGAAGTTGTTCAAAATGCTCGTTAACTTTCGGTACGCTGAAGGCTCCAAGGGAACGAAATTTCAACACCTTGGTAACTCTTAAAATCTGCAGTAGTTGATGAGTCGTTAAACTCATATTCTTCTCCTTCCATCTGCCGGTTCTCCCAGATCCGCACCATGCAGATTGTGTCATACACGTAGACTTGGCCCCGTTCTACGTGCGGATGCCCTTCATGACGCCAACCCTTTGTGAAGGGATGTATTCACTATTGCATGTGTCTCTGGTGGTTGGTAAATGAAATGAAACGGCGTATGGTTTTTAGTGCAGGGAGTGTCCGAGGACAAGTTTGGCTCGCCAGGTGCAGGTCTTTTGATTTGACTCCCGCAGGCGACCTGCGTGTCGTGATGAGGATGAAATGATGATGAAGACGACGCATACATACACCCAGCCCCCGGGCCTGCGAAATTCACCCATTATCGTTAAAATTCCCGACCCTGCCGGGAATCGAACCCGGGACCCCTGTGGCCAAAGGCCTGCACGCTAAACATTTAGCCATGGAGCCGGACTGGTGGTTGGTAATGTAGTGCGTTGTTGAAATGAAAAATGAAATGTCGTATGGCTTGTAGTGCCGGGGTATCCCAGGACGGGTTCGGCTCGCCAGGTGCAGGTCTTTCTATTTGACCCCTGTAGGCGACCTGCGCGTCGTGATGAAGATGAAATGATGACAAAGACAACACAACATGGAATTAACCAATTAAGGTTAAAATCCCCGACCCGGCCAGGAATCGAACCCGGGACCCTCAGAACCGAAGGCCAGTACGCTGACCGTTCAGCCAACGAGTCGGACAGTGCGTTGTTCAAATGTTAAGACGTGTGTATTGACACGAACAAAAAGACCCAGTCCCCGAACAGGAGGAATTAACTAGACCAAGCTTAACTCCCCGATCTGACCGCGTACCGAATTCAGGACCCTCTGAACACCATGGCAACTACGTTGGCAATTCAAGCAAGGAACCGTACCAACTCATAACATTATTTTCTCACCAAATACCTGCCAGTTCCGTGCTATGTTTCGAAAGGTGTGCGATAACTGATTACCATGTTCTCCTGTTGACTGCCATCAATGTACAAGTGGGACCTCAGACAAATTCCTTGCGTCGACACAGAATGAAAGCTACAATATTGAATTATTTTGTTGGGTGAAAGAACTCGCTCTACGTCATATCTAGAACCAATCGGCGTATATCCTCCGCAACAAATTCATTTCCAGCGCAGCACTTTCTTGTTTCCCCAGCGTCCAATGAAGAAAGTTTGGGCAGCAGTGGCATTACCCCCTGAGGTTATGTTCCGCCGTGTCACACACGTTTCAATTTAAATTCATCATCCATCGCCGCAGCCATCCCAATATAAGCCGCAAGTCCAATAAAATAATGACACAAAGAGTCCAGGATGGTGTGACTCGAATCTGATCACGTCTGACCCACGTTGTTTATCTGTGGTGGGTGCCTACCCCTGGGGATTAAACTTGGGACGTGTTGATCGTTTCCTGAAACAGAGAGAGTTCGCTGACTGGGGATACAAGCTACTAGATTAGGTAAACGCAGTCCATTCAGTGCTACAACAATATCTGGATGCCCCGTACCCTAGCGCACTACTGCTTTCTTGGTTATTTTGTTATCTGTTCAACGTCGCATTAACACTTGCAACGCTGAGAGGAAGAAACAAGAACTAGGAAGATGCAGATCACGGTCTTAATCAACACTTTCTGAATCGAACATTTTTCCGTGATTTAGAAATAATCCCAAAAATGGCCTCTTGGATGGACAAAAACTGATAACCATACACTGATGTACTTTTTGAAAGTCATTTATTAACATTTTGGGCATGTCCATCTTCGTATACAATTTGCACTGAACGGTGCCCTGGCTTATCTGTTAACACGTCCGAATTCTGCACATATGCTGGCTGGCTTCTTACCTAACTGGTTAATATGCCCGCCTTTGGTCCAAGGGATCTAGGGTTCGATTCCCGGCCTCCGGTTCAGAGGGCCTCGGGTTTGATTTCTGGTCTGGTTAATTTTCCTACGTAGTATGGGATTTTCCTGGAGTAAAATGAGATAAGGTAAGGGTGTATTCTGCCCGAAGGCAGGTCCGAACCTCCGCAGAGGTGTTCCTGAGCCGGAGTTTACGTGCGGTAGGGTGGCCAGTTCCTTTCCGCTCCTCCATTCCCTTACCCCCCACCAACAGCGCGTGGCAACCCATCCAACTCCTGACCACGCCCAATATTGCTTAACTTCGGAGATCTCACGGGATCCGGTGTTTCAACACGGCTACGGCCGTTGGCAGCAAAATTAGAAACGATGAAAAATTTTCTTCAGGCTTTCCGATTATGTGACTCGAATCCACAATCTCTTGAATATAAATTGACAGTTAAACGAACCTTCCGCCTAGTTATTTCACTCAGGTGTTGTTATAGTTGATTTCTTTTAACCGTTTGGATCATGTTTGTTCATTAGTCCTAAGTACGTATACTGAAGGTGTCTTATATCTTGTCTTAATTCAACGTGTTTTTCCGCAGACCTACTAGGTAAAGTACTGCAGTTGATCAGACTCTTACGCCATATGCCCAAAGCTCTGGGAATGAACTCCAGCGTAGTTAGCAGGAGTTATTAAATTACTCAAACACAAGAGAATCGTTTAAGTAGATTTAACAGTATATAAAGGAATCCTTTCCTAAGCATAATTTTGCCATTTCGGCGTCGCTTAAGATGTGATAGAAGTTGAAGGGACATTATACACAATGCACTAGATTACCATTACTTTATTATCAGGCCTTTGAATTGGAATTGGTGCCCCTGACGTAAAATGTATCCACCCTAAATATTTCTGGCGTGAGTGTTGTTAAATTTATGGGGAATTTATTAATATTCAGGATAGTTGTAATCAGAAGCAGATTCGAACATCGGTTCTTCAAACTATAAAAATTCCCAATTCTCTTTTGATTGAACGCACGCAGTTACTCATTGGTTTAGAACTTTCCCTAGTATTTCATTAGCCTCTCAGTCCCACCCAAAGGGATCTACAAACCCAATCTTTCGTTGTGAAGGTACATTTATAACTATTAGTTCCGTCTTGTGTGTGTGAAAATATTCGATATAGAACGTTTTGAGCACGCTTGGAACTCCATAATGAAATAAGCTCCACACCTTCTAGAAAAGAGGGAAGTGTAAACTGTCATCTGACAAAAGGCAAAGTAGTGTGGTATGCATTGGAGTAGCTTATCATTAGATCCCAAGTCAGACAATAGTGCTTGACGTTTCACGCATGGGCGTGTAGGAGATCGGGATCACATATCATTCTGAATAATCATTCTTGATTCTGACCACGCATGCCGCCTTTTCGATACCGACAGTACTCAAAAGGAAGACTGGAAGGTGGGATTATGAAAATACACAAGAGAGGTGGTAACTGTTTTCGTGAAGCGCACCCTTAATGTTATTCATCACATGTTAGGTTTTACAAAATGAAATCTCTCCGGGCCATTTACCACTAGCAGTGGTCCTATCTTCTGACCCACGAGTATATCCATACCACCGAAACTTCCGTAGTCCACTGTAAATTTATTTACGATTTCCTACCGTAATATGAGGTCACACTTACAAGAAACTCATTAACTTCGGAGATCTCACGGGATCCGGTGTTTCAACACGGCTACGGCCGTTGGCAGTAAAATAAGAAACGATGAAAAATTATACACAATGCACTAGATTACCATTACTTTATTATCAGGCCTTTGAATTGGAATTGGTGCCCCTGACGTAAAATGTATCCACCCTAAATATTTCTGGCGTGAGTGTTCTTAAATTTATGGGGAATTTATTAATATTCAGGATAGTTGTAATCAGCAGCAGATTCGAACATCGGTTCTTCAAACCGCAACTTCCAGTTCACATGTACAGGGCGAAGTACTGAAGGGAAACCTCCGCAGACGGTCGATGGAAAATCTTTTGATTGTGCGAAAGGCATCGGTCTCTGAGTAGGAAAATTATCCGTAAATGCTAGAAGTTTTATATATTACAAGATAGTCTCGTCAAAGTTCACAAAGTGGTCAAAGCATACTTTTAACGCTGTTCATAGTAATTTAAGAGTGACTACACTGATCACAAGGGTTCATCATCATCATCATCTGTTTACCCTCCAGGTTCGGCTTTTCCCTCGGACTCAGCGAGGGATCCCACCTCTACCGCCTCAAGGGCAGTGTCCCGGAGCTTCAGACTCTTGGTCGGGGGATACAACTGGGGAGAATGACCAGTACCTCGCCCAGGCGGCCTCACCTGCTATGCTGAACAGGGGCCTTGTGGAGGGATGGGAAGATTGGAAGGGATAGGCAAGGAAGAGGGGAAGGAAGCGGCCGTGGCCTTATGTTAGGTACCATCCCGGCATTTGCCTGGAGGAGAAGTGGGAAACCACGGAAAACCACTTCCAGGATGGCTGAGGTGGGAATCGAACCCACCTCTACTCAGTTGACCTCCCGAGGCTGAGTGGACCCCGTTCCAGCCCTCGTACCACTTTTCAAATTTCGTGGCAGAGCCGGGAATCGAACCCGGGCCTCCGGGGGTGGCAGCTAATCACGCTAACCACTACACCACAGAGGCGGACCACAAGAGTTCACTTTATCGAAATTAAAAGCGAAACTCCCTTGTGTATTAAACCGTTGAGTTCGAACATGTTTATGTGTATGGTAATTCAATGTGAGTTCACGATGATGGGACACGTTAGTGCCTAATGGCTAAATGGATGAGAGTAAGTCGCCTTCGCTTCCCCAAGAAAATGGATTATACTGGCTCTCTCAAAGAAAAACAACTCGAATAATTCCTTTGTCCCTCACAATGGGTGATTTACGAAATCTTCAGTAGTGTGGTTGCTTGGCTAATCTTAAGGTGGCGGCTTTCAGGCTATCTACCCACTTCAAGTCACCGTTCACAATAGCCATAAGAAAATCCGGGCCATATTTCAACTCTCACCGCCTTAGTTGATACATTGATTGCGCAAAATATTATTGTTCATTTCCTTGATGAAGCTCATGGAACTCGAATTACGTATATACAGACATGAAAACAATGCATTCATTCATAGGAATGAAAGCAGTTATGTTGTTACAGTGGGTGCTACAGTATACTTGAATCCTCCTTTGCCTCTTTTTCTTAACAGTTAGCACTAACAGCAGAGGTCCAGGTTCGTTTCCAGGCTCTTCTAGAGATATAAATTGGTACATAGTTAACAAGGTGCATACAACTCGCTTCTTCGTAGGTGTATCTAGTACTGTAAGAGATGACACATCTCGGTAAATGATTGCGAGGAACATTTTTTGTTTTATTTATTTATTTATTTATTTATTTATTTATTTATTTATTTATTTATTTATTTATTTATTTATTTATTTATTTAAATTAATATAGTAGCGTGGAATTGCTGATTTAGTGAAGTTCAGTGATCGCATGTTCATGCGTAATATGTTGCCATGTCTGTCACATGATTTTGAGACTTTTTACTGCTTTCATACAAAAGTAGTACGTGTTTTATAATCCTTGCGTGCAGAGGTACGTTGCACGTGCGACGCATGGAAGTCCGTGCGATCACGATCATAGAGAGAGAGAGAGAGAGAGAGAGAGATCAAGATCAATAAACCAACATTATATTTATGTTGCTAAGTAGTACGGTGATATCTTCTTAGGTGTCCGACTCGTTGGCTGAATGGTCAGCGTACTGGCCTTCGGTTCAGAGGGTCCCGGGTTCGATTCCAGGTCGGGTCGGGAATTTTAACCTTAATTGGTTAATTCCAATGGCTCGAGGGCTGGGTGTGTGTTGCGTATTCAACATTAGAAATCATCCTAGGTACGGCCCTCATCTTCACAGACATGCAGGTCTCCTAATAGGCCGTCTACTAGAAAAAGACGTGCACCAGGCCTCTCCGGAGACCATACGCCATTATTATTATTATTATCTTCTTCAGTGTTGATAATATACCACCAATTTAAATATCCACCAAACACTTCATTTTGGACGATATGATTAAAAGTAGGGTAATTCCGGGAGAGTTGCCGCACTTTTTATGTCTTTTGTTATATCTTGGTATATTTACTTTAAAAATTGTTGCAAATTCATCGAGCATAATTTGAAAACATGCACATTTGATCAGGGATGAACAAAATATTGGCAATTGAAAGTAAATGGGAGAAAGGAGGGAACAAAGAATTGTTGCATCTGCGGCGTCTCTCCCTCGATCCCGGTATAGATGCCGACTTTGCTCGGGAGAGATGCCGCAAGTAAAATAATTAATGACAAAATCAAATTTAAGCCAATTTCTTCAACTTTAATATAACCGAACACTAGAACGTACTACAAGACAATTATATCCACATAATATAATCATTCAATGGAAAAAATATATCTGATAATTTACAACATTAAATTAATCATATTTTAATTTCAATTTACTATGAATGTGCATGTGCAATGGATTCTTCACTGTGTTATATAAAACCCCACGGCACTTAACACTCTTGAAAGGGCTCTGGCCTGCACAGCGACCGCTGCTCAGCCCGAAGGCCTGCAGATTACGAGGAGCCGTGTGGTCAGCACGACGCATCCTCCCGGCCGTTATTCTGGGCTTCCGAGACCGGGGCCGCCATGTCACCATCAGATAGATTCTCAATTCCAATCAAGTAGGCTGAGTGGACCTCGAACCAGCCCTCAGGTCGAGAGAAAAAGCCCTGACCTGGCCGGGAATCGAACCCGGAGCCTCCGGGCGAGAGGCAGGCACGCTATCCCTGCACCACGGGACCCTCGAATTATATAAAGGAAACATCAAAATCATAATGAATATAATTCTGTCCTGACACAGTAATTTGGAAACATGTCTAAGGCAGGATTCTTGAATCAAAAACTGATGCTTATCCTCTTACAAGTTTTTACAGATTATTTCTTAAAACTTTGTTCTCTAGCAATTTTGATGCAACAGTCGTTATATGTAGAGCAAGATTCATGCAGTCACTGTTTGTAACTCAAACACTGGATACAGTCATCCTTTTTTGAATATCATTTTGACTTCGGTGATTATTGAAGTAGCTATACCTGCTGGACCCAGAGAGCACTTTTCCAGATTTCGTGACTGCATTCTAAGTTTCAGTGTTCGTTCCGGAATTCTGTAGTATCATTCTTCCTCCCTGATCAGTATTTCCTTGGCTTTCAGTCTTTTAACAGCCTCTCTTAAATTTTCCTGTGTCCATTGAGGTCTTTTAACAGTGCCCTTACTTTTATACTGAGCAGGCATGTCGCAAATTTTTATTGTTGAAAATAATATAATTTTATATAATAAAATAATGTTACCAATGAAATTAATAAAAATAGATTATGTAAATCAAGAATCGTGAGACGATAAAATATTCTAATAAAATACCGGTACACTCTGAATAGCATTGAATATTTCCAGATCGCTTGTAGAATCTGGTAGCAATGAGGCATCTCAGCCGGATTATTGTGCGGCAACTCTTCCAACTATCAGGGAGAGACGCCGCACCCTCCTGTTTTCATATCTCAAGGCTATCATGGCCCAAAATTAGCTTACTCTCAACTACAGTTATGTTTCTGACGTCTACTGTACTAAAAACGTCTGATTTAAGCATCTGAAGCCAACTTAATATACAATAAATTAACATACGCAAAAACTTTGTCAGGAGGAAACATGTACTCGCCACATGATATCGGCTATAATTGGCGTAATATACGAGCAAATTTCGTCACACTCGCAGACAGTAGTTCTTCCTTAGAAACTGAAAAACCACACATATTGCCATCTAGCTGTAACGATGGGAACCTTTAGCTACAGTGTATGCGGCATCTCTACCGGGGCGGCATCTGTCCCGGATGTACCTTATCCTGACAACCCTCTAAATGTTACAATGACCGCAGATTGAGCGAGTGGGACCGAACTTGGATACGTCGCGTCGGTAACAACCTTGCCAGGGACATTTCAACCGGAGGCTGCATTTTATAACAGATAGCGAGCTTTGAAGACAGTGCTTCCTGAAAATTGCCGGACATAGAGTTAAATGATCATCTATGATTCATAGACTTACGTGGCCAGTGTCATTCATTATTTAGGGCCATCACACTACTGTCTGAGCCATTCAATCCTCCATGTAGATTTCTCGGCGCTTGTCTCTGGTTAGTAGGGTACAGTTGGTGGCACACACAGCGAGTAGGCCTACACATGGATTCAAGTTAGAGTTGCGAGTGAGACTGAAATTTACAACCCCGTTACTTTTCAAACTCTATCGTCCATTCCATTGCATATTCATAAATTGTGAAAGAAAGAAGTTCAAATTTTCAGTAGTGATGTTCTTAGATGGTTCCTTTTCTTATAAGCCAGCCAACAGCCAACATATGAAGAGAATAAATCACGGCAGCCAATAGGAAAGTTCGATAGTTGTAAAAACATTCTGTTCATACCATAAAGGACAGTAACAAAGCGAAATAACCAAAAAAGCTTTCAGTTTAATATAATTGGTGTGGCTATTTCTAGCCGAGTGCAGACCTTGTAAGGCAGACCCACCGATGAGGGTGGGCGGCATCTGCCATGTCTAGGTAACTGCGTGTTATTGTGGTGGAGGATAGTGTTATGTGTGGTGTCTAAGTTGCAGGGATGTTAGGGACATCACAAACACCCAGCCCCCAGGCCATTGGAATTAACCAATGAAGGTTGCCATCCCCAACCCGGCCAGGAATTGAACCCGGGACCCTCTGAACCGAAGGCCTGTACGCTGACCATTCAGACAACGAGTCGGTTTTCAGGTTAATGTGACAATTGATATTATAATCATACCACAAAACATGTAGATTTACTTTTTAATCCGAGCTACAAGGACGTTAATTTTCATTTTACGAAGTCCATATGCATTACCCAGCATTCAAACTGCAACTGCCTTAGTGATGAGCCAGTGACGATTTCGCTCATAAATTATCCACCCACCCCTCACGGAAATAAATTGGTAGGTAGATAACATACATACATTGTCTCATTCCTTTGAAACTCGGCATTAAAATATGGTTGTTCGTTCATCTTGGAAATACTATTTGAGAGAGACGAATACAGTTATCATTGGTGTCGTTCTCTCTTACTAGTTACGAAATTCAACTCTCTCTAACACAGCGCATATTTCAACTTGCTAGCATTTGTTTGCTTCTGTCATTTTACACTGCATTGCTCCCCCTTCGCTCTCTGCTCCACTATCTGCCCTTAGGTAGTGAGTACAAGAGTCTGATGTTACATAAAAGAAGGTCCATTCGAGGGAGTTCAAGTTAGTTTCAAACACGTGAGTCGAGGTGAGGAGAGACTCTCTTCCCCTCTTCCTTAGCTTTCAATTTTGTAAACTCTTCCTGGTGTCGGTCCCTTCGTTTGCTCCACATATAACCCGTCCCTAATAGCAGAGGAAGGTTCTCTTCTTTCAGACACAACTTACTTAGAGAGTGCATGTCATGTAGTGTGGTGTTGGGGGAGGAAGAGTAGGAGGGTGCTGTCTCACCAAGATTAATGATTGTCAGTTTAATAAGTGTCAGGCGGTAGGCGCGCTTCACTTGATGCCTGCTATGTCTGTTTCATGTCAGCAACTTGGTTTATTGTTGCCCCTTGCAAAACGTGAGAGGAATGCTAACACCATAGTTTACTACACGGGAAGTTCACACTGGCCAAGTAAATCCCTCGTCAGAATCAACTGTTCCCTTCCGCTTAGCCGGCTTTATGTTATATCTTGCCTGATCCAACGGTAACAGTGGGCTATGATAGCTCTCAAATAAATAAAACTAACCTCAAGGCTGATTGAAGTGGAACAATACTCACGATACCGTTGCTGAAAGTTCAGTCATCGAACTCTGGTTTCGTTATTCAGTTGATTTTGTTGTTAATACATGGGATATGGGGGTAATTATTTAGAGGTGAAGCCTGCATGGAAACCTGTGTGTTCCTGGGATCTGCACTGCTGTGTATATTTCTAATTAATTGTTCGTATATAAACAAACATTTCTTGTCAAAATACTTCTGAGTACTGCAGTATGGATGTTAGATGAGGAAGAAAGAGTGTTGTTTAAATCTTTAGAAATCCGTTGTGTGAGTGTTCACTGTGTAGGATTGTTGAGAGTTTATCAGGTGTATGCATACGTCTTTTCCGGTTTCACTAAGAGATAGCGCCAGCGAACAGTACGCAGCGTCTGAATTTGACACACACGTCAGTTTGTTCGTCTGACATTAACTTACCAACATACACAAACTGAGTCCGCCAAGCACTAGCGTCTGTGCTGTATCGTTCAGTGATTATGTCGACGTTTATGCCTGAAACGGTACATTTGCGGCACACATTGCTTTTCTTATTTAATAAAAAAAGGCTGTGGAAAGTCAGCGTTTGCTGGCAGAAATATATGGTGACCACGCTCCATCGATTAGAACATGTGAGACATAGTATCGACCATTTGAACATGGTGATTTTAATGTGAAAGCAGTGCGCGGTCTGGATGATGAACCAACTCCAACTCAGCAGCCATTGGCACAGGCATTAAATGTGTCACAAGAAACAATCAGCAGACATTTACGAGCAATGGGGAAGATCAGTGATCTCGGTAAGTGGATCCCACACGATTTGAATGAACGGCAAATGGAAAATCGCAAAGTCACTTGTGAAATGCTGCTTCAACGCCACGAATTGTGACGGGTGACGAAAAATGGATTTATTTTGAAAACCCGAAGTGGAGAAAATCGTGGTTGTCACCTTTCGAAGCCGGTCCTTCAACACCAAGACCAAATCGCTTCGGTAAGAAGACCATGCTTTAAGTCTGGTGGGACCAGAGCGGTAATGTGCATTATGAACTCCTGAAGCCCGACGAAACCGTTAATGCACAACGCTATCGTCAACAAACGATTAATTTAAATCACGCAATGATCGAACGACTACCGGAATATACCATAAGACATAGCAAAGTGATTTTGTTACACGACAGTGCGCCGTCTCACACAGCAAAACCAGTGAAAGACAACTTGAAATCTCTTGGATGGGACATCCTTCCGCACCCACAGTATTCACCCGACCTGGCACCATCTGACTATCACCTCTTCGCATCAATGGGGCACGCGTTCGTAGAGCAGCACTTCAGCAATTTCCAGGAAGTTGGAAAATCGCTCGACGAATGGTTTGCCGCAAAGACAAGCTGTTTTTCTGGCATGGTATTCATAACACACCTGAAACATGGGCGAAGTGTATAGGAGCCGATGGCCAATATTTTGAATAAACAAAAAATGAATTTCCCTTGAAGATTATGTGTTTTCCTTACCACGAAAACCGGCAAAAACTCATGCATACACCTGGTAGTGCTGCAGAATAATTTACTCTTTCTCTTAACTAAATAAAGATATCACCATATTACGTAACATTTTTGGCGCAGGCAAAATGTGGCTTCCATCGAAGTCTGTCCCATTTATGGCTGTGACCGTTCGGAAACTGCTGAGATATGATTGGTGCCGAGTTATGACATTCTGTGCTTCTGGATGTTATGAAAGCTGCTACTCTCAGAACAGGGCATGCTGCAAATACCACATTTTGGTCCAGTAAAGAAAGCAATGACAAACTACCTCACCCGTCGTTATGCCTTGTACGCCTCATTATGGTGCCGCTATCGGTTTTTGCCGTTTGCCTTTATCACATAAACTTTAGTGGTGCTAACTGAGGATCCAGCCAGCTTTTGGGCTGCTGACTTATCAGATAAACATCCAGTCTCGATTCTATTATTCTTCTGTTATTTCCATTGATTTTTCATTAATATTTTCCCATTTTCAGTATGATTATCGTGTCACTTTCCATTTCCTAACTCACGGCCGAGGAAGCCTCAGACTTAGTGCATAAACGGTAATAGAACTACAGCTCTGAATATAATGTGCATATTGAGCCATCTGGCGATAAACTAGAGTATACTTTAATGACCAGAGCAACAGTCATTTAAAATCAAACATTTCAGTATTATTAGAACAGTCGTAGTTGTTTGTGGTTAACTTCCGAGGAAGCGGAGCAATGTATACCGGGGTACACCTTCCCCAGTCAGTTAATCTACGCGCCTTGAACTGCTGTATTACAAGATACTTTGGTCTTCATCTGTTAGATGTCTCTTTCATCGGTTTAATTGCTCCCTCTAGCGGGCATTCATAAAGGAATGTTTATTTTTGCAGTTGGCAAACCTTAGGTTTTGAGGATTGTTTTGTTTATGTATCGAAGTTTTCAACACTTAAGCTGCTTCCGTCTTCAGTCGTAATCAACCTATCAGAAACTTGTAAATATTTTCTCTAGCCAGTTGAAATTGGGGGTGTGTTCAGGAATCCAGCCTATCAGCAAGAAGTACTGGAAGCTTCCCCTAAAAATACTATAAAAGCAGGGCGTTTAGGGCCGTATTGTCTGAATTGCTACTGTGTGAGGAGGGTGAATTGATGTGAACCAGGAAGTAGGAGCGCAGCCTGCGTGACGAAGGTCCAGCGACTCAAGGTAATCGCAGAATTTCCATACATATGTGATAGCTCCTGCGGATAGAGTGAGGGGAAGGTTTCAACCTCTTTCATGTAATATCAGTTTCTAAATTTGGTGGTTTAAACGTAGAATTTTCGGAAAGACTGAGTACTCTGTTCTATTCCCTACTAGGAAATACACTGACTGACAGAGCAAATGCAACACCAAGAAGGAGTGGTCAGAACTTTATGCCAATTGCAGGGTAGACTGACGTCACTGAGGTATGCTCATGATGTGAAATGCGCCGCTGTGCTGCGCACGTAGCGAACGATAAATGGGACACGGCGTTCGCGAATGGCCCACTTCGTACCGTGATTTCTCAGCCGACAGTCATTGTAGAACGTGTTGTCGTGTGCCACAGGACACGTGTATAGCTAAGAATGCCAGGCCGCCGTCAACGGAGGCATTTCCTGCAGACAGATGACTTTACGAGGGGTATGGTGATCGGGCTGAGAAGGGCAGGTTGGTCGCTTCGTCAAATCGCAGCCGATACCCATAGGGATGTGTCCACGGTGCAGCGCCTGTGGCGAAGATGGTTGGCGCAGGGACATGTGGCACGTGCGAGGGGTCCAGGCGCAGCCCGAGTGACGTCAGCACGCGAGGATCGGCGCATCCGCCGCCAAGCGGTGGCAGCCCCGCACGCCACGTCAACCGCCATTCTTCAGCATGTGCAAGACACCCTGGCTGTTCCAATATCGACCAGAACAATTTCCCGTCGATTGGTTGAAGGAGGCCTGCACTCCCGGCGTCCGCTCAGAAAACTACCATTGACTCCACAGCATAGACGTGCACGCCTGGCATGGTGCCGGGCTAGAGCGACTTGGATGAGGGAATGGCGGAACGTCGTGTTCTCCGATGAGTCACGCTTCTGTTCTGTCAGTGATAGTCACCGCAGACGTGTGTGGCGTCGGCGTGGAGAAAGGTCAAATCCGGCAGTAACTGTGGAGCGCCCTACCGCTAGACAACGCGGCATCATGGTTTGGGGCGCTATTGCGTATGATTCCACGTCACCTCTAGTGCGTATTCAAGGCACGTTAAATGCCCACCGCTACGTGCAGCATGTGCTGCGGCCGGTGGCACTCCCGTACCTTCAGGGGCTGCCCAATGCTCTGTTTCAGCAGGATAATGCCCGCCCACACACTGCTCGCATCTCCCAACAGGCTCTACGAGGTGTACAGATGCTTCCGTGGCCAGCGTACTCTCCGGATCTCTCACCAATCGAACACGTGTGGGATCTCATTGGACGCCGTTTGCAAACTCTGCCCCAGCCTCGTACGGACGACCAACTGTGGCAAATGGTTGACAGAGAATGGAGAACCATCCCTCAGGACACCATCCGCACTCTTATTGACTCTGTACCTCGACGTGTTTCTGCGTGCATCGCCGCTCGCGGTGGTCCTACATCCTACTGAGTCGATGCCGTGCGCATTGTGTAACCTGCATATCGGTTTGAAATAAACATCAATTATTCGTCCGTGCCGTCTCTGTTTTTCCCCAACTTTCATCCCTTTCGAATCACTCCTTCTTGGTGTTGCATTTGCTCTGTCAGTCAGTGTATGTAATTCAAGGGAACAAAGAGTGATTACCCTCTCTCGGGTCCCATTTAACTTGGCATGGGGTTACAAAAATTGTTTAAACCTATAAATTTCTTAAAACCTTTTTGCATTAATATTTCTCATTTAATCACCCCGGTGTAGAATAGGATTAGCCTCTGTATCGTTGGGCCATAAGCCCACTTATGGTTTTTACTATTTCTGTAAGGAGGGCAAGTGTTTCGCCTCCTAGCATTTTGTTTGTGGCCAGTCATGTTCAACCTTTTCATTTTGCACTACGACCACTTAGTATGGGCAGTTATTCCCCTGTAATTTTATTGGTGTGTGTAGAGTTTTCCTGGTGTTATTTCCTTTGGTAACAGTGAACCCTTTAGCTGTTGAGCAATAGATAGACCCACATCGGGGCAACGGTGTGTAAATACTTTAATTGAGGGCAATCGATAGGTTGTCAGGTGGAACTTAAGTGCGCCATAAGAAAATTGATGCTATGGTTGATGATATAGTTGGAGCGCAGACTCCTACGAAGCGTATTTTCCAGGAGCATATCTTGCTCTTATAAAATTTTGTACCTGGCAAGAGCAATTCAGCTCTTTTTTATGTAAATTAACATTTGTAATTCTCTCAAGATTTTGTACCTGATATTCGGACTTCTGTGTCTACTATATTGTTAGAGCTGACCAGCTCATTAATATGGTTGTTATTCATTCAGAGTTTCTATTTCTTCAATTTTAAACTCATAAAATAGGGAAGAAATAACATTTTAAAAAATTGGTTGCGTTAAGTTCTGCTTTTGTTAATTCTTGTCCAGCGATTCAAACTAGGCGATTTCTAATCCTCTGTGAGCCACGGAAACCCCGCAACACGGCATAAGCCCAAAATAATATCGTGCCAAGATATTTCACTAAATGTATAGAAACGTAAATTTGGACTAGTTCAGATATTTAGTTTTCAAGCTCCCCGAAAAATATCAAAGATAAGGTATGTCATTAACGTTTTCAGTTGTTCGAGGATAATTAGTAGACTTCACTGCTTCGTCCTATGACTGTGGACAGCTAAGACTTGGGGTTAAGGGAGGTCATTTTCAAGCGGACATTTCTACTGTTCAGGGACAGGATTAAGGATTTTATATTATATCCTGTTTTGTGAGATGTAGATCAATAGCACACCATTGTATAGCTGTTGTCACCAAGCACAGATGAACTGTAGAAGTGCAGATAATGTGTAGGATACAGTCTCAATCTTCACCTATCCTACAACTGAAACAGTATAATGGAGGGTTTTTGAGGATTGAGACAACTTCTGCGTTTTCGTATTCTGTTTGATTTCGAAGTGCTATTGTGCCTGTTGCATTTTCGGACGTGTTGCAAAATGGCGTCTAGAAAAGGTATAGACCACTCAGAAAGTCTTGACATATGAATACATTAGGAGGCCATGATTATATTGGATCGTCTACCTTTAAAAGGCGGTGCAGAACAGAGAAACGTCAAGAGAATTGTTTCAAGAAAACAAGAAAATTAATAGAATATTTAAATAATGTATTGTAAGAAATTCTTAAAATGAACATTTACTTGTCTACATTATTTGATCATATTTTCAGCTATACCATGAAGAAGATGTCTTGTTAGATAGATATTGGAAGTGACGCAGATAAATAGTACCGAGATAACACAAATACCGAATTACTTGCATATAAGATATATTACATATAAGCCTAGTGAGTGGATGCATATTGAGCCGTATAGCAGCAGATTAAGAATTATTTAGATAGAATAGTGAGATAGATTATTTTATATTTTGAATGTTCCATAAGTATTTATGTTATGATATCTCGGTACCATTTATCTGCGTCACTTCTAATATATATACTGGCTTAACATATCTTCCACTTCACATATGTTGCGAGAATACGTCCTAAGTACGTCCTAAGACATAAATATTTTAATAATAAACAGCTGTATTTGACGTTACATTAACTCTCTAATCTCAACTATACATACATATCCTCCATTCATACCTTACTTTGTGTCATTCCCACGGTGTATCACTTTCCTTGTGCTTGCATCGTCTAAATGATCCAACATATGAATATCTCAGCATTTACCATCAATATATATACGTGTTATAATCACCGAAACCCACGTTATCATACACAAATTATTTCATATAACTTCTTTCTTCACTATTAAACCTTTAATCAATTCAATTTCGTCTTTCTCAATACCATATTTCATCATTCATAACCTCTTCCATAATAAATGCAATTGCAAAGACGTTCCATTCTTCTTGCCCCCCCTGGAATTCTAAAGATGTTGATGTTCAATTGTTTAATATCATACCAGATTATTTCATAAACTGAAATTACTGACAGTCATCGAGCATATGTCATAACTGGAAGTTTCTGTAAACAATTTAATGTTGCTGACGTTATATTGGTTTTTATATTCAAGAAAATTGTTAATGTGCCCCTCCCTGGAAAAGATCCTGCGGGCGCCCATGTCGATGCTTAACCTTAAATATTTCGTTCGTGCATTTAACAACATTACTTTACAAGGAATAACTTGACTATATCTTTCACTTCTTCTCATGCGATCCACCTGTGACGTAATCATTGATTGAATGGTTTCACGAGATCCGTAGATAATATTTAAAATACGCTAATTCTTATATTCAGCTGTTCGATAGTTCTTCTTCCTTCTCGTATTTTCAATTACTATAGTAATTCACTTATTTTATGCACAGCGATACTCCACGACATATCAATCTAATTATATGCTAACTTAATATAGTATTAGCAGATTACATGTAACAAAATTCACTTCACTGTATCACTTGCACTCTTAAATATCTCACACTTAGAATACTTTATACTAATGCATATGCCTAGCTAAATTAAGAATTACAATAGTTATGGTAAACACTTAGCTCGTCTTTCATCATATCAGCTGTTAGTTGCTCTCCTCCTCGACACATCGCTGGTCCTTTGGCCATGGTCTGAGGTTCGGCTGGATTCCTCATCTCATTTTAGGTAGGGTCTGCTGGTTGGATCATAACTCCCTCCAGGTTGCTCCATCTCGAGTTTAGCAAGACATCTTCTTCATGGTATAGCTGCCAATATGATCAAATAATGTAGACAAGTAAATGTTCATTTTAAGAATTTCTTAGAATACTTTTTTTATTCTATTAATTTTCTCTTGCGGTCTAGTTAACCAATTCTCTATATCTGCGTAAGATCGTCAGTCTCGTCTCAGAAAAATCTTCTATTTTAAATTTTTTTTCCGAAAATTCAATTCTTTCCTCGATTCTTTTTCTGAAGGAATAATTCTTTTCTATCCTTCTCTTCTTTCACAACTTCTAATTAATGAGTTCCGATGTATCGCTAATCTTGCGTAACGGGTCTATCACCGTACATATTTAAATAAATTCTCGTATATTACGCTGTCCACATATTTTTACAGTGCTTCAGCAAGTATCTTGACGTCTTCTCTTAATTTAGAACAGCTATTCTTCAAAAATTCCGCCGTAATCTTGACTATTTCTCTTCTTCGATGCAGCGACAGCAATTTGCTTCCTCTCGTCTCGAGTTCAGTTTTTCAAGTATATATTTTAATAATATATTATTTTACTTGTTTTCTTGAAACAATTACCCTGACGTTGCTCTGTTCTGCACCGCCTTTTAAAGGTAGACGATCCAAGGTAATCATGGCCTCCTAATGTATTCATATGTCAAGACTTTCTTGTATACTATCTTGGTCTGAGTGGTCTATAACTTTTCTGGACGCCATTTTGCAACACGTACGAAAATACAACTGGCACACTATATCCGTACTGACAGTTGTCTGCGAACAATCAACCTGGTTACTCTTCTTCTAAGGTACCGTAACATTGCTTTTGTGTTGAATAAAAAAACACTAAATAGCACTTAATATGAAATAGTGGTTGGCGTTCACTAACTGAATTATCATTCCCCAATAAGTCAATAATGGATCACAGGTGGGGAAATGCAGCACAGAAATATTCAATTCAGGAGGAGGTCTCTAAAATGGTACCATTAAGTCTGAAAATTTTTAAAATAGCTAAGTGAAACATATTTCCTATTGATCAGTTCATTCCCAGCATGTAATCGATTTCCATCTACCTGTCAGAAAGAAGGAAACAGATGTTACCATTATTACTCCCATTATCCATACACTGTGAACTTAACGGGTTACGTAACACTTTCTATCCACAAAGCTAAAGACGGGAGTTTGCTTTGTCGTTCAGCAAGATGCCGCAGTCGTAAACATTCATATGCACAGTATTTCTTCATTGTTTTTAACAGTCGTAACATTATATTTTTATTTTCAAACGCTGTGCTTTTAACTTGTACTCTCATATATTTTAAACTCGAACGCGGTTCAAAAAAATGTGTGGTACGATCGATCTCGATGAGACAGGAAAATTTAAAAGTTTTCTAGTTGATGCTGTACGCCCCAAATAATTGGTGCCATGAAAGAAAAATATGGTTATCGCTTTTATGGACTAAATATCGTAGGTATGCATCATAATCAGACTGTTTTCAGTGCACAATAATTACACCATTAACCAATAACACTGTTACAAAGTGTTCCAGTGGCATTATTTCCACAAAGACCAATTTTGAAAGCAGTAGTCTTACTTGGTTTTGAATGTAGCACTCCATAAAATAACACTAGATGCGTGTTCACCATTAGAAGCGTTGAGTGTAAAAGACTTACAATGAAGATGTGGCCATCATCAAAATCGCATAACATACCAGATTAAAACAGCTTCCAATTGGTGATTACACAGCATTTATGTTTGAGGAAGGAATTTCATATTAGGACTTGTTTCACCAAATGTTTTTCAACCTGTAGCAATTAAGATGGACTGTGTGCACACTAGGCTACAACAGAAAACTGAGAACAAGCATCGTAGACGCAAGTAGACTACACTAACAATAGGATGATCCACGTTAGGGTTATATAACCATCATTCTTCGCTATTACTTACTTACATATGGGATAATATAACTTTTGCGCATCACGGAAACGCACGTTACTTTTCACTGTATTAAGCTTTAAAGCAGACTTCAAAATAAATTGGTGTTGTGTTGACAATTTTTTTCTTAACCTTTCAGGTGTAATTCTGTTACCGTATGTTCTCTTATGAGGTAGTTTAGAAATTTATATTTTCAGAATTAGTTTCGGCAGACTGAAGAAACGTTTTTGCTATTGATCAGTTCATTCCCAACACGTAATTGATTTCCATCTACATGTCAGAAAGAAGGAAACAAATGTTACCATTATTACTCCCATAATCCATACACTGTGAACTCAACGGGTGACGTCACACTTTCTATGCACAGTTATAAATTAACTGAGTCGAAACTGTAAAATGATGCATTCAGATATCCAAAAGCGAAGTTTATTACACAGTATATCCATACTTAGTGTCATGATTCGGTATTATGTGTCAATTATCTTGAAAACACTCAATATCGGAACAAATCATCATAAACTTTAGATGCGGTCACCTCATATTATTTTCTTTGAACGCTGTCTACCATTAGGTTAGTATATAATCATCATAATTCTGCCAAAATTATGTGAATATTTTTCCTTTAACCATGGTTATAATAAAGAATATTGGTGCACAACTTCATGTATTACTCTTAAACTACCCACTGCATGAGTTTACCTAGATTAAAAAGTCTCGTCCAATAACTTTCACCGGGCGAGTTATCCGTTCGGTTAGGGGAGCGCGGCTGTGAACTTGCATCCGGGTGATAGTGGGTTCGAATCCCACTGTCGACAGCCCTGAAGGTGGTTTGCGTGGTTTCCCATTTTCACACCAGGCTGTACCTTAATTAAGGCCTCGGCCACTTCCTTTCAACATCTAGGTCTTTCCTATCCCATCGTCGCCATAAGACCTATCTGTGTCGGTGCGACGTAAATCCACTAGCAATACCTTGCACAGCATGGTCCTTAACTAATAATAACCGTAAGAGTAAAGAATTGGAAAAACGGCAAACAACAACTTAACAGACCAAATGAAACCTGGTCAAGAAACGACAGCATAATGAGTCGACGTAAACTATATTAGATAATCTCAACTGTTCAATCATTTTTAGCAAGTTAAACTGATGTTAAGTCGTGGTTTTATTGTATCTTCAACTCAATTAACACACCTACCTTGAAATAAAAAAAACTTGAATCTATTAAGTTCATAAAACTATCGTATCACCAACGCAAACGTCTTAAGATCACAATGTTAAATTTGGTAATTAATATTTTACCAACCTGAGGGTTCAGACTGAGGTGCCACTGCCTAGATCGTAACTCATGGCATACATAATAATCTACAAATCAATTAGCAATTACTTACTATTTGGATTTAATTTGGAAGAGATGTATACGTTTCCTTCTTTTCGCGTGAGGAGCTTCAACGAGGAGGGTTACAGGGGTTAACGAATTCAAAAATAGTACAAGGACCGCTGAACGGAGTGCTAATTTGGAAATAACGTTTTCTGCGGCTTTGATAGATGGGTATGTCTTAACAAAAACTTGATCACCAACAACTAATTTAGTGGGTTTACGATCCTGATTATATTTGTTAGCAACCTTTGATATGATACAGTTATTATGTTTCTTGTACTGTTTCATATATTTTTAATTCAACAGGTTTCTTATTATCAGGGAGGAGTTCGTCAATATATTAAACATTGCACAGGGGATAATTTGGTGAAAAACTGAACAACAAAGACAGAGTATTTGCAAGTGCGACTCATGCACTGCAGAACTGAAGGCGAACCTTAGCCAATGAAGGCAGGCTGCCATCGAGAATGGTTGTTGTGATGAAATACAATTAATGCTGATTGTAAATTTCTGCTAACTCTCTTGGCAAACGAAGGATGGGGATAATAAAGACTAGTAGTTACATGAAAAATAGAGCTCAAAGCAGAACTTGCGAAATAAATTATAAGGAAAATGTTTTGCGTTGTCAGAAATAAGAAACTTCTGGGGCATAAATAGGATAATATGGAATTTAGACAATTAATAGTAATCCGAGCATTGAGAGCTCGAGTTGAGGGAATCCATATAAAACGGATATACCCGTCCACGCATACGATTCCAAACTTGTTCCCTTTCTCAGAACGTGGCATTAGACCAACGTAATAAATAAATAAGCGTTCCATTGGATGGGAGAGTGAGATGACACTAGCTGTCCCATTTTACTGTTATCAGATAGTTTACTAATTGAAGAAATAGTGCATAATTTGACCAATTTGTTCATTTCTGTCTCCATTCCTTTCTAATTGCAGTAATGCCCAAGTTCTATATGATTTTGAAGATTACAAAATGACCGCTGGTTACCATAAGGACTTGAACCAGGGGAAACGTCGTCGCGGGATTTACAAGAGAAGATATTACTTTTCATGGAATAGGGCTAGACAATATTACCAATCTTAATATGGTCAATGATGGGTTTTAGATCAGGATAATCATTCTTGTGTTCTTTAATATCTTTGTACAATACTGGAAAAGGGACAAGATTGTTTTTACAGAACCAGGGGCACACTAGCAAGGCTTAGAAATCATAGAAATTTCAATACCTTTATACTGGTCACGAGTTTGAACAAATATTCGACTTAGCCCGTCAGCAATGATATTTTCCGAACTTCTGATGTTTCTTATTTCAAAATTATGAACCGAAATTCGTATATCCCAGAGTGTTAAGCGACCATAACGCGGGGGTCATCTAAGCTCCCAATTCAATGCCTAATTCCAGTAAAACGCGAGTATGTTCGATGTATTCTACATTTTGAATTTTTCAGCGGAAGAAAGGACTGCTAGACATACAAATTCATATGTAAAGTACATAGACTCTAATGTCCGCCTCCGTAGCGTAACGGTTAGTGTTATTAGCTGCCGTCCTCGGGAGCCCGGGTTCGATTCCCGGTACTGCCAGAAATTTAAGAATGGCAGGAGGGCTGGTATGTGGTTGAAATGGTACATGCAGCTCACCTCCAATGGGGGTGTGCCTCAAAAGAGCTGCACCACCTCGGGATGAGGACACGAGTTTTTTTTATAGACTCTAATGGTGAGACAGATCGCGAAACAAAGCCAAAGGACGTCTGCCCATTTCAAAAATCGTGTAGTAAAACGCTCGCGAGAGCTAAACCAGGAGCATCAGTTTGTAAAACGAAGTGTTCAGAAAATTCAGGCATGGCTAGAACATCTGCAATGAACAAGGCAATTTCCAGTTTTGAAGAGCATCTTTTTGGCGTTTGTGCCGGATAATTTTAGCACCCTTCTTCTTACATAAAGCGTTCAAGGGAGCGGAAATTTGAGTAAAGTTTGGAATAAATATTCTACAAAAGTTTGCGATTCTCATGAACCTGGCAATTCCTTCCCGATCTTCAATGTTAAGGCACAATGCGTCCAGGAAAAGGCAGATGGGTTTAGAATGAAGCCTTGGATAGTTTAATAGCCAAGCCAGCCTTTTTTAAACGTTTAAAAACTTAATCAATATGCTGCGAATATTCTTTAAGTGAATCACTGTAAATAATTAAATCGTCCAAATAAGGATATAGAAAGTTAATCTTGATGTCAGATAGAATGAAATCTAAAAGGCAAGATAAAACAGCAGCACGTGTAGATAATCCAATTGAACCCTATTGAACTGATAAAGGTTCCGGTTAGTGACATTCACCGTCAAATGCTTTGATTCCTCTGCCAATGGAGTCTCGTATAAGCCTGGCTTAAATCTGATGAGGTGAAAACTTAGCTATGCGCAACCTCATAAAACATGA
Source organism: Anabrus simplex (assembly GCF_040414725.1). NCBI lineage: Eukaryota > Metazoa > Arthropoda > Insecta > Orthoptera > Tettigoniidae > Anabrus > Anabrus simplex. The sequence goes on from NC_090266.1 coordinate 235,755,935, forward strand.
ATGAATGGTTCGGACTGTAAAATTTTCTTTCTTTGAGTGAATGTGGAAACCGCCACGCTGTGCTACCAATAGCTGCTGCCATCATATAGTGAGCAAGGGCTTCCAACTATACTCACTAAGTGTACCAGTAATCAAAGTGGAAAACTGCAGCCTCATAACCTAGACTGGAAATTAACAGAACTTAAGTGGATCTAATGGAATTAAAATACCTAAACTTCGCTTAGCTTAACTGTTTGGAAGAAAACACATTTTTTAAATGTAAGGGTACAGAAGTATGATTACAGAGTCAGGTCTAGTTTTCCGAAAGTAAACTTCCTCTTAGGAGATAAGATAATTTAAAAGATCAGAATTCGCTAAAGAACAATAAATGAATAAATTATAATTACTCGAGTTTAAGTAAATTAATATTTAGTTTGGAAAGGAAAAGATAACTAAGAGATCGGTCACGACTAAATATAATGTTAATAACGTGTTTTAAATCGATAATGAATGTTGAAGTAGCAGCATAATGAATGTTGAAGTAGCAGCTAACATCGAGAGTGATAATTACAATAATGTGAGGAAAGGCCACTGAATGATCCAATTAAATAACTAATCCCGAAGAAATATTTAATTTCAACAATTGAAATAATTAATATTCGTCAACATTCCAGAAGATTTCAAATAATTCTCAATTAATGTCAAACATCAGTCCATTCAGTAATGGCACATCATATCTCTTGTTGACAAATTCTACATGAAGAAGGAAAAACAAAAACAGAACCCAATAATAACAGCCATCCAAAAAGGAAAGCCGTGACAGAATGATAGTTTCTTAAGAAACATAGACACAACGAACGCATCCATTGTGAAAACGAGGACGATATTGACTTTTACAAATTAATAATGATGATAATAAGACTGAAAGTTACAATAAATTAAATAACCTTAAAATAGATGATCTACTAGGAGGAAACTCCTCATGCCAAAACGGCTAAAATTATTACAATATTGTCGATATAATTATTACCAAATGAATAAGAATAATTTATCACACGAAGGAACTGATAAGAGACAGTGATGATGTGCAAAGATATTGATTAATGAAACTCAGTATTATATTATGGGACGCAAAATAGGGAAAATAAATTTTTTAAGTTAAAATAGTAAGAAAAATAAATAGTCATGCAGTAGAAAGGCATCTCACAATAGTAATAATCTAAAATACAATAGCTGGCATCGAACCCAGAACATAGGTAGGAAAAGTATATAAATACATTTATACCAGGAAATGTCCTTTGAAAGGAAATCACCCCACAGTTGTAAATCATCTTGTAACGGGTTTTGTCACCTCCAACTTAGAATCCATATACATAACTTTAAAACTTACACCAATCGAGTTGATCATGCGGTTAAGGTCACGTAGCTCTGAGTTTGTAATCGGAAGACAGTTGGTACGAACCCCACTGTCGGCAGCCCTAAAGATGGCATTCAGACGTTCTCTCATTTTCACACCAGAAAAATGCTGGGGCTATAACTTGTTTAAGGGCACGGTCGCTTCCTCACCACTACTAGCCCTCTCCTATCCATTCGTCTTCATAAGTCCTATCTGTGTCAGTGCGACGTAAAACTGTAAAAGAACTTTTAAAAATAGAACTTACTTGAGAAGATTAAACAGTATGGCTGAGCCATTTTTATGCTTCAGAAATATCTTACTTCTAAACACCAGACCATGATTTAAACAATCTTTGTAAGTCGCCAAGAATAGTTCCTAGATCCTGCATGTTAACCTGGATCAAAATTTCCTATTCTTCTCCACCCTTGGCATGATGAAAATGAAAATATCCGACCCAGGCTACACAGCGTCCATTAGCGTGGAGGCCATGCGAAACAAGCTCTGACATCCGGCACCTCACAGCCAAACCAGCGGTCGGGTACAACGTCGTTTACCTTGATAGGCAATCGACATACTGAATATGTCGTTCGAAAGACAGACATACAGTCAGGTAGAGAGATACGAGCCCTTACTTTCATTATTTTCAAATGGTGAAAATAGTTTTAGGAGTCTCGTAATTAGCCTGTCTTTTGTCGATAAGTAATGTAGTGACCGTTGATACTTGCAATATCTTGTTGTTTATGAGGTGTAATGGTGGGAAGTTCCGGCATTTAGGTACTGTTTCCTACACCCGGAGAGATTTATGCTACTTCCATCCCACCATATTTTTTCTGAATGTTTACCTGTGCAGTATTGTATTGCAGAAACATGCATTCTACGTACCTCTTCTTTTGTTATTCAGTTTAACAATATATTATGAATCCTGAACTGCCATATTTAGTGTTGTTCTTCGATCGAACTGGGAAGCCAGAGTTGCGAGGTTTGCTCCCACGCCGTGGTGACTTTGGCTAACTAGACTAACTAGGCTAACTAGAGTAAGATTTCCCCTGTTCACTTCCGCACACTCAGTCAACATGTTTGAATTATAATGCCTTCCATCGAGTGCCACGACATCTGCTCAAATCATAGAATGAAGTAATTATAGCTAATAGCTATTTATAGCTAAAGCCTTTGGAACTGATATCAAAGCAACACAGATTATCAGATTATTTCCGCATTCTTAAGAATATGGGCTTTATTACGAAAGGTGCCCTCCTTCCATAGGATATCGATAACTGCTCAGTGATATCTTGATCATGTGTGGTAATAGTACAGTACGTCAAAAATTTATAGTCAACTTGTAACTGACAACACTTTTTCTCTAGCACAAATAACGAAGACTTCCTTTGAAAGGAGCTTTCATATTCACATTTAGCTTTCAACTTTTGTCTGCATTATACAATTTTACTGTTTCGTGAAAAATATAATTTGCTGATTTTTTAATTAATCATTTGGGACTTAAAACATCAGAACTTGATCTGATTTAGACTCATATCACTTAGACTACGTGTTAATGTTGGTTGTACACTGATGAGCAATTGAACTAGAGACAGCTGCTGTTCTGGAAAAATAGCACTGTGGTCGGCCCGGCGAAAGTAATTGATCGGCGTGGTATACGCATGCACATAAATGGTGAACCGACATAAACAATAAAAACTGCCCCACTCCAGTACTGAAAAGGATGGGAGGGAGTGAAGGGGTAGTGCTGAAGGCACAGTGTGTATGTATTGCTAAACATCCGCCACTGTGCCCATTTCAATCACAACAAAGTCTTGTAGCGGGCTGTCTACTTGCATTAATAAGTTAGGAGAGGAGGTGGGGAACACCATGCTTTGTTTATACCGAGACACCATTTCTTTTCATACATGTACATGACTGCGATGTCCTCAGCCCTCGTATATTGGCAGTGTAACATTTGAGTACAGGAAGGGGGAGACGCGAGATCTTGGAGCTCTTGATCACGGCCAGATTGTCGGTGCCGTTTGTAAGGGTTGTTCAATCTCTTAAGTCGTACAGGCAGTGGGACTTCAAATCTGTCCAAAATGTACCATGAGTACGTAGATTCGGGCAAAACCACAATCGCCAGGCTCAACTGCGATGGAGTATAACGTGTTGTTGATAGAGGTCACCGTCGGCTGAATGGATGGCCAGAGCGGATAGGCGAGGCATAGTGCAACAGATTACTCGGTAGTTCAATTCTGGATAAGAACGATATGTAAGCATTCATACCAACCAAGAGCACCTCCTCGCAATGGAGTACAGAAACCACCGTCACACTTGGGTACCACTGCTCACTGCACATCACAAGGAACAAAGAATGGCATTGGCACAGGAACACCACCATTGAACTCTCAAACCATAAGGAAAGATCGCCTAGGCAAATGGGTTGTGGTACCAGTTTGTACACGTCAATGACAGGCACGAATGCCTCTCCAAGCACTCCAGGAAATGGATCCTCTTGTCAGCAGGGTACAGTTGAGGCCAGGGGTGGTTGTATCATCGTATGGGGACTGTTCACGTGGTATGAAATGGATAGCCTTGTACGTCTGACAACGTACCACACCAACAAACGCTACAAGAACCTTCTCTTGGATCATGTGCACTCATTTGTTCACCTCCAGCACACTTCAGACCTGTACGTAAAGCAAGACACCTTCCAGTCGTTCCCGAATTGTAGCTGATAGGTTCAGTGAGTACTCCACGGGTATGAGGGTGGTTGCCTAGTCCTTAAAGTCACCCGACCTCGATCCTACTGAGCACACCTGATGCTGTCGAGAGAGGCGAGCGCTTCGCTGATCCCGCTCCGAACATCTCTGTGCATTACATGTGGCTGTGCAGTGGTCGTGGAACAGTGCGACTTTCCACGTCTGGTATCCAGTGGAGTCCCTTTCATGCCACATTACCATCTTTATCAGGATGAAAGTGGGTGATACACGCAATATCTCTAATTCAACTGCTCAACAGTGTATTCCCGTATGAGCCAACGTTTTTCCTCATTTAATTTCACCTGCCGGGCTGAGTGGCTCAGACGGTTCAGGTGGTGGCCTTCTGACCCCAACTTGGCAGGTTCGATCCTGGCTCCGTCCGGTGGTACTTGAAGGTGCTCAAATACGTCAGCCTCGTGTCGGTAGCTTTACTGGCACGTAAAAGAACTACTGCGGGATAAATTCCGGCACCTCGGCGTCTCCGAAAACCGTAAGAGTAGTTAATGGGACGTAAAGCAAATTATTATTATTATTATTATTATTATTATTATTATTATTATTATTATTATTATTATTACTTAATTTCACCTATTTCGTAGCTTTGAGAGACATTGCAATTCATTAATGCTATATGGATCTCTTTTCGTACCTTTTCTCCTTCACATTTATCAATTTAGTGAGGCGTAACATCAATAACGATTTTCAATTACTGAATTTCTACATTATCCAATGAATATTTCTAGGTTTCAGATCAATTGTATGGTATCAATAGTATCAATTTTTTTTCGCACCTGGCGTGTTGGCCGTGCGGTTAGAGGCGCGCGGCAGTGAGCTTGCATCCGGGAGATAGTGGGTTCGAATCCCACTGTCGGCAGCCCTGAATATGGTTTTCCGTAGTTTCCCGTTTTCATACCAGGCAAATGCTGGGGCTGCACCTTAATTAAGGCCACGGCCGCTTCCTTCCAACTCCTAGGCCTTTCCTATCCCATCGTGACGTAAAGCCACTAGCACTTTTGTCGTTATCAGTGGAGTCGAGGCGAACTCAGTGACATAGTAAATTAATCATTGTCTTTCTATGCGCAAGACAGCGGGTTCGATCCCATTTGAGGTCGGCGGGATTTGAAGATGCAAAATCGACATGTATCTTGCATACAACATGTTCTTGAAGAGTTCATACGGGACATAAATCCGACACTGTGTGGCGTCCCTTAACATATGCAGTGATCAGAGTGACGATAAATAAATTATTATAATTGGTGTTATTATTAAGAAAATAGTGTGTTCAAAATGGTTCCGAGTGAACAGAAGGTTAATAAGATATAGTACTTGTTGCTGCACTGTTCATGCGATTGGTAAGTGTTAAGGCCATTTCTGACCACAAAGACTTATGACATACTAGGCAGAACTACTTTCCTCTTTAATGTTCATATAGGCCTCCTTATAGTATATTCCATGCACAGCTTTGTTCATGCTCTTGGCTTTGCCTCGGCTATTTCTGTTGAGCCTTCAGTGAACATGACATTGAGGTGTGGATTCTGTTACCGTTATCTCATCTCATAGCGTTCACACACTGCTCCATATATCCCGAATACGGCCTTGTGCAAGGCTGGAAGCAACGGGCGTCCTGCAGTTTCCGATCTGCATAATAAAGCCATATGGTCTGTGGCTAATAGGTGGACATCCATCTCCGCAGTCGGTATTCGAACTGGGAACCAGAGCGACGCCAGCTGCAGGTCATACTAACTTAGCCGATTGAGTAATTTCCTATTATTATCAAATTGTGATGATTGCCCCCGCAGGGGAAATTGGATCTACCTTGCCGAACTGAACTAGACACTGTTAACTTACGTTCCCAATTAACAAGGGGATTACCGTGATACTGTATCCTTACGTGGTCAATTATTTCAACCTCAGAAATGATCCTGAGATGATTATTTCCAAACTATATACTTGAATAGTTGTATGGTGTAAATATGTGTCACAGGAAGATGAAACTAAGTAAAACAGCACGCTGCCTTACTATTTAATGTAGAACAATTCAAAGAATGGGCCAAGTATATTTTCTGAGAGATCGTGAGACGTCTGCTTACATCTGTTTGCAGAATGTGTATCATTCTGAATATTTGTACTTAGACTATATTTAGACGCGAACATGCAATATAACTATGTTAATCATTTTCACAAAATATCCAATGAAGTGGATTTCACCTTCTTGCTGCAATAGTGCGCTGTGTATGAAAACAAATTCATATTTAATCAGTGAGTGTACCGAGCGAGTTGGCCGTGAGCTTATATTCAGGAGAGTGTTGGTTCGAATCCTACCGTCGGCAGCCCTGAAGGCGGTTTTCCGTGGTTCCCCACTTCCACACCAGACACATACTGGGGCTCTACCTTCCCAATCCCGGCCCCCTCCTTTCCTTCCGTCGTCGAAAACCTTCGATATGTTAGTGCGATGTTTAAACAAGTAGCAAAAAAAAAAAAAAAAAAAAAGCAGCAGCAGACATCTGACGGTCGGAAGATTATTGATCGCATACGGAGAAAACATACAGAGAAAGTTATTACGCCCACAGAAGTTATAGGGGTGAAAACAGTCGATGCGCTGGCTTACGCCCCACTAAGTAAGGTCAATGGGTTCATGTTATCAGTGTGTCCGGCTAAATGGCTAGCATGCTAGCCTGTGGTCAAAGGGGTCACGAAGTTCGATTCCCAGCCCAGTCGAAGATCTTAACCTTCCTTGCTTAATTCCGATGGCGTAGGGGCTAGCTATGTTTACCGTGTCCAGCATTATATACATTATTAGTAGTGCTGTATCCAGCATTATGATATATTATTAGTAGGGCTCCGTCCGACTCGTTGGCTGAACGGTCAGCGTACTGGCCTTCGGTTCAGAGAGTCCCGGGTTCGATTCCCGGCCGGGTCGGGGATTTTAATCTTAATGGGTTAATACCAATGGCACGGGGGCTGGGTGTATGTGCTGTCTTCATCATCATTTCATCCTCATCACGACGCGCAGGTCGCCTACAGGCGTCAAATAGAAATACCTGCACCCGGTGAGCCGAACCCGTCCTAGGATATCCCGGCACTAAAAGCCATACGACATTTCACATTTCATTAGGGCTCCATCCTCACAGACGTGCAGGTGCATGCACTCAACAGGCCTCTCCGGATGCTATAAGCCATTATTATGATGTTTATTATTGTTATTATTATCATCGTCCACCTCTGTCGTGTAGTGGTTAGTGTAATTAGCTGCCACCCCCACAGGCCCGGGTTCGATTCCCGGCTCTGTCACGAAATTTGAAAAGTGGTACGTGGGCTGGAACGGGATCCACTCAACCTCTAATGTCAACTGAGTTGAGGGGTGTTCGATTCCCTCCTCAGCCGTACTCGAAGTGCTTTTCCGAGGTTTCCCACTTCTCCTTCAGGTAAATGCCGGGATGTTACCTAACGTAATGTCTCGGCCGCTTCCTTCCCTCTTTCTTATTTATTCCTTGCAAACTTCCCATCCCCCAACAAGGCCCCTGTTAAGCATAGCAGGTGAGGCCACCTGGGCGAGGAACTGGTCCTCCTTCCCAGCTGTATGCCCCCGATTTAAAGTCTCACGCTCCAGGACACTGCCCTTGAGGCGGTAGAGGTGGGATCCTTCGCAGAGTCCGAGGAAAAAACCAACCCTCGAGGGTAAACAGTTTAAGAGAGAAACAAAGTATTATTAGACCTTTTATTATTATTATTATTATTATTATTATTATTATTATTATTATTATAGTGAACTCTATGTTATCACAGTATCGGAAATTTCAAGGTTTAGTACGTTAGGAATCAACTCGTAGGCTTCAGATTGTCAATTATGTAAGACCATTATATTTTACTCGAAAATATTAATTATCATGTTTTGATGTTATCCCTGGCATGTATTTAAAACGTTCATTATTTTGTACCTCATGGACTAACAGGTAAACCAAAAACTAAACATATCAGTAGTTTAGGAGTAATCTACGTCATTTCTCTCCAGATTTATGATTTAAACCTTGTGTTTTAGGCTGTTGGCCTGGCATTGCTCGCAGTGAATCCAGACCAGCACATGCTCAGCGAGTCTCGAGAGCAGGGGGACTTCAGGTCTTTGTTTTCTGGCCAATGAATGGAACTTTGCGTCATTGCCATTAACGGAGACATAAAGACAGCAGTTTGCTCTGGGCGTCAGTCGGGCCCTTTACAGGTCCGCGGCTATCGTCGTTCTTGTCTAGAATGAGCTGCACAAATATTTTACTTGCTTCATTTGCAAACGTTTGTTAGTACTACAGTAGGAAAGTTTGTCCATCTCTTGAAATACAGCCCACATTCGTAAGAGGGTGCGTTAACTCACGCTTCACATTAGGACTACGAATTTGCTCAATTCCATGGATCCAAAGTTCGAAACCTAGCGCTAACATAGACTATTTCCTATATAATAATAATAATAATAATAATAATAATAATAATAATCTTCTACCACATTTCCTACACCTGTAGGATCGCGGGTGCGAACTGTGTCTCACATGTGGATTTGGCCCTGTTTTTGGCCGGAAGCCCTGGACGATTGCGACCAAGTCATTGTCTTCAGCTGTGGCAGGGGTCACTAATCAGGCACCCTGAGCTGGAACTTACACGAGAAAGAGTGACTTATTTCCTTTCCGCTCCACCCCTAGTAAATGGTGAACACCCTCAGTGTTGCTTCTCTTCGGAGATGTGACGGGATACGGTGTTTAAACATGGCTACGCCGTTGGCATGCAGTTTGTATTATACAAGTATTTCAACTCGCATCATGAAACCGCCAGACTAAACACTTAAATCAGGCAGTGCGCACCTACTTCTGTCTTGCGTATAATAAAAGTCTGTCAGTCGCACTGAGTAGTTCAGTCGGTAGAAGCGCTGCCATATTCCATCCCGGCTCAGTCTTGTAGCAATTGAAGGTGCTCAATACGACAGCCTTGTGTCGGTAGACTTACTGGTAAGAAAAATAACTCCTGCGGGACAAAATTACGGTACCTCGGTGTCTCCGAAAACCATAAGAGGACACAAAACTAATAGCATTATTAAAAGACTCTTACACCACCACAAATCTCATTATGACAAATATTATCAACTAGTTCCTTTACACATCAGTACGTGGGCGTTCCTTAAGTCCCGAAAATTAATCAACTACTGCAATTATTACTAGCCTACTGCTATAATAATAATAATAATAATAATAATAATAATAATAATAATAATAATAATAATAATAATAATAATAATAATAAAAACTGGCGTATGGCTTTTAGTGCCGGGAGTGTCCGAGGACAAGTTCGGCTCGCCAGATGCAGGTCTTTTAATTTGATTCCCGCAGGTGACCTGCGCGTCATGATGAGGATGAAATGATGATGAAGATGATACATACACCCAGCCCCCGTATCAGCGAAATTAACCAGTTATGGTTAAAATTCCCGACCCTGCCGGGAATCGAACCCGGGACTCCTGTGACCAAAGGTCAGCACGCTAAACATTTAGCCATGGAGCCGGAAATAATAATAATAATAATAATAATAATAATAATAATAATAATACCGTCATGGCGCAAGAGTCCCTGAGGGCCATGGCCAACCAAGCGACCGCTGCTCAGCCCGAACGCCTTTACATTACGAGGTGTCGTGTGGTCAGCGCGAGGAATCCCCTCGGACGTTATTCTTGGCGTTCTAGACCGGGGTCACTATCTCATCGTCATATAGTTCCTCAATTGTAATCTCGTAGGCTGAGTGGACCTCGAACCAGCCCTCAGATCCAAGTAAAAATCGCTGACCTGGCCAAGAATAGAATCTGGGCCTCCAGGTAGAAGGCAGGCACGCCACCCTACAACGCGAGGGCGGCAATACCAATAATAATAATAATAATAATAATAATAATAATAATAATAATAATAATAATAATAATAATAATAATAATAATAATAATAATCTGTAGGATAAACTTGTGGAAACAAATATTCGTATTCTAGGAATAAAATTGCATACTGAGTCATTACGGCCTTCGTGACGATGTGGAGTGCATGCATATTGTAAATTATGGCTTAAATCCAGAAAATCCATTTGAACTCATTGGTCACCATGTATTTACACAGTGTCAAAGTCCATTCTGACTTAATGTGTTTAACTATTCGTAAATAGTGTTTTGTTGAATAAGAATCTAGCATAACAAATTTATTGTACAGTATTTTCTTGTTTTCTAAGATCTTCACGAAGTAATGAATAAAGGTAAATAGATGCCTTTTTGGTACATTTCTTAGCACGTTGCAGAACATATTCAGAGCAAAATGTTATAATTGTTGCGTATCTTTAAATCGCTAATAAGTTAGTTAAAGAGATCCTTTACTAAAATGGTTACACAGAAGTCAGGTCTGCTGTAAAAGTTCTAAATTAATCTGTTGAAAAAAATATATGGGAATACAGTAGAGCTTCGTAAGTGACTAAAGGGTGAGTTCTGCCCGCATGTGATCTTTCAGTGTTGTGAGATACGATTAAACGTAACACGAATTTTAAATCGAGTGGATGCAGTACTTTAAAAGAACTTATTTTAGTCTTAAATAGTGCAGTTTTAAAAGACGTCTGATCTCCAGTCACTTCAATATTGTAGGCACCCCTCAAAGGCTGATTACGGTGCAGTTAATTAAGATCTTGATTTAAATATCGGAAAATGTGTTTTCACTTTTCGGAACTGAAATAACCATGTTATATTTTCTGGTAACTTTACAAAAACTGCAGACTGCACGTAAAGGGTAATATTTACTATGTTTTACTTATAAGGAGTTCTGTCGTTATTATTATCCTAACTCCTGTAGAGGTAGAGAGCAACTATCTGACCCCCTCCTGTTTGTATGCCGACAGCTCGCTGCGGATCGCCGCTGGGAATGGAGTCGGGCGCAATCCCGGACTCGGACATCAGTGCAAGCTCGGCCTACGACTCCAGCATCGTGGGACCTCAGCATGGCAGGTAGGTGGACGAGACTTCTCTTTACTGTCATGTATTACCAGGGAAAAATTATGACGAAATATTTAAGATATGACTGCAATGTACACATCCCACTCTGGTTACATATATGCCATTCAGACCTTCAGTTTCTCCCACAGATAGAACACATATGTTTAATGATTTTTGACTTCCAGAAAGTACACAAGTTATGCACCATTCTCCAAACTGTTTACATATATGACATGGCAATGTTCATATGCAAGTTGCGATAGAAAGTGTCATTAATTTCTTACGACTAAAGGTAGTACGAAACGTAAATTATATTTGCAAATATTATTTTTTCTGCAGCATTAGACAACATGCATCCTTACTCACGTAATCCAAGAGAAAGTGCCTGCGTTGCTTTGTGTGTGACGAGTATTCGCGCTAGCATCTTCATACTACTATGTTACCAAAAGCGGAAGCAGAGAAATCAGGAATATATGCAAGCTATTATAAATCTCACACAAGGCATTAAAAATAATATGCATGAAGGCGTGTACCTTACAGCAAACACTTCGTCTGAATGGGTTATGGTTATCGTGTATAAAATTTCCTTAATACCCTGATATTTTACACCGATTGGATAAGGTTTGATGGGTTATCAATCACTAGTGAATATATAGCTTTCTCCTTATCTTATATATAAAAAATAACTTGTCCTGACTGACTGACTGACTGACTGACTGACTCATCATCGCCGAGCCTAAACTACTGGACATAAAGGAATGAAATTTTGGGGATACATTCATATTATAATGTATGTGCTGTCTAAGAGAGGATTTTTGGATATTTCGTCGCTAAGGGGATACAAAAGGGGATGAATTTTTAAAATGAGTGTATCTACAGTATATTCCGAAGACTGAACTCTTTAAAGTCATGAAAATTGGTATTTGGAATCTCCTTTAAAAACAAAGAAACACGCACGTTTGGAGAGGGGGGGGGGAAGAGTCAACTTAACGGGTAGAAAAGTGGGAGGGTGAAAAGGAGATGAATTACTTTTATGAGGATACTCATATCTCAAAAACTGAAGATGTTACAGACGAGAAAATTTGTATTTGGAATCTTCTTTAAAAATTAAGAAACACGCAATTTTTATCGGAAAATCGACGTAAGGTGTGTGGGGTTGAAAATAAGTAAAAAAAGGAGTTGATATATGTTTATGAGGATACATTATCTTGAAAACTGAAGCTGTTGCACAGGTAAAAGTTGGTATTTCGAATTTCCTTTCAAAATAAAGGAACACGTATGTTTTTGTTTTCGAAAATTACAGTTAAGGGGCTGAAAATAATTTGAAAAGCGGGCGAATTTTTAAAATGGCAACCGGTGTGTCTACATTATATATTGTACGGCTACATGGCTAAATGGCTAGCATGCTGGCCATTGGTCACAGGGGTCCCGGGTTCGATTCCCGGCAGGGTCGGGAATTTTAATCACGACTGGTTAATTTCCCTGGCACGGGGGCTGGGTGTATGTGTTGTCTTCATCATCATTTCGTCCTCATAACGACGCGCGGGTCGCCTACGGGTGTCAAATCAAAAGACCTGCACCTGGCGAGCCGAACCCACCCTGGGATCTCCCAGCACTAAAAGCCATACGCCATTTCATTTACATTATATGTCAAAAACTTAACATGTTACAAACAAGAAACTTGGTATTTGGAAAGTCCTTTAAAAATACAGGAACCTGTACCTTTTTGTTTTCGGAGAAGTCACTTAACGGGGGCTGAAAGTAAGTGGAAAATAGTTGAATTACTTTTTATGAATATACTTATATCTTACAAACTGAAGATGTTGCAGGCGTGAATGTTGGTATTTGGAATCTCCTTTAAAAATAAAGAAACATATTTTTGTTTTCGGAAAATTAGATGTTGATTGGGGTGGGGGAAGGACTGATCATGGAGTTGAAATCTTTCCATGGGGATCCTTGTGTATATCTCAAAAACTGAAGATGTTACAGATGTGGGAATAGGTATTTGGAAACTCTTTTAAAAAGAAACAAAACATATATTTACTTTTTCGACTTGAGAGAATACTGTTTCTCACACGTACAGTTTTATGTTCCATGGTCATCTTAGCCCTCAAAAGGTAATACCACAAACAGGGTTTACCAAGAATTTCCGAGTTAAATAAATCTCAATTTTTGGGTGAGTTTTTATACTTTAGGGATTTTCAGATAATGTCTTAGTACAATGCAGAGGATCAAATTACGAAATTACGAAATCCACGCGAGCGAACCCGCGGGTAATTGCTAGTTTTATAATAAGCTAGCAAATGTACCCGTGCTTCGCTACGGTATTCTACAATGTATACGAATCGAAGTAAATTGCTGTACATGAAGTGAATAAAAAATTTTAATTGCATGTCTCTTGGCGTTATCCGAGAAAAAGCATAGGGAGGTCCGCAGACGTTGTTTCCAATGTAAAGTGCGAGTTGCAGAGTTGTGATGATAACGACAGGTCCACTTGTCTGCCGCAATTCACTATGCGTAACGTCAGTCACATTTTGATGGGTAAATTTGTTTATAATCGGGTGCACCTATACCTAATGATAAACAGAATCAGGTAAAAGAGTTTAAAAAAATGCACGCTGCCTTGCCTTCAGTTAGTCAAATCAAGAAGGGAATTATACATTACAACGGTACACAGGCGTTGGAGAACTACCCCATTCCTATTGCTAGTTAAGGTCGATGTGGGGAGTACTGATTACAACAGCAGACGCCCTCCTGCTGAGACACACTTTTGATTTGTACAGTATTAATTACAATGTAAGACACACCCCTTTCTAGATCGCTAAAAATCGACTTAAATTAATAAATGTAGTTCGACATACGGAAGTATATGCATGTTCACCTTCGTTAACAGAATAACTGCTGCTAAACGGTGCATTCATATTGAAAATGGATTGTATTAAAAGACGACTCTGGCCTCATTTAGCTATCTAAATGGCTGACCCTATGGTATTTCCTCGTATCTCATCTATTTAAAGGCAAGATTATTTTAGAACCGTTGAATAGGGTGAAATTTTTGTAAGGTTTTCACACAGTGAATTACTTTTCAGATACTTATGCGACAGCTTCAAACATAGAATTTGGCTGGGTGGGCCAATATTCGTGTAGAATTTGATCCCATCTTTCCTATAATTGAATCAAACCATCAATGTACGTGTACAAAGTGCAAAATTTATGTAATTCCAGAAATAGAGCCAAATTTAACATAAGGGATAGAGATACAACAAAAAGTTATAGGATGAAAGTTGTAGATCACTCTAAATTGAACGGAGATTATGCCATCCGTTTTGTGATACGACTTACCGTCTAGCCACCAAACACCTCGAAAGGAAAGTCTGCACCGTCATTAAAATTGCCTCCATATTTCGATATTTTTGGGGGGTAAAAAATTATTTTTTAAACATCTCGTAAATCTTCCATCGATTACAGGCAAAAAGCTTTAATTTTGCCAAATTTCTATTTTCTAACTCGTCTGGGAGATTGTGCTGCCATCTTGATATGGGGGAGGGAGTTAAAAATTAGGACTTTCAGGAAACTTTTAAGCCCATGAAACGTATAGGTCATCCTTCAGGATAAATATCACCGACTGTGTTCTTATGCAGATTTGAAAACTTCCACCGTGTCCCTCTTAGAGAATTTTGAGAATTTTAGATTTTTCTAGGGATCCTGAAGTCATCAGGTTGTCTGGTACCAAGTTTTAAGTTTCTAGGATGCCTAGAATGCTCTCATTAAGTCACGTCTGTTTTCATTGTTATGCCTTAATTTATATATATATAGTAAAGTATATATAGATCGCGCCAAACTGACTTCTATTTATTAATATAGATTATATATTTCACCCGCTTCCGAAGTGGTTCTAGGGGCGTCTTACTCCCACAGTGTGTTTTCCAGGTAGTAAGTCATACTTGAAAGTCATACTGAAACATACACACGTCTATTACCTTGGGCATTCTTGACAGTTTATTTCTTCAGCCTTTCTTACCCTCTATGCCAAAGGGGGGCATTTTTGACAATTTCTTATTTCACCCTTTCTCACCCTCTATATCAAAGGGGGGTGAGGCTGGACTTTAAAAATCCGGAATGTTACTATTCATCTCAGCGACCCGGAAAACTATGGATTAGGCAGTATATTCGATTATTATTATATCTCATTACCCTCCCTCCTAAAGGGGGTCAAACTTTGAGTTTTAAAAAACCGGGAGTGTTACTATTCATCTCAGCGACCACGAAAACTATGGCTTCGACACTATTTTCGATTATTTTTAAATCTGAATCCCCCTCAACCCCACCAGAAAGGGGGATGAACTTGGACTTGTAAAATATCCGGGGTCTCACCATTCATCTCAGCGACCCCGACAACTATGGATTCAACATTATTTTCATTTATTTATATATATCACTCTCCAGTAGCCACCCACCACGAAGGGGGCTGAACTTTAAAAAATTCCGGAGTGCCATTATTCATCTCAGAGACCCCGAAAAGTATGGATTCTACACTACTTTCGATGATTTTTATATCTCAACCCCCTCGCTCATCGGTGCCTAAGGGTTCCTGAGGTGTCCTACCCCCACGTGGTTTGTCTCCTGATACTAAAATTTCGAAGTGTACAATTCACCTCGGCGAAATCGAAAACTATGAATTCGACACTATTTTCCATTAGTTTTATATAACATTCTCCCATCTCCCCCACCACGATGGGGGCTAAAATTAGACTTTAAAAAATTCCGGAGTGTCACTATTCATCTCAGCGACCCCCAAAAGTATGGAATCGACACTACATTCGATGATTTGTATATCTCAGCCACTCGCCCCCACCCCTAATGTTTCCTGGGGTGTATTACCCCCACGTGGTTTGTTTCCTGATACTAAAATTCCGGAGTGCCACTATTCATCTCAGCGAACCCGAAGCCTACGTATTCGACAGTATTTTCTATTATTTTTATATATCAATCCCCCATCCCCCCCCCCCCCCCAACGAAGAGGGCTGAACTTGGACATTAAAAAATTCCGGAGTGTTGCTATTCATTTCAGGGAGCCCGAAAAGTATTGATTCGACACTACTTTCGATGATATATACGTCTCACCCCCTCGCCCCCCCCCGCCCCTAAGCGTTCCTGGGGAGTCCTACCCCCACGTATTTTTGTCTCCTGATACTAAAAATGCGATGCGTACCATTCACCTCGGCGACCCCGAAAACTATGTATTCGACACTATTTTCGATTAAGTTTATATATTACTACCCCCTTGCCCCCACCCGAAAGGGGACTGAACTTGGACTTTAAAAAAATCCAGAGTGTCACTATTCATCCCAGCGACCCCGAAAAGGATGGATTCGACACTATTTTCGTTAATTAGTGTATCTGACCCCCTCAGCCCCCCTAAGGTTCCCTGTGCTGTCTTACCCCCACGTGGTTTATCTCCTGATACTAAAAATCCGAAGTGTACAATTCCCCTCGGCGACCCCGAAAATTATGTATTCGACACCATTTTCGTTTATTTTTATATATCACTCCCCCCTCACCCCCACCCCAAAGGGGGCTCAACTCGGACTTTAAAAAATCCGGAGTGTCACTATTCATCTCAGCGACCCTGAAAAGTATGGATTCGACACTATTTTCGTTAATTAGTGTATCTGACCCCCTCAGCCCCCCTAAGGTTCCCTGTGCTGTCTTACCCCCACGTGGTTTATCTCCTGATACTAAAAATCCGGAGTGTACAATTCACCTCGACAACCCCGAAAACAATGTATTCGACACTATTTTCGTTTAACTTTATATATCAGTCCCCCCTTGCCACCCACCCATAGGGAGCAGAAATTTGACTTTAAAGATTAGGGAGTGTCACTATTCACCTCAGCGACCCCAAAAACTATGGATTCGACACTATTTTCGATTATGTTTTTACCTGAACCCCCTAACCCCCACCCCTAAGGGGGGTAGTGGTGGCTTACCCCCACAGTGCTCGTCTCCAGATAGCAAATAATATGTGTTCAAAATTTGATTGAAATTTCTCCAGTGGTTTAGGAGGAGATGTGTCATTTACACACATACATTTATCATCAGTCTCCCCTCGCCCCCCACCCAAATGGGAGCAGAATTTTGACTTTTCAAAAATCGGGAGTCACTATTCACCTCAGCGACCCCAAAAACTATGGATTCGACACTATTTTATATTATGTTTTTACCTGGACCCCCCTAACCCCCACCCCTAAGGGGGGTAGTGGTGGCTTACCCCACAGTGCTCGTCTCCAGATAGCAAATAATATGTGTTCAAAATTTGATTGAAATTTCTCCAGTGGTTTAGGAGGAGATGTGTCATTTACACACATACATTCATCATCAGTACCCCTCACCCCCACCCAAATGGGAGCAGAATTTAAACTTTTAAAAAATAGGGAGTGTCACCATTCACCTCAGCGACCCCAAAAACTATGGATTCGACACCATTTTCGATAATTTTTTACCTGACCCCCCTAACCCCCACTCCTAAGGGGGGCTAGAGGTGGCTTACACCCACAGTGCTCGTTTCCGGATAGCAAATAATAAGTGTTCAAAATTTGATTGAAATTGCTCCAGTGGTTTAGGAGGAGATGTGTCATTTACATACAAACATACAAACATTCATCTATATATATAAAGTAGCTTGTCCTGACTGACTGACTGACTGACTGACTGACTGATTCATCATCGCCGAGCCAAAACTACTGGACATAAAGAAATGAAATTTTGGAGATATATTCATATTAAGATGTAGGTGCTCGCTAAGAGAGGATTTTTGGATATTCCGTCGCTAAGGGGGTGAAAAGGGGGGTGAAATTTTAAAATGAGTGTGTCTATATCTCAAAACTTTAAAAGTTTACAGATGTGAAAATTGGTATTCAGAATCTTCTTTAAAAATAAGGAAATACGTATTTTTTTGTTTTGAGACAATCCCAATAGGAGGGGCACAAAAGGGTGAAAAAGGGGTTGAATGCCTTTAATCGGGATACCGGTACTTATATCTCAGAAACTGAAGATATTACAGACATGAAAATTGGTACTTTTGATCTCTTTTAAAAATAAAGAAACACGTATTTTTTGTTTGGGGGAAATCCAATTAATGGGAGGGTGAAAAGGGGGTGAATTTTTAAAATGGGTGCATCTATATCTCAAAAGTCTTAAAGTTTACAGATGTAAAAATTGGTACTTAGAATCTTCATTAAAAACAAAGAAACACGTATTTTTTTGTTTTCGGAAAATCCCAATAGGAGGGGTGAAAAGGGGTGAAAACGTGGTTGAATGACTTTCATGAGGATACTTATATCTCAGAAACTGAAGATATTACAGACCTGAAAATTGGTGTTTAGGATCTCCTTTAAAAATAAAGAAATACATATTTTTTGTTTTTGGAAAATCCAATTAATGGGGGGGGGTGAAAAGGGGGTGAATTTTTAAAATGAGTCTATCTATATCTCAAAACTTTTAAAGTTTAAAGATGTAAAAATTGGCATTTAGAATCTCCTTTAAAAATAAAGAAACACGTATTTTTTGTTTTCGGAAAATCCCAATTGGAAGGGTGGAAAAGGGTGAAAAAGCGGTTGAATGCCTTTAATGAGGCTACTTATATTTCAGAACCTGAAGATATTACAGACCTGAAAATTGGTATTTGAGATTTACTTTAAAAATAAAGAAACAGGTATTTTTTTGATTTTGGAAAATCCAAATAATGGAGGGTGAAAAGGGGGGTGAATTTTTAAAATGAGTGCGTCTACATCTTAAAACTTTAAAAGTTTACAGATGTAAAAAAATGGTATTTAGAATCTTCTTTAAAAATACAAGAACACGTATTTTTTGCTTTCTTTAAATCCCAATAGGAGGGGTGTAAATGGGTGAATAATGGGATGAATGCCTTTAATGAGGAAACATATATCTCAGAAACTGAAAATATTACGGAACTGAAAATTTGTATATGGGAGCTCCTTTAAAAATAAGGAAACACGTATTTTTTTTGTTTTTGGAAAATCAAATTAATGGGGGTTAAACAGGAGTGACAAACTGGGGTGAATTTTTTGAAAGACTATATCTACAGAATATCTGAGAAACGTAAAATGTTATAGACGTAAAAAGTGGGTATTTGGAATCTCCTGTAAATGTAAAGAAAGATAGGTGATTTGTTTTCGGAAACTCCACGTAAGGGGAAATAAAAAGGGGTAAAATTTTAAAAAGCGAATTTCTACAGTATATCGCAAAAACTTAACATGTTACAGAAGTGAAAAATGGTATTTTTATCTCTATTAAAAATAAAGAAACGTGTATTTTCAGCTTTCGGAAATACCACTTGGGTGGAAGGGGGGGGGGGGGTAAAAGTGACTGAAAATGGTGTTGAATTCTTTTAATTAGGCTACTGATATCTCAAAAATGAAGATATTACGGACGTGAAATCTGCTTTGGAATCTGCTTTAAAAGTAAAGAAACACGTATTCTCGGAAAATCCAATGAAGGGGGGGTGGGGGTGGGGTGAAAGAATTGAAAAATTAATTGAATTAATTGTATGAGAATACATACATCTAATAGAAACTAAAGTTGTTACGGACGTGAAAATTGGTATTTGAATCTCCTTAAACAAAGAAAAACGCGTTTGGGGGGCGGGAGTGAAAAGGAGTTGAATTCCTTTCATGAAGACACATAAATCAAAAACTGAAGAAGTTAGAGTCGTGATAATTACTATTTAGAATATCCTTTACTATTAAGGAAACAAGTATATTTTGCCGGAAAATTCACTTACGGGGTGGGGGGGAGGGGAGTGTGAAAGGAAGTGAAAATAAAGTGAATTATTTTTATGGGGATACTTATATCTCAAAACTGAATGTAACAGATGTGAACATTGGTGTTTGGAATATCTTTTAAACATAAAGAAACACGTCTTCTATTTTTTTTGGGGGGGGGGTGTAAATAAACTTAACGGCGGTGGGGTGTAAAAGGAGGTGAGATCAATTGATTTTACTGTTCATAATGTACTTAAGGAGCCTCCGTTGCTCAGGCGGCAGCGCGCCGGCCTCTCGCAGCTGGGTTCCGTGGTTCAAATCCCGGTCACTCCATGTGACATTCGTGCTGGACAAAACGGAGGCGGGACAGGTTTTTCTCCGGATACTTCGATTTTATCTCTCATCATTCATTCCAGCAACACTGTCCAATATTTCATTTCATTTGTCATTCAACGATCATTGCCCCAGAGGTGTGCTTCGGCAGCCGGCACAATTCCTATTGTCGCTGCTAGATGGGGCTTTATTCATTCCATTCCTGACCCTGTCGAATGACTGGAAACAGGCTATATAGTTTCGATGTACTTATTCTGATCATAAACCGATCATTTTTAATCTTTCCTGGGCTGGTTTTCAACAGCCATCTTTTCCTTCGGAGAACGTTCTTAGATTACAGTAGATCCTCCTGGCATGTAAATAAAAATTTAAACACATTTGAAATAAACGATAGGAATGAGATTGACCGTCAAATTGTTCACCTCTATAATAAGGTCAACAATGCACGGAAGTATGTCATTGGTATCGCCAGAAATCCCGCACACTTGCCTACGCGCGACGATGGTGCTGGTCTCATTGTAACAATGACACTGGCAGCAGATGTAATTTACCGCCAAGTAGCGATCTTGCAGCTTGCTGTGGGGTTCAGAACATCTTTTAATAATAATAATAATAATAATAATGTATGTGTATGTTGAGTCCTCAGCCCTAAGGCTGGTTGGATCCTCAACAGCTCTGCCATCAGCTGTCATAGATGGCCTAGGCATCACTGAAGAGGCGTACTAGGGAAATGAGGAGTGAGGTAGTTTCCCGTTGCTTTCCTCACCGAGCCAGACTTGCTATTACATATCAGACTGCCAAGCCCACTGAAATGCATGCACCGTCTGACCCTATGAGCAACATTTTCACACCATTCATAGCAGGGACTGGCTGCATAAGGAATGGCATTACTAGCATCGCTCATACCTCAGTCACTTCCATATTGTCAAAGCCAAGGATAAGACAGAGACAGATCAATGAAAGTAACAAAATTGCTCTAGCCTATACCAGAAGACATAGTGCACTGCAAACACTAGGTCCTGCCAGCAAAGGCATATAATAATAATAATAATAATAATAATAATAATAATAGTAATAATAATAATAATGTTCTGGACCGTTGTCAAATGTGCGGACCCCCCTGGAAAATGGTCCTGGACGGGTAATGACTAAGAATGCAGTCCGGCCGCGGGTTCAGTACCGCCAAGGCACCTAAGACGACACCACGCCGGATCTCCTGAAGGATTTGATCCATATTAAAAACGCTTATAGGAAAAGATGGCAAAGATTTAGGGACCCAACTGACGGGGTGGAATATCTGGACCTAGCCCGGGAAGTACGAAATCGATTGCTGGAAAGAAAGATTGAAAAATGTGAGGAAACATACCGTAATCTATTAGAAAACGAGTCAGATCGCGAATTTTGGCGGATTCTCGCAGAAAACGAGTCAGATCGCGAATTTCGGCGGATTATATATCTAAAACAATTAGCATTCAATTATAAATTTCAGCATAATACCGTAGCGAAGCACGGGTATCTTGCTAGTCTATATATATAAAGTAGCTTGTCCTGACTGACTGACTGACTGACTGACTGACTGATTCATCATCGCCGAGCCAAAACTACTGGACATAAAGAAATGAAATTTTGGAGATATATTCATATTAAGATGTAGGTGCTCGCTAAGAGAGGATTTTTGGATATTCCGTCGCTAAGGGGGTGAAAAGGGGGGTGAAATTTTAAAATGAGTGTGTCTATATCTCAAAACTTTAAAAGTTTACAGATGTGAAAATTGGTATTCAGAATCTTCTTTAAAAATAAGGAAATACGTATTTTTTTGTTTTGAGACAATCCCAATAGGAGGGGCACAAAAGGGTGAAAAAGGGGTTGAATGCCTTTAATCGGGATACCGGTACTTATATCTCAGAAACTGAAGATATTACAGACATGAAAATTGGTACTTTTGATCTCTTTTAAAAATAAAGAAACACGTATTTTTTGTTTGGGGGAAATCCAATTAATGGGAGGGTGAAAAGGGGGTGAATTTTTAAAATGGGTGCATCTATATCTCAAAAGTCTTAAAGTTTACAGATGTAAAAATTGGTACTTAGAATCTTCATTAAAAACAAAGAAACACGTATTTTTTTGTTTTCGGAAAATCCCAATAGGAGGGGTGAAAAGGGGTGAAAACGTGGTTGAATGACTTTCATGAGGATACTTATATCTCAGAAACTGAAGATATTACAGACCTGAAAATTGGTGTTTAGGATCTCCTTTAAAAATAAAGAAATACATATTTTTTGTTTTTGGAAAATCCAATTAATGGGGGGGGGTGAAAAGGGGGTGAATTTTTAAAATGAGTCTATCTATATCTCAAAACTTTTAAAGTTTAAAGATGTAAAAATTGGCATTTAGAATCTCCTTTAAAAATAAAGAAACACGTATTTTTTGTTTTCGGAAAATCCCAATTGGAAGGGTGGAAAAGGGTGAAAAAGCGGTTGAATGCCTTTAATGAGGCTACTTATATTTCAGAACCTGAAGATATTACAGACCTGAAAATTGGTATTTGAGATTTACTTTAAAAATAAAGAAACAGGTATTTTTTTGATTTTGGAAAATCCAAATAATGGAGGGTGAAAAGGGGGGTGAATTTTTAAAATGAGTGCGTCTACATCTTAAAACTTTAAAAGTTTACAGATGTAAAAAAATGGTATTTAGAATCTTCTTTAAAAATACAAGAACACGTATTTTTTGCTTTCTTTAAATCCCAATAGGAGGGGTGTAAATGGGTGAATAATGGGATGAATGCCTTTAATGAGGAAACATATATCTCAGAAACTGAAAATATTACGGAACTGAAAATTTGTATATGGGAGCTCCTTTAAAAATAAGGAAACACGTATTTTTTTTGTTTTTGGAAAATCAAATTAATGGGGGTTAAACAGGAGTGACAAACTGGGGTGAATTTTTTGAAAGACTATATCTACAGAATATCTGAGAAACGTAAAATGTTATAGACGTAAAAAGTGGGTATTTGGAATCTCCTGTAAATGTAAAGAAAGATAGGTGATTTGTTTTCGGAAACTCCACGTAAGGGGAAATAAAAAGGGGTAAAATTTTAAAAAGCGAATTTCTACAGTATATCGCAAAAACTTAACATGTTACAGAAGTGAAAAATGGTATTTTTATCTCTATTAAAAATAAAGAAACGTGTATTTTCAGCTTTCGGAAATACCACTTGGGTGGAAGGGGGGGGGGGTAAAAGTGACTGAAAATGGTGTTGAATTCTTTTAATTAGGCTACTGATATCTCAAAAATGAAGATATTACGGACGTGAAATCTGCTTTGGAATCTGCTTTAAAAGTAAAGAAACACGTATTCTCGGAAAATCCAATGAAGGGGGGGTGGGGGTGGGGTGAAAGAATTGAAAAATTAATTGAATTAATTGTATGAGAATACATACATCTAATAGAAACTAAAGTTGTTACGGACGTGAAAATTGGTATTTGAATCTCCTTAAACAAAGAAAAACGCGTTTGGGGGGCGGGAGTGAAAAGGAGTTGAATTCCTTTCATGAAGACACATAAATCAAAAACTGAAGAAGTTAGAGTCGTGATAATTACTATTTAGAATATCCTTTACTATTAAGGAAACAAGTATATTTTGCCGGAAAATTCACTTACGGGGTGGGGGGGAGGGGAGTGTGAAAGGAAGTGAAAATAAAGTGAATTATTTTTATGGGGATACTTATATCTCAAAACTGAATGTAACAGATGTGAACATTGGTGTTTGGAATATCTTTTAAACATAAAGAAACACGTCTTCTATTTTTTTTTGGGGGGGGGTGTAAATAAACTTAACGGCGGTGGGGTGTAAAAGGAGGTGAGATCAATTGATTTTACTGTTCATAATGTACTTAAGGAGCCTCCGTTGCTCAGGCGGCAGCGCGCCGGCCTCTCGCAGCTGGGTTCCGTGGTTCAAATCCCGGTCACTCCATGTGACATTCGTGCTGGACAAAACGGAGGCGGGACAGGTTTTTCTCCGGATACTTCGATTTTATCTCTCATCATTCATTCCAGCAACACTGTCCAATATTTCATTTCATTTGTCATTCAACGATCATTGCCCCAGAGGTGTGCTTCGGCAGCCGGCACAATTCCTATTGTCGCTGCTAGATGGGGCTTTATTCATTCCATTCCTGACCCTGTCGAATGACTGGAAACAGGCTATATAGTTTCGATGTACTTATTCTGATCATAAACCGATCATTTTTAATCTTTCCTGGGCTGGTTTTCAACAGCCATCTTTTCCTTCGGAGAACGTTCTTAGATTACAGTAGATCCTCCTGGCATGTAAATAAAAATTTAAACACATTTGAAATAAACGATAGGAATGAGATTGACCGTCAAATTGTTCACCTCTATAATAAGGTCAACAATGCACGGAAGTATGTCATTGGTATCGCCAGAAATCCCGCACACTTGCCTACGCGCGACGATGGTGCTGGTCTCATTGTAACAATGACACTGGCAGCAGATGTAATTTACCGCCAAGTAGCGATCTTGCAGCTTGCTGTGGGGTTCAGAACATCTTTTAATAATAATAATAATAATAATAATGTATGTGTATGTTGAGTCCTCAGCCCTAAGGCTGGTTGGATCCTCAACAGCTCTGCCATCAGCTGTCATAGATGGCCTAGGCATCACTGAAGAGGCGTACTAGGGAAATGAGGAGTGAGGTAGTTTCCCGTTGCTTTCCTCACCGAGCCAGACTTGCTATTACATATCAGACTGCCAAGCCCACTGAAATGCATGCACCGTCTGACCCTATGAGCAACATTTTCACACCATTCATAGCAGGGACTGGCTGCATAAGGAATGGCATTACTAGCATCGCTCATACCTCAGTCACTTCCATATTGTCAAAGCCAAGGATAAGACAGAGACAGATCAATGAAAGTAACAAAATTGCTCTAGCCTATACCAGAAGACATAGTGCACTGCAAACACTAGGTCCTGCCAGCAAAGGCATATAATAATAATAATAATAATAATAATAATAATAATAATAGTAATAATAATAATAATGTTCTGGACCGTTGTCAAATGTGCGGACCCCCCTGGAAAATGGTCCTGGACGGGTAATGACTAAGAATGCAGTCCGGCCGCGGGTTCAGTACCGCCAAGGCACCTAAGACGACACCACGCCGGATCTCCTGAAGGATTTGATCCATATTAAAAACGCTTATAGGAAAAGATGGCAAAGATTTAGGGACCCAACTGACGGGGTGGAATATCTGGACCTAGCCCGGGAAGTACGAAATCGATTGCTGGAAAGAAAGATTGAAAAATGTGAGGAAACATACCGTAATCTATTAGAAAACGAGTCAGATCGCGAATTTTGGCGGATTCTCGCAGAAAACGAGTCAGATCGCGAATTTCGGCGGATTATATATCTAAAACAATTAGCATTCAATTATAAATTTCAGCATAATACCGTAGCGAAGCACGGGTATCTTGCTAGTCTATATATATAAAATAGCTTGTCCTGACTGACTGACTGACTGACTGACTGATTCATCATCGCCGAGCCAAAACTACTGGACTTAATGAAATGAAATTTTGGGGATATATTCATATTAAGATGTAGGTGCTCGCTAAGAGAGGATTTTTGGATATTCCGTCGCTAAGGGGGTGAAAAGGGGGGTGAAATTTTAAAATGAGTGAATCTATATCTCAAAACTTTAAAAGTTTACAAATGTAAAAATTGATATTTAGAATCTTCTTGAAAAATAAGGAAATACGTATTTTTTTGTTTTCAGAAAATCCCAATAGGAGGGGTGAAAAAGGGTGAAAAAGTGGTTGAATGCCTTTAATCAGGATACCAGTACTTATATCTCAAAAAATGAAGGTATTACAGACCTGAAAATTGGTACTTTTGATCTCTTTTAAAAATAAACAAACCCGTATTTTTTTGTTTTTGGAAAATCCAATTAATGGGGTGTGAAAAGGGGGGTGAATTTTTAAAATCAGTGTATCTATATCTCAAAACTTTGAAAGTTTACAGTTGTAAAAATTGATATTTAGAAACTTGATTAAAAATAAAGAAACACGTATTTTTTTGTTTTCGGAAAATCCCCTGTAGGAAAGGTGGAAAGGGGTGAAAAATGGGTTGAATGCATTTAATGAGGATACTTATATCTCAGAAACTGAATATATTACAGACCTGAAAATTGGTGTTTTGCATCTCCTTTAAAAATAAAGAAACACGTATTTTTTTGTTTTTGGAAAATCCAATTAATGGGGGGTGAGAGGGGGTGAATATTTAAAATGATTGTATCTATATCGCAAAACTTTTAAAGTTTATAGATGTAAAAAATTAGTTTTTAGAATCTCCTTTAAAAATAAAGAAACACGTATATTTTTGTTTTCGGAAAATCCCAACAGGAAATGCGGAAAAGGGTGAAAAATGGGTTGAATGTCATTAATGAGGCTACTTTTATTTCAGAACCTGAAGATATTACAGACCTGAAAATTGGTATTTGGGATCTACTTTAAAAATAAAGAAACAGGTATTTTTTCGTTTTTGGAAAATCGAAATATGGGGGGTGAAAAGAGGGGTGAATTTTTAAAATGAGTGTATCTACATCTTAAAACTTGAAAAGTTTACAGATGTAAAAATTGGTATTTAAAACCTCCTTCAAAAATAAAGAAACATGTATTTTTTGTTTTCGGAAAATCCCAATAGGAGGGGTGTAAAAGGGTGAATAATGGGTTGAATGCCATTATTTTAATTAAGCTTCTGATATCTCAAAAATGAAGATGTTACAGAAGTGAAATTTGATATTTGGATTCTGCTTTAAAGTAAAGAAACACGTATTCTCGAAAAATCCAATGAAGGAGGGGGAGGTAGATAGAATTGAAAAATTAATTGACTTAATTGTATGAGAATACTTACGTCTAATAAAAACTAAAGTTGTTACAGACGTGAAAATTGGTATTTGGATCTCTTTTACAAACAAAGAAAACGCGTTTTTGGCGGGGGGGGGGGAATCATCTTGGTGGGCGGGTTTGAAAAGGAGTTGAATTCCTTTCATGAGGTCACACAAATCAAAAACTGAGGAAGTTAGAGTCGTGATAATTGGTATTTAGAAGATCCTTCACTATTAAAGAAACAAAGTTTTTGCCGGAAAATTCAATTCGGGGGGGGGGGGGGGGGGAGAGGAGTGTGAAAGGAAGTGAAAAAAGTGAATTATTTTTATGGGGATACTTATATCTCAAAACTGAAGGAAATAGACGTGAACATTGGTGTTTGGAATCTCCTTTAAACATAAAGAAACATGCCTTTCTGTTATTTTTGTGTGTGTGTGTGTGGGGGGGGGGTAAATAAACTTTACGGCGGTGGGGTGTAAAAGGAGGTGAGAATAGTTGATTTTACTGTTCATAATGTACTTATAAGGAGCCTCCGTTGCTCAGGTGGCAGCGCGCCTGCCTCTCACAGCTGGGTTATGTGGTTCAAATCCCGGTCACTCCATGAGACATTCGTGCTGGACAAAACGGAGGCGGGACAGGGTTTTCTCCGGATACTCCGGTTTTCCCTGTCATCATTCATTCCAGCAACACTGTCCAATATCATTTCATTTCATTTGTCATTCATTATCCATTGCCCCAGAGGAGTGTGACAGGCTTCGACAGCCGGCACAATTCCTATTGCCGCCGCCAGATGGGGCTTTATTCATTCCATTCCTGACCCTGTCGAATGACTGGAAACAGGCTGTAGATTTCTGATGTACTTATTCTGATCATAAACCGATCATTTTTTATCTTTCCTGGGTTCGTTTTCAAGAGCCATATTTTCCTTCGGAGAACGTTCTTAGATTACAGTAGATTCTCCTGGCATATAAATAAAAATTTAAACACCTTTGAAATAAGCGATAGGAATGAGATTAACCGTCCAATTGACCCAACTGACCGGGTGGAATACCTGGACCTAGCCCGGGAAGTATGAAATCGATTGCTGGAAAGAAAGATTGAAAAATGGTAGGAAACTTGCCTTAATCTATTAGAACACGTGTCAGATCGTGAATTTTGGTCGATTCTCTCAGATAACCAGTCAAATCGCGAATTTCGGCGGATTATATATAAAACAATAAGCATTCAATTATAAATTTCAGTACAATACCGTAGCGAAGCACGGGTATCTTGCTAGTTTATATATATATAGATTAAGGGGAGTTGTCTTCGAGATATGCGGTCGAACCACACATCTATAGAAATAATGAACATTCCTTGGAAAGTAGGTCCGAATTCTTAGTGACCCTTATGATACTTTATATCATACTTATAATTTAATATATGTATTTAATGCATTATCAAACACTGAATGAGGTTTCTTAAATCCGGTCATATTTTGTTTAGTTACAGCATAAAGTAAACTCATGTCCTCGTCCTTAGTTGGTGCAGCTCTTACCAGGCACACCTGTAACTGAGGTGAGCTGCATGTACCATTTTAATCACGTACCAGCCTTCCTGCCTTTCTTTAATTCATGGCAGTAACGGGAATGGATCCCGGGCCTCGGTGGACGGCAGCTAATTGCACTAACTGTTACGCTGCGCAGGCGGACAAACCGATCGATATGAGGCGTCTTAGAAAACAGTAAAACTAGTTAGTGGGACGTAAAACCTCTAACGTTCAATGTTAATTGATGTGATTAATTTTATATTTTGCTTCTACCAAATAAGTGCTTTTAATTTTTTGTAAACTTGAGTCCCCAACATTAATTTTAAAATGTATTGCGCGTTAACCGTCTGAAGATCTCAATTCATTTTGTTAACTAATTAGACAAAGATTCTTGTCAGCCGGTGAACGAACAAGATCATTCCATGTTTCGATCGTAGATAACACATTTCACAGTGATCATCAATCGAATAGGCCGTCTTTTGTAGTTATGAAACCAGTTTTGATTTCACGTACCATAAGTGCAACAAAGAACTCTTGCTCTTACTTTACCTCGGACGCAAAGATTTTTTGTATATAGTTTTCCACTATACCTTCTTTACCATCTGTACCTTCTTTACCGGGCGAGTTGGCCGTGCGCGTAGAGGCGCGCGGCTGTGAGCTTGCATCCGGTAGATAGTAGGTTCGAATCCCACTATCGGCAGCCCTGAAAATGGTTTTCCGTGGTTTCCCATTTTCACACCAGGCAAATGCTGGGGCTGTACCTTAATTAAGGCCACGGCCGCTTCCTTCCAACTCCTAGGCCTTTCCTATCCCATCGTCGCCATAAGACCTATCTGTGTCGGTGCGACGTAAAGCCCCTAGCAAAAAAAAAAATAAATGTACCTTCTTTATTTTATTTATGTATTCTTGATTTACATTTTTGGCTAAGTTAGGGCTGACGACACTCTCTTACGGTTAACCACTTTGAATAGTAACATTTAAAAATGCAAACATAAAAATAATTCTACAAAATTAATTACTAAGGAGAGATATGCAATACTGTTGATACATGATGCATACAATGAAAAGTAAATGTAATAGATAGTAATATATAATTTTATCTAAACACTTGCACCAAACGGTCAAGTGAAATGAATTTATAAACTGCCGGTCTAGGAAGCCAAGAAAAACGGCCGAGAGGATTCGCCATGCTGACTACATGACACCTGGTAATCTGGAGGCTTTCGGGCTGAGCAGCGGTCGCTTGGTAGGCCATGGGCCTTCGGGGCTGTTGCGCCATGGGGTTTTGTTTTGTTTAAATCTTATAACTGATAGCAGGAAATGTTTGTTGTTGTACTCTATCAAGAAGACATTGGGATAGAATTTTGTATGCCACCGATACTAGTGTGATTTCTCTGTAGTTTACATTCGATCAGTCTCCCTTCTTGTGTTGCAGGTGAATTAATGCGTTTTTTCAGTCTTCTGGGATTTGTTCTCGCATGATCACGCATGAAGTTGGCAGCAGGTTTGTTGGCGATGTCATTGATTAAGGCAGGGCCTCTCAAACGCCCTAAAACTCACGCGTGCAAATCGAGGCGCAAGAGCTTCGTGCACTGTGCATCGCTCCCGCTCGGCACGGCTCGGACCAACGCTTCGTCTCTGGGCTACTCGGCTAAACTCGGCGCAACTCGGCTCAATTCGGCTCGGATTTGGAGCGCTACGCAGCAAGTGAGGAAGAGGGAGACGGGGAGCGAGCGAGACAAGCGTGGGGAAAGAGAGAGACCGCGCTATTGCTCCAAATCGAGGAGTGGTGGTCTGCACTCTGGTCAACCAAGCGAAGTCGACTTTTGCACCGTGCACAGTGCATGCACCAAGCGCATGCACCCTGAGAGGCCCTGGATTAAGGAGAGAAAGCTGATGAGTTTGTTACGGCAGTAAGGCGTTTCATTGAAGAGTATAATTTTACACCAGAGCAGATAATTAATGCAAATCAGTCAAGATTTTGTATAGAGTTACGTTCTGAGAGAACTCTTGCCATTAAGGGAGTAAAGGCGATTTATGGTACGGTGGATTTAGTTGCAGCAGCCACCCATTCATACATGATAATATCTGTTATTGTAATGGATGGCACCCTTCTTCCACACATGTATGTTCTTGTCTCGGAACCCAGTGGAAAGTTTCCAGCAAGCACGACACTTTAATTACCCAGTGTGAAAGTATATGCTAGAAAATCACCGAACATGAAAAAAACGGGATTTGAAAATGTTCCTGGAACATGTGTTATGGTCGGATTTGTATGGCAGACATCGAATTCTCCTCTTGGTTGATTCTTGGGCAGCAAATAAAATTAATGCTCTATACAATGAAACAGTTCCAGAAGATTTTAAATTTTACAAGAAGCTTTTAATTTCGTGTGGCTATTTCTAACCGAGTGCAGCCCTTGTAAGACAGGCCCTCCGATGAGGGTGGGCGGCATCTGCCATGTGTAGGTAACTGCGTGTTATTGTGGTGGAGGATAGTGTTATGTGTGGTGTGTGAGTTGCAGGGATGTTGGAGACAGCACAAACACCCAGCCCCCGGGCCATTGGAATTAACCAATGGAGGTTAACATCCCCGACCCGGCCGAGAATCGAACCCGGGACCCTCTGAACCGAAGGCCAGTACGCTGACCATTCAGGCAACGAGTCGGACTACAAGAAGCTGATCAATGCAAAATTTACTGGATTGGTACAACCAGCGGATTTCTTTTCCATCCATTCAAAAATATGGTAGGGTTCACCCCAGATACGATAGTGTTATTGCCTACAGTTAAAGTGTGGCAAAGGGAAGAATTACTTCTCATTCAAGTGTTTGTACACTTCCAGTTTTCGGCAAATAGATTCAAAAATTGATCTGATCTGTTTCCTTCAAATATAGTTACACCGTTGGACATTCAGGATCATTTCAGACACCTTCCGAATATTATTTAGAGAGTGGTTTAGAAGAAGAATGTTTCAAAGGTGACTGTTCAGCTTGCCTTCATTCGATATGCCCACTGCGAAACATGTTTATGCCTAGACCACGGATTACTTATCGACCTTCATGCCTACTGCACTTGACCTGACATGGGTGAGTAATGTAGTTTATCTCCAGTATTTAAATGTTACTGAAATCATTAATAATAATGTTATTTGTTTTACGTCCCACTAACTACTCTTTTATGGTTTTCGGAGACGCCGAGGTGCCGGAATTTATTCCCGCAGGAGTTCTTTTACGTGCCAGCAAATCTACCGACACGAGGCTGACGTATTTGAGCACCTTCAAATACCACCGGACTGAGCCAGGATCAAACCTGCCAAGTTTGGGTCAGAAGGCCAGCGCCTTAACCGTCTGAGCCACTCAGCCCGGCACTGAAATCATTTGCTCCCTCATCTACAATATTCAGCCGTGTTTGGACTAATTTGCACGAGGATTCCTGTCTATATCTACTCACAGTCTATACTTGGCAGCTTGTAACTCCTATGTTTCTTGCCCATAGCGGCTGTAATTACCGGGCGAGTTGGCCGTGGGGTTAGGAGCGCACAGCTGTGAGCTCGCATCCGGGAGGTGGTTGGTTCGAACCCCACTGTCGGCAGCCCTAAAGATGGTTTTCCGTGGTTTTCCATTTACACACCAGGCAAATGCTGGGGCTGTACCTTAATTGAGGCGACGGCCGGTTTCTTCTCAATCCTGGGCCTTTCCTGTCCGATCGTGGCCATAAGACCTATCTGCGCCGGGCTGAGTGGCTCACACTTTTGAGGCGCTGGCCTTCTGACCCCATTTGGCAGGTTCGATCCTGGTTCAGTCCGGTGGTATTTGAAGGTGCTCAAATACGTCAGCCTCGTGTCGGTAGATTTACTGGCACGTAAAAGAACTCCTGCAGGACTAAATTCCGGCACCTTGGAGTCTCCGAAAACCGTAAAATTAGTTAGTGGGACATATAGGTCTAATAATAAATGAATCAGTCATTTAAGAAAGGGCACATGTCCAGAAACGCAACTTTTCAGGAGGAGCAAAAAACTGATTTAAAAGCCAGTCTTGCTAATTACGTTAAATGTATGTATTTTGTCCGTTAGTGTTAACGATTGTGGGTAGGTTACGTTATAAAATATGGGATAAAGATGAAGGACTTTATGGTAATTGGCAGATAAAAAAATTGGATATGTGCCTTTTCTACAATGATAGCTGAATGCAAATCAGTTTTGGAGCAAAAACGCTTTGTTTATTCAAATAACTTAGACACACTGTGTCGTTGTTCTACAATAATAATCATTTGAATGATGACAGTTAATCACAATCATCGTCAGTCACACGAACAGTTAGTCATGCAAGTATTTCGTTGTAAAAGTCTTTGTACTGCCCCTGAATGTACACTTCTAGACGCTTTAGGTCATTCATCTTATTCCTGTCAATAGGAATTGGTTCGTCGTAGGCTAGTTCGTTAGGAAGTTGAACGTTGCTGTCTAGATGCAAACGGAAGATGTGTTCAGTAAGGTCATTGATGAACTGTTTTGTCCGTACGGTTCCCGGATCATTGGCAGTGTAAAGAAAGTGCATGGATGATGCTGGCTGGAAACGAATTTTCAAGTTTGTAGGCACGCCTCTTCCTCGAAATTCATCTGACAACCCTCCCCTCTTATAAAATTTCGGCCACCATGCAGTAAAGTTAAGAATATTACTCGTCTCTACCAGAATGATGGTAAACAATATTGTTTCACATCATAAATTCGATCAATTTTTTAACAGTTTGTTTAATGATAGCAAAAGCTCTATCACAGGCATTGAATGAGTGCCCTCGCGTAGGGAAGTAATGGTGAATGGTTTCAAATCGCTTCATGTCAACAAGTGCTGCACATAATCTGCACTGTATGATACTTTTCTGCCCTACAGCGCCACTAGGTAACATTCGAAGCTATTTTATACTCTTTGGTACACATGTTTGGATATAGTCTAACAAAAAGCTATGCATTTCATTGGCAGCTGTACGAGCTTTACCGTTGTAGTAAACATAAAGCACTGACGAATTTGTTTGCATATTGTGAATGCCAAACGTGTTCACCCAAAGCTGTCGCATGTAGAATATGTCCTGCACTGGTATTTTTGGTAGGGGAAGGTTCTGACAATAATCAAAACACAGTCCTAGTATTTCGGGATTACTCTTGCATTCTAATGTAGTTTTCTTCAGGCAGAACAGTCAGATGTTCCTTCCGGTAAGCAAAGAAGTCATTCAAGAAAGGGCACTTATCCAGGGATATGTGCCCTTTCTTAAATGACTTCCAAACAACACCCAAATGAACCTTAAATATCAGCATGTTACTGGCTGGATAAGTGACCTTTCTTTTGTGACAAGGTGGGCAAGGATGAAAAGAACGTAAATCTGCAAAGAAACAAAAAACGACAATTTGGACATGTGCCCTTTCTTAAATGACTGATTCAAATGTTATTTACTTTATGTGTCGGTGCGACGTAAAAGCAACTAGAAAAAAAAAAACATCTATAATTTGCATGGTATTCATATTTCAATATTGTCTATTCAACATACTATATAGATTCAAAATGTGCGCGAAACAGTTGGGTACCCTTCCTTGTCAGTTATATATGCCCAGGAAGAACAATTGGCACAAACATTTGAATGTATGAGAGAAAGTCAAGTGCCGAATGTCGATCGGGAAAGTATTCCAGAGTCTCGATGCAGTAACTAGAAAACGTAAACATTCTGATGACTGAACTTTATAATACTATCGCCGTTGAATCTTTTAAGGATTTGTGTATATATTGAAATGAATAATGTATTCTTGACATAAAGGAATATTCCGACTGAATTAGGAAGTACCTCTAAATTTTTTGCCGAAGTTTACTTCCTAACATTCCAAGTAAAGTAAAGTAAACTCGTGTCCTCATCCTGAGGTGATGCGGCTCTTTTGAGGTACACCAAATGGAGGTGAGCTGCATATACTGTACCATTTCACATACAAGCCCTCCTGCCATTGTTAAATTCCTGTCAGTACCGGGAATCGAACCCGAGCCACCGAGGACGACAGCTAATAGTGTTAACCGTTACGTTACGGAGACGGACATACAACAGGTTATTCACCTGAAATGAAAATCCACAGCCTGTTTCCAGTCATGTGACCGGGTCAGGAATGGAATGAATGAAGCCCCATCTAGCGGCGAGGATAGGAATTGTGCCGACTGCCGAAGCCTATCGCACTCCTCTTGGGCAATGATTAATGACTGAAAGATGAAATGAAGTGATAGTGGAGAGTGTTGCTATAATGGAAGTTGAAGGGAAATCCGGAGTACCCGGAGAGCAACCTGTCCCGTCTCCGCTGTGTCCAGCACAAATTTCACATGGAGTGACCGGGATTTGAACCACGGAACCCAGCGGTGAGAGGCCGATGCGCTGCCATTTGAGCCACGGAGACTTCTATTCACCTGAGATGTACTGAAATAATTTCTAACTCATTGACGATGTCGATATTTTGTTTTCATATTCTTAAATGACGCTAAGGGTCTCGCAAAATATTACGCTACGCTTTTCGAAAGAATTATTGATAACGGGGATTTCAACACCATCTTTCTTTTTAATGGAACTACAGTCATTTCTTTCCGTGGCAGAAAATTCAAACTGTTACAAATTGAGACATGTAAGTAAGTCGTAACATCAAATAAATACTTTTTACGAGGTAATATCAACGATACTTCGACCTGAGAGTTTAGAGGATGAAGACCGGCGCATCATACATTTCGCTAATGCAAAGACTTGTTTATACGCAAGTTACTGTAGTATATAATGTACCTTCTTGTGATCCGAGCCACACAACTGGTATTAATAATGGCGTGTGGCCTGCGGAGAGGCCTGGTGCAGTTCTTTCGAGGTAACCTGCGCGTCTGTGAGGATGGAAGCCTAACGAAGATAAATTCTAATGTTGAAGATATCACAAGCGCCCAGCCACCGATCCAGAGGTATTAACCGATGAACGTTCCCTGACTGGCCGGGAATCTAAGCCGGGACCCATTAAACCAAAGGACAGAATTCTAACCATTCAGCCATGGAGCCGGCCACACAACAGGTAATGTACGTATATTCAGTAGGCTACACGCATGTCTCGTGTGTGATGTATCCCTTGGTTTTGCAACGTTTCTGTGACAGAGGACTAAAGAAGGGAAAGGGAGGTTTGTGATATTGTTAAATAAATAAAATAATAGTGTTGGTTCCAATGGAACGTAACTAAAGCATTATTTTAGGTACCATCCAGGCATTTCCCTCGAGGAGAAGTAGTAAAGAATGGAAAACCACTTCCAGGATGGCTGAGGTGAGAATCGAACCCCCTCTACTTAGTTGACCTCCCGAAGCTGAGTGGACTCCGTTCTCGTACCACTTCTCAAATTTCGTGGCAGAACCGGGAATCGAACCCGGGCCTCGGGTGTGTCAGCTAATCAAACTAACCACTACACTACTGTGGCGCACAACTATT
This sequence comes from Anabrus simplex, assembly GCF_040414725.1. Classification (NCBI taxonomy): domain Eukaryota; kingdom Metazoa; phylum Arthropoda; class Insecta; order Orthoptera; family Tettigoniidae; genus Anabrus; species Anabrus simplex. The sequence continues at coordinate 235,792,075 of NC_090266.1, forward strand.
TTTCTAAGGTCAGATATTACTAAAGTACCATTTTATATGAAAAAAATGCTTGTATCTGTATTTCCGTTATTAATAATTCTTCGGAAAAAGTAGCACAATATTTCGAGAGCCCCTTAATACCATTTGAGATTATTGTAACAGAATATCAATATATTTAATGGACTAGAAGTTATTTTATTGTAACGTCGTAGTATATAACCCTACGTAATATTCCATGAATCGGTCCTGAGAAGAATCAGCACTGGCAGTAGGATCTAATATGTCAACCCAGGACACGAAGCTGTCTCAAGAAAAGTAACCGCCGGTCGTTCGGCCGTTAATCTAGGCTTTCTAGGCCGGGGTCACTCTCTCACTCTCAGATAGCTTCTCAGTTGTTCTCATGTATGCTGAGTGACCTAGAACCACCCCTTAGATCCAGGTAAAGATCCCTGAACTGGTCAGAAATGGAACCCGGAGCCTTACGGTAAGCGGTTTATTACACGCTTGCTAACCCTAGAGCGCGGGACCGGCTACCTACATACTACTACTAGATTATTATTATTATTATTATTATTATTATTATTATTATTATTATTATTATTATTATTATTATTATTATTACGGTATTATTAGACTTAGGTATTAGCAGATTCCAATCCACAGTACGCGACTTCCGATTTTTAAAGGGCCGAGACTTAGATGTTAGGCCCCTTTAAGCAGCTAGTAAGCAAGCAAGCAATTTGTAAAGTGTTGAAGCATTGTGCGAGATATGAACCGGACGGTGGTCGCCCAGGTGAGATGCATACGACGATGTCACCGACTCCTGAGAGTCTGGCGAGAGAAATATCAACTGAGAACAAGAATGGTATAGTGGTTCATAGGCTTGATTTTGTAAATCCGTATACATTCACCATGCATGGAAGCTAATGTATGAACCTTATGGTTACAATTATCCCTGTATTCTATTCTAGAATTAAGTAATTACTTTGACGAAGATCACTGTTTGCTATACGTGGAAGGGAGGAGTGAATCCTGCTTAATAAACGTATTTATATGGCGGCAGTACAAGCTGCAGTAAACTACTATGTGTTGGGGATAAGAAAGTTAAGAAACAAGGAAATCTATAATTTAATGTTAATTAAATGATTATCGTAGTTAAAGGAAACACGGGCATTTTAATTTGCTTGTAGGAACTAAATAAAACAGCTAATGAACGATAGAATACACTGATAATCGATATAAACCCGTCCAGGCGATAGCAGCGTCACCTGACGAGGAATGACTGCTAGTCAGACACACGCACGGTGCATGTAGTATCAGTGAGTGTGCTGTCCGTGCGTAGAATCGATCTGAGATTGACAGAGAGCAGATTGTGATGGCCCGGAGACTCGGCACGAGCATTTTGGAAACCGCACGACTTGTCGGATGTTCCAGGAGTGCTGTGGTGAGTGTCTTCAACAAGTGGCGAAACCAAGGTGAAACCACGTCCAAACGTCGAAGGGTTGGGCGACCAACCCTCGTTGCAGATGTGGGACGTCGTAGACTGGGCAGACTGGTAAGACAGCACAAGCGGCGAACTGTGGCAGAACTAACATCAGATTTTAATGCTGGGCAGAGTACAGATGTGTCTGAACACATAGTGCACCGAACACTCCTAAGGATGAACTTCCGCAGCCGACGACCCATGCATGTGCCAATGTTAACACCACGACATCGGCAACTACGACTGAAATGGGCACGTGACCATCGTCACTGGACGTTGGCGCAGTGACAGGGCGTTGCATGGTCTGATGAATCCCGATACCTTCTTCATCATGCCGATTGGAAGGTGTGAATCCGTCGTCTTCCAGGGGAGCAGCTCCTTGACACCTGTACTGCGGGACGGAGACAAGCTAGCGGCGGCTCAATTATGCTCTGGGGAACATTCACGTGGGCATTCATGGGTCCAGTGGAGTTCGTGCAAGGAACCATGACGGCCGAGAAGTATCGTACATTGGTTGCAGACCACGTACATCCCATCATGACGATCATGTTTACCAACGGCAGTGGCATTCTTCAACAAGATAATGCACCATGTCATGAGGCCAGCAGTGTGATGGAGTGGTTTGGGGAACACAGTGGCGAGTTGCAATTGATGTGCTGGCCCCCAACTCGCTAGATCTTAAACCGATCGAGCACAGTTGGGATGTGATTGAACGTGGCGTCAGAGCTCATCGCCCCCTTCCCCGGAATTTACGGGAATTATGTGACTTGTGTGTACAGATGTGGTGCAAACTCCCTCCAGCGACCTACCAAGGCCTCATTGCTTCCATGCCAAGACGCGTCGTCGCTATTATCCGTGCCAAAGGTGGACATACCGGCTGTTAGGTAGGTGGTCATAATGTTCTGGCTGATCAGTGTATGTGGGAATGGTACATAAACGTCGAGTCGCCATGTTCAGTAATAATGTTATTTTCTTTACCTCCCATTAAGTACTTTTACGGTTTTCGGAGATATCGGTGTGCCGGAATATAGTCCCGCAGGAGTTCTTTTACGTGCCAGTAAATCTACCGACACGAGGCTGACGTATATGAACACCTTCAAATACCACCGGACTGAGCCAGGATCGAACTTGCCAAGTTGGGGTCAGAAAGCCAGTGGCTCAACCGTCTGAGCCACTCAGCCCGGCTCCATGTTCAGTTCCTCGAATGTAAACTTTGGCGGGAAGCCGTACAGAGCAGTAGCCCGTTGTTGAACAATCATTGATCAAACGTGTACACTGTTTGATAGATCCATTGAACGTTTGAACGTACGGGCCAGGGAGGAAGTGGAATTGTGTGGTTATCTGGGAATTGTCGGATGTTTTTTATTTTTATATATGTTGTCGAGTATTACCGTGTTGGTAACTGAACTCAGTTGGGCCCTGGATGTAAGGAATGAATCAACAGCTAAGTCGTGTAAGGGTGGTTGGTTAACGTTCTGAGAATGCCTACGAAACACGAGTGGGGCTGGAATCCAAACTATCACATAACAAAGCTCTTTGTATTGGACCGATACAACGATGTGAAATGCAAGACTCGCCCAGTTTGCCGCTGCGGTACCACGTGACTACTATGATTATGACTGAAGCCGGACTCGTGGAAATGGCCTGTATGATGCCATTCAACCCTCCATGCACAACATTCTATCCACCATTTCTGCCGCTGTCGGCTGTGGTGTGAAATCGATGTTAACCAGAGGAATGGGCAATTAGAAAGGCTGCGGCGATGCTGCAGATGCTGTCGAACTAGACGCGTGTATATTGCCTGCAGATCAAGATACCCGAATTCTTGAGAGTTTTTGTGATGCCGTTGTTCAAACAGTAATATGCACATAAAAGTGACCGAATTCAGCCGTCCATTTTATTGAAGTAGGTGAATTCGTCCTCGATCCACCAGAGTCCATATTTGCATTACTGCAGCGTATTTCCTCCGGCACGAACATAAATCTCCCGAAAATATAAACCACATTCTGCGTGCGTTATTTCGTGATCATTGTGGGCAACCTGCCGATTTAACTCCAGCTTTTTTCAACGAGGACATATGTGAACGTGAACACCGGAAACACTCGCTTTCCCCTCACATCTGTACTGTATTATGAATTTGACGTATTTTAAATAGTTCCTCCTTTTTGTTTCTTTTTCTACCGCTTTTTCCACACCTGTGGGGTCGCGGGTGCGAACTGTGTAGCACACGGGGATTTAGTCCTGTTTTACGTCCTGATGCCCTTCCTGACGCCAACACTATATGTAATCACTATTGCGTGTTTCGGTGGTAGTTAGTAGTGTAGTGTTTTGTGTGAATATGAAGAGGAAAGTGTTGGGACAAACAGAAACTCCCAGTTCCCGGGCCATAAGTATTATTCAGAGGCGATTAAAATCCCCTACCCGGCCCGGAATCGAACCCGGGACCCTCTGAGCTGAAGGCCTCAACGCTGACCATTCAGCCAATGAGTCGGACGTATTAAATAGTTCCTTCGTAGTCTGAAATTAGAAACTAAGGGTCGATGCTATTCTCATAACCTACTCTATAAGTTACGTTCCTTAATTTGTGCCAATAACAGGGCGTGAATTTCCTGTGATAATCCAGTCGCGGTGAATCTCAATTTTGATAGCGTGAAGATTTACAGTAATAGTCATGGTTTGGTCTATAATCGCCATATTTAGGATCCCTTATCGAAGCCACTTGGTCGTCATTCTCACATTTCTATTCGTCTCACCACTTTGTCCATACCTTTGACCTCCATTCTCTGTTCATTTAGTAAGTGATGGTGGACATGATGAAGTTTACGAGTTCCTATCGCCGTAACCATCATGGCTGAGATATTGTTCTCCAATGGGTTATGCAGTAAAAAGCACGATCGATGTCGTCCTTCCGATAAAATTGTCGACATCAATTGTCATGAACACTGACCACCATTGATTGGTTGCACAATGCGTCACAACAGACCCGGAACTGGAGCACAGTTCTACCAAAATATAATATATACCTCGCTGCGCGCTCATTGTCGGTGTGGTGCTGTAAATACGAAAGAAGTTTTAGTGAGTGAAGTGTACCTTTTCATGATGAATACTCTGAGAATTAAATATTTGTTTCTTCAGTGATTTATATGAGATATGTACTGTACAGAATTCTTAGTTTGTATCTTAAGACATATTTCAATGATACCTGGAACTGCTTCAGCAGTAATGTGCGTTCATGAGAACCCCACTCTGAGATCTAGGCGTAAGAAAGAGTATCTTCTTCCTTACAATGTTGAAGTCTCATGTTATCTCCATTTTAACTGGGGTTAGGAATATCGTAGTCATCAACAGCATGTTCACTGTATGCGGAAATCTAGTCTATCTGATAATTTGTGTGTCTGGATCGTTTGTAGCAGTCCATCCATCAGAAAGTCATGAAGTGTAGGTGAATGTATCGATCACAAAAGCCAACCAATACAGCTGAGGATTCCGTTACGCTGACCACGTTGCACTCCAATATCTGCAGGCCCCCGGATGGGCAGCAGTCGTCCTGACAAACCAATGCCTTAGGCAGTCTGTATATACTGCGAGTAGATCAAGGTGGATAGTAACTAAAGCTAGCCATGCCTCATGATCAAATCATTTGGGTTAGCCTATGTTCCGGGTCCTCAAACTAAGTTACAAAAAGTGAAATTATCAGCTCATTTACAGAGGTCAAAAATGAGTTTTTCTTAATTCGTTGAAGACAATGGGATGTTTGTATTAGGGAATAGGTTTTGTAATTTCATCTTATATTGTCCAAAAGTTTATCTCTATGAAGGCAATGAAGGCCCCTGGAGGAGTGGAAGGTAAAGGCTTCCACTATCCTTAACCTTGGCACTAATTGGAATATAGTTTTTAACTCTATGCCTGGCTGCCTTTGCCCTCAGGAATTAATCCGGTACTCATTTGTGTTGTAGGGTGAGTGAACACCAGCACCATTTACTTCCCTAGAAGTGGAAGTCTCGTTTCTAAATTGTTTCGACCTCCTGGCGAGTCATTGAACCCACGTCCTTCCTTGTGAACCGAATACGCTTTTACAACCTCGACACGACTGTCTCTCTTATACTGATCACACGTCATCACTGAGCTCGCGAAATTGACTTATTTCGATTCTTAGCTGATCCAATACGTGACCGACATACAGTACAACAATTTATCTGCGTCACTAGAGGTGAAGGTCTGTCTCTGTCTTCATTGGGGGATAAATGGAAGATTTCATTACGCAGACTATCCAGAGGGGCTGAAATCTCCTTCACTGTGCTAATTCAGTCTTACGTAACCACATGGCGGCAGAGCCAATGTGAATTCTTAAACGCCAGTTTTGAATTTCATAACGTAATAAGTTCCAAGACCGCCTCTATGGCGTAGTGGTTAATGTGATTAGCTACCACCCCCGTAGGCCCGAGTTCGATTCGCGGCTCTGGCACTAACATTTAAAAAGTAGTACGAGGGCTGGAACAGGGCCACTGAGCCTAGGTATGTCAACTGAGTAGAGAGGGACTTCGATTCCCACCTCAGCCATCTTCGAAGGATTTTGTCGTGGTTTCCCACTTCTTCTCAAGGCAAATGCCGGGATGGCACATAACATAAGGCCACAGCCGCCTCCTCCCCTCTTCCTTGTCTATCCCTTCCAATCTTCCCATCCCGCCACAAGGCCCATGTTCAGCATAGCAGGTGAGGCTGCTTGGGCGAGGTACTCAGTTGTATCCCGCGAATCAAAGTGTCACGCTGCAGGACACTGCCCTTGAGGCGGTTGAGGTGGGATCCCTCGCTGAGTCCGAGGGAAAAACCAACCCTGGTGTGTAAACCGATTAGGAAAGATAGATATAAGTTCGAAATGGAACTGGTGCGCTGGTGTAGTTGTCTTGCCACTCGACTCCATACTAGAATGACCCAGTGACTTTGGATGTGTTTTTCAATAGAAATAGCACATCGCAACAGGAAGGGTACCTAATGTCTCCATATAAACGTGAGAAGTTGACGTTTATAAAAGAAGAAGAATGTTAAGTGATTTCCATATTTTGGAGTCCACTGTAAGCAGGATAGGGATAAAATAATAGTTTCCTGTGATTTTACATTTCGAAATATATGTGAGGGGTCACCGAGTAGAGTGTGCAAACGAAGATTGTGTAATTTTCTCTTGGTCTGAAACTTATTCTTTACAATATAGGCTTCCTGCCTTTAAACATAATGTTCATTTTCCATCTGACTCCGTTGAAATTGTATCCCCTTAGGGGTCCTTACTATACCTCCCGTATACTTATCTGCTATTCACAAATCTCCAGAGTATAGAGGATCATGGGTTAGAATCCATAGCGGAAAAATAGTTTGGTTTGGGATAACTGCAGTTCACTACTTCATCTCGTACATTTGATTACAAGAAACACTCTTTAGCTTCATATTTCAGGAAAATCCTAGTGGTAGGCCAAGGTCCTTCGGAGCTCTTGCGCCATGGTTTTGGTTTGGTTTGTATGTATATTTACTTCCCAGGAAGAGACTTCTGAACTTTAAACTAACAGTGCTGCGGTTGCACCTTTTTTAAATTCACAGTCACATTGTATGACAAATAGGGAGCGGAAAACTTCATTACCATTGCGAGCCTTGCTATTGCTTGACCTACTTATTTGGACACTAACACAGTTTTATAATCACATGATGCTACTGGAGTTCCTCTCTTCAATGTTTTATGTAACTATCCATCCAAATGTATATATCCTCGTGTATTGCCCCATAGCATGCTCCTGTTTTGCATAACTGCTTCGGAGAAAGTAAAATTTAAAACATTCTTTCTCTCTAATAAGCTGATATTCTAAACACTGCTTTAGTCGAATTTATTAATTTTATCTCGCTATGGTTACAAGATATGTATGGTATTTTCAGATCCACGAATGAGTATTAGTTAATTAGGCTTACTACGTCCGGGTTTGGGTTTCACTCTCTTTTATTAACGCTTTTCTACTGTGTAGAAACATGGCAGAGTAGATATACAGTGTAACTTCCCTTTTCAATGACTCGAGGTGAGTTAAAACAGAAAACGATAGATGTGTTTCAAACGGTGCTTACTAAAATATTGCGTATCTATAACAAATATTAACAGCTGAAATTCCTTCTACTGTCTAGTTTTCATTCTGAATACAATTTTTAGGAACGCATTATGCCTCTATTGTACTCAGCCAACTATTTTATCTTACTGTCGTTGCTCGCCTCTTTACAGTGGCGTTTGTACAATCACTGTTCATCGTGTTCTTTTCACACGCGTTTTAAAAGTATTATTATTATTATTAGTTGTTGTTTACAAGTAACAACTATACTAAAGTATGTATTCAATCAAAATACAAATTAGATATTAATGCCACCGGGTGAGTTGGCCGTGCGATTAGAGGCGCGCGACTGTGAGCTTGCATCAGGGAGATAGTGGGTTCGAATCCCACTGTCGGCAGCCCTGAAGATGGTTTTCCGTGGTTTCCCATACTCACACCAGGCAAATGCTGGGTCTGTACCTTAATTAATAATAATAATGCTATTTGCTTTACGTCCCACTAACTACTTTTACGGTCTTCGGAGACGCCGAGGTCCCGGAATTTAATCCCGCAGGAGTTCTTTTACGTGCCAGTAAATCTACCGACACGGGGCTGTCGTATTTGAGCACCTTCAAATACCACCGGACTGAGCCAGGATCGAACCTGCCAAGTTGGGGTTAGAAGGCCAGCGCCTCAACCGTCTGAGCCACTCAGCCCGGCTGTACCTTAATTAAGGCCACGGCCGCTTCCTTCCAACTCCTAGGTCTTTCCTATCCCATCGTCGCTAAAAGACCTATCTGTGTCGGTGCAACGTAAAGCCACTAGCAAAAACAAAATATTAATGCCCACTTTAGACAATCATTCCAAAACATTTCTTGAAGAGCTTCCAGTCCATCCTCGAAGGCCCTGCCTGATAGGGCAGCTTTTCACGATATGTGCAGTTGATTGCTGTTCTGCACTGTTTTCGCAAGAAACAATATCTCTAAATCCCCATTTCTTCATCATATAACCGCATCACCCGTGGCCCACTCTTATTCTGTTGAGTTTAGATCACTCGTGCTGAGGTAAATGGAATCCCTCAGTTCTTCTAATAGTAGGGTTCTTGACCGGACGCATGTTACGTGGAGGCAGTTCATTTCAGTTCTCTTTCCGATTGGTGGTGACATTCAATATTTGTAATATTTCATAGTTTGCTTCATTTTAAGCACATAACTGGCGGATAACTCTGTGTATGAGTAACATAACTGGCGGATAACTCTGTATATGAGTAACATAACTGGCGGATAACTCTGTGTATGAGTAACATAACTGGCGGATAACTCTGTGTATGAGTAACATTTTGTGTAACACAGTCTTCGTCAATAAAAGTGTCTTGGATGCTTTCCAAGGACTGGAGCTGCTATATTTCATAGGACAGGTAGCCACTGGATGAAATTTAATCGAATGATGCAGGTAAGCTGATGGCACTAATGGACAGCAAGGAGGGAACAGCTGTAAAGTGGCTCTCAAAAGTGGTGGTATTTATTGGTGTTAAGTCAGAAGAGGGTTTCTTTTTCCCACCCAACCATTCATATTCTCCCCAATCTGTTCTCCATCAAGTAAGCAGTGTGTAAACAAGACGGCCGCTCTGTTTACTCCACTGCCAAGCTCTATTATCATGTCAGTAGACATATATCGCGTTATTCCTTCTCATTCCTCGCCCGCTTGCTATATATCAGCTTGCCCTGTTTCCACACACAGCGTCACAATGCAAGATATATTCCAGCTTTCCTTATTTATTGCCACGCCTGCCTGATCGTTTGACTTCGGCCTGAAATCTTGGCTCTTCGTAAAGGTTTTCTGTTTCCGATGGCTTGACAAATAGAAGAACGTTTCGATCTGTCTTGTTTATCGAAGTAGTATTCCGAAAGGTAGCGCATTCAATAATATTTTGTAGTGAGGACAAAATGTGTCCGAGTGTAACGAAGTACAAGGCACACAGACAGTTCAGCTACACAGGCTGATTCATGAGGAGTTACCGCCACTCTCAGAGCGTATCGCTGAAGATATTTTGAGAAAAATATATAATATAAATCTGTTCCCTGTTCTCAGTACTTATAGAGATACAATAATTGGAAAGTTTTTGTAAAACACATCTTCCTTTCTTTCGTAGGAAGTGGAAAATCAAATTTCTTCAGAAATGATCATAAATTTAATTGGCTCCTATTCCGAAGCTCAACATGTATTTTGAATTACTTTGTACAGATTCAGATTTTAACTACGAAGGTACCTGTTTCTTATGGTGTTCTTCAAAACACGAGCCAGTTTAATAAAGGATTATATGTGAGGAGTATATTTTACTTTATTTTATTTTATTTTACCCTTCGAACGACAGGAACTAAAGATATTAATGTGTTTACAAGCAAATGTCAAATGATTGTAACTGTGAGTATTCCGACACTTTGGCATCTGCCGAGATGGTGAAGTGCTAGCGATTTCAGCAGATGCCAAAGTGTCGGAATGTTGTCCCGCTGAGGAACCTTAACTCAGGTGATCTGATTGATTTTTGTAGATCTGGAGTGCCAGTATCTGAAAAATCTACGTTTAATTAGTGCTTTTATAATTACTATGGATGACACAGAGAGGCGTTTTACTAAACTACACTAGGAGGATAAGGTCTGGAAGTGTACTGTCTTTCTTTATCTGAGTTCTCGTTTCGTCGTACTTCGGCGCTCAAATATGTGTTGTTCTCCGTGAAGACGGATGATATTTGTAACGTAGATCGCTACAAAGAGGCTAAACATTACTTAAACAGGTCATTCCAAGTGGGCAACATGCGTCCAGCTAACTACTTTTGCGACCGAGATCGATAGCAGTAGTCGCTTAAGTGCAGCCAGTATTCATTATTCAGGAGATAGTGGGTTCGAACCCCACTATTGGCAGCCCTGAAGTTTTTCCGTGGTTTTCCATTTTCACGCCAGGCAAATGCTGGGGCTGTACCTTAATTAAAGCCACAGCCGCTTCCTTCCCACTCCTAGCCCCTCACTCTCCCCTCGTCGCCATAAAACCTATCTGTGTCGGTGAGACGTAAAGTAACCTGTAAAAAACTACTTTTACGGTTTCCGGATAACCCGAGGTGCTGGAATTTTGTCCCACAGGAATTCATTTACGTGCCAGTAAATCTACAGGCACGAGGCTGACGTATTTGAGTACCTCTAGATACCACCGGACTGAGCCAGGATCGAAGCTGGCAAGTTGGGCTCAGAAGGCCACCTCACTACCATCCGAGCTACTCAGCCCTGCCCTCTCCTGCTTCCAATGCAACGCGGGACAAACATGACTTAGTTTTATTCTCAATCGTGTTCATGACTGAGAATAGGGCCATGGGTTGGCAAGCGTATGTAGAGCCAAACATAGTAATTTATCTGCCTACCAATGCGTGGATACGCTGTAACTCTCTTTGTTCCAAGTTTTTTTTATAAAATATAAGGTGGCTATGTGAAATATTATAACTTTTATCTTTCAAAATTGTATTACATTAAATCCTTATCAGTTTCCTTTGAAATTTAACTGGAGCCTGCTCAAAATTTACAGATAAGGGCGTCATAAGAAATGTTTAATTTGGGAGATATTTCTCCATATTTAAATGGCGATTCTTCGAAATCTTTCTATTGTAATTGTTTTTCGAACAATGAAAGGTCCGTCTTAAAAGTACGAGTTCTATTCCACGTAACACCATTCAAATAAAAATGTTTTAATCACTCAAATGGCTTGTAAATGAAATGAAATGTCGTATGGCTTTTAGTGCCAGGATATCCCAGGACGGGTTCGGCTCGCCAGGTGCAGGTCTTTCCATTTGACCCCCGTACGTGACCTGCGCGTCATGATGAGGGTGAAATGTTGATGAAGACAACACATACACCCAGCCCCCGGGCCATTGGAATTAACCAATTAAGGTTAAAATCCCCGACCCGGCCGGGAATCGAAACCGGGACCCTCTGAACCGAAGGCCAGTACGCTGACCGTTCAGCCAATGAGTCGGACAAATTGCTTGTAATGTTGGCTAAAAGGCAAGGTCAACAACCCAGCGCATGTGGCCTTACATCATTGACAGCCCCAGAGACAGAGAGTAGTGGAGGTTTAGGCCTGGGTGGACACGGGGCTGTGACAGCGCTGCATAGACCTGAGACGTGGAAGTGGAATGACTTGACTTGGAACGAATAATGTAAAATGCTCCATGTATTACTTTCAACAATTTTTCAACTTCTGTTTCTAGTTACACGTGTTTGAGTAAAGTTTTCAATTAACAGATTTCATTAATTTTTAGATATTTAATGCATTTCTTCTTCTTGAACTGTATGCATTAAATGCCATTGTTAATCACCAATAGTAAGAATACGAGCATTGATTTAACAGTACTCAATTTTGAAAATTTTCATCTGACACAACAGAGTAGAACACGTAACACTTACAGGGTTAACGTTCTTAGAATTAACCACACCGTGTTGTCGCATATACAGTATGTGGCTCTGTTATTCGCACAAGCTTCAATTTCTTATCTAGTCTCGTATATTTACATTAACGATTGAAAAACTGAAATAAAATGTACATTACGGATAAAAACATGATTTGTCAATGATAATTCCTTAGTCAAAACCATATTTATTTACATTCGGGCAGGAGGATTTGTTATTAACGTGTCGGCATCGACAAACGGGTGTACCAGTTGTATTCGTACACATGGACAGGATGATGCGCACCGTCTTTTTGCGATGCGCGGAAAAGTCTCAGTGACGCCATACGACTGGTCATGTATCTTAGTCTCCTTCCAATTTTTTTTTTTTGCTAGGGGCTTTACGTCGCGCAGACACACCTAGGAGTTGGCAGGAAGCGGCCGTGGCCTTAATTAAGGTGCAGCCCCAGCATTCGCCTGGTGTGAAAATGGGAAACCACGGAAAACCATTTTCAGGGCTGCCGATAGTGGGATTCGAACCTACTATCTCCCGGATGCAAGCTCACAGCCGCGCGCCTCTACGCGTCTCGTTCCTAGTGTACTGTATATGTGGTGGTGGACTTGGGTAGGAGTGCAGAGTTAAGTACGGAGCTGAAGAACACTACACTTAAACTGGAACTTAAAGGATTTTCCTTACGAAAGATTGGACAGCTGGTCAATATAAAACATTCTACGGTGCAATATGTGGTTGATAAATTTAAATATAAAGTAACTATTAAGAAGAGCCAAGGAACCCAGGAGAAAGTGTTTAAATGAAAGTCAAGAACGGTTTGTTGTTCAGCTGATAAAGTCAGATCCCAAATGGAGTGTACTATCATTGAGGCAACTCACGGAGGAACGAACATGAAAGGTGATGAGCAACTCCACCATCCGTCGGAACCTGTTTCGGCATGGGTACTATGGAAGAATCCCTCGGAAAAGGCCATATGTAAGTAGAAAAACTGACTGCTTAGACTGACATTCGCTAAGGAGCATATAAAAAAGCAGAAATAATTCTAGAATTACAGTATGTTATCTGGTCTGATGAGACAAAAATAAACCTTTTCGGGTGAGATGGCATCCACCGAATATGGAGAAAAATTGATACCGACAATAATGTGGCAAGTACACACCCAAATGTATAATATGGTAGTGGGTCTGTAATGCTTTGGGGCTGTATGTCAGCCAATGGTGTGGGTAACATAAATTTTATTGGCAGAATAATGAACAAGGAAGGCTATAATGCAATCCTGAGGGCAAACGTGAAGCAGAGTGCCAAAGAAATGGGGATGCCACCTGTTCATATGTTCCGGCATGATAATGACCCAAAACACACTGCTGACATTAATAAGACATGGTTGATCCGGAACATTCCTAAGCAGTTTAGAACACCTCCCCAGTCGCCGAATTTAAATCCCATCGAACGTCTTTGGGCTACGTTGAAGAGGAATCTACGTAGGCAACGTGTGCGTACGAAGAAGGAACTTAAAACTGTGATTCATCAGGAATGGCAGAAAATAACCCCGTACATGTGAAATAAATTAGTGTATTCTATGCTGTGACGATGTCAGGCAGTTAAAAAGGCTAGGGGACATTCCACTAGATACTAACATGTTCCAGGAACCCTTTATTTTGTGTTTATTTCAAGTGTTCAATTTGCTTGTACTGATAGGACGGATACGAGATTAAAGGCGCGCTTTTATTTATTAGAAGCTGTATGTTTAGTTAACAAGATTGCAAACAGATATTGTAGATGTATGTTTTCTGAAGGCTTTGTTGAATATATGTTCAGTGAATAAAATCCTTTTCAGTTTATTATTTTCTGACAGTGCATTGAGATACTAAAGCAAACAGCCCGTACGAATAGAAAGGATACACACTGTATACGCCCTGAAATACCTATTGACCTCAGTGGGTCTGAATCAACTATCTCGAGAACAGACGGACAGAGAATAAGCGACTGCGCCACTCAGATTGACTAACCATCGAACATAGTCTAACACAAATAGATTTCCGAAGACCCTGGTATACGAAAGAACTGGGAGGAGGAAGAAAGCGACCGTGGTCTTAAGAGGTAAGGGTGAGCATAGAGAAACCACGAAAAAAGTATCCTAAGTGTCACGTAACTAACTCACTCGGTTATAGTTTTACTTACCAGACTGAGGTATGCCAGGAAAATGAACGAGAATATATTGCGATATTTTTTTACAACTTGTTTTACGTCGCACCGACACAGATAGGTCTTATGGCGAAAATGGGACAGGATTGGCCTGGGAGTGGGAAGCCTTAATTGCCTGGCGAGGAAATGGGAAACCACGGAAAACCATCCGGAGGGCTGCCGACAGTGGGGCTCGAACCCACTATCTCCCGGATGCAAGCTCACAACTGCGCAACCCTAACCGCACGACCAACTCGCCCAGTGATTATTTAGGAATGCCTGTATCATATGCATTTGGGTGAAGATGTTGTGCACGTATAATGCACATTTATGTATAATAAGTGCAATAATGTGGATGGTGTTTATATAGGACCATATGCCATACAGTCATGTGGTTGAAGCCTGCTTGTAATCGTGAGATATTGTGGCATGAAAACTGTACGCGAATCGGTAATTTCATTGGCATTAATTATTATAAAAGAAGCTGCTTTCGCAAATCAAGATTGATATACCAGTATTTGTGTGAAAAGTCTTGGAAAACATTTGCATGATTTGGTGGGATTTAAACTTACTTGTCTCCAAGCCTGTGGATAGAGACTATCATGATCAGCGCTTTAATGCTCTAAACTACGGTATTCTGGCTTTGGAGACGTGTTTCAGGTCTGTTCCACAACAGACATGGATCAAACTACCGATGGGCGGGTGGATTAGCTCAGTAGCATAACTGTTGGCTTCCCACCCGCAAAACTGAGGTTGAAATCGCGGTCAATCCTGTGTAAGATTTTAATCTAAAAATCACGTAACGTCAGGGAGGGCACCCGGCCAAAACTAACGTGAGGCTGGGAGGCTCCAGCAACCCCAGCAATATCTAGGATCAGCTGAAGAAAGTTTACACTTAAACAGTAATTGTTAAAAAACAAGCTTCACACATTCAAACATTTGAAGCGCATGGACGTAAATATCCTGAATCCATAAAAATCATCGTAATCTGTAAAAGCTGCAGTACCTTCCTACTCTTTTTGGTCGGAACTCTCTACAGCGGTAAATGCAAAACCTTTCTTCAAGGGATTCCTTAATCCTCGATCATGGTGGTCAAGTTCTTCTATAAATCCCGCGAAGAACGTTTCTTTCTGATTAGTGTAACGTACGCATTTATCAGGAAGATTCGTGTCGATAATAATTTCGTGTGGCTATTTCTAGCCGAGTGCACCCCTTGTAAGGCAGACCCTCCGATGAGGGTGGGCGGCATCTGCCATGTGTACAGTATATAACTGCGTGTTATTGTGGTGGAGGATAGTGTTATGTGTTGTGTGTGAGTTGCAGGGATATTGGAGACAGCACAAACACCCTGGCCCCGAGCCATTGGAATGAACAAATGAAGGTTAAAATCCCCGACCCGGCCGGGAATCGAACCTGGGCCCTCTGAACCGAAGGCCAGTACGCTGACCACTCAGCCAACTAGTCGGACTTCGTGTGGATTAGAGGTCCGCACTTCCACTTTGCGGTCGGTCGAGCGAAGGTAGCCGTGTGGTTAAGTCATAATCTGCTAGGGTGCATGTCCTGACCGACCACTGGGCGCTAGATAGTACGAGTGAACGCACCCCATTCGATCCGACTGATTCACATTTGCAGTTGTTGTGACATTTGCTGCTAACTTGGAAAAGGAATCGAAAGACACGGTGAAAACAAAACTTGAGAGGAAGGAATGTGAATTATAAATTAAGGATGGGATGAAAAGTGAAGATTTGGAAAATTTCTTGCTAATAACAGCTGCGAATGGTGAACACACGGGATATGTGTCCTGGAAACGTCGTGTTTCCTTATTGGCGATTGCATCTTACTACGTCACATATGAGAACACACGTACAGTATATAAAATGTAGCCTAGAAGAGTGTCCATCAAATACAGTACCACATGATATCATTCAAGGTTATAAACTTCATTATTGGTTCCGTATTGAATTAAGATTACACATAAAATAACAAAGGTTTAATGTCAAACAAGACATTGCCCAGAAGTGCGTCAAAATGTGTCCAACAGATCTCAGTCCCTTTATAATCATTTCAAAAACAGAATTCCTATATCTATGTCAAGAAATGGTTAAGGTTGGTACAGATTATAGACGAATAAACGTTGCCGATATCCATTCTCACATCATTATCGTCACTGGCGCGACAGCCTTTTGTGAGCCTTGACCTTCTGAAGAAGTTTTCCCCATTCTTTCCTGTTAAGTGCAGAGCTCTTCCAAATCTTGATTCCAGTACCTTTACTTCCTATCTCACCACTTTTTCCCACCTTAACTTTGGTCTTCCAACTTTCCTGATTCCTTCTGGCACTACATGAAATATATCCTTTATCTTTCTGTCATTAGCACGCACCACATGTCCTGTCCACTCCAACCTTCTGATGTTTATGCAGTTAACAAGGTTTGGTTCTTTCCATTTATTATACACTTCATGATTATATCTTCTTCTCAGACACCATTTTCTTCCACTGGCTCAAACATTTACCTTAAAATCCTTCTTTCAAGTATACCGAGCTGTCTTTCATCAGATTGTGAGAGTATCTAGGTCTCAGCACTATATGTTAATACAGGCTTTACTAGCACTTTATATTACCGAGCTCGATAGCTGCAGTCGCTTAAGTGCGGCCAGTATCCAGTATTCGGGAGATAGTAGGTTCGAACCCCACTGTCGGCAGCCCTGAACATGGTTTTCCGTGGTTTCCCATTTTCACACCAGGCAAATGCTGGGGCTGTACCTTAATTAAGGCCACGGCCGCTTCCTTCCCACTTCCAGCCCTTCCCTGTCCCATCGTCGCCGTAAGACCTATCTGTGTCAGTGCGACGTAAAGCAACTAGCAAAAAAAAAAAAACACTTTATACATTAGGATAATAGTTTTCCTTAACAGCAGCTTAGACTTGAGATGTTTTCTGTGGTGATAAAAAATGAAATGGCGTATGGCTTTTAGTGCCGGGAGTGTCCGAGGACATGTTCGGCTCGCCAGGTGCAGGTCTTTTTATTTGAGACCCGTAGGCGACCTGAGCGTCGTAATGAGGATGAAATGATGATGAAGACAACAGATATATCCAGCCCCCGTGCCAGCGAAATTAACCAATGATGGTTAAATTTCCCGACCCTGCCGGGAATCGAACCCCGGACCCCTGTGACCCAAGGCCAGCACGCTAACCATTTAGCCATGGAGCCGGACTTCTGAGGTGATGATAACACTTGTTAGCAGACAGTATACGTTTCTGGATTTCAGAACTAACATTGTCCTTGGAATTAATTTCTATTTTTATATATTTTTATATTTTTATATGAGCCAATTTCTATGAATGTAGATCCACTAGGGTAGTCCTTCTTGGTTACCGGCGTGTACTTAGTGTTTCCTTCATTAATCTGTAAATTCATCTTCCTTGCTGCTTGTTCGAGGCTTGTGAAAGCTTCTCTCAATGCTCTTGGTGCTCTTGCGAGTATCTAAAAAAAAAGGAAAATAGTATAAACTAGTATAAATGTTGTAAACCCTGTTTTTTAAATGTATTACATTCCAAGTGGAAATCCTGTTAAAATAATTGTTTTAAATATTATACTGATTTTAATTAGAATGTATTAGTAATGTAATGTATTATTAGTTATATTAACCATAATTAATGTTTTTTTTTTTTTTGTAATGTGACTTGTGTGTCAGAATAATTAAGTTTTAGGATTACTCTAACTAAGTAGTGGCTTTTGTTCTTAATATGTATTTTTAACATGTGAGCAACAATTGTCGTGAACATTGTAATTGGGACTAATGATCTGTTATGTTCACAATAAATAAATAAATAAATAAATAAATAAATAAATAAATAAATAAATAAATAAATAAATAAATAAATAAATAAATAAATCTGCATATGCGAAAATTTGAAGTGATTTATATAAGATGGTTCCCCTTTTGTTGATACTCGCATCTCTAAACACTTTCTCCAAAGCTATATTGAACAAAAGGCATGATAATGAATCTCCTTTCCTAACTCCTTTCTTGGTCGTTACAGCACTTGATAACAAATTCTGGGTCTTAATTTGATTCGGAGTAACTTCCATAGTGGCTTTCACAAAGGCAATCAATTTCTTAGGAATCTCAAACACTTCCATTGCTACATAGAGATTACTTTTATCAATGCTGTTATAGGCTGATCTGAAGTCAATGAAGAGATGGTGTGTATCAATTCCGAATTCCTTACATTTTTCAATTATTAGCTGGCGGATTGTGAGGATCTGATCAATAGGAAATCTCCCTTGGCGAAATCCGCATTGATAGTCACCAACCATATTTTCCACGTAAGGCACCAATCTGCTAAAGAGAATATTGGGAAATACTTGATAAGCAATGGTTAAGAGGCAGATACCTCTATAGTTAGAACACATCATGATATCACCTTTCTTATGTATCGGGCAGGTGAAACCTACATTCCATTCATCAGGGATTGTTTCAGCTACCCATATCTTGGCCACTAGTTCGTGAAAGTGTTTAACAAATACTTTTCCAGAATTTTCCACAAGCACTGATTGTATTAAATCCATTTTCGAGGCTATGTTATTCTTTAACATCTTAATGGCAGGCTCAACTTCCTCAGTAGTAGATATCGGTACTTCTATTTCTGATTTTCTTGTATTTACAGGAGGTAAGGTTTCTTGGTCATCAGCTGGACTTCAACAGTTCATCGAAATATTGGGCCAATCTTTCTAGTATTGCTTCCTCACTGCCCAATATTATGTCACCTTGATCTCTTCACAAATATTTTCTAGGCTGGAAATCCTCACAACTTTTATTTAACTTCAGATAGAAAGCTCTCACATCATTCATCCCTTTCAGCCGTTCCATTCCTTCCAATTATTTCCTCTCATATTGTCTCTTCTTCTTTTGCAGCCTCTTTTTTCCTCTTCTGGAAGTTCTGTACTCTTCCACCGCTTTTCGGGTGTGGTTCCTCTGTTGCATTTCCTTGTATGCTTCATTTTTTTATATTGTCGCTCGTGCACACTCTTCATCGAACTAATTGTTGTGCCAAACTTTCTCTTTCCTTCCTAAAACTTTATTTGCAGTTTTTAATAATGCGTCTTCAAGATTCTTCCAGATTTCATCAATACTCTCACTATTAGGCAAATCAGTCAGGGCCTCATTAGGCAAGTTTGCATATCTCAAAGCAGTTTATGGTTCCTTCAGCCGAGCATTGTTGAATTTTCCTGTATTAGATCCATGTAACTTTTTTGCATTACATATTTGGCTTCTAACAGTTGCTACCACAAGGTAGTGATCAGAGTCAATATTGGCGCCCCGATAACTTCTAACATACATCAAGTTAGAGAAGTGTCTTGCTTCTATTAGGAGGTGGTTTATTTGGTTAAAAGTACTTCCATCTGGAGACTTCCATCATTTTATGCATGTCCTTGTGATTAAAAGTTGTAGGCCTACTTCCCGCCACCATATTTGTCGAGGATTCAAAATGTATAAGCCTGATTCCATTATCATTAGAAATATCATTCAAGCTGTATTTTCCAATCGAAGGCCTGTATTCGTCATCCTTTTCCCTTTTCATTCTTCGCATTCAAATCCCCAAAGATTATTTTACAGTCTGCTCTTGGGCAGTCATTAAAAATTTCATGTAATTCATCGTAAAAATAATCTTTATCTTCGTCACTCTTCTCTTCAGTTGGAGCATGTGCACAGATAAGACTGTAATATTGAAGAACTTCCCTCTAATTTTAAGTCAGCACAATCTATGCAGTTTTGCCCGAAAATCCATGATAAGATGTTTTATCTGCTTATTGATGTTGTAAACAAGGTTGGGTTTACAAAAAGCACAACTTCTTTATTTGCTTCACATGTAAAATTACAATATTTACACTAACAAAACTGAAAGTTATCTCGAAGCAAATTGAACTATGAATTTGGAGAAAGCGTCTGTCTTTGTACACTATATACACGTTGGAGTATTCACGTTCACTACTATTTCGGAAAGATAGTCTTTGTGACATGAAAAGTTCTTGATAGTCGAAAACTATCAGAAGCACTGACGTAAATATCTCAGAGAGTCCTTCCTTGTTGAAGTGTATGAGTTCATTAACGTAAGTTCAATGACTGAAGAGTTCCTACTTAGCGAAACTAAGTCGATAATGGGAGCTTGCATTAGCTAGGGAATGATAGTGGCATATAATGGTAAAACTGGGCATGGACAGCGGAATAGGCAATAGGAGTGGTGACCCGAGGTGAGACCTCTTACTGCCAGAAATTCAGTCCACCTGGCCGAAGCACATTTTCAAGAGGAGTAGCCTCCGTGCTCGACGTAGGGTGTATTCTGGAGCTGGACACCGGGGTCAGTGGGCGTCTGGACAGGCTAGGAGCTCCTTTATATAGCACACACGACGTTCCAGGCACGCGCACTGAGGGCTGCGCGTCGAGGCTCGAAGAATAACACACTGGCACGCGTGTAGCTGGCTGGCGGATCGAGAAGGGAGCGACGGACATACAACAATTGACAGTAAAACTAGTACCTTTTTTTACAAGTTGTTTTACGTCGCACCGACACAGATAGGTCTTGTGGCGACGATGGAATAGGAAAGGACTAGGAGTGGGAAGGGAGCGGTCGAGGCTTTAATTAAGGTACTGCCCCAGCATTTGCCTGGTGTGAAATTGGGAACCCACGGAAAATCATCTTCAGGGCTGCCGACCGTGGGGTTCGAACCCACTATCTCCCGAATACTGGATGCTGGCCGCTCTTAAGCGACTGCAGCTATCGAGTTCGGTAAAAAAAACCATTTACCAAGTATGTGATCCTTCGTGTCGCAACTATAGAATGCCATGTGATTATTTCTCTTTATCACTCCTTCACCAAGCCATCTCACTTCTTGAATAGCAATAATATCTAGTCGATACTCATTCAGCTGATCGAGCAACTTTCTTAGGTTTCCAGCTTGGTAAAGAGTTAAAGCATCCCACGAACCAATTCTCAAGTCCTTTTTACACGTTTGCAAGGTCGTCGTAAAAAGATCAGGCCGGCTATTTCTTCTTCGGATTTCGTAACGAGAGGTTATTTTTTAAGATTGGGTTTTCAGTCCAACGCCAACCCCCAGAAAGCCTGGAGGGCCGATGTTTTCTTTCGGGGTCGTCTCCCTTAGCTGTGGGTCCCCATTTTGAAGCGTCGGGAACTCGCTTTTTCGCCCTTAAATGACTTAGCCGTGTGCACGCAGTGTACCCGTTGCCCAGGGGCCACGGCGTGGACGTGAATGTATCGGACTTGGTAGGAATAAATGGCATTTCCTGTGTTTTATTAGTACACTTCCACCAGCAAGAAGTGAACCCACAGGACCACATACTACCCCTTCGAACCCCGATATCCATTCTCACCGTGCAATAATTTCACGAAATATCGAATTGCAAGCTGCTGACATACGAGCTAAAATGTCGCTTGGAATTGTTCGAGTTGCAGAGAGTCGTGCTTGTGTATGTGCGGCAGTTATGTGGATGGATCCGTACAAGAAAGACTGGAAGCTGAAAAATCACGCCCTCGTTAATAATAAATTTCCTGACAAGGTAGGAACAGGTCCACACATACGGGAGGAGATAGAAAAGGAGTTTTCCGAATTGGAAATATATCCTGAACATATCGTGACCGACAAAGGAGCAAATATTCTTAAAACTCTTGAGTCCTATCGCCATTATCCGTGCATCGCGCACTGTTTAAACATGCCTAGATATGTTTTCCAAGAGAAATACATGACCGAGGAATTTCCAGAATATCAGGCAACCATCGACGCCACCAACCGCACAGTGCTCTGCATGAAGAAAACAGGGAGTGTGGATTTACTGGAGGTCACATTGAAACAAGAGGTTGAGCAATGTCGAACAACCCCTAAATGATGGTAAATTCGTTGTCTGTTCAATTCAATAGAGTAGCCGACATACTACCTACAAGGAATGTCCAAGAAAAAAACTGGAAGGTTACAACAACAATTTTGAGGAATTACTACTTAAGTTCCTGGAAAGAAACAAAGATGCGACATATGCCCTCCAAGGAGATAAATATCCAACTCTACAGCTCGTGCTTCTTTGGTTTCACAAACGAAACTTGCATTCCACAACAAATGTCAAGATATCGCTGAAATTCGGAAGCTCAAAGAACGTTCTCTGCATGTTCTGGCAGAAATGGTACAGATTACAGAGGTGGACAAGATCAGTACCTTCCTGTTGCTTGCGTTTTAGAAACTTACACTTTGGGTCAGTAAGAGCGAGAGGAAGTATTTTCCACTGTGCGACGCCTGTGCTCTGAACACTCTGCCACTAATTCTGATGCAACACACGTGTGTTCGTCGAGCTATTTTTTGTTCGGAATAACATTATGGTACACATGAGAAACTGTATTCCACTATAAAGGTTATATTTATTTATCTTCTTATTTATTTATTTATTTATTTATTTATTTATTTATTTATTTAATGCATTAAGGATTAAAGGATTACCTTTCGGATGATGAAATGAAATGGCGTATGGCTTTTAGTGCCGGGAGTGCCCGAGGACAAGATCGGCTCGCCAGATACAGGTCTTTTGATTCGACTCCCGTAGGCGACCTGCGCGTCGTGATGAGGATGAAATGATGATGAAGACGACACATACACCCAGCCCCAGTGCCAGCGGAATTAACCAATTATGCTTAAAATTCCCGGGACTCCTGTGGCCAAAGGCCAGCACGCTAACCATTTAGCCATGGAGCCGGACTTTCGGATGATGATCCCCTTGAATTGTGGGGAAATAACAGCACAGAATATCCCAGATTTGTTCTGCTAGCGAATAAAATGTTGTTTATTCCAGCCTCTAATGCGGTAAGTGAAAGAAATGTCAGTTTAGCAACTTAATTAGAGACAAAACGAGCTCTCTTAAACCAGACGGACTAAATGACGCTCTCTTGAATCATTCTGTACTAAACCAAACAAAACAATAATGGTGAATGTTTATGTCGATGTGAACGACTGTACAAGTTAATGTTCTGTGTCTACTAACGTGACAGGTTGATTTCACAGTTTTTATAAGAAGTTACGGTTGTAATTAAATTACTTCTAAGTCTACTCCTCAATATTCCGTTATGTAATATTCGCATGTATCGAACATTTTATAGGCAGCAACTTCCAGTTCCTCGCTCCTTTCAAGTTTGTTCGTCGTAACTTCGTATGTACTGTCCGTAGTCTCATCAGCGATGTTTCGCTAGCCAACACACCGCATAAGTGCCGAATGAGCATGAGCGAACGAACTGATTAGTTCGTATACCTCTAGTTCGTATATTAGGAAACTCAACACTGGAGGGTCCATTACAAGTTCATTTTAATTCATTCCAGCAAGCCACTAAGAGTATTTTTTTATAACCTAAAGTATAGGCTACTAACTGCTAATACATTTCTCCTGTAAATGAAATGGCGTATGGCTTTCAGTGTCGGGAGTGTCCGAAGACATGTTCGGCTCCCCAGGTGCAGGTCTTTTGATTTGGCTCCCGTAGGTGACCTGCGCGTGGTGATGATGAAGACGACACATACACCCAGCCCCAATGGCAGCGAAATTAACGAATTATGTTAAAATTCCCGACCCTGTCGGGAATCGAAACCGGGACCCCTGTGACCAATGGCCGGCATTTAGCTATGGATCCGGACATTTCTCCTGTATACTACTCGCATGCGATTTGGAGAGACACTGTGTTCTTCATAATAACACTGACAGTTATAGGTAAATATTAACTATAGCCTATGCATAACAAACTAATTCTGTTAGCAGTAAAAATATTAGCGTCCGAACATGCGTCCAATATGTTTGAGTTCTGCCCTTAGAATTCCGGCTAACATCTAAATCGAAACACACGAATCAATAAGAATGGACAAATAGTGATGGAAAAAGTTACATAATCAGTAAAGTCTGACAGGTAACCTGAATGAATCAACTCAAATTACAATTTAGCGTAATTGTATACTCACGAATAGCAAAAGTACGAAGAATGTATTCAGTTCTACTTATAAATGTCATGAAAGAAAACAAAAAATATCGATATTTGTAAATAATAACAGTAACAATATTAGTGGTTTTAGATCCCTGTCACTACTTCTACGTTTTTCGGAGACGCCGAGGTGTCGGAATTTTGTACCACAGGAGTTCTGTTTTCGTGTTCGTAAATGTACTGACTCAAGGCTAGCGTATTTGAGACCTTGAAATACTACCGGCTTGAACCGGGATTGAACAGGCCAACTTGAGCTCAGAAAGCCAGACCATGGAGGTTCTTGGGGGATGGAGGGTGTCCTTATCGTGACGCTAAGTGGGATACAGTGATTAGATCTATACCCAGCCGCCTTTACATCCAGGAATTAACCTAATATTAATTTTTGTTTTAAGCTGAGTAAACCTAATGGACATACTTCTCCTCAGAAGTGGATATTTCGTTCCGAAAAGTCTAGACTTCGTAATACGGAAACGCTCCCATAGTCTTCTGTTTGAACTATACACGCCTTCAGAGCGTCGTTTAGAACTCCCCTAGCCGGGTTGAGTGACTCAGGCGGTTGAGGCGCTGGCCTTCTCACCCCAACTTGGTAGGTTCGATCCTGGCTCAGTGTGATGTTATTTAAAGGTGCCCAAATACTTCAGCCTCGTGTCGGTAGATTTACTGGCCCGTAAAATAAGAACTGCGAGGCTAAGTTTCGGCACCTCGGCGTCTCCGAAAACCGTAAAAGTGGCTTTTTTTACACTTGGTTTTACGTCGCACCGACACAGATATGTCTTACGGCGACGATCAGATAGGAAAGTCCTAGGAATTGGAGGGAAACAGCCGTGGCCTTGATTATGGAACAGCTCTAACATTTGCCTGGTGTGAAAATGGGAAACCACGAAAAACCATCTTCAGGGTTGCCGACAGTGGGGTTCGAACTCACTCCTCCGGATGCAAGCTCACAGCTGCGCAGCCCTAACCGCACGGCCAACTCGCCCGGTCGTAAAAGTAGTTTGTGGGATGTAAAGCCAATAACATTATATTATTATTATTATTATTATTATTATTATTATTATTATTATTATTATTATTATTAGAACTCACCTACGCTAATTTATACCTGTAGGTATGTGTGTGTGCGTGCAGGTATGACGGTTGTGACGCTAGTGGTATGAAGTTACTTCGAGCCTCCGAATAATGTGGGTATTGTTCCTGTTCCTCAACTATCGATTTCCGACTCCAGTTAGCTTGGCAGTGTTGGGTTGAAAGCTCTGCAGATGTGATTTCAGGGATTGCGTTCTTTCTTAGAAGGGAAGGATTCTTGCTCTTACCATGGAATCCTCATGAAAATGACAATCTTGCACAGCTGAACACCGTTGTCATTGTCTCTCGGTACACTACTGCTCCATTTGAGAGGGGGAATGCTTTCAGAATATAGTTGCGGCTGCCTTGAACGAAACAAGTGTTCATTCTTTTCAACGATGCCTACATTTTATAGAAGCTAGCCGATAGACATACAGCTGTATAAATTTTACGTCAACTCTTTTCACTCTGAATTCTGACCGGGCGAGTTGACCGTGCGGTTAGGGGCGCGCAGTTGTCAGCTTGCATCTGGGATATAGTGGGTTCGAACCCCACTGTCGGTAGCCCTGAAGATGGTTTCCGGTGGTTTCCCATTTTCACACAAGGCAAATGCTGGAGCTGTACCTTAATTAAGGCCACAGCCACTTACTTCCCACTCCTAGGCCGTTCCTATCACGTCGTCACCATAAGACCTATCTGTGTCGGTGCGACGTACAGCAAATTGTCTGAATTGTGACAGTCATGCTGCTACTCGACTGAGCGGTATGTTCCGAGCTGTCAGTGGAGGGATATCTTAGAATGACATTAGTTTCTTGCTAGTGGTTTTACGTCGCACCGACACAGGTCTTACGGCGACGATCGGATAGGAAAGTCCTAGGAATGGGAAAGAAGCAGCCGTGGCCTTAATTAAGGTACAGCTCAAGCATTTGCCTGGTGTGAAAATGGAAAACCATCTTCAGGGCTGCCGAAAGTGGGATTCGAACACACTATCTCCCCGGTGCAAGCCCACAGCTGCGCGAAATGACTTTAGTAGACGAATATGTGTGAGAGATGTTTTGAAAATAAAGAAAGTCCACAATATGAAGAAAAAGTACAGAGTGAGTTGGCCGTGCGGTTAGTGGCACGTAGCCGTGAGCTTGCATTCGGGAGACAGTGGATTCGAACCCCACTGTCAGCAGACCTGAGGATAGTTTCCCGTGGTTTCCCATTTTTGCACCAGACAAATGCTGGGGCTGTACTTAAGGCCACGGCCTCTTCCTTCTCACTCCTATCTCTTTCCAGTTCCATCGCCTGTGTCGGTGCGGCGTAAAGCCAGTTGTAATTGAAGAAAAATTGAAATTCAAGAGGATAAATTGGGGCAAATATTCCTTTATACCAAGAGGAACTACGGATTATAATAATTTACCAAGGGAGATATTCGATAAATTTCCAAATACTTTGAAATTCTTTAAGAAAATACTAGGTAAATAGCTGATAGGCAATCTGCCACCTGGGCGACTGAAAACAGTGGTACTAATTGTAATGAAAATGTTATTAAAACATTGTATTACACAAACTAACCCTCAATGGGCTTGCCGTAATACACAGTGCAGTTAAACGAATGCATTGTTGAGAATAAAGGTAATTTTTCAAGAGGAGTAGGCTTACTGACCCTCTTATGCCCGCCTCGGCAATCATTGATGAAAGTTATACATAAATCGGAGGGTTTTTTTCAGTTTTCAACCATCAACTCATGTAGAATTCCTCTCTGATTGTTTAGCAAATGTAATTTATCTCATTTTAAGACTGCAGTATATAATTCGTTAATCCAAAAGGTTAAAATTTTGCAGTATTTAGTGCAAGTTAACTATGGTGACTAAATGAAAACCTAAACATCAAAGGAACTGTTAGTGAGTATTCGTATCTTCCTTGTTCTTACTCACTCCCTCAATGCTCTGTCATATTCTGACCTCAAAATTGGGTCTCTCATCTCATCACTTTCAACGTCGTCTTGTCTTTCTAGTTCATCATCATCTACGTATTCCCTTAAACAAGAACGTTAAGATGATGTTGCCATTCTTCTCCTTGTCTTCTTCCCATTCGAACTTCCAATATTCATGCAGCTGCTTCTTCCCTAACCATAAGTTTCTTTAATTTTTCAGTATGCAGCATCTAACTATAGAACCCCTGTACAATCTTCAACACTTTTACACATCTTCTTCTGCCATTTATTTTTGGCTACCTGGCGGTGTCGGTCTACTTCATTCTTTAGTCGTCTGTCCTCATATTATCCCCCTTCATTTTCTTGCATTTCCTTCGTTCTCAGTCTGGTCTAGCATCTTACGAAATATCCATCGATAAGCGTGATCTTCTTCTTACCTTTCTGCCTTTCTTCAGCAGTCCGACTGATCTCATTTCGTGTGATTGTTGACCCTTCGCTTGCTTTTTTTTGGTAGTGGTTTAACGTTGTGCTAGTCCCTGAAGATTTTTGGAGAAGTGCTAGAACCTGGAAGAAAATGAACGTGGCCCTAAACAAGATACAGCACCGACATTTACACGAAACGAGATTGTGAAAGCACGGAAAACCAACGAACTTTCCATCTCCTGAATGCAAGCTTGCGTGTCAACTCGCTCAGTTCTTTATGTAGTACTTGTGCAATATGTTCCTGGCATTTTTTGCCTCGCTTGGATTTTATTTAACTTAACTGCATCCCATTTCTTTATTTTCCTTATTCTCTACAATTTCTTCAATTATTACAGTTGCTGTTTCGTTACAATGAAGTTGTGACTGGAGTCCACGGTGTCGTCGCGATTGCGGACACAAAATATTTGGGAAGAGTGCCAGTTCGTTCCAGGGTTTTCCCCTTTCGGTTGCGTCTTTATTGTGGACAGTCCACGTCTTCTTCTGGACAGGTTCTTCAATACTTGTTTCCTGAACCTGTTCCCAACCACAATGAATTTTGTTTGGTATCTTTCAGGTCCTGCCCATGTACAGTATATAGGCCTATATGTCCTTAATGGTACTTAACCAATAGTCTTAACAAGGACTAATTTATTGTTAGTGAGAATATCATCAACCTGGTTCATCTTCGATTTATGTCTTCCCAGTTCATATTTCCGGGCATCCTTACTTTCTTAGAGCCTCCGTGGTTCAGGCGGCAGCGCGCGGCCTCTCACCGCTAGGTTCCGTGGTTCAGATCCCGGTAACTCCATGTGAGATATTTGCTGGACAAAGTGGAGGCGGGACAGGTTTTTCTCCAGTTACTCCGGTTTTCCCTGCCATCCTTCATTCCAGAAACACTCTCCAATATCATTTCATCTATGAGTAACTAATCAGTACCCCGGGGGAGTGCGACTGGCTTTGACAGCCCGCGTGATTCCTATCCTCGCCGCTAGACGGGGGCTTTATTCATTCCTCTCATGACCCGGTTGAATGACTGGAAAAAGGCTGTGGATTTCCATAACTTTCTTACCTTTGCTTACCGCTGTACTTCAGACTGCTAACATGATTAGCTTTTTCTGTTTTAGTAGAACAGTCGGTTAGTGTTTGGTTTCCTGTTCCAAAGATATTGGATTCAATCCTGAATGGTGAGTCGTGATAGCCGAGTGAATTAGTCACTAGATTCTCATCAAGGCGTTCGTCGTTCGAACCTCGGATAATGAATGTAGTATTTTTAGCATAAAATGTCACGTCTAGGCAGTTCAGATAACACATAAGACAGGAGGTCCCGTTGGTATGATCACGATATCATTTGTCACGCATAACCACAAGCTTCCATCCATGTATTTTCGATCTTGGCTTAGGACAGTATAAACATAGCATTTGAGGGTATTTACATAAGACTTCTTCGTGCGTGTTGGTGACTTCCAGAATGTTAACGAACTTCAGCTGAACAAAATTCTGACAAATCTGATGTCCGTTACGACCGGTAGGATTTAGAACGGACTCCAAATACAAAGCACTTAGATATTCACCCCCTCCTTTTTAAATAATATTATTTCCTTTACGTCTCATTGACTACTTTTACGGTTTTATATTTCGCCTCCTTTTTATATGCTGTGTTAAATCATCTTTTCGTATTTCCTACGAATTTCTTAGTCATCTGCTTAACTTTTGGGCATTTATTGTCCATTGTGGTAGTGGGCATTGGCCTGGTGTTCATAATGACAACAGACCGTTTGTTATGCTGATCATTTCAAATTACCTGCTACCATTTCCCTTACTCATTCTTAATATCACATTCGGCGTTTTCTCTTCTTGTTTTTCGTTAAAATTCTGTTGTCACTGGGCCACAATCCTGCTCTTTCTGCCAACGCAGGGTTTTAGAACATGGTGCAAGTTATATTGAGAACAAGGAATTTACTTGAATCCGAATATTTAAATTGGGGGAACAGATGGAAGCTGGGGAGGAATATTGGCTTCACTTTCATATGTAGGTCACCACAGCCGGTCAAGCGTTATCAGCTCAGAGAACATCCAATGAATAAAGGCAGGTTCACAATTACAGTTTACTCAAAATTTACGAACAATGTTGTATTAGACTGCTTTTTTAAGTCTCGGTAGTCGCTACACTTCTCGCCAATCCACAGATAGATTGAGCTATGGATCTAACCAAATGTGATTGTGCGGTTGTCATATATGGACTTGTGTTCTGTTGACATTTCTACAACGGATTCCACCATCATCAAGCTGGTGGAAATTTGTTCTGAAAGAGTTTATTAATCTGGAGATAAGTCTACAGCTGTAAGGCTGTAACAGTTGGGTACCCTAAACTGATACTACCGGGCGAGTTGGCTGTGAGCTTGCATCCGGAAGATAGTAGGTTCGAATCCCAATATCGGCAGCCCTGAAAATGGTTTTCCGTGGCTGTACCTTAATTAAGGCCACGGCCGCTTCCTTCCAACTCCTTGTCCTTTCCTATCCCATCGTCGCCATAAGAACTATCTCTGTCGATGCGACGTAAAGCCCCTAGCTAAACTGATACTGTGATGCCCGGGCGAAGTGGTAATGCGTGTTAAAGTGCTACGGCTAAGGAGCCAAACTCTGCATTTGGGAGAGGAGTGGGTTTGAACCACACCGTCGGCAGTCCTGAGAATGGTCTCCTAATGTTTCCCATGTGCACTTCCAGTGAAACGCGGGAACAGGTTTCTATTCATAAGCCATGGCCGATTTCTTCCATCTCCTTACTCAGTTTCATTCACCATCATTCATTTCACCTTCGCTAACTTCTCAGCTGAGGTTACCGAGCTCGATAGCTGCAGTCACTTAAGTGCGGCCAGTAACCGCTATTCGGGGGTAGTGGGTTCGAACCCGACTGTCGGCAGCCCTGAAGTGTGTTCCCCGTGATTTTCGATTTCCACACCAAACAAATGCTGGGGCTGTACCTTAATCAAGGCCACGGACGCTTCTTCCCACGCCTATCCCTTTCCTGTCCCACCGTCGCCATAAGACCTATCTCTGTCGGTACGACGTAAAGCAACTTGAAGAAAAATGTTGCAACTGAGGTTGCGTCAGGAAGGGCATCCGGCCAGTAAAATTATGCCGTATCATTTCGTCTCACCCCCGACCCCGTATCAGGAAACGGTACTAAGGGGCAGACGTACATACTGAGCTGAATCGGCTCCAAATCGCTGTCCTGCCCTGGGAAAATTATCCTAAGTTACGTCTGCCTCATCCTAGATACAAATCAGGAAATATGGAGAGTGATGTTTTGGAGGATGGCTCTTTAGTATCATTTAGTTAAAATATGAATGGTTCTCTACAAAATTTACATTTGTACTGTGCCCTTGTAAAGGCACCCAATGCGGTGGTCTTCTTTCTTGATATGTGCGCCGGCTGCTCCTGTAAATAATGACATTTACAAAATACCTACCGCTGCATGTAGACTCTTCTTCCTCAGAGGTGGTGCGTCCATAATATCTCACGGGTTGATGGGCCACACGTCGATCGGGGGGTGAGAAAATGAAAGATGGGGTAAATTAAACTATAAATGACGGTACCCAAAGACTGAATTGAAATTTAAATAAATAAAATGATTTATTGAACAAAGTGCAAAGTGTAAAAAAATTGAAAGTAAACTGGTGTAAAATAAAACAAAGTGAAATGAAATTAAAATTCAAAACCATTAAAAGATCTGCATTACAATAACTCAATTATCTGCCTTAATAAATTCCGACTGAAGGTCGATCAAATTTAACTATTCTAGATTACGTCGAACCACTGTCTCCATGACGATGACGTGAACAAATTCAAAACACTGGTCAGAAATACCACCTCATTTGAATAACTGATTTTTTTTTGTTTGCTAGGGGCTTTACGTCGCGCCGACACAGATAGGTCTTATGGCGACGATGACTGATTTTTGTAATACATTGGAAAATGTCTTATCAAAATAAACTTGCGTAGTTGAATAATTAATTGGTTAAGTAATCAAATCAACACTGACTCAGAGGTGTTTATCAAATATTTAACCCATACTCAAATTCAGCTGGGAAACACCCAATTCTAAAACAATCATGGAATGCACTACCCATGTGACAATAAAAGAAAAGGAAAGAAAAACAAAACAACCATGAACATTGTACTTCATCTGCCACATAACCATTGCCACATTTTTAACTACCCGTGGCTGAAAACAAAAACAAAAAAATTTATTGAAACATGAACCTGAGTGCTACAATCACTCATTTAATTAGTTAAACCTTACTCGCACGACTGTGATTGTCTGGACTTAAAATACTTAAATTAATTAGGCCAAGTGCCCCATGTTTACATCTTAAATGAAAGCGATCCCTTTACATTATTAATTTTACATAATTTTCCGCTGCCTGCATTTTCATTGCGAATTCATATTTGTGGTACCACCACTAGATGGAGGCAGATCCCATCTCATTTACATAATTCATTTGCGGCACTTATGATACAACTGCTTATTAAAGATCGCTTCATTTCCCTAATTGAAATGTAGTGGATTTCTAAGGCTTGGTAATTACTGACTGTCTTCTGGTATGAACATACCACTACTATGGTTTTGACTATGAACTAATCGATGATCTCTTGCCCTAACACATGAAATCTTATTTACATAAATGAACATGTCAATGGAGAAACACTGCTCCAAAAATACTGAAATCAAAAATAACCTGACTACACCTACTTTATTTACATAAATCAAATACAAACAACTCACGTATGATCAGATTCTCAAATAATACGGTGATAAAATATACACAAAGAACGGATATAATAACAAAAATCTAGATCCAAAAAATCGCTGCCTGCTGAAAGTTTAAAAATAAAATGCGCAAATATCGGAGTCTAAAGAAAAATTTACCCTGCTTCAAGTAACAAAATATGTGAATTTGATGGCAATCTTCTAACCTCAGACGAAAAATGTCTGGCTGTGACACTATTCAACCTTTACGGACAATAATTACTGGTATTACATGTCATCCATGATTCTACATGATTGTCAAAATACACATTGATTCGTCGCTCTGTTCACACATTACCTCGTGCACTAACTCGCATATTTTCCGAGCATCTATTTTCCCTGGAAACTATTTGAAACAATACAGGCTTTCCGCCTACAATCATAACACATGTCGTCACATATTTAACACTCTCGGTTAAATTATTCATCTCTCAATTCTATTTATTCATCAATATTCTCGACGTAGTAATTCATAATACGGCCTCGCTCGTATCAGGCGGGCGAAATAACTGTCGTTCACATCTCCATTTCTTACGATATTGTCCATAACATGGTCCAAATATCACATTTTCAACGCAGATCATCAGGGATATTACTATTCACTTTGCTCGATCTTTTGATCATCCTCCGCTTCACATGTTATGAAATATCAGAGCTAACTTATCAATGGCCTCCTGTCACTAACTATTTTACTGAAATGACGAGATTGCCTCTCAAAAACACGGCTATCGAGATGTGTAACCGCATTTACACACAGGAATACACACTCGCCTGTCAACCAAATCGTCGCGAAAATACAAGGTATGAGAACTACCGGAAATGGTCATCTGAATGATGATTACATAACATGAAATAACAAGCTGAATGCGCTAGTAGCAAAAGTAAACATTAAAATCAACAAGGCGGCATCTACAAAATCATAACGTCAACAAAACTATCGCTCATAACCACCGTTATGATAACATTATTATATTATTACTACTCACAAATCTGCACTACACCTATTTATATCTCTAGAAAAATATGATTCTCATATGTCAAAATGACTTACTTCAAAATGATCCAGAAATAATATGCAAAACACATTTACTTAACGAAAGTACGCAAATAACACTTGCTCACACTTATTATTATTATTATTATTATTATTATTATTATTATTATTATTATTATTATTATTATTATTATTATTATTTGAATTATTTACAATCCTATCTAACAGTCTAAACTACATTCTGATCATCGATTGGTTCATAGTCCTACATATTCATTATTATGTTTTGCTCATTTACCTTGGTGCTGGAGGCAGGTTGGATCACCCTCCGGGCTCTGTCATGATGAATTAGTATTCCATCTTGAAGCTGATGTGGTTATCCGAAATATCACACGTACATACTTGATGCATTTTTATGATGGCGTTGCACACGTCCACATTTACATAAACACTCGCATTTTCTAACACTCCAATGAAGATTATTCAATAACACTGCATTAAACACCTGACGTGAAGTTGAAAGTCTGGTCTCTGCTACCTGCCTGGCCTCCTGCCGTGTCTCTCACACCCCTCTCAGTTTGTTTGTGTAAAGGCTTATTGGTTATTCACCTCCTCTGAACATAACATTGGACTCAAGGTCTTAGCACAAAGTCATTCTCCTCCCTGTAACTGCTTTAACTAATTCTGCTCCCGTAATATCTCGCTTGCCATAATAGTTCTTTGAGAGTAATGAAAAAGAGGTTAACTGTAATGTTCCCAATGATACGTGGAGAATTTCTATAATAATTGTCCTCCAAAATATGACCTTTCCATAAAATTACCAACCTACACGTGGATTTAGGGAAATTTTATGCAGTTACGTGTTACGACGTGATCCATTGTCCCTCTCTGTTTGTTTGTGTAAGTTCATTTAAGGCAAGTGTTGAAAATATAACTATCATTGTCATTTTATAATTCAATTGCCTGATTATCTCTGCATAAATTCAAATTAAATAAATGTTTGTCAAACTGTTCAGTTCTCCTGAAATATTACTCTCACAAGTAACTACACTACTCACTCGGATGCCAACAAGTGTCTCTGATCGTGTTCCTACAAGACTCAGAATTCACACAAGAAAAACGTTCATACTAGACTGAAAGAACACACACGAACTACTCCGTACAAGACTTCGTACAAGAACTCAAAATTCACCACACTGCTCGTTGGTTTTGTAAACAGTCCTCCCCCCACTTCGAAAATAGTTCTGTGGAAGGGATGTGGCGTAATAATCTTGCACTTGGGACCGATTTATCATACGTCTGTAGGTTAAAGTTTTAGGAAATATGTTCAAAACATTCCTAATTTTGGTCCGTTTTACGTATTATATTGCGCTATGAGAAACGATCACAGGGTAATTCATACGACGGCGCGCGTCACTGGATCTATTTTCTGCCAGAGGATGGCGTCTTCCCGCCATGAGGGTTCGCTTCCTGGCCGATTCCACTCTTCAATGTAAAGTTGAAAATTTCTTATTTAACCACTAATTAATCACACATTCGCACTGATAAAACCTCAAATATTGTTAGGAAGTCAGGACACCATTTTCCACAACTACTCCGGGCACCAAGTCGCGAAATACTGGCTCTAGATTCCCGCTATGACAAAAGATTTAAATTTGCAATTTTGTGATTGGCTGAGACGTTCGCGCTCTTCGCAGCATGGATTCTTCCATTTTCTGTCGGGGGATGACGGGTATTATTTGTTTCTCTCTCGCACCTCTAAGTAGGTCAAGTTCCAACGCGCGGATTCCCGTGGGAACCGGGTAGAAAGTTTCCACTTCTCGTCGGCATCATAAACATTATTGGATGTACCACTTAGGCTAGCTCTATCCTGTCCGTGCCTTAAGACGTGTTCTGTGGATCTTCTTGCAGTCTGAACGGCGCCAGAATGTTGCTTTGTGAGACTGCCAGCTTTCGCAGCCTACTGCTGTATTCCAATATGCGAATTACTAAACATTTAATTCATGCATTAATTACGCACATTCGCTTATGGGTGCAGTACCTTTCAGGATCTAGACTATACTGAGAACGAGTTATTTTTAGAATTCTATTCTTGCGAAACTAAAGGCAAACGAATATTATTTCTTCCTATTATTTTAATAAAATTATTTTTTCTCATTAATTTTACGAACATGATAAGGAAATGTAAACGAAAAACAGCCAGGCTTACGAGAAAGAAGACACGTCAAATGGTGTCTAGGGCTATAACAATATTTACATATGCTGTGTATTTAACGTCTATTAGATTATATGGGATGTCGAAATGCTGGAATTTGCTCTAAAGGGGGTTCCCTAACGTGCGCGTAGATCTACTGACACGTGTCCGGCTCCATGGCTAAATGGTTAGCGTGCTGGCCTTTGGTCACAGGGGTCACGGGTTCGATTCCAGGCAGGGTCGGGAATTTTAACCACCTTTAGTTAATTTCGCTGGCGTGGGGGCTGGGTGTGTTTGTCGTCTTCATCATCATTTCATCCTCATCACGACGCGCAGGTCGCGTACGGTCGTCAGATCAAAAGACCTGTACCTGGCGAGCCGAAATTGTCCTCGGACACTCCCGGCACTAAAATACATACGCTATTTCATTACTGACACGTGTCTCACACATTTAAACACTCTTAAATGCCTACAAACTCCATCGAGATAGGATCTCATAATCTTGAAATTGACTGGCGGGTGACAAAGCAGTGCAGCCAGTCACCGTTTAAAACACCAACAGTTTGTTGTTTACGATTTCATTACTTGGAACTCCGAGAAATTTAATACACACTGAAACTCTCAACGGGGCATGGAATTAAACTTTGTGTAGGATACTTACGAAACTGACGCACTCCAGACGTACTAATTCTGGAATCATCAACCGAGTAAAGATCTCGGCCAAGTGATGACAGACTGCAAGTCTTGAGCCAAGCTATCTCAGTACGGGCCATGAAAGCCCTTGGAAGATCTGTAAACTACTCATAACCTTGGCACTGGCTCTATGACTGGTCGTGTTCGCCTCCAGGAACTAACCTGGTACTCATATCTGATATAGCCTAAGTGAACCGCAGGGATAAGTACCTCTCTAGAAGTAGCAGTCCATTTGAAAACGCATCGACTCCTTGTCTGACTCGTTGGCTGAACGTTCAGCGTACTGGCCTTCGGTTCAGAGGGTCCCGGGTTCGATTCCCGGCCGGGTCGGGGATTTTAACCTTAACTGGTTACATCCAATGGCACGGGGCTGGGTGTATGTGTTGTCTTCATCATCATTTCATCCTCATCACGACGCGCAGGTCGCCAACGGGAGTCAAATAGAAAGACCTGCATCTGGCGAGCCGAACCCGTCCTGGGATATCCCGGCACTAAAAGCCATACGACATTTCATTTCATCGACTCCTTGACGGGGAATCGAATCCACCTCTTTCCGCATGAACCGAGTGCTTCCGCATGACCCGAGCACCCCTTACCGCCTTGACTAGGAAGCCATTAAATGTTCTGAAATCAATAATGAAATTACGCTAAAAGATTTGGACTACTTTCGAAACAGAGATTGTTATGACCAGATTGATGTAACGTAGCCTGCGTAGAGTTAAAAGTTGTGCAAATTTTCCTTCATGGATACCTGCAAACAAATCGAAGAAATTATCTGTTTAATTAACCGAGTTCATATTGTAACGGGTTATCGTTGTCTTTAAAACTGAAATTTCCACACAATGAAGTAGCGTGTTTTACTCTCTACTAAATGTATATAACTGTTATTTACAGTTCCTGTTACCCGGAGGCCGTGGACTCAATTTCCGGCCAGATAAGAGGTTTTTACCTGAATCTGGGTGCTGTTTCGAGGTTCGCGGAGCCTACATGAGAACGATTCAGGAGCTATCTGACGGTGAGATAGCGGGCCAAGTCTAGATATCTAAGAATAACGGCCAAGAGGATTTGTCACGCTGGACACGCGTCACCTCGTAATTTGGACCTTTCCAGTCCCAGACCTTTCCCATTCTTCCGTCGCCGAAAACCTTCTGAATGCAAAAGCAAATGAACAGAATGCTGGAAATTTTATAATGCACTCTTAAGAAATGGAAATTATAAGGCAGAAAAAACGAAAGCAATTGTTCTACGAAAGAATATTAAACAAATCACGACCAATATAAATATTAGTGAAGTCACAGGTGATCAGGTGAAATAATTATGTTACCTTGGCAGCATGATCACAGAGCACAATAGATGTTTGGTGGAATTGAAGAGAATGACAGCGTTGGCAAAAGAGGCATTTATGACATAGAAATTCCTTTTAACCAACGACATATTAATACAGATATCTGAAAATCCTTTACAATATCATTTGTATGGAGTAAATGCTCTATGGAAGTGAAAGTTGGACTCTTGATAAACTGGAAAGGGGCCGCTTTGAAGTTTCAGAAATATGGACTTGGAGAAAAATTACAAGAACGAACTGAAAACCAACCTGGGAGTTTTAAGGGATGTCCATGAAGAGAGAAGCGTATTAAAGGCAATGGAAAAGAGAGAAATGAAACTGATTGCACATATAATCAAACACAGTACTTTCATCATTAATATTGTTGAAGAGAATGTGTTAGGAAAGAAGCGAAGAGGACGGCCTAGGAAGAAGAATTTTGAAGACCTTGAAAAGGGACTAGGACGTGACAATTGTATGAAACTGAAAAGGGCAGCAAATGACAGAACAGAGTGGTTGCATCGACAAGGTGATGCCTTTAAAATGTGATTGAATGATAATAATATTATTGGCTTTACGTCCCACTGACCACTTTTACGGTTTTCAGAGACGCTGAGGTGCCGGAATTTTGTCTCTCAAGAGTTCTGTTACTTGCCAGCGAATCTACTGATACCAGGCTGACGTATTTTAGCACCTTAAATACCACTGGACTGAGCCAGCATCGAACCTGCCAAGTTGAGGTCAGAAGGCCAGCGCCTCAACCGTGTGAGCCAATCAGCCCGGCAATTAAATGAACGAATGAACGATTGAATGGTAGAAGATCGTGTATGGAGGCTGCCCAAATAGTGAAACACATAGCAAGACAAATAAATAATTAAATAAATAAATAAATAAATAAATAAATAAATAAATAAATAAATAAGTCAGTACTGATCTGCATTTAGGGAAATCGACCAGGTGGCAGATTCCCTATCTGT
Organism: Anabrus simplex; assembly: GCF_040414725.1. Lineage (NCBI taxonomy): Eukaryota > Metazoa > Arthropoda > Insecta > Orthoptera > Tettigoniidae > Anabrus > Anabrus simplex. Next base: position 235,830,684 of record NC_090266.1, read on the forward strand.
TCTTTTCCTAGTACTTTCGTAAATGATCACAAAGAAATTGAAAATTTATTGAACAACTCCCTTGGTACGTTATTCCAACCACTAACTCCCCTTCCTATAAACGAATATTTGCCCCAATTTGTCCTCTGGAATTCCAGCTTTATCTTCATATTGTGATCTTTCCTACTTTTAAAGACATCAGTGAAATATATTCGTCTAATGATGTCATTCCACGCCATCTCTCCACTGACAGCTCGGAACATACCACTTAGACGAGCAGCTCGTCTCCTTTCTACCAAGTCTTCCCAGCCCAAACTTTGCAACATTTTTGTAACGCTACTCTTTTGTCGGAAATCACCCAGAACAAATCGAGCTGCTTTTCTTTGGATTTTTTCCATTCTTGAATCAAGTAATCCTGGTGAGGGTCCCATACACTGGAACCATACTTTAGTTGGGGTCTTACCAGAGAATTATATGCCCTCTCCTTTACATTCTTACTACAACCCGTAAATACCCTCATAAAAATGTGCAGAGATCTGTACCCCTTATTAAAAATCATATTTATGTGATCACTCCAATGAAGATCTTTCCTTATATTAACACCTAGGTACGTACAATGATCCCCCAAAAGGAACTTTCACCCCATCAACGCAGTAATTAAAACTAACAGGACTTTTCCTATTTGTGAAACTCAGAACCTGACTTTTATACTCCGCTCGGCCTTACTTCTAAATTGAAGTTTCGCAAAACAAATGAGCATCGCCTTACTTCTGTTGCCAGCGCGCTACGCCCGCGAGAACAGCTGATGCAATATGACCGCGGTAAACAGCCCTTTTAAATTGTAATATATACTCAGAAAAACGAACGAATGTGGATTGAAAACAAATTCACAAGAACTACATTTTCTAACAATATCTGGCACTGAAAGAGAATATATTATTAACAATAAAAGAGAACGGGGAAATAACACATCACTAACGGCTAATGGCTGGCACAGAAAGGAGGTTGTGGCCTACAAAGGGAACACTCTACTGATCTCAGAGTCACGAACCCTCCAACAATATGAAAAACACGCTGAATATTGAAGGAAAATGCAAAGGATCGCGAACCGTACCGAATACCACACATATTAGAGTTGGCAACTAGGTTTCGAGATCGTGCTCAGCCGATATAAATCGATATGAATGGCAGCTTGGGATTGGTTGGATGTCTAAGCTTCAGCGCATAACCACCAGACAGAGCCAAAATCTGGTAAAACGTCAATTTAGAAGTAGAGCCGTACGGAGTATAATAAAGGACAGACTATTTTAGGAAGAGAACAATAGTAGAATTTTATAAAATAAGTGAAAATATGACAGTAAGGACTCGTTGTAAACAACAAGCGAAATGAGAGAGATAATTTGGTGATTGATGGGAGTATACAAGAAAACATCCCTAAGAGAAGAAAAGGAAATTCGTTGCATTTTATGCAGTAGACATATCGTCGCTGAAGAAACAATACGGCGTATCTAACAATACTCTTCTTATTCATTATTTTCCTTAAGGCTGGTCATACCTCCCAACCACGTACGGATATGCAGTACATCGGAACAATTTTCGTTGTGCTCATTTTCCTATGCTGAATCTAACACGGGTCCCTCTGAATCGAAGGCCACTATGTTGACCATTCTTCCAAGTATACTACATGAAAACTCTCTTGTCTGCTGCGTGTTCTTAGTATATCAGGAATAATACCTGTTGTCCTATACACTGTACTACTGATTTGAACTGTATAACAAGAAGTCACAAGATTGTCGTGGTACGATAAAATTCAACACAACTTTCGTAACAAAATATCTCTTTTAATGCAGAAAAGTAATAAAGTGAGCCAGCTGTGAATCGAACGTCACATGTTATAAATGTAAAAAACTTCAGACACAACTCTCTTCGTCTATAATGAAAGAGATTTCGTGACAATCCAGTGATATGTCTCCCTCTAACTGTAGCCCGCAACCACCGTTGCTTTTTCTCGGGTTTCACCATAAATGAGAAGAATGCCTGTGTACTTGTTCTTTATGAAAACTCTAGCTGTGTCTGCAGTTCCACTAAAGCAAACGCAAAGGCAGCTTGCCGACATTTAAACACAAACAAATGAACGTCCATGCACTCATCATTCTCGTATAATAGTGAACCTTTGATAAGAAGAGGTAGACAATTTCCCTTCAACCAGTGAATCTGGAACTAATTGTTTTTAAAATGTAGGTCTGTTTGACCATTGTAATTTGCGGTATGATTGCACTGTGGTAAAGTGCACTCCTCAAAACAGGTGTGAAATATGAGCTGAAGAATAATGTACCCTGAGCCTAACCAGATATGAATCCTGTACACCAGAGTTCATATAAATGTTTAATGATGGAGAAATATTAACCCTGCTTTTGTTATATACAAGTGACTGTACACCGATTTTTCTCGTAACCCAGAATGCATGTTCTGTCGCATTCCAGTTTTTTTTTTTAAATTTACATGTGCATGTACCCTGGTGTAGATTAATTTAGCTAAAATTAGGTGGAATATAACTAAATTGAGAAGAATGGATCTGTGTGTGCTTTCGATTTCTATAGTACTCTGTGCTGGCATATGCCTGCTGACGAAGTGAACTTGATTAGTTCCTTTCCGAGAAATACAGCAAAATCGGTCGAAAAGGTGAAACATCACTACGCAGTTAATAAGGAAGGCACAACTGCTGAAATTGCTTTTGAAATGTCGAGTCCATTTCTATGAACACATAATATTTATCAACACCTGTGCTTTTCGAGGTGTTCTTTGTAAAACGTGCCACAGCCGGGCTCAGTGGCTCAGACGGTTAACAAGCTGACTTTCCGAGCCGAAGTTGGAAGTTTCGATCCTTGCTCTGTGTGGTGGTATTTGAAGGTGCTCAGATACACGTGTCGGTAGATTTACCGGCACGTAAGAGAACTCCCGCGGGAAAAAATTCATTCTCCTTGGCGTCTCCGGAAACCGTAAAAGTAGCTAGTGGGACGTACAACCAATGACATTATTAAACACGTCACATATGTCATTATTACGAAGTCTGTAACAATATAGTTGAATGGGCTGAGTGCCTTACACGGTATAGAGCTGGCTTTCTGAGCCTGAGGTGACTGATCCCATCCCGGCTCACTCTGGTGGTACTTGAAGGTCCCAAACACGCCACTGACATGTCGAAAGATATTCAACCGGACGTAAATTCTGCTAGACAAAATTCCAGCACCTTTGCTTCTCCAAGAGCGTAATTAGTTGCTAGTGAGACGTAACATTATTATTATTATTATTATTATTATTATTATTATTATTATTATTATTAATGAAGGCATGTATAGCTCAGTGGCTTAGCTGTTGGCTTCCTACCCAGAAGGCTGAAGTTCGAGTCTCAGTCGACCCTAGATTGAGATTTCCCTCTTAGAAATCCCGTGCGTCAGGAAGGACATCGGCGCTTAAACCGCCAGCCAAAACCAAAACGAGTGACCGAACGAGTTGGCTACGCGGTTCTGATCACGTTGCTCTGAGCTTGCATTCGGGATATAGTGGGTTCGAACTCCACTGTCAACAGCCCTGAAAATGGTTTCCCATTTAGAGACCAGGCAAATATTGGGACTATACATGAAGGCCACGGTCGCCTCCTTCCCATTTCTAGCCCTTTCCTGCCCCATCGTCACCATAAAACCTGGCAATGAAACGGAAAGAAAGAGCTCGGGTGGCTTTGGCTGCCACATAAAAAGCTGGGAACGAACAGAATAAAGTTTGGTTTATTATTATTATTTTTATTATTATTATTATTATTATTATTATTATTATTATTACAAAAAGTTATTGTTTTATCTTAGTTTTTGCTGAATTTATACATCTAGCGTACCTCTCATATGTATGGCATAAGGGTAGCTGGCCTGCCTCCTACCCAGCGGTCTGTGCTCAATTCCCGGCCAGTTCGAGGATAGTAAATGTCAAATGAGACCAACTGAGGAGATGTGTTATATGAGAAGCAGCAGACCAGGTCACGAAAACCAAGCTGACCACGTGGCACTGCGATATCTTCAGGCCAACTCTATATCCACATTCATATCTGGTGAGATGTATTTTTCACAGTGCACTGTATTTTCTATTGCGGGTCAGATAAAGCTATTGTTTTTAAATTGTATTAATCTGTCAGAGAATCGTCCATGGATTTGATAGTATGAACGCGACTGAAGTATGTGTGACGTTTGTAATATTGCCGGGCCTCAGCCACTCATGGCTCAAACGGTTGAGATACTGGCCTTCTGACCTCACCTTGGCAAGTTCGATCCTGGCTCAGTCCGGAGGTATTTGAAGGTGCTCAAATAACTTACGTCAGCCTCTTGTCGGTAGATTTACTGGCAAGTGAATGAACTCCTGTGGGGTTAAATTCCGGCACATCCGCATCTCCTAAAACCATAAAAGTAGTTAGTGGGACGTAAATCAATTATTATTACTATTATTATTATTATTATTATTATTACTATTATTATTATTATCATCATCACCGAACTCGATAGCTGCAGTCGCTTAAGTGCGGCCAGTATCCAGTCTTCGGGAGATAGTAGGTTCGAACCCCACTGTCGGCAACCCTGAAAATGGTTTTCCGTGGTTTCTCATTTTCACACCAGGAAAATGCTGGGGCAGTACCTCAATACCACGGCCGCTTCCTTCCCACTTCTAGCCATTTTCTGTCCCATCGTCGCCATAAGACCTATCTGTGTCGGTGCGACGTAAAGCAATTATTATTATTATTATTATTATTATTATTATTATTGAAGACTCCGTGGCTCAGACGACAGTGCGTCGGCCTCTCACCGCTGGATATCGTGGTTCAAATCCCGGTCGCTCAATGTGAGATTTGTGCTGGACAAAGCGGAGGCAGGACAGGTTTTTCTCCGGGTACTCCGATTTTCCCTGCCATCTTTCATTGCAGCAACACTCTTCATTCTCATTTCATAGCATCTATCAGTCATCAATAAATCACTTTGTGATTGGCGACCCCATCGTACTAATAGCCCATATCTGATACATTTCATTACATCCCTGACCCGGCCAATGATTGGAAAACAGGTTGTAGGTTTTCCATTATTATTATTATTATTATTATTATTATTATTATTATTATTATTATTATTATCAGTAGTAGTAGAAGTAGTAGTAGTAGTAGCAGTAGTACGTTTGTAATACCGTTCTTCATGCAGCCAGCCCCAGTGATGAAGTAGCACGTACTGGTTCGGTGATGAAAACGATGGGAAGCTAGCTCTGTCTTAAATTCCCTAGTACGTCCCTCCAGTGACGTCAGGACTTTCTTTCAAGGCTTAAGGTGAAACTGTAAGGATCCGAACCAGCCTTTGGTTTGACGGCTGAAAAGATGGAACAAACATTCCAACTCTTTTATCTCATCAATCATCACTTATTGACTCAGTCAAAATGAAATCGGGCTTTGCCTGTGATGCATCTCCCAGATGTCGACTTAAATACAGAGAGTACCCACTCGTCTTTTTGATAGTTGGAGCTGGAAAAGAGATGTTTTACCAGGTGACTGAACGTCACAGTTCTTACTACAGATCTCCAGCCAAAGCAGTCGTTAGATCGCTGGGATCTTGGAAAATATTGTTTTAAGTCAACCCAACGGCTTCCTGTAGCATTTCCAGCAAGGTTCTGGTCTGGGCAGTCAATTTCCGGAACATTACTGCCCTCAATCCATTCCCACTTATACAGAAGGTCGTTCGGGATATTTGGTGAAGAGTTTGAAGACCGCTGGCGGCGCTATTATCATCTTGAGCACGTCAAAACACTACTGAGAACGTGTGTGTAGAGTTTCGTGACGTTAGCTGCAACGATGCCGAAGCGGATTGACCCTTACTGGGAAGGCTACTTAACAGCCCTTTCCGATGCTAAATATAGCTATTCTGCCGTCCAAGGAATGTGCAAGATGCATGATTTCTTGATGTCAAAGAACGGGATCCGTGTTGTATTGAATAAAAATGGCAAAGGCCGAATGATCTTAATTCCAGAGGAGAAAACAGGCAAATCCAGGACAAGCCACCAGCCGTACACCAGAAGTAGTGAAGAAAGTTAAGGCCCTTTTCTCAAGTGGTAACCCTGCACACCAAAGTACTTTCACACGTAAGTTGGGGATGTATTTTCAACAGTTAACACCATAATCAACAAAGACTTGCAATTAGAAAAGCAGCATAAGGGCTGAGTTCATGCGCTGATGCCTTGTCACATTTCTGAACTTCGGACTAACGCATGAAACCTGTATGAGGGATATCTGGCAGTGGACAGATGGAAAATTGTGGTGACATTAGACGAAGCATATATGTACTGTACCTTAATGATTGTAACAAACCCCGCTAGGTTTACTACCGGCCTAGAAAAAAAAAGAACCAGAAAGGAAAATAAAAATCAGACATTGTACAATGAATGCCAGGAATCTTTTCCAAGGGGTTTCATGATCATCGCTTGATACTGCTACAGTGGCATGTAAACCATTCGCCGTATCGCTAATAAAGTGCAGGTGAACTCTGCATACTATCAGCAAGAGGTTTTAACACCCGGCACTGTATCAGCACTGTATGGGAGTCCGAAAAATCAGGTATGGGTATATCAAGATAAAGCATCTATCCACACCTCTCGTTCGACTCATCTGTTCTTAGAGAGAATAGAGATGGAAACTGGAATCCGTGTAATTCCTTTTACTGACATTCCGGTGGAGGCACCCGATGGGCGACCCATGGACTTCTGTGCACTTGGACTCCTAAAAAGGGCCTTAGAAAATAGACGTTCACGCACTATCAACGGCGTCTGGAAATTCTGTCAGGAGGACTGGGATAAGATAGACATGCTAGCTCTGCAAAAATGTCTGCTGCAATGGAAATTACATTGTCGGACTATAGCTAGAAATGCTGGCTTTCCAACTGAGCACGATCGTTGGTGGAGACATGGCTTTTAATAAACTATTTACCCTTCAAACATCGTCCCCAGCGGCCCCGAACGACGTTCTGTAAAGTAACTGATTGTGAGTACAAGAAGAAAGATATTCTACTCCTCCGTTTTGCTTGAACTTGGACTTTGGAATCACAACTTGGACTGCCGTGAATATAAAATGTGTCTGCATTAATTTTTAGCATATTACTCGTCTTAAAGAAAACAGATAACCGACGGTAGTATTTAACTGAAGCATTTTAGCCTAAACAAACTTCAAAGAAATTTTGTAATAACGTTATTTGCTTTACGTCCCACTAACTACTTTTGCGGTTTCCGGAGACGCCGGCGGTGCCGGAATTTAGTCCCGCAGGAGTTTTTTCACGTGCCAGTAAATCTACCGATACGAGACTGAGGTATTTGAGCACCTTCAAATACCATCGGACTGAGCTAGGATCGAACCTGCCTGAAGGCTGGTTGGATCCTCATATAGCACTACCAAAGTTTATAGATTTTTAGTGAAACGGTAAAAACCGATTGTGGCGCCAGAATTAGGCGGGTTATGCCCGATGGGGAGCGAGGTCTTTCCTCACTGGCGGGAAAGTACTGTTGCAGCACCTTTTTTTTTTTACATCCGTACACACAAGTTGTCCACCGAATGTCATTACTGGTGTTGAGAAATATATGCAAATGCGTATTTGAAATCCAGACGCGTATGTAACTACATTTTTTGGTGTTAGGCTAAATTGAGATGATTGAACCATGTTTGTTTCAGCATATATGTGCATATTTCGATGTTAAGAGCATATTTAGGGTATATTCAATACCTCGATAAAACATAACGTGCAGCAGACCATAGTTACACGGGATGTAGGTGTTACCATATTTGACCTTCAACCGCATGTAATTTGTTGCTGAAGTTGCTGATTTCGCAAGACATTCAGTACCTTTCACATGGACCTTGAACATTACTTTGAGTTTCAGGTAATTGATTTAATTGATGGTGAGGCTGCATGTATCACTGAAGCAAAGCAATCCTTGACTACGCCCAGTGCACATAACAACCTTGTGTACGTAAAATGCCATTTCCATAGTCTTTGCAAAACATCAAGCAATTGGAAACAGAGGGCATGGTTCCTTCTGAAATTCTGAAGGTGCTTAATCTGGCACCCAGTGTTTGGGCTGTAAAACATAACTGTGATGGGAAGCAGAAAGGAGCAAACGTCCTTGCAGAAACAATGACCGGGCGAGTTGGCCGTGCGGCTAGGGTCGCGCAGCTGTGAGCTTGTATCCGGGAGATAGTGGGTTCGAACCCCACTGTCGGCAGCCCTGAAGATGATTGTCCGTGGTTTCCCATTTTCACGCCAGGCAAATGCTGGGGATGTACCTTAATAGAATCCACGGCTACTTCCTTCTCACTCCTAGGCCTTTCCTATCCCATCGTCGCCATATGACTGTGCCGGTGAGACGTAAAGCAAATACCTCACAAAACAAAAGAAAAGAAAGAAACAAGGGACTGAAGAATCTAAGGGAAACTAGAGAAATTCTGATGGTAATGTCGACGTTAGCATTTTTTCCGATTTTAAGTTTTGTCTCATCACTTCTTGTTATGTCGAAAGGACATTTTCTGTACATTATGCATTTTATTACAGACAGGAGGAACAAGCTTGACCCTGAAAATATTGAAAAAGCATGTTAGTATCTCATTTTATTAAATCAGTTTTGTATGAAAATTTAAAATAATTAGGAATAATGTGTTTATCTTTATGATTAAAAACTTTAATATTTCGTAATATGTTGGTGGTCTTTTCTCGTATTCTACAACAGTGAGCATTCAGACTAAATTGTTTAATGCATATATGCAAGTTCATATTTGCATGCATATTTCGGGATTGTTAGTGCATATGTTTCTGAACAATAGCTATTACTCAGCACAGCCCATATCTCAGGAGCTTCCATACTGTCACAGCCATAAATGATACCGAGACTTCAGTGGAAGCAACATTTTGCTGTGGCCTGTGCCAAGAGCCAGATGCAAAAAATACTGCATCCATCAAGAATTAGCATGTGAAAACTTCCCAGTTAATAACATTTTTGTTGCCAATACCACGCAGATTTTATTTTAAATCTATGTGTGCTCAGACTATAGCCTTCTCTACTTGAATATTCCGTGAAGCGCCTGTGAGGCATTTATTCATTAACTGTAATCCGTAACCTACTTATACTTCCCGAATATTCTTGATTTATTTCGGCATTCTGATTTCTTTATATCCATTTCAGGTTTGTGATTAAGTTTGGCTATTACTTTTTGACCCAAACGCTTTTTTTAAATTATTTGATGAGCTGTTCAGTTTTTCCTTTCCAGTCTATAAGAAACTGAATTTTTTCTCATGTAAATTTTGACACTTCCTAATAGTAGGCTACTGTATGGCATGGTAGAACTGTAACTTATGATGTAATGCTCAATGAAGTTTTAGCGACTCACTGGATGTATATTACGAAATTCGTTAAGATTTCAGAGTTAACGAACTAGGACAGAAAGATGAATAAAGAGCTTGCTCTGTCGCTAGCACTCGAGAGTCTGTGAGCCTGAAGCGAGGTTGGCCGGGTCCCCATTGACTTAAGGGATACCTTGTCCCCAGAGCCAGTAAATGCTCTCACCGGATAGACCTGCCAAATGAGATGGCACGCAGCTGCTATGCAATTTGCAGTTTTAACCTGAATGTTCCGACTTCCACTTTCTAACATCATCTTTCTCCTTATTCTAGTTTTCATATAGCTAGAATGTCATACGGACTTGTAACATAAGTTAAAACATCTCACGTTTTACAATTATCAGCCAACACGAACATCCCATCCGAAGGCTGTATGTGTAAGTTAATATGAACTTTTTGAATCCTGAAATATGCACGAAACATACTTCAAACTACAAATACCTTTTATTTTTTGTTTTATCGAGTGAGATGGCTTCACGGTGCGTATTTTGTAGCTGTAACCCTCTTTTCAGGAGTGGTGGGTTCAAACCCTATCATCCCATCGCCGACGATAGCAAGTCTGTGTTAGTGTGACGTTAAACTGGTAGCCATAGAACATAAAATTCGCAAATTTAGGGACTAAAACCACATTAGGCAATAGGGCTGGTGCCCTTAGTACATCTGTGCGAATCATCTCTGTAATAATTTTCACATAAAATAAATTTTATTTTGCATCCAGATTGACAGTTGTGGAGCCTCCGTGGCTCAGGCGGCAGCGTGCCGGCCTCTCACCGCTGGATACCATGGTTCAAATCCCGGTCACTCCATGTGAGATTTGTACTGGACAAAGCGGAGGCGGGACAGTTTTTTCTCCGGGTACTCCGGTTTTCCCTGTCATCTTTTATTCCAGCAAAACTCTCCAATAACATTTCATTTCATCTGATAGTCATTTATCGTTGCCTCAGAGGAGTGCGACAGGCTTCGGCAGCCGGCCCAGTTCCCATCCCCGCCGCTATATGGGGCTTAATTAATTCCATTCCTGACCCGGTCGAATTACTGAAAACAAGCTGTGGATTTTCATTTTTGTTGACAGTTGTGTTATATAAGTTGAAAAAAAATAGCATCTACTTGTTCCACCTAGTTAATACATACAAGTTTATTTACAATTCAAAATCGTAAAAACATCATATTAGAACAAAAGTACATGTTTCGCCCATGTTATACCATCTACAGCTGTTTAGAAATAACTTTTAACTTGATGTTACTGTATTGAAAGTTGCAAAACAGTAAAATTTACATTCATACGATATACATTTAAAACTTAGCCAGCGCACAGGCGTGATATGACGCAAACACAGAGCTGTTGAAAATTTCATATTGTGCAACATGACCTGACGGAAGTTCATTCCCACTCAACTGTCTAGCTGGCATCTAAATTAATTTAATCTACATTTGTATGAAGTGGAACTACAATTTTAATTAATTGTCATTATTTTACGTGAAACGATTTTTTTTTTGCTAGTTGCTTTACGTCGTACCGACACGAACAGGTCTTATGGCGATGATGGGAGAGGAAAGGGCTAGGAGTGGGAAGGAAGTGGCCGTGGCCTTAATTAAGGTACAGCCCCAGCATTTGCCTATTGTGAAAATGGGAAACCACAGAAAACCATCTTCAGGGCTGCCGACAGTGGGGTTCGAACTCACTATCTCCCGGATGCAAGCTCACAGCTACACGCACCTAACCACACGGCCAACTCGCCCAGTGAAACAAATTTCAAGGAACATAAGAATATTTTAATTCCATTATAATTGTAGTTTATTACGTAAAACTGTTCAGCGTCAGACTCACCCTGACTTCATCATACTACATCAAGCGACTCTTTCATCTAATTATGTTTCAGCGTGCATCTTTTTTCTAAACCTAATATTAATAAATTATTTCTAGACAGTTTAACATGGCCTAACGCGGCTGAAATATGTACTGCTGCTCTGATATGATATTTTTACAATTTTGAATTGTGAGTAAAGTTCTAAGTACTGACTAGGTGGAACAAGTATACTACTGTAGTTTTTAACTTACCATATATAATCAGGTTATAGTGAAGTCTGTAGTATTGCCAGTAACTATGAATTCCTCTGGTTTTGTGATTGAGAACTGCTGCTGCTTCTGTTGCTGCTGCTTGCGATAAGTGAGAAAGAACCAGGAGGAAAGGCACGGGTCGGATGTCTGTTGTCAACGTCAGGAGTTGAACATCGATTCTTCGAACTGTTCAGCATCACGAGCTAAGATGCTGGTATACGAAATTAGGTAACATTTTGTGCTGTAGGTATCATTGCTGAAATGTTTACAGTAATTAGACCTACCTGTACTCTATCATTACATACCCTAATGCGATCTATTAATCGACAACTACTCTGCTTAGGCCTGCTGTACTTAACGGAAGCTGGAATGAGTGGTTCAGGCGGCCTTCTGAATTCAAGTTGCTCTGTTAGATCACGGCTCCTTCGGATGGTATTTAAATGTGATGTGGATTGTGAGAACGAGTCATTTCTATAAATTTTTTGAAATTTACCTTTGGTGATGTTCTTCTAAAGCACAAAATTCTTAACAATCTGGTGTCAAATATTTTCCTACAAATAGTCCCTTTACATTTTCCGCTTCACGTATGAAGATTTGCGGGGAAACTTTTCCGCACCTTGCCGTTTCCAAAAACCGATAGTTGGTGGGAGATATAATCGGAACATATTATTATTATTATTATTATTATTATTAGTAGTAGTAGTAGTAGTAGTAGTAGTAGTAGTATTGTTGTACCGGAAGGTACACCTCAACGCCGTGCATTCAAAATAAGCGCCTTAATGAACTTCTCTATCGGTCAAAAAGTGAAACTGATAACACAACAAGTTGGAACTTTAATCAGAAGATATCACCACTGAAATACTAAGTAATTTTGTTACTGTGTAGTTTCCTAAACTGACTGAATTTCTCCTTGTTTTGTTCTGCTATACATCAAGAAGTTTGAACATTTTTCCACAGATGTCACTACCCAGAAACTCTGATCATGCACTCTGGTGTAAGGTGAAAGAACTTACAACTTAAAAATTTCGTATTTCTAGGTTTTTATAACTGAATCTATGTTCATTTATTTTGGGGTTGGCAATACTTCCTTTGCTTTCCGCCAGTTTTGAATCTAGCCAATCACGAATTTTTTAAATTAATTTTCAACCAATCCCTCATTTCTTGTTCACTTTGAATCTGCCAACAAAAATTAAGAGGGTGTGTCCTGATTAGTCTTGAATGATATCGAACCTTCCCTGACGGTATATAAACTGCGGCTTTTAGCGTTTCCTTGTCAATTGATCATCGTCTTTCTGTGTGTGTGTGTGTGTGTGTGTGTGTGTGTGTGTGTGTGTGTGTGTGTTTGTTTGTTTGTTTGTTTTAAGGCAGGAGGCGGGAACGCCTCTTTCTTCGGTCAACAGAACATCTATAAGGTAATGGCCACATGACTTCAATCTTTTTTGCTACCTCCGTAGCTTTATTCGAGGGGAAGGTCCGAATCTTTAATTATGTAATAGTACTTTTCTAAAATGTAACTTTTCTTTTGGCTAATGTAAAAACTTCATAAAATCTTTAACTGTAAATCGGGATAGAAAGTGAGTTACCCTCTCGAGCTCCCCTTCATCTTGGTTTGAGGTGACTACGTTTTGGTAACTGTGTTCTCCTGTAATGTGTTAAAGTAATTTCCATGCGAGCCGCCTCAGTAGTTTGGGAATAGCCCCTGCTTCATCGGCCGAGAGCCCTATAGGTTTTAATATTTCATTATCTGGAGCGCAGTGTGCGCCTCCATTCAGTTTGTGTTCGGGCCGTATATCTAACCTGTTCTTTTTCGTAAAGGCCCTGTAGGTTGGGTACTATATACCCCTGTATTAAGCAAGTTAAATTTGTAAATTGTGGCTTGAGAGGCCAAAGATTGTAAATTTTGATGTAATGTTGCCTTGAGTGGGCCGTAAGAAACTGAGAGCCTGTTAGCTCTTTTTCAAAGTTTTTAGAAGTAACGTGTGCCTCTGGAAGGCTAGATATTTTATTTAGGGAGCAGGTGCTCTTCAATTAGGGGATTTCTGCCCTTAACTAAATAATACCACTTCCATTTGTAAATTTGTAACCTAGGGGCTTGAAGCCCAGAATTGTCAAGGTCTGAATCTTGAATTTTCCAATTTATGAAATTGTCATTTTACTTGATGTTTCATTATTATGAAAAATTGTTAAGTTTGAATTTCTAAAAAAGATATAATCTTCAGTTCAAGTTTTAAATTAATTTTGATATTGTAGATAGACCCATTCTCCCGGGCACTTTCTTTAACCTCTTTCTGCTCCAAAGTATCCCTGTAACAATTATTATTATTATTATTATTATTATTATTATTATTATTATTATTATTATTATTATTATTAATGGACGCAGGAGTGTTCCATTCAATAGTTTTCACAATGATATCGAAATATTACATTAAAGTCGAGTGGCATCGTAGCATTTCCCTGGAGTGACAGGAAAAGTTCAGGGCAGAAACATCAAGATCGTTGCTGAAAATAAATGCACCGCTCTGCTTTGGCGTCTGTGTAGATATCCATTACTTCACGGGTATGGCAGATGTCGCCCGCCGTCATCGGAGGGTCTGCCTTACAAGGGCTGCACCCGGCTAGGAATAGCCACACGAAATTATTACTTCGTGGGCGAACCCGCATATCAAGCAAATGAAGCTATTAAAGAAGAATTGAACATCCTCGGAAAAGGTTTTCTGCTATCAATAATTTAAGAACAACAGTGTTGGAAACGGCGATTTCTAAAACAACACAAGTCCAGAGACTACATTTTTTCAAGAGAAGCAAAATCTAGATTTTTGTTAAAAATCGTTATTGTAGTCAAAATGTTTAAACCCAGTGCAATAATCATCCATTCGATCTATTTTCCTAGATAACGGGAGTTCGTGATTTTTGTCTGTGACCGACGATGGATGTACAAAGCAAGCGGTCAAAGGATATTTTCGGAATCAATGAAGTAACACGAGTTTTATTCTGGCGGAATATTTTTGCAATATTGTGCGTTATTTCAAGGTACAGGAATACAAATGATGTACTGCTGTTCTGAATAAATGTAAGCCTACTGCAGATAGTTTCAAATATACCCACTGCACACTTAGAAAACATTCCTTGAAGTATTATTTCACGGAAATTCTACAACAGCATCTTAATCTCCGCCCTCGTTCTCGTCTTCGTTACATGGATAGTCAGATTCAACAAGTGACTTAACGAACTTCACAGCATGTGGTTGTAAATACTTCATTAGAGACGTAACATCAAGTTTCTTTTGCTGAATTGTGACTGCTGTGTTGTAAGCCTTACATTCATGGATTATCGACTTCGTATTAGGTTTTAAGATGTGGAAGTACTCTGGCATATCCCACTTGGGATTCGAACCGACCATATTCCGATTGCAAGCTCACAGCTACGTGCCCCTAACCACGCGGCTAATTCGCTCGGTATTTCCAAATTTGATAGTCGCCATATCCCACCGTCGGCAGCCCTGAGGGTAGTTTTCCGTGGTTTCCCATATTTTCACACCAGAAAAGTGCTGGGGATGTACCTTATACAACCTTCCCAATCCTAGCCCTTTCCCTTTCCAACCCTTGTGTCGCCAAAAACCTTCGATGATTTAGTGCGACGATGAACCACGTTAAATCACTAGCAGAAAAAAAAGACGTGAAGTTTACATTTTGTAACGCTAAACCTCTCTTATTCTTTTGTTTTGCGGGATGTAAAGTATATCTTGAAACTTTCTTTAAAATCGGTAACTGCTTCTGTTTCTAAGCAATACAAAGGAAATGTATTCTTTATTACTTCCACATGACTTCCACCCATCCTTCGTACATCTCTATTGTCTCCATAGGTCTCCTATCTTTTCAAACACATCGAAGTGCTGGTCGCAAGGCAAGAATGAATGTGCTCTGACTGGCAACATCTGAGTAACCTTCAAAATATGTTTGCTGATAATGCTGATACACCTGAATAAATAATTACCGCATCATGGTCTTATTGTGGTTCAGCCCAATGCAACCAACTTAAAAAAAACAGCTCCTTCCAACCTTCATGAAAATAGTTTTTAATATAGTTGCATAGACAAGTAAAAAATAATTCCCCTTTTTACGTTTGTTTCCGGCCACTTTTACAGGTTCTCAAATTCTTAACTACAAATTTATGGATCCACAACTCTCTTTTGTAGAAAAGGTCACAAACTGGAAGATGAAGGAAGGGAATATTCCACTGAAAGTCAAAACAGATCACTTTTGCACTTTCATTACTCTGAATGTATTCAGTTATCTCTTTCATTGATGTTTTGAACTTCTTGACTTTCGCTTTGTGAAGTTTCAGAGCATCTTGTACATGTTTCCTTCCACTCCAGTTTTTGAATACGTATTTTGGAACGGTATTCTTCACAAAATGCACATACAAACACGACATATACAGTGGAATTCACTCAAGAACTCTACGCACGAGTTTACAACTTTTAAAACATTCACAAAACTCGAAAGTAACGAATTAAACAATGCGCAGAGCGCAGACGAACAGCAATGCCCCAAACTTCACTGCTTTAAATAAAAACACTGACAGTAACGCGCAATAGTGTTGACTACTGAACATACGCATCGATTCATTTAACTCTCCGACAGAATCGAATCACATCAACGGCGAACTCACGGTACACGGGTCAGCTGATTTGGAGTAGACAGTGATGAGTGGCGCACTCGTGGATCAGTGGGACACAACACACACACACGGTTCATGGCATAAGCAGAGAGCTGAACTTCCACTGTGAGCGAGACATCAAGAGCCATGGCCCACTGAATTAATTCTAGGCTTGTTTCTTTATGGCGGACTCTCGCTCTCAGCTCATTTGAAAATAATACACACACTTGCATTGCCACTAAGAAGGAGGTTAATATAAGAGTCGGATAAAAGTTCTAAAGTAGGTGGTAAGTACTTAGGCTAATTATAGGTTGCTCTGTTTATTAGTGCAATGAATCTTGATATTATAACTTAGTTGACATTTGACAATTGATGGGACACGACTCTCTAGCCAGGATTTGTCTCGTGTGAAAATGGGAAACCACGGAAACCATCTTCGGGGGTTCCGACAGTGGAGTTCGAACCCACAATCTTCCGAATGCAAGCCTAGAGCTACGCGACCCTAACCGCTCGGTTGTGAGAAAAACTAAATGAAGTTAAACTTATCTTCCAAAGAGTAGCAAATGATCAGCAAAGCTCATATCATTAATGCTGGAAACTTTTGTGTTCTTGCATTGAGTATAATCCTGTACTTTTTCAGCTAGAAAAGGATGTGGAAAAATGGGTTCAATTTAGAGTCGTAGGAAATCCAATAAAAATTAAGCCTGGAGTCATCATTCACAATTTTCAGTGCTAATCTGGTAGAAGGAGGTTGATTGATTCACCAAGGCCTGCTTTTGCCAAACGTTTGCGGGCTCAGCTGATTGAAGAAGCGCTTAGACCAAACGTAACACAAGGAAGAAAAAAATACTCGCAGAAAGTAGCTACGGAGAGGGATTTCGAGGGGACAACATTAACACAAAACGTACCTCATTCGTACAAAAAATATTTATACCAAATACCAGTACTTTAGACGTTGTAATTCAAATAATGACGCCATTTATTTATTTATTTATTTATTTATTTATTTATTTATTTATTTATTTATTTATTTATTTATTTATTTATTTATTTACTTACTTATTTGTTGTGGACATAACATGTCTTGAGTCCCAGTTACAATGTTCACCACTAGATGGTGATAGGGACAGTTTTGTTAACTTCTTCCGAGCAGTCTGGTGGGTAGAAGAAAATTTCTTTTTTTCCTAGAAAGTTTCAGTTCCTTTTCTTAAACGAAGAAAAGCTTTCTCATGACGCACGCAGAACCATTCTCAGTTCTATCAGATGACTTCGGAATTTCAGCTTTTTCACACATTTTGTGAAGCTGCCCCTTTATTAGCACTGTGTCTTAAGCGGCAATATTTTCGTCTGAAAGAAACGCATTTGTGCAATTGTTACCCATGCCATTCAGAGCAGTGCCGTTGCGGTGCTCTCTACGGTGCCTGGAAGGATGAGCCAATGGCATTTGGGAGCATTTAGTTGGAAATCACTCTCATATGTGATACTGTGAAAATTTGTTCGTACGTCAGATACGAACGTCAAGCTTGGTGAATCATACGATGTTTTTCCAATAAATGTAGAACAGGATAGACTATCAAATTCGGACCCTGGTCAGAGATTTTAACCGATTCTGGCGAATGGAGGACGTTTGTATACCTAGGAGAGAGCATAATATATGTCTATCAGTTTGGCCACGAGGAGGCATTTACCTAAATTGCCGGTTTAGGAGATAAATTATAACGTTCAAGGCCAGAATTCAGTAGTTTTCACGTGAAGTATTTCGTCTTCGATAATGAATTACCTTAGTCATATCTTGAGACACTTAGAGTAGAATAGAGTGCCTGCATTGGTAAAATAGCTTACTTCCAGAAGTAAGAAACACTCTAAACAGAGGGTGTTTGAAGTTCATTAGAATTTTAACGAAGTTCCTGAAACACGCGGCGACACATGAAAAGGGAATTTATGGAGAAGTTGCTCAAAGGGATGTTAATAGCGCCGGTGGACCTTAATACTTTAACTCCAAATGACGCGTATTTTCAGGGTCCCCTTAAAGTTAAATTTATTTCATGACTGTCTATTGGACATTAACAGCCCTGTCCCCTAAATAACAGCGAAATGTCCAAAAGTATTATTTCCCATTTACTACTGTGTTACAGAAGTCGAAATTGCGAGGATATTAAAATGCGAAGTACGTTGTTTTCTTTATAAATAAGGAACTTAATGGCCAAGGTAGTAAACATTAATTAGTTTATGGTACGAGTCGATTTAGTTGAACTCCCGTGTAGTCGATCATTTGTTGCACTATTTCATAGCTGTAACAGTTCTCTTTTGCGTAGATTGCTATTCTTAGAAATAAGACAAATTTCACTGCTTCCATTGTGTCCATGATCGGCTAGAAGAGACTAGTGAAACCGTATACTTCGCGGGATGCAAGTATCTCGAGTGGATTGCGACTGGGTTATCTTCACTTTCGAAGTTACGGTACCGATAACTTTGCGAAGGAACGTACCTTACTCTGTATGCTCTCTGACACGGTAGCGGCGAACAATTCACACCTGCTCACGAATATGTAGACCATGAAACAAGATTCAAGTATTAATATAATCCTACAAGTAAATAATATTAAACACTATTCATTCGACCAAGGTTACTACTATAGTATTAATATAATCCTACAAGTAAATAATATTAAACACTATTCATTCGACCAAGGTTACTACTATTACTTTTTTTGTTAGTTGCTTTACGTCGCACCGACACAGATAGGTCTTATGGCAACGATGGGACAGGGAAGGGCTAGGAGTGGGAAGGAAGCGGCCGTGGCCTTAATTAAGGTACAGCCCCAGCATTTGCCTGGTGTGAAAATGGGAAACCACGGAAAACCATTTTCAGGGCTGCCGACAGTGGGGTTCGAACCTACTATCTCCCGAATACTGGATACTGGCCGCACTTAAGCGACTGCAGCTATCGAGCTACTACTACTACTAAAATAATGGGCTGTGGCCTCCGGAGAAGCCTGTTGTAGGTCATTACCTAGTAGACGGCCTGTAGGCGACCTGGGCGATGGGGACCTAAGATGATATCTAATGTTGAAAACATTACAAACATATTATTACCTTTCTCATTCTTTCTCCGTCAGGGTCTTCCAGGGACCACGAGACAATTTCAATGCTTCATGCTTCTCCAATACTCCTTCATCTTCATCCAGGAGATAGTGGGTTCGGATCCCACTGTCGGCAGCCCTGAAGATGGTTTTCCGTGGTTTACTATTTTCACACCCTGCAAATGCCGGGGCTGTACCTTAATTAAGGCCACGACCGCTTCCTTCCCATGGCCCATCGTCGCCATAAGACCTATCTGTGTCGGTGCGACGTAAAGCAAAAAAAAAAATAAAAAAATAAAAAAATAAATAAAAAAAACTCCTTCATCTGCTCACTATTCTCCTTTCCCTCTTATTGGACCATTTTGAGCCTGTTTTCTTTTCCTAGCGATATTGGAATCCTTCCATTTTTTAAATTTGTTTTCTAAAAAGCTGTCTCTCTCTCTCTGTTGCTTTTCCTTTACTTATGTTGTTTCTTTCCAAATCTTTCTTGGCTTCATGAATCCAGGTTGCTGATGACTTCTTGTTCCAAAGATGTTTCAACAAACATATGATTCTTTATTATTATTATTATTATTATTATTATTATTATTATTATTATTATTATTATTCTTTTTTCGAATGGGCCACCAGAGGACCACGTGCCAATTTCAATTCCTTCTTCTTCGTTCTTTCCTTTTCTTCCAGTAGGCTTTCATCTGTTCACTATGTTTCTTCTTTCTGTCTTCAGACCACTTTGAACCAGTCTTTTTTACTTTCCTACCTTGGAATCCTTCTATTTTCAATACTTTTTCCCGAAAGCCTTCTCTATTATTTATTTCTTCTGTTGTTATATTGTTTTTTTCTAAATCCTTTCTTACTTCATTGACCCAGCTTGTCGTTGATTTCTTACGCCACAAATATCTGAAAATCTTACTGGTTAATCTACTATCTTGCATTCGATATAAATGTCCAAAAAACATAAGTCTCCTTTTCCTCATTACATCTGATATATTTTCTATTTTTTATATATTTCAGCATTACTTCGTAATTTCCAACCTTCTGCTGTGTTTTGTGGGCCTAATATTTTCCTCATGATTCGCCTTTCTAGTATTTCTAGTTTATCTAAACTATAGTTTAATGCCAGACATTCGCTTGCATATAGGCATTCTGGCTTCACTACTGTGTTGTAATGCCTTATTTTTGCATTTTGGGACAGGCATCTTTTATTGTAGATATTATTATTATTATTATTATTATTATTATTATTATTATTATTATTATTATTATTATTATTATTATTATTATTATTATTATTACGGGAATGGCGTGGATCACAGAGGGAATAGAAGGTGCTGGGGTGAATGGGCGGACAAGGAAATGGCCAGAGCGTAAGTTAAAGTACTAAATTTTGAAATTTTGTTTCTTTCCTCTTTTTTTAGTTTAAAATTTGATAGACAGAAAATCTGAATAAACAATAACCAGTGAGCTCGTCATCTGTGATAACAACAGCGGACTATAAGTCCAAAAATCAGGTATAAGAACAAGAGAAAATTATCCACACGATAATCTACAAGTGATGAGCAATATTACTCTACACCGGTACACATTCATAAGAGCATGTTTGTTCCACTAATTTACATCCTAGGAGACTGAGCTCCAAACGTTACTGTCGTCCAGCTTCTGAGGCACAAGCTTCTTACAAGGTAATGCTTGACAAACTTCAAATACTGTATTTACAGTCACTTCTGCTCAACAGTTCGTTACACATTGGTCTGTAAACCATTACAAATAAACAGAGGCAATGAGTGTCCATTCTAAATGGCCTTAATGTAAAATTAGAAAAGGTTTAACATCAATGGCCATGAACGAAAGGCTAGAAGGCGAAACACTTGCACTCCTTTTTGAAAAATACCTAAAACCCTAAGTGGGGTTACGGCCCGAAGTTGCAGAGGCTAAGCCTATTTTGCAGAGGGGTGACTAAACGAGAAATATTAAATCCCAGAATGTTAAGAATTTAGAAGTTTAGAAAATTTTAGTCACCCCACACCAAGTTGAATGGGAATCAACAGAGGGTGATCACACTTTGTTCCCTTAGTTTACACGTTTCCCTGCGGGGATTAGAACAGAGTCCTCAGACTTGCCGAAAATCTACATTTAAACCATAAATTAGGAGTTTACATAAAATAAAAGAAATATGAAATCTTCCCCTGAAGCTATCTGCCGGAGGTATCACACATTAAGAAAATTCTTCCATTACCTTGCTTGCTGGGCCTTCCTAACGCCGATCTACGGCTCCTGCCTCCATAATACATGCCGCACACGATCAACTGGAGGGATGAAAATGACAGTACGGCCTTAAAGCGCCCAGCTTTAAGAGGAAGTTTCCAGAACTCTTTACAGATAGGATGGATGCCTGTACACACCCCCAATTTTAATTGGCTAGACGAAATATACCAAAAATTTCTGATTGGTTAATAACTAAAGAAGAAGGAAGCAATAGGAGTGTCGACAATTTTGATACATGAACAAAACGATCTTCACAAACTAAGGTTATATAACCTTAAAAATAACTTTTTCTTAATAAGTAATTATCCTTATTCCCGCCAGAGGGGGCGCGTAGGCCGATGGTAGAGACATCTAATTGTTGAAAATCAAAGTATCTTGATTTACATTAGTTCATGTTCCATTACACAGATGGCCTTATAGAAGGCGCGCAGTTTAACAGGACGGAGAATGTGTGCCCGCTGTATTATTATTATTATTATTATTATTATTATTATTATTATTATTATTATTATTATTATTATTATTATTATTATTATTATTATGATTATTAATTCCTGGGCGCTGACAGACTCCTGTCCAGCCAAGTCAAGGGAATACCAAACAGCCATTCTATTTTTATATTTGTTTCCGTCCCTCCATCATTAAATACCAGGGATCATCCTTCTAAGTGTGAACCTCACCCATTATTGCTTATCTTTAAAATGTACATCACATTTCTGTTGTAACATGTCTATTTCTACTGAATGCGTTTACCTGCTACCTAATTTGTCAGTCATGAGGAGCATGGAATGCAGTCTACTAGGATTATCCTACGTTATATATTGTTTATTTATTTATTTATTTATTTATTTATTTATTTATTTATTTATTTATTTATTTATTTATTTATTTATTTATTTATTTTATTTACATTTTCGGTGGCGCTGAGAAAGGGAAGGGCAAGGACGGGGTAAGTACAGACAGAGCATTTAAACCAGACGCTCAGTGCTTTTCTTGTCAGTGACACCACAGTGGTCTGCCGATTTCAGCACACAGGAGGTGCGAATACACCTGTTCTGACATTCGATGCAAGGCAAGCTTTCTAGTGAATGAATTGCCATCGATAGACGCGTTTGTGAGTTATGAGCTGTTCCGTTTTTGTGTACGAAATAACGAAGTGTATTATGGCCCAGTTTATGTTTACTACTGAACAGCATGTATTTCGTTATGGTATCAACTCAGCTTTTCAATTCCAAGCATAATTTCAAGAAAGATTCACGAGTGTAAAAGTTCCAGGTTGTAATACTCCTTGCTTTTCGTAATAAATTTCAGTTGATGGGAAGTTTCCGGCCTAAGAAACCGGACCGACAGCGTGGAGTTCTTTTGGAGTTCTTTAAAAAAAAGCAAAATCATCTCCGTACAGGCCATGAAGGCCCTTGGAGGGGTGGAAGGTGAAGGCTTCCACTATCCGTAACCTCGGCACTTGATGGGGTAGAGTGGTTAGTTCTACGCCCGGCCGCCTTTGCCCCCAGGAATTAACCTGGTACTCAATCCTGGTACTCAGGGCCATGTACACCTCCGGAATTGGAAATTTCTATCCCTTCCAATCTTCCCATCCCCACGAGGCCCCCGTTCAGTATAGCAGGTGAGGCTTCCTGGGTGAGATACTGGTCCTCCTCCCAATTGTATTCGAACTCACATCCTTCAGGGCGAAACAAGCATGACTTTACGGCCTTGGCCAGACAGCCCTCGTGGAGTTCTCACTCAAGAAACAATATAGATGACACTGGTCATCGTTTCAAAACTTCTCAACAACATTTATGTCCCTCAGATATCTATCATAAGTAGGAATTTCTTATGGCTTTGCATGAAAGCCTTCTAAATTTTTAAAGTGAAATTGACGTAGTCCGCCTCTGTGGTGTAGTGGTTAGTGTGATTAGCTGCCGTGCGCAGAGGCTCGGGTTCGATTCCCGGCTCTGCCACGAAATTTCGAAAGTGGTACGAGGACTGGAACCGGGCACACTCAGTCTCGGGAGGTCAACTGAGTTGATGGGTTCGATTCCCACCTCAGCCATCCTCGAAGTGGTTTTCTACTTCTCCTCCAGGCAAATGCCTGGATGGTACCTGACTTAACGCCACGCCACTTCCTTCCCTCTTCCTTGCCTATCCCTTCAAATCTTCCCATCCCCCACGAGGCCCCTGTTCAGCATAGCAGGTGAGGTCTCCTGGGCGATGTATTGGTCCTCCTCCCAATTGTATTCGCCCGACCCGAAGTCTCATGCTCCAGGACACTGCCCTTGAGGTGGTAGAGGTGAGATTTCTCGCTGAGTCCGAGGGAAAAACCAACCCTGGATGGTAAACAGATTAAGAAAGAAAGAAAGAAAGAAAGAAAGAAAGAAAGAAAGAAAGAAAGAAAGAAAGAAAGAAAGAAAGAAAGAAGGAAATAGGCCTATCCTTCAGGATCTGGCAAAATTACGCAACGCGAACTATATTAAAGTAGTAGCCATAATTATAGTTGGGTCCAGCTTACTTACTTGGTATGCAATCGGGAAAATAATGGAAAACCATCTTGAGGATAGCAAAAACTAGGATTCAAACCCATAGTACAGTTGCACGGCATGTTCCGCGAAGCCATTTCGCTCGGTCCGTTATATGCACAATGTTTCCTTGCCGTGTAGTTCTATGGATCGACCCCCTAGACAGATGCAAATATGTGAGGACACGGTCGTGCAGTAGTGGCTGTTAAATATTAACAACAATTCTTAAAACTGCAAGGAAAATGTTTTATGTGATTGCTTCGCATCATGATCATAGCAAGGATACCTCCAGTTTCCCGTGCAATCCGAACCACAAGGATTCTTTTAAATTGCAAAAACGTTCACAGGAATTGGCAGAGACTCGAAGCACGAGCACCTCAGTGAGAAGTTACGATGTCAGTGGGCTTATGCGACCTTTTGAATTTTACTCTGAACACATATATATGGTAAAGCCCCATGAAAGGAAACCGTGCGCATTTCTAGAACTAACGGTCTGCTTATTTAGAGAATATAACCCCGATTATATTCCAGGCCCGTTTAACCCTCCTTTAAGTTATGAAACATGGTATTGTGTTGCACCATCCTCTTTTTAGGAGGTCTTGTGGCATGCTTTACACGTCGTTTCCTAATTGTTTCAGAAGATCCCTCACCGAGATGGCTAGCGCCGCTGTTCCAGGAGATCCCTTGACTGCTAAGTAGGTGGTACGTTAGGAGACTTGGATGACCTGGAAAAGGTCTGAAATTTATACCGACATCAGCGTGATAAACCTGACCTGTGTGAATATAGGCATTACCTTATTAAAATATATTTTATATCACAATATGAACGCAACACAATATACCGAACAAGTGACCGCGCGGTTTGGGTCACGTAGCTATCAACATTTTATCGGGTGATAGTGGGTTCGAACCCCACTTCGGCAGCCCTGAAGATGGTTTTCCGTGGTTTTCCATTTTCACACCAGGTAAATGCTGGGGCTGCACCTTAGTGAAGGCCACGATCGCTTCTTTCCCACTTCCAGTATTTTCGTATCCCATCGTCGCCATAAGACTTATCGGCGACGTAAAGAAAATTATAAAATGGAATACAGCACCGCAGGAAGAGTTTAACTTTACCCGTGTAGCCATTGTTCTCTTCGCCTTCTTTAAGGTTAGTAATATACTAAGAAAGTAATGTGTTAAAAATCTTTTGTAAAATATATTTCGGGCCGATGACCTTAGATGTTACGCCCCTTTAAACAACAAGCATCGTCAAAATATATTTTAAAATATTGGCCTATATGTTTTTTTCTCGAGGAATAGTGAATATTTTGGGAGGCTGCATTATGTACTATTAATGATGGTGATGTTATTTTCTTTACGCCCCACTAACTACTTTTACGGTTTTCGGAGATGGCGAGGTGACGGAATTTAGTCTCGCAGGAGTTCTTTTACGAGCCAGTAAATCTACCGACACGAGGCTGACGTATTTGAGCACCGTCAAATACCACCGGACTGAGCCAGGATCGAATCGAACCTGCCAAGTTGGGGTCAGAAGGCCAGTGCCTCAACCGTCTGAGCCACTCAGCCCGGCTGTACTATTTCAAGTGCAGCTTTTTGAATGATACGCATGTAAAAAGAATCTTACAAAAATATTGTATACACACAAATGACCTTTTGATGTGTTTACTGATGCAAAATCTCTACATGATGTGCACCATTCCAACTCAAAAGCCTTAATGATGTAGAAACCTCACATAGTGTGCAACAGCTCAACACAAATGGCTTACCGATGCAGTCATTAATGCACAAACGTACGTTCACACACATTGCAAATAGTACACAAGTTTACATGAAATTCTTGGTTCGAAATAGTTCACACCACCACTTTCCGGCATATTAACTCTTACCCCTGAAAGAAAAAAGGAGAAAACGAAACCCAATGGTGCAAAAAGCTCCGAAGTGCTTTCACCTCCCATGCGACCACTGCTGAGCCCGGAGGCCTGCAGATTACTATGTGTCGTGTCGTCGGCAAGAAGAAGCCTCTCGGCTGTTTTTCTTGACTTTCTTAGACCAGGGCCGCTATCTCATCGCCAGATAGCTCCTCAAGTGTAATCACGTAGGCTAGGCTGAGTAGACCTCGAACCAGCCCTTTAGATCCAGGTAAAACTCCTTGACCTATCCGGGAATCTAAACCCGAGCATCCTGGTAAGACGCGCACACTCTACCCCTACACCACGGGGCCGGCTCATTCTTCCTGAAACATACCACAAGTTTAGTTCGAATGCTGTTACAGCCAAAGTATGAATTAAACGTACTGGAGTTGTTGTTTAAATCCCTGTAAGTCAGAAAAATGAAAGAAGTATTTATATACATAATTTTATCTTTAAAAATCATCCTTAATTTACTGCTAAACAGCCACAGACGCCTCTGGAATAATGTTACAGAGTGTTGTGAGCAATTCGGGTACGGCATTGCAGATTGAATAACTTTCTCCCTTTGCTCGGAACGGCAGTATAACCACCAAGCGATCATGAACACCTGAACTATTTCTCAGGTGAATATTTTGTTAAGCGATAAATGTTGACACTAGATGCAACGAATTTAAGAGTATCTTCATCCATTCTCAAATAATTAATATAAATTTCCATGTCCTCGTACTGCAGTTCTTTAAGAAAACATTGATTGATGTTTTTCTTGTCTCATCTTGGAATTCATGTTTTTACCCATGGGCGCTTCCATTCGTGATCTTGTTCCTACTTTAGTAGAACAAACATTGTAAATATTGGACTAATTCTTACTGGCTAGACTTGTACAGAACTGTCATTCATACTTTTTTCCTGAACTAATATAACATAGTTTGTGGTCCGTGGTGTAGGTTACTATAAACAAATCCCAGTTTGTGAACCATGGGCACCGGCTGAGTGGACTAGTAACTGGTCCTAAAAGTCGGTATTCCAGTTGCTGTTTAATGGTACTGGGCATCTCGGACATATTCTGAGTCCTGCCCGGCCTTGTGCTTAGGGGCTAGTACTGTACAATCCACCGATGGTCACTAACCCCGGAGGGGGTGGGGGGGTCCTCAATGGGACTATATTTAAGTAAAGATAGCATCCTGCTTCACAGAATTTTCACCGAACACGCTCAGAATGTTCTAAGCAAGCCACGGACCTATGGAAGTAACAGAGTCTCACTCCCATCTGACAGGTGAGGAACTCTTCTGTAATGACTTGGCGATCGAAATGGAATTCGATGGGGAGCTATCAATATTAATGGGGCTTATGTCAGAACGAAATTAGAGCTGGCTGAGTCAGCAAAGATGATGCACCTGGATGTGTTAGGAGTTCATGATGTTCGGGTAAGGGGAGATAACGAGGAAGATGTAGGATATTATGGAGTGTACTTGATGGATGTCAAAGAGAGGAGGGCGGAGTGTGGAGTAGGACTGTTAATTAGGAATACTATTGCACGCAATATGGTTTCTGTCAGGCACGTAAGTGAGCGAAGGATGCGGGTAAATTTGGCAGTTGGAGGAATTAGGACGTGAAATGTCTCGATGTATTCACCAGGACGAGGATGAAGTTGATAAGTTTTTTGATTCCTTGAGTGACATCGTGATCAGGGTCAACAAAGAGGATAGGAAAGTGTTAATGGGCAATTTCAGTGGGAGAGTTGCAAATAGAACTGAAGGATACGGAGTGGTGATTGGTAAATGTGGGGAAGATGTGGAAGCTAACAGGAATTGGAAGCGTTTACTGGATTTCTGTGCCAGTATGGGATTAGCATTTACGAATATATTCTTCAACCGTAAGGATATTCACCAATACACAATGGAGGGTAGGGGCACCAGTTCCATAATAGACTATATCTTAACCGACGTTGAATTCAGGAAATTTGTTAAAATTGTGCGGTTTATCCGGGGA
Organism: Anabrus simplex; assembly: GCF_040414725.1. NCBI lineage: Eukaryota > Metazoa > Arthropoda > Insecta > Orthoptera > Tettigoniidae > Anabrus > Anabrus simplex. The sequence goes on from NC_090266.1 coordinate 235,858,607, forward strand.
TTTTTCGATGATACGGACCGCTATATGATCTGTAGAGAATTAAGTATCTTTAAGCCTAGGATAGAGAGAGTGAAATCAGTCTGCAGATGAATAAAGGTAGAAAATCTCCATAACGAGGAAATCGGACAGAAGCACATTGATGTGGACATGATATAGACTTTTGGGCTTATGCCGTGTCAAGAAAATAAGGTGAAATTCTTTACGTTTCGCAGAGAATTTTGCTCTGCGTCATCAGAAGGAAATCTCGACTGTCCACGAGAAAGGCTTATCAAACAATGAACTTTGAATTTAGACGTTATAATAGAAGTGGAAATGGTACGTCCATTCGTCACCAGATGGCTCCTTGGACGCGGTACAGCGGTAGCGTTCGAATCGGAAGCTTACGGAACCATCAGAATCGTCTGAGAGGGTCACATAACATATCAGGTGTACGCAACGTATGACATTGACACAAGCCCGAAATGAAACATCTGGCGATGAGGAACGTACGAATTTGGAAAACACCGAAACGAAATAACAATAGTGAAGAGACAGGGAAGGGAACTACCTACGGTAATCCTTAATGGCTGGCAACCAGGTATTACTTAATTCAATTAAGTAATTCCATTAAATTTTCCTGGTAACGTAGCGAACAACCGAATTTATGGGGAGGAGGACAATTATGTTTGTGAAGTAACACTTGAGGAAGTGCAAAATATGGTAAATAAACTCTATTTTCAGAAATCAGAAGGAATAGACGAAATGAGAACTAAAGTGGTGAAATATAGTGGGAAAGGGGGACTGACTTCCATTTTCTTCTGCCTCAGTCTGTGGCCAAAAATGGTATCTGAAAGGCACGTAAAACTACACAAAATCAAACTTGTAAATTTACGTGACCATTGGTATCGTGATCATAGTCAAGGACACGTCAGTTTTGACGTGGAATCCGAACCAAAGTGATGTGATTTTATTAAAAAAAATCTCACCTCAGTTTGCTGGGATTCGAATCGTACCCGCTTAGATGAGACACTTTTGAATATGTCACTAGACTATCACGATCTCTGAAAGATCCTTTTTCAGCTTACAGAACGCATGATAATCGCATGGCGCTAAGTCCGGACGCCTCAAAACTCAACACCTCACATGGCCCGTCAAACTTTCGAACTGCTTGTGCGATTCAAGTGGGTGGTATGGCGACTTCTACGCATCCGGAATCGAAAATTTGTTTGAGCGTTCTGAGAAATGTTTATAGTCTCTTCGGGACTATGTGGAAAAGTAAACTTAGATTGTATTTTGTCATAGCCGTGTTGCCTATGTGTAGGTGGTTTCATAAATGGCCATAACATGGGAGTGTAACTTAATTTTTGATTCGCTCTCGTACAATGATTTACGCAGACTCTTCCGTACAAGAATCTGCACACATGTAAATTAGGGAAAATACCTAAATTGATCTGTAAATCCAGACCAACTCGCTACGGCAGCGTCTAAAGGTGCATGTTTAAGCTGATGTTTAACTTTCCTGTTCCTTCCAGCAAATAGACATTTGAAAGGAAAAGGATGCATCGAACTGTATTGTTCTATTGTTGTAATAGATAAATACATAGATTTTCCATGTTCTAAACGGAACATAGACCCTACCTTGTGAGAAATATTATGAGGCACACTAAATCGTCTGAAGAGGATTATAGCCTGTCTCTCATCAGGGCATTCTCAACTTCTCGGTTACCCCCTCCTATCGAGTAACTTCGTGAACAACATTTAGAAGTTTCCTTAAGATCCTTCTTGATCATTGTGAACGACAGGATGGAAGCGGAGTTCCCGACATGATGCAGCGGCAACTTTGTGCTTGTTTACATCAATGCCTTCCGTGAGATATGTTCTAGAAGTAACTCCTTAAGTGAAACAGATTTTGTGAACGGATTGATTGAAAGTTAATTAGAGCCCTGAAAATGCTTTGACTGCTACGTAAGTAAGTAACCTTGTGTCCTCATCCCGAGGTGGTGCAGCTCTTTTCAGGCGCACCCCGATTGGAGGTGAGCTGCATGTACCATTTCAACTGGTTCGAGGTCCACTCAGCCTACGTGATTGGAATTGATGAGCTATCTGACGGTGAGATAGCGGCCCCGGTCTAGAAAGCCAAGAATAACAGCCGAGAGGATTCGTTGTGTTGACTACACGACACCTCGTAATCTGCAGGCCTTCGGGATGAGCAGCGGTCGCTTGGTAGGCCAAGGCACTTCAAGGGCTGTAGTACCATGGGGTTTGGGATTATTAATAATGTTACTTGTTTAATGTCCCATTAACGGCTTTTACGGTTTACGGAGATTCCGAGGTACTGGAATTTTGTTCCGCAGGATTACTTGAACTTGCTGGTAAATCTGCCGACACGAGGCGCGCGTATTAAATCACCTTCAAATAAAACTGGTCTGAGTTGCGTTCATCGAACCCTCCAATTGGAGCTTAGGAGGCCAGCGGTCTACCGCCTGAGCTACTCAGCACCCCTCCCCACCCCCCGACCACCGCTTCCACCAAGTATTTTCGCATTTTATTTGTAGACTTATGTCAGTTGGACGAAGGCAACATTTTACTGTAAATATTTTCACATCAGCACCACAACGATCAATGGAGTGGCACAGTCGATTGTTCGTTGAATTTTCCTTCTGTTCTAAGTTAGCCGGTTCGTTCCCAGACGAGGCCCGTAGCAATAACTTAGTATCCTTAGTGGTATCAACTGAATACACTTGAAACACATTATTAATATTATTATTATTATTATTATTATTATTATTATTATTATTATTATTATTATTATTATTATTATTATTATTATTTGCGAATATTCAATAATTTTGTGTAAGTTCTTCACCCCACCCAATCCTCTGATAGGTTATGTCACACGTGGCCATTGATGCCTCAACATATATAGGCCAGACTAATTTCCCGTTTCCATCAGATAGGGCTGCGGTCTAGCATCATGAAGAGAATGGAGGTTATTTTTTATTTTTTTTATTCTCTCTTCAGTTCGTTTGATCACCAACTCCAAGTGCTCTCCGTCGGTTTATTTTCGAAATTGCGTAGAAGAGAAGGACGAAACAACGTTTTAATTTGTTATTAAAATTAAACTTAATTGCTTCCTTTCATGTGGTTTGTGTTGTATGGGCGAGCTGCGTTATGGTACAAATGTACGGACGGCGGACTTCCAAACTCTGTAACAAATAAGCGATATCTAATTATAGAAAGTATTCATTCGTCCAAGGAGGAGGTCTAAACTTTCGAGCCTATCGAATTGCTGTGTAATACCGTATTCTATTAAAAATGCATTCTCTCATTTCAACCAGATTGCATCCCAAAGCCCTACTGTATATGGTCAGTGAATGTATTCTGTTCATTCCATATTAGAAGAGATAAGGTTTGTTCTCCTTGCTCTAAACAACTGAACATCGACATTGCGTTTGTTGATTTGTTTCTTTCTTATTATTATTATTATTTGTATCAATTTAGGAAGGTTCGGCTTGTGCTGGTAACATAATGGGCTGGCTCGGCCTAAGCAAGGAGTCACCCTCTTGATTATGAAACTACATGTACATATATCTACATATATTTACACAGAAATAATTACAACATATACATTTATACAATAAATACAAACAACTTCAGACAACTTCTTACGTCCCCGTTTTGGGAAACTGTTCTTCAGTATTACTGGAACTGCTGCCTGGAACTTCATGCTGTTTGGCGTGAGTCAGAGGAAAAGTCGTTTCTAGGAACTTTCTCACAATGTGACAAGTGCTCAGTAGGGTGGCTTTCTGTAGTTCTACGTATGTGTGATGATGCATGTTTAATGCGGCCAGAGAGCTGTGAAAGCATTTTGGAATAACACCAATACATGATATTACTATTGGAACTGTGGTGACTGATTCTAGTTTCCACAGGCGTTATATTTCTATTGCCAGTTCTGTGTATTTTCATATCTTTGTGGCTATTGTTGTTTGCATATTGGAGGTGTTTGGACAAGCTATTTCTACGAGTATAAGGGATGCGGATCTTTTAGATTTATCGATTAGAATAATATCTGGCCTATTGTTGCTGAGCGTGACATCAGTTATGACTTCTCGGCCCCATAGTAGTTTGTATGAAGAGTTTTCGAGAATGGGTGAAGGTGTATATTTCCAATATGCAGTTGATGACTGAAGAAATCCACATTTTACAGAAAGTTTCAGGTGAATGATTTTTGCTACCTGATCATGTCGGTGCGTATAATCGGTGTTGGCCAAGTGTGGGCAGCCAGAGATGACGTGCTGTATGCTCTCTGTAGTTCTGGAACAGCGGCGGCAGTTGTCTGAGACAACTGTTGGGTCATTCATGATAAATCTACGGTAGTTCCGTGTAGCAATTACTTGATCTTGGATGGCCAGAACAAATCCCTCTGTTTCTGGCAAAAGACCGCAGTAGGTCAGCCAAGCGTGCGACGCAGGTTTGTCGATATGAGGCTGATCCATGGGGGTATTTCCCGTGAAGATGTTTTTGATTTCACATGGCCATAATCATCTCTTTTGTAGGTGGGGTAGAAACAGGCATTTCTGGCGACGACAGATTGAGAGGTGTATAGTTCATATCAGCTCTGCAAACAGCTTGATGAAGACACGATGTATCAGCTCTCGAGTGGAAATATTCTCTTAAACTTGATATCAGATTGCTGTGTAAATTGACAATGGATAAGAAGCCTCTACCACCTTCTGATCTCGGGAGTGTAAGACGTTCGGTTGCAGATTTCGGATGGTGCATATGGTACCGGGTGAGTGAAACTGCTGTTTTCGTTTGTAACTGCTGAAGTTCTGTTTGGGTCCATTTTATTATACCAAAGGAGTATGTGAGCAGTGGTACGGCGTACGTATTGACTGCTTTGGTAAGATGTTTAGCTGTCAGTTTTGATGATAGTACCTTGTTGAGGCGTGTTATATATTGCTGCGTGGCATTTCTCTTGATGTCGGCATGTTTCATACGAGTGCTCTGATGAAAACCGAGGTATTTGTACATTTCTTCTTCCTCCAGCTGTTGTATGGATTCGTCGCTTAAACTAGAAGGTGTCCCTTGTGCTGAGTAGGATCCTCTGATGACAGTTTGGGTTCTGCATTTGTCCAATCCAAACCGCATGCCTATATCTGAAGAAAACGTCTTGGTAATTGAGAAGAGATGTTGGAGATGGTGTTTGGTAGAGGCATACAGCTTAATGTCATCCATATAGAGTAGGTGGCTGATTTTGAATAGCTCTTCTCGCTTATTCTTAATGCTAAATCCATACCCACTTGTGTTCAGTAGGTAGGATAGTGGATTTAATGCCATGCAGAACCATAATGGACTCAGTGAGTCCCCTTGGAAGATCCCTCGTCGTATTGGTATGGGTCTTGTTGCAACACTGCAGTTTCCTAGAGAAACGTGAAGTGAGGTGTTCCAGTCTGTCATTACCGTCATCAGGAAGTGAATGATTGAGGGGTCAACTTTATATAGTTCCAGAACATGTATGAGCCAAGTGTGTGGTACTGAATCAAATGCCTTTTGATAGTCAATGAAGCACGTGTATAGGTTCCTGTATTTATGGTGTGCTTGTTCCAGGACCACAGTGTCGATAATCAGTTGCTCCTTGCACCCCTTGGTATTCTTCTTGCAACCCTTTTGCTCCCCGGCAATGATGTGGTTTTTCTCGCAGTGCTTCAGAATTCTGTTGGCTATTATAGATGTAAATATCTTATATAGAGTAGATAGACATGTTATAGGCCTATACTTCGCTGGATTTTGCAGATTTTCATCCTTTGGTTTCAGCTATGTGATGCCAGTGCACAGGAAAGCTGGGAATGTTGCCGGGTTGTCTAAAAATTTCTGGAAATATTGAGTCAGAAGGAAATGAGTACATGTAAATTTCTTGTAGTAATAATTGTGTATACGATCAATGCCTGGGGCCTTCCAGTTCTGCAGTTTCTTGATGCTCTGCTGTATTTCTCCGATCTCAACAGCCTTGGTTGCCATATGATTCACTTCATTAGTTCTATCTTTCAGTTCATTGATCCAATGGGCTTCCGCATTTTGCTCTATTGGGTTCGACCATACTCCCGAACAATAGCTGTGAATTTTTTCTTCGCTGGGCCTATTTCCATCTTGTGCTGCATCTTGTGTTCTCTCGTTCAGATTGTTGTAGAACTGTTTCTCATTTATTTCGAACATTGCGTTCTGTGATTTTCTCTCTGTGGTGTTTTGGTATCTTTTGAGGCGCTTGGATAATGCGGCCAACTTTTGCTTCATGGATTCGAGGGTTTCTTGTAGTACTGTGCTTCCAGGTTCCTCCAGACTCTGCCTTGAACTGATTTTCAGAATTTGAATAATTTTGTTATTTAGGCGTTTCCCTCTTACTCCATTCTTGTATTGCTGCAGGCGATTCACGTCCTGGCGGATTTGGATGATGCGGTCTTTCAGGTGTTTTGCCCAAGGTGGTTTTCTCAGTTTTTTCTTGACAGACTTATTGTTAGGCAAAATTGGCTTTCCATTGTTCAATCGTACTGCGGCAAGTGCTGCACAGTATATAGCAGTATGTACTTCAGGGAACGTCTGATGCTCTTTCAGATATTCTGGCGAGACTTTCGAATTAAGATCTTCAATGATTTTTCCAAACGTTTTGGATGATTGCTGCCTTGGCAGTATGGGTCGTTGTGTAGGATCGGTACCAGAAAATTCTAGAAGGGCCTTGTTGAATTCAACATGTGTCTTGTCATGGAGGTCAGAGTTATCTGAAAGTATCACTTCGGGAGTACTTGTATGTACTGTTATATCAGTATCAGGTGGACTGTTAACCGTTGAGTCAGACTAGGTACTTCCAAGATGTGGATAGAGTTCTTGTGTTACTTCATGTCTGATTCTACTAAGAACAGGACCCGGGATCAAATTGTTCTTGATGATTGATCTTCGTTGATCTGCAACGCGCTGTTCAGTAACTTTCATTGTTGGGTACTGATTTGTAAAGGCTGCATGTAGTTGTTGCCTATATCCTGCAATTTCAGTTTCAAGACGAGTTATTCGAAGATATGCCCGCATGATAAATTCATTCATATCATTGTTCCATTTAATGCGTTTTTTGGGCTTACTGATACGAGAGGTCGTACTTGGCACAAAAACACTCGCACCAGGTGCGGTATGATAATCAGGTTCTTGTGTTCCGCTGTGATCGTCTTGAGCTACTATAGCTTGTTCGGGTGACCCGATGGGAGGCCAGCAGCTTACGCTCCCACCACCACCGGCTCGCATGCTGTCATCTCTAGCGGTGGCTCCAGAGATGCCCTGGCGTACCCCAGGCAGCGGCATTTTCCGAGGCACAGTTTTAGAACTCTTCATAGTTGATTTTTGCTTTTTATAACCTACAGCCAGGTGATGTGATGTTCAGCCGCTCCATTGGAGACAGACGCTGACCACTTTGCCGCTTGCTGCAAGTCAGACGCAAAGTGGATTTGGGTCGGTTCTTCTACCCTCTCTGCCATTGGGATATATGTCCTTTTCTGCCGTTGAAACCGTTGAACATTTTTCCTGACACCTCAGTTGATTCGCGGGTGCTTATTTGGCGAAGCCTTATTCACACCTGTCCTGCATATCTACAGGAGCTTCCCCTATGAGCCATTGGGACGCACCATGTCGGGGTTGAGGGCCCACACCCCAGTGTCTTACGCAGGGTTATGCCTAGCTCTTACTAAATTCAGAGCTAAACCCCTACGTAAGCTGACTGGGCACGGTTATTATTATTATTATTATTATTATTATTATTATTATTATTATTATTATTATTATTATTATTATTATTATTATCGTGATATTCGTTTCATCTATCCATGGGCTGCGATTGCACCACTTTGTTCACCTTCTCTACTTATTTTCAGTTTCGCCAGTACTTCACAGTTATCTGGCATCTTCCTGCTCATTCATCCGAGATTACTTTATTAGGTCTCTTCAAGTTCTCTTCGGAAAGAACATTCACCTCTACATTTTCGCTCTTAACACATCTGTTTTTTGCAACTTGATCCCATGACGATCTAGATACTGATTACCCTCTTCAACCCATGGAACTTGTCTTTCCGAATGGACAGGCTTTTATTTTTTTTAAATCAAACCTACATTGGCTTGGATTCATATCCCGACCAGATTGGTGAGAATGATGGTTTTCCATTCATCCGAAAGATGGGGTTCTTACTTGCTAACAATTTATGGTTCAATTCCTTTATTTCGTTTGAAATAGAATGTAAATTAATTTGCTGTTGCTTCTTTTCTTTTTGGAATGGGGGTCCAGGTTTTTCCCTAGAAAATGTACTTCTTTCCTTTGTATCTCGAAGAGTTCGTTTCTGGCCGCTGTGTCTGCTGTAGTATATGAGCACTCCAATTTGACCACTGTGCTATAATGTCTGGATTCAGCCTGATAAGAAAGAGATGTGGACTCAAATTGAAAGTTATCTCCAGGTTTGAGGCTCTTGTTTTGGTAACTGCCTCGTTTATGGATTATTATTATTATTATTATTATTATTATTATTATTATTATTATTCCTGGTCTCTTTCCAACTTTTTGAGGTCGTAACTAACGTAGATTAAGCTCAGTTTTACGACCGGATGCTTTTCCTGCTGCCCACCATATGTGGAGATATGTGTTCACAATTACGTGTTTTTGTGTTGATGCTTAGTTTGATGTGTCGTATAATAATAAAGATGTGTATTAATACGAACACAAACATCCAGCCCTGAGTTGAATAAATTAACTAAACACACTTAAAATCCATGGCCCGGCCGGGAATCGATCCCGGGGTCCTCTGTACCGAAGGCCAGAATACTGACCACTCAGCCGAGGAGCTGGACTATTATTATAGCATCTCAGTATGGCATGCCTGCGACCGACTCATTGGCTGGGTGTTCAGCGCTGAGGCGTTTGGCTCAGGGGGTCCCGGGTTAGGTTCCCGGCCGGGTAGGAGATTTTAATCGCTTCGATTAAATTTTCTGGCTCGGAGAATGGTTGTTTGTGTTTGTCCCAACACGTTTCTCTTCATATTCAGACAGCACATTACTAGCACTGAGAAGTATATTGCCATCAAACATACATATTGGATTTACTGTACATTGCTGCTGCTATATCGAATGACATGGAACGACCCTCGTACATTCAATAATGACTTATAGTATCTAAATAGCAGGGCTTCGGAAATGGAGAATACATACCGCTGATATTCTTACGATCCGAACTGTCTAACATTTTAGAATGTTTAAAAATAAAAATTAGATAACGTTCTAAGTGTCCTATTACTGTTCCAAAAGCACGAGAGATCAAGTTGCCACACATTGTTTCGAATAAAACACATGTGTTCTATTGCTCTAATTTATTTCAGGATGACCCAATAACTGCACACACACACGCACACGCACACACACACAAAATTCTATTCAACCATGAATGACCACAGTCGCTAACTGCTGCCTATTTACAAGTCTCTGCCTTCTTTACAGTAGGCCGTCCGGCTCGTTGGTATTACCGGAGACGGCTGGAATCCTTATTGACAGGCCTTTGCCTTTCACTCCTGAAAATCTCAGTCTCTTCACACACACACACAGCCACACGCAGAGGTTCAACACAGGGCTGCTGACCCCCACAACACGCGATGAATTTCCCTTGGTTCGACTCCAGAGAAAGTCCAGTATTTCACACAGCCAAATACAGTGAACTACTTAACACTGCCAATCAAACAGCAAGAGCTCAACAGCGCCAAACAGCAGGACAATACTCATAACGCAGGACCTCAACACTTTGCCAATTACACTCACGAGAGTTGCTCCACACGCTGACTCTACGGCCGTCCACAATCCACGGAAGTATGCACACACTACTCCAAGACAGTACGCAGCTAGTACTGTGCTCAGTATGCGACGATAATCTGATTCTGGTGGGGCACAGACAACAACCAGTGTTTCTACTGTCAAGCTCCAATCGCTCACTGCACGTCGGTAGTCGTACACTACTCCAGTCAGTACTCCATGGCAGTACACATTCCGACACCTTTGGGACGCTAGCGTCAGCCGACGCTGCTGTCGCCTCAGTTATCCACCGAACTCCAATACTAACTGGAGGAACACCCACCATAGACTTGAACCTCCAACATTACTACCGACCCTCGTTCGCAGCGGCCTTGTATTTCTATATCGATGATTGGTTACTAGAATGATCAGGGCTCGGCTAGAGACGGAACATTCTCGTTGTAGCTCCCAGAAAGCGCGTGGGGAAACCAGACGGAGAACAACAAAGGGATAGCCTGTTCATGTCCTCAGGCTGGGAGGTCACAGTTGACTCAATAGTTCCTTCCAATAAGTACTGAAGGGGCCTACGACAGGCCTGGCACGTAACATTCTCAAAGATTCAGTATGCTAAGATTCGGAAACAACTCGGTTAGGAATAGAATAACCTTAGCCCCATTAATCCTTTGGAAAATGGAGAAATTCAGAAGGAAGGTTGTGACCTACTTTTGTGACTAACAGAAAATATTGAAAAATATATGCATTCCCTTTTTTAAAGTAAATCTTGGCTATTGTTACCAATGCATCTCATAATCATTTCTGAAGTAATTTACCGTATCTAAAAAGGGTGCAATAGGTTATTACAGATTTTTCACCCCTCTCTTCCCTGCCTCCGTCAATATTCTTAAAACTCACCACAACGAATTTATCCTGAAGTATTTTCAATTCTCAGTCTGGCTCCTCCTTCTATACAAGTCTCCTGTGCATGTTTTTTAAAATGTTAGTTAACTTGTACCGTACATATTTGTCGTAAAGAACTTGCATGACTCTCTCATTACTGTACCTATGCATGTAATTAGTTAAAATATTCGCTACACGATTATCACCAATTATCATCATATGAAAATATATCCTACAGAGTGCTTAAGGAAGAACAACATTATTTCAAAAACTAAGCTCCGAGACGGGAAAGTAGGTTCATTTCATCGACTTCGAATACTATGGAAGTATTGAAGATTTTTCGATCGAAATTTGAGTCCGCCAGTTTGTTTGGGGGGGGGGGATATGAAACATTTGAACTTTTGGAATTTTTCCTTGAGTTACAGTCTAATAGCTATCAGATTGGGGCTCCTGAATTGAATCACCACACCTCTCCAGGACGCCAGTGGTTAGTACACCGCTGAGATACAACTGCAAGCCTCATTTAAAGAACATGCAGAATGTAATCATCTTCTTCTTCTTCTTCCTTGTGGCCTTTTCCCAATTATCTGGGGTCAGCACTTTGTATGGATTTGTCCCAGATTTACAGCCGGATGATCTTCCTGACGCCAGACGTATATGGAGGAATGTATTCACTATTGCGTGTTCTTGTGGTGGTTTGTAATGTGGTGTTTTATTTATACGAAAGTGTGTATTGAGAAGAATGAAAATCCCTCAACACCCGAGCTAGAGAGCCATGGTTATAATCTCCGACAGGACCAGGGATCGAACCTGGAGCCCTTTGAACTGATGACCATCACACTCACCATTCCGCTAACGAGCCAGACAATTTCCAAGGAAGGAATATATATAGTATTCAAAAAGCAAAGCCATCTCCGTACAGGCCATGAAGGCCTTGGAGAGGTGGAAGGTAAAGGCTTCCAATACCCGTAACCTCGGCACTTGGTGGGATTGAGTGTTTAGCTCTACGCCCGGCCGCCTTTGCCTCTAGGAATTAACCTTGTACTCATTTTTTGTGTAGGATGTGTGAACATCAGAGTCACGTGCACCTCTGGATGTGGAAAACTGGTTTCTTAAATTTTCGACTTCCTGACGGGGAATCGAACCCTCGTCTTTCCAGCTGAAACGAACACGCCTTTAACGTCTCGGTCACAATAGGTGAAATTATGTTGTACGGAAGTGAATGAAGTGAAGTTAAGAGAAGTCCCTATTACATAAAGCCAGAAGGTTAACTGACCGACTCACTCACTGACAGTAATGTTTATCCACTTCCAGATGAGCTAGGAACTTGAAATTCGGCAATCTGATAGCTATTAGGCTGTAACCCAAGGAAAAATTCCAAAACGTTCAAATTCTTCGTATTTTGACTCACCCCCCAAACAAAATATTAGACTCAAGTTTCAGGTGTGTTAGGAAATTAAAATTTGACAAAATTATAGCTGTTACCCTATAACGGAGAAATTATAAAAAACTTCTAATGTGTAACTTTTACCTCCCCCCCCCCCAAAAAAAATTTCGAAATATTGAGGCAATTTTCATGCCGGTGCAGGCCTTCCTTTCGAGGTATTTTGTGCCTAAACTGTAATTTCTATCAAAAATGGAAAACACTTTTGGTCCGTGGAATGCAGAGACCTACAACTTTGGTCCTATGACTTTTTGTCGTATCTCGACTCCTTCTACCGTAGATTGAACTTCATTTTCCGATTTTGGTTCAATTTTATTTCTTTTCCGTATATTTTTTCACTGCTGGAAACACTTACATTACAGGTAGGATCACGAAATTCAGCAGGCCACTTGCCGCGTCGATTGGTCATACGCAAACCGACTTTCATTATTATAGCTGCCATGAAGGTATGAGTAAACGGAAGGAATATGTGGAAGCACTACTCAAATTTCAACCTAATCTAAGTTTCTAAAGAAATCTAAAGTGTAGCCGAAGGTGATACGACAAAACGTCAAGGAAAAAAATACAGATCGTTTCGTGGCCAATACGCCTCCCAAGTTTCAAAATTGTACCTGTCTGCGAAGTTGGCAAAATATCTTTTCAACTTGTGAACTGAGTACGGAATTTGACGTAGATCGAAATATTCACCTCTGTGCATGTTATTAATACCCGAGATAGCCAAAATGTCTTATGAAAGAAGATGTAGGGCACTAATGAACGTGTGCACTATGTAGCGCGCTCATTGCCTCGCTCTATCCCTATTATAAAAAGACAGAAGGCTAATTGACTGACTCAATCACTGACATTCATGTTTACCCAGTTCCAGAGGATTAAATGCGGCCAGTATCCAGTAATCGGGAGATAGTAGGTTCGAACCCCACTGTCGGCAGCCCTGAAAATGGTTTTCCGTGGTTTCCCATTTTCACACCAGGGAAATGCTGCGGCTGTACCTTAATTAAGGCCACGACCGCTTCCCTCCCATTCCTAGCCCTTTCCTGTCCCATCGTCGCCGTAAGACCTATCTGTGTCGGTGCGACGTAAAAAACAACTAGCAAAAAAACTTCCAGATGAGCTAGGAACTTGAAATTCGGCAATCCGAGAGCTGTTAGGCTGTAACCGAAGGAAAAATTCCAGAAAGTTCATATTTTTGATATTTAGCCCCCGCCACTATCAAAATATAGGACTCAAATGTCGGGTGTGCTAGAAAATTGAAATTTGGCAAAATTATACATGTTACCCTGTAACCGACGGAGACATTCTAAAAGTTCCAATGTTAAAACCAAAAATATCGAAATACTGAGGCAATTTCCATGCCGGTGCAGACCTACTTTTCGAGGTATTTTGTGCCTAAACTGTAATTCCTATAAAAAATGGATAGCACTTTTGGTCCCTGAAAGGAAGAGATATATTGCTTCGGTCCCATGACATTTTGTCGTATCTCGACTCCTTCTACCTTATATTGAAATTCATTTTCCGATTTTAGGTCAATTTCGTTATATCACTGCTTGAAGCACTTATAAGACAGGTAGGAACACAAATTTCAGCAGGCCCCTTGTTATTTCCATTGGCAAACCGACTTTCATTATTCTTGCCGCTATGTAGCTTTGGGAAATCAGAAGGGGTATGTGGAAACACCACTCAAATTTCAGCCTTATATATGTTTCTAAAACAATCTAAGGTAAAGCCGACGGTGATACGACAAAACGTCAAAGAACCAAAATTACAGACCGCTTCGTGGTCGATAATCCTGCCAAGTTTCGAGACTAGCTGTCTGGTAAGTTGGCGAAATAATTTCTCAACTTGTGACCAATGTACGAAATTTGACCTAAATCGAAATAGTTACCTATATGTATGCCATAAATAGCGAGATACGATAAAATATCTTAGGACTAAAAATATTGTTACTAAAAGGACCGTCTGATGCCGCAATCCGTTTGTCGATACGCCCAACCGTTCCTCCACAGTAAATTTCCAAATGAAGGTCTGCACTTATAAACGTGCACATCTTCAACGCTTACCTATGTTATATAAAACCGTATGACTGACTGACTAACATTAAAGATTGACCACTTCCAGATCAGGTAGAAACTTGAAATTATTTTGTCAATGTAATAGCTGTTATGCTGTAACCAATGGGAAAGTTCCAAAAGTTCAATTTTTTGTTATTTTTACTTCCCTTCCCCTAAACTAAATGGGGGACTATATGTTGCAATGCGCCAGAAAATTTAGTACAGTTATAGCTCTTGACCTGCAACCGACGGAGAAATTCCAAAAAGTTCGAATGTTAAAATCTTTACCTAAAAATTATCGAAAAATGGAGGCAATTTTCATGACGGTGCAGACCATCGTTTCGAGGTATTTTGTGGCTGGAGTGTAAGTCGTATCGCCAATTTGACAAGATATTCGGAACCGATCATGAAGTGATCTAAAACTTCAGTCCCGTTACTTTTAGTCGTATATTGATCCCTCATACCTTAGATAGACCTGCATTTCCAGGTTTTACGTCAATTTTGTACATTTTTCAGAATTAATTTTACTGTTTTACACACTTATAAGATCGATAACGTCTTGAAAACTTCGGCAGGCTCATTGGAACATCTGTGGGTCATATGTGAGCAGAATGCATGATTCTATCACCGTGTAGGAATGGAAAACCGAAAGGCATATATGCTCACTGTACTCCTAATCTAAAATTCTAAACCAGTCTACGATGTACCCGATGCAGATACGACAAAATCAAAGAACTAAAATGTATAACGTTTCAACCCACGATACACCTACAAAGTTTTTCATCTTGTGTGAATCGTACGCGATTTGCACCAAGTCGAAAAGTTTACCTCTATCTTTGCTATAAATCGTGAATATACTGTACATGAAAATATTATAGGACCAAATATGTACGCGAATAAATGGGTCGTCCGGTGGAGCAATCCCTTTCTCGTAGCGACGTACCGGTTTGTCACAGTAATTTTCCAAATGACCACTTGTAATATAGAGGAATTGGGGGTTTTGGGGGCGGAGACCCCAACGAGCGAAAGCATGTTCTGATATAAAAGCCAAAGGCGGATATTCATGGCTAGTGAAATTACGTTATCTTCAATGTTGCGTTGTCAGTATGTGTGCTGCACAACTGGCTTTTAGTTGAGTGTCAACGGCACGCTGGCCACCGACGTCTTGGAGAAGTGTGGCAATTAAACTGATGAGCCCTATGGCACATTAGTGCGAAACGCTGGTAATTTAACAATTGAAAAATCTTGTTGGAGGTCTTTAATACTTACACAAACAGCATAACTTTTTAGGTAAAGTCTGTATTTGAATTTAATCTTGAAATTCTTCAATACGTTTTGGTTGTGCTTCTGATTATAATGTTTATAACAGGGTAAAAATAGTGATGAGAATTGCTCAAAGTCTCACAAACTACGTCTCTCTACTCTCTCCCTCGCCGTTGTTGCATACAGGGAGTAACTTCATCATTTCACCAACGAGACGTTAACTGGAACGTAAGTTATTAATGGCGTAAGAGCCTCATTAGTGCAAGAGTAGCTGAACTCTTTGTGGCACGAATTACATGGTAGTGATACGGGTCTTTTTTTTTTTTTTGCTAGGGGCTTTACGTCGCGCCGACACAGATAGGTCTTATGGCGACGATGGGATAGGAAATGCCTAGGAGTTGGAAGGAAGCGGCCGTGGCCTTAATTAAGGTACAGCCCCAGCATTTGCCTGGTGTGAAAATGGGAAACCACGGAAAACCATTCTCAGGGCTGCCGATAGTGGGATTCGAACCTACTATCTCCCGGATGCAAGCTCACAGCCGCGCGCCTTTACGCGCACGGCCAACTCGCCCGGTGATACGGGTCTAAAAGGAAGTAAATATATACACCATGAAAAATTTTCAGCTTGTGCAATTAATGTTAACCCCTACATTTCCCCTCTAAAATGTCGTGTTCACATCAAACTAGGTTCACAAACTAGAGATGTTCTCTCCTTCGCGAGAAAGCATTTCCCAGCAGGCTCACGTTTAAGTAGACTCGAGAATATAAAAAGGTAGATGACTCCGCGATACGCGTCATTAAGCTGTAACCTTGCATTCGGGAAGTGATGAGTTCAGACCCCAACGTTTGCAACCACGAAAGTGGTATACCTCGGTTTCCCATTTTCACGTAATGTATCACGTTCCTTTTTGTTGGGAGTTTAAGTTCGAGCGTTTTCGGCGACGGAAGAATGGGGAAAGGCTAGGATTGGGGTCTGGTGTGAAGATGGGAAACCACGGATAACCACCTTCAAGGCTGTCGACCCTGGTATTCTATCACGTTTTTTACGTCGGACTTCAGGCAACAGCAAGCAGATAATAATAGGATTAATAATGATATTGATTTTACGTCTCACCAACTACATTCACGGATTTTGGAAACACCAGCACAAGCATTTGAGCACCTTAAATTACCACCCCACAGACTCGGGGTCGAGCCCACGAAGTTGGACTCGGAAGACCTTCTGATCCACTCAGCGCGGCAGACGTAGAAGGCGTGTACTGTAAATTATTAGAAAAAGGCAAATATTTCAAGGAAGTGGTCAAAGAGATGGGCTTGAATTCCATTTTCTGTCATACTTAAGTGCCTTTTCTTTATTGTTTATTTCGATTTCAGTAGAATTCCTTCTGTTAACAATTTTTCTTTGTGATTAAAAGTTAATAGAAATTCTGTGCTGACACACATAATTCTTTCCTCCTGTATAGAAAGTCATCAAAGCCAAAAGGCTTGGTTACAAGTCCTCTTTTTCCAGTAGGCTATAATGCTACTTTTTCCAGTAGGCTATAATGCTACTTTACCGCTTACTCTAACCTTTTATGAGTTTCGCAGATCATTTTGACTATAAATTTAATTTATAGTAAAACTTATTATGATACAAATGGAATATATAAACAATTTTATGAACTAATGTGTAGCTTGGGTGATACTCGTCACCCTCAGATCTTGAAAAGAGCATTATGCGTTTTAATTAATATTGATTACCTGTCAATAACAGTATATCCGTTTTGTGGAACTGATGATTAATTTTAGGATGCAAAAACATCGGCCTTATTAAATTAGTTCTAAGGCAACATAGGGGTGGGAGATAAACATACACCTTCTAGGGTAAATAAATAAATAAATAAATAAATAAATAAATAAATTCTTTATTTTTACGATATTCAACTGAATCTTCATATGTGCGGAAAATTTTTTAATTATATTTTATTGCAATTTAATCAGATTTATTGCTCATTTAAACCAACTCCAGCCTTCCATATCTACATTTTTCCCTTATTTCCTCAAAAATATGTTTTTTAAACCATTTTCATCGTAACTTGTACAATTTTCAAGTTAATTGCATGAAAGTTCGCATGAATGTCTTTCCTAGTGCTGTCCATAACCTGAACCTGAATCTTTAGCCCATCTTTAACTAGAATCTTGTTGTAAGCTTTTTTCTGATAAAAATTTGTAAAATGATTTTGTCTTCCTCTTGCAGTGAAAATATTTTGGCTATGTACAGTAGGTACAGGTTGTTAATATGACTATTAATATTAGAACGAAAATGAAATTAAGTCAGCATATTAAAAATCTTGGGAGTACTTTTGAAAGCGATAATTTGGTGTAAATTATACAAGATAAAATCTGAAGATATAACATTCAAAAATTTTAAAAACAGATAATACACTTTTCTATAAATAGAAGAGAAAGTTTCAAATATTATGTACACTGAATTCCATTGCGCTAGTGTTTATATGGTTGAGAGGAATACAATGTGAAAAATGTTCTAATTTTCAGTGGTGGAAGATGTGTATACCTCCTTAAAAGGGAAAACTATAACATATAGGGGATAAAAACAACAGAATTTGTGCCACTGGAGGAATGAAAGATGTAGCAGTATATTGTGAAGTCCAGCTGGCCTATTGATGATGAATAAACTACGAATTCCCTTTTATAACTTATAACTGACAAACACATTTCCATAAAGAATAGCACCAAAACATTTACTTCAAAATTATTGGGATTTAATGAAGTGAAGATAAAGTGATAATCATGGTTTACTCTATCTCTGGCTTTAATAGCTCAGGCTTATCTTTTGCGTGTGAATGTTGAGTTACAGTAGTTGATGATGATACGAGGATTTTGCTATGATTCCACGAGAGTTACACTCATACGGAAATCAAAGGATTCATGTACCATTTGGTGCGAAGTTTGCCAGCTGCTTGAGAGGATCCTTTACTGTCTCATTTCCCCTTGCTAGGCACCTCGTGTGACTACGAGCACAAGAAAGACCAATTTGCCTGAATTATGTCACAATCACTGCTAGCCACAGTCGTGGTTAGCCCTTGCGCAGCTTCTTGTTAAATGATAATGCTGTTAAATGTAACGTCACAACTAAGTTACAGCTTAATAGTCGAGTGTTAAGAGTCCATCGAGAGTAACATGAAGAGCAAGAGCTCGGAATGTTCCTGGACGGACCCCAACCTGTCTGGTTCGATCCTGGCTCAGTCCGCTGGTAATTGAAGGTGCTCAAATACGTCAGCCTCGTGTTGGTAGATTTGCTGGCACGTAAAAGAACTCCTGCGTGGCTAAATTCCGTCATCTCGGCGTCTCCGAAAGCCGAAAAAGTAGTTAGTGCGACGTGAAAACAAATATTATTATTATTATTATTATTATTATTATTATTATTATTATTATTATTATTATTATTATTATTTCAATTGCTTTCTCCCAGAAACAGTAGTAGTAGCTTTCCTCCAGTGGTTTAAACGATGCACTAACTCGGACAAATTTTTGTGACGGCAGGGTAGGAGAGGGATAGGTCAAGGAAAGTAGCTAGCAGTATTATTATTATTATTATTATTATTATTATTATTATTATTATTATTATTATTATTATTATTATTATTGTGTGGCTATTGCTTGCCTACTGCAGCACTTGTGAGGCGAAGTTTGTGACGAGGGCAGGTGCATCTGGCGTGTGTAGGAAACTGCGCTTTAATATGCTGTCGGGTAGTGTTCTATGTGGTGTGTTTATGGGGTAAAGTACCTCATGGGGATCACTGTAAGTACTTAGTGGTTAATAGAACGAAAGAGCATCATTGGGGTAATCACATAAACAGGTTTTTAAATAAAGGTTACATAGCTCTTCACATGGTTATGAACGGGTTGTGGTAAGGTTGAAAAGGGGATGCCATATAAGTAAATGTTAAGACTACAATTAGAGTATGGTTCCAATGTATGGGACTCTCACCAGGTTTACTTGATTCGAGAACTCGAAAAAATCTAAAGAAAAGCAGCATAATTCATTTTTTGACACTTGCGGTTTCGATCCTCTAGGGTTTTTTTTTTGCTAGGGGCTTTACGTCGCACCAACACAGATAGGTCTTATGGCGACGATGGGATAGGAAAGGCCTAGGAGTTGGAAGGAAGCGGCCGTGGCCTTAATTAAGGTACAGCCCCACCATTTTCCTGGTGTGAAAATGGGAAAACACGGAAAACCATCTTCAGCGCTGCCGATAGTGGGATTCGAGCCTACTATCCCCCGGATGCAAGCTCACAGCCACGCGCCTCTACGCGCACGGCCAACTCGCCCGGTCCTCTAGGTTTTTGATAATATATTGAGTTAATAAGATATTTTCTACACCCTGTACACAATTCAGAACAGTATAGCATATATTAAAATAAGAAATTTGGCCTAAATAGTGGGAAAATAGGTTTTCAAATCATTTGATTTTCTAGAGATCTTGAAAATTGGCCGGTAGTACTGGTCAGACAGGAAATCGTTCATTGACATCTTCATCTCAGACTTGAGGAAATATTAATCGGATCCCAAAATAGTTATCTACAACCTCCGGCAATATAGGGTTCGTGAAAAAGTATTTTCTTAAAACAGAGATTGTATGTTCATCAAAACTCTCTCCACACAATATGCAGTTGGTTTCTTCGTTAATGACTTTTACCGATGTTGAGAGACCTTGGAAATTACGAGTTTTTGGACATTTAGTATATGCATGAACTCACAATAGATCTTTTTTCAACTACATTTTTGTCTTGTTGAGTCTGTGTGGCAGATTCAGTGCCTCAACGAAATCGAATCCAAACGTCAAGAATGCTTTTATGTTTAGAGGCCTGAGCGTGCCATCGAACACTTTGATGTGAGCCATCATTAAATTGCCCCTCATAAGTGCCGATAAATATACTATTAACGATATTTCTCATTTTTGTAGTATTTGAATTCCTTCTCAATTTTTCATTTCTGAAAATCTGTCCTGCAAAGTACTCTATGGAAAGTTAGAAAGTTGACTTGCTTCCCTGACACTCAGTTTTGCTAACAAGTACTATTGAGAGCCTCTTTCATGCATTCTTATAAACAATACTCCTTTATGTTCACGTTGCAGATGAGTTTCAGCATATTTTATAGAAGTGATGCAGTCTGCAGGGCATAGAATAAACTATTGTACTCTCTGGGCATTCCGGACGTGCATTCTGAATATGAAATTACCACCGTAATATATTTTAAACTGAAATTTTCTGAACAGCGCAATTCACAATCCACGTAACACATTCAATGCAATAGACTTCCAATTCTTACCTGAGGCAGGAGGGCGCGCACGTAGAAATACAATAAACTGCTTAACGCATGGGCGGTTCGAGATATACACTCACAATTCCTGCCTTGGCAAATGTATGGAGGGGTGTTTCAGCGGAACTCGGTAATATGCTGTTACATTGTGGCATTTCCGTGAAATAACAAGTGTACAGTACCAGAATATGTCAGGCCCTACAGGACACTCCCCTAGAGTTACGGAAATGTTGCAAACTTTGGGCTGAGAAGACTTGGGAGTAAGGAGACGTGCTGATGGACAAAGCGGGATGATTCGAGCTGTCAGTGGAGGGAAGGCGTCGAATGACATTAGCAGACTAATAAGTCTGAGTGGTGTGTTTATAAAGAGTAAAAGTCATTATTTGAAGATAAAGTTGGAATCAAGAGTACAAACTGGGAACACATTCGTTTATAGAAAGAAGAGTAAGGAATTGGAAAAATTTACCAAGGGAGCTGTTAAATACATTTTCAGCATGTTTGAAATTATTTAAGAAACTAACAGTTACCCGCGGCTTTGCTCGTGTGGATTTCGTAATTTTTTTAAAGTAATCGTTCCTTAGTACAGTACTAAGACATTATCTGAAAATCCGTAAGGTATAACAACTCACTGAAAAAGTGAGTTTTATTCACCCTAGAAACTCTTTGCAAACCAAGTTTGTGGTATTGCCTTTTGGGGCTAAGATGACTATGCGACATAGAACTGTACATGTGAGAAACAGTCTTCTCTCAAGTTGAATAAAATCCATGTTTCTTTATTTTTAAAAGAGATTCCAAATACCTTAATCCACGTCTGTAACATCTTCAATTTTTGAGATGTTAAGTATCCTCATAAAAATTAATTCAACTCATTTCTCATTTCTTTTCACCACCGTTAAGTGCCCTTTTCGAAAATAAAAAATGTTCCTTTGTTATTTAAGGACTTCCCAAATACCAAGTTCTACGTCTGTAACATATTAAGTTTTTGACATATACTGTAGATATACCGGTACTGAATTTAAAACTTCACACGCTTTTACAATTCTTTTCTCCCCCTTAAATGGATTATCTGAAAAAGGTGTTTCTTTATCTTTAAAAGATATCCCAAATACCAGTTTTCACGTCTGTAACATATTCAGTTTTCTTGATGTAATTATCCTCATAAAAATAATTCAGCTTCTCCTTCACTGCTTTCCACAATAAATACGTGTATCTTTATTTTTAAAGGAGATTCACAATACCAACGTTCACGTCTGTAACATCTTCAATTTCTGAGATATAAGTATCCTCATAAACAGAATTCATCTCCTTTACTTATTTTCATCCCCCCTTTAAGTCGAATTTCCGAAAACAGGTAAATAGTGTTTATTTTTAAAGATGATTCCAAATACCAATTTTAACGTCTGTACCATCTCCAGACTTTTTAGATATAGGTATCCTGATACAAATAATCCATCGAATAATTCAATTTTTTCAACCCCTAAGTAATTGTCCGAATACAAAAGAATACGTGTTTATTTATTTTAGAGGATATTCTTAATACCAAATAAATAAGTACCTCCATAAAAAGAATCCACCCCTCTACACCGCCAAGTTGATTTCCCCCCATACATCTTTAGTTTTTGAGATATAAGTACCCTCATACAAAGAACTCAACTAATTTTTCACTTCATACACCCCCATTAAGTCTATTTTCCGAAAACAAAAGATTATGTGTTCCTTTATTTGGGATCTTAATTCAAATAAAAAATTTTACGTCTGTAACATCTTCAATTTTTGAGCTATTTCTCATAAAAACAATTCAACTCATTTATCACCGCCCGCCCTCCCCCTCCTCCCCAAGATGATTTCCCACTTAAATGTGTGTTTATTTTAAAAGTAGATTCCCTGTACCAATTTTCACGTCTATAATATTTTCTTGGAGATATAAGTATCCTCATACAAAGAATTCAACTAATATTTCAATTCATTCACACCCCCCCCCCCACCCGAATTGTTTTACCAAAAAAAGAACACTTCGTCACTTTGAGGGATTGCATATAAAAATTTTCATGTCTGTAACATCTTCGGTTTTTGGGGTATAAGTATCCCCCAAAAAATAATTCAATGCCTCTTTCACCCATCTCACCTCCAAGTTGATTCTCCCCCAAAAGTATGTGTTCCTTTATTTTATAAAGGAGGTTCCAAATACCAATTTCCAAGTCTGTAATATCTTCAGTTTTTGAGATATAAGTATCACCAGAAAAATAATTCAATTTTTTCATTTCCTCTCACCCTCTTAAGTGGATTTTCCGAATACAAAAAGTACATACTTCTTTATTTTTAAATTGAGATTCCAAATACCAATTTTCACGTCTACAACTTTATTTTTTAGACATAAAACTCCTCATACAAATAATTCAACTAATTTTTCAAATTTTTACATCCCCCCCGTGTGGATTTTCCAAGAAAAAAAGTACGTGCTTCTTTATTTATGAGGGAGCTTCAAAATATCAAATATCACGACTGTTAAATCTTCAGTTTTGAGATACATGTATCGTCATATAAAAGAATTCAATTCCTTCTCCAACACCTCCCTTAGTTGATGCCCGCGACGAATACGTGTTTCTTTACTTTGAAAGATTCCATATACAAATTTTCATATATGTGACATCTCCCGTTTTTTAGGTATAAGTATCCCCATAAAAATAATGCAATGCCTTTTTCACCCCTCTCCCTCTCAAATTGATTCCCCCCAAAATGTTGTTCCTTTATTTTTAAAAGGAGGTTCCAAATACCAGCTTCCAAGTCTGTAACATCTTCAGTTTTTGAGATATATATATATCACCGGAAAACTAATTCAAATTTTGACTTCTTTCCACCCCTTAATTGGATTTTCGGAAACAAAAGAATACATGTTTCTTTATCTTTAAAGGAAATTCCAAATTCCAATTTTCACAACTGCACTGTCTTTAGTTTTTGAGATATTAATATCCTCATACAAACAATTCAACT
Source organism: Anabrus simplex (assembly GCF_040414725.1). Lineage (NCBI taxonomy): Eukaryota > Metazoa > Arthropoda > Insecta > Orthoptera > Tettigoniidae > Anabrus > Anabrus simplex. The sequence continues at coordinate 235,882,359 of NC_090266.1, forward strand.
AATTATTCAAATCATTCACCCCCACCTAGAATGGATTTTCTGAAAACAAAGAATTTCGTATTTCTTTATTTATAAAGCAGACTCCAAATATCAATTTTCACCTGTGTAACATCTTCAGTTTTTTAGATATCACTAACTTAATAAAAATAATTCAACCCCATTTTCAGTCCCTTTTACCACCACTTAACTTGTTTCTCCGAAAACAAAAAAATACATGCATACTTTTAAAAGATAAATAACAATGTCCACGTCTGTAACATGTTAAATTTATGAGATGTTCTGTAGATATTCTCATTTAAATTAACCCCCATTTGCCAGTTCCCCTTAAGTGGAATTTCCGAAAATAAACTATTCATGATTCTTTACTTTTACAGGAGATTCCAAATGCCAGCTTTCACGTCTGTAACAATTTATGTTTCTGAAATACACTGTAGATATAATATTTTTAAACATATGTCCCCTTTGTCACTCCTTTCACTCCCCATTAATTGGATTTTCCAAAAACAAAAAAAAACGTATTTCTTTATCTTTAAAGGAGATTCCAAATATCGATTTTCATGTCTTTAACATCTTCAGTTTTTGAGATTTAAGTATCCTCATAAAAGGTATTCAGTATCCAGTATTCAGGAGATAGTAGGTTCGAACCCCACTGTCGGCAGCCCTGAAAATGGTTTTCCGTGGTTTCTCATTTTCACACCAGGCAAATGCTGGGGCTGTACCTTAATTAAGGCCACGGCAGCTTCCTTCCCACTCCTAGCCCTTTCCTGTCCCATCGTCGCCATAAGACCTATATGTGTCGGTGCGACGAAAAGCAACTACCAAAAAAAAAATGTATTCAACCCATTTTTAATCATTTTTCACCCGAAAGAAAAAAAATACGTGTTTCTTTGTTTTTAAAGGAAATTCTAAATGCCAATTTTACGTCTGTAAACTTTTAAGTTCTTGAGATGTAGATATGCTCATTTGAACAATTCACCCCCCCCCCCTTTCCTCCCTTAGAGACGGAATATCGAAAAATCCTCCCTTAATGAGCTCCTACATTCTAATATGAATGAATCCTCAAAATGTAATTTCGTTACCTCTTTACTGCTTGGCGATGATGAATCAGCCAGTCAGTCAGTCAGTCAGTCTGGACATGTTATTTTATATATAGATAGATGTCTAGGTAAACAACTGGTAGGGATTATGCCACCTGGGCGACTGCCCTAAACATATATCACTGGTGATTTATTGACTGATGATGAGTTGCAGGGATTTTGGGAAGATCAAAAATTCTCAGTCCTTGAGCCAAGGGAATTAAACGTTTAACATTAAAATCCCTCGACCTGGTCGGGAACCGAAACTCAGGCGCCAAGGACCCAAGGCTATGACGGTGACCAACCATAATGCCAGTCATCACCCTCGTTGACCTTCAGGTAGAGATTCATATATAAACTGTACTAGGAACGCACAGTACATGCCGTATTTATTAAGAGCGATATCGTATAATTATCACGAGCGCCGAGAACTCCAAGTTCGTTGTGTTTACATCTGCCAGGACGAGGCAGCGAGCGAGCGAGCGAACAGCTGTGTGCGACGTAGATGCAGGTGCAAGGCAGACTAGCCCGCCCAGCTCGTCAGCCTACCTTGTGGCGAGAACTGGATGCATCTGGAATCCATGAGACATGCATTCGAGAATTTTCGATTCAGAAATTTACAAAACTTTTTAATAATGGTCGTATCTTCATAAGAGATACGCCATTATGTAGCCGATCACAAGATCTTGTCTGTTGTCAGATCTCAAGAAAATCCATCGAGGGTTATTCCGGTAAATCAACTTTGAAATAATCACGTTATCATATGATGTTTAGGCCTTGACATTTTAAAAGATGGGGCTATTCAGCGATAGACAGACATTCTTCGGCAAGGGCTGTGCTGGTCAGACCCTGTTTTATTCTGTCCATCGGAGGGTAAAGTCAAGTGACGACGTGGTGATTGTAAAACGCGACTTGAAAATTCTCACGCCGAGATTTGAACTTAAAGTAATTCTCGAACCGAGGAACTTAATCTTTCCTCGATCAAAAAACCAAATGAAGTGTTTAACTAATTTCGTTGATGTGCAAGTGTTAGAACATTATTCAATATTTCAGTAACGGTGATATTTGAAAGTGTTTGAGATGTCTCATTGATATAACACAAATGTTTGCATATTTCTTGCCATTCAACACTTAACTGCTCCTTAACTAATGATGAACTTTGAGTACGAAAGACTGTACCAACCGTGCTATTAAATACGAGTGACTTAAAATGATAGTCCATTATGGTGTTAATCTTAACTGGATTCGAACTGATTTCTGCACATAATTGTATATAATTGCTTCTAAATATTCTTCAGTGACTTTGTTATTTTATGAGACCCTATGTGCTATGAGTAACTGACTAGTTATTATTTTATTTCATCGCTATTAGCAGTGTCACACAGATAAACTCTTTTAATAGCTCTTTTTTATGTGTCAATTGCGACAGTATTGTTTCTACGTTGTGGCAAATAACCACAGACAGTATATAGCAAGTGAAGTGTGTTTAGTTTCATCGTTTTCAGTGGTAAATAACAATAAACTGTGTTCCACCCTTATTCAATTTTTTGGTAACATTTTCGTTTCTTAAATCAATGCTATCCGCATTATCAGCTTTAACATTTTGAAGTGACAGTGATTTCTGTCTGCAAGTGTCATGTGAAGTTTACTGGAATATTCCAAACACCGTGTTGTCTGCCTATATAAATTAAATGCAGTACTTCGCAAATTTTGGTGACAAGTAATTGTGAACTTGTCGGGGGACTGTACGGCCGTGGACACTCGTACAAAGCTAAACCACGAGTGATTACCCCGCATCAAGATCGCCGTAGACCTCCGAGAAATTAGAGACCTTCAGGTACAAAGTATGGGTTCGATTCCATAGTGGCGAGTGAACTTGGAAGCACGAGTCCAATTCCATGGTGACGAGAGGATACTGGAGTACGAGCACAACCTTATGGTGACGAGAGGACCCTGGAAAATAAGTTGCCTGGAGAACCATTCTGGAAGGGGATTCGTGAGATGGCGGTTGACTGTACTTTTTCTTTTCTAGTTGCTTTACGTCGCACCGACACAGATTGGTCTTATGGCGACGATGGGACAGGAAAGGGCTAGGAGTGGGAAGGAAGCGGCCGTGGCCTTAATTAAGGTACAGCCCCAGCATTTGCCTGTGTGAAAATGGGAAACCACGGAAAAACATCTTCAGGGCTGCCGACAGTGGGGTTCGAACCTACTGTCTCCCGAATATTGGATACTGGCCGCACTTAGGCGACTGCAGCTATCGAGCTCGATTTTTGACTGTACCATGTTGATATGAATTTCAAAGTTGCCAAAATGTTGAATAAGCCAAGAGTTCAAAGTACATCCTCACTTATTGTAGATAGAACCTGTCCTCCTGTACCTGTTCCTGTACTTGTACATGTTCCTGCATAGGGAGCGCTTTGAGGCCTTTAATTCATGCCCTTTGCAAATAACAAGTTAGTACGGGCTATATTTTACTGGTACAATACATTCGACCTTCATCAAATATGTAATGAGCGACTTGACTACGCGGTTCATGTCGCGTTGCTGTGAACTTGCATTTCGGAGATGGTGGGTTCGAATCCCACCGTTGGTAGCCCAGAAGCTTGTTTTCCATTGTTTCCCATTTTCACAGCAGACAAATATTGGGGCTGCACCTAACTTAACGCCATAGTTGCTACCCTTCTCTTTTTTTTTGCTATTTGCTTTACGTCGCACCGACACAGATAGGTCTTATGGTGACGATGGGACAGGAAAGGCCTAGGGATGGGAAGGAAGCGGCCGTGGCCTTAATTAAGGTACAGCCCCAGCATTTGCCTGGTGTGAAAATGGGAAACCACGGAAAACCATCTTCAGGGCTGCCGACAGTGGGGTTCGAACCCACTATCTCCCGGATGCGAGCTCACAGCTGCGCGCTCTTAACCTCACGGCCAACTCGCCCGGTTCTTCTAACCCTAGGCCTTTTCTCATACTTGCGTCGCTGAAATCATCGATGCGTTAGTGCGACATTAAACAAAATAGTAGATACTGGACTATCACCTGGGAAATTTATAACGCAACATCTAGTTTGTTACTTGTATTGCAGTCGAATGGAATTACACCCCCCCTTTCGTGAATGTTTTTAGACGAGATTAACTCTTAATGTGGTCTTTCATCACCAGTATTCGACCTGCCGGGGAGATGAAAAGGAAACTTAGTACAGCGGATAAAAATTTTAAAATTTATATGGGTTCCCGATTATAATCAACCTCGCAAGAAGAGTTCTAAGGGACCACAGCCATCTACATATTCCAATATTGATGGTGAACATGCGAAAGGACAAAGAGAGGGGGAATATTGTGCGGGTCATAAAAACTTGTGCCATGTAGCAATTTCTCATAACAGAGACTCGGCGGTAGAAAGTGACAATTTAGTTTTATTTTCAGGACAAGCCCCATCGTAATTGGCAAGAATATTGATTAAAACTGACCTGATATGGACAAACAGTGTAATTGCTTTTCCCCATGCATGTTCCGGCTGAATGAGCTGAGTTGAGGGCCGTCATAGCCAGTTGATAATAATTAGTTCGCTCACTCAGCACCTCGGCAGTTTATTGGCTTTTAGCTGAGCGATGTGTTTTAAACTGGTGTGGAGTAGTTCATGCACAGTTTGAGCATCCCTGTTAGCAGTGACGCCGAGCAATCTAAAATAATAATAATAATAATAATAATAATAATAATAATAATAATAATAATAATAATAATAATAATAATAATAACAATAAGGGTAGTTTTCACATCGCTCCTCCCACAACAAAGTAGATTCGTGGGAGTGAATTTTGTCGCAAATGTGTGTTCGTCCCTGTTTTACGGCCGGATACCCTCTCTTCCCGCTCAGTTTGACCTGTCGCCGCGAATCTTACTCCAGTTTCAGAGACTTTAATAGGGCACACTTTGGCTCATGCAACGTCATTGAGATCTGTTTTAAAATCTCATCTTCGGCCATCCTCGAACAGGTTTTCCTTGGACGCTGGGTCACGAAAGGGCTAGGAATGGGAAGGTAGTAACCGTGACCTTACTTGAGAAATAGCTCCGACAATTGATTTTTGGTGTAGGCTGAGTGAACCTCAGGGCTATGTGTACTTCCGGAACCGGAAATCTCGTTTCTTAAATTTTCGACTTTCTAGCGGGGAATCGAAGCCACGTGCCGATCATTCCGTTACTATATCGGCTAGCTAGCCTAATTTGGTGTATTTTTCTGGAGTGAGTAGTAAAGTGGAACAATATATGAGAAGAAAACTGTTGTGTTTTTGCAAAGCGTATTGTACCGTACCCAGGGGTGAATACCCTCTAGGACGATGCCTCCATTCCTGTATGAACATCCGACTAACCCAGGGTTGGGCAGAGAGTGGGTTGGTCGTCATTGGGTCAGGCTAAAAGTCGGAAGTTCTACACTTAAATATAAGTAAAGGACAGGAAAATGGAGGTATAACTCGAATGAGAAGCAATAATATGGGGTGATGAGTTTATTCATAAATATCCCCGAATCATACCACTCGAAAATCATATAATAAAATGTCATTACAAAAATCTCAAAATTAAAGAAATAACTGGACATTAACAACGTTAATTGTTCAAAGAAACAAAATTAAAATGAAGTATCAAGCACAACATTGAATACTTGCATACTTTCAGAAATAATCTTCTTCTTATTGTCCATTGTTCATGTTATATGACAACTTATGTACGCATATACTGATACGTATTTATCTCAGATGGAGAGACACTTGAAAATATCGCATTGATACGGGTTTGCAATTTAATTTAGAGTCGTCGCAAGATAAAGGAAAATTACGCTATAAAAAGTTACGATGAAAAGAAAAACTAAGATAAAAGAAAAATTAAGACGCAATGGGACATGATATGAATTATCAAAAATACTAGTGGCATTTCCCTACGCTATATTTACAATGAACAAAAATAAGCAAAACATCACATCTATTTACATCGGATAAAGAGGATTCTATGTGAATCGCGGTTCGCCACAAAGGATCTAGTGAGAACTAGATTGACCATCAATATACTTAGCACTCGGGCTGTTCCCCATTAAACAAAAAGACAACATATTCAAACAACATGAAACATCATCAAACACCATCCTGTAAGGGAAAAACATATAATTATCCAATCAATATTCATTGGAAAGCAATGGGCAACATTGCCTTCTTCTGCTGCATTTGCGCACTCAACAGTGCGATCATCCGTCATGTATTTCCTGGTGTGCTGTGAGCTAAAAGGAAATGTTGGAACTCAACACTGTACTAAGGTCCGCCAAGATTGTAACTCGGAAATACCATCTCATTCACGCCGTCTAAGAAAACACGGCCAATATATCAGCTTGCAATGACATAACATCTTCCGTCGGCTACACGGAAACTCACGTATAATCGTATTCCTTCCTAGCATGCTTCGACAATTTAACACACATCAGACTCATTGGTCTGGAATCAATTCCGTCAATTTTGATAACTAATATTCTCTCAGAAGACAATAGCAGGTACATATACACTGCACATTATTCTTTCACTTATCAGGCATGCAATCGGCCTGACACTTTATAACTCCGCATGCATTATAACTTCTCATGTCTCTTACAAATCACATCAGCCTTCTACATTATGAGACCCGGTTTGTTTCCTGTGCAAATCATTGGGCAAAAACAGATTCCAACCTAAATTCGAAGATCCTATTCTTTCAACGTTGTTATGCAGCTCCTTACGTACAGCTTCTGAAATACCATGCGTCATGCAATTAACTGTTACTGTCTCCCTAAATGACCAAAATAAAATAACGTAGCAAGTGGTTAACTTTGAAAATTGGAGGAACTTGTCAATCTAATCCTCCCAGCACTAATATACAAAGAAACAGCGGGATAATACTAAACTAAATTATCATGCATAAATGAACAACAAAATAATCCTAACAAATCTCTCATTATCCCAACTATCTAGTCATAAATCAAAATAAAAATAAAGAGAACATGCATTCCTCTTTTATCCGTATATACAACAATATAAAAGTGAAACAAACACATGCCGTCAGGCTTACTTTACGTTAAATAAAATCCCTATTCTAAACTGCACATTCCATAATTAACACATGCGCCTTATCTTGGACGACTCTCTGGATACATGGCAGCAGCTCACATCTCTGCCTTGCTGGGTGTCTACTCCATGTTGATCACTGCTTCAACACGTAGAAATACACGTCCTTCTTCCATAGACGAAGCCATCTTCTTGCTGAAAGTTATTGAACACTGCAACACAGAAGGCTTTGGATGAATATATCATATATCTTCACCGCTCAATTCTGCACGTGCCGAACACCCCTTTTGTGGTTACAAACTCAGCCAACACACTGACACATAAATACACTGGAAATTTTACACTTGAGGGTATATGTACACAGTTTTTGAGAGCGGCACGCGGTACGAATCGAGAGTTCCTCGCGAAACGCGACCGACACGAAAATAAGAGACAATGGAACGTCTCTCCTGCACTTTCTACACTGCGGCTAATTATCACCGTCTATATATTGGTAGTGAACTTTGCGATAATATTGTACCGGGCGGTACACCTCCACTCCGCTAATTTAAAATGTGCGCCAGTTGAAACTCCTCTGCTGGAGGAAGTCTGAACTTTATCTACGCTATTAATTCTCTACCTTCTCAGAAGATGTCACCACGTGGAAAATTTTGAGTTTTTGAACTGTGTCATTTTTTATGTGGTTTTGTTTCACTTGAAGTAAGAAGTGTGAACTTTCTCTTCTAGAGGACACTACTGAAGATCAACAATAGTGCAACCTAGTGCGGAGTCAAAGAACTATTTTGTTGGAGAAATTTTTATTTCAAAATTTTGTTCTTTGTTAAATTTCTTTCTGTTATTGTTTAAGTTGGCTGTATACCCCTCTCTTTCCCCTTGTTTTGCATTTGACCAATCCCGAATTTCTGGTATTAATTTCTGACCAATCATAGGTATCTTCCCCCAACTTGAATATGTTTCTATACCCTAGCCAATAAAAAGTTTGTGGGAGGGTGTTTTTATTCCCCTAACGCCTAGAACCTTCCGCGAGAGGATATAAACTGCTGATTTTAGGGTCTCCGGGCCACTTCTGTTCCATCTTTCAGTGTATAAAGTTCATAGCAGGAGGCGGGAAGCGCCTCTTTCCTCGGCAGCGGTCAGCAATAAGGTAATGGCCGATTAATAAATTCTTTCTTTGCTAGCTCAGCAGTTTAACTCTCGGGGCGGGTGCGAAGCGTTCCTCCATGTAACCTTTTCCTAAAATATAACGATCGTTTCTTCTATTCTCTTTTAAGCTGCATATCGGGATAGAGAGTGCTTAACCCTCTCGAGCTCCCACTCACATCGTCTTGAGGTGAACTTATTTTTCTCAACCAATTCTTCCGTAATGTAATGTAAATTGTTATTAAGTCACCTCTGTAGTATGGGATTAGCCCTTGTATTAACGGCCTAGTGCCAAGTAGGTCTTAAGCAAAGTGTATTAGGAGTGCAAGTTCGCCTCCTCTCAAATGGTATTTTAGAGGTCATGTATTAACCTTCTTGTCATTTAACAGACCTCAGTAGGTTGGGTATTTTACCCCTGTGTATATGTCCTTTGAGGACAGCTTAAAGGTGGAGTTCGGAGTGGCCTATGATAGGCTTGTATTTTAGGGGGAAGTTGCCCTTTCTTGAAAATTGTGTTTCTGCCTCAAGGAGGCTTTTGGGTGTAATTGGAAGCAAATGTTTCTGGCATGTATGGGGGTTTTCGGCCCCTTTGTTGTATGGTGTTCATTGTAAGGTTGGGCTCATTGCTCAAGAATTATGTTTCTGACTTTTGAAGCCCCATGTAAATGTATTTTTCAATCGTGTTTCGGCTACTAATTACCTGTTCTATTTGTTGTTATCTAATTTTGAAAAGAAAATATAACCTTGTTAAATTTTAAAATTAATTTCACTTTAGTAGCTTGAGACCTATTCACCACCCAGCACCTTCTTTCATGCATAACTACCACAAAAACACGGTAACAAGTGGTAGCAGAGCGTGGTTGAATGGGTCTCAATTTAGCCCCTTTTGACGGCTACACATTGTTTTGATCCGATCTCTAACCATTTTCTCAGTTGCTGGAATTTTTTGACTTTTTCAAAATTGTTCTGTCATCATGCCAGGCCCTCGCGATGTTCTCCATCTTAATTATTTGCGCAAAGAGGAGTTGATCTATGAATTAACTATCAGAAATGTGCAATCTGGAGGCACGGTTGCAGTAGACACTAACAAGCTTAGAGAGTCCCTAGATTTGCCCATTTCCATCCCCAATTTGGGAGAGAAAGAAATTGATGACTCTCTTTCCACGATCGTCGAGAATATTACTGGGCTAGCTTCTGTAGTTAGTTTTTTTGATGAAAATGATCCGTCTCCTAATCAAATTAAGCGTGTGCAAGGCAGGCTATATCATTTTTCGAATAGGGTTAACGATCTGTTGTCTCTAAAACTGAATGACGTTCAGAGGAAGGAAGCTAGTAAGCTCCTGGAAAAGATTTCCGAATTATCTAGTAAGGTCACTCAATTGTTGACTGGGGAAGTTCCTCCCAAATCTGATCAACCCACCATAGTGAATGCAGGTAGTGAGGAAGCGCCTCCCAAGGGAGAAGTTAATAGGATAACCGTTGCTGCTCAAACTATCCCTGCCCCATTGGACAACGAATCTGAACGTCGTGCATCATTGAGTAACATCCGTTCTGAATTAACTTCCTTGCCATTGAAACCTTTACCTACTATGTCACCTGGGTTTAGCAGCTTGCCTCATCCATTGGCAATGTTGCTCAGAGGTATTTCTAAGTTTTCTGTTAATACCACCAGTGATGTAATTTCATTTTTAAGATTTCTAGTTGAATTTCAGGATCATGCCCTTGTGTTTTCTCTTTCTCCATGTCAAATTTTGCAAATTATTTATCCGTATGCTATTGGTATTCTCTCAGATAAAATCGTAAGAGCCATTGCCGAGCAATCATCTATTGAGGATTTCCATGCCCATTTGCTAGCTAATTTCATCCCGGCTAGGGCCAGGTCCTCCCTTATTCAGAAGTACTATTATCGTGTACAGCGCTTGGATGAAAACTTGGCTGATTTCATACAGGACATTAAGTTTTACACTAGGGTGTTTGCCCTTCATTTTCCTGAAGATCAGATTGTACAGGCTATTGTCGAGGGAATTTCACCTCACTATAGGTCATATTTGTGTTTCGCGGCATGCCCGCAAAGTTTCTCTGAACTTGAAGCATTGGCCGTCTCAGCGGAAGGAGTTAGATACGCCGATTCCTTGCGTGTCGCGAAAGAACCCCCGCCTTCCTTTAGTAACACTCGGCCTCCACCTCGCCGACCAGTCAATCCCCGTAAATGTTACGCTTGCGGGTCGCCTGACCATCTGCGCAACAAGTGTCCACTGATCAAGTCAAGTGGGACAAGGAATGGAGCCGGGTCATCACAAGGCTGTTTTAAGTGTGGGGCCTTCTCACATATCGCCAATAATTGCCCAAACTCAAATAGCACCCCCTCCTGCTCAACTTCTGGTGCAAATTCCACCTATGCCAATAATAAAAAGTGACTAGTGCCTTCGGCTGAGTCGTATAATCCACCTTCCCGAGACTCAGCCCCGGGTAAACAGGTTGTAACTTCAGGGAACGAGCAATTTTCAAATTCATCTTTTGAAGGTCCCAAAGAGTGTCTTAGGATTGCGGCGGATTCCCCCGCACCTGTTCCTTTTCTTAAGATTGAGCTAAACAACGAGCCTATAACAGCTCTCTTAGATTCAGGAAGTGTTTGTTCGATTATTTCGGCTGAATGGTATTCTAAATTGAAAACGGTTTGTAAACTTCCTGACTATGTCTCTTCTCCTGTTCAATACGTATCTGCTAATTCATCTCCATTAGAAATTCTCGGTTCCTTATATGTCAAAATTCGTATTTTTCAATTCACATGGAAAGTTAAATTGTTTGTGGCCAAGCATTTGTCTTGCCCCATTATATTGGGAGCGGACTTTATTTCTCACACTGGTCTTGTGCTCGATCTTCAGAGTAGGTCTTGCACTTTCAAATTTGCCTCTAATTGTAATATCCCTCTATTAAAGTGTAATTCTGCATCATGTTCTTCTATTTCGCCTACCCAGGATGAGATGTTGTTAGACCTTAGACATCTACCTGAGGAGCAGGCTGATAGTATTCGCAAACTGTGTCAGTCGTTTCCCGAGGTGTTCTCTGATACTCTTGGTGTTACTGACCTTATTGAATACAAAATTGAGGTCACGGATTCGATTCCTGTCCGTTTTCCACCATATAGGCTATCTCCACCTAAAATGAAGGCTCTGAAAGAAATCATCGATCAGATGTTGAAGGACGGTATTATTAGGCCCTCTAAGTCAGCGTATTCTTCGCCTATTTTGTTGGTCCCGAAACCCCAAGGAGGCTTCAGGCCTGTCATTGATTACAGGGCTCTCAATCGGAAGGTGGTGTTACAATCTGTGCCCCTTCCCGACCTTCATTCTTGCTTTTCATGGTTTCGTAAGGCCAAGTTCTTTACTATCTTGGACTTGAATCAGGCCTATAATCAAATTCCCCTTGCTGAAGAGTCTAAACATCTTACAGCGTTTGCCACGGACTGGAATTTATACGAATACAACCGCGTGCCTTTCGGGCTCCCCACCGGAGCAGCTGTACTCACTAGGCTACTAGATAGGGTCTTCTCCGACATCAAATTTGAGTACTTATATCACTACTTGGATGATGTCGTCGTATTTTCAGAGACTTTTGAAGAACATCTAGATCATCTGCGAGAAGTTCTCGATCGCCTTCGTAAGGCTGGGTTAACTGTTAAGTTGTCCAAGGTTGCCTTCGCTAAGCCCTCTATGTCCTTCCTAGGGCATATTGTGTCACCTGATGGTGTTGCAGTCGATCATTCTAGAACACAGGCCATCCGTGATTTCAAACCTCCCAAGGACATTAAAGGTATCGCCAGGTTCATTGGTATGGTGAATTTCTTCAGGAAGTTTATTCCTAACTTCGCTAATAGAGCGGCGCCCTTAAACCTTCTTCGTAGGAAAGGCATCAAATTCGAGTGGGGACCTTCTCAACAAGCCGCTTTTGAAGACCTTAAATTAGCACTTTGTAATGCCCCTGTACTTGCTATGCCTGATTTCTCGAAGAAATTCATCGTCCAAACCGACGCGTCGTCGTCAGCGGTAGCTGCAGTCCTTCTTCAAGAGACTGAACTAGGGAGGCGCCCCATCGCCTATGCGTCTAGGACATTGTCGGCTCAAGAAGCCAAGTATTCCATCTATGAGCTCGAAGGTTTGGCCGTCTTATTCGCCTTAGAGAAGTTCCGTCTCTATCTGGAACATGTCAAATTCGACCTGGAGACAGATAATCAAGCCCTAAGCTGGGTCTTAGGTAGACCGCGTCGTACTGGTCGTGTAGCCCGTTGCGCCATCCGTATTTCTGCCTTCCAATTTGATGTTAGACATATCAGAGGTACCGAAAATGTTGTTGCTGATGGACTCAGCCGTATGTTTTCTAACGACGTCGAGACCCAAGAACCGGTCGACAGTTCATCACCTCCCGAGTCCATACTATCTGATGTTAATGCCATCTTAACGGATGCCCCCATGCTCTTTAGGGATATCGAGAAATACCAACGTGAAGATCCGACGCTGGCTCCCATAATGGAAACCCTTTCTTCTGGGGAACATGTTGTCCCTTATGTTCTGAGGAATGGGGTTCTATGTTGCCCTTCGAGGCATGATAAGATGATGAAAATTGTTGTTCCAGCGGTTCTTGTACCTATGATCTTCAAGTATTATCATGAGACCCCATTAGGAGGGCATCTTGGTATCTTTAAAACTCGTGAAAAGATTCGTGATATGTTCATCTGGAAAGGTATGGACGGTGAAATCCGTGAACTAGTAAAGGCTTGTAAATCCTGTTTGCTTAGTAAACCGACCATGTCCACCAAGGTAGGCCTCTTGTCTTCTCAGCAAGCGTCGCGCCCCATGGAACGCCTGTATATTGATTATGTAGGACCATTCCCCCAGTCAAAGGGTAATGCCAACAAGTTCATCCTTGTATGTGTAGATGGTTTTACCAGATTTTCCTGGTTATTTCCGACTAAGCTGGCTACCGCTCAGTCTACCATTACTTGCTTAAATTCTACTTTTGCTTCTTTTGGTCCGTGCCAATATATTGTATCTGATAATGCTAAGGCTTTTACATCTAATTTATTTCGTAAATTCTGTTTTGACTTATCCATCTCTCATGTAACTACTTCTGCTTATTACCCTCAACCATCTCTGGCTGAACGGGTTAACCGTAATCTCAGGTCAGCACTTATTGCCTATCATCATGAAGATCCTTCCAGGTGGGACACGTCCCTGCATTGGATAGCTTTTGCTTTGAATTCGGCGGTTCATGAATCTCACAAGTTTACTCCAGCTTCTTTGATGTTCAAGTTTGTTCCCAACACGCCGCTCTCTAACCTCTGGTCTCTGAGCGACATTCTACCCGAGACAATAGATCCGGACAACATTAAAGATCTTTGGAAGAAGGCTAAAGCCAATCTTAAAGTGTCTCATGAAAAGGTTAGGGAAAAGTATGATCGTGGACGGAGACCCACCACTTTGAAGGTAGGTGACCAGGTGATGGTCAAGAATTTTGTTCCCGCGGGCAAGCTTGCCCCCAGATTTCATGGGCCATGCATCATTCTCGATTTTCTTACGCCGGTTACATTGTTAATAAGCAATCCAGCCACCGAGAGGATATTTAGGGTTCACCTGTCCCAGGTGAAACCGGTGTAAATTTTGTTTCAACTTGCTTCATATAATTTGATAGGAATATGATGGTTATAATTTTTTTTTTTTTGAGTTCCACTCTTAAGGCATTCTGCTCCTTCTATTTTATTTTATATGTAAGCATTTCTTGTAAACCTCCCCCGATTGTTAAACTGCCATCCTGTCCTTGCCACGGCCATTACCACGCTCCCGTCTCCTGCTCCACCTTACACAGTGGCTGGCTTAGATGAAATGCCATGGATATCTACACGCCGCTGGTCCCTCAATCTCTCTACATGCCTGTGCCCTCAAAAGAAACATGATGGTCCAACACAATTCTGCCGCCTAGCTTTAATGTTTCAGTGCCCCCGCAGCCGCGCGGCGCTGTGCCGCGGCTGGGTTCGAGGACGGGCCCCTTCGGCCCCAGCGAGGACGACATGTGCACGGCGAGCCGGAGCTCTCCTCCCGGCCAAGGCTGATGTGCGGCGCACGACCTGCTACTTGCCCGCAGCCTGTATATGTTCACCGCGGGCGCGGCGTGTTTCAACACCTCTGCTCCCCTCATAGTGCGGGCGAGCGGTATCTCAGGGTACTTGAGGGGTCCGAGCGGCCTCCTTTGGACGCAAGCTGCAACGGCCGGTCTGGCCATCCAACTTCATCAACATCAACTACATGGACAGTTACGATAAGCAATGACTACACTTGGGAATTCAACAGCAATATTTGGTGGACATTGCAAAATTTTTCATCACTTTTAAGTATTAAAAGTTTATCCTCAGAATTCTACTTCTACAAACTTAAAAACTATTCTTCATCTGCAACAACAAAATTTTGAAACTAAATCAAACCAAATTAAGAAAACCTTATAAATATTTTTTTTTGGCAATTAATCTCCATATCTACATCAAAACTTGGACCTTGTTTTCAAACAATTTCATGTGTCACCCCGGGAGGAACTTTTGGGGGGGGGAGGTGTGTACCGGGCGGTACACCTCCACTCCGCTAATTTAAAATGTGCGCCAGTTGAAACTCCTCTGCTGGAGGAAGTCTGAACTTTATCTACTCTATTAATTCTCTACCTTCTCAGAAGATGTCACCACGTGGAAAATTTTGAGTTTTTGAACTGTGTCATTTTTTATGTGGTTTTGTTTCACTTGAAGTAAGAAGTGTGAACTTTCTCTTCTAGAGGACACTACTGAAGATCAACAATAGTGCAACCTAGTGCGGAGTCAAAGAACTATTTTGTTGGAGAAATTTTTATTTCAAAAGTTTGTTCTTTGTTAAATTTCTTTCTGTTATTGTTTAAGTTGGCTGTATACCCCTCTCTTTCCCCTTGTTTTGCATTTGACCAATCCCGAATTTCTGGTATTAATTTCTGACCAATCATAGGTATCTTCCCCCAACTTGAATATGTTTCTATACCCTAGCCAATAAAAAGTTTGTGGGAGGGTGTTTTTATTCCCCTAACGCCTAGAACCTTCCGCGAGAGGATATAAACTGCTGATTTTAGGGTCTCCGGGCCACTTCTGTTCCATCTTTCAGTGTATAAAGTTCATAGCAGGAGGCGGGAAGCGCCTCTTTCCTCGGCAGCGGCCAGCAATAAGGTAATGGCCGATTAATAAATTCTTTCTTTGCTAGCTCAGCAGTTTAACTCTCGGGGCGGGTGCGAAGCGTTCCTCCATGTAACCTTTTCCTAAAATGTAACGATCGTTTCTTCTATTCTCTTTTAAGCTGCATATCGGGATAGAGAGTGCTTAACCCTCTCGAGCTCCCACTCACATCGTCTTGAGGTGAACTTATTTTTCTCAACCAATTCTTCCGTAATGTAATGTAAATTGTTATTAAGTCACCTCTGTAGTATGGGATTAGCCCTTGTATTAACGGCCTAGTGCCAAGTAGGTCTTAAGCAAAGTGTATTAGGAGTGCAAGTTCGCCTCCTCTCAAATGGTATTTTAGAGGTCATGTATTAACCTTCTTGTCATTTAACAGACCTCAGTAGGTTGGGTATTTTACCCCTGTGTATATGTCCTTTGAGGACAGCTTAAAGGTGGAGTTCGGAGTGGCCTATGATAGGCTTGTATTTTAGGGGGAAGTTGCCCTTTCTTGAAAATTGTGTTTCTGCCTCAAGGAGGCTTTTGGGTGTAATTGGAAGCAAATGTTTCTGGCATGTATGGGGGTTTTCGGCCCCTTTGTTGTATGGTGTTCATTGTAAGGTTGGGCTCATTGCTCAAGAATTATGTTTCTGACTTTTGAAGCCCCATGTAAATGTATTTTTCAATCGTGTTTCGGCTACTAAGTACCTGTTCTATTTGTTGTTATCTAATTTTGAAAAGAAAATATAACCTTGTTAAATTTTAAAATTAATTTCACTTTAGTAGCTTGAGACCTATTCACCACCCAGCACCTTCTTTCATGCATAACTACCACAAAAACACGGTAACAAATATAATCTGCAATTAACTCTGCATCAGTTACTTTATTCCACTGAACGACTGAAACACTGTTTATGGGTCTTATTAACCATACTCTGTTAATGATATCTTCACGTGGCAACTTTTAAGTACAATTCTCGGAGCACATCGAACAACGTCCACCTCACGTCAGTATCCACGATCACAGTTACACTTCTACACTGTTCAAACTGCCCAATCAGAGTGACGCTCTCCAGAGCTTGTGGTGCTAAGGAAGCGTAGGTAACGCCGTTGCAACTATGGGATTCCCGCTTGTCTAGACAAACCACCAATCAGAATGCTCGCCATTTATAATGACACAATATCAATTATAACATATCAATAAAACACAGTTCAGATTATATCAAATCTCTTCCTATAATTTTTATACCGTATTCCTGATTATATTTTACTTATAGACCCGTGGAAATCCGCCAAATAACAGAATTTATCTCAAGCAACTGTACACGTTGGTCAACCTGTGATTAGGACTTCGCGCGATGTAGACTCCATATTTGCCACATCCTCACGTTCTCATTGGCTGAATATATCGCTTGGTCAGCACTTTGTACACGTGCCGAGATGTGCCAACTCCTAGTGACGCTAAGCCATTCTCACGGTCCCCAGGAAGTATTGGGCAATATCCAGCGGCTTGATGGCTCCATAAACTTCCGGTCTCAGCTATCCTGCGATTCTTTACTTTACCATATATGACTGCAATTCATATCAATAAAATTTACATATTTTGTCAAATAATAATCCGAGTATCTCTTATGGGCCGACAGGATAAGGCTCAGTATCATATCGAAATTCTCCTGAAGTTGATTGAAAATAGCAATAACTACGTCGTATTGTTGGCTTCCGGCACGTTATGTAACTTCTGCGGGTTTGAACTCCACCACCTTGGCATATCCATAAATCTCTAGGAACTGAAGGAGCATAAAACTATAAACAAGACTTCTGGAAAATTCATTTGGTGCGCCAAAGTAGGTTTCCTTATCAAATATTTGTTATATGTTATTGCTTGAATGCAAGCGTGAATCACTAGCCTGAAAACTGTTCAGCAGGAACGAAATTCAGTGGTTTTGAAATCAGTCTTGTCAGTCGTCGATAACCGCGATTGTTGCAATGACACGAAGTTACTTATTTACATCCTACGCATTCCATTATGTACAGAAGCTAAAGAAAAAGAGAACGCATGGTATTGTACAAGCTCCTCGCGGATACACTTTTTTCTTAACATTTGAACCTAGAGATATTATGTTTGTATCGGGTATTCACAGGGTTTGTATCTACAATAGATCGCACCGAGCTGTGAGCTTCCATTCAGGAGAAAATGTGTTCGAACCCCACTGTTGGCAGGGCTGAAGATGGTTTTCCGTAGTTTCCCAATTTCACACCAGTCAAATTCTGGGGCTGTACCTTAATTTATTTATTTCATACCACCAACAGAGGTGTTTCTCCAATTGCAGGTGGCTTAGTCATTATGCATTAATTATTAAAAATAACAATTGTTAGAAAGAACGTAATATCTAAAAATAAAAATATACAACATTATTAACAAGTAGAGTAGCAAACGGAATTTACAGCACATTAATACTTTTTCAAGTTTGAATATACTTACTGTAATATCTAAAAATTAATTTAAAAAGTAGACTTTTTCAGGTTCGAAGTGGACTTATGACCTAAAATACTTAATATCTAAAAAGGAATTAAAAATTAGAAAAACAGAAACATAAAATAAATTAGGAATTAGGATCTACAAAAGAAATAACTCCAATCTTAGGCTGATACCAGTTAAAGAAACTGAGGCTACGGCCGATTCCTTCCCATTCCTACTCCTTTCCTATGCCATCATCGCCATAAGACGGTCGGTGCGACGTAAAACAAATTGTATTGAGTTTTGCCACTGTTGCAGCCCATGAGCTATATAGTAATGATTTTATTGGTTTTACTGTCACTAACCATTTTTCCCCCCGGCTGAGTGGCTCAGACGGTTGAGACGCTGGCCTTCTGACCCGAACTTAGTAAGTTTGTTCCTGGTCTCGTGTCAGTACGCTTACTGGCACGTAAAAGAACTCCTGTGGAACTAAATTCCGGCACGTCGGCATCTCCGAAAACTTTAAAAGTAGTTAGTGGGACATAAAGTAATTATTATTATTATTATCATTATTATTATTATTATTATGATTATTATTATTATTATTATTATTATTATTATTATTATTATTATTATTATTATTATTCCTTTGCTGGCGTGACCTAGTGTTTACAGTGCACTAAGTCTTCTGGTATGGGCTAGAGCAATTTTGTTACTTTCATTGATCTGTCTCTGTCTTATCCTTGTCTTTGACAAAATGAAAGTGACTGAGGTATGAGCAATGCTAGTAATGCCAATCCTTATGCAGCCGGTCCATGCTATGAGTGGTGTAAAAATGTTGCTCATAGGGTCGATTGGTTCATGCATTTCAGTGGGCTTGGCAGACTGATATGTAATAGCAACTTCTGGCTCAGTGAGGAAAGCAACGGGAAACTACATCACTCCTCATTTTCCTAGTAGGCCTCTTCAGTCATGCCTAAGCCATTTATAAGAATCCGATGGCAGAGCTGTTGAGGATCCAATCAGCCTTAGGACTGAGGACTAAGCATACGAACGTTATTATTCATTACTAACCATTCTTATAGTTTTCGGTGCTGGCATTTTGGTCCGCAAGTGTTCTTTTAGGGCCAGTAATTCTACAAACGGAAGGTCGACAAAGATTGTGAGCAACTGCAAAATGACCTCGACAATGGGAGATGGACAGTAGGCAATGGTGTGATGATAAACGGGGTTAAAAGTCAGGTTGTGAGTTTCACAAATAGGGAGAAATAGGGGATTGTAAATAAAAGGGTACAGATTCCTGCACATAGTTATGAGGGGATTTAGGGGTTGTAATGAGGATGTAAAGGAGAGGGCATGCACGTCGCTGGTAAGACCCCTACCACAGTATGGTTCCAGTGTATGGGACCCTCAACAGAATTACTTGATTCGAGAACTGGAAGAAATCCAGAGAAAATCAGCTCCTATTGTTCTGAGTGATTTCCGATAAAAGAGTAGCGGTACAAAAATGTTGCAAAGTTTGGGCTGGTAAGATCTGGGAGAAAGGAGACGACCTGCTTGACTAAGCGGTATGTTCCCAGCTGTCAGTGGAGAGATGGCGTGGAACGGCATTAGTAGACGAATAAGTTCGAATGGTGTCTTTAAAAGTAGGAAAGATCACAATATGAAGATAACGTTGGAATTCAAGAGGACAAATTGGGGCAAATATTCCTTTTGTAGGAATGGGAATTAAGGATTGGAATAACTTACCAAGGGAGATGTTCAATATTTTTTTTGGAAATCATTTAAGAAAATGCTAGGAAAGAAACGGATAGGAAATCGGTCACCTGGGCGACTGTCTTAAACGCAGATAAGTAGTGACTGATTGATTGATATTTGATCTCCTCCAAATACCAGGGATCGAACTCAGGAAGCCCGAGCCACTCAGTCTGGCGGAACCAGATTTTTTGGATAAATTTCATGTAGCTATTGCTAGCCTGTTGCATCTCTTGTAAGGCAGACCCTACGTCGAGGGTGGGCGGCCTCTTCCGTGTTGGTGTAGAGAGAGAGTGAGTGTGAGTGTGAGTGTGAGTGTGAGTGTGTGTGTGTTTTACAGGAATGTTGGAAAATTTATGAACACAAAGTCCTCGAGTCATTGTAATTCACCGTTTACGATTAGACTCCTCGATCCTGTCAGGAATCGAACCCAGAGCCCAATGGGCCGAAGATCTGTCACTGACCATTCAGCCATGAAGTCAGATAGTGGAAATGATAGAGTCCATTCGAATGCTCACAAAATATAATAAGGTGTCAAGATTGGCTCCCGAATTCTTCTTCGAATTGGCTACCAAGTAGTATTCGTTTTCGAATTAGCTCCGATACACTGAATCGACCCTCTCTACATCCCATTTTATCATACTTGCGTCGGTCTAGCTATATATTTTATCGCTGTTGTGTGATACATCATCCATTAGCGTTGTATTTTGTTTAGTTGTTGGAGGAGGAAGAAGGATACAACCTTGTAGCTGTCACCTGGGTTTGAAAGAAGAGAGTCTTGAGATAGGACACTTTTTGGAACTGTTCCTTGATCCATGTCTTGTGTCTTCTGATGTGGTAGAGAATAATTTCATGGAAGATTTCATGGCGATCAAGCCATTAAATCCCCAACTCGATATGCGTTGTGATTATATGGCAGAGACTTACGTATTGCCTTTCTCAAGTTCCCACCTGAAATGTGGCTTCAATTTTCGGATGCTACCTCCCACACACTTAACTACTGTGAGTCTCCTCATTCAAGTTCAAAGTGTTACGTAAGCATACACAGGACGTGATATTACGCACATGACGTTTTTAAAAGGGTTTTCAATTTTTTCCAGAAAATGTAAAAACGCCATACATACTATACATGTATGTTTACACAAGAATGTTATTGATACCCTATTACACCAAACTGATAGATCTATGCATGTAACAGTAAAAAGCAAGACAGTAACAGGCGAGAACTAAACAAGTTAAAAAAGACGAAGCTAATGGCTGAAGTACTGCAAAAGTGTGTACAAAATTTTTAAAACAGACCTAGGTAATGTAAAGACTCTTGATGTTTTAACCAGGCCTACGTAATGTAAAGAGTCTTTTAAGTCTGTTAAACTGGGATGCATTGGGGTCGATTCAGTGCTTCGGAATTAGTTCTGATGTAACGCAGGAGCCAATACGCAAACACTGGAACTGGTCAGTCTCTGTGCGGAAATAACGTATTTGATAAAATGTTCATACTGCTTATTAGAGTTTTAAAATGATTATTTGTATAATGTTGATAACCTTCAGTTAACAATATTTCTTTTAAAGGTTGTAATAATAATGTTACTGTATTTGCTTTACGTCCCACAAACTACTTTTACAGATTTCGGAGACGCCAAGGTGCCTGAATTTTGTCCCGCAGGAGCTCTTTTACATGCCAGTAAATCTAAAGACACGAGGCTGACGTATTTGAGCACCTTCAAATACCATCGGGCTGATCCAGGATCGAACCTGCCAAGTTGGCGTCAGAAGGCCACTGCCTCAGCCGTCTGAGCCACTCAGCCCGCCTTTTAAAGGTTGGCGAGCTACTGTTATAAACTGTAGAACACCCATATCGTTTCTGACGCAACCTCGACTTGGTTAAGCCGTGTTTGATCAAATACACGCGATGGATTTAATCATCATGGGCTTGTAAGTTTACGCTGAAATGTATCGCCTTGACTCATCATTTATACCTTCGAGATATACGATAGTGTAGTCCATACCTGGTTTCAACAGTCTTTGAAGCAACTACGACGTAAATTCCCCTCAGCTTGATTAAACATTGCTAGATGATCATTATTTTCTAGAGTGAGTCTCATAAGACGCTGGCAGGTGTAAATTACAGCCACCACACTTCAGATTTCCTGATATGTCTGCTATGAGCACGTAAATCTTCAATACTGCTGGTGTCTGAGTGTCACCTGCTTTAAGGCAGTCATGAACAAGTATTACGTGGCGCAACTTTGATCATATTTCAGCCCCATTCCACTCACGTCACCCAACTGTTCCTCAATTTCTCTCTCGACTTTAACTTCGCTACATCACAGCGAATCCTTCCTTCCTTCCTTCCTTCCTTCCCTCCTTCCTCCCTTCCTTCCTTACTTACTTACTTACTCACTTACTTATTTCACATTAACAATAACTTGTTACTGCCTGTGGTAATCTAGGTGGCTATATTCATTAGCATTTGCCGTGGACGTGTTATAATATTCTACCCTCAGTAGCGACAAGGATCATGATAAAGCTTGTTTAGAATATATATCCATATATACGCAAGCGCATGAGCGCATGTTGTCTAGCGAGAGGTGTAAATAATTTGCTCATTTTAGCAGTCATAACGTTAATTATGATGCTCAATTGCATTGAACTTGTAATTAAATTACACACACATAAACACACATTTTCATTATAGACTGCTATGTCTTTCAGCTTTCTCTCTCCAATCCCTTATGAACACCCCCATATTCTTCCATTCGTAATCAGTGGAGACGTGATAGCGCAGAGACATCGATGCTGGCTTCTGACCAAGGAGTCCCCGGTTTGGATCCATACCGTTACGTGTGACTTTTGATATGAAGGAGTCACATTCTCGCAATTCGGATTCCATGTTAAGCTTGAGGTCCCGTATCTACGATCACGATATCGACAGTCAACTAAAATTATGGGTAGGGCCTACATGTTTCTTTTGGACCTGTCATCTCTTATGTTTCTATGCATCTCCCCTGGAAACAACGCAAAAACCGACTAAATGACCGACTGAGTAGCTTGAATGGCAGAACGCTGGCCTTCTGAGCGCAGCTTAGCAGGTTCGATCCTGGTCCGTGGTACTTGAAGGTGCTAAAATACGCCAGCCTCCTGTCGAAAGATTTACTGACACGTGACTGCCTCCGTAGTGTAACGGTTAGAACTGTTAGCTGCCGTCCCCGATAGCCCGTGTACGATTCCCGATGGTGTAAGAATGGTAGGAGGACTGACATGTGTTTAAAATGGTACATGCAGTACACCGCCATTGGGGTTGTGCCTGAAAATAGCATCACCATCTCAGGATAATGACTCGAGAACACTTAATTAATGGTACGTCAAAGAACTCCTGCGGGACAAAATTCCGGCACCTCCGTGTCTCCGAAAACCGTAAAAGTAGTTAGTGGTACGTAAAGGCCAATAGCATTATCATTTATTTAAACGCACCTGCTATGTCTTCCTCAGCTTAAATTAGGTGAATGATAAAAATACACTGGGTAAATAAAAAATCACATCATTATATAACATCTTAGGTAATAATGCAGTTAAATAGTATTTATAATTATGCTCTATTTACTTCTTGTTTGAATAATACTCTTCCGTTAACATTAATGTAATTACCGACTCAATATATATAATAACATGTCCTGACGGATTCATGATCGCCGAGCCAAAAATTGAACATTAAGAAATGAAATTTTAGGGATACATTTATATTAGAGTCTAGATGCTCACTAAGGGACGACTTTTTTAATATTCTTTCCCTAAGGGGGTGAAAATGGGGATGAATTGTTTAAATAAGCATATCTGTACCCCAAAAACTTTAAAAGTTTATAGACTTAAACGTTGAAATTTAGAATGTCCTATAAAAATAAAGAAAGAGGTATTTTCCTGTTTTCGGAAAATCCCCTCATAGGAGGTGAAAAAGGTGAAAAGTAGGTTGAATACCTTTTAGGAGGATACTTATATCGTAAAAACTGAAGATGTCACAGACATGAAATTGGTATTTGGAATCCCCTTTAAAAATAAAGAAACACATTATTTTCTTGTTTTTGGAAAATCCAATTAATGGGGGTGAACAGGTGTGACAAAGAAGGGGAATTAAAGAAACCAATATCTACAGTATATCTCAAAACATAAATTGTTACAGACGAGAAAACTGGTATTTGTAATCTCCCGTAAAAGTAAAGAAACGTAGATAATTCATTTTCGGAAACTCCAATTAAGGGAAAGTGAAAAACGGGGTGAAATTTTAAAATGTGAATATCTCATAAACTTGACAGTTACAGACGTGAATATTGGTGTTTTAACTCTCTTTTAAAATAAAGATCCGTGTAAATTTGTTTTTGAAAGAAAAACACCTAAAGAGGTGGGGGTAAAAAAGACTGAAAAAGGGATTGAATTCCTTTTATTAGAATAGTGATATCTCAAAAACTGAAGATGTTACAGAGGTGAAAATTGGTAATTGGAGTCTCCTTTAAAAATAAAGAAACATGTATTCTTTTTTTTTTGCTACGGGTTTTACGTCGCACCGACACAGATAGGTCTTATGGCGACGATGGGATAGGAAAGGCCTAGGTGTTGGAAGGAAGCGGCCGTGGCCTTAATTAAGGTACAGCCCCAGCATTTGCCTGGTGCGAAAATGGGAAACCACGGAAAACCATCTTCAGGGCTGCCGATAGTGGGATTCGAACCTACTATCTCCCGGATGCAAGCTCACAGCCGCGCCCCTCTACGCGCACGGCCAACTCGCCCGGTCATGTATTCTTTTGTTTTCGGAATATCCACATAAGGGGGTCGAAAGAATTGAAAACTGAGGTGAATTTTTAGTACGAGGATACTTAGATATAAAAAAACTGAAGATGATACAGATGTGAAAATTGGTATTTGGAATCTCTTTTCAAAATAAATAAAGACGCATTTTTGATGAAAATTCATCTTGGGAGGGGGGCGGGGTGGAAAATGAGTTGAATTATTTTTATGAGGATACATAGATCTCAAATCTGAAGATGTTACAGTCATGATGATCGGTATTTGGAAGCTCCTTTATAAATAAACGCATTTTTATAGTTTTGGGAATATTCACATAGAGGGGCAGGGTCGAAACGAAGTAAAATATTTGAATTATGTTTATGGACATACTTATATCTTAAAAATTGAAGATGATACAGACGTGAAAATTGGCATTTGGAACTTCGTTTAAAAAATAAAGAAACACGCATTTTGGGGGGAAAATCAACTTGGGGGAGAGGAGTAAAAAATGCGTTGAATTCTTTTATGTGGATACTTATATCTCAAACACTGAAGACGTTACAGGCATGAAAATAGGAATGTTCTTTCAAAGTAGAGAAACACGTGTTCTATTGTTTTTGGAAAGAAGCACTTGGAGTGGGGATTGAATGAATTGAAAAATTGGTTGAATTCTTTGTATCTGGGTACTTATATCGCAAAACTAAACATATTATAGACGTGAAAATTGGTATTGTAAACTCCCTTAAAAATAACGAAACACGTATTTTCGGCGGGGGGTCAAATAGGGTGGGGGGAAAAAGAGTTGAATTCTTTTATATGAGGATACATATACCTCAAAAACTGAAGATGTTACAGTCCTGATAATTGATATTTGGAAGCTCCTTTACAAATAAAGAACCATTTTTGTTTTCGGAAAATTGACTTAAGGAGTAGTGGAAGTTATTGAATTAAATTATCTTAATGGGGGTACTTATATCTCACGAACTGAATTTTACAGACGTGAAAAATGGTATTTGGAATCTACTTTAAAAATGAACAAACACACATATCTGGCGCGGGTGGGGCTATCAACTTAATGGGGCGGGGGTGATAAAGTAGTTGACTTGTTTTCACGAGAATACTTACAGCTCAAAACTGATGATGTTACAGACATGAAAATTTGTATTTGAAAGAAGATTCCAAAATAAAGGAACATGTATTCTTTTGTTTCGGAAAGTACACTTAAGGGGGGAGGTGAAAATACGTAAAGGAATTTAATTCTGTTTATGTGAATACTTACGGGCTGCCTGGCCGAGGCGGTAAAGGCGTGCTCGGTTCGCCCGGAAGGACGTGGGTTCCAATCCCCGTCAGGAAGTCGTAAAATTTAAGAAACGAGATTTCCACTTCCGGAGGTGCATATGGCCCTGAGGTTCACTCAGCCTACACCAAAAATGAGTACCAGGTTAATTCCTGGGGGCAAAGGCGGCCGGGCGTAGAGCTAAGCACTCTACCCCATCACGTGCCGAGGTTAACAATGGTGGAAGCCTTTACCTTCCACTTCTTCAAGGGCCTTCATGGCCTGTTCGGAGGTGACTTTGCTTTTTATGTGAATACTTATATCACAGGAACTGAAGATATTACAGACGTGAAAGTAGATATTTTGAATTTCCTTTAAAAATAAATGAACACGTAGTTATTGTTCTTAAGGGGAATTGAATTGAATTTGAATTGAATTGAATTTATTGATCATGATTTACATGCCACAGAGGCTGAAAAGCCCCTTTATATAGCGTCTTCTTATAATACAATACAGATTTATGATCACAGTAACTACATTTTTATAATATTAAAGTATTAAACTAAACATGAAACATAAAAAAAGAAAATACAGATACCAAATCTAGTAAGGTTAAGACATACATTACACAATAAGTAAGAAAGTAAATCATTAAGCCCTTCTGTTATTTTGGACTACATGGATTTAAAGAATATAAAGCTAAGGCACAGAAACAATTTTCTTCGAAATATACATATTTGTGAATGTTCGACACAAGAATGCCTGATCTCAGCCTCTTGCGTACTCCTCCAGAAAGATAGATGTTAAGAACTGCTTTAGTTGTGTACAGTTAGTGTTATTTGCGAAACGGTGAAGATTAAAGACGTTAAAGATACGTGATGCAGTGCAAACTAAAGATTTGTTAGATCTAGTGGTACGATGAAGGGGAATTTGAAGGGTGGTTTTTGTAAACCTATTATCTCTGTTATGTACCGACTCCATAGGTTTAAATGGATTATAAAGGTAGGATGGTGTCTTCAGTTTGAGAATTTTCTGCGTGGTAACAGCTACTGAGATTTCTCGACGTTCATAGAGTTTCAACCATTGTAGCTGTATGTAATAGGGTGTTATGTGTTCATTACGCCTGGCATTTGTAACGTAACGAACAGATGCGTTTTGTACCCTCTGTAGTTTTATGTTCAAAGTTTCAGATACGTCGTTGTATACGACTGCACCGTAGTCAATTATTGGAAATATAAGACTTTGAACAAGTAGTTTTCGCATGAAAGGTGATGTACATGACACGTTACGTTTCAAAATATGCATGGTTGACACAACTTTTCGGATTACATTTGACGTATGATCAGACCAGGATAAGGTTCTGTCGAAAATTAGACCTAGATTGTTAACGGTGTCACTATAATGAATATCTGTCTCTAGAATTTTCATTGCTGGGTGGGATTTGAGGTCAACAGTTTTCAGGAGTTTTGTGTAACCTATGCAAATAAGCTGGGTCTTAGCCACATTTAATTGGAGGTTATGATTTCCGCTCTATTCAATCAATCGAGAGATGTCATGGTTAAAATGCGTTATACAAGAAGATGCGTTAGTGGGACAAAAGTGGAAGTAAGCTTGTAAGTCATCCGCATACATGTGAAAGGTACTGCTTTTAAAGACTTCAGATATGTCATTAATATAAATAGAAAGACATAAAAGACCGAGGACTGATCCTTGTGGTACGCCACAGTTTACTGATTCCTAGCTAGAGAATCGACCGTCAACGAACGTGACTCTTTGTGATCTATTTGACAGATATGATTCAAACCACGACAGAGCACTCTGGGAGAAACCAATTGACTTCAGCTTAGCAAGAAACAACTCATGATTAACAGAGTCAAATGCCTTAGAGAAATCAAAGAGACTTACGATAGTGAGCTGCCTCTTATCAAATACAGTAGAGACAATACGCGACACTTACGGATTTCGCCTTGCTAAAATGGGAGACAATTCGACGGTGGCGCTCCTAGTGACTTGACCTGAACAAATCGCGCTAAATTCAAATATCAGTGGAAATGTATATACGGAAATGTATAAATAAATTACGTCTAGAAAGAAAGTTGTATTGAGATATTAACTTCGAAGTTGCTAAAGCAATTCTGGATAAATGAATGAAGAATTATTTAAAAGGTTATTATTCAAAGACTGAAATTAGACACATAAACAAGATATGAAATGGGCTGCTGTGAAATGGCTTGATCTTTCATTTATGCATTACTTTTTTAGCTTTAACTTTCCTGCCTGAACTCTTACAGTTGGATTCGTCTTTTTTCTCATTTTAAAACATTGTATCATCACATTAAGACACTTGTCAATAAAAATATCGGCACATTCCTTACACATATGATGCAATGAATTAACATTTAATAGCTGGACAATTTTCCTCTTAACATGAAGCCTACTAACAGAAAGAAAATCTATAAAATCCCGACGTTAATCTGAGAAGAGGGATAAAAGAAAGAAAAGTGTGAAAATGTTGTCGATAGTGATGTTTTGAGGAATATTTACGTACAATTAGAGTAAAAATGTAACATACCCTTGGCTGTATAGTCGAGGATTTTTAAAGTCGCTGGCCTGGAAATGATCCGAACAGATCTTATAATTCTTATATAAGCGTAACGTCCCTTCTTTCTTGTACACCTTATCCAAATCACTTCCGTGACATTTCAAAACCCCCAGATCACACCTACAAAAACACATCGGTATTGAAGGTTAACTGCTGCACTATACAATAAAATATGCGTATTACATTTTATGCCACTTAAAATATGGGTCGAGCAGGTCAGAAGATTATGAAGTACTATAAAAATCTCTGTCACTGGAAGAATGTATATGCAAACACAATATTACTTACATGTTCTTGTCACGAGTGAACCTGAAGAATGAGCGCGCTTTTTTCTCTACTTCGTAATTACTGCAGCCAAACACAGCACTTACCTTTCCCCTCATGTTGAGAGGAGATATCAAGAAATGACACACGCTACTATTTAATTATGACAACTCACTGAACACGCATAAATAACACCATAAACTTCACACAAAAATACACGTGCTCTTATGAGAGAATCAGTACTGTTCAGGTCTATCCGCTAGAGTGAGCTCCAATAGCTGTCCCTCGATATCTCGCTCAGTGTCGCGTATTGTCTCTACTGTATTTGCTCTTATCGGTGGCCGCTTGAATATCATCTGTAACCTTCAGAAGAGCAGTAGTAGTACTATGGCCCTTCTTGAAGCCAGATTGGTAGGGATTTAGAATGTTATATTTAGACAAATATTCACATATCTGCTCATGAACAATTTTTTCTAGTGCCTTACTAAGTGCACAGAGGATGTTGATAGGCTTAAAATCACTACAGACTGTTGGTATTTTATTTTTGGGCACAGGACGTACATTGGCACACTTCCACTCTGAGGGATAAACTCCATTCTGTAGAGAGAAGTTAAATAAGTGCACAAGGGCAGGAAGAAATATGTCCATGTAGGTAGAAATCATGGATATTGGAATATTATATTGAGCTTTAGCTTTAGTTCGTATTGATCTGACTGCTTTTTCTACCTGTGAAGGGTGTACGTACATGAAATAGAATTTATCTCTGTTACTTGGAGTGAGATATCCATAATGTTTGGCAGTCTCTGATACTTTCGGAGAGTTGGAGTTAGAGACTGATGTTATGTAATATTCACTTAATTCAGATGGATTAACAGGCATCTGGCTATCTAGAGAGTGACTGACTCCAATACCAAGAGATTTTACAGCACGCCAAGAAGCTGAGGTGCTCTTACAATTACGGAAGATGTTGTACGTATACTTCACTTTAGTGTTCCTAATTACTTGTTTTGTCTCGTTACGTAAGATCCTGAATTGCTCGTAATCATCTGGAAGTTTAGTTTTAATAAATTTCTTCCTAGCTCTGTCCCGTTTACTTATCAATTCCTTAATACGCTTATTGAACCATGGCGATGACCGGTGTTTTACGAGGGGAGAGAGTGGTGGAGGGAAGTAAAGAAGAAGTTGAATTCTTTTTATGTGGATACTTACATCTCAAAAACTAAATATGTTATTCGTCTAAATTCAGTCCTGTGCTGACTTTGTTGTCAGGGATAACGATATGTTTCAGGTCTTTCTCGCATTCTTGAAACCACCTCAATTGTGTTGCTTTGGTTTTAAGAAACTCTCGATTTTTCTTAGTCGATCTGTCCTCAGTCATTCGGAAGACATGCCCATAAAACAGTAAAACAGTATTCTCTTCTTTTTAATTAATGATGTTATTGGTTATCTTGCTGTAAAGTTCTCCATTGGATCTTGAAAGTACCTACCCATCAACCTACCTGTTGCCCAGTGCCTTCCATAAGATCCTTCGTTCCCCTTTTCCTAACTGACCAGCTTGTTCCTGTCTTCTCATGTCAAAGTCTCTGAAGCACAATCAATCTGGTTTAATAACTGTACATTGGTGTCGAAGCTTGGTTCATATACTCAGCGGTATTTTGGTCCACTGTAGGTGGTTTTCATCAGTTGATATGTCCGACTCGTTGACTGAACGGTCAGCGTACTGGCCTTCGGTTCACAGGGTCCCGGGTTTGATTCACGGCCGGGTCGGGGATTTTAACCTTAATTGGTTAATTCCAATGGCCCGGGGGCTGGGTGTATGTGTTGTCTTTATCATCATTTCGTCCTCATCACGACGCGCAGGTCGCCTACAGATGTCAAATAGAAAGACCTGCACCTGGCGAGCCGAACCCCTCCTGGGATATCCCGGCACTAAAAGCCATACGACATTTCATTTAATTTTCATCAGTTGATATGTCCGGTCCAATTTCCAGATCCTGGCATTCTTATTCTTCTCCTTCTTCTTCTTCTTCTTCTTCTTATTATTATCACTACTACTTTAAGTCTAATAGAAAGTGTCGGAGTATTGTTCTTCGTAACATTAATTAATTACTTCGTTACAGAACGGAAAATAGAATGGGGGTCAACCTTGTGGAAATCTGCCACTAGACAAAAAGTTTTATACAGGAAATAGTAACATTTCTGCTGAAACTGTAGTCTATTAAATTTTTTAAAAGTTAATGTTCCTAAGTTTAATTCCGATGTAATATGTTATAAAAAGATATGGAATAAACGACTAATTTCATTTCTCCGACACTCTTCATTTTCCTAAGCCGTAACACAAATGTAAATCACCACCTTTAGTCATTTCTGCATCTACCTATCTGTGTGAAATGCACCTCGTCAAAACAAACCCAATGACAGATTTCTGTTTGTTACATATATCTATTCCAGGATATACGGAGCGAATTAGCTGTTAACTTGAAATCCACAGATGGTGGATCCGAACTCCATTGTTGGCAGCTCTGAGAAATATATTCAAATATGTAATCCGTGAGGCAAATTTCCATTAAGTCTCGGTCTTATTTCCCATATAGAACATACTTAGCCTAAACGATCATTTACAATTAATGGAATTATATCATAGTGGTGTAATGGATCCATACTGAACTATTAAGCCTTGCTACTGAACAGTTACAGGCACGCAACATGATGATCGTTTCAAAAGGAAGGTCAGTTTCGCTAATGTAACCAGCTAACTGCCGCTCTTTGTAAGGACATTAGACTCACGCATTAACACATGTTTCGTAGCATAAAATGTAGTGAACCTGATATCTACTGCGGATATTGTGTTTCCGCGCACTAAATTTTAACAATGGCGTCCGTGGACCACCATTACATTCCATCTAACATGACCGGGCAATTTATACGTAAATTGTCACATTGACTATGAACACGTAGTGGAATAGCCAAAAATGCGTCTGACATTCGTAGAATACGCACTTAAAGCCTGAGTGATGAACTTGCAACGTAGGTTTGGCGATTACGAACATAACAGTACTTAAGAAATAGTAGTGAAGGAAGATAATACTAATAATGATAATAATAAAAGTAATAACAATAATAATAAGAAGAAGAACCTTCCTTCCTTCCTTCCTTCCTTCCTTCCTTCCTTCCTTCCTTCCTTCCTTCCTTCCTTCCTTCCTTTCTTTCTTTCTTTCTTTCTTAATCCGTTTACCCTCCAGGTTTGGTTTTTCCGTCGGACTCAGCAAGGGATCCCAAGTGGAGACATAAATAATTTAACGAGCGTAGAGAGGACTGATGGATTATACCACTCAGTAGATATTAAAAACTAGGATGCCAGGTAGTTGGAAAAGGTACAGTTACACATTCGACGGTCAGCTGTAACTGCTTGTGTGAACACATTGCTGTATTGGGGGCGATTTGTTTTAGTGAAGGGCCGAGCTAGCATTTTGAGCCAGCTGGCTCAATCGCTCCCGCTACGAGTCGTTCAAAAGAGTCAGTTCATTCATTCACGAGCTGGGAGTGGGAAAGCTGAAGCAAACCGGCGAAGTCAGGCCTTTCTCGGTCTCCACGTTCGTTCGTTCATCAACTGTCCGAGCTCGAGGGGAGATTACTCTTCACTCCCGTTCATATTTGAACGAACGATATAGCCCGCGAGATAGTTTCGCACAACATGTGACAACAGAATGTCCAGTTCGGTCGCGGCACTGTACTCGTTAATACAACAAATGAATGACTAATACATGCACTGTTGGCTACATTAGCAACTAATTAAATTATACAGTTTTATAAACAATTACGAAGGAACGTATGCACAACTATACAACAGTAATGTATGGCATCTATTATTGCTTCACCCAAGGCCCTCTTAATATGATTTTCTTTCAAGAGTGAACGGATCGTACGAGACGTACATTCGGTATATTGACACTCCTTACACGTTGATAAATATTTCTTTCAAAATATACCGCGATATGCTAAGTTATACAGCAGGCCTTGACAACTGAGGTGCCGCCAGAGCCCAAGCCGGCCTCGGCAGCAACACCGGCGCTGAGCTGTAGTACCGGTGATGTGGGGGAAGACGGGAAGTGGCAGGGGTAGCACCACAAGTCGTCAAGTCAGCGTGCAGCTTACGTAAACAATAATTAATGGCAATGTTGTGAACACTAAACACACCATTAATACTCTAATACTTGTCGTTGCCTTCGGGTACATTCAGCACTAAAGTCGATATTTGACATCTTATTGCCGCAACTAATTTGCCAGTTCCCAATATTGAGCACAATCCATTTGACAGTAGAAATTCTAATTATGGCCTCTAAGGCAGCATGAAACAGGTACGTCCTGTTTTTACTCTTCTTTAAATGCATAATTCAAAAACATCTGTTGGCATGCATAGGTTGTAGAGAACATTGACGTAAATTTTAGGACAAGTGCATGAAGTTCAGGAAATACCTGTGGATGAACACCTTTGTACAAAAAGTTGTTTGTTTTTACATTTGGCTTTACGTCGCACCGACACAGATTCGTCAGACGCCGACGATGGGACAGGAAAGGGCTAGGAGTGGGAAGGAAGCGGCCTTAGCCTTAATTAATGTACAGCCCCAGCATTTGCCTGGTGTAAACATGGGAAACCACGAAAAAACAATTTTGGGCTACCGACAGTGTGACTCGAACCCACTATCTCCCTAATGCAAGCTGACAGCTGTGTGCCCTTAACAGCACAGCTAACTCACTCGGTGAAATGAAATAAGTTCACCGTTGTAGTGGTAGTACCTGTCGTTTAGTATTGCGTCGCACTGTAGTTTCATCAGCTCTGTTTGAAAATATGATGGCGATTTTTCCGCATGCGCCGAACATGGCGTCATAAATATTTTAATTTGAGGTGCCCTATCACGAATTTCTTTGCATCGGACATAGAATTTATCGTGCGAATTCTGTAACGACGTCTGTTATTCTCCAGGATTTTTGTAAGTAGACAAATTTAATGATTTTATTAAAGGAAAAATAGTCAAAAATGACTGGTTTTAAGCTGATTTTTAAATAACAAACTCTGCATTTTGAGAGCCTTAATTTTATGTCACATCCCGCTAATCAACTTATCGACAGCTTAATTCTAAGACCTCGTATGTCCCAATGCTCTTCCTACCCATTATATTCCTTAAGACTGGTCACGCCTGCCAGGCACACATTTATATGCAGTCCATCAGAATAATTTTCGTAGTGTTCATTTTCCTGTGCTAGTGTGTAAAGGAAACTTGACCTTACCATACCGTATTGTAGGGATGTAGTTTTTAAGCGAATTTGCGTACTCCTACAGTATAATGTATTTAAGGTTAATTTTCCTTTACACATCACCCTAGGAAAATGAACATAACGAACATCGTTCTAATGGGCTGCATATCCACATCTGGCTGGGAGGTGTGACCAGTCTTAAGGAATATAATGGATAGGAAGAGCATTGGAACATACGAGGTTTTAGAAGTATAATAATAATAATTTCGTGTGGCTATTTCTAGCCGAGTGCAGCCCTTGTAAGGCAGACTCTCCGATGAGTGTGGGCGGCGTCTGCCATGTGTAGGTAACTGCCTTTTATTGTGGTGGAGGATAGTGTTACGTGTGAGTTGCAGGGATGTTGGGGACAGGGCAAACACCCAGCCCCCGAGCCATTTGAATTGTCCAATGAAGGTTAAAATCCCCGACCCGGCCGGGAATTGAACCTGGGACCCTCCGCTGACCATTCAGCCAACGAGTCGGACGTTCTATAAGTAAGCCATCCTTCTGTTACTTTACTGTCTCGAACGCACACATGCAGTCGCTCCGGCCGCTACGTGGGGAAGGTATGGAAGGAGGGGAGCGATGCCATTGAATGCAGCGTTGGTGCGCCCTAGCGCCAAGTGCTCGAATTGGAAAGGCCTGATATATAGTATGGTATGAGTTACTTACTTATTAAAGACCAAAATAATGTTATTTTACCTTTTACTTAATTTCTATTTAAAATACCATTTTATTCACTGAACCGTAAAACTGAATTACATTGGAAACTAGCATTATAATATGTTAAAAGTAAACTCGTGTCCTCATCCTGAGGTGGTGCAGCTCTTTTTAGGCACACCCCCGATGTAGCTGAGCTGCATGTACCATTTCTATTATTCCAACCACATACCAGCCCTCCTGCCATTCTTAAACTTCTGACAGTAGCGAGAACCGAACGCGAGCCCCTGAGGACGGCAGCTAATAATGCTAACCGTTATGCTACAGAGGCGGACATTATTATATATTGATTCATATCTATGGCTGCATTTAAGAAAGATGTATTTCTTAATTATTTCAGACAGAATAAAACTGCGCTCTGGATAGTAACTGTTGTTCGTGCGTAGTTTTGGAACGTAACCTCAAATTGGTGCCGTTTATTTGCCCTAAAGCTACTAGATCTGCAGTATGTCTTTCATAGATTACAAGTGCATACAGTAAGTGAACTGGCAATTATTGCTCAATAATACGTTACTTTATTTCATTTCATTGTTTCGTTAGGTAGCACGCCGCCAAGGCCATGGTACCAAAAATATACATAGCATGCCAGACCACGACCACTGCGCTCAATGAGTGCGAGTGAGGAGAGGCTAGACTGGGTAGCCTATAAAAAGCGGCATCTCTACGTCACGTGATTATATGAACCATGCTGTTGACTAAAAATGAACGAGAGTCGATGATGTGAGCTAGCTCTTCTTGGTGATGTAATTCATGATGCAGTTCGTTCGTTCATAAACGAGTAGATTCTTATTTGAACGGCCAGCTCTCAAGGAGAGAGTTAGCTCTTTGGAACCAGTCGTTAAAAGAAGTCAGTTCGTTCTGAACGGCACATCACTATATTATTTGGCTTACAGTTTCCTTATGGCCAGTCTCATACATAGCTTGGGGCTCCAATTTAGTAAAGCAGCAGCTTCTCATTTTTGCGATTTGGTGCGTTGAACTAAAGTCAGGCGCTCTGTTTACAAGAATTAAACTTTCACGAATCAATTGGCTTAACCCACGGTAACATGTGGAAGCTGAATTTTATGACTCCCAGGTCTATATTGAAAATGATGGTTTTCAATTCACGCAGCCCATCAGGCAATGAATTAGATACGATGAGGAAGCTTGGCACTTGTTGTTAATTAATAAAATATTTTAATTGGTTTAAAATGTCTTCTATAAAATTCTTTTTTTTTTCTCCTTCATCATATTTTTTTTTCACTTTTCTGAGTACAATAATCTGATTCAGTACTACTCTTGCCTTTAATTTATAGTAGTTAACCATTTCTTGTTCCCCGTTGATCACGTCAGCAAGTGACAGACGAACCCGTAAACCCACAGAGACTAGAAAATTCTACGAATACTGTACATGCTTCTGACACAACTGAGGTAAATGACTGCTCATCGACTTTAAGAGTTCAAGAAATAAACACGTACATACATCTTTACTATAGACTGTTACACCTTTCAGCATTCAGTCTGCAAACGTCTGTGAATTAATTATTCTCTTCCATTCACCTATTTACAAACAATTACTTCTATAACCAGGTTTAGTTCCACACATCTTAACATTAAATACTGAATCTAACCATAGTTGCTTACGTCTCCCACTACCTTTCTTAACCTCCACGGCCGAGTCCATTATTCTCCTTGGCAATCTATCCTTCTCCATGACCTTACATGACTCGAACACTGAAGCCGATTTATACTTGTAGCTTCATCAATCGAGTTTATTTCTAACTTATCTTTTTTTTCTCCTCATTTCGAGTAGCCTCCGCTATTGCTCGTACCTGTTTCTAACCAGCAATTATTCTCAGTACTTCCATATTCTTTGCTTCTAACTTTTGAATGAGATATCATGATTCCACCCAGCTTTCATTCCCGTACAGAAAAGTCTATCTGAACAGAAGATTGAAGAAACCGTCCTTGGATGTATGCATTTTGATGACCTATAGAAACTCCATAGAACTATTTCTTATAGAATGTACTGAATTTCAACTTTGCACGGTTCGTGACTATTCAGAAAAATGGAAACTTTTAATTTAAAATACGGTCCCCATTGTACTATATCGTCGCTCCTGTGCCAAGACCATGAATGCTCTTCCTATCTATTCTTTCCTTTAAGACTGGTCACGTATCCCAGCCACAAATTGATATGTAGTCCATCAGAAAAAAGTTCCATTGAGTTCGTGTTCCTATGCTAATGTGTAAAGGAAAATGAACCTTACTGTACCGTACTGTAGGAATGTGTGTTTGCATGACATATTTACCCACTCCTGGCGTATGATGTATTTAAGGATTTTTTCCTTTAAGTTCGCACATAGGAAAATTAACTCAACGAAAATTCCTTGCTTGGACTATATATCAATATGTGGCTGGGAGGCGTGAACAATCTTAAGGGAAATAATGGACAGGAAGAGCAATGTCTCATTCGCGGTTTTGGCATAAGAGTGACGATATGTTTTACACCACACTTGCTGCATTTCAAGTAAAATAAATCAGATGTAAGAAAGAAGGTGGTTGTGTTCTTACTACCTATGCTTCTTACAGTAACCTTACTCGCCCCCATCCACTGTGGCAATTACCTTCTATAAATTTCGTCCCAAACTTTCTTGAGATTGTCGTTTTGTTCTAGGCATTGTTCACGCGATATGCAGTCGCCATTTGTTAAAAATGCAGCCATGTTTTTCTGTGTTGACTTAGTTAAATGTAACAAAGGCTTTTCAGTCTGTCAAACACACAGCAAATACAATGTAAATTAAAACTCTATAAACATATCTGTAAAACACACACTAACATACAAAGAATGACATGTTTCGTTCTACAAGAACATCCTCAGATTCTATCAAATCACTTAAAAACAAGCTTATATATGTACAGTATTATTTACGTAGCGTAAACTTGTCAATGATAGAGAGATTCTTTGTATGTTAGTGTGTGTTTTACAGATATGTTTATAGTGTTTTAATTTACATTGTATTTGCTGTGTGTTTGACAGACTGAAAAGCCTTTGTTGCATGCAGCTACCAGTCAGTAGAACAAATTTCATCTTGCCTAATAGATAAAACAATCTCACACAACAAAATAAAACTAAACCCGTGGCACATACAACCTGCTAAGACAGATGACCTACTGATGTTGGAGTGTCACTTGATGACTTCCCCAGTCGTATCGCTCGGCGTTCTAGATCAGATAAACTGTCTGCTATATCAGACAGCTCCTCGTTAGGTCATAAAAGATTGACTGAACCCCTCAACCCTTGGAAGAGCCGGGAGTCGGACCTGTGGCTTCCAGGTAAATAATACAGGTACGCTACCTCTTTATCGTGGGG
This sequence comes from Anabrus simplex, assembly GCF_040414725.1. NCBI lineage: Eukaryota > Metazoa > Arthropoda > Insecta > Orthoptera > Tettigoniidae > Anabrus > Anabrus simplex. The sequence goes on from NC_090266.1 coordinate 235,920,374, forward strand.
CTGGCCACCTGACAAAATACCATGAAATTGATTCCGTTTCCTAGTAATAAGGTACATCTGTACGTTATGCAGTACTATGAAGCATATGTCAGTCGACCTACTTTCTTTCAATATAATGTTACCCAAGTTTCGATACTGAGAGACGTATTTGAATGCTACCGAGAATAAATTACTACGAAGATAATACTTTTAAAAGTACCTGCCGCTAAATTAGCAGTTTCATCCTTTCCTGCCCTATCTGAGGTCTCACGTTACATTACTCTTGGCCTAATGGTCACGTCCGTCAACATAATCTTGGGGGCTATGCTGCTAACCGGTAACAGTATCCACTACCTGCTGCTGCATGGGCACGCTTATCATCAACGCGCCGTCGTCAGGCCGACTATCTTGCATGCCCATCTTCTCGAGCAATTTCCCGTCTGTCAATCCGTCTGTTCCTCTGTCTATCCATCATTCTATCAAGGTACACGTCCGACAAAGTGTTTGTCTTTATCCAGTCATCTGTGTACAGTAGTTCAGTAACTTGTTACGGGTCACATATACCTATCAGCAAACTCCCGGCTTTAGCCTCGGTCTCTCATTTTGAAAAAAAATATCTAACTTTCCCCCAATCTTTATCCAGAAGTTAATCACATTTAAAATAACACTAGTTTTATGAACATCTCTCAGGTAGGTCCATAGGATTGTGAGAAATGTTCGTTCTTCTCCACATAACAGCCTACATTACCGCAAACAGGAGGGATTGATTCAGAAACATATCGAGTTCCGCTGGCATTATTCTGATTAAATGAAGAGCTATTTTACAGGAAGTGCTTGACACTAGATAAAAAAGCAACCGAGCTCGATAGCTGCAGTCGCTTAAGTGCGGCCACTATCCAGTATTCGGGAGATAGTAGGTTCGAACCCCACTGTCGGCAGCCCTGAAGATGGTTTTCCGTGGTTTCCCATTTTCACACCAGGCGAATGTTGGGGCTGTACCTTAATTAAGGCCACGGCCGATTCCTTCCCACTCCTAGCCCCTTCCTGTCGCATCGTCGCCATAAGACCTATCTGTGTCGGTGCGACGTAAAACAACTAGCAAAAAAAGAAGCAACAACGTGAGAAATTTAGCCTTTGAAATTCCAATTGTCTACCCTAAATTCTTTACATGATTACTGTGACCATCTGTATCGTCGCCATTTTAAGATATTATTATTATTATTATTATTATTATTATTATTATTATTATTATTATTATTATTATTATTATCCCTTCAGATTGTATACTTTTCGGCTGAAGACATTGAATCAATATGGTTTTTGTTAATTTCATCACCACTCCGTAGAATGGTTTGATGCAGCATTCCATACCACTCTATCCTGCCTCGCTTTTCATTTTGTCGTAACTTAACAGAACATCTATTCTAATCTGTTATGTTCATATCTTAGTCAGCCGCTGTTGTTCTTCCCCTTAACTGAAAAAGCCCTGGGTGTCTCAAGGTGTGTGATATTATTGTAGCTTTTCTTCTGGTCAAATTCAGCCAAAGCGTTCTCGTTTGACGTACTCGATTCAGTATTATTTAATTTATGACGTGATCCACCTATATGACTTACAGCACTTTCGTGTAACATCACATTTTCAAAGCTTCTATTCTCCATCTTTCTGCATTAGTTATTGTCCATAATTCACTTCCATACAATGTCATCCTCCATCTGTGTTTGATATGAGCATTTTGTCCGTAAGGAAAGGCTTCCATGATTGTGCTAGGCTGCATTTTTTGTCCTTACTTCTGCCGTCTTTGTTCTGCCACCCAAGAAACAATATTCATATGTCTGCTTTAAGACTTTATTTCCTAATCTAATAATTTCCTGCATCACCCGACTTTATTCTTCTGCATTCCATTACTTCCATGATTTCAATATTAATTCGAATCAACCTCACAGCATTTTACGTTATATGTACTTATATTAGACTCTTTCTTTTTTTAAGGATGCTATTCTCATATGACTTTGCCTACGTCCCAGTCTTAGTGTTACCGGGCGAGTTGGCCGTGCGCGTAGAGGCGCGCGGCTGTGAGCTTGCATCCGGGAGATAGTAGGTTCGAATCCCACTATCGGCAGCCCTGAAGATGGTTTTCCGTGGTTTCCCATTTTCACACCAGGCAAATGCTGGGGCTGTACCTTAATTAAGGCCACGGCCGCTTCCTTCCAACTCCTAGGCCTTTCCTATCCCATCGTCGCCATAAGACCTATCTGTGTCGGTGCAACGTAAAGCCCCTAGCAAAAAAAAAGTCATAGTGTTGTAAAAGGTATTTATACCAAATTTCAAGAAGATTGGACAATATTGAGGGGTTGCACACATTTATCACTTTTATTTCAAACTAGTGATATTTATAATATCGGAGTGCTTTGCTGTAATGGTCTTATGTATTTCTTTCATCTTTTTTCAGGTAATTGAACTTTACAACCGGAACCAATACCGGATCTTGCCTGCTAGAAAAGGTGCCTAGTGGTGAGTTTTTAGGAGCTCGGCTCCCTTAAAAGGAACAAGTACTTTTAGTTCTTATTTACCCTCACAAGGAAATTAAAGTAACTCTTTCAGATGCTACTAAATCTACCATTACTAACCGAAGTGTGGAGGAAAGGAAATATCCCTGTTAAGACGGAGGCGCTGGTATACAGAAGCTGTACAAAAAATACCAAAATCTGGGTAAAGAGAAATGGAGAAACACGGATGAAGCAAATGTGAAACGGCAGATTTGGAAAGGTGATCTCATCGAGTTATTTTACATTTCCAAGCAAAATATGATGGACATGACTAGCGTATCAAAAAAAGATAAAGAATTTCTTAGGTTCAAAGAGAAGATCGTATGAGTTCGCCAATGAGTTGAATAGACAAGGTTCCCGCCTCGAAAGAAGTAACTAAGTGTACAAAAGAAGAAAAGAAGTTTCATGAAAGAATAAACATTACAAAGCTATACCTGCAATCAATAAGACAATTAGACATGAAGACTCATCTCCATCATCAGCAGCACCTAGTGACGAAGAGGCCGAATTTTTGCCACCAGTAACGAAAATATTACGTTCATGTTGTAAATTTAAACCTCTTGATCAGACACTCAGGAGTACTTTGTATCGATAACAGTTCTCTATTCGACAAGCGAGTACTTCATTTATAGCAGCTACGAAGAGCCTTGGCCACGATGTTTTAAACATTCCCGTATTTCCAGCTAACGTTTACCGAGCTCGAGCGATCAAAAGAAGTAAAATGGCAAAGAAAAACTAAGAGTCACTCTTTGAAAATCCTCTTCATTTGGTCTTGCATTGGGACAGTAAACTATTGCCTTCAGTTGCCGGTGGGAGTGTCAAAACTTTGGAAGATAGAGTTGCAGTTCTAGTGACTAGCAAAGATTTTGAGCATTTGCTTGGATTACCTGGTGAGCAGACGGCTGAAGTAGTTATTCGTGAAGTGGACCGATTTGGGCTACGTGACAATATGATCGGTATATCTTTTGATACTACAGTATCTAATACAGGACTGATCCTAGAGGCATGTATCAGAATTGAAATGGATTCGGACGAACATTGCTGTGGTTGGCTTCCCGTCAACACACCCATGAATTAATAATGAAAGGAGTATTTGAGGAGTCTTTTAGCGTACCATCGAGTGGTCTCGACATCCAGATTTTTTGGAAGTTCTAAATTATGTGGGCTTCACTCGGTAAGAAGTCGTATACGACAATTCTGGATGAAGAAAGACCAGTTCAAGGCTTTCTAGAAGAACACCGAGTGAAAATGCTTACCTACACCCAAAATGTCCTAAAGGACGGAAGTCATCCAAGGGAAGATTACAAAGAGCAATTAGAACGCTCTCTCCTGTACCTAGTATGTTAGTCTACAAACGACTTCATTTTCAGGATCCCAAGTACTCTGCATCAAGCAAAGTAGATGACCAAAAGCAATAGATGCACTTAAAATTGTCCTGTTCACTAAACAGGTATTTCTCAACGATAATCAAAAGGAAGGAAACAGGTTGCACATTTTGTCAGCCTGTTATATGTTTTTTTTTAGCTCGAGGCAATTGTAAGTCGATGGGCTCCAAAGAATGATTCGGATACGGTACAGCTTCTGAGCACATGCCCAGATGCAGACATCAAAGGAAGTGTTCTCGCAGTTGCTAAGAGACACCTTTGGTATCGGTCAGAAACAAACGTAGGATTGACTTTTTTGGACGAACGTAATACTCTGGCTGTTAAGCAAAATACGACTAAACGTAGAAACCAAACCTACAAAGAAAAAGAAATTTAAACGATTAGAGTGTAGAAACCTAGTTTTTGAAGCAAGAGACCCGATCCATTTCGTAATTAATAAAACAAAGGCATTCTTTGAATTGTTCGGGATCCATAACGTGACAGAATACTGCCGTAATTCCCTCAAAAGCCATCTGAACGCTCTTAAGGTGGTCACTGATACCGCAGTGAGAAGAATTGCTCTCATAAACAAAATTTAACGAATCGGTCAAGTACGAACTACAAAACCAATTCTTGTTGAGGGTAATCGAGCTTCACTGAAAAGTCGTCACCAAGCGAACAGAAGAAGGGATCGCATCTTGTGTAGTTTATTAAAATAACACGTGTTTTACCTGTCATACTATCTATTAATCTTAGTGTTCCGTTTTAATACTATTTTAAGTTTGTGATTTCTAGTTTTCTTTGAAAAATCGTACTTTTTGCTTGCTTTTACAAAACTGATCAAAATGTGTAACCTCTAAACATTATCCAATCTTCTTCAAATTTGGCATATATATATCATTTGCATCAACGACACTCGGGGCGTAAACTAAGTCTGCAAAATAATTTAATTTTACTTTTTGCTTTACGAAATGAAACACCTTCACCTATATATTCGTGTATGGATATATTTTTTTCTAAAGGTGTCTTGGAATGGTTGGCTGTAGTTTTGTTGACTTATTTCTATTTGAAATATTTGCATATGAAATCAGGTCATTCTTTTATTATGAGGCAAACCGATATGCTTGTCGGTTCCTAAGTAATTCTTCCTAGTGCATTATCATGGTTGTGACCACTTAACTTACGTGTTGGAGTAGTAGGTCAACGGGTCGTAAAATTCATTGCTGAAACGGTATCCCTTTTTGAATTGAGCACTGTAGTGCAGATAAGGAACTATTATATTTCTGTTTCGTTGCTAAGGAGAGAAGAGGATAACTACTCCTTAGCCATTACCTAGGGAATTTCGTGGGGTTAAATTGCTCTGGAGACTACAGCATTCCATTCATGTTCATAACCATTGCTGAGAAAGGTGATAGAAGAAGTCTGGAGGAGGTTGTGGGGAAAGAGGATTCCAGATCAACCACTCAGCCCGTCCCACTGTTCCATTACATCGAATTGCAGTTTTGCTACCAGTTGAAGCGTTGTTTTCCATTTACTGGGTGACCGGCGGACACGACTTGGCCCCAAACTGAGCTCGACAATGCTTTTAGTACAAAGGAAGACTTTTTTTGTATCGATCGGAACCCTCCGCACCTTTGCAATACATTCCGCTGCAGGATATCTGTCCTCTTGCACTTAAATACCCGTCCTATTTCCTACATCATCATCATCATCATCATTATAGTAATCGTCTATGATTTTTTAAAAGTCTTTGCAGGTTTATAAATACGATGCTGTCATTTAAGGATACGGTTATTTTCCCTTGGAAAACTGGCTAACTTACAATTGTGTAAAAGCAAGTAACTCTAAAATACAATATTTATAGCCTGTATTTTCAAAAATCAGTCCATTTAAGGAAAGGGTGAAAACGTATATTTTGTTTATTCTTGGCTGTTAAACTCGGTGGAATATTTTGTACTTACCAGATGAAATGTAAGAAGACAACATTTAGTTAAATAATGTGGTTACATTTCTTATTTCAGGAAATGAACTACTGTACATCTTCCGTGAATCACTTTTAATATCTGCGGTACTCTATGTCGGCGTATTTTCGTAGATACAGGTATTATGAGCATACCACAAGTCTTTATATGAAGTAATATACCATCTCAGCTTTCCTGTATAATAACAGACGATTACTTAAGGGAAGACCACACTTCAGTTTCACTGAGCAAGTGGTTGTGTGGTTTGAGTCACGTAGCTATCAGCTTGCATTCGGGAGATAGTGGGTTCGAACCCTACCGTCGGCAACCCTGAAGATGGTTTCCCCTTATCACACCTGGAAAATTCTGGAGCTGTACCTTAATTAAGGCCACGGCCGATTCCTTTCCACTCCTACCTCTTTCCTATGCCATCATTGCCATAAGACCTATTTGTGTCGGTGCGACGTGAAGCAAAATTTTAATATATATCGTCGCTGCTATGTCAAAACCTCGAATGTGACAATGCTCCTCCTATCCATTATTTCCCTTAAGACTGACCACGCCTCCCAGCCACATTTAGATATGCAGTCCATCAGAACTAATTTCGTTTAGTTCACATTCCTATGCGGGTGTTTAAAGGAAAATGAACATTACTGTACCGTACTGTAGGAATGTATGCCTGCATTTTATATTTACACTACCTAGAGTGTGATGTATTTAAGGTTCATTTTCCTTTACATACCCTCATAGGAAAAATGAACTCAACGAAAATAGTTCTGACCGACTGTATATCAATATATGGCTGGAAGGCCTGACCATTCTTAAGGGAAATAATGGGTGGGAAGAGCGTTGTCGCATTCGTGGTTTTGGCATAGGAGCGACGATATATAGCCTATAGGGCCTATGTATTTCATGTTACATAGTCAAGGATAATATCCTAACTACATATATTTCCTTTGTTTCAACCTCTTTTTAATTTTTTCCCCTATCCTCTGTAATGTTACATCATTTTTCTGTTCTTCCTGGTTTCTATCCATTCTCTATTTAATAGCTTAGCAGGTGTGTAAAGTTCAGTTTCATTTTCAATTTGACCCATTTCTTTCCCATTTATAAGCTTCTCTCCGATAGGTGTCGCTTCTTTATGGTTTTCTAGCTCATATGCCACTTCCGTGTGTTCATTGCGGCCGGGAAACCTTTCTAAATAGTAATAAAGAACCGTCGAAAAGGAAGTGAATGGTGTTCTGGGCAAATAAGGTGAATTAATAGTTGATTCGAGGGTTTCACTGTACAGATAGGGAATATTTTTAAAATCTTCTCAACGTATATCCTTCCGTTGAAGTCGCGAACAGCCGAATTTATGGGGAGGAGTACAATGAAGGCAGTGAAATTGCGCTCGACAAATTGGAAAATGTGATAAATAAACAAATTGTTATAAAGCGGCAGGAATAGTTGAAATTCAACGTGAAATAGTGAAATATCGTGGGAAGACAGAAACAAAATGGCTTCATAAAATAATAGGATAAACATGGAATGTTAGTAATGTACCTTTTGATTGGACGAAAGGAGTAATTGCATCCATCTATAATCAAGGGAACAGGAAGGATTGCAACAAATATCTAGGTAATTCGTTGATCAGTGTACCGAGGAACGTGTTCACTGCCATTTTGGAAAGCAAGGTGCGATCAATGGCATACTCTGCTCAAAGTCTGCAGTCTGATAACTTGGAACTTTAAAATATGATGATACGAAAATTAACATTTCCAAGACTAACGTGATGTCAGTAGGGAAAAATCATGTTCTGTAAGAAGGAAGTAAATTACCAGACGAAACTATACTTATACCCGTCTCTTCTCAGATTAACTTTGGTGTACGGGAGTGAAATCTGTATGGACTCAAGTTATCGTATTCATAAGTGAGGTAACGAACACGAAAGTAACTGGTACAAACAGGCGAGGATAACAAAGAAGTTTGCTCGAAATGAGGAGATGAAAACTAAGTTAGGAATGAACTCGATGGGTGGAGAATTACGCATAAACCGTCTTAGGTGGTGGGGTTGTGTGAGGCTAATGGAGGAGGATAGGTTACCTGGAAGAATCGTTTTCTCAGCCATCGAGGATAAGATAAGTAGAGAAAGACCAAAGTTACGATGGTTTGATTAGGTTTCTAATGATGTCAACATAGGCCGAAGAAGTACGGAACTAAACGAGGCCACAGAGCTAGTTAGAAATAGAAGCTTGTGGAGGTGTTCAGGTAATTCACTGAGGCTTGCAGGCTGAATTCCGAAAGGCGTAATACTCTACAATGAGGAAATATATTTGTTTTTATGTATGTATGTAAAAAAAATTAGAAAAGCGCTGAATCCAGAAATAACGCAATTTATTCCTTTAAGTTTTGTAACGTAAATAACCAAGTTTAAACATGAGAAAAATTGCATCTAGGATATCTTGGAAGTGGACCAATTAGAAAAACAATGATATCAGATATATTTCCTCTCTTTAACCAAAATTTTCAAACTTCCCTAAGTAAAGCTACAAAATGCACCTTCTAAAATTCGCGTGGATCTGACTAACCTTAAAGAATTCCGAAAGGCGTAATACTCTACAATGAGGAAATATATTTGTTTTTATGTATGTATGTATTTCTTTGCGGTCTGGTCTCTCTTTAATTCGTTTTAGTCCCATGGATTAGGATCGCAATATTTAAACATCACATAAATCTGCAAATTTGCTTATTTGAGTTCCTTAGAGGACTCTGCTGAAAGAAACATTGTATCTTCCATAATAACGTACCTCCCAGCGCATATTGTATGCAGTCCATCAGAACAATATTCGTTGCGTTCATTTTCCTATGCCAAATGAAAAGAAAAATCAACCTTATTGTACCGTACTGTAGGAATATGTATGTTTAAGAAGTATTTACGCAATCCTACAATATAATGCTTTTCATTTCTATTTTCCTTTTCCTTTTCACGAAAATGAACACATCGTATGTAGTTCTGATAAAATGTATATCCATGTCTGATTGGGAGATGTGACCAGTCTTAAGGAGGATAATAGATCAAAAAATCATTGTGGGATACTAGGTATTGCTCGCGCACCGTCGATATATTGTAGTATAACTTAGGTGTGGTCAGAAATTAAGACATTAGGTCGTGTGTGAGAATCATATTGTGACAATTTGTGGAAGATGGTTTATTGCTGATAATTGTACGGAAGTTTAGTATAAACGATGCATAGAAACATTACAAGCCGTTTGTTTTATGGTAAGCGCCACACATTAGAATTAAAGGTTAGGGTTCAGTCCTGAATAGACTCGTAATTCATGTCATGTAACCCGAGATTCACCAGTACTGTATATTGTGAGAGCGTCATCAGCCTCGTAACTGTCAACAGGTGATCGACTTCATGTGGTGCTATGACTAGCGGCAGTTTTACGGAAACAACCATTCAAAATTGCGTAAAATCTGAAATTGCAGGGGTGGTTACAATTTATATCTACCACCTCTTGTTAAATAATCTTTAATAACGTATATACACACTTTTTGTGGAGAATTTTGCACTGTGAAATATGACTCGGAATTTTCAAAGATTTTTCTTTCACATCTTGTATTAGCACTAGAAGAAAAATGGTTTTAATGCCTTTCTCAATTTTGAAGGTTGCAATTCAGTCAATTTTATGTTTTAATTAAAGGTGCATAAGGGTGTGATAGTTGAGAGACATCCACACTGGCTTCTCTACATGCTAGTCACGGTTCGAATTCCAGCGAATGCACGTGGGATTTTTCGAACTGAAAATTACGTGACTGTTGTTCATATTCCTCCTAAAACTGGATGTCCCGTGATACAATCGCAAAATCAACAATCACGTATATACTATCGACTTGTTTGCAGATAAACCTTACTCACAAATACTTTAACTTAATAACACGGCGTAATCAGACGAGTTTTTCCCTCACTTTCCTTTCCACTCACATACACACATTATAACGAAGACAATAATAATGACAAAAATAGCCATCTCCCATAACTGCCCGAACAACGACGATATATTAGTTTATATTCCAAGGAGCCTGAAATGAGACAATATACAATGGCGAAGTAACAATGACTTCGCGGTTTAAACAAAAAGTTAAACACAATTATAGATGCTAAGTCATAAGTTAAGTTTACTCCACAGGTTATGAAGAAAGGTTAAAAGGACTTGCCACCTTACAAGATATGATGGGAGTAATGAAGAAATTACCTCGGTAACATTTAAATATTTAAACCTGGTCAATAGACCTCAGCGGGAAAATGTCCTGCACTTTGAAGTTAAGTTACATTACCATGATTTAAAAAGGAGGACCTTAAAGAAGCAAGGGCTTACCCAGGAAACGCTGAAGCTCACCCACGTGAGTGGGAGCGGTCACGGATCACGTCCGTAATCCACGGGAACCAAATTCGAAAGACGACTCGCTAACGCACGTACTCAGCGGGCGCGCGAACGAGTCGGGAGACAGGAAATTACCACATCAAAATTTAATATCCAATAAGCGTGCAGGATTAACCTCGCTGATAACTATTAACCAGTAACATTGAATTTTATTTTAATCAATACCAATTATTTTTATTACGTCCAATCCTGTAAATATTCATTCTCGCTGGCGCTTCATAAATTAAAATATTCTTGAAACTTCAGTATGATGGAACAGGATGCAACTCTTCTAGAATACAACGCGTGTATCACAGGATGTTACAAATTTTTGGTGAAGAAAATTTTTGAAGGTACACAAACATTAAATAAGATTAAATAAATGTTCATAAAATATATATTTTTGACTGCCGCATTTTCCCACCGTCAAAAAGAAACATTACTTAAATTTGTTATGTTTAAAACGTTACTATATTACTCCTTAAGGTAGAGGAAATAAATTTTTTGAACTACGATATTACCGAATTTAAAAAAATCAGTATACGCCTCTGCTCAGGGGTCACTTCACCAACTACTAGCATCCCTGGTAACTGCTCCTCAAGGCAATACTTCAAATTGGAGAAGACGACTTGTCTTTAGAAGCTCTCCAATTCTACTTCCTCCTAAACTATAATTAATAACCGTAGAAACATAACTTCGTTTCCTAATTGTTCAACTGGATTTGCTAAAATGAATTGTACGTTACAGAAAATTTCATGAGATGATAGAATTTATAACCACTGAACGAATATTCTTTCAATAAATAGGAAAACGGCCTCAATCATAGAAAGGAAAGAACATGAAATATTCGAATAAGATGGTTGTATTCGTCTTCGTACATCACATTTTATCGTTACTTTTGAGATTTTTTCTCATATTATTTTGACTGCATTGAAAATAGTGCAGAATCATCTTTACACAAGTACTATGGGATGTCTCCCAGTATAATAAAATAGAAGGCTGTCACTCATCGCTATTTATTTCGTCGCTGTTCTGGCAAAAGAAATCTCGCAATGCTCTTCCTGTCCATTATTTTCCTTAAGCCTGGTCACGCCTCCCAGCCACATACAGATATGCATTCCATCAGAACTATTTTCCTTGTGTTCAATTTCCTATGCTGACGTGTAAAGGAAAATAAACCTTAAGTACATTCTACAGTAGGAGTGCGTAAATAAGTTATGCAAACATATATTCCTAGAGTGCGGTACGGTAAGGCTCATTTTCCTTTACACCTAAGCATAGGAAAATGAACACAACGAATATTGTTCTGATGGACTAAATATCAATGTATGGCTTAGAGGCGTGACCAGTCTTAAGGAATCTTATGGATAGGAAGAGCACTGGGAGATACGACCTTTTGTCCGAACAGCGACGATTTGTCTTCAGTTTCTGGGTGAATGTGTGACAAATTACCTCTTCAAAATTCACAATTTAAGGATGATAGAAAACCACTGTGGCCCTCATTTCATTTGCTGGTAGTGTGGGCCACAGTTTGCGAAAAACTGTTCTACTTATCAATAATCATAACACACTACCTGACAAAAAAAAGATATTGGAAACTTCCAGAAGGGGAGGGGAAACGAATTGAAACTTCATGTGTTCAGAGAATATGCGATGTTATTTCAGTGATTACAAAATAGAGCAAATTTACAATGAAGTAGGCAGTAGGAGCCCACTTATCAGTATGATGTTGCACCCTCTCTGGCCTGGATGTATGCACTGATTCGGTTAGGAAGGGTGTCATAGAGCCTCTCATGAGGCAAGCTGGCCCATAACTGTTGTAACTAGTCCCTAATATCCTGGATACCGGCATTGAGACGGAGTTGACATCCAAGCTGGTCCCACACATGTTCTATCGGGGGCAGATTTGAGGATCTTGCTGGCCACGGGAGTACCTCAACATCGCGCAGAGAGTTGATAGAGACACGTGCCGTGTGTGGACGGGCATTGTTTTGTTCAAAAATTGCACCACGATACTGTCGCATGAGAGGAAACACATGAGGACGCAGGCTGTCGGTGAGGTACCGTTGTGCCGTCGGAGTTCCCTCAATCACTACCAGCCGTGACCTGAAGTCATAGCCGATGGCTCCCCACACCATGACACCAGGAGTAACTCCGAGAACCGCGATTGATCGCTGAATACAATGCGACGCCATTCATCAGGAGTCCATAATTCCCGGTCACGGCAGCACTCTAGACGCAGCCGTTTGTGTTGTGGTGTTAACGATAGCCAACGCATGGGACAAAAATTCCCTAGTCCGGCTTCGGCTAGTCTCTGACCAATGGTGTAGGATGACACAGAATGTTGTAGAGAGTCTACAGTATAGTACATTTATTTTCTCCTGATCCATACAGAATTCTCCCAGTTAGATCATTATCGCTGGAAAAAAGTGTTTAAAAGAACACAAAAACAGGCCAGGTAAAAGGAACTAGTCTACGTTTTGCTGCACGTGTGTCCGCATGGGTGAACTCCCCCTTTCCCCCGAATGTCGCACAAATCTGGATATTGCGCGATTCGACCAGCCGACCAAACGGAGACCCACAATGAGGCCTCTTTCAAACTCTGTCAGTTGCTGATAACGCTGTCTCACAAGAGTTCGCGACATCTCTGTGTCCTTTTCAGTGATCACCCACCATCTGATATTTTCCCGGGGGGCTCCGTAGCCCGCTCCCCCCCCCCCCCGCGTGGCAATCGACACTACTCTACATTGCCTCGGACATGCTATTAGTTCTAAGAAGAAAAAGATAGCGGGGAGGAGTGAGTGTGTGATACTACAGGAGTATCTGCCTGTCCCCATGCTCAGCATGTTACCAGGCCAGATGTGGTGATTTGTATCAATAGTGGTGCAATGGGGTAATAAGGGTCAGGAAAAAAACACATAGGCTGAAATAGAAAGATGCCTACATGTAAAACCTGGCATTTTGTAAACAGAACATGCAGGATGTGGTTCTGGAGAGGTCCAGGTAACTGGGTTAGTTGGGAACAGGTATCATGCACAAGTCATTAGCCTATTCCTCGCCAGTCCAGTTATTTAGGGGATCGGTCATTCTGGGCACTGCTGTGACTAGCGCGGGCCTTGCCGGTTGCCGAACTATGCGGCAATAGCCACTAGGGCCTGTCGCACCGCCCGACTCCCTTGGAGTCCCTCGTACCCAGTCTCCGATCGCGGAGAATGAGGCCAAGCCCGCCAAGGCGAAGACCTGTTGGATGGATGCGGGACATGGTGCAGGGCGTCCTTCCTCTCTGTCCGCGCCATGGCCCGGTATACAGGGCAACCGCGATGAGAGGCCGGGTGACCCCCGCGCAATTGGCACACATCGGCGCCTCCCTAAGTGTAGCATATGCAGTGTAATGGTGATCACCACCACAGCGGTTGCACCTCACTTGGAGCCCACAGCTAACCTGACGGTGGCCCCATCTCAAACAGCGGAAACACTGCAAGAGCTGCTGAGAGGGACGTTATATTCTCACCTGCTTGCGGCTTCGCGCTGAGGTCCTCTCCTGTTTGGTTCCTTGCTCGGTTGCCTACCTGCGAGCAATCCTGGGTTACGGCTGGGTGGCCCTCTCCTGGTGGGCCGACGTCTTCTTCTTTTTTCCTGGTCCGGGGGCGTTGTCTGCTTCCTGACGGTGACGGTCTATTCTCGGCGGGGGAAGAGGCCGTATCATGGTAGCCCTCCTCCCGGTCTGGTGACCGTGGTGTGGCGGGTGGCCCCGCTGCGGTGCCGTCTTCTCCCTCCTGGCTGACGGCGGCGGCGTCGGCATCGCTCGTTGTTGGCATCTAGGTGCATTTCCTGTCCTGTAGAGCGCACATGGATGTCTGCATCGTGAACGAGGCGCTAGCAAGCTGGGCTTGGGTAGCAGCCTCTGAACGCCCGGGGGCGTCCGTGTCCATGCCGCATTCCGCCTTTCGGTTCGCCTTCCTGGTCTACGCCCAGGTGGTGGGCGTTCTCTGGGTGGCCATGGCCGGTGGTGGACGTTCCTGGTTGGCGGTCTTGTCGGTCTGCTTGTACTTCGTGAAGTGCAGCAGTTCTACCTGGGTGGTGCTGTCGCCACGCTTGGAAGCGTCGTCATCCTGCGTGGTCCTCAGCCCCGGTGGAACCATGAAGCGTGGGTCCGTGCCCACCTGTTTGTTCCTCCGCCTCCTGGCTGTCTGCGTCTTGACGGTAGACGTCCCCTGTGACGTCTGGGTGGCTGCCTCCTGGCTGGCGGTGTTGGCATGGCAGCTGCTCCTTCCTGGTAGTCGGATGACCTGAAAGTAAAGCAGCATAGCTCCTCTCATAGCCGCCGATCTGGCCTGGGTCCATGGGGCGAATGATTATCACCCAGTTCGGAATGTCCTTGATGGCGTCGATTGAGAGGTCCTTCCCTGCAGCCCCCTCTAGCATGGTGAGGAGTTCAGTGATAAGATAGGCCTCCCTGTAGCCGTCCTGTCCCGGTCGATAGTGACCATCAGTGCAGGGAGGGCCAGGTTTAGCGGGACGGTCCTGTGGTGGACACACTGAACAATCTCCGCCACTGTTCCCGTGTAGTCCTCTGGTAGATCGTCTCGCAATTCCGCCATTCCTCTTGTTTCGTTAAAAAAATATTAAAGAGAGGGAGCACTGAAAAATGCTTCCTGACAAAGCTCGTAGTGCGTACTTAAAAGTACACACAGAAGACAATGCTCCCTTGGAAGATATACTATCAAGTGCAGTTGCCTGACTAGTACTTGGAAAATACAGATAGCCCGGCTAGGAGAGTGAGTCAGCGGGAAGCACGTACGTCCTCTCGCTGTGACTGCCAAGTTCGTCCTCAGCATCATCTGATGCTGTTCACGCCCCCTTTTATACCCTACCAGGCCTGGCAACAACCCTAGACTCGAACAACACTAATTCATTCTGGTGGCCGTCCTACCTGTCACAGAGAATTTTACTGTAATAATTTACATACCCGCCGATAGTGTGTACGTGTACGAAGTTATTTTGACATCCGACCATTTCTTCATGGTGCTTCAATTTATTTGCCAGGCAATATAATAATAATAATAATAATAATAATAATAATAATAATAATAATAATAATAATAATAATAATAATAATAATAATAATAATAAACTGCCTTATTAGGAAGCTATTTTTCTCATTTATCTCCGACAAGAGTTTAGTTTGAATGTTAGAAGGTAAATTGTCAACTTCGTTGTTTTACAACCGGTGTCTCGAGTAAAATGTAGGAGAACTATAATTTATGTTAAAGTTAATAACACTGAGAATAAGTAATTTAATATTATATTAGTTTTGCACTTGTTCGCTAGCATAAAGAATTGCGAAAAAGAGGGAGGACGTGTCTGGTTGGAGCTGAGAGCTACCCTACTAAGGGGGTGAAGTTAAGAACCACAATGGTGAGCGAGCATATCCAGTCTTTAGAGACCCCTAGTCCAGCTCGGGCGAAAAACGTAATGGTAGTTTAATAGACAACGAAAGCTTGAACGCTAGGATATAAAGGGTATGAGTTCGGCCTAACTCTTTAAAATTTGCCCTCGTCACTTGTACAGTGTCAGACACCGTATGTATTGGCTGTCCTCAAAGACGCTGGTTCGATTCACATTGCTGCAGGAGTTTTAGGATTCCCAGGCGAGTTAGTGTGAGGTTGAAAATGTACACCAGCTCACCTTCATTGCGGATATGCCTGAAATAATTTACGTTTTCCTTTACATCGCACCGGCACGCATAGATCTTATGGCGACGGTGGGATCGGAAAGTAGCTGCACTACCTCGTGAAATACGAAGACACGAGTTTTCCTCATCTGAAGGTTTGCCTTCCAAGGGCTGCACCAGTCTAGGAATATTCACACAAAATGCTTCTTCTTATTATTATTCTTTTTATGATTATGATTATTATTATGATTATTATTATTATTATTATTATTATTATTATTATTATTATTATTATTATTATTATTATTATTATTATTATTATTATTATTATACTTCTACAGTGATATCATTGGCACATACAACTGAACTTAGAAAACAATACTTTACTCATCGGATAACTTTGATATTTATCCGTAAAGTTATTCCATTTGAAGTCCTGCTGTTTCATTTAAGCTCATCCAGCAGTTGCTCCAATTATTTTCTAATGTGTACCTAGCTCTCTTGACAGATGTTCTGTTTTGGACACCTCATTAAATGTGTGCTCTTGTCTGTAAAATGCCAACATAGCTTCATCTCGTGTAAACCTCGAATTCATGAGGTAATGGACGGTAGCATGTGACAAGGTGGCGCGTAGGTCATCCGATAGACTGAACGAAAGGCTTGTGTTCTGAGTTTGTGGTTCGTGACTAAGCTCGATCTTTTCGTATTCGAGTTAATTGTATCGAGCCATTTTGGAACGAAACAATTCCCCTTCTTCATCGAGAATGTGCAAAAGTGTTTCAAACATTTATGAGGAGAACTAGGCCTATGTTTTAGGTTAATTTTACTTACTGTTCCATCCTAGGCGGATTGATCATAGAATGGAAAACAAAATCTTATTTGGAATCAGGAATGACTTATTTAAATCATTCTCTTTGTAACATAATCGATGTTTTTATTTAAATCTCTCTATAGAAATCTTAGTTCAAGATGACGGAATCGATCCCGGCTGAGATTCATGGCTTTGGCAGACACTGAAATACGCTAGGTTCGTGTTGCCAGATTTACCAGCTCATGAAAGAAATCCTGCGGGGCAATATTCTTGCACCGAAAACCCTTCGAGTAGTTGTTAGTACGTAAAACAAATTATTATTATTATTATTATTATTATTATTATTATTATTATTATTATTATTATTATTATTATTATTTCCCTGGCCGTTACACAATTTATTGGGATTGACGTTCGGTGTGGATTTGACCAAGGTTTACGGCGCGGTGCCCTTTGCGTGTTACTGTGGTCGTTGGTAGTGTAGTGAGTTTTATGTGGGTGAAGGGAAGTTAAGACGAATACAAACACCCAGTCCCCAATAAATCATATGCAGTTAAAAAACTTTATTCCGCAAGGAATTGCACCCTAGACGCTCTGAACCGCAGGAAAGTAGGCTGACCATTAATCTCCATTCTCTTATTATTGTCTTTATTATCATTATCATCATCATTATATACATATCATTATAGACTGTTGCGCCTTTCAGTATTCAGTCTGCAAACTTCTGCCATTTAACTAAGCTTACCAAGCGAGTTGGCCATATGGTTAGGATCGCGCAAATGTGAGCTGACATTCGGGAGAGAGTGGGTTCGAACCCCACTTTCGGCAGCCCTAAAGATCGTTTTCCGTTGTTTCCCATTTATGCACCAGGCAAATTCTGTTGTTGTACCTGAATTAAGGCCATGTCTGTTTCCTTCCCACTCCTAGCTCTTTTCTATCCCATCGTCGTCATAAGACCTATCTGTGTCGGTGCGACGTAAAGCAAATTGAAAATAAACTAAACGTCTCCATAATCCTCTATTTGCAACTAGTTCTGTGGCCTCATTTAGTTTCTAACTTGATAGTAATTCGTTCAAAACAGTCAACCATCGTCACATTGGCACATCGATCTCTCTCTGCTTCTTCTACGCACCCACCTCCATGGCAGAATCTGTTATTGTTGTTAGTGTGCTTAGAAGTGCACTTGTATATCACTCAGGACAGATCAATTTATACCGAGCTCGATAGGTGCAGTCGCTTAAGTGCGGCCAGTATCCAGTATTCGGGAGATAGTAGGTTCGAACCCCACTGTCGGCAGCCCTGAAAATGGTTTTCCGTGGTTTCCCATTTTCACATCAGGCAAATGCTGGGGCTGTACCTTAATTAAGGCCACGGCCGCTTCCTTCCCACTCCTAGCCCTTTCCTGTCCCATCGTCGCCATAAGATCTATCTGTGTCGGTGCGACGTAAATAAACTAGCAAAAAAAAAGATCAATTTATACCTGCTCTTGAGGCTCCTTCCTCAACTTCCCTTTTTAGGGAATTCCTCCCTGTTTCACCGTATTTTGAATCTTTTCAATCGTATAAGTTTATAACTTAACATTTCTTGGCGTTTGACACTTAAAATTGGAACGTGTCTTTTAGTATAAAGAAAATTTTCCACCAAGCGGAATGTTTCCTTATAGAATGTGAAAGTGTCTATCACAAGGATGAGAAAGTTTTCGATTTTACGACCTTCACACTTAATCAACAACTAGTATCCTGTGCCAGTATGTATGATATTATCTTCAGAACTGAAGCCCACGTTCATGGACAAATAAAATTAAGTCACTTTCTGGAATTCCGATATCCCCACTATGATTATCTATGGTACTAGTTTGCATCTCTACAAACAAAGTTCGCCATTAAAATTTGTCCTCATGTGTGAACATTAGTTGCGTACTACGAGGGCGATTCAAAAAGTAAGTTACACTAGCTCGCCGCGAGAGCACGTTGTGTCTCGTGACCGTGGCCAATGCGGAGCAAGCTACAGTAACTGCTGACACGTCCGATAGGAAGGTTGGTGTGGTATCAAGTCGTATTGTGTGTGCAGAGAGGGCTAGGACGCTAGGTCAATTGCTCATCAACTGGATGCTCACTCCAAATTGGAGATGCATGCAACAATCAGATTTCGATGGGCTAAACGGTTCAGTTGCACTGATAATTATCGTGAAATCACTGCTGTATATGGTGAGCGTTCAATTTCTCGCCCAGGTATTTCAAAGTGGCTGTAAGCAATTTGACCCCGGACGCACGGATCTCACGGACGAATATCGCGGATGCAGGCCCGTAACGCCCAGTACCGTTGCAAATATTGACCGTGTGGATGGGATCATTAGAGAGAATCGGCACATAACACTGCAGGTAATTGCCAGAATGCTGAACATTTCGTATGACAGTGTGTTCTCCATTGTTCACCAGCAAACTGGATTTCGTAAACTGTGTCAAAGATGGGTCTCACGTCTGTTCACCGATGTTCACAAAGGAAAACGTTTCCAATCGTCACTGACATTTTTGCAACGGTATTCTGTGGAGCGCAACGAATTTCTGCGGTGAATCATCATAGGAAATGAAACGTGGGTCGATCACTTCACCCCCGAAACAAAGAGAACATGGATAGAATGGGTGAACACCATATAACCACCACGAAAGAAGGCCAAAGTCCCACCTTCAGCAGGAAAGGTAATGGCGACAGTGTTCTTTGAAATGGACGGTGTGGTGCACGTGTAATTTATGCCGAAAGGCACGTCAGTTATCTCGGCTTCGTATTGCCAAACGTTGAACCGTTTGCCGAAGGTAATTAAAGAAAATCGGTGGGGAAAATTGAGCGAACTGCTGCAGCGATTCAAGTGGGAGGTATGGCAACATCCCCCATAGAGCCCAGAGTTAGCGCCATGCGATTGCCATGTATTCGGTCAGCTGAAAATGGATCCCGGCGAATGACGACTCAGAAACGATGAGGAAGTGAAAGTAGCCGTCTCCAGGTGGTTACATAGCGCTGGAGGTGATTTCTACGCATCCGGAATCGAAAAGTTGGTTGACCGTTTCGAGAAATGTTTACAGTCTCTTGGGCACGATGTGGAAAAATGAACTTGGATTGTATGTTGTCATAGCCGTGTTACCTATGTGTAGGTGGTTTCATACGTGGCCATAACTTGAAAGTGTAACTTGCTTTGTGATTCACCCTCGTACTTCTAATGTCAACATAGTGGGCAAATAAATAATGTGCAGCTATTTCAAGATTGACACGAAAATCCCGTATAATCTTCAGGAACAGAGTCCAGGTCTGAAAATGTATCAATGTAGTACATTAAGTGTTTAACGAGGTGCATATTCAGATGACAGACAAAAATATAACCCCTCTCAAATGGTGGAGCCAATGTTTACAAAAATAATATCCATGAAGCCGGCCCCGTGGTGTAGGGGTAGCGTGCCTGCCTCTTACCCCGGGGCCCCGAGTTCGATTTCCGGCCAGGTCAGAAAATTTTACCTGGATCTGAGGGCTGGTTCGAGGTCCACTCGGCTTACATGATTAGAATTGAGGAGGTGTCTGACGGTGAGATAGCGGCCCCGGTCTAGAAAGCAAAGAATAACGGCCGACAGGATTCGTCGTGCTGACCATACGACACTTCGTAATCTGCAGGCCTTTGGGCTGAGCAGCGGTCGCTTGGTAGCCAAGGCTTTTCAAGGGCTGCAGTGCCTTCGGAGGGGAGGGGGTTAATATCCATGAAATATTCCAGAAATCCCAGTTCTTAGTTTTTTATGCTACAGCCAATGAGGGGCAAGTACACTGACTTAGTAAATGTCATGGGACAGTCACCTAATGGGTGTGGGGCCTCCTCTGGCCCTGCGAACTGCAGTGAAACGCCGTTGAAGTGAGTCGACAAGTCCCTGGTAGTCCCCTGGACGCAGCTGACACCAAATCGTTTGCAGAGCGGCCGCCAATGCTGGTCTGTTCGTGGGTGCAGGATCCATGGCACGGAGCCTGCGTTCCAGAACATCCCAGATATGCTCGATAGGGTTCATATCGGGGCTCCTGGGTGGCCATGCCAGTCGTTGGACCTCCACTGCATGTTCCTGGAATCATTCCCGGGTGACGTGGGAGCAGTGTGGCGGCGCGTTATCATCTTGAAATACCTCAGAACTGTCTGGGCGCTGGAAGGCCAAAAATGGGTGGAGATGGTCTCCGAGCAGCTCAACATACCGCGTACCATTCAAACTCTCTTCCAGAAAAACTAGGGGGCCCATTCCATACCAGGAAAATGCACCCCAGACCATAACAGAGACACCGGTGCCCTGGACCACACCTTCGAGGCAGGCGGGATCCATCGCTTCATGTGGTCTGCGCCATACACGGTTCCTCCCATCGGCATGGTGCAGTTGAATTCGTGATTCGTCCGACCATATCACGTTACGCCATTGTTCCAGTGTCCATCCTTGGGGACTCGCGACAAATGCGCGTCGTTGTCCCCGATGACGTTGGGTTAACAGTGGCACCCGTGTGCGGCGCCGGCTCCCATACCCCATAGAACCCATGTTCCTATGGATTATCCACTGGGAGACGTGTCTAGTACGGCCTATGTTGAATTGAGCCGTGATTTGTTGCACGGTTGCCCGTCTGTCACTATTGACAATCCGTCTCAGATGTCGCCGGTCACGTTCATCGAGGGTGGCTGGACGGCCGGTCGTGCGTCTGTTGTGGACGGTGACACCCCCATTCAACCATTCGCGATACACTGTGGACACGGTTGATCGTGTGAAGCCGAATTTCCGCACCACTTCCGAAATCGCACTTCCCATCCATCGGGCACCTGCCACCATACCCCGTTCGAACGGTGTCAGCTCACCACGACGTTCCATGTTGCACCTGTAACATGCACAGCCACTGCTCACAAGGTCTCCTATACAAATGCCGCTGGCACAGGGGGCGTGTGGTGCGCACACAACACACCTGCCCATCAGTGCTCCGCTATCCCATGACATTTTCGCAGTCAGTGTATATGGCGTAACCTTTAAGTATTTTAGTCTGTTGTATTAGCTAAGTCGATACTGAAAGGAAGAATTAATAGGTTTCAAAGGCGACCGCACATTTTACACAAAAGATTGTTTCCCCTAGGAAATGTAATAATTGTAATTTGTGTTTTTCTGCATCTCCCTATCGTGTACAAGATTTACGTATACTGTAGGAAGCCCCTTTTGCACCTTCTCTAGCCAGCAACACGTGATCTACTCATCCATGTGTTTACTATGTCTAATGTTGTTTAATTTCGGAAACCTCATGGAATCCGGTATTTCAACATGGCAATATCGTTGACTGCATTTTATCAGGTGTATGCATAAGTTTTTACCGGTCTTGTGGCAAGGAAAGCACGTAATTTTCAAGGGAAATTCGTTTTTGTTTATCCAAAATATTGGACATCGGCTTTTACACATTTCGCCCATCTTTCTTGGGAAAATGGGAAACCAGGGAATACCATCTTCAGGGCTGTCGAGAGTGGGGTTCGAACCCACTATCTCTCGGATGAAAGATCACAGCTGCGCGCCCCTAACCGCACGACCAACTCACTCGGTTATCAGAAATTTAAGTAGATCCCAGCATGTATTCATATCGTAAACATTTGTCACAATACACTCTTATTACATGTCATATCAATTTGATCTACAACAAAGAAACTGATAAACCAAAATTATACTGTTGTGAGGGTACATTGTACTTAGAGTAGCCATTCAGGTAGATGCTTTCCTGGCTTGTAGCATTCCAGAAGTGGGAAATGAAATGTCGTATGGCTTTGACTGCCGGCAGTGTCCGAGAAAATGTTCGGCTCGCCAGGTGCAGGTCGTGATGAGGATGAAATGATAATGAAGACGACACATACACCCAGCCCCCGTGCCAGCTGAATTAACCAATGATATTTAAAATTCCAGACCCTGCCGGGAATCGAACCCAGGACCCCTGTGACCAAAGGGTAGCACGCTCACCGTTTAGCCATGGAGCCAGACTAGATGTGGGAAGAAAGATACTACCACATCAAGTAAATTTGGGAAGCGATGTATTGGTTTCAGTCTATCAAACAAGCTCTGTAGGACGGATTTGGCAAATGGGTCTTACTTTGTCCAGGTATGTCCTTCCGTGTACCGAACTATAGGCCCCGAAGAACTTGAATGAATTGTTCCACGCAGAAAATGGGGACAGGGTAGTACATGAAGCATTAAGCCTTCAGACATCTTCGTGTGTGAAACTGCCGTTTGTTCACAAAACCGATCACCCCGGAATTCGTGGCATTTCTGTGCACATACTATACGTAGGTGAAAACTCGGGGCGAGGAGTCAAAGGAGATAAATTATAGAAATGTTGTTATGAAACAATGAATTGGCTCTAATCAATTGTTCGCCACGAATGGAAAAATAATTACCTGTCAGACTTGCATGAAATATTATGTCGTCATAGATAAAATACTTGACTGTTCCCATATAAGTATTGTCATCTGAAGAGTTGTGCCAAAATTACACCAACAGTTGCATTCGAATACGACTGATTGTTGGATATGGTGTATATGACATGGTAATTGAAGACAATAGGTGTACATATGCATATATCATATGTTGTACTTTACTTTAGGAGCTCGAAATATCGTGGTCGAACACATTGTGTTAGTATGTTCTTATCTGTACTACTGTGGACTACGTTCAGGTATAGGTAGACTATATGTTCTTTCGTAATTTGTTTAAAATCGCACCGACACAGACAGGCATTATAACGACAATAGTATAGGACAGGGCTAGAACTGAGAAGGAAGTGGCCATGGCCTTAATTAAGGTACAGCCCCAACCTGGGGTGAAGATGAAAAACCACGGAAACCCATTTTTAGGACTGCCAGCAGTGGGGTTGAGACCCACCGTCTCCCGAATGAAAGCTCACATCTACGTGACCAAATTGCGTAGCCAACTAGCTCGTTATGTATATTGGAATTTTTTTGTGAAAAAATGCTATGGGGTTGGCGATGTCCGCGATAGAGTTGCGTCTTGATATTAGCGTACAAGTGGCTTTACGTCGCACCGACACAGATAGGTCTTATGGCGACGATGGGATAGGAAAGGCCTAGGAGTTGGAAGGAAGCGGCTGTGGCCTTAATTAAGGTACAGCCGCAGCATTTGCTTGTTTTAAAAACTAGGAAACCACGGAAAACCATCTTCAGGGTTGCCGACAGTGGGATTCGAACCCACTATCTCCCGGATGCAATCTTACAGCCGCACGGCCAACTCGCCCGGTACAAGTGTATCTAAGCTATAATTTGTTAAGACGGAAGCTATTCTTATCAGTATCGACTTAACTAACAGAACATTTTTTTTCAGTCTATCGAAGACGAAATACAAATTTTTGACAGCGCTACAACATATCTGGAAAAAAATTAATTATTAACTGAATGACATGTTTTGTTCTATAACAGAATCCTCAGATTCTATCATATCACTGTTATATCGTGCATACATAGTATTTCAGAAAGTGTTTGCCGAGCTCGATAGCTGCAGTCGCTTAAGTGTGGCCAGTATCCAGTATTCGGGAGATAGTAGGTTCGAACCCCACTGTCGGCAGCCTTAAGATGGTTTTCCGTGGTTTCCCATTTTCACACCAGGCAAATGCTGGGGCTGTACTTTAATTAAGACCACGGCCGCTTCCTTCCCACTCCTAGCCCTTCCCTGTCTCATCGTTGCCATAAGACCTGTCTGTGTCGGTGCGACGTAAAGCAAAAAAAAGAAAGTGTTTATGTTGCGTCAATTTGTCGCTGATTATGAATGAGATTTTAAAATTCTGTGGCCAACACATTAATAAATGCGAAAACTTTCCTTCTTAAACTTAGTAAACTCTGGGTACTGTACGTCCGCTCATCTCTGCTGCTGTGCACGGAAGAATAACGCTCGGTACTCAAAAATCAATTCATACCACAGCAGCGAACGTTCTTATTTACGTTGTATTTCGCGCTACTCCTAAATTACCAGCCGACTTTGACTGTGACTCATTCCTTTCAACCTTACCTCAGCCACGAGTTACTACACAGCGTGTATTTTCGTAACATTCAACGTAAGATAAACAGCATAATATATTAATCTACGCACATACGGTTTTAACTTTTGGAATGTGCGTTAGCTCAGCTACCCGCATACACAATATCAACGAAATGGGAGTGTAACGTCTTGAAAACACACCTTGTTAGTTCTGAAGTTCAGAACAGTGGATGCCTTTACTTTCCATTCTTCCGGAGGCTAATATGTCGTGCAGTGACAGATTTCATATCCTTTGCTTTCCTTTGTGTTTTAGTTTACGTTAGTTTGTGTTGAGGTGACGTATGAAAAGAAACGGTGTTTCTCCGGTAATTATGTATGCTAAGACAAAGCAGACTCGAGTCTTAAGAGGAAACACTCGTGGACCAGGGCACATTGCACAGCATTCAACCAACTGTTGCTCCCATCAAAGGCCCAGCGTAATTTTTAATTTCATACATACATACATACATACATACATACATACATACATACATTATCATTATAGACTGTTATGCCTTTCAGCGTTCAGTCTGCAAGCCTCTGTAAATTTACTAAACGTCGCCACAATCCTCTATTTGCAACTAGTGCAGTAGCCTCATTTAGTTCTATACCTCTTATCTTTAAATCGTTTGAAACTGAGTCTAACCATCGTCGTCTTGGTCTCCCTCTACTTCTCTTACCCCCCATAGCAGAGTCCATTATTCTCCTAGGTAAACTATCCTCCTGCATTCGCCTCACATGAACCCACCACCGAAGCCGGTTTATGCGTACAGCTTCATCCATCGAGTTCATTTCTAAATTAGCCTTTATTTCCTCATTCCGAGTACCCTCCTGCCATTGTTCCCACCTGTTTTTACCAGCAATCATTCTTGCTACTTTCATGTCTGTTACTTCTAACTTACGAATAAGATATCCTGAGTCCACCCAGCTTTCGCTCCCGTAAAGCAAAGTTGGTCTGAAAACAGACCGATGTAAAGATAGTTTCCTCTGGGAGCTGACTTCCTTCTTACAGAATACTGTTGATCGCAACTACGAGCTCACTGAATTATCTTTAATACACCTTGATTCAATCTCTCTTACTATATTACCATCCTGGGAGAACACACAACCTAAATACTTGAAATTGTTGACCTGCTCTAGCTTTGTATCACCTATCTGACATTCAATTCTGTTGAATTTCTTACCTGCCGACATCGCCTTAGTTTTCGAAAGACTAATTTTCATTCCATACTCATTGCACCTATATTCAAGTTCCAAGATATTAGACTGCAGGCTTTCGGCACAATCTGCCATTAAGACTAAGTCGTCAGCGTAGGCCAGACTGCTTACTACATTTCCACCTAACTGAATCCCTCCCTGCCAATTTACACCTTTCAGCAGGTGTGGGTTACCGTAGTCACGTCCTAGTTCGTGAACCGTGGGTAACGGCTGAGTGGCCTAGTAAGTGGTCCTCAGAGTCGGGATACCAGTTGCTATGGAATGGGAGTGGGCATCTCGGACATATTCAGAGTCATGGCCCTCCTTGTGCTCAGGCGGCTAGGACTATACAATCCACCGGTGGTCCATAACCCGTTAGAGGAGAGGTCCTCACTTGGACTATGTGTAAGTAGGGTAGCATCGTGCTTCATGAATTTACCGAGCTCAAAACATTTAAGCAAGCCTCGAACATATGGGAGTAACGGAGTCCCACTCCCATTTGACAGGCGAGGGACTCCTTGGAAACAACTTGGCGAACGAAATGCAATTCGATGGGTAGCTATCAATATTAATGGGGCTTATGGAAGAAAGAAAGTAGAACTAGCTGAGTCAGCAAAGAGATGAATTTGGATGTGCTAGGAGTAAGTGATATTCGGGTAAGAGGAGATAACGAGGAAGAGATATGAGATTATAAAGTGTACTTGACGGGTGTTAGAAAGGGAAGGATAGAGTATGGGGTAGGGCTGTTTATCAGGAATACCATTTTAATTTCACTGGAAATGTAAATATCCACAGCCTGTTTTCAGTCATTCAACCGGGTCAGGAATGGAATGAATGAAGCCCCCATCTAGTGGCGAGGATACGATTTGTGCCGGCTGCCGAAGCCTGTCCCACTCCTGTGGGGCAATGCTTAATGACTGACAGATGAAATGAAATGTCATTGGGGAATGTCGCTGGAATGAAAGAGAACAGGGAAAACCGGAGTACACGTAGAAAAATCTGTCCCGCCTCCTCTTTGTCCCGCACAAATCTCACATGGAGTGACCGAGATTTGAACCACTGAACCAGGCGGTGATTGGCCGGCGCGCTGCCGCCTGAGCCATGGAGGCTCTTTCACTAGCAATAATCTCTGAAATTATTCAGTTTATATATACCATGGCTACTCTCATCCGTTTCACAGCCACAGTTAATTAAAATATCGTCCCTTAAAAGCAGTACCGCGTATCTGACAATGCTGTTTCTGTCCAATATTTTCCTTAAGTCTGGCGATGCCGTAGGGCCACACATGGTTATGCAGTCCATCAGAACAATTTTCGTTGAGTTCATTTTCCTATGTGGTTGTTTAAAGAAAAATGAACCTTAAATACACCATACTCTAGGAGGGGGCTATGTTGTGCAAACATACATTCCTACAGTGCGATACAGTAAGGTTCATTTACCTTTACATACGCGCATAGGAAAATGAACTCAACGAAAATTGTTCTGATGGACTGCATATCAATATGTGGCTATGGGGCATGACCAGTCTTAAGGAACATATTAGATAGGAAAGAGCATTGTCAGATACGCGGTGTTGTTTCTTAAGGGACGATATGTAATTACAGACACTAAAGTTACACGGGGGCCGATGACCTTAGATGTTAGGCCCTTTTGTACGACAAGCATCATCATCATCATCATCATCATCATCATCATCATCAAAGTTACACGGGTTACAAAGCAGGCTTCATACGCACGAAGTATGTACGTAGGACGGTGACCACAATGTCACACTGTCTTTTCATGAAGCAATAACAACTGCGCTATATAGAATACTACTGCTGAAGATCATCTGATTACGTGCGTGCCTGCAGTACTAAATTGTGTGTGTGTAATTTTAAAATGAAGCTAGATTTTATACCAGAAATCCGTGAGCACCTTTCAGGACCGATGAATTAAAAACTGTAATCCTGTCTCCGTTCAGTCGTAATAAGTGTGGAGGTTCGAAGGTCGTCAGTTCTATTGTGAAGGGTAACGATTAGGTTTGAATCTTATTTTACTGACTACGAAGTACTCGTTCATCAGCTCTGTATTCCTTTCTATGACTAGTATGTTTTTTTCGCATTTTCTAGACTCATTGCAATGTAGGTATACGTTTTTTGTCGTTTGCTTTACATCGCACAGACACAGACATATATTATGACGACGATGGTAAAGAACAGGGCTAGAACTTGAAAAGTACGGAATACCATCTTCAGGGCTGCCGAATGTCGCATTGAAACCCACATGTCCCGATTATTGCTAGGATTGGAAATTACATCCATTGTAAGGAACCGCCGCATTTGTAAACTAGTGGTTAAACTGCGCTTCTACTGGCTAGTTTGAGTATCTAGATGAGACACTGGATAACAGCTCCTTTAGCTTGTACTGTCAGTCCCACTACGCTGATAGGTGTTATATGAATTGAAATGCAGTTTTGAGCCCACTGCATGCGCTTACGGCAACATTTCAGAGATTTTTCCTAGTGTCGCGCTACCACATCGGATGTTATCGGCGTCACAAGAATGGGAAAGGGCTAGGATTGGGAAGGTAGCGTGCATGGCCCTAATTAAGGTATAACTCCAACATTTGCCTGGTGTAAAAATAGGAAACCACGTAAATCCTCCTTCAGGGCTACCAACGGTGGGATTCGAACCCACCACCTCCCGAAGGCAAGGTCACAGCTATGCGAAACTAAACAAACGGCCAGCGTGCTCGGTTTTCAAAGCTTGTGTTGTGACGGTTAGTTAGAATGGTTCTCTACATATGGTTTGAACTTGAGTTTTAGAAGAATATCCTGTTCTGTCAAGGAGCATGGGTTGACGTAGGCATGATCGCAGTTTCCTACAGCAAAACTGAAAGGTAAGAAACGAGAGATGCAAGGTTCTCAGTGGTACAACTCGTATGACTCTATCACTTATCGACTATCTAGCGTCTGTCGCCTGTCCTGTCACGCTCAACGTTAGGTACAGTCAGTGGAGGAGGAAACTGAGCAAGATTTTCTTCGTTCACATACAGAGGCGACATTAATTCCTAAATGCGGCTGAAAACTTTGACGGGTAATTTATCTCTGATTGTCATTTCTTGTATGGCACATGCGAGATACATCTATAATAATAATAATAATAATAATAATAATAATAATAATAATAATAATAATAATAATAATAATAATAAGATGTTCGTTTTGATGCCACTTAGGCCGCCTGAGCGTCAATTTTGACGTTCGGGAGATCTGCTCGTCAGACTGACAAACGCATGTAAAGCAGCATTCGCCTTAATAGATACCCAACATCTGTTGAAACGGACATGCATTGGGCGCACGTATATTCACCACTCTTCCGCCCCGGCCTTAGAATCCACAATCGGTAGCCTTCGTCCAGGTAGTCGTTCTTAGTAGGCTATGTACTTGTACGACATGCTTCGCAAGCAGTACGTCTTGGTTCTACGTGGATAATCCATCTGCTCATCACCGGAATACATAGTATAGTTTATTGAATATGTGCATGTTCATGACTTGTCCACTGTTCGTAATGGTCATGTAAATGGTCATTATTTACACAGTTCAAAAAATTAGGGGAACATATTTTTGATCGTATGCCATGCTCCACAAAACAATACCTCACACCCAAGTATATTACCAACTAAACCGTTATTCTTTACCATTGTAGTATACAAAAGAACATCGATGGAATCGTGTTCATTTTCAGAACACAAAGGGAAATGTCCAAATAGGGGCGAAAACAAAGTGAGAACAGTTTTCCAAGGTGGATTTTTATCACAGTTGGAGAGTTTTGTGTGATGTATGTCCTCCACGAGCATGTATCACAGCTTGGCACCTACGTGGTGTGCTCCGTATAAGTCGAGGGATGTCACGTTGCGGTATTAGGTCCCATTCTTCAATGAGAGCCTGTTCGAGGTCTTGGAGAATCTGTGGGGGAACATGACACCCACGAACAGTTCTGTCAAGCCTATCCCTCACTTGATCTTTGGGATTAAGGTCGGGACTCACTGCTTGCCATTCCAAGTCTTGAATTTACAGTTCTAAGAAGACAGCTCTGGTGATGCGCGCTAATTGAGCCCTGGCATTGTCGTGCATGAGTACGAATTTAGGGCTATCACCGTATGCAGCAACCAATACATGCTCTAGCAGTATCTGTGCGATGTATCCGCAGCGGTAAGATTACCACGGACGACGAAAAGATCCGTACGGACATCAGTACTTACGCCACCCCACATCGTCACAGAACCTTGTCCGAATCTGTCGCCTTCCTGGACAACATTTGGCATGTACTTCTCACCACGGCGTCTCCATACCCGTTGACGTCCATTCACTGGTCTCCATTGACGAAGTTACCAATTTACGTGGGTACGGGCAAACAGAAGACGAGCTGCACGATGTTGCTGCGTTAAACAGGGCACTCGAACCGGAAGTCTGTGTCATACGGACTCTTCTCTTAAGCTGTTCCTTACTGTCTGGTCAGACACCGAGACTGCAGTGACCCTCCTGAGGTCTTGTTGCAGTTCTCTGGCAATTGCTGAACGACGCCGCAACGCACAGATGGTCACATATCGGTCATCCTGTGGGGTTATCATGCGTCCACGAACTTTTCCAACCCTCCTTGTGAACAGGCCTGTCTCATTGTAGCGATTCCACAAGCGGTGAATCACTGGCGGAGAGACATTGACATCCACAGCAACGCGACGCAAAGTCCATCCTTCCTGGATCAAAGTGACGGCCCTTGCGACTTGAACCTCGTTAAGATGTCTCATGGGATGTGCTGGTTGACGTACAACGCTCTCAAATGACCGCAGTAGTCTGTGTACCTCACAACGACAAACGGACGCACCGCTTGTCATTTTGTTTTGAGGGGTCACCTAACAGTTTAATGCATGGCTACGCCTACAGATGGAGTATAACTTTGATCTGACATACCTTGAGTAGCTAAGGTCTCAAGGTATGCCGTACGACCATTGGAACACCATCTACCAAATTAACGTTCACATACCAGACGTTACAAACCATGTTCCCCGAATTTTCTTGAACTGTGTAGTAACAAAATTTCTCTTCGTCGCACCGACATAGATAGATCTCGTGGCGACGATAGGATAGGAAAGGCCTAGGTGTGGGAAGGAAGCGGCTGCGGCCTTACATGAGATACAGCCTCAGCACTTGCCTGGTGTAACAATAGGAAACCACGGAAAGCCAACTTCAGGGCTGCCGATAGTGGGGTTCGAGCCCACTACCTCCTGGGCGTAAACTGACAGCTGCGCGCTCCTAACCGCACGGCCAAATAGCGCGGTATGTAGATTGTCAAATATGTTGATGAACACAGGTTGCCGCAACGACATAAAATATGCTATATTCGGAAACTTTCTTAAGAGGGTCATTTGAACGGAAGCAGGATTCTTTCAGCATGCCTCGTATGTAGGCGTCTGGGGACTTTGGGAGAGGGGTGTGAGGTCCGAAACTTACGGGAATTTACGTGATCTCCAAATCGTTGCCGCAGAATGGAGGCAGATGGCCTTCAATTTTGAACGTCGTTCCAAACCTCATTCTTTGATTCAAGTCTTCCATCATAAAATCTGGAACCAAGCGACGGTCATTCAGGCGGGATTTTTTTTGGCTCGCCTCTAAATTAAGGGGCCTGCCCATCCAAGGTGGTGAATGCATGCTGGGGTGACTTTTCAGTACGTGAGTCCGATTCCCGTTCAGGTAATCCAAAAATGTTGAAACTAAACTTCATCCTCCGGAGCGTTACTCGGCACTGGGTTTTACACTGCGTACATCAGCAATGTATCCCGAGGGGTACGGAACATTGATACCATTGCCTTCCACTCCTCCAAAATACATGGCTTTGCTTCAGGAATGCAGCGGCACAAAGAATTTAAATTTACTTTCGTGACTCGTAAAATCCTTATCAATATACAGTAGATAGATAACTACTATATGCGTGATGAAGTTAGGGCTCTATGCGCTCACTTATACTTTGACACTACATTTACAATGTACAACATTAAGTTGATACTATATGATATACAAATAATAATAGAAATAACAACAAAACCATAAGAAAATTAAATGATAAAGTACACTCGTATACATAAAAACCAGAACACCTTGAGGTAGGAAGTTGATATTCACAGGACATATGAGTTAGTATGTTCTGAATAAATGATTAGCATTTGAACCATGTAGGCCCTCAGATTCAAGGTCCACATCGATATATCGGCCACCACTACAGACTGGTGAAATGTGCCTGCGGCTCTCGTTGTCGCTTGAGCAGACGTGCAGGGTGCTTCGCAGACGTGTCCGAGAAACGTACTGTCAAATGAGTGAGTTTGAAAGAGGGCGCATTATTGGCATGAGAGAACGTGATGCAGCATTGCAGGGCAGATCAGCGTCGTCCTCACCTCTGGCGCAACAGTGGGACAGTGTAACACATTGTACACTATCAGGAGTAAGAGTCCGTCGCCGTTTGTTATGGTCTGGGTTACCGGCACGTCGTCTACTTCTCCGCCTGCCTACCTTTGAGTAATGTGTATAAACATGCCAGGCTGCAGTGGTGTATGGAACGACACAACTGGGGACAGCATTGGCAGCAGACAATGTTTTCGGACGAATCAAGTTTCTGTTGAAAATGATGGTGACATTTTGGTTCGTCGCAGACAGGGGGAGAGGCATCACAATGACTGCATTCGCACAAGACATACAGCACCAGCTCAAGACCTTATGGTTTTTTTTTTTTTTTTTTTTTGCTATGGGCTTTACGTCGCACCGACACAGATAGGTCTTATGGCGACGATGGGAGAGGAAAGGCCTAGGAGTTAGAAGGAAGCGGCCGTGGCCTTAATTAAGGTACAGCCCCAGCATTTGCCTGGTGTGAAAATGGGAAACCACGGAAAACCATTTTCAGGGCTGCCGATAGTGGGATTCGAACCTACTATCTCCCGGATGCAAGCTCACAGCCGCGCGCCTCTACGCGCACGGCCAACTCGCCCGGTACCTTATGGTTTGAGGTGCTATTGGGTACAACCACAAATCACAGTTGGTGCGGGTCCAGGGCACTGTGACCAGTTTGACCAACGTGAATGACATCCTGCGACCCGTAGCTATACCCTTTCTGCACGACACCTAACACGCCATATTTCAGCAGGACAATGCGCGACACTGTTGCCCTGGCTCTCCCGATCACCGGACCTGTTGCCAATCGAAAATGTGTGGGATATGGTGAAAGGACGCGTGCGGCGCTGTGATCCAATGCCAACCACAAAAGATGAACTGTGGAACCAGGTGAATGCAACATGGATGGTTATGCCCCAGGACGCCATTCACGCCTAATAGGCGTCGATGCCATCACGCATGGAACAAATTTCCTATGCCCTTGGCGGACCAAGTGCCTACTAGGCAACATGACACACGGTGAACCTAGGTGACTGAAATGCTAATCGTTTCTGCAGAACATACTAATGTACATGTCCTGTGACTATGAACATCCTATCTCTAGTCTTTCAAGGTGTTCTGTTTTTTTATAAACATGAGTGTAATTATATATTTTACAATAGCTTTACGTCGCATCGACACGGACAGGTGTTATGGCGACAATCGAATGGGAAAGAGCTAGGACTGGGAAGGAAGCGAGTGCGGCCTTAATTAAGGTACAGCCCGAGCAATTGCCTGGTGTGAAAATGTTCAACCACGGAAAACCATCTTCAAGTCTGCCGATAGGGGAGTTTGAACCCACTATCTCCCTAATGCAAGCTGACAGCTACGTGCCACAAACCGCGCAGCCACATGCTCGGTATATGATATAGTACAGTACAGTACAGTACAGTATTACTGATAGGAAAAATTGAGATTAATTATAATAGAAATAACTATAAACTACTATGTGTAGAATGTATAACGTGGCAATATAATTCAATATAGTAATAACTATAAAGTTCAAAGTAATGAAAAATAAACACAATGAATTTTAGGATAAATCCATAACTAGCGAAGTCGTGAACAGGACCCAGGTCAACCACAGGGGAATTTGTCTGGTTATGGCAAAAGGAATACTTAGGTTTGCTATGCTATATTACGTAGGTCGCTACGAGGTGAACATGACGATTTCCTCAGTCCTATTGCTGGACAGCCTAGGTTGCGTTCACTGCCCTTACTGACAGTGCTGAGTTTGGGCGAACAGGGAAACGAACTCATAAGAAGGAAGGACACTACATCTGTAGTAAGACACCGGTACAAAGAAAACATTCACTCCTTTGCGTACTCAATTGACCCATTGAAAATAGCCACACTGAATTCATTTCAAGGCGTAATAATTGTTGTAATTTCAACTGTTCATTCAGTGCAAGTAAATATTCCCCTCATACTCGTCTTATAATTTTTCAAGATGTTTTTCAAGATCTAGGGAATATATTTTTTAAATAATTGGAATATGGAAATTGGTTGGCGCTATTGGGGTTGTGAGGCGCTTTCGTCGCCAAAATTTGTTAAGTTCCCTCTGCTTGCAAGCACCGTATCAATAGCAGCATCCAGTTCCCTTTTTTCTTGTTTTCTCCTTTTTAGTCGGCAGTGCCTGTTATGACGCAGACTAAACCCAAGGGTTGTATTGTAACATGGTATCGAGTTTCGGCAGAGGCAATATAGCGTAGGGTGGGGGTTACTGAAGCTCACCCTGGCTATCGGAATTCAATAGCGCCCCTCGGGGTAGTCACCCCGTGGCCCGCACATCGCCACCACCAGGTACATAATGTGATAACCCTTATCGACTCACAGAATGACGTGAGTGTTTTTAAACCACCCACGGGCACCATGGGCTTTGTTGAAACTCGATTAAAAAACGGTGTTAAAATTTGAGGAATGAAATTAAATTCTACTTGAATACTGCTGAGAGCCACGCATTTCACACTTGTAAAATAATATACATCGGCTGATCGACAAGAAATGGTTAATTAATCAATTATGTTATTTATTTATTTATTTATTTATTTATTTATTTATTTATTTATTTATTTATTTATTTATTTATTTATTTATTTATTTATTTATTTATTTATTGTTTGGTAAATACCCTCCAGTCCGCGTCTGTGGTATAGTGGTTAGTGTGATTAGCTGCCACACCCGGAGGCCCGGGTTCGACTCCCGGCTCTGCCACGAAATTTGAAAAGTGGTACGATGGCTGGAACGGGGCCCACTCAGCCTCGGGAGGTCAACTGAGTAGAGGTGGGATCGATTCCACCTCAGCCATCCCAGAAGTGGTTTTTCGTGGTTTCCCACTTCTCCTTCAGGCAAATGCCGGGATGGTACCTAACTTAAGGCCACGGTCACTTCCTTCCCTCTTCCTTGTATATTCCTTCCAATTTCCCATCCTTCCGCAAGGCCCCTGTTCAGCATAACAGGTGAGGCCACCTGGGTGAGGTACTGGTCATACTCCCCAGTTGTATCTCCGACCCAATGTCTCACCCTCCAGGACACTGCTCTTGAGGCGGTAGAGTTATGATACCTCGCTGAGTCCGTGGGAAAAACCAACCCTGGAGGGTAAGCAGACTAATAAAATACCCTCCATATCCTATTTCATGAGCCCTCTAGGTAATGCACTACCTGACTGAATTGAATATCTTGAATTCATAAATCTCTCTCATTCAATGATGAATAGGTCTATAATTTAGTCTTCGCGTTCTAGATTTTAATTTTTAATATCTTCTGTAGCAAAAGATCCAAAAACAACAGCGTTAGCCTACTAGTCTACAAATGGAAGTTTCCAGAATGGGACTTAAAATACAATGAATACCTGCTTCCATACCCATATACAAAAAGAAACATTACTTGTAAGGACCAGCAAGCTAAAAGTAAATGGGTGATCCAGCGCAACATTAACTACCAATCGACAGCTTGAGTACGACAATGTTTGTGCTAAGCCCGCAGTCTGTCTAGCCAGATAGGAGGATGGTGTTTTATCTTATGTTCTGACGTACCTATTGGAAATCTAATCTCAATTATTTGCTAGTAATCAGATGAAATTCTCCGTGAACGAGTATAATGTCTGCAGTGTGATTAATTTCGAAAATAATCCAATACAATTCCATAAATATTTTGATGGCGGTGATCATTCATTCATGAATAGCCGTTTAAAATAATAATAATAATAATAATAATAATAATAATAATAATAATAATAATAATAATAATAATAATAATAATAATATATCCCTTGTAATATTTCTTGTAATATTTTCTTTCCATGGAATTGCTCGTTGTACTCTTGCCGTTGTTATTGTTGTTGTTGTAAATCGTAGTGTAAAATTTTGAATTACTTAAGGTAAGTGTGAATTTGAACATGACGGTGTTGTAATGTTAATCTAGTAGTAAGCTAAACCTATAGTATTGTAAACCGTAGTGTCAAGCACTGGAAATACGTAAGTTGTGTGTGAATTCGTATATGATTATGTTGAATTCAGAATGTTAAACTAACCGGGCTGAGTGGCTTAGACGGTTGAGGCGCTGGCCTTCTGACCTCAACCTGACAGGTTCGATCCTGGCTCAGTCCGGAGGTATTTGAAGATGCTCAAATACGTCAGCCTCGTAAATGAACTCCTGCGGGACTAAATTCCGGCAACTAGGCTTCTCCGGAAACCGTAAAAGTACTTAGTGGGACGTAAAACAAATAACATTATTATTATTATTATTATTATTATTATTATTATTATTATTATTATTATTATTATTATTATTATTATGTTAAACTAGAAGTATTTCTTGTAATATATCCTTTCCATTGAATTCCTTGTTGTATTATTGTTGTTTTTGTTGTTTTATGTCTTAACTTTATAAGTGATCATTGCCACCGGGATACTTCCCAGTTGTGATGTATTTGAATAATAATAATAATAATAATAATAATAATAATAATAATAATAATGAAGAAGAAGAGTTCTAAATAATTTCGTGTGGCTATTTCTAGCCGAGTGCAGCCCTTGTAAGGCAGACCCTCCGATGAGGGTGGGCAGCATCTGCCATATGTATGTAACTGCGTGTTATTGTGGTGGAGGATAGTGTGAGGATAGTGTTATGTGTGAGTTGCAGGAATGTTGGGGACAGCACAAACATCCAGCCCCCGGGCCATTGGAATTAACCAATGAAGGTTAAAATCCCCTACCCGGCCGGGAATCGAACCCGGGACCCACTGAACCGAAGGCCAGTACGCTGACCAATCAGACAACGAGTCGGACAATAATAAGAGTAACGTTGTAGATATCTCAATAGTTTCATAATCAAGAGGGTGACTCCTTGCTTAGGCCGAGTCAGCCCATTATGTTACCGGCACAAGCCGTGCCTTCATAAATGGATGTAATAATAATAATAATAATAATAATAATAATAATAATAATAATAATAATACTAATAATAATAATAATAATAAGCCTAATGTACCGTCATTTTCTATCGGTTTTAAGAGACAGGGGGTACCAGAATTTTGTCCTGAAAAGGGATCTACATACGCGGAACTTGAGAACCTCTTACACTCGAAGCTACCACTTGACTGGCTCGGAGTTCAATAACGCAACCTTGTGCATAGATTCGGTGCGCAAGTTGGTGAAATATTTTTGTAATTGAGGTTACGAACAGCTGCTGCTTCCCATTCGATCTCTGTGCGTTCTTCTTGTATGTATCTGAAATACCTCCAATGATTATCCCAAATAATAATATTGGTTGTATGTTGCACTACAGGCCTTTGCGGTTTTTTCAGAGAAGCTGAGATGCCGTAATTTTGTCTCGTAGGAGTCGTCTTACGTGCTGCTAAATGTACCGGAACACGGCTGGGGTATTTTAGCCCCTTCAGATACCCCCGGACTGAACCGGAATTGAACCCGCCAAATTTGGTTCTACATTCTGAGCCATTTAACTCGGCTAATGATTAATCCTTACAACCATTAACTTTCTGTATGATGTGATACAGAGAAGGCAATTATTAAAAAAATAAAAGAGACAATGATATGACAGATGAGGCACAGGAATACTAGTTGTTCTTACAAGACATTCGGTTTAGATTAATAGTTTCTAACATGTGGGTGGGAGTATTCAAAGTTTTGTTATCGAAATAAGTTAATTAGTATGTAGTGACCGAGCTCGATAGCTGAAGTCGTTTAAGTGCGGCCAGTATCCAGTATTCGGGAGATAGTAGGTTCGAACCCCACTGTCGGCAGCCCTGAAAATGGTTGTCCGTGGTTTCCCATTTTCACACCAGGCAAATGCTGGGGCTGTACCTTAATTAAGGCCACGGCCGCTTCCTTCCCACTCCTAGCCTTTTCCCGTCCCATCGTCGCCATAAGACCCATCTGTGTCGGTGCGACGTAAAGCAACTAGCAAAAAAAAAGTATGTAGTGACACAACAGTATATTACGACAGCTTCTATCTAAGAATAAACTCATTTACTGAAATATATTTTAGGTTTCTCTTAGACAGAACTGATTTCTATTTACCTCACGTCACTGCGGGACTGCGGGAGTCGCTGTTCACTAACTACCTCAAAGCTTTCCGCAGCATTTGAGCCACAGCCCCGTGGCGTGGGACAACAAACTAAATTCTTGCAGTGTCCACAATATCTTGCATATCTGAACCTTGTTGAGGAATTCCACTGCATGTAATTTTCTCATAGTGGAACTCTCAAGCATTGTATGTTAAGTTACACCCAGAGGTTTGTTAAGGCGCGTAATCGACAACACTGAGGAGAATTCGTCGCTGTTCGGGCAAAAGGTCATATCTCCCAATGAACTTCCTATCCATTATTTTCCTTAAGGCTGTTTACGTCTCCCAGCACATACGCCTATGGATATTTAGCCTATCAGAACAATATCCGTTGTGTTCATTGTCCTATGCTTACGTGTAAAGGTAAATGAACATTACAGTCCCGCACTCTAGGAATGTATGTTTGCATGATTATTTACGCACTCCTCCAACAGGAATACCAGTTGCCCTTACAAGACATTCAAAATAGATTCGTATTTTCTAACCACATGAGGGTGGGAATATTAAAAGTTCTGCCACCGAAATAACTGAATTAGTATGTAGACGACACAACAGTATATTATGATAGCTTCTATCTAAGAATAAATTCATTCACTAAAATATATGTTTAAGTCTCTCCGAGATAGAATTGATTTCTATTTACCTAACCTCATTACGGGACTGCGGGAGTATAATGTATGCCGGCCCCATGGTGTATGGGTAGCGTGCCTGCCTCTCGCCCGGAGGCGCCGGGTTCGATTCCCGGCCAGGTCAGGGATTCTTCTCTCGACCGGAGCGCTGGTTCGAGGTCCACTCAGCCTACGTGATTAGAATTGAAGAGCTTTCTGACGGTGAGATGGCGGCCTCGGTCTCGAAAGCCCAGAATAACGGCCGAGAGGATGTGTCGTGCTGACCACACGACCCCTCGTAATATGCAGGCCTTCGGGATGAGCAGCGGTCACTGGGCAGTCCAAGGCCCTTGCATGGGCGTTACGTGCCGTGGGGTTTCGTTATGTTTTTTTTTAGTGTAATGTACTTAAGGTTCATTTTCCTTTACACCTCAGCATAGGAAAATGAACACAACGAATATTGTTCTCATGGACTACATATTTATATACAGTACTAGCAAGATACCCGTGCTTCGCTACGGTACTTTACTGAAATTTATAATTGAATGCTTATTGTTTTAGATATATAATCCGCCGAAATTCGCGATCTGACTCGTTTTCAGCGAGAATCCACCAAAATTCCCGATCTGACTGGTTTTCTATGATTTTACGGCACGTTTCCTCCCATTTTTAAATCTTCCTTTCCAGCAATCGATTTCGTACTTCCCGGGCTAGACTCAGGTATTCCTCCCGGTCAGTTGGGTTCGTAAATCTTTGCCATCTTTTCCTATAATATTTTTAATATGGATAAAATCCTTCAGGAGATCCGGCGTGGTGTCATATTGGGTGCCTTGGTGGCACTGAACCCGCGTCCGGACTGCATTCTTAGTCATTACCCGTCCAGGAGCCGTTTCCAGCGCGGTCCGCGCATTTGACGACGGTCCGGAATATTATTATTATTATTATTATTATTATTATGTGTTGCTGGAATGGCTGATGACAGGGAAAACCGGAGTATCCGGAGAAAAACCTGTCCCGCCTCCGTTTTGTCCAGCACGATTGCCACATGGAGTGACCGGGATTTGAACCACGGAACCCAGCTGTGAGAGGCCGGCGCGCTGCCGCCTGAGCAACGGAGGATCCTTATAAGTACATTAATAACAGTAAAATCAATTGGTCTCACCTCCTTCTACACCCCACCGCCGTTAAGTTTATTTACCGCCACCCCCCCCCCAAAAAAAATAATTAAAAGAAGGCTTGTTTCTTTATGTTTAAGGGAGATTCCAAACACCAATGTTCACGTCTATTACCTTCGGTTTTGAGATGTAAATATCCCCATAAAAATAATTCACTTTCTTTCACACTCCTTCCCCCCTCCCCTAAGTGAATTTTCCCGCAAAAAATACTTGTTTCTTTAATAGTAAACGATCTTCTAAATA
The DNA here is from genome assembly GCF_040414725.1 of Anabrus simplex. NCBI lineage: Eukaryota > Metazoa > Arthropoda > Insecta > Orthoptera > Tettigoniidae > Anabrus > Anabrus simplex. The sequence continues at coordinate 235,960,950 of NC_090266.1, forward strand.
CCAATTATCACGACTCTAACTTCTTCAGTTTTTGATTTATGTGTCCTCATGAAAGGAATTCAACTCCTTTATACTCCCGCCCTCCAAGATGGTTTCCCCACCAAAACGCGTTCTTCTTTGTTTTTAAAGGAGGTCCAAATACGAATTTTCACGTCTGTAACAACTTCAGTTTTTATTAGATGTATGTATTCTCATACAATTAAGTCAATTAATTTTTCAATTCTTTCACCCCCCCCCCCCCCCCCCCGCCTTCGTTGGATTTTCCGAGAATACGTGTTTCTTTACTTTTAAAGCAGATTGCAAATATCAAATTTCACGTCTGTAACATCTTCATTTTTGAGATATCAGTAGCCTAATTAAAAGAATTCATTACCATTTTCAGTCACGTTTACCCCCCCCGCCCGCCCTCCAACCAAGTGGTATTTCCGAAAACTAAAAGTACAAGTTTCTTTATGTTTAATAGAGATAAAAAGATACCATTTTTCACTTCTGTAACATGTTAAGTTTGTTTAGATATACTGTAAAAATTCTCATTTTAAAATTTAACCCCTTTTGAGTTCCCTTTAAGTGGAGTTTCCAAAAACAAATCACCTATATTTCTTTACATTTACAGGAGATTTACACCCAATCTTTACGTCTGTAACATTTTACGTTTCCAAGATATTCTGTAGACATAGTCTTTCAAAAAATTCACCCCAATTTGTCACTCCTGTTTAACCGCCATTAATTGGCTTTTCCAAAAACTAAAACATACGTGTTTCTTTATTTTTAAAGGAGATCCCATATGCAAATTATCAGTTCTGTAATATCTTTCTTTTATGAGATATGTGTATCCTCATTAAAGGCATTCAACCCATTTTTCACCCTTTTACACCCCTCCTATTAGGATTTACAGGAAACAAAAAAATACGTGTTCCTTTATTTTTAGAGGAGATTCTAACTACCAATTTTTACATCTGTAAATTTTAAAGTTTTAAGATGTAGACACACTCATTTTAAAAAATTCACCCCCTCTTTTCACCCCCAATATTTGGATTTTCCAAAAACGAAAAAATACCTGTTTCTTTACTTTTACAGTAGATCCAAAATACCAATTTTCAGGTCTGTAATGTCTTCAGGTTCTGAAATATAAGTAGCCTCATGAAAGCCATTCAACCCATTATTCACCCTTTTAAACCCTTCCTATTGGGATTTTCCGAAAACAAAAGAATACGTGTCTTTATTTCTAAGGAGATTCTAAACACCAATTTTTACATCTATAAACTTAAAAAGTTTTGAGATATAGATATACTCATTTTAAAAAATCACCCACTTTTCAAACCCCCCCCTCCCCATTAATTAGATTTTCCATAAACAAAAATACGTGTTTCTTTATTTTTAAAGGAGATTCCAAACACCAATTTTCAGGTCTATAATATCTTCAGTTTCTGAAATATAAGTAGCCTCATTAAAGGCATTCAACCCATTTTTCACTCCTTTTCACTCTTCCTATTGCGATTTTCCGAAAACAAAAAAATACGTGTTTCTTTATTTTTAATGAAGATTCTAAATACCAATTTTTACATCTGCAACCTTTAAAAGTTTGGAGATATAGATTCACTCGTTTTAAAAATTCACCCCCTTTTCACCCTCCCATTAATTGGATTTTACAAAAACAAAAAAATACGTGCCTCTTTATTTTTAAAAGAGATCAAAAGTACCAATTTTCAGGTCTGTAATATCTTCAGTTTCTGAGATATAAGTACCGGTATCCTGATTAAAGGCATTCAACCCATTTTCCCCCATTTTCACCCCTTTTTCATCCCTCCTATTGGGATTTTCTGAAAACAGAAAAATACGTATTTCTTTATTTTTAAAGGAGATTCTAAATACCAATTTTTACATCTGTAAACTTTTAAAGTTTTGAGATATAGATACACTCATTTTAAAATTTCACCCCCCTTTTCACCCCTTTAGCGACGGAATATCCAAAAATCCTCTTTTAGCAAGCACCTACATCTTAATATGAATATATCCCCCAAAATTTCATTTCTTTATGTCCAGTAGTTTTGGCTCGGCGATGATGAATCAGTCAGTCAGTCAGTCAGTCAGTCAGTCAGTCAGTCAGTCAGTCAGTCAGTCAGTCAGGACAAGTTATTTTATATATATAGATGTGACTGAGGGGCGTAATAACCAGTTTTAAGGAAAATAATGGATAGGAAGAGCATTGTGAGATATGGCATTTTTCCCGAAACGCGACTAAGTTCACCCTTATTGTACTTGTAGGGAGTTACTGATGGCACAGACGACCTGATTTGGTCAGGCAGTCCGGTGGATTTGGTTAGATTAGGAGTGGAATCTGGTTGTGTATAGTTGTATCTTTCGACGAAACTCTTGCCATGTAGTCGGGTGAAGTCAGTTGGACACGCCATCCGACCCCGTGACCACTTGACGAAATCAAATGGTCTGGAGCGTTGTCTGCAAGGTCGGCTTATTAGTTGGCCAGCAACTTTCGGTGACCTACATACAGTACGCAATCATGACAGCACTGACTACTGAGCGGGAAGTTACTGCGGAGTTTTTGGAATTATATCAAGAATGCACTTGTTTGTGGGATACGTCGAGTAAGCAATATAGTAAGAAGGGTGCCAGAAATCAGGCTCTTGAGATCCTGCTGGAGAAATTAAAAGGTACAGAAAGCGACGCAACGATTGCGACATTGAAGAAGAAAATAGAAAATATGAGGGCAGTGATGATTCTGTCATGACGGTATCTTGTTTAGTTATCAGTAAACTCACCGGACTTTCGATATCCATTCTCAAGTAATTACGGAAATCTTCAGAATCCAGTTCTTTTAGTAACATCGTATGACCATTTTTTTTTTCGTTTCACAAGCCATTTCTTGGTCCATATTTTCCTTACTTTTTCTCACATTGTGTCGCTATGCTACGAGCGCGTTCCCAACCTTTTGGCGTTTCGATAGCCAAGATCAAGTGATGAGATCCGGCGCTTCCTCAGGCCATCTGTTAACAACACCTGATTTTGTCAGGCTGACATTCGGACCTACAAATCAGGTTGTTTGTAGGGCCTTAAAGGATTGCTAGAAATCTTTGATCATCAGTTACCTCCCAATGAGTTGCCGCAAATCTGGGAGCACTGCCTACCTACACGGTGTAGCTGTAATCGCCTCACTTCGCTTATTAACTTAGGAACAATATATCATATCCATCCATTACTGACGATAATGCTCATTATGATGGTAGCGATGACTGTGTCGTTGATTAAACCTAGATAAGCACATAGGGCGAGACTCTCCTCTACGACAAAAAGTCGAGGTGATTCGGGAGGTGGTAAGGAAGGCAACACAATAAAGATACACAGTAAAATTTACTATCGATTTTGTACTACAGTTGTATGCTGCTAAGACATCATTACGCATCCAAGCATACCTCTGACGCCATCCGCAATTTAATCGTGAATGTGAATAGTAGGTGTGTACGTGACCATTTCGTGCTGCTGTCTGTGGGCAGACCCTTCAGGGTGTGCGTTGGGCGAGAAACAACGTAGGAACAGCTTCTGCAGTAGTTTATTAAATGATTAATAATATGATATCAGTGAAGAAACCTGACAGTTTAGAGAAAAGTAGTTAGCTGAAATTATAAGCGAAAAGCAAAGCAAAGTCATTTCCGTACCGACCATGAAGGCCCTTGGAGGGGTGGCTTTCAACATTCGTAACCTCGGAACGTGATGGGGTGAAGTGGTTAGCTCTACGCCCGGCCGCCTTTGCCCCCAGGAATTAACCTGGTACTCATTTTTGGCGTACGCTGAGTGAACCTCAGGACCATATAAACCTCCGGAAGTGGAAATTTCCTTTCTAAAATTTTATGACTTCCTGACGGGGATTCGAACCCACGTCCTTCCGGGCGAACCGAGCATGCCTTTACCGCCTCGGCCAGGCAGCCCCTGAAATTACAAGCAAACCTGTACAACTTCATTTAGTTAACGTTGAGTAGATCTGTTTCGCTTCGTACAGACAACTCAACACAATGCGCGTTGTCATTCAACTTTGATAAACTGTCCTTGGTAGTCAATCTGACATTACTTCTTGCCATCGCCCCAGTCGCATCCTTGCGTTTTGTCATGGAAGAGAGGCTCATTTTGTATAGTAGTCTTGCTCACATAGTTCTTCGTCCCTCGGATACATAGCGTATGTGGACGCCAGGGCGACATGTGCGCGCGCACTTCAGCCACAGTGACATCCTCACGTCACAAACCGTGAAGGTTAATGAACAGTGAGCGTTCGTTTGGGCATTAAGGGAATAACGTTTTTTTAATTCCCGTGGACAGTAATCCAGGCAATTTTGAATGCAACTTACGTTGTAACAAATTAGTTTTTTCTGTCCACTGTAGTTTGGTTATATCGACCGGATGCAATAAGGTGTTACAACCTCAAAAATATTTATTCAGTGCACAATCAATTAGAATTTTCACTATTTTATTTTGAGAGGGTTTGTGCTTTAAAATGTACGTCTGCTTTGCTGAATGATCGGCGTACTGGCCTTAGGTTCAGAGGGCCTCGGATTCGATTCGCGGTAAGGATGAGGATTTTAACTGCGTATGATTAACTCCTCTGGTTCGGGGACTGGGGGTTCGTGAACGTCCTAATGTAAATCTACATACAACACATCACACTAACAACCATAACAGAGACACGCAATAGTGAAAACATCCCTCCACATAGGGTTGGCGTCATGAAGGACATCTGGCCGTAAAACGTGGCTTAATCCACATTAGTCCCGATCCTAGATGATTTGGAAAGGCCAGTAACGAAGGAAAAGGTACGTTCATGACATAATATGGAGGTAAGCGGAAAATCTGTAGCTTTTCGTCGCTGGAATTTAAATGATCTGGTAAACTCAACAACAATTCAATCATTTACCGGGAATAACATTAGTTGGGTTATCTTTTGGAGGGCATTCTATAGATATATTTCGTATTGCATTTACAATATTCTTGTATTATTATTAACAAATACATTGCAAATGGGAAATATCCCGGTGGCAATGGTCACTTACAGTAATGTAATAATAAAGTAAAGTTAACATAATTACCCAACAACAACAAACAAATAAACAAACAAACAAACAAACAAACAAACAAACAACAAGAGTACAACAAGCAAATCCATGGAAAGAAAGTATTACAAGAGTTACTACTAGTTTTAACATTCTAAATCCAGCATCATCATATACAAATTCACACACAACTTAAATATTTCCAGTGCATAACACGACAGCTTACAATACTATGGGTTGACCTTACTACTAACTTAACATTATAAGTGACAATAAAGTGAATTTAAACCGTAATTACCCTACAACAACAACAACAAGAGTACAACAAGCTAGGAATACTACTAGTTTAACTTTCTAAATCCAGCGTCAATATATACAAATTCGCACAAAACATAGGTACTTCCAGTACTTAACACCATGAATTACAATACTATAGGTTGAACTTACTAGGCCTACTAGCTGAACACTACAAGTGATAATAAAGTCAAGTTAAAAACATAACTACGTTAATCTTGGATAATAAGTATTTGTGTCTTCGCTCAGATGTGTTAATATAATTGGAATTTCATTTAACATTCGCTCAGTTTTTACAGAAACTCTTCGGTGTCGAAATGTTGTCCCAAAATTTTGTTCTTTAACGTATCAGAAGCGAACGACTTGACCTCGTCGCGTGTAAACACCCCGAAATGTCATCGACCTCACTTGAGATAGAATCTCCTATCTTGGGAACAGAAGGAGAATGGCCAACCCACTGCATCACTGAAGATGATAATTGTTTATTTTACTTCGGTTTGGTTTATGGACATATTTTATTAACATGATATTTTGATTTAATAGTATTCACTGGTCTTTATATGGGCCTTCGGAACGCTAACATGATGTACAGTCACACGTAGAAAGAAATGAACCTGAATAGGAACACAAGCCTCAGTACGGTAAACGCTATGACAGGCCAGCTTCGAAAGAGTGAGCAACCGAAATTTCAGATAAGGGCGAACATAAGCAAACAGTGTAATCTCCACGTCTGCATACACCAACGTCCTTCACGTATGGGGATTGTCCCCTCATTAGTTCCAGATTTTCTACCTCTATTTCTTTTCACCTCCCGACGAACCCGTTTCCGTTTCCCAGCTTCATCAGGAGGGCGTCGGGCTCCACTAAACTGGTTAGCATGCTGGCCTTTGGTCCAAGGTGTCCCGCGTTCGATTTTTGGCCGTTCATGGATTTTAATCTTCATTGGCTAATTATTCAAGCTAGTTAAATGGGTAGGTATGCTGTCCTAAACATCAGAGTTCATCTTAGGTAGGACCCCATACTCACAGACGCGCAGGTTTCCCATGAGCAAGAACCTGCACTAGAACTCTGCTGAGGCCATGCTGCTTCTCACTGAGCGCTGATCTTGGTACATGTCTTCAGTATTGTTTAAAAAATTGTTATTTGTTCGGGGCGTCGACCTATAGAGATGTTTTGCACCTACTTGCACCATGTGATATGAACCTGCGTGTAATTGGAATGGGGGAAGTGTAGTGTTGAATGTGAGGAAAGGAACGTTAAGGACAACACAAACTCCCAGTCCTCAGGCCAGGGATTTTAATCATTTACAATCAAAAACCCCTGACCCAGCCGGGAATCGAACCCGGGGCCGCCGGGTGACAGGCGGACGCGTTGCCCCTACACCGTGGGGGCATATCTTCAGTATTAAAATCTTATGGGATGTGTGGGATGAGGAGAAAGTCTGATATAGACAGGATGAGGGAAGAAACAAAAATATAAAGGTGAAAACATTTGGTATAAGAACAAACACAGAAGGAGACCAACAGATTAATATAAAAAGAACAAACAAGATATATTTTCCATTGCTTGTGACGTCGCACTAATTCATAGAACGATCTTAGCGACGCAAGAATGAAATTGGAATGTTTAAGGTAGACCTGCAACCTGAGCATTTGCCTTGTGTGAAAATGAGAAACCAAGGAAAACCACCTCCAGGTTTTCCGATGATGTGGTTCGAACCCACCGTCACCCAAATGCTAGTTCACATCTACGTTATGCGGACCGCATAGCCAACATACTTGTCGAGTCGTATGCAGGACTAGAGGAACATGAAAGGAACACATAGTAGGGTACGGTAATTGTGCATTTAGGTTATAATTAAGATTGTGATTATTAGGTCTTGAAGTGGACGGAGAGATAAAGGATACGATAACAACCCCTTTCGTACAGTCACGTACTGTAGAATCTAACCTTACATAGTTAAAGGGCGATAACAAATGACTTATGGCAGAAAATGATTTTGACACAGGTACACCGCAAAATTTATCTTCTACATTTTACTGTAATGGAAGGATCAATCGCATCAGCATGCCGCAGGGAAAGAGTTAACTGTGCAGTTCATCCATGCTGAGAGCACGACATAATCAGATTGGTCGATTTTACGATTCGAATTCCCTTACACTCCGAGAAAGCAAGTGAAATGAACCGAGCAAGGCGCAGATTTACAGCCATTTGTAACTTGGAGGAGAGCAACGTGCTCGCCAGCTGGTAACGTTACTCACCTTCCATAAAGCTAGGTACAGAAAAAAAACACACACACTTTTCCTTCTACAAGATTTCAGGCATTCTTTTCATACCGTGTTATAATGTTAAAATTTCTTCTTTTTGTGGAGATATAATATTTGTGCAGTTGTTGTGGACCACATGACTTAAAATTCGCAGGACGATCATCACTCCAATTTAAAATTAGCCATTAGCACTCGAATAAGTTTGTCTGTTTACACAACTCTACTCGTATTTACTTTTCTGGAAAAGTGTGGGTGTAGTGACCCTTATCCTTACGGCTAAAACTACCAAAACCGAAAATGAAGTTCTTTATATCGTCGCTGAATCTTCAAAACCTCGGCTCCCACAATGCCCTTTCTATCCATTGTTTTATTTAAGACTGGTCACGCCTCCCAGATACATATTGATATGCAGTCCATCAGAACAATTTTCGGTTTGTTCATTTTCGTATGCGAATGTGCAAAGGAAATTGAACCTTACTGGTCCGCGCTGTAGGAAATGCATTTATGTATGTACTAGCAACTGCCCGCGGATCGCTCGCGTGGATTTCGTAATTTGATCAAAGTAATCGTTCCTCGGCATTGTACTAAGACATTATCTAAAAATACCTAAAGTATAAAAACTCACCCAAAAACTGAATTTCATTTGCCCCAGAAATTCTTTGTAAACCATGTTTGTGGTATTACCTTTCGGGACTAAGACGACCATGCGACATAGAACCATACATGTGAGAAACAGTCTTCTCTCGAGTCCAAAAAGGAAATACATGTTTCTATATTTTAAAAGGAGATTCCAAATAACTATTCCCACATTTGTAACATCTTCAGTTTTTGACATATACATACGTATCGCCATAAAAATAATTCAACCCCTTGATCAGTCCTCCCCCAACCGATAACATCATTTAAGTGTATTTTCCTAAAACAAAAATGCATGTTTCTTTATTTTTAAAAGAGATTCCAAATACCTATTTTCACGTCTGTAACATTTTCAGTTTTTCAGATATAAGTATCCTCACACAAAAAATTCAACTAATTTTTCAATTCATTCACCCCTCTTAAGTGGACTTTCCGAACACAAAAGAATACGTGTTTATTTACTTTGAAGGAAGATTCCAAATACAGATGTTCATGCCTCTAATATCTTCAGTTTTTGAGATATACTGTAAGTATCCTCATAAAAAGAATTCAACTCCTTTTATATCCCAGCCCGTTAAGTTGATTCCTCCTCCAAAAAAATGCGTGTTTCTTTATTTTTTAAGGTGACCCCCAATACAAATTTTCACGTGGGTACCCTTAAAAGTTTGAAATATAAGTTACATATGAATTACATTTTTTCACCTCCTTTCACCCTCCCCCTTAAGTGAATTTTCCGAAAACCAAAAAAACACTTGTTTATTTATAAAGGAGCTCCCAGATTCCAATTATCACGACTGTAACATCTTCACTTTTGAGATATATGTATCCTCATAAAAAGGAATTAAGCTCCTTCTTCACCGCCCCCGCCCCCAAGTTGCCTCCCCCCCCAATTGCGTGTTTGTTTATTTTTAAAGATGATACCAAACACTAATTTTCACGCCTGTAACATATTTAGTTTCTGAGATATAAGTACACTCATGCAAAGAATTCAACTCATTTTTCAATTAATTCACCCGCTTAAGTGGATTTTCCAAAGACAAAAGATTACGTGTTTCGTTACTTTGAAAAAATTCCAAATACAAATTTTCATGTCTGTAACATCTTTAGTTTTTGATATATAAGTATCCTCATTAAAGTAATTCAACTCCTTTTTCAGTTCCCCCCCCTACCAGTTCAGTTGATTCCCCTCTCCCCAGAAGTGCGCGTTTCTTTATTTTTAAAGGAGATTCCAAATATCAATTTCCACACCCTTAACCTTCAGTTTTTCTCCAGAAAAAGAATTAACTTTTTTTACTTCTTTTCACACTCCCCACTCCAGTGAATTTTCCAAAAACAAACAGTACTCGTTTCTTAAAAAGAGCTTCCAAATACCAATTACCACGACTGCAACATCTCCAGTTTTTGAGATATATGTATCCCCGTAAAAGGAATTCATCGCTTTCTCCCCCCACTCCCGCCCCCACCCCCGCCCCCACCACCATGTTGATTCCCACAACAAATGTGTGTTTATTTTTAAAGGAGATTCCAAACTCCAGTTTTTACGTTTCTAACATCTTTAGTTTTTTGATATACACAGTACATTCTAATACAAATAATTGAACAAATTTTTCAAATCTTTCACTCCCCCCTCCCCGCGTTAAGGGTTTTTCCCGAAAACCCAAAAATACGTGTTTCCTTATTTTTAAAGGAGATTCCAAATACCAGTGTTCACGTCTGCAACATGTTAAGTGTTTGAGATATACTGTAGATACGCTCATTTAAAAAATTCACCCCCTTTTTCAGTTCCCTTTCAAGTGGATTATCCGAAAAACCATATTTGTTTCTTTACTTTTACAGGAAATTCCAAATACCAGTTTTCAAATCTGTAATATGTTACGTGTCTGAGATAATTTGCAGATACAGTCTTTTTAAAAAGTCACCCAGTTTTCACTCCTGTTCACTCCGTATACATCGGATTATCCAAAAACACAAAAATACGTATTTCTTTATTTTCAAGGGAGATTCCAAATTTCAATTAACATGTCTGTAACATCTTTAGTTTTTGAGATATAAGTCTCCTCATAAAAGGTGTTCAACCCCTTTTCCCCCTTTTTCACCCCTCTTAATGGGATTTTCCGAAAACAAAAAAATATGTGTTTCCTTATGTTTAAAGGAGATTCCAAGTACCTATGTTTACGTCTGCAAACTTTTAAGTTTTTGAGATATAGATACCCTCATTCTAAAAATTTACCCCCTTTTTCACCCGCTTAGCGACGGAATACCCAAAAATACTCTCTTAGCGAGCACCTACGTTGTAATATGAATGTATCCCTAAAATTTCATTTCTTTATGTCCAGTAGTTTTGGCTCGGCGATGATGAATCAGTCAGTCAGTCAGTCAGTCAGTCAGGACAAGTTATTTTATATTTATAGACTAGCAAGATAGCAGTGCTTCGCTACGTTATTATAATGAAATTTATAAATGAATGCTTAACGTTTTATATATAATCCGCCCAAATTCGAGATCTAACTCGTTTTCTGAGAGAATCCGCCAAAATTCGTAATCTGATTCGTTTTCTTAGAGATTACGGCAAAGTTGCTCCCATTTTTCAATCTTTCTTTCCACCGATCGATTTCGTACTTCTCGGGCTAGGTCCAGGTATTCCACCCGGTCATTTGGGTCCCTAATTCTTTGCCATCTCCTCCTGTAAGCATTTTAATAGGGATCAAATCCTTGAGGAGATCCGGCGTGGTGCTGTCTTGGGTGCCTTGGCGGTACTGAACCCGCGGCGGGACTGCAATCGTAGTCATTACCCGGCCAGGACCCGCTTCAGCGCGGTCCGCATATTATTATTATTATTATTATTATTATTATTATTATTATTATTATTATTATTATTATTATTATTATTATTGATAGTCTGGAACCCACAGCAAGATGCAAGACCGCTACTTGGCGGTAAATTACATCTGCTGCCATTGTCATTGCTGACAATGTGACCAGCACCATCGTCAAGCGTAGGCAATTGTGCGAGATTTCTGGTGACAGGAATGATATACTTCCGTGCATTATTGACCCTATTATAGAGGTGAACAAATGCATGGTCAATTTCATTCCTATCGTTTATTTCAAATGTGTTTAAATTTTTATTTATATGCCAGGAGTATCTACTGTAATCTAACTTTATGCTCTCCAGAGGAAAAGATGATTCTTGAAAACTAACCCAGGAAAGATTAAAAATGATCAGTTTATGATCAGGGTAAGGTACATTATGAACAGTAAAATCAACTGGTCTCAACTCCTTTTTCACCTCACCGCCGTTAAATTGATTTACACCCCCTCCTCCCCCCGCCAAAAAAGAAGGCGTGTTTTCATATATTTAAAGGAGATTCCAAATACCAATGTTCACGTCTGTTACCTTAAGTTCTGAAATATAAATATCCCCATAAGAAGAGTTCATTTTGTTTCACTTCCTGTCACCCCCCCCCCCCTTTAGTGAGTTTCCCGTTAAAATACTTGTTTCTTTAATAGTAAAGGATCTTCTAAATACCAATTATCACGACTCTAACATCTTCAGTTTTTGAGATATGTGTCCTCATAAAAGGAGTTCAACTCCTTTTCACCCCCGCCCCCCAAAGATGATTTCCCCCCAGAACGCTTTCTTCTTTGTTTTTAAAGGAGATCCAAATACCAATTTTCACGTCTGTAACAAATTTAGTTTTTATTAGATGGAAGTATCCTCACACGATTAATTCAATTAATTTTTCAATTCTTTCACCTCGCCCCCCCCCCTTTTCATTATATTTTCCGAGAATACGTGTTTCTTTAATTTTAAAGCAGATTCCAAATACCAATTTTCACGTCTGCAAAATCTTTGGTTTTTGAGATAATAGTATTCTTATGCAAGGAATTCAACCAATTTTTCAATTTCCATCCCCCTTTAGGTGGATTTTCGAAAACAAAAAAATACGTATTCCTTTATTTTTTAAAGGAGATTCCAAATACCAAATTTCACTTCTGTAACATCTTCAGCCTTTGAGATATCAGTATCCTAGTTAAAAGAATTCAACCCGACTTTCAGTTACTTTTACCCCTCCAGCCAAGTGGTTTTTTAGAAAACAAAAAATGCATGTTTCTTTATTTTTAATGGAGATAAAAATACTATTTTTCACTTCGCTAACATGTTAAGTTTTTGAGATAGACTCATTTTAAAATGTTACACCCTTTTTAGTTCCCCTTAAGTGGAGTTTCCAAAAACAAATCACCTATTTTTTTTTTTTTTTTACCTTTACAGGAGATTCCAAATACCAATTTCTACGTCTATAAAATTTTACGTTTATTAGATATACTGTAGATATAATCTTTCTAAAAATTCACCTCAATTTGTCACTCCTGTTCAACCCCAATTAATTGGATTTTCCAAAAACCAAAAATGCGTGTTTCTTTATTTCCAAAGGAGAACCCAAATACCAATTTTCAGGTCTGTAATATCTTCTATTTCTGAGATATAAGTATCCTCATTAAAGGCTTTCAACCCCTTTTTCACCCTTTTTCACCCCTCCTATTGGGATTTTCCGAAAAAAAATCTGTTTCCTTATTTTTAAAGAAAATTCTAAATACCAATTTTTACATACGTAAACTTTTAAAGTTTTGAGATATAGATACACTCATTTTAAAATGTCACCCTCTTTTTCACCCCTTTAGCGACGGAATATTCAAAAATCCTCTCTTAGCGAGCACCTACATACTAATATGAATATATACTCAAAATTTCATTTCTTTATGTCCAGTAGTTTTGGCTCGGCGATGATGAATCTGTCAGTCAGGACAAGTTATTTTGTATATATGGATGACGTATTTAACGCACCCCTACAGTATAATGCATTTAAGGTTCATTTTCGTTTACCCGTCATCATATGAAAACGAACACAACAAAAACTGTTCTGATGGGCTGCATTACCGTATGTAGCTGGGAGGCGTGACCAGTCTGAAGGAGAATAATGGATAGGAAGATCAATGTGGGATACGAGTTTTTGCCGGTGCATCGACGATATGTTGGGACACATCCGACGTACGAGTACAAAAGGTTAGATGTGTACACGGTTGCTTCGCTGTAAGGGTTAGAAGACCGTGGTCATCAGAATTATGAACCGAGATGAATTACTCGTCTGGTGAAATGTTGGCTTTCTGAGCCCAAATTGACTGGTTCGATCCTGGCTCTGCCCGGTACTATTCGAAGATGTTCCAGTACATCAGCCTGGTATCGGTGAATTTACCGACACATAAAAGAGTTCCTGAGGGACAACATTTCGGCTTGTCAGTGTCTTCGAAATCCTTTAAAGTAGTTAGTGGGATGCAAATCTAAGAAATAATAATAATAGGGTGTAATAGCAGAGTGGCAAGGTCATCAGTTTCACACTAAGGCGGCTGTGGTTCCAGTCGAGGCCACTACATGTGAGATTTTTGAAATGAAGTGACACACCATGTAGTACGAATTCCCAGTAGAACTGCAGGTCCCATGGCTATGGTAACTAATTCAACAGACACTAGTACATTGTTCTTAAGATAATAATACAATGTTTATGGCCCTGGTCTGTTGTGAAGTGGTGGCGTACTTTCTGTTCCTCCTAGTTTACAGGTTCCGGTTTCGACCACGAGCATGTCCTAGGGTTTTGAGCCTTATGTGAAATTTGGTATAAGTTCCACATTATGTTCCACTCAGCCTCACGGTGTAAACTGCGAAGATGTCGTGAAAAATGAAAATAATTTCTCCGACCACTTGAAGCTCTAGAATCAACAGGAAGCCCCAAGGTCCTTCATCGGCCGAAAACGTTTAATGCATTCATATCAGGAATGGTTGTAATAATAATAATAATAATAATAATAATAATAATAATAATAATAATAATAATAATAATAATAATAATAATACGTTATTTTTAACAACTTCCATTTAATTACTGTCTGTGTTCGGATTTGGGAAAGGAGAGGTTACCGAGTAAGCGATTATGTGGCTTGGGTCACGTAACTATCAACTTGCATTAGGGAGATAGTGGGTTCGAACTCCACTGTCGACAGCCTGAATATGGTTTTTCGTGGTTTCCTTTTTCCTCACCAGGAAAATGCTGGGTCTGTACGTTAATTAAGGCCACTGCCGCTTCCTTCCAGCTCCTATCGATTTCCTACCCCATCGTCGCCATAAGGCCTATCTGTGTCGGTGCGACGTTATGCAGATTGTTAAAAAAAAGAGAGGTCTATTAATGAACTAGTGGGTATACTGTTTCGGGGGTCTCGCTTTCGACCGGTCTTCACTCAACTATCACGCCCGTTCCAGAATTCGATTCTATATCCTTTGTCACCTACCGGTCAGCAAGTTATGAATGATACAACGGATGACAAATATCACTAACACTTCTACACTCGTACCAGAGATTATGATGTACCAGAGATTATGACGTGTGCCACGTTTAGAAGAGTACAAAATATATTTTTAGGCAGGCATTTATACAAGTAGAGGCATATGCTTCTCCTAGTGCACCGTCACTGCATTGGCCTACATAGGAAGCTTGTAGTGGTGTCTCAACGGCGCATTAGCCACCAGCGTCTTGAAAAGGTGTAGCAGTGTAACTGATGAGCCCACTGCTACACTGGGGCGAAACGCTGGCAATTTACGATTGAAAAGGCCTAAAGGGATTAAATGCGTTTAACATTTGCTATCGATGAACTTAAATTATGGCTTCCTTCTGGGAACTTAATATTTTATATACTTTTATAGTTCTGTAGTGTCGACAAATCTGTGCCTTTTCACGAAAACCTTCCCCTTTCTTTCTGTAATTGGGTTTTAAGCCGACGTTCTAACCATTACGTTTCATTCTTTGTTGTTCTTATGGAATATTGGCAAGTATTGTCGTGTCGTAGCACAACACATGCCAGCGCATCATAAATTACATTCCTCTGTTATCTTCTGAATACCGACCAGAATAGCTCATTGTGATAAAGCGCTGGTCTGGTGTGCTTGAGATACAGGTTAGGCTCATATTCCACCTTCAGTCGGTCATGAATCGGACTTCCTTGATTTCTTAATCCAAGTTTCACATGAATTCTGAATTCGATTTTAGGAAAGGTTATTCCACTGAAGCTCAACTTGTAGGATTCCAGCAAGATATACCAGATATCTTGGATTCTGGAGGTCAAATGGACTGTATCGCGATTGAACTGTCTAAAGCATTTGATAGGGTGGATCATGGGAGACTACTGGCAAAAATGAGTGCAATTGGACTAGACAAAAAGTGACTGAATGGGTTGCTATATTTCTAGAAAATAGATCTCAGAGAATTAGGGTAGGTGAAGCTTTATCTGACCCTGTAATAATTAAGAGGGGAATTCCTCAAGGCAGTATTGTCGGACATTTATGTTTTCTTATATATATAAATGATATGAGTAAAGGAGTGGAATCGGAGGTAAGGCCTTTTGCGGATGATGTTATTCTCTATAGAGTGATAAATAAGTTACAAGATTGTGAGCAACTGCAGCGTGTCCTCGAAAATGTGAGATGGACAGCAGGCAATGGTATGATGATAAACGGGGTTAAAAGTCAGGTTGTGAGTTTCACAAATAGAAAAAGTCCTCTCAGTTTTAATTACTGCGTTGATGGGGTGAATGTTCCTTTTGGGGATCATTGTAAGTATCTAGGTGTTAATATAAGGAAAGATCTTCATTGGGGTAATCACATAAATGGGATTGTAAATAAAGGGTACAGATCTCTGCACATGGTTAGGAGGGTGTTTAGGGGTTGTAGTAAGAACGTAAAGGAGAGGGCATGCAAGTCTCTGGTAAGACCCCAACTAGAGTATGGTTCCAGTGTATGGGACCCTCACCAGTATTACCTGATGCAAGAACTGGAAAAAATCGAAAGAAAAGCAGCTCGATTTGTTCTGGGTGATTTCCGACAAAAGAGTAGCGTTACAAAAATGTTGCAATGTTTGGGTTGGGAAGAATTGAGAGAAAGAAGAAGAGCTCCTCGACTAAGTGGTATGTTCCGAGCTGTCAGCGGAGAGATGGCGTGGAATGACATTAGTAGACGAATAAGTTTGAATGGCGTTTATAAAAGTAGGAAAGATCACAATATGAAGATAAAGTTGGAATTCAAGAGGACAAACTGGGGCAAATATTCATTTATAGGAAGGGGAGTTAGAGATTGGAATAACTTACCAAGGGAGACGTTCAATAAATTTCCAGTTTCTTTGAAATCATTTAGGAAAAGGCTAGGAAAGCAACAGATAGGGAATCTGCCACCTGGGCTACTTCCCTAAATGCAGATCAGTATTGATTGATATTGATTGATATTGATGATTGAATTGTGCTTTCTGTTTTCTTCGCCTTTCCGATCTGACAGTCCATTTAATTCCTTGCCTTGTTGTGGATTTGACTTTCTAAATGAAAACAAGTTTTTAAGATGTTACCATAAGCCTGTATTGATTGACTGGATAGTATAGACTCTAGGGTCTTACTTCCCAATGCATTAATATCTTCGTCTTCTACCGCTTTTCCCACTCCTGTGGGGTCGCAGGTGCGAACTCTGTCGCAAATGTGCATTTGGCACTGTTTTACGGCCGGATGCCCTTCCTGACGCCAACCCTATATGGAGGGATATAATCATTATTGCGTGTTTCTGAAGTGGTCGGTAGTGTAGTGTGTTGTGTGAATATGAAGATGAAAGTGTTGGGACAAACACAAAAACCCAGTCCTCAGGTGAGAAGAATTAATCAGAAGCGATTAAAATCCCCGACCCGACCGGGAATCGAACCCAGGACCCTCATAACCGATGCCTCAACGCTGATCATTCAGTCAATGAGTCGGACTTCCCAATGCATTAAAATAATAATAATAATAATAATAATAATAATAATAATAATAATAATAATAATAATAATAATAATAATAATAATAATAATAATAATTCGTCTGGCTATTAGAGTCTTGTAATGCAGACCTTCCAATGAGGGTGGGTGGCCTCTGCTGTGAGAAGAAAACTGCATGTTCGTGTAGTTTGCGTGAAATATTAGGGACTAAACGAACATCCAACGCCCGAGTCACAGGAATTAACTATATTGGGTAATAAAAAAACTCTCGCTGCTCGAGTGGAAATAGAACCCTGAGCCCTATTGTATGAAGTACAGAACGCTGAGTATTCAGGCTTGTATCTGAGGCAGATCACAATTCATTCATATTTAGTAATGCATTTCGAGCCATATTCTCAATGAGACAATATAATTTGGCAAGTGTAACATACGTTTTGTGATACATTGTACTAAATACTTTAGAAGTTACTCATTTTAAATTCTCCGGCACTAGTTTCAAAATAGTGCACGTTATAGGTAACATCTAACACGCGTATTGTGTGACCAAATTTGATGACCACACTGCCTAAAAGTCGCAAAATGGAAATTTAACGTGGAATAAAATTAAAACAGCGGTTATTGTACTCATAAGAATGGCGTGATGCGTCGGATTACTTGTCTTTGTAATATCCCGTAACATATATATGTGTAAATTAACCAAAAATTGAACTCCGCTTGCCATCTCGTGGAAGGAAAATCTTCCTGCAGCATTAGCAAGTTGCCGTGATGAAGTTTGTGTAAAACATGTGGCTACGTATTGGTATTCAGAAATCATAGTTTAAACAATATTCTGGGTGAAGTGAATGAAATGTGTTTGTTCACTTTTTGTGTTTTCTGAGATTGTTCATATATCACGCCATTCTTATGAGTACAATCATCGCTATTTTAATTTTATTCCACGTTGAATTTCCATTTTACGAGTTCTAGGCAGCTTGGTCATGTATTAAAAGTAGATGTCCTACCTTACTATGTACCTACCAGAAAAGTGCAAACAAATTTATATTTATTTCATAAAACAGCCAAGATGTATTCACACATTCCAGCTGTACGAACTAACGAAACTGTTACTGGCTGTACCCCTGGTTGACTAAAAGAGACAGCACCGAGCGAGTCGCTGTATGGTGTGAGCCGTATAGCTGTTAGCTTACATTCGGGAGATGGTGGCTTCGAACCTAACTGTCGGCTGCCGTGAAGAATGTTTTCCGTAATTTCCCAGTTTTACGCCAGTCAAGTGCTGGGGTTGTACCTTAATTAAGGCCACGGTCATTTACTTATTTACTTCTTATACCTAGTCCTGTTCTCTCCCATCGCCGTCGTAAGTCCTGTCTAATTCGGTACACGTAAAACCAATAGCAATAGCACACCTAGATGTCTGCGAAACTTTCTATAGACTGCTTCAAACTCGTTGTATGTTGCTTTAGATTGCACCCTTGCAGACCGTTCTTGTACATTCATGGATTTGGGATCTTTGTTTAATTATATTGTCTTCAGTTCGTTTACTTTGTGTATGGAAGTACTACCTGATAAATGATTACAATGCATGTCTGCTTCATCGTGTGTTTTGGATATAGAAAGAAGAATGATTCATGGAACCAGAAGTAAGTCTCTATCCCAGGTTTAATGATTACATTATTTAACACTAATAAGATAATAACGATCGTAATAATTAGTGTTCAGGGTTGACGTTTGCTTTATATTATATGAATCTCCTAGTCTGCTTAAGGGAGGATGATGAGAAAAAATTGCAAAGGCGTATTTTTAAAACTATATGTATACGAAAAGTATGTGCTTAGAAAAAATATTCCCAGAATTTCATGGCTTAAATAAAATGATTAATGTCTCAATTAATCTATAATTTGAGGACTTATAGAAGCTACGTCGCCTTTTCTGTCATATATTATTTCCTATATTTAGTATTCAAACGGATTTTGACAACCGGTCTCGTATGTAGCAGTTTCAAGATGGCTGTGATGATTACTTATACGATGAACTTGCATCGATAGATAGATGGTGCTTAGTGTTTAATTTATTTTTGTAACTTCAAAGCTTTCCAGTCTGTCGAACATACAAGTTAAATATAAATACTACACCATAACATACCTGTAAAACGACACATTATTAAACAGGGAACAATATTTCGGCAGTAAATGCTTTAGTGGATAGAGAGGACATCATTAAGAGAAGTTCCAGATTTCATGTTCTTAAGTATTAAACAGAAATAAACTTAAATAATCTAAATATTTAAGTGTGACTTGATAGAATCTGATGAAGTTCTTTCAAGAACAGACATGTCATTCTTTGGTTAATGGTGTGTATTTTTGTTCCTTGTTTAATAATATGTTTAATTTACAGGTATGTTATAGTGTGCGTTCCACGGATTGGAAAGTTTTTAAGTTACATTTAACTGAGTTGACACTGAGAAGCATGGCTTCCTTCTTAACAAACAATTGATTTTTGTATCTTTGGTAATAATTTCTTTTGAAAATTGTGACGTAGTTTCCTTTTCACTAACAATACGGTTGAATTGTAAGACAGACAAGGCTTGGTAGTGTGTTCAAGAAAGTAAAAGTAGCGCATTTAAATACCATACCGGAAAGGCTAAAATAATAATAATAATAATAATAATGTTAGGAATATAATTGTAAAATGGGGAGGATAAGAGGATATTAACTGTCGGCGTTGTTGATGAAAACGACAATCTCGTGGAAGTCATGCCTTTACCAAGGTCGCTCTTCTCACAGCAGCGTGAGCTGTAGGTCGTTTAAAGTACGTAGTTCGGTGTTTTAGACCTCCACAGAGCGCTCCCTTGTGAGCCTTTCATGCACGCTGATGATGCATGCTAAATAAGCCGTATGAGTTTATTGTTTGCTGGGGAGCAGTCATTACTTGTCATGGTCTGACATCTCGCTGCCGACATTCAAACTAGAGTGTACCTCAGGTTCAATCTCTAATGCATCTAGTAAGTAATTGGCAGGGAGCGGGATTTTTTGCGCTTATATATATGTCTAGCCCTTAGCCCCAGAACATAGCGTTGTTGTGTATAGATAACACTAGCCAACATGATTTTGCGGTAAAATAGAAAATATATAATTCTTATGGAAATCGCTGCCCTGATTCCGAAAATGATGCTATTTTTTTCCTATCACGTCTATTTTTAACGCAATTCGTTTTTTTAATATCTGCATGAATTCGTAAGATGTAATTTTGAGAGATGTTTTCGCGCAACTATTTTTAGAAAACAATTATGTGATTTGGTTTGTTATTGTTTGCATTTTATTATAGGTTTATTGCAGTCTAAATTTTCATTTTGTAGTTGGGGGTTTCCTGGTAAATTCGTAACAAACTCCCCCAGATACGCAATAGACCGCGAGGTATGTAGGATTGAAAATAAGACAGTTGAGAGTTTGTCTTTCATCTTAGACCACTTGAATAAACAGACGTGTTAAAAGCCCCAGCCCTTATGCAATGTTTATGATGGACTAATAAAGCAGTTTCCTTTCAAAGATAACAGCCCGAAAGTATTACACTCAAGAAGACGAACTTGTACTTTGTACGGATGTTTCAAATCTTCTACGTCAATTGTGAGAGAAAGAGTATGATCCTAGTAACTGGCGTGTTTTTATTGACTCTTCCAAAATAAGTTTGCAGGCTGTTTTGCTTCATAATACAAATATTCTGGCATCCGTCCACTTGCCCACTCCACAAAAGTGTCTGAAACATACGAGACCTTAAAGGACCTTAAAGTTGGTGCGTGAAAAATTTACATATCATGAGCATGGGTGGCAAATTTGCGGTGATTTGAAGATCATTGGATTGTTGCTGGGACAACAAAAAGGCTATACAAAATTTCCCTGTTTCCTATGCGAATCGGAGAGCAGGACACGGGATAAACATTGGGATGCAGTGAATTGGCCAGAAAGGAAACAACTACAACCAGGATCCAAAAAATTCTTGAATGTAAGTCTTATTAACCGTGAAAAATTCTACTTTAACCCTTGCACATCAAATTAGGATTGATGAAACTGTATGTCAAGGCATTAGATAAAAGTAGCCTATGCTTCCGATATTTATCCACTAAATTTCCCCCATTATCAGATGAAAAAATCAAAGAAGGTGTATTTGATGGACCACAGATTCGTAAACTGATGAAGGATAAAAATTTCACAGACACGATGACCAAAATTGAGAAAGAGGCATGGAACGCATTCAAAGATGTAGTGACTAAATTCCTTGGCAACATTAAGGACCCTCAATACAAAGAAATTGTAAGGAAAATGTTGGTAAAGTGTAAGGTACTCGGTTGTAATATGAACCTTAAACTTCATTTCTTAGCTTCGCATCTGGATTATTTCCCTCCAAATTTTGGAACTGTCAGTGAAGAACAAGGTGAAAGGTTTCACCAGGATCTCAAAGATGCAGAACGACGCTATCGGGGACGTTGTGATGTGAATATGATGGCCGATTACTCCTGGTCGATTGCACGAGACGACCCTTCTAGAGATCATTCAAAAACTTCAAAAACCCGGAAATTCCACGGTAAACGAGAAAAGATGGAGGTGTGAATCTAACCTGCATATAATGTAAGTGACAAAACTATGTATGATTAACCATGTAATTTTTATTCAAGGTACGGTTATATTAATTTAAAAGCAACTGTACTGCCGAAACTAAATAGGCGTTATTATTATTATTATTATTATTATTATTATTATTATTATTATTATTATTATTATTATTATTATTATTATTATTATTATTATTATTATTATTATTATGTTTATTGTACCGGGCGGTACACCTCCACGCCGCTAATTCAAACTTTGCGCCAGTTGAAAATCCTCTGCTGGAGGAAGTCCGAACTTTATCTAATGTATTAATTTTCAAGTTACCCAGAAGATGTCACTACTTGGAAATTTTGAAGTTTCTGAACTGGGTCGTTTTCGACGTATTTTTGTTTTGCTTGTAGTAAGAAGTGTGAACTTTCTCTTCTAGAGGACACTACTGAAGAACTACAATAGTGCACCCTAGTGCAAGGTGAAAGAACTGTTTTTTGGAGAAATTTTTATTTAACAAGTTTGTTTCTTGTTAAATTTCTTTCTGGTATTGTTTAAGTTGGCTGTATTCCCTTTTCTTTCCCCTTGTTTTGAATTTAGCCAATCCCGAATTTCTTTAATTAATTTACGACCAATAAGGTGTTTCTTCTTCAAATTGGATATGCTGCTTAACCCTAACCAATAAATGATTGTGGGCGGGTGTTTTCTTTCCTGAAACGCCTCGAACTTTCCGCGAGAGTATATAAACTGCTGATTTTAGGGTCTGTGCGCCACTTCAGTACCATCTTTCAGTGTGTAAAGTACATAGCAGGGGGCGGGAAGCGCCTCTTTCTTCGGACAGCAGTTCAACAACCAGGTAATGGCCGTATAATAACTTCTTTTCTTGCTAGCTCAGCAGTTTAACTCTCGGGGCGGGTCCGAAGCTTTTCCACCATGTAACTTTTCCCTAAAATGTAAAGACTCTTAGTATCTATTCTCTTTTAAGCTACATATTGGGATAGAGAGTGCTTAACCCTCTCGAGCTCCCACTCATATTGTTTTGAGGTGAACTTACTTTTTCACAACCTATTCTTCTTTAACGTAATGTAATTTTTTTTTCTAAAGTCACCTCTTTAGTATGGGATTAGCCCTTGCATTTGTGGCCTAGAGCCAGATTAGGTTTTAAAACAAAATGTATTAGGAGTGCAGTTCGCCTCCTCTCACATTGGTATTTTAGAGGCCATGTAATTATCCTTTTCTCGCTTAATAGGCCTCAGTAGGTTGGGTATTTCACCCCTGTGTTTACGTCCTTAGAGGACAGCTTGAAGGTCGAGTTAGAGGTGGCCTTTTGATAGGCTTAAAATTTTGAGAGCGGATCGCTCTTTTGAAATTTGTTTCTGCGTGCCTCTAGGAGGTCTTACTGTGTAATTTGGAGCAAGTGCTCCTGGGCGTGATTTGGGGTTTTCTGCCCCTTTGTTAAACCTTATGTACATGTAAGCTTGGGCTAACTGCTCAAGAATTGTGAGTTCGGGGCTCGAAGCCCAAAGCCTGTAAATACTGTTGTTGCTCTTTTTTTGCCTTGCTACTCTGTACCTTCCATGCTTGTTATTTCTTGATTTTGAAAAGAGAATATAACCTTGTTAAAATTTCACATTAACTTTAATTTCGTAGTTTGAGACCCGTTCACCCCCGCACCTTCTTTCACCTCTACCTACCACAAAAATAAGGTAACAATTATTATTATTATTATTATTATTATTATTATTATTATTATTATTATTATTATTATTATTATTATTATTATTATTATTATTACAACTTCCCCCATGCGGAGTCTGCCACAAGGACAAAGTATGTCGACTACACAGTATTTTGTCTTCTAAGTTACTGTTGACTTTGCTAGTGTGCCAGGTAGAAGATTCACCAAAAGGCTCAGGAATAGATTTGCAATACGGTTCTTCAGATGTTATATAGATGATTGCGGAGTATGGTCACTGAAATGCTTCAGTTTCACGAATTTCAATATACATTAAAAATATTATACAAACCATCTACTTGCTTACAAAGCAGCATTTATGTGTATTCAAAGCATGCAAAATATGTTTACGTTTTGCAAGCTGAAATTTATATTAATACATCAAATTTAATCAGTACTAAGTATCAAAAATTTTACGTAAGAACAGAATAATATTTTGTAAAATTGCCACTAAACCAGACGTGATATTCGAAAACCAATATTTTCTCGAATTCTGCGTTAAGAAATTCATAAAACCCACCTATTTTCGTTTTTACCGCACAAAAAGTTTTTTTTTTTTTTTTTTGCCGGCTAGTGTAATCCGCAAGGTAACACATCACTACCTTTCGTAAGCCATGAGCGTAATGGCTTACTGCAGGAGGAATGAATATTATATTCAACTCTATATATATATATTTCATGCTTCCTCCAAGCATAATATTGTTTGTGATTCAAAAGCAAAATTGTATTTTTTCGCTAAGAAATAAGTATATAATGTTATAACAAATTTTAAACTTATAGCTGTTAAGGAGACATTAAATATGCTTCTTCTTCTTTACGATGAGGCCTGCTAGGGACCACATGTCAATTTCCATTCTTCTTCTTCTTCTTCTTCTTCTTCTTCTTCTTCTTCTTCTTCGGCTTCTGTTTACCCTCCAAAGTCGGTTTTTTTCCATGGACTCAGCGAGGGATCCCACTTCTACCGCCTCAAGGGCAGTGTCCTGGAGCTTCAGGTTCTGGGTCGAGGTAAACAACTGTGGAGGATGACCAGTACCGCACCCAGGCGGCCTCACGTGCTATGCTGAACAGGGGCCTTGCCGGGGGATAGGAAGATTGGAAGGCACAGACAAAGAAGAGGGAAGGAACCGGCCGTGGCCTTACGTTATGTATCATCGCGGTATTTGCCTGGAGAAGAAGTGGGAAACCACGGAAAACCACTTCCAGGATGGCTGAGGTGGTCTACTCAGTTGACCTCCCGAGGCTGAGTGGACCCCTTTTCAGCGCTCGTACCATTTTTCAAATTTCGTGGCAGAGCCGGGAATCGTACCCGGGCCTCCAGGGGGTGGCAGCTAATCACACTAACCACTACACCACAGAGGCGGACCAATTTCAATTCATCCCTTCTTGTTGTTTCCTCCTCCGTTCTTTCTAGTATTATTCCTGCATCATTGCACTACGCTTTATTCTTTTCTCCTCGGACCATTTTGGACCGAATTTCCTTTTCATTCTTCCTTGCAATCATTCCATTCTTAAAACATTTTTAAAATCTCTCTTTCTATATTTTTCTCTTCTCTTTATTTATTTCTACATCTTTCGCGACCTCTTGTATCCAGCTCATTGTTGACTATTTCTCTCAAAGATACCTGTATACCTGCTTTGTCAATCTGTTACTATCCATTCTATGGATTCTGTGATTTTACTAAATGCCTCCACAATCCCCTACTTCCAGTTAGCTCTGTGGCGTCGTTAAGTTCCAAATCTTTAAATAATTTAAATAATGTCATTTGCTTTACGTCCCACTACGTACTTTTATGGTTTTCGGATACGCCGAAGTGCAGGAGTTCTTTTACGTGCCAGTAAATCTACCGACATGAGGCCGATGTATTTGAGCACCTTCAAATACCACCGGACTGAGCCAGGATCGAACTTGCCGAGTTGGGGACAGAAGCCAAGTGCCTCAACCGTCTGAGCCACTCACCCCGGCTTTTTAAATAATTATAAACTGAGTTTAACCATCCTCGCCTTGGTCTCTAACTCTCTTATTCTCCGTGAATAAATCCATTATTCTCCTAGGTAACCTATCTTCCTCCATTCGCCTCACATGACTCCAACACCGAAGCCGGTTTATGCGTGCAACTTCATCAATCGAGTTCATTCCTAACCTGCCTTTAACTCATCATTCTGAGTATCCTTCTGCTATTGTTGCTACCCGTTTGCACCAGCGAACATTCTCGCTAATTTCATGTGTAGTACATCTAACTTATAATTATGGTATGCTGAGTACATCCAGGTTTCAATCTCGTACAGCAAAGATGATCAGGCAACAGATCGGCTTCAAGATTGTTTCGTCCGGGAGCTGACTTTACTTTTGAACTAGCATATCGAAGGTTTTCGGAGACGGAAGGATGGGAAGGAGTTAGGATTGGGAGGTAGCGGCCGTGGCCTTAATTAAGGTTCAGCCCCAGCTGACTCCTTTCTTACAGAATACAGTTGATCGCAACTGCGAGGTTACTGCATTAACTTTTCTGCACCTTCATTCAAACTCACTTCCTATAATATCATCCTGAGTGAAGAAGCATCCTAAATACTTGAAATGATCTATCTGTACTAGATTTGTATTTCAAGCCTGACATTCATTTATCACCTGACTGTGCCTTTAACTAAGGAAGAAGTCCAGCAACTTCCTTGTCAAAATGCGAAACTGTGTAAAACAATTCTCTGGTCGTGTGCACCTAATGCAGTGTTTGTCGTAAGTACTGGGACGAGGATTAGGAAGGAGGTGGACATGGCCGTATGCTGTAGAAGAGAAAGAGCTTAGCGTAGGACACTGCGGCTCGAAGTGAAAATACATAAACAGCAGTACATGGCAAAGGTTGAATGGGTGGGGTATCGAAATATGTCCAGTTCCCTTCGTTTACTGCATCTTTTGTATCTTGATATAAGTTACTCCTACAATTTAATGTGTCTTAATAAGATGACAAATTTTAATGTATGTAGTTTCTTTCCTAGGAGTGCAGTCAGCCTCTTCCCTTGCCCTATTTCTGGTACCGGTGACATACTTGTTCATTTCATTCTCCGCTACGTTGGATATACATTTAAGTGGTGATACAACAAATGTATCATATTTCTTGCTACATACACAGTCTTTGCGCTTAATTTTGTGTTTTTTTATATACCTCCTGTGCTTTTGCTTGTTTACACGATCAACTCGATACTGGTAACCTTTACGAAGTGCAGTTTAGACAACGCCAATGTTAAGGGAAATGTTTTTACTAGGTTTGGTGGAAAGATAATCTCACAGCACAGCGAAGCACAGCACAGATTTTTTCAACAAGATTGAAGACAATAAAAATACTTTTTCATTATCACCTGTGGTCGGTGACTATTATGTTAGGCTACATAAAATAAGAATGGTCAAATATATAAGGCGTGATCAAAAAGTTTCCATTTGAGGGCGTTGCTGCAGCGCACATGCAAAGTAGCACGATTCCGATGCGGAAAAGGATTAGTGTGGCAGCCGTGTCGTGCCAAGGTGCGTTCGGCCTCGCGAACTATGCTGACGTTATTACCAAATGCGTCCAAACAGGACCAACGTGCTGCTATTTTATTCTGGGCTGCCGAAGGACAAATACCGGTGGACATCCATGGGAGAATGAAGACTCTGTATAGGCAGCATTTCTGTCGAAAACCAACGTTGTGGAATGGTGCATCAAGCTCCGTGCGGGTCGCGTTTCGACACAAGACGCAGGTCGATCTGGGAGGCCAGCCTCATTCATTACGGACGCAGCAAGCGGGCGGTGGATAAGGCGATGAGGCCTTACAGACTTCATCTCACCCCTGCGATTATCACGCCTTCGGTCCCCCCAAAAAGACCTTGAAGGTTCAACGCTTCCTGTCGGAGGAGGATGTGCAACAGGCGGTTACTGACTTCCTCACCCAGCAGGACACGCTGTTTAACAACACGGGATTTTCAACCTGGTGCGTCGGTGGGATGAGTGCCTCCATACTCACGGCGATTTTGCTTGATTGTCATCCCGATTCCGGACTGTACGGCCGTCGAAAGGAAACATTTTGATCGCCCCTGATATCTCGAGTGACAGATGTTTTTATTAAAAACATTTTGAAGGGAGCATCAGCTTTCTGCACAGAAATGTCTGTATTTTAAATACCATCCTGAGATTCACCCTGAGTTGAAATGGCGAGATCACCGAAAACCAGACAATTGTAGTTTGGTGGCTTATTTTATCAACTTTGGTGGCAGACGGCAGTGAATTCTGGTTGGATGATGACATAATGGTGATCATGAACAAGGGGATGTGATCTGATAGAAACAGAAGAATTTTCGCAATAAAAGTTCACCTTAGCATATCCAATAATGGGAACTCTCCTATTACGTATGTGGATCGTCCGCCAGCATGGTTCTAGGCATTAGACTGGCTGGCCCGAATTCGCTGATTTAGTGAAGAACTGTGTTATAATCCTGACAGTCATAGGAATGGTTTTCCGGCGCTTACTCTGTCTACTTTAATGATGCGATCTGACATTAATAGAAGAATCTTTGCTACACACTCTTACTTTCGTACAACCATTATTTGGAACTCTAGATATGTATTTATTGAAACAGGAACGCCCGTACTTCAGTTTTGAGGAGAGCATGGATAACGCCAAAGCGTGTACGGTTCATGCTTTAGAGAGTATGAGAGAAGGGTAGTGAAATAAGTTTATATTTAAAGTGGAACTTGCAGTTTATTCAAAAGAAATGCATAGAAATTATATCACCTTTTACAGACAAATAGTTTGAACGCCCTTGAAGATGCGGAGGAGGCGTCGTTCTGCGGCGTCGGCGGTGTCTCCCATCGTCGGCGCCGGCGTCGTCCCACGTCGTCGAAGTCGTCTCACATTGTCGGTGTTGACCCATGGCTGTTGTCAGCCCTTGATGTTGAAGGAGACTCGCACCTGGGGCGGTCGTCTGACGATAGTGCAGCGTGGAATAGTTGTTGAGTTTTGTATTCCACTAAGTCCCATGAAAGGAGCAGAGAAATGTAGAACTTTCGCACAGAATGTCAATGGAATCTGATACGACACTTCTCTACCGCACTGCACTGCGAATTAAGGCGAAACACTGTTTACTGGTCGAATAGGTTCCACTATAAATGGTGTTGGACGCACATTTAAAAAAAGGATGAATTCAAAGTCACAGTTCTGTGAGAATAATTAATATTGTTCGTGCGATAGTCACTATCGAACTTGAAGTGATAAGCAATGAAAATAATCTGGCACTTTCTGAGATACGATGGTTTACCTCTTCACTCGATCTCAAAAATCAATTAAGTCCTTTGGACACAGTCTCTGCACTGTTTGTAATGAGTACATGCAATGTCCTAGCACACACACTCGTAGGAATAAATTAAAGTTTCTGCGAAGACAGAAAGAAACAGTTTATAACACAGTCTTGTGAAAGAGAACAAAGTCCTGTTACGACTCAGTCTTAACAAAAATCACGTAACTTCTCAGAGGGAAAATTTTCACTGAGGCACAATATTACACGCAAATTTAGACATAGTCTTTATGAGGGGAATTGACATAGTCCCTCGAAAAGAAATAAAGGTACTGTATTCCACGAATCAGCACTGTCCTCGAAAGGAAATATCGGCACAGTTTTATGAAAGTAAATGTTAGCACAGTCCTGTGAAATGGATTGACACAGTCTTTTAAAAATGAAGATTGGCACAGTTTTATGAAAATAAAATGTCGACACTGTTTTTCTCAGGGAGTGATTGACACAGTCTTTGAAAGAAAAGTAGGCACTGTTCTTTACGAAATAAAGTGACACTGTCCATAAAAGAAATGTTTTCTCACAAAGGCACACTTTTACGAAATAGTCTAACACAGTCTCTTGTAGAGGAAACAACTAAAGCACAGTCTTCATGCCCTAAGTCCTTTAAACACAGCTTCAAAATGTACACTCTCTTCATTTACACAGTTCACGAAACGAAATGAAGTTACACGACTCGACAGACTGATATTAACTAGAATAAGCTTTCGCTTACACGCGAAGTTAGAGTCCACAAAGAAGGCTTTCAACACTAGTATTACGTACTTTCGAACCCCGGTCCTAAGCCGGACAGAATAACGAACCGTATCACATAGCGAGGCGACTGGTTCACGACGATGTGCTCGCTCGCACACACACTGACACATCCAGTGACACACTGACACACTCTGGGCTGGCAACCTCCTTTTATTGCCCAAGGTCGGACGGCGAGACTGTAAATGTGAGCATCTTAAAAATTCATATCTCGGCCATCCTTCCGCCGATTTTAATGAAATTTTGGGTAGTAGCATTTGTTGTCCAGGCCTACAAGGTGACGTTCTCGAAATTATGATTTAACCTTCCGTTCGTGATGAGATGCCATAGAATCGAAAAGAACGTCACTTGGCCTTGGCTGGCACGGTGGAGCAGCGCTTGCTTGCATGCTGTCCCCCACAATGCCTGCGCGCTCGGCGCTCGTTTTGAATCCATACAGCCGGGTGTTAGCGAGTTCTCCTCAAGAAATACATGAACGCGAATGCTCGCAGGGCAATCCCGTTTCAATATACTAGCAATTACCCGCGGCTTCGCTCGCGTGGACTTCATAATTTGATCAAAGTAATCCTTCCTCGGCATTGTTCTAAGATATTATCTGAAAATTCCTATAGTATAAAATCTCACCCAATAATTGAATTTCATATACCTCAGAAATCATTTGTAAATCATGTTTGTGGTATTACCATTAGGGGCTAAGACGACCATGCGACATAGAACTGTACGTGTGAGGAACAGTCTTCTCTCAAGTCGAAAAAGTAAAATACATGTTTCTTTATTTTAAAGGAGATACCAAATACAAATTTTCACTTATGTAACAACTTCAGTTTTAAAGATATAAGCGTCCTCATACAAAAATAATTCAACTATTTTTCAGTTATATTCACCCTCTATTAAGTGCCTCCTCCTTAAACAAAAAAGTACATATTCCTGTATTTTTAAAGAAGATTCCAAATACCAAATTTTACGTCTGTAAACTTTTAAGTTTTGAGATATATATATCCTCATTTTTAAAAATCACCCCCTTTCACCCCTTTAGCGCCGGGATATCAAAAAATCCTCCCTTAGCACGTACACCCTAATATACACTGACTGACAGAGCAAATGCAACACCAAGGAGGAGTGGTTCGAAAGGGATGAAAGTTGGGGAAAAAACAGAGACGGCACGGACGAATAATTGATGTTTATTTCAAACCGATATGCAGGTTACACAATGCGCACGGCATCGACTCAGTAGGATGTAGGACCACCGCGAGCGGCGATGCACGCAGAAACACGTCGAGGTACAGAGTCAATAAGAGTGGGGATGGTGTCCTGAGGGATGGGTCTCCATTCTCTGTCAACCATTTGCCACAGTTGGTCGTCCGTACGAGGCTGGGGCAGAGTTTGCAAACGGCGTCCAATGAGATCCCACACGTGTTCGATTGGTGAGAGATCCGGAGATTACGCTGGCCACGGAAGCATCTGTACACCTCGTAGATCCTGTTGGGAGATGCGAGCAGTAGGTGGGCGGGCATTATCCTGCTGAAACAGAGCATTGGGCAGCCCCTGAAGGTACGGGAGTGCCACCGGCCGCAGCACATGCTGCACGTAGCGGTGGGCATTTAACGTGCCTTGAATACGCACTAGAGGTGACGTGGAATCATACGCAATAGCGCCCCAAACCATGATGCCGCCTTGTCTAACGGTAGGGCGCTCCACAGTTACTGCCGGATTTGACCTTTCTCCACGCCGACGCCACACTCGTCTGCGGTGACTATCACTGACAGAACAGAAGCGTGACTCATCGGAGAACACGACGTTCCGCCATTCCCTCATCCAAGTCGCTCTAGCCCGGCACCATGCCAGGCGTGCACGTCTATACTGTGGAGTCAACGGTAGTCTTCTGAGCGGACGCCGGGAGTGCAGGCCTCCTTCAACCAATCGACGGGAAATTGTTCTGGTCGGTATTGGAACAGCCAGGGTGTCTTGCACATGCTGAAGAATGGCGGTTGACGTGGCGTGCGGGGCTGCCACCGCTTGGCGGCGGATGCGCCGATCCTCGCGTGCTGACGTCACTCGGGCTGCGCCTGGACCCCTCGCACGTGCCACATGTCCCTGCGCCAACCATCTTCGCCACAGGCGCTGCACCGTGGACACATCCCTATGGGTATCGGCTGCGATTTGACGAAGCGACCAACCTGCCCTTCTCAGCCCGATCACCATACCCCTCATAAAGTCGTCTGTCTGCTGGAAATGCCTCCGTTGACGGCGGCCTGGCATTCTTAGCTATACACGTGTCCTGTGGCACACGACAACACGTTCTACAATGACTGTCGACTGAGAAATCACGGTACGAAGTAGGCCATTCGCCAACGCCGTGTCCCATTTATCGTTCGATACGTGCGCAGCACAGCGGCGCATTTCACATCATGAGCATACGTTAGTGACGTCAGTCTACCCTGCAATTGGCATAAAGTTCTGACCACTCCTTCTTGGTGTTGCATTTGCTCTGTCAGTCAGTGTAAATGAATCCCCAAAATTTCATTTCTTTTTGTCCAGTAGTTTTGGCTCGGTGATGATGAATCAGTCAGACAGTCGTCAGTCAGTCAGTCAGTCAGTCAGTCAGTCAGGACATGTTACTTTATATATGCAGATTAGGTCAATTGTGAATTCATATTTTATCATCAGTTCTGTCAAATTTTTGACTTCCTCTTTACTGAAGGCAGTTATTCTGTCGATGCTTGTTTCCTATGGTCATCGGAGTGATATATCAGGGTTTCGTCGAGTTTCATCTAGCCAGTCTCTTCCAACCATTTTATGCTCAGTTCTGAAAATGTTGGCTTGACCTGGAATTACTCGGCTTAAGAAAATGCAATTTTTATTTTAAGAATTGGATGCCTTCCAAATGCTTTTTTTGCAGTATAGTCTGATTTTATTCTGTCATTTAATGTAGTGCATAGGATTGCAAGAAAATTGCACCTTATCGAATTATTTTCCTTGCTTTCTTCTTAACCGAATCCATGGCCGCAATCAGCGACATTTATTTCCGTCTTCTAGTCCATGGCATCTGCAAATAAAGTTGCAAAGTGTTACATATATACAATATATTAAATTATTACTTAGAGCTACTAAAATCAAACCAGTATTTTACTGTTATTGTTGAGAAAACTAAGAATATATGTATTGTTATTAGAAAATAATAGTCATTTTTATAATTTTCTAAGTGAACTTTCGTATTTTCGTAACCTTAAATAAATTATTATAAAACGTGCAATTTGTTCTTTCTGTATATGTTACCATTTGGAAAATTTAAATCTTTGGTATTTTTGTGTGTACGTGTTTTAAGCGTCTTGCACGTGAAAGTACCGTTGTAGTACTTTCCGTATAAATATAAGTTGGTGATGAGAATCAAAAAGCAAATACTAGTAGATCTGTGGGCTATATTTCGCATAAAGGTGTTGCTGTGTTTAATTGTCTAACCGTGCGTGTTTGTGTAGGCCTGCTGAAGGTGATATTTAATTTGCTTGTTACGGCAATCGAGCATATTTATGTACTCCAGTAGCAGTATAAGACAAAACAATTAGTTCTGAAGTGACCTTCACTTCCACTCTTTAGAATGAAATTCGAAGGAAGCATGTACATTCCTCTGTATCACTATTCCGCAATAAGTATTGTAGGATTCCGAAACTGTGGCAAGCGCCGGGCTGTTAAGCGGGAAGTATGTCTGACGGACGTTTGTACTGTGGACTGGTTTATTCGAACAAGTAGACGTTGCAGCTATATTTTTGGGTAGCTGGGGGTGGGGGATGGGGGGAAGGTATAATTACAGATCTAATTTAATAACACATTTTGGAAACTTAATGACATATTTTCCACATTTTGAGCACGTAAACGAACATTTCTAAAAAGTTAAGCTCTAGTGATGACTATCTCCCTTGTGTAGCATATATGGAAATCTGAAACGGACTTCAGTCATCCTCGTGCTGAAAAATGACGAAGTGAACGATACGTAAAGTTAGTAAAGATCTAGTTACAGGGTGAGGGAACAATATGACATGAAGGTTCGAGTCATCGAATAAAATTCAAACGACTGGTAAAGGATGTAGTATTTATACGAAATGTAAGCTGCTGACCACAAGAAGATGAGTCATAGCAGCTATGAGAAGTTCCAGAATCGTCAACATCACACAGATTTAGTTGAGGAGGGGTGATTGTGAAAAGATATATATAGTGTTATTTCTAATTAATTTAGAGAGTATTACAGAGAAAATCATAATGTACAAAAACGTCATACCAATATGTATATACTTAACCAGGAAATGCACGTACTTGAGGATGGCTGAAAAACCATAAGCAGTTAGCATATTAGTAAACAATTATAAACAATTTATACCAACAAAGCTAGGTAAAAAAATAGATAGCGAATCTGCCATCTGGGCGAAAGCCATAAATTCAGACCATTGATGAATCATAGACACAGGGCACGTTCGGTACACAAATAGAGTGGGTACAGAGGGAGGTTTCCTTCTAAGATATGCATAAATCTTGTCATGTTCTGGTTTATTTTAACAGTGTTCATATCACTTTTACAATACACGTGTACCTTCCTGTGACGATATGTACTCCTAGAATCCATTCGTGATACCTTCGTAATCCATGGAACCACGTATCCTCCAATTGACATCATCATAAAACCACATATCCTCAAATTGACATCATAAAACCACATATCCTCAAATTGACATAATCATAGAACCACATATCCTCCAATTGATATCACCATAGTATCACGTATCCAGTGATGAGGGTCCCTCGTCTGACCTCGAAGACTTATTACTGTCACTTGTATCTCGAGGTCAGGATTTACAAGTGCGGAGGCTATGTAGAAGTTACGCAGAAAATGCCAGTCTCGAAATAAACAAAAGTTATGATGAGTTAAATTATTTACACTTGGCAAAGTTGAAAGTTAATTCATTACTAAGAACGAAGATGAAGAAAATAAGGTTTTCGGGCGTTGAAAATAAATGGAAGTCCCTTTATGTGGGTCGTGAAAATACATTTTCTCAATATTAACTTGAAGTGAATATTATTTGTCGTTAGAAATACTAATCACGCAAAAAACACAAGTTCATAGAAGTCGTACGAGGAAAGAATATTCAGAAGTTCCTAAACCTAATGTGTACTATTAAATAAACCCTTGGAAATTATTTACACCGTTTAAATACATAAGTTCTCGAGTACTGCCTAGAAACACGAGCAATTGCTAATACTGAAAGATATTCACAATGCTATAAATTCTCTAGCGTTATCTCGAAATACGGGTAAGTATTTAACACTCAAAACATCAGAAGTTCTGGAACACTGCCTCTAAGAAATAATTATCACAAGAAATTACAATTTTTGGCACGAAGAACAAAGGAAAGATTTATCCTAATATTTCAAATATTGGCTTGATTTAAACATGCGAAGAAGCTGTTATAATTTAAACTCTTACAAAAACTATATAAGTTCAATTAACGTAGAAAACAACTAAGTTCTGGACATGAAATATTCACGAAGTGAAATATCACAAGCGTTGATTCGTAATTTGTAATCACAGAAAGTTTAAGTCCATGCAGAATATTTGACACTACCTTCCGTTGAATGTCTGACGTAGTCCAACAGCGTGCTGACCAGCAAGGCACGGCTGTGGATCGTTCACTGGATATCTGGTGTTTCTTTTCTGTTTCAGTCGGTGGTACCCCCTGTGGGTGGCGGACGCAGATGAAGAATACACCCATGGTATTCCCTGCCTGTCGTAGAGGAGACTAAAAGGGGCCCAAGGAGCTCTCAACTTGGGAGTATGGGTTGGCGAAAACGGGGCCCATAGCCGAGTCCTGGCATTGCTTCCACTTACTTGTGCCAGGCTCCTCACTTTCATCTACCCTTCTCGACGTCCCTTGGTCAACTCTTGTTCTTTTCCGACCCCGACGGTATTAGAGCATTCGTTCTTTCATTTTCACGACCTTCGTGGCCCTCGCCTTTCTTCGTCCGTTACTTCATTTTTCGATGTGACAGATCCTTTATTCTCTTCTTTTTATCTCTGTCTACCCCCTAAGGGTGGGGGATGCAGACGAAGAATACACCCACGGTATCCTCTGCCTGTCGTGAGAGGCGACTAAAAGGGGCGGCCAAGGGATGATAGTATTAGAACCATGAAACTACTTTTGATTAGTACCATCACGCGGAGAACACCATGGATTGCCTTTACTTGTGAGTAGTAGTATTAGGTACACAATAGGTTTGTGATTAGTAGCAGCAGAGAGTGGTTCACTGTGGGTTTCCAGTACCCGTGATTAGTACCATTTTGGGAAACACCACGGGTCTGTGCGTTGCCTGTGATTAGTACCACTATATGATGAACACCATGGGAATACCGGCGTCCGTGATTAGTACACGTAGGTGAGGAACACCATCGGTTTGCGTTGCCTATGAGTGGCACCATTATGGGAGAAACACCATAGGTGTGCGTTACCTGTACGACGTACAATACTTGTGAGTAGTACCATCATGTGTGGAACACCGTGAGTCAACGCTAATTTTGATTAGTACCCCAACATGACAAATACCGTGGTTTTACTTTACTAGTGATTAGCACCATTATGAGGGGCCGTTGACCTGTATTTTCGACCACTTTAGACAACAAACATTCTCAATTCCGGATTGTACTTTAAAAATGGTCCCTTGGTCAGTAATACTATTTTTATGATAGTTTTTGGGTCGGATCCACTGATTGTTTTAACTTTCATATCCATCCATTCATACTTCATGACATTTTTAAATTCTTGGTCAGTGAATGATTTTGAACTTTTAGTGTGTCATTTCATTTCTTACCATCAGGGGACGATGACCTAGATGTTAGGCCCCTTTAAACAACAAGCATCATCATCAGTCGGGGGTGGGGGGCGAAGCCCGCTTCCGCGTGTCGATCAGATCTCTCTACATCGCCTCTAACATGCTGTTAATTCTACTGAAAGAAGTATGTGCCTGTCCCCATACTCATAATGCTACCAGGCCAGGTGAGGTGATGCAGTATCATAGCAGTGTAATCAGGTAGTACTGGTCAGGACAAAACTACGTAGGCAGAAATGGAAATATTCCTACATGTATAACCTGACATAAGTATTGTAGATAGCACATTCAAGGATATGGGCTGGAGAATTCCAGGTTATATTAGTGAGGAGTATGTATCATGTCATGTCCATTTTCTTGCAATGTTCTTTTGTTAGGGGGTTCAGCCGTCTTGGCACTGCGGGATTCCGTGCGCGACGTGAGTAGCGTCTCGGCTGTAGGACTACAGGATAAGTTCCACTGTCCAGCTGCCACTGCTCTTTGTGCCCAGCCTCCGTATACGGTGAACATAGTATTTTTAGCCAAGCCTGCAGGAAAGCATCTTCTTCATCGTCTTCTTCTTCCCT
This sequence comes from Anabrus simplex, assembly GCF_040414725.1. Taxonomy (NCBI): domain Eukaryota; kingdom Metazoa; phylum Arthropoda; class Insecta; order Orthoptera; family Tettigoniidae; genus Anabrus; species Anabrus simplex. Next base: position 235,997,871 of record NC_090266.1, read on the forward strand.
TGAATATCCTGGCATTGCGGTGGTGGTCACTCATAGCACTGCTATTCTAGGATATAAACACAAAAAGATATCCATGCAAAGAAAACAATGATTACAAGGTACTGTACATAGTTAGAGTGCGAGTTTTGGATTCCGACCCTTGTCTCAGTGGGCCAATCGTGATTTTTGTCTGTTTCTTGGAGTATTGGCTGCCTGTTCATCACTCGCGTCGCTATAATAATAATAATAATAATAATAATAATAATAATAATAATAATAATAATAATAATAATAATAATAATAATAATAAAAACACACAAATACATCAGCTAAGATTTTGTGTGAGTGTTGAGTGAGTTCATGTGTTTTTATTTGGTGGGGTAGGTGTCTTAGAAAGGAAAATTGGGGGTTAGCACATTACATTATAATCCTATGGCTGAATAGTATCTGTTTAGGTGCGGTATATCTTATCTAAATCGTCGTCGTAGCGCCCAATGCTCCTGATTATGGGATTGTGACAAAGGACAGGAAGAAGAGGAATAATAATTAGAATTATATATACATACATACAGTGCTAGTTTGCGTCACTGATATATTATTAACTTAAACATTACAAATAAATAGGGCCGGATGTTTATGAAGTATAGAAGGCAAATTTAGTGAAGCGAGTAACAAGTAGAGTCTACCCGCACGACGGTAAATTAAATGAGGTTTGCATAAACATTAGGGGTTTGGTCCATTAGAACCCCTAGAATTTATGTGACTCCCACTACAGTACGTTAGAGCGGGCTAGTCAACATTTCCTACTAACAAAATTATTTAGTAACAAAATTACTAAGTAGTAAATGTCGACTAGACCGCTCAAACGTAATGTAGTGGGACTAACGTAAGTTGTAAGTTCTAGGGGTTCTAATGGGCCGAACCGCTAATGTTTATGCAAACCTCATAGCATTACCGTCGTGCGGGTAGACTCTACTTATTACTCGCTTCAGTAAGTGTGCATTCTAACCTATTACTGCATAAACATCCGGGCCCTACAAATAAATGTCATTTATCACTTATCTCCTTGAATAAAATTAACCGAGCTCGATAGCTGCAGTCGCTTAAGTGCGGCCAGTATCCAGTATTCGGGAGATAGTGGGTTCGAACCCCACTGTCGGCAGCCCTGAAGATGGTTTTCCGTGGTTTCCCATTTTCACACCAGGAAAATGCTGGGGCTGTACCTTAATTAAGGCCACGGACGCTTCCTTCCCACTCCTAGCCCTCTCCTGTCCCATCGTCGCCATAAGACCTATCTGTGTCGGTGCGACGTAAAGCAACTAGTAGAATAAAATTAAGTCATCCTATGATTGGGACTTACGCATTCATATGAATGCCGTTACGGTGTTAAGATGGATTCTTTTAGCTTTGCATTGTCAGAGCTTCACATTTTCTTTTTTGAGTTCTGGTCTGCTGCACAACATTACCGTGACCCAGACAACATTTTATGTTTTATGTTTTTAACTTTTATTTTGTTCTTTGGCTCTTGAGAGATATTTGCTATGAATACTGATGTAGGTTGAGTTCTTGTCTCACTAAACGCGATAAACTTGCTATAAAACGCTGCTAGTGATGGAATGAATGTGGTCTCCCATCGTAAGTCATTTTGCATCAACGTCCTGTATTGAGAAGTGAGCTTGACCTCTCTTCCGCGAAAGGAAGTATCACACGCGTGAATGAGTATCATGAATGACCCTTGTATTTCATGTCTTTATTTTTCTCTGGTTTGAATATTCATATCTGATGTAAGGATTGCTTCGAAATTCTGAAAGAAAAAAGCAGCCTGGAGTACATACGTAAGTACTATTACCCCGATAACTGTAAAGCAGAACATTGTTTATCTGGACTGGACGAAACTGAAAAATTCGGAAAAGCAAAAATTGGACAGTGAACAAATTAACGCAATAAAATAGGATAAGTCAATTAGATTACATAATCGTAGAGATGAAGCTTACGGTCCGTTAAACTATAATAGTCTCTTCTGTTTCGTCTTCTTCTTGGCCTTTTACCCACTTTATTTGGTCTGAAGTTTGTTTGGATTCGGCCCATTTCTACGGCCGGATGCCCTTCAGATTTCAACCTTATGTGGAGGGATGTATTCGCGATTGAGTTTTTATGTGATGGTAAGTAGTATGGTGTGCAGGTAAAGATAGGCCTGTTTGTATGAAGACGAACTGAACACTCAGTCCATGAGTGAGAGGAATTAAATGTGCACAGTTAAAAGGCTCGACACGGGCTAGAATCGGACCACAGACCATTACACTGACCATTCGCCAACGAGCTAGATTTTTACACAACTGTAGTATTAAATTATCTTTCCTCGCTAGACCATGACCTTGTTTTATGTACCTCATGTACGGGTTTCCGACGTTGCGAATTCATTACATTATTGCACATTGCAGTATATGAAGCTAAAAAGAAACATAGAACAAAAGGATAACTTGTTATGAGGCCATCGTTTTAATATAAGAATTAGTTGAAATTTAGAAAGACTTCTGTATATGAACGAATTCATTATTATAAAACTAGCGCTTACGATCGTCTTGACAGGAAGGTCCCTTTGATTTTCATTCTTTTCCAATTCACAACTTCACCAAAGCCTGAGATGTTAACTTACGGATCTTCAGAGCACTGCCCTCTCTATCCATACGTAGTCACTAGAATAGTACTCACGCACACACTCGCTCTCGGGAGGCTAGTAGCCAGATTTTAACACACCATGGTGGACAGTACCGGTCTAGCAAACCAAGAATAACGGACGAGAGGATTGGTCGTGCTGACCACACGACACGTCATAATCTGCAGGTCTTCGGGCTGAGTAGCGGCCGCTTGGTAGGCCAAGGCCATTCGGGCCTGTTGCACCATGAGGTTTATATTTGACAGTAACTGCTGCTTCCACACATACAGCGCTCTGTAGGCATGTTGTTTTGTGAATGCGTCCCAGTAAGACGAACGTAGTTTATTACTATTTGTTTGTGTCTGTGTTTTAAGGACTAAAACGCTTAAGTTTCTAGAATAACATAGCCGTAGCATCGAGACATCCATCATGCATTAATAATTTACAAATCATTTCACAGGTACACTACACTTATACTATATACGTTTGATCTAGGGCATGATTAACTTCAACACCATTATCTCTCGTTAATTACTGGATCTTCGTCTTTGGAAACTGTATGATGAAGAGGAGAACTCGCACCTTGGAACTTCCCAATAGTGTGGCAAGTATTCAGAAAGAAAAAAAACTTTTTGAAGCTCTATATAAGAGGATGGATGTTGATTGAGTATGGCTAAGAGACTGTGCAAAATCTTGTAAATGACACAAGTACCGGTATATAATAAATCTGTCGGAAGAGTGGTAACAGGATAAAGGTTCCGCATGGATTGTATTTCTATTGCCAGTTTCGTCTACTTTGATCTTTTTGTAGCTATCGTTGTTTGCAGGTAGCAAGTTTTTGGGCAGGAAATCTCTGAGAAATACAGTCTTCGTAGCCATATCAACAAAGATGGCATTTGGTCTGTAATTACTGGTCGTTACATCCGTTATAACATCTCTATCCCAACTGAATTTGTAACCTGCGTTTTCAGGCGCTGTTTCTGGTGTAGTCTATTTCTAATAGCTAGACGCAGGGCCTCTCAAACGCCCAAAATCTCACGCGTGCAAACTGAGGCGCAGAGTTCCTGTGCACAGTGCATCGGTCCCACTCGGCTCGGCTCGATCCAACGCTTCGTCTCTGGGCTGCTCAGCTAAGCTTGGCTAAGCTCGGCTTAACTCGGCTCGGATTTGGAGCGCTACGGAGCAAGTGAGGAAGAGGGAGTCAGGCGGAGCGAGCGAGACAGGCGTGGGAAAAGAGAGAGATAGCGCTATTGCTCCAAATAGAGGAGTGGAGTGACATTTCGCCTTTCAGTTTGCTCGAAGTACTTGTCGTTTAATGGTTATACTATTGTTCTTAAGGGTACTTTGAACTTGAGACCGTTTATTATTGACCGATTTGTTCTCTCACTAGTTCGCAGGAATCTCTCCGTTCGCCTTCACAAGCACTTCCGAAATGATTCACGTATTTAGGTTAATATATTTTTAAGCACATTTTAGCTGAAGTAAGTGTGCGCAAGAATATAAAACGTTTTTGATGCACGTACATTTTCTCGCTATTGCCTTAGTGTGCGCGTACTTAAGATTTTAAGCTTTCATCATAATTTGAATGTCCTACCCCAAGAATTCTTTTACATTTTTGAGATTCTGGTCTAATCAATGTCTGGTTTTAAAAGACAGCATATATTTCCTCTTAAGGGAGAAGTACAAGGATTTTAAGGACTGAATGTAACGTGAAGCGTCGCTCATGACGACAAAGAGCGTTAGAACACGTAGCAATCGATCTGGTGCTCTTCGAGTCGAGAATAGGACTTGGCGATAATGGGAGCGAACGAACAAAACACAGCACGCTCCCTTTCCATTCCCTCCCAAAGCCTCCCACCCCTTTTCTCACGTCTTTGTGTCAGATCGGATTTGCATCGGCACACATTAAAATATGTGTACTTCGCTTTGATTCCAATGGAATAGCGTTCGATATCTTGTTCTCATCAGCGAAAGTTACTAGCAAAAAAGAAGGAGAGAGAAAAATAGAAGGAGATGGGAGGCAGAAGAAAAGGGATCCTTAGTATGCTTGTGAAATGTATGAGAGCAAGTCTCAGCTCACTGTATCGTTATTGTTATCAGATACACCGCAATGATCATCAGTATGTGGTTTGTGTTGGATAAATTCCATGTGCGGGATGCTGAGCTTTTTCGTAGATAAATATATCCTATATTTGTGAATTTATGCTTCTTTAATCGAACCCATGGAAGAAAGTGGAGACCTGTATTCCAAAATAATAATAATAATAATAATAATAATAATAATAATAATAATAATAATAATAATAATAATAATAATAATAATAATAATCGAGTTGTGGTCTCCGGTTATCGCCTACCATTCTCCGTACGGATACAGAAGTTGACTGTCAAACCACATGATCCAGTGCTAAATCATAACTCCTCATTCCTAATTGACTGCGTTTCTTGTAAACTTTGCTTCACCCACGTTACTTAGAAGCTGTAGTCGTAACGTCTCTGCCTCTTATCTGGAAAATTCGGTTTCGTTTCCCGGCTCGTCCAAGGATTTTAATCTTCAATTGATGGCTGCATGAGGGTTCGCTCAGCCTTGTGAGACAATCTGAAGAGTTGTCTGATACTAGATGCAGTGGTAAGAGAAGCCAAACAATACGATTGAAAAGGTTGTCAAGCTAACCACGTGCCACTGTATTATTTGCAGGCTATCTGACTGGGTAGTATTCTTCATGACAGGCCACGCCCCTAATGACCTGAACAGAATGTGCCGCAGGGATGGACTACTTAAAGAAATCTTCTTGTCTCGGAATATGACTACTTCATGTTTGACTAAATACGGTATAGTGGGTGGCCAAATTGATAGCGACACTTACATTACTGATGCTTTGAGATTCTATGAACAGAAATGAAGTGAGCTGTTTTAACGTTGGTAAGATAGGTCTAGTAATCTACTGTAATTGTATTCAGTCAGAGAAATAAATTGTGTATTTATTGAGAAAAATTCGGAAAATTAAGTTTCATTTTTTCACTGCCCATCTGATAATAATTCTTCTCTGAAGCTTTCACTTTAATGACAGTTTCTAAACGATTTAACACGCTGTATGAGCACTACGTGTCAGTTATTTTTATTTATAATGACCCCTGCCACATTCTTGTCAGTTCTTCAAGACGCTCACGCTTATTTTTGATAGTGCTGTTATTTCAACAACGAAGATAAATCGTCTTCGTCTTCATACCCTTCTTTTTCTTTTTCTTCTTCTTCTTCTTTATCTGTTTACCTTCCAGGGTCGGTCTTTCCCTCGTACTCAGCGAGGGATCCCATCTCTATTGCCTCAAGGGCAGTGTCCTGGAGCTTCAGACTCTAGGTCGGGGGATACAATTGGGGAGGATGACCAGACCTCGCCCAAGCGGCCTCACCTGCTATGCTGAACAGGGGCCTTGCGGGGGGATGGGAAGATTGGAAGGGATAGACAATGAGGAGGGAAGGAAGCGGCCGTGGCCTTAAGTTAGGTACCATCCCGGCATTTGCCTGGTGGAGAAGTGGTGAACCACGAAAAACCACTTCCAGGATGGCTGAGGTGGGAATCGAACCCACCTCTACTTAGTTGACCTCCCGAGGCTGAGTGGAACCCGTTCCAGCCCTCGTGCCACTTTTCAAATTTGGTGGTAGAGCCGGGAATCGAACCCGGGCCTCCGGGCGTGGCAGCCAATCACACTAACCACTACACCACAGAGGCGGACAAGAAGAGAAGTCAGTTTCTAAATTCTGAGAACTGAGCAGAATTCATTGCTACTAGTGAATACGTGATATATACAGCAGGAGAGTGTTTGCGAAGCTCAGTCTTCTTCTTCCACAGCTTTTCCAACATCTGTGGGGTCGCGGGTGCGATCTGCCGCACACATGTGGATTTGACATTGTTTTAAGGCCGAATGCCCCTCCTGACGCGAACCCTATGTGGAGGGATGTAATTATTATTTCGTGTTTCTGTGGTGGTTGTTAGTGTGGTTTGTTGTCCGGATGTGAAGAGAAATGTGCTGGGACAAACGCAAACACCCAGTGCCCGAGACAGAAGAATTAATTAGACGAGATTGAAATACTCGACCCGGCCTGGAATCGAACCCGGGACCCTATGAACCGAACGCCTCAACGCTGACCATTCAGCCAACGAGTCGGACGTTTATGAAGCTCAGTATCCGTAAGAATTTGGCAACCTACAGTATTTTGTAAAAAAAAAAATTCGTCCATGTTGGACCACATCGTAGTTTTATGTCCAGATTGCCGTAGTTTCTAATGCTTTGCACTATTCATCGAGTAATTGGCTGTGTGGTTTGGGTCACGTAGCCATCAGCTTGCATTCTGGGGATGGTGGGTTCGAACCCCTAGTGTCGGCAGCCCTGAAGATGGTTTTCTGTTATTACCCATTTTAACACCAGGCTGTACCGTACTAATGGCCACGGTAGCATTCTTCCCACTCCCAACCCTTTCGTATCCAATGGGACCTATCTGCGTCGGTGCGACATAATGCAAATTGGGGAGTTATGTACGAATCACAACGTGTTGATAAGCATGTAATTTGTTAGGGGACTGTAGTTAGATGCGTCACACCATTGGACCTAAATACTGTTCGATGAAATTCCACAATTCGGACACGTCCATTTTAGCGGCGGCGAACTGAAAACGGGAAGAGTTGCAAAAAATGTGCAGTTTCAGTTTACGTGAAACATTCATTCATTCACTACACTGTGTCAAGTTGATTAATTTATTTAGAGCAGTGATCATTTTTCTAAAACTCTTAGCAAAACTTGCCTTACATTTGCCATCTGCAGAGAGATTCATGCAAAATGAGCAGTTTTTGTTTGCTAGTGGCTTTACGTCGCACCGACACAGATAGGTCTTATGGCAACGATAGGATAGGAAAGGCCTAAGAGTTGCAAGGAAGCGGCCGTGGCCTTAATTAAGGTACAGCCCCAGCATTTGCCTGGTCTAAAAATGGGAAACCACGGAAAACCATGTTCAGGGCTGCCGATAGTGGGATTCCAACCCACTATCTCCCGGATGCAAGCTCACAGCCGCGCGCCCCTAACCGCACGGCCAACTCGCCCGGTGAGGGCAGTTTTAATAAGACTTTTAGAAAAATGGTCACGTTTATCTACTGTAATATTAATTAATATACTTATCTCTATATTATTAAAAACATGACACTATAATCTAACCCGGAGGATGTGTATAACCTGTCCGGTAATAGACCCTAGCAGCATCAAATAGGAAGATGCTTGCCCATTTAACAGTATAATGTTTTACCAATAAGCCCCAAACTTTCTTTTGCTTATTGTTGCTTTAGATTATGGGGCATGCAAGATTTAGGTACAATAATGTTTGAAAATATTTTCTTGAACTACTTCGTTAAAGTGAAATTTTAAGTGCAGAAGAATAAATACAAAATGGAGAGTAAGGAAAGTTGTCCCAGATGGCGAAGTTGTTACGAAACTCGCATTTTGCCTGAATCTCTCTGCAGATGGCAATTGTAAGGCAAGTTTTGCTAAGAGTTTTAGAAAAATGGTCACGTTTATCTAATGTGAGTCAAAAGAAATAAACTGCTCCAGAAGTGACGCAAAGTAAGTAAAGCGAGTTTACTGCGGAATAAAGCTCACAGCGTTGGAGAAACTTCAAACTAATAGCATAAGGCAGCTTACACATGGCATAATGTTTTCTTTAGAGCTACACAAATATTTTTATCACAAAAATAAGAGTTCAAACCTTAAGAAATGGAACCAATTTGCATGGATAGATCGAGAAGAGAATAGAATTCTCTGCTGTAAATAAATTAATCAATTTGACACTGAGTAGTGAATGAAACATTAGATAATGCTTCTGAACATAGGGACATTAAACAAATGACGAATTATTAATATTATTATTAATAAAATTTTAACTCGGATGTTACTTCTTCAGTCAACATTCCGTCCGACTCGTTGGCTGAATGGTCAGCGTACTGGCCTTCGGTTCAGAGGGTCCCGGGTTCGATTCCCGGCCGGGTCGGGGATTTTAACCTTAATTGGTTAATTCCAATGGCCCGGGGACTGGGTGTTTGTGCTGTCCCCAACATCCCTGCAACTCACACACCACACATAACACTATCCTCCACCACAATAACACGCAGTTACCTACAAATGGCAGATGCCGCCCACCCTCATCGGAGGGTCTGCCTTACAAGGGCTGCACTCGGCTTGAAATAGCCACACGAAATTATAGTCAACATTCCATCATCGAATACTTCCACGAGTTTATCTTATTACTTTCCTTATTGATCTTGTCCAACTACTTTGCTCCATGGTCGGCATTAAGGCCTTCGGTTAAAATGCTCCCGAGTTCGATTCGCGGCTCTGTCGGATATTCTATTCTCGTTTGGTTAACTTACCTGTTACGGGGACTGAGTGCTTTTGATGGCCGTAAAACACTTCTCTTCATTCACGTAAAACACATCACACTGTCACCACTGCAAAAGCACGCAGTAATGAATACATCGCTCTATGTTAATGTTGCCGTCAGGAAGGGCGTCTCGCCATAAATAATGTGTGTGACTCAGATCACACCTACGAAACACAAGATATTGGGAAATAGCGGTAGAAAAGTAAGACAAGATATTTCAGCATTGATCTTGGCGTTAAGTGCGATAAAGTCACATCGATTTGAGAGACGGCGACCCAGTTATAGATAATTGATTAGAGCGCTGATATTCTGAGCCCAAGTTGTCAAGCTCGATCCCTGCTCACTCCGGTGGTAGCCTACTCGAAGCACCGAGCTCGACAGCTGCAGTCGCTTAAGTGCGGAAAGTATCCAGAAATCGGAAGATACTGGGTTCGAGCCCCACTGTCGGTAGCACTTAAGATGGATATCCGTGGTTTCCCATTCTTTGGTAGTGGCTTTACGTCGCACCGACACGGATAGGCCTTATGGCGACGATGGGATAGAAAAGGCCTAGGAGTTGGAAGGAAGCGGCCGTGGCCATAATTGAGGTACAGACCCAGCATTTGCCTGGTCGGAAAATTCGAAACCCCGGAAAACCATCTTCAGGGCTGCCGACAGTGGCATTCGAACTCACTCTCTCCCGGATGCAAGCTCACAGCCGCGCGCCCCTAACCACACGGCCAACTCGCCCTGTATTTCCCGTTTTCATACCAGACAAATGCTGGGGTTGTACCTTAAATAAGGTCACGGCCGCTCCCTTCCCACTTCTAGCCCTTTTCTCTCCCATCGTCGCCATAAGACCTATCTGTGTCGGTGCGACGTAAAGCAACTTGCAAAAAAAAATGGTATTCGAAGGTGCTCAGTTACGCGAGACTCGATTCGGTAGATTTACTAGCACGTAAAAGTATTCACGCGGGACAAAATTTCGACAACTCCCCGTCTCTGAAAACTGCAAAAGTAGTTAGAGATAGGCTTACTAAAATCAATAATGGTGGTAATACTAATAATAAATTCATGTACGGTACATTAAGAAACAGAACACCTTGGAAAACTAAAGATAGGAATTCATATTCACAGGATATGTTAATTAGTATGTTCTGCAGAAACGAATAGCATTTCAGTCACCTAGGTTCAGCATATGTGTCCTGTTCCCTAGTAGGCATTGGGTCCTCCATGGGCACTGATAACTTGTTCCATGCGTGATTGCATCGTCGCATATAAGGGACAAATGGCGTCGTGGGGTATAGCCATTCATGCTGCATTCACCTGGTTCCACAGTTCATCTTTGGTGGTTCACGTTGGGTCACAGCGCCACACCCGTCGTTTCACCATATCCCACACATTTTCGATTGGCGAGAAGTCCGGTGATCGGGCAGGCCAGGGCAACTGTATAACATCCTGTGACAACAAGAAAGCACGTGTTCATGCAGCAACATGTGGTCGTGCATTGCCCTGCTGAAATATTGCATCTAGGGTGTCGTGCAGAAAGGGTATGGCTACTGGTCGCAGGATGTCATTCACGCAGATCAAACTGGTCACAGTGCCCTGGACACGCACCTGCTGTGATTTGTGGTTGTACTCAATAGCACCCCACACAAAAATGCCTTGAGTTGGCGCTGTATGTCTTGTGCGAATGCAGTCAATATGATGCCCCTCCCCCTGTCTGCGGCGAACCAAAATGCGGCCATCATTTTCAAACAAACACGACTTGGATTCGTCCGAAAACACAATCTGCTCCCATTGCTGTCCGCAGTGACGTCGTTCCATACACCATTGAAGTCTAACTTGTATATGCATATCAGTCAAAGATAGGCGGAGAAGTGGACGACGCTCCGTTCATCCAGACCGTAATAAACGGCGACGGACTGCCACTCCCGATAGTGTGTTACACTGTTCCACTGTTGCGCCAGAGCCGAGGAGGACGCAGATCTGTCCTGCAATGCCAGGTGTCGATCTTCTCTGGGGGTGGTCTGGGTTGTGCGAATAGACCCATCTCGTCTTGTTCTACGGCTTTCTGTGAACCATTCTGTACACACCCGTTGCACTGCCGACACACTTCGTCTCACACGAGCAGCAATTTCCCGGATGGATTCAGCACGTTCTCTCATGCACATAATGCGTCCTCTTTCATACTCACTCATTTGACGGTACTGTTCTCGCATACGTCAGCGAGGCATCCTGCACGTCAGCTCAAGTCACACTAATCCATTACCTTCGGTTTATAGCGACAATGAGAGCTGCAGGCACATTTTACCAGTCGGTGGTGGTGCGCCGAGATATCGATGTGGACCTTGAACGTGAGGGCCGACACTGTTCAAATGCTAATCATTTCTTCAGAACTTTCTGTCTCTAGCCTTTCAAGAAGTTCTGAATAATAATAATAATAATAATAATAATAATAATAATAATAATAATAATAATAATAATAATAATAATAATAATCCGAGTGAGTTGGCCGTGCGGTTAGTGGCACGCAGCTACGAGCTTGCATCCGAGAGATAGTGGGATCAAGCCCCACTGTTGGCAGCCCTGTAGATGGTTTCCGTGGTTTCCCTTTTCACACCGGGCAAATGCTGGGTCTGTACCTTAATTAAGGCTCCAGCCACATCCTACCATCGTCCGTGCAAAGCACAGCCAATCGTAAAATAATAATAATAATAATAATAATAATAATAATAATAATAATAATAATAATAATAATGATTTCTCGCTTAAAGTGTCTATTGAATGAATGAATGTACGTTACCGTCATAAATAGACTTCAAGTTCCAATTAACAAGGTTTCATACATGAATCGCACCTAAATCCAGACCTACTCGGCTGAGATTCAATAGCAAAATTAAATCTGAGTCATAAGAGGTTTGGCCAAACAGATTGCCAGGTCTACAGCTTATTGGACGCGTATTTCTCGTACATTTCTTTTCCTAGAGGTTTAACGCCACAGTAACCGAGATACGTACTCAGCGGTGATATGATACCGAAATGCTTGGGCTGGGATAGAAGTGGCCGTCAACTTTGGGAGAGTACAGCCCCAGCAGCATTTGCCTGGCATGAATATGGGAAACTACGGGGAAACATCTTGAGGTATGCCGATAGTGCGGATCGAACGTACCATCTGCCGAATGCAAGCTTATATGTACGCGGATTGTTATACGCGGCCAGCCCGCTCAGTTTACTCTTACAAAGGGTACATGAATGATAGAGCAGGTTATCATTAGTTTCTTCATGAAGTAACTAGTGTTGCAACCCAAGTCGTGTACATATCGTGTAACTTTCGACAAAGTAATACAATAATACAGCAACTAATGTCTTACGGATGATCAGTTCAAGTAAGCGGACTCAATGAGGCAGGGCTCGAGGTTAAAACATTGGAAATCTAAACCAGTGAATGGTTTAGACAGATAAATTTGAATAGTTTCTGAAAACGGACTGTTTAGTTTCATAGGGTATACGGTTTAGGCATCATCTACTCTATTTTATGAACTGGGTGTGTGTTTTTTTTTAGGTGATGCCCAGATGTAACAGACACAAAATTTAAGAAAATATCTGGCAGCTGATAACGTGTTTATGATATTTGTGAAGTGATTGCTTCTACAAACAGGTTACAAAACATAAACATCGCAGAATACACACAACTATATTGGTAATCAATGAGACTGTGGATGAGGAGAGAGAAGATTAGCTTGATAGTATTCTTGTAGTTCGATCCTGACTCAGCCCGGTCGTATTTGAAGGTGCTCAAATAAGTCAGCCCCATATCGGTACATTTACCGGCACGTAAAATAAATATCATTAGACAAAATTCCTGCACATCGGCGTCTACTAAAACCGCAAAAGTAGTTAGTGGAACCTAAAAAACAGTAACATCAAGTATTAGTATTCCTATAACTAGACATGGTCGTTATGATTTTCATGATCATCAACATCAAAATCAACAACAATAACAGCGTTGATGGCATGAACTGTCGAGTGTTATTACTGTAACAGGAAGATAACAATCGTTTGTGAAGAGGAGGCGTCTTAAGTATGTCCAGTAATGCTGAGAACAGAAGCAGCGTTGTAAGTAGCTAAGGCCGGCTGAACAGCCTCTTTGTGCTTGCAGTTCAAACACTCGCATAATCACAAGCACTAAGAAAACAGCTCCTTGCTTTCATGAATAAGCCACTCCTAAAGTTTGACAGGGAATCAATAAAAAGAACGACCACTGATTGTACTACAAAGGTCTTTCTAGGTAGTGAATGTATTATTCTTTGAAGACCCACAAATACACTCAGTTATTGCAAACTCATTAACTGCATTCTTAGTTCTATACCCGGAATCAAGGTCAGAGCACTTAGTTCTCAAATGATGTAATAACCTAAACACATCTTATTTTAATGATATTTGTTCGTGGCGTTGTCCTCTACAGATCTTTTGCCACTACATTCTCCATTTGAGAGGAACCTACGTGTAAGTTTAATTGCGGAAGTTTAGAGTGTTGAGTGTGAGGAAAGGAACGTTAAGGACGACAGAAACACCCAGTCCTCAGGCCAGGGTTATTAATAATTTTCCATTAAAAACCCCTGACCGCCCGGGAATCGAACCCGCGACCGCCGGGGGACAGGCGGACGCGTTGCCCCCTACACAGCGGGGCCGGACTAATCAGATCTTCATGGAACTCTGGTTTAATATCAGAACTAACAATGTGGTAACCTGAGAAGCTTCGCTTTTCTTTTAGTAGTAAAATTGACTCCACTTGCGAGATTTTCCGTGGTGAAGAGGAGGCCTCTGCTTCTCGGGCTGTTTATGAAGTTCTTTTAACGATGTTGAAGCTAAACGATGAACATCAAAACGTAAGAATTTCACTTTTAAGGGGCCACTGTCGTGGATTTTTTCAGTATCAGTGTACATTCTTAACGATATAAGGGTGGACGGGAGCAACATGAACAGTGTTAGGCATGCTGAAGAATAAATAGAAAAATATAATTCTATATCTCAAAACGTCGTCATTTTACCAGCTGGTCAATTAAGCTAATCACATCGCTTCGCGGTTGAATTATTCCCCTTCTGCAGCAGGTTTAATTTTAGCGAGACTGGCGCAGATTTTGGGTGAAGCTACTTTCTTTATATTATAAACTTTCGCATCATTTTTGTACAGGACCGCTTGCACTGAAAGTACCTCCGTCGTACAACAGACTTCGAAAGATTTTATCCAATGCTGGTGTAACAACAAGTAGGAGTAGGTAGATCGATGACCTGAAGTGATTTTTGAGCTCTTTTCCTCATTTTGTCCGGTGGATAAGAAGTTATTGTAGTCGGTCAGTCTCACTCTCTCCCTTTCTCTCTCTCTCTCTCTCTCTCTCTCTCTCTCCATCACACACACACACACAATGGAAATATTTGGTTCAAAGCTTCCATATGCATTATTTACATAATAATATATAAAAATTCGTACATCGAAACTGACCAGTTTTTCCCGTTGCTACACTCAGTGACGTAATCTGTTAGTCGTTATCCTTCTGTGTTAAATTGTAGGTTTAACCCCAGGTAAGTTTGGTACCCATTTCGTTGTCTTCCGGACCGATAATAAACTGCTGTGGAACTAAATTCCGGCACTTAGGCACCTCTTAAAGATCTATATATATTGAAGGGACTTTTAGAAAACATTATTATACATTTGTTGACCATAGAAGTCATTATATATTAAATAATTTATTTCGCCTAACAATGGTTCCACATTTTTACTGCTCACACACAACTCAGAATAAAAATTAGGAGAGTCCTATGCGCTAGACCAGGGCCTCTCAGGGTGCAAGCGCGTGGTGCATGCACTGTGCACGGTGCAAAAGACGACTTGGCTTGGTTGACCAGAGTGCAGACCCCCCACTCCTCGATTTGGAGCAATAGCGCTGTCTCTCTCTTTCCTGACGCCTGTCTCGCTCGCTCCGCCTGTCTCCCTCTCCCCCACTTGCGCCGTAGCGCTCCAAATCCGGGCTGAGTTGAGTCAAGTATAGCCGAGTAGAGCCGAGCATAGCCGAGTAGCCCAGAGACGAACTGCACCGATGCACAGTGCACGGAGCTCTTGCGCCTCGCTCTGCACGCGTGAGATTTTGGGCGTTTGAGAGGCCCTGCGCTAGAGCAAAGGCCGGCATAATTCGAGCCAATGAGCAGCGCTCTAGCTTAAGCACGAAAAGGGGCTGATTATGCGCCGTGACGGAAAGTACAGCCTAACAGCTGTTTCCACGGCCGGCATTTACAACTAGGGAAGGGACGCGCATCAAAATACATTTAAACATCTAACAGTTTCATTGTGCCTAATGTCTTGTTCTATTCGGTGTATTAGATTATGGTAATCCATCCTTGCTCAGTCCGCTGGTATCTGAAGGTGTTGAAATACGTCAGCCTCATGTCGGTAAATTTACTGGAACGTAAAAGAACACCTGCGGGACTAAATTCTGGCACCTCGGCGTCTCCAAAAACCGCGAAAGTAGTTAGTGGGACGTAAAAGGTAATGCTATTATTATTATTATTATTATTATTATTATTATTATTATTATTATTATTTCTTTCTTATTCTGCTTACCCTCCAGGGTTGGTTTTTCCCTCGGACTCAGCGAGGGATATCACCTCTTCCGCCTCAAGGGCAGTGTCCTGGAGAGTGGGACATTGGGTCGGGGATACAACTGGGGAGAATGACCAGTACCTCGCCCAAGCGGCCTCACCTGCTATGCTGAACAGGGCCTTTGTGAGTGATGGGAAGATTGGAGAGAATAGGCAACGAAGAGGGAAGGAAGCGGCCATGGCCTTAAGATAGGTACCATCCCGGCATTTGGCTGGAGGAGAAGTGGGAAACCACGTAAAACCACTTCGAGGATGGTTGAGGTGGAAATCAAACCCACCTCTACTCAGTTGACCTCCCGAGGCTGAGTGGACCCCGTTCCAGCCCTCGTACCACTTTTCAAATTTCGTGGCAGTGCCGGGAATCGAACCCGGGCCTACGGGGGTGGCAGATAATCACACTAACCACTACACGACAGAGGCGGATTATTATTATTATTATTATTATTATTATTATTATTATTATCATTATTATTATTATTCGATTATGGTGCGTTTAATTATATTTATTTCATTAGGTTATGTGTAGGAAACAAAATTAATTTTGATACCGGTATGTGATAAATCATTTGACTACCGCTCGTAGTCATGGAACTACAGTAGTACCGGGCGAGTTCGCCGTGCGGTTATGAGCGCGCGGCTGTGAGCTTGCATCCGGGAAATAGTGGGTTCGAATGCTACTGATGGCAGCCCTGAAGACGGTTTTCCGTGGTTTCCCATTTTCACACCAGGCAAATTCTGGGGTTGTGCCTTAATAACTCCACGGCCGCTTCCTTCCAACTCCTAGGCCTTTCCTATCCCATCGTCGGCATATGACCTACCTGTGTCGGTGCGACGTATAGCCACTAGCAAAAAAAATGAACTACACAAACTCCCGTGTAGGAATACAACATAAACAATGAACGTCAAACGAACTGTTCAATAATACTGCGTAAACATAATATACTCAGCCAGGTATATTTCTGTGGCCTTGCTTGCGCTTTGACTCCATATTATGCCATGTCCTTAGTCTTTATAGCACAAACTATTAGAAGTCAGCTGCTCACCAGTCTTTCCACTCCCGTGCCGTTACCTCAAGGAGCGGGCTCTGTCGTTGTCCACCTATAGAGCGGCGTTGTTTGTGGTATTAGTTGGATAACAAAAGGGCTCCAACTCTTTCTGTGAGTACGTCCTAAAAAAAAAAAAAAAACATGGAAATATCACAGTCTCGGTAACTATTGTAGCGCATTAACTCGAATTTCAATTTGTGTCAATTAGTGAAGGGCTAATAGGACGCCAATGTATTCTCCTGAAAGATGTCCTTAAAGATGCCGGTAAATCTGACAGTCTGAAATGCCAATCGAATGCTTCGGAGTTCAATCCAGGCACCTTGAGCACTGGAAGTGAATGCCAAATCGACTACGCCACACAGTCGGTCCAGTTGTGAAGTGCAATTTAACCTAAACTACTACGAAGGATGACCTATATCTAGATAAACATGCTTCATTAATTCTTCAGCGTAACACTATGTATAGCTGCCATTGATGCTTTCACGGCCCGTACTTATAGACATGATACTGTATAGGCTTTGGGCTTATGCCGTGTCAAGAAAATAAGGTGAAATTCTTTACGTTCCGCAGGGAACTGTGCTCTAAGTCATAATGACTTTTTAAAGTTTAGACGTTATGATAGAAGTGGAAATAGCACGTTCATTTGTCACCAGCGCACAGCGCTAGCGTCCGAAGCGGAAGCTGACCGAACCATCAGAATCAGTCTAAGAGGGTCACATTACATTTCACTAGTGATGGGCTAGCGACGGAATCGAGTAGAATCGAGTAATGTGCTCTTAGAATCGGCATTACTCGACTCCAGACTCGAGTCCAAGCATACTGGTGTCGCTATCTGTGGACATGCCTTAGAACTAAAATCTACTGTACTGGAGTGCACGGCATTCAGGGTCACCCACAGAATATTTTTGTGGTGTGGAGTGCAATATGTTTGCTGCTGATGATTGATGTTGTTCAGTCATCGGTCGTCAATAATTCGATTGTTATCATCATCATAGGCACTAAAGGTTGTGACTTACTAACAAAATGTCAGCTGTTTAGCTAGAACAGAATGATGTTCTGTCCGCTGATTTGCTGCGTGAACGTACGTCACATTCTGGACGCCTCATCTTAATACCCGACATTATATCTGCCGAAAGTATGATGTACATATAAACTGCTGTAATTCACCTGTTCCCCCGGACGATTGTAGGCTTTGGCGCGGTTAGCAATAGGCTATGGTTACAATAAATCTGTCATACTACCGATCATATTAGCACATCTACGCCCGTGTATATGCATAATGGCTACATGAGATATAATTTACCAGTAGCGAAGCAATACAATGTGTGCCGAAATACCGTCTATAGTCTACAAATAGCACATGTTTAAAATACACTAATTACAACATACATACCGTAACAGGGATTTGAAATAATAATAATAATAATATAACTTTTACGTCCAAGTACGTACATTTGTATGGTTTTCGGGGATGCCGAGGTACCGCATTTAGTCCCCCATGAGATTTTTTACGTCCCAATAATTCTACCGACACTAGGTTGACGTATTTGAGCACCTTCAAATACTAGCGGAATAAACCAGTATCGAACCGGCCAAGTTGGGCTATGAAGGCCAGATAAGCTATATTATCAATATTAGAATAGATGGCATATTCAGTGAAGTGTGTGCGAGACGCCGGAAACGGATATTTTCATATCTTATTATGCGTATTAAGTGGCATTATTATCGTTCTCAAGTAATTATCAAATTTAGGTTATTCCTTTTGCGCATTTATTCAGTTTTTTCATATCGTACCGCGCTGTCGCAATCCCATAAACCCTCGGCGACCGCTTGTACGCATGCTTCATCCATCTACGAGCCGGCGAGTGAGCGAACGTGTGACGTCATGCTATCATCGAGCCTTCGCAAGCGAAGCGAGTCCGAGCCTGGACTCGAAAGAATCGAGTACCGCGATTCCAGGCATCACTCGCGCACATCACTACATTTCACCTTATTTTCTGGACACGGCATAAGCCCAAAAGCCTATACAATATCATGACTGTATAGCTCATTATTATTCATTTCAAATATTGACTCCCATCATGGTGCACAGCACAAACCTACTCTCCTACTCCTTCAACACGTCCGAAGCATGGAAACAGATCACTGCAATACCACATCACTACGTAACTGAACAAACGTTGATAGATTCCATCTATAGGTGCATCGTTGGAGGGCAATAAAACAGGGCTCCCCGTTACCCATGTACGTGAATAAACGCGTATATACACGGCTAATAAACTCTCCGTTTCTCAAGTACGAGTATCCTCATGTTGAAGGGTATACGAATGTAAACGGATTCACGGTAAACTTTAAACGTGCAGTAACGGTCTGAATAATGTATTTTCGGTCGGATGTTCAATCACAGTACGTTTCACAAATATTGAGCTTCCTTAATAATAATATTAATATTATTATTAATATTAATAATAATAATAAGCCTAATAATAATAATATCCACCTCTGTGGTGTAGTGGTTAGTGTGATTAGATGCCATCCCCGGAGGTCAGGGTTCGATTTTCGTCTCTCCCACTCGGCCTCGGGAGGCCATCTGAGTAGAGGGGGGTTCTATTCCCTCCTCAGTCATCCTCGAAGTAGTTTTCTGTGGATTCTCACCTCTCCTCCAGGAAAATGCCGGGATGGTACCTAACCTAAGGCCACAGCCGCTTCCTTCCCCCTTCCTTGTTTATTCCTTCGATCAACCCATTCCCCACCAAGGCCCTTTTTCAGCATAGCAGGTGAGGCTGGCTGGGCGATGTAGTGGTCCATCTCCCGAGTTTTATCCCCCCCGAATCTAAATTTCACGCTCGAGGACACTGCCCTTGAGGCTGTAGAGGTGGGATTCCTCTCTGCGTCCGAGGGAACAACCGACCATGGAGGGTAAACGTGTTAAGAAAGAAAGAAAAATGAAGGAAAGAAAGAAAGAAAGAAAGAAAGAAAGAAAGAAAGAAAGAAGGGAAGAAGAAAGAAATAATAATAGTGTTTTTTTGCTAGGGGCTTTACGTCGCACCGACACAGATAGGTCTTATGGCAACGATGGGACAAGAAAGGCCTAGGAGTTGGAAGGAAGCGGCCGTGGCCTTAATTAAGGTACAGCCCCAGCATTTGCCTGGTGAGAAAATGGGAAACCACGGAAAACTATTTTCAGGGCTGCCGACAGTGGGATTCGAACCCACTATCTCCCGGATGCTAGCTCACAGCCACGCGCCTCTACGAGCACGGCCAACTCGTCCGGTAATAGTGGTTTTACGGTCCACTAACTACTTTTATGGGGTCTGAACAACTAGCTACAGATGTGAAGGCCAGTGCTCCAAACGTCTGAGCCCCTGACCGCGGCGCTTCAAAAATGTAGTTGTGTTCTGTCAGTCCGTCTCCTTGGCTGAATGGTCAGCGATGAGACCTTGGGGTCAGAGTTACCCAGGTTCGATTTCCATCCGGATCAGGGATTTTAATCGCGCTTGACTAATTCTTCTGGCTCGGGGACTGGGTGTTTTTGTTTGTCCCAACACTATCCTCTTCACATTCCGGAAACGCACCACACTACGAAACACCACAGAAACACCTAATAGTGATTACATCCCTCCATATATGGTTGGCGTCAGGGCGGGCATTCAGCAGTAATACAGGGCCAAATCCACATGTACTACACAGTTCGCATCCGCGGCGAAAAGCGAAAGAAGAAGTTGCGGTCTTTCACATATTGGTTTAAGTTAGAGGAATAAGAGCTTGAACATCATTCTCCCGACCGAGATGACTATGCAGAAACTCTCGACTACGCTGCCAGCTGGCATTTTACATTTTATAAACGTTTGCAAACGTCGGTGTGGAAGTTTGAGAGGTAAAACCGTTTGCGTTTTTTTTTTTTTTTTTTTTTTTTTTTTTTTTTTTACATTGAGTACCCACGTTTATCCGTAAACACGTTTTGATCAACATTTATTCCTCAGATACACTGGCTCCGTGTATCCGTGCCCCCACGCCACCCAATAAAAGTGGTAAAAAATGATCTGCACTCCAAGCACTACACTACATCGTGGTAAGTGGGGATGGCGGACATTACAATACTGTGACTGTGGTGATCAACTGCAGACTATGAATTTTTTTTTTCAACTTGCTTTACGTCGCACCAACACGGATAGGTCTTACGGCCACGATGGGAGAGTAAAAGTCTGGTAGTGGTAAGGAACAACAAGTGGAGTTCGAACCCACTATCTCCCGGATGCAAGCTCACAAATGCGCGACTTCAACCGCACGGCCAGCTGGCCCGGTACTATGAATCACATCGTGTTCGAGGATTATATGTATAACCTTCACCATGGGCATAGGGCTAACTGCTAAATCTCAATATTAGTACCGAGGTTACGGGTATCTTGCATTCCTCCAAAGGCCCTCGATATCTGTACGAAAATGATTTTGCTCTTATACGCTGCTTTGAGCTGTGAGAGGGTGTGCTAATTGTTTTTAACATTTGCTGTTAGTTTTCCGGCAAATCCAGGTTCAGTATCTATCTGTGGACCAGTGTCGGCTACTGGATCCCAAGGTGGCGGATTCAAACCCGGCAGAGGTACTTGAAGTTTTGAAGGGCAGGATATGTCTATTCGGTAGTCCATGAAGTACGATGTCGTCATCTAAGAGACCTCCATGGTTATACATCTAAGTGTTTTAACGACGCAGTTAATCATTCAGCCATAAACCACCGGAGAGGGCTTCAGTTCATCGACAATCTGGTAGATGAAAACGTAACGTCTAAATTGAAACGCAGGTAACCTGAGTGGCGTCAGACCGAATATTACTATATTACTATATTAAGTACTATACGACTATTCTTTCCCCTTGTTGACCATTTTCGACAAATAAAAGATTAATATTTACTGCTTTCAATTCTCATTTCAAATTATTTAGTTATTTTAAACTCAAATCAATGAAGTAGTTCTAATATAAGCCAAACTTTTAGTTCGTAAGTTAACCACAGAAGGCTATTTTCCTTCCTCCCTGATTAATCGCCACTGGAACGGAACAGATAAAATCCCATACCCGCTACCCTGTTCAAAATCAATATTTTCATTGTGCTGGATGTAGTAATATCGATATTTGTTTCATTATATAGACAAATATTACCACCGACCTCGCTTTGTTCCTCGTTTTTAATATCCGGCAAGCATGCATGTTTTATAGAATTACAGTGGAACACTTTGAATCGCTGGAGACATGAAAGAGCGCCTGCTGTAGTATAGTTACTCTACAGAACAGAACATATGAACGAATGACACTAGTTATGATATGCAATAATTGAACTGCGTAATTAAAGTCTACTGTCTTGTTAACCTTTCTTCTGTGTCTTCCATGTTCTGGGTCTGGAATGAACGAAAAAGTGCACGTGTTCATGATGAAATGCTTTAATAATAATAATAATAATAATAATAATAATAATAATAATAATAATAATAATAATAATAGTTTTTACAAGTTGCTTTACATCCTACCAACAGATAGGTCTTATGGCGACGATGGGACGGACGCAAAGGACCTAGGAGTGGGAAGGAAGCGGCCGTGGCCTTAATTAAGGTACAGTCTCCGAATTTGCCTGGCGTTAAAATGGGACATCACGGAAAACCATCTTCAGGGCTGCCGGCAGTAGGATTCGAATGCACTATCTCCAGAATAATGGATACTGGCCGCATTTAAGCGACTGTAGCTATCGGTAATAATAATAATAATAATAATAATAATAATAATAATAATAATAATAATAATAATAATAATAATTCTTTAGAGTGGCCTAACATCGAGGTCATCGCCCCAAATAATAATTGTACCGGGGGTACACCTTCTCCGGCCAGTTAAACTGCGCGCCTTATATAAGGCCATCTAGGTAATCTACTTTGAACTGACATAATACAAGATAGCTTGGCTTTCAACGGTTAGATGTCTCTACCATCGGTCTGAGTGCTCCCTCTGGCGGGATCAACGATAATTAATTCTTAAGGGAAAATTGATTTTTACTATTGGCTAACCTTAGTTTTTGAAGATTATTTGGTTCATGTATCAAAGTTGTCAACACTTCTGCTGGTTCTTTCTCAAATATCAATCAAAACCTATCAGAATTTTATAAATATTTTCTCTAGCCAGTTAAAATTGGGGGTGTGTACAGGAATCCAGTCTATCAGTAAAGAGTTTTGGAATCTTCCCCTCAAAAATACTCTAAAAGCTGGGCGCTTTAGGGCCGTATTGTCTTCTTCATTGCTGCAGTTAACTGGGTGCGGGGTGTCCTAACGGAGGCGGGGGCCACGAGCTGCATTCGGAAGGCCCAGCAAAGCGAGGTAATGTCAGAAACATGTGATAGCTCCTGCAGATAACTTGTGGGGAAAGTTTCAACTTCTTTTATTTCATGTAAATTTCTAAATTTGGCGGTTTAAATGCAGAATTTTCGGCCAGTCTGAGGGCTCTGTTCTATTTCCTACTGGGAAGTATGTAATGTAAGCGAACAAAGAGTGATTACCCTCTGTTCATTCCCGTTCAACTTGGTATGGGGTGATTAAATTTTCTGAACCTCTAAAATTCTTAACACTCTTTTGGTATTTAATGTGTCTCATTTAGTCACCCTGGTGTAGAATAGGCTTAGCCTCTGTATCATTGGCCCAGAAGCCCACTTGGCTTTCAAATATTTCTAGAAGTAGTGCAAGTGTTTCGCCCCCTAGACTTTTGCTTATGGCCGGTTACAACCAACCTTTTCTTTTTACATTAAGGCCGTTTAGTATGGGCTCTCATGCCCCTCTTTATTTGGTAATTGATTCTGCTGTGAAGTTCCCATGAGGAACGGAATGTTATAAACTGTTGAGCAATAGATAATCCCACCTCGGTGCTACCTTGTCTAAATACTTTAATTAAGGACAACCGATTGGTTATCCTTATGCTAATTATTATTATTATTATTATTATTATTATTATTATTATTATTATTATTATTATTATTATTATGCTTTACGCGTAAACCGGCTTCGGTGGTGGGGTCATGTGAGGCGAATGGAGGAGAATAGGTTACCTAGGAGAAGAATGGACCCTGTTATAGAGGGTAAGAGGAGTAGAGGGAGACCAAGACGATGATGGTTAGACTCAGTTTCTAAAGATAAGATGTGTAGAACTAAATGAGGTCACAGTACTAGTTGCAAATGGAGGATTGTGGCGACGTTTAGTAAATTCACACAGGCTTGCAGACTGAATGCTGAAAGGCATAACAGTCTTTAATGATAATGTGTTATTATTGTTATTATTACTATTATTATTATTATTATTATTATTATTATTATTATTATTATTATTATTATTATTATTATTATTATTATTATTATACATTTAATGTGCTTTATTTAGCGTGGTTGTTGGTGTGGGTTACTGTAGTCAGTAGTTCGTGAACCATGGACAACAGCTGAGTAGCTTAGTAAGTGGTCCTGAGAGTTGGAATACCAGTTGCTCTGGAATACGAGTGGGCATCTCGCACATATTCTGAGTAATGCCCCCATTGTGTTCAGATGTCTAGGACCATACAATCCACCGGTGGTCCCTAACCCATTAGGGTTCGCAGGATTTACCGTGTTCATAACATTTTTTGGTAGTGGTTTTACGTCGCACCACACAGATAGGTCTTATGGCGACGATGGGATAGGAAAGGCCTAGGAGTTGGAAGGAAGCGGCCGTGGCCTTAATTAAGGTACATCTCTAGTTTTTGCCTGGTGTGAAAATGGGAAACCACAGAAAACCATTTACAAGGTTGCCGACAGTTGGATTCGAACCCACTATCTCCCGGATGCAAGCTCACAGCCGCGCACCCCTGACCGCACGGCCTACTCACCCGGTAGGAAGATTCTTAGCAAGCTTTGGACGTATGGGAGTAACCGAGTCCCACTTCCATATGACAGGCGAGGGACTCTTTGGAAACTACTTGGCGATCGTTTGGGAGCTACCTGTATTTATCGTGCTTATGAAGAAAAGTAGAACCGGCTGAGATAGCAACGAGGATGCGTTTGCGGATGAGTTAGGAGTGAATGATATTCGGGTATGAGGAGATAACGAGGAAGATATTGGAGACTATAAAGTATTCTTAACACGTGTTAAAAACGTAAGGACAGAGTGAGGGGGAGGGCTGTTCTTAGGGCGAGAATCGTATCAGTGTATACACCATGTGAGGGTGCAGATAGGGATGAAGTTTACAAGTTTTATGAGGCACTGAGTGACTTCGTAGTCAGGGTCTACAGCAATAAAAATGAAGAATACGAAAATGTCATGGTTAAATGTGGGGAAAATACGAGTCACCGGGATGTAAGACCTGCTAAACGACATTTTTTTTGTTTTCGAATTGGAGTTATTGCTACCATGGAAATTTTCCATGAGCAAACTCTGATAAAATAGTTTGAAATGGTCAAAAGAAAATTCCGACAACTTGCAAAATCTGCTAAAACTGAGTGGAGACAGATGGAAACCTTGCTACATTACATTAGCAACATGGCCGCTTGTTTGAATACATATGCTAAACCTGTTGTTTTGTTTTCGTTTCAACACAGTCATGACACCACATAAAACGTCTTGATACCTACATTAATAGCATGAATAAACATGCTAAAATTATAAATCTAGGACAAGAATGTATTGTTCGAGACTGGAAACGCAGGTCGCACAGTACCCTAAAGGAAACCGGACAGTGGCATTTCCAATTTTTAAAAGCTAAGGAACTTATGATAACGAAGAATAAAACTACTTGCATGATTCAAGGAGAATTCCCAATTCCCAATGCGGGAAGCAGAAGAGCTTAAGTAAAAGAAGGATGTCAGTTCGGAAGAAACGTTTAATTAAATCACAAGGGCGTCGTCCTGAAGAGCCAAAACTTGAATGAAATCAACACATTACTCTAAAAATACGGATGAAACTGGGAGGAGCTGCAAAAACTCAAGTTCCTTTTGGAGCTTTTCAAGGAACAGGACCGCCTACTTGGCAATAATGATAACAGCGAGGATGAAGAACTGTTTGTTTTGATGGACGCTGAAGACTCTGAGATTACTTGTTCGTTTTGAACATTTTCAATATGTTTTAAAATGAAGATTCGGCTGTGACAGCAACGAACGCTCTCGAATTCATTACTTTAGCAGTTTTGAACTACCTTTGTTCGCTAGTCTGTATTTTACAATCTTCTACTACGATTCTTTCAATTAATTATGATTGATGAAGTTTTGCGTTCTCAAAAGCAGTAACTGATTTTTTTCTTTATTCAGCAAGTACGATTTGTTTAGTTAAATTTACAAATCAACATTACATCCGCACCACGAAAAGAGTTAAGTTTGTTGTTACTTTACTAGACTTTTAGTTTATTGTGGCCTAGAACTTTTTAAGTTAATTGCTTCTGAGTTCAGCTCAAGCAGAAGCTAAATTATATTGTTCAATGTTTTAATATGGACAAAAATTACTTGATAATAAATATTTTGTACGCGATATTACAGTATAACAGCATTGTTATTATAAATCAGGGCATTTTAGAGTTAGCTTTACCAAACTTTGTATACACATAAATAGGTGTCAGAGGAATGTTTTACACCAATATGAAAACATAATGTTTAATATTTTTCAAATTCTGAAAATTCAAAATTTGAAAATTTTGTCATGATGTAAGGAACATTTACTCAAAAACTGTCTTTGCTATGAACTTGAACTTTTGTATATAGACTGTAAGAAAGCAGTTGAAAAATTCTCTCGAACAGAATTAGTCAGAATGTTTTGCTTTTTATAAATTATATTTTCAATTCTAGAAAGAAATATTGACCTCTTTTATAGGTATATATAAATGCATAATTTCCTTCCAAATTTATTTAGGAAAAAAATGTCCGAGGGTATTGTAGACCCAGTTATTTAAAATAACTGTACCAAATTTCAATAGAATAGCCGTATTAGTTTAGGAGAAAATGTTCCGTATATGTTGCAAAATGTAATTTACGGTAAACGAAGAAAGAAAATTTGAAATGTTATTTACCAGAAACAAACAACTAATGCTGGCCATAACCATATTCCTCTTCTTCTTGTGGTTATTCTGAACCTCTCCTTTTCACCTGTTTCATTTGCCTGGGCTCTTTGATGAGCATTTCCCCTGATAGTTCTGAAGCAGCAATGCGTTGGTCGTCTCTCTTTCCCAGAATTGTCCGCGTGTAAGCACCAGCATCAAAACCAAGCCTTTCAAGGACCTTGATTCTTCCGTTATTTCCATCATTGAACACCAAACATGCATCATATGCAGCAATTTTAACAACATCAGAAGCAGCAAATGTTGTTTTTAGAAACCTTTTCCATATGAACTGGTTGTAACTCTCTTTCGCATTTTGAGTTTTGCCATGGATGCATTTTTTTAACAGATCTGGGTGTGCTAGAATCCGGAATGTGGGCTTGATGGCATTCATTACAGCTTCAGGAAGATTGTGTTTATGTTTATATGATCTTCCTTCTGCCTGTGTTTGTTTATATTTGCACCAGGTTATACTGCAAAATGTATGTATTGCATGTTTATCAGTAGAGAGCTTGTGAAAAAATATTGCCCACACTGCTTTTTGCATGGCTTTGACATCTTCAACATTGTCTCTTATGGCTTTTCCACAGTAAACCTGCAGACAGTGTATGTATTTATCTGTGAGCCTGTGTAAGCCTCCAAGTGGTTTCCCATCTTCAAGCTTTTTGCCTTTCAGTTCACGCTTTAATTTCAGCAGTCGACCACCCATCCTTTTCTGAATGTGCCCTACACACTCAGGTTTCTTGATTGGAGCATTTGAACCATAAGGTTCACCTTCAAATACAGATTTGAAAGAAGAGGAATCTCCTAAATACCTTGTGTATCTTACACTGTGAAGTGTCTGGCTCCGATGAAAAATTGTTTAGACTTCACCTAGAACTGTAGTTCCTGTGATGATGACTACCCCATAATGTCAAGTTTACGCTAAGATGATTCATGTACCCGTGCTTCGCTACGGGATTCTCAGAAAGACCGCCTGTGGTTTTCCTAACTGAAGTCAACATAGACCGTTACAAAAACGTCAGTAGGAATGTAGCGATTAAAAGCAGTGTTATCATATAAAATAATCGATCAAATGGAAAACCTCACCTTTTCTCACTTTTATCGAACAGTACCACGATGCCGATGTAACGGTCCAGAGTTTCAGAGCTGGAATGACCAGGATGAACCAGTATGTTACATACCAGTATACAAAAATACAAAGTCACCTCCTTAATGGCCATGAAGGCCGTTGGAGGAGAGGAAGGTAAAGGCTTCCACCATTGTTAACCACGGCACGTGATGGGGTAGAGTGGTTACCTCTACGCCCGGCCACCTTTGCCCCCAGGAATTAACCTGGTACTCATTTTTTTTGTAGGCTGAGTGAACCTCAGGGTCATAAGCACCTCCGGAAGTGAAAATCTCGTTTCTTAAACTTTTCGACTTCCTGACGGGGATTCGAACCCACGTCCTTCCGGGCGAACGAGCACGCCTTTACCGCCTCGGCAGCCCCTGTTACATACCAGTAGTATCAGAAAATGTATGAATCAGAGGAATGGCACACTAAAGAAGAAAGTTATCTAACTCCCCAGCTACTTCCCACCAATATTCAGGCAGGCTGTTACACTCGGTACGCCGGGGCGAGTTGGCCGGGTGGTTAGGGCCGCGCAGCTGTGGGCTTGCATCCGGGAGATAGTGGATTCGAACCCCACTGAAGATGGTATTCCGTGGTTTTCCATTTTCACACCAGACAACTGCTGGTATGTACCTTAATTAAGGCCAAGGCCACATCCTTCACACTCCTAGCCCTTTCCTATCCCATCGTCGCCATAAGACCTATCTGTGTCGGTGCAACGTAAAGTACATTTTTAAAAATACTCGGTAGGCAGCAGTAATCCTATCTATGATAGATGAGTGGCAACAGAAGGCACACAGCACATCACAACAAACGGTGATCAATGTAATGTTATTGTTGATCAATTTTATGAGCTGTCTATATTGTAGGCCTTCGCATTTAGTCTTCTTACGACTCTGTGATATTAGGGCGTGTTATAAAATTATTTATAGCGTAGACTGTAGTTCCTTTTTCTTGGACTTTACATACCGATTTTCATTAAATTCTGTTTACCCATGGGCGGAAATTGTATTCTCTGTAACATTTGCTATGTAGTACTTTTCGACAGGACCAATAACATAGGTACTTGAAAATTACATTTTAGGCGCCTTCCCCTAAACTACAGTTTAATCCAGTTTGAATAAAATTGTTTATAGCTTAGACTGTAGTTTCTTAGTGGCCATCTCTATATACCGATTTTCATTAAATACTGCTAACCCATTTTCTCGTGACTCGGCGGTGACACGGACTTAGTAGCAAGAATCCAAATTCATGAATATCTTTGTGATCTTAGCCGGTACGGTAACAATGTATAAGACATAAATGATCGGAAATTTAATGCTATATAACACAGTATTAGTTATGTAGTATTTATCGATACGACCACTAATAACACCAATATTTGAGAATTAAATTTCAGGCCTTCCCCTAAACTACCATTTAACTCAACGTGAATAAAACTATTTGCGGCCTAGATTATAGCGACTTATTCTGTGGCTTTGAATACCGATCTTCATTAAGATAGGACCCATAATAACATAAATATTTGAGAATTAAATGTTAGGCCTTCCCCTAAACTACCATTTGTCTCAGTGTGAATACAAATATTTATAGTCTACAGTGTAGCGAATTGTTTGCCAAGTTTTTTGCCTACCGATTTTCGTTAAGATACAACCAGTAATAAGATAATTATTTGAGAGTTAAATTTTAGGCATTCCCCTAAACTAACATTTCACTCAGTGTGAATATAATTATTTATGGCCAAATTATATCAACTTATTACCCCGAATTCGCATACCGATTTTCATTAAGATACGACGAATAATAACATAAATATTTGAGAATTAAATTTTAGGCCTTCCGCATAACTACTATTTCACTCAGCGTGAATGAAACTATTTATGGCCTAGATTGTAGCGACTAATTCCCCGACTATGCATACCGATTTTCATTAAATTCTCTTAAGCCGTTTTCTCGTGATGCGTGTTCATACAGACAGACAGACAGACAGACAGACAGACAGACAGACAGACAGACAGACAGACAGACAGACAGACAGACAGACAGAAATTACGGAAAATTAAAAAGTGCATTTCCTAGTTACTGTGAATACGACTGATACAGAAATACCGTCCTTTTAAAATTCTGAGCAATGTACAGACAAAACACTTATTTTATATATATATATATATATATATATATATATATATATATAAAGACTAGCAAGATACCCGTGCTTCGCTACGGTAATATACTGAAATTTATAATTGAATGCTTATTGTTTTAGATATATAATCCGCCGAAATTCGCGATCTGACTCGTTTTCTAATAGATTACGGCAAGTTTCCTCCCATTTTTCAATCTTTCTTTCCAGCAATCGATTTCGTACTTTCCGGGCTAGGTCCAGGTATTCCACCCGGTCAGTTGGGTCCCTAAATCTTTGCCATCTTTTCCTATAAGCATTTTTAATATGGATCAAATCCTTCAGGGGATCTGTCGTGGTGTCGTCTTGGGTGCCTTGGCGGTACTGAACCCGCGGCCGTACTGCATTCGTAGTCATTAGCCGTCCAGGACCCGTTTCCAGCGTGGTCCGCACATTTGACGACGGTCCAGAACATTATTATTATTATTATTATTATTATTATTATTATTATTATTATTATTATTATTGTTATTATTATATGTTCTGGACCCCACAGCAATATGCAAGACCGCTACTTGGCGGTAAATTGCATCTGCTGCCATTGTCATTGTTGACAATGTGACCAGCACCATTGTCGCGCTTAGGCAAGTGTGCGGGATTTCTGGCGATACGAATGACATACCTCCGTGTATTATTGACCTTATTATAGAGGTGAACAATTTTTATTTATATGCCAGGAGTATCTACTGTAATCTAAGAACGTTCTCCGAAGGAAAAGATGGCTGTTGAAAAAGAACCCAGGAAAGATTAAAAATGATCGGTTTATGATCAGAATAAGTACATCGAAAATCTACAGCCTGTTTCCTGTCATTCGACAGGGTCAGGGATGGAATGAATAAAGCCCCATCTAGCGGCGACAATAGGAATTGTGCCGGCTGCCGAAGCTCCCCTCTGGGGCAATGATCGATGAGTGACAAATGAAATGAAATATTGGACAGTGTTGCTGGAATGAATGATGACAGGAAAAGCCGGAGTATCCGGAGAAAAACCTGTCCCGCCTCCATTTTGTCCAGCAAGAATGTCACATGGAGTGACCGGGATTTGAAACACGGAACCCAGCTGTGAGAGGCCGGCGCGCTGCTGCGTGAGCCACGGAGGCTCCTTACAAGTACATTATGAACAGTAAAATTAATTAGTCTCACCTCCTTTTATACCCCACCGCTTTTAAGTTAAAATTACGCCCCTCCCCCGAAAAAAAGTAGGCGTGTTTCTTTATGTTTAAAGGAGATTACAAACACCAATGTTCACGTCTATTACCTTCAGTTTGAGATATAAGTATCCCCTTAAAAATAATTAACTTTTTTTAACTTCCTTTCACTCTCCCCCCCCCCCCCCTCACAAAGTGATATTTAGGCTAAAAATACGTGTTCCTTTAATAGTAAAGGATCTTCTAAATACCATTTATCACCACTCTAACCTCTTTTTTGATTTTGATTTATGTGTCCTCATGAAAGGAATTCAACTCCTTTTCACTCTCGCCCCCCCCCCACCCAAGATAGTTCCCCCCCCAAAACGCACTTTTCTTTGTTTTTAAAGGAGATCCAAATACCAATTTTCACGTCTGTAACAACTTTAGATTTTATTAGATGTATGTATTCTCATACAATTAAGTCAAATAATTTTTTCAATCCTTTAACCCCCCCCCAAACCCCCTTCATTGGATTTTCCGAGAATACGTGTGTGTTTATTTTGAAAGCAGATTCCAAAAATCAAATTTCACGTGTATAACATCTTCATTTTTGAGATATCAGTAGCCTAATTAAAAGAATTCAACACCATTTTCACTCAATTTTTACCCCCCCCCCCACTACCCAAGTGGTATTTCCGAAAACTAAAAATACACATTTCTTTATTTTTAATAGAATTAAAAATGAACATTTTTCACTTCTGTAACATGTTAAGTTTTTGAGATACACTGTAGAAATTCTCATTTTTAAATTTCACCTCCTTTTTAGTTCCCCTTAAGTGGAGTTTCCAAAAACAAATCACCTATGTTTCTTTACACTTACAGGAGATTCCAAATACCCACTTTTTACGTCTGTAACATTTTACGCTTCTCAGGTATTCTGTAGATATAGTCTTTCAAAAAATTCACCCCAATTTGTCACTCCTGTTTAACCACCATTAATTGAATTTTCCAAAAGGAAAAATATGCGTGTTTTTTATTTTTAAAGGAGATCCCATTTACAAATTTTCAGTTCGGTAAAATCTTCAGTTTCTGAGATATGTGTATCCTCACTAAAGGCATTCAACCCATTATTCACACTTTTACACCCCTCCTAATGGGATTTAGAGAAAACAATGAAATACGTGTTCCTTTATTTTTAAGGGAGATTCTAAACACCAATTTTTAGATCTGTAAACGTTTAAAGTTTTAGGATGTAGACACACCCATTTTAAAAATTCACCCCCCCCCCTTTTCACCCCCATTATTTGGATTTTCCAAAAACGAAAAAAATACCTGTCTCTTTATTTTTAAAGTAGATCCTAAATACCAATTTTCAGGTCTGTAATATCTGCAGGTTCTGAAATATAAGTAGCCTCATTAAAGGCATTCAACCTCTTTTTCACCCTTTTCCACCCTTCCTATTAGGATTTTCCGAAAACAAAAAAATACGTGTTTCTTTATTTTTAAAGGAGATTCTAAATACCAAATTTTACATCTATAAACTTTAAAAGTTTTGAGATATAGATACACTCATTTTAAAAACTTCATCCCCCTTTTCACCCCCCATTATTTGGATTTTCCCAAAACAAAAAATACCTGTTTCTTTATTTGTAAAGTAGATCCAAAATACCAATTTTCAGGTCTGTAATATCTTCAGGTTCTGAAATATAAGTAGCCACATTAGAGGTATTCAACCTGTTTTTCACCCTTTTCCACCCTTCGTATTAGAATTTTCCGAAAACAAAAAAATACGTGTTTCTGTATTTTTAAAGGATATCCTAAATACCAATTTTTACATCTATAAACTTTAAAAGTTTTGAGGTATAGATACATTCATATTAAAAAATCACCCCCCTTTTACCCCCCACCATTAATTGGATTTTCTAAGAACAAAAGAAATACGCGTTTCTTTATTTTTAAAGGAGATCCCAAACACCAATTTTCAGGTCTGTAATATCTTCAGTTTCTAAGATATAAGTATTCTCTTTAAAGGCATTCAACAATTTTTCACCCCTTTTCACCCCTCCTATTAGGATTTTCCGAAAACAAACAAATACGTGTTCCTTTGTTTTTAATGAAGATTTTATATACCAATTTTTACATCTCTAAACTTTAAAACTTTTGAGATATAGATGCATTCATTTTAAAAATTCACTCCCCTTTTCACCCTCGCATTAACTGGATTTTCCAAAAACAAAAAAAAAAAAAACGTGTTTCTTTATTTTTGAAAGCGATCAAAATTACCAATTTTGAGGTCTGTAATATCTTCAGTTTCTGAGATATAAGTACCGGTATCCTGATTAAAGGCATTCAACCCCTTTTTCACCCTTTTTCACCCCTCGTATTGGGATTGTCTGAAAACAAAAAAATACGTGTTTCCTTATTTTTAAAGAAGATTCTAAATACCAATTTTCACATCTGTAAACTTTTAAAGTTTCGAGATATAGACACACTCATTTTTAAATTTCACCCCCCTTTTCACCCCCTTAGCGACGGAATATCCAAAAATCCTCTCTTAGCGAGCACCTACATCTTAATATGAATATATCCCCAAAATTTCGTTTCCTTATGTCCAGTAGTTTTGGCTCGGCGATGATGAATCTGTCAGTCAGTCAGTCAGTCAGTCAGTCAGTCAGTCAGTCAGTCAGTCAGTCAGGACAAGCTACTTTATATATAGATTATTATTATTATTATTATTATTATTATTATTATTATTATTATTATTATTATTATTATTATTATTATTATTATTACGTCCGACTAGTTGGCTGAACGGTTAGCGTACTGGCCTTTGGTTCAGAGGGTCCCGGGTTCGATTCCCGGCCGGGTCGGGGATTTTAACCTTGATTGGGTAATTCCAATGGCACCGGGTCTGGGTTTATGTGTTGTCTTCATCATCATTTCATCCTCATCA
This sequence comes from Anabrus simplex, assembly GCF_040414725.1. NCBI lineage: Eukaryota > Metazoa > Arthropoda > Insecta > Orthoptera > Tettigoniidae > Anabrus > Anabrus simplex. The sequence continues at coordinate 236,032,071 of NC_090266.1, forward strand.
CGACGCGCAGGTCACCTACGGGAGTCAAATAGAAAGACCTGCACCTGGCGAGCCGAACCCGTTCTGGGATATCCCGGCACTAAAAGCCATACGGCATTTCATTTCATTTCATTATTATTATTATTATTATTATTATTATTATTATTATTATTATTATTATTATTAACTCATTGCTTAGAAGCTAATTCATCTACCGCTGGTTGTATCATTACATTGAGTATAAACAGAAGTTTGTTGAAAGCGGTAATGAAGTTCTTAAGTCTTACGAAGCAAATGAATTACTATTTTGTCATAAAAAGAAATTCGTGAGCTCAGCTTAGCGGTTTTAATTCACTGGAGTTTACAGAAACTGCTTCAAAGGTTAATTAGACTTATTATATTTCTTCCTATCTTTGCGAGCTATTCCACTGGTTCTATCTCATTGTGCTATATCCAGAGGCAAGTTAAAATGTTCCACAATACACAAACGATTTATCCCAGTTATACAAAAACTCTCCAGAGAAAAGAATAGAAGTGTAAGGATAAACGCAGCTTAAAAGATGTACGCAATTCAAACTGGAAGTACGAAAGTTTTCAACTTTAAGCGGTCGTCATTCAATGTTTTCTTTAGAACGAAGCCAGCTTAAACTAAATTAACATTTTGATTGGTTAGAAGCTACATTCAAGTATTGCCTTGTAGAGTGAGAATGTGAGAAAGCTGTCCAATTTGTCGAACACAACTTGTAATACCAACAGAACATGAAGGCATGAAGGCATAAAAGGTGAAAAGGAGGACATTATTAGAAACAAAATGATATGTTACGTCCATGAGGAGGACATACTCAGTTGTTAGGTACAGATGCATTTACAAATGTTTAACTTGTTTATCATGCTGTAATAGAAAATCGCTTTCGATAGCCTATACGGTATCTTAGAGCCTAAAAACGTGCTCATAACTGTTCTAGGTTGTTGGAGTACTTAGCCTATACTAGAGTGTCTATGGCATATCGTATCATCGATGCTCCAACTAGGGCATTCATATCTCACAACCATTTAACACGATTTTCTAATTCAGCACATTAACAAGTTTATAAGTTTTAAGCTCATCTATACATAACACTTCTCTGTTCTTTCCAGCGTGATTGTAATTGTTTTCATTTCTGTTTATGATTTAAGAAATATGAGTAGGTCGATTTGATTGAACGAGATATGTTCTATGTTTAATAATACATTTAACTTCACCTACTATGTCCTAATATTTTGTTTGTGTACGACCGACTTGAAATAATTCTTACATTCACATTCGAAACTAATATTCTTTGACAAATACACCATGGAGGCTTATACAGGAAGAGACGTAATGTTACTGATGTCATAATGCTGTACGTTTATAATCCCTGTAACTAATCTTAAGAAGATTAACGTGGGCCCTGTAACTAATCTTAAGAAGATTAACGTGGGCCCTGTAACTAATCTTAAGAAGATTAACGTGGGATTTTACCCTGAGAAGGGATTGCTTATAAATGGCAATAATTCAACAGAAGGACCAACATCGAACCCACATACCACCTGTGATGCTCAACTAGATAAGAAAGAAGGAAATAGGTGAGAAACTACACTATCTTCCGTGTTGGTGTAGTGGTACCGTGACGTAACCACTCGACCATCAATCCCGACGACTTCGGCTGGAATGTTCACCACGATCAGCGCGTGGCGGCTGGAAGGGTATCCAGTCTCAAAACCCGTGCCCAAGTTCGAAATTGAGCCGTGGTGCTCTGCTGACCACACTTAACTGGGGAAAGTTGCGTTGAAATAAATACATGTGTGACATTTAATATTACGTGCTGCTACTTTTCATGGCAAACTTCCACTTACATTTCAGCTCGTTGTATAGAGAACTTTACAAACGTTCCAACGATGTTACTAGAGGAAATGAAATACTGATGATCCCTACACAATTAATAGCAGTCATTTCCTATGTTGGTACACATTTTATAGCGCCCCTCTGGCAGAAAATGGTACCTTCAAATGTAGGGGCGTGCATAAAAAACTTTCAGGATTATCTCAGTTTACCAAAGAACTGGGAGTTACTCTTCTGTTTTTTCACTCACGTCCAATCTACAAGCACTGTCCGGCTCCATAGCTGAGTGGTCAGCGTCTTGGCGTTCATACCTCGGAGTTATGGGTTCACTTCCCGACCGCATTGCTAAAATTTATTCTTAAGCGGTTAATTCCCTTGGTTCGATAACTGGATATTTTTTGCTGCCTCCAACATCCCTGCAACTCACACAACACACACAACGCTATCCTCCACAGCATGAACAGGGGTCTGCCTTGCAAGTGCTGCACCCGGCTGGTAATAGCCACATGAAATAATAATAATAATAATAATAATAATAATAATAATAATAATAATAATAATAATAATAATAGATAGATAGATAGATAGAAATAATCTATATATATAAAATAAGAGTTTTGACTTTGCATTGCTCAGAATTTGAAAAGAATGATATTTCTGTATTGTTCATGTCCATAGTAGCAAGGAAATGCAATTTTTACTTTTCCGTAATTTATGTCTGTCTGTCTGTCTGTCTGTCTGTCTGTCTGTCTGTCTGTCTGTCTGTCTGTCTGTCTGTCTGTACACGCATCACTAGAAAACGGCTGAAGGTAAGTTAACTTCGCTGGGGCTGGGTGTATGTGTGGTCTTCAACATCATTTCATCCTCATCACGACGCGCAGGTCGCCTACGGGAGTCAAATCAAAAGACCTGCACCTGGCGAACCGAACTTCTTCTCGGACACTCGCGGCAGTAAAAACTATACGACATTTCCGTTTTATTATTATTATTATTATTATTATTATTATTATTATTATTATTATTATTATTATTATTATTATTATTATTATTATTATTGCCGGCGTGAGTAGCTCAGACGGTTAGAGCATTAGCTTTCTGAGCCCAAGTTTACAGATATGATCCTGATGCAGTCTGGGATTCAAATATTTCAACCTCGTGTCAGCAGATTTATCGGCACGAAAAATAAATCCTGCGAGACAAAATTCCAATATATCGGTGTCTCCTTAAACCGTAAAATTAGTGAAACATAAATTCGATAATAATAATAATAATACAGTAATAATAATAATAATAATAATAATAATAATAATAATAATAATAATCATCATCATCATCATAATGAAACAAACCCCATGGCACTACAATCCTTGAAGGGCCTTGGCCTACCAAGCGACCTCTGCTCGGCCCGAAGGCCTGCAGATTACGAGGTGTCGTGTGGTTTGCACGACGAATCCTCTCGGCCGTTATTCTTTGCTTTCTAGACCGGGGCCGCTATCTCACCGTCAGATAGCTCCTCAATTCTAATCACGTAGGCTGAGTGGACCTCGAACCAGCCCTCAGGTCCAGGTAAAAATCCCTGACCTGGACGGGAATCGAACCCGGGGCCCCCGGGTGAGAGGCACGCACGCTACCCCTACACCACGGGGCCTGCTTAAAATAATAATAATAATAATAATAATAATAATAATAATAATAATAATAATAATAATAATAATAATAATAATAATCCGTGATTGCTGAGGGGGCATCGTCACTGGCTTCTCACCATAGCAGCCGTGGTTCGAATCCCGGCTAGTGTGTACGGAATTCATGAAATTATATGTACTTGCCTGTGGTTGGGATTTCATGCAAAACTGGAAATCCTTTGGCTGTAATCACGATATAAGCAGTTATGTATAACTATAAGATTGAAAATGGTTTTCCTTGGTTTCCCGTTTTCACACCAGGCAAATACTGGGGCTATACTTTAATTAAGGCTACGGCCACTACCTTGCCACTCCTAGCCCTTTCGTATCCCATCGTCACCATAAGACCTATCTGTGTCGATGTGACATAAAGGCCTATATAATACATTACACAGATTGGTTTGATCACCTCTCCATGCTATCCTGTCGTGTGTTATTCTTTCCAATTCTACATAACTACTGTAGCTTACGTCTACTCTGAGGGTTCAGGGCCGAGTTACGAACTTTAGCTGGGTCATGTTAATTCTTCTGTTTCGAGGACTAGCTGCTCATGTTTATCTCAGCGCGCGCGCCTCACACACACACACACACACACACACACACACACACACACACACACACACGCGCGCACACACTGAGCAGTCATGTTAAACTTTAACACCTGTTGTCCGGCCCCTCGGTGTATGGGGCAACGCGTCCGCTTGTCACCCAGCGGCGCCGGGTTCGATTCCAGGCCGGGTCAGGGGTTTTTAATTGTAAATGATTTATATCCAGGGCCTGGGGACCGGGTGTTTGTGTCGTCCTTAATATTGTTCCTTTCCTCACATTCAACACCCTACACTTCCGCAATTCCACTTACACGAAGTGTCCTATCATATGGTGAAAGTAGTGGCAAAAGATCTACAGAGGCCGACGCCATCGTTTTTATATTACAAATGAATAAATAAATAAATAAATAAATAATGTCTGTTGTTCACGATAACATTTTCCTTCATATTTATTGTACAATAATTTAAGTTAATAAATTTTCTTCGTCTGAACACAAACCAGGCTGATGTGAAGGCGAAGATAAACGGGCTTTGAACACAATCCTTGGAAGCACATACGCATCTTAGTTCAGAATTTAGTTCATAGATGGTCATTCTGATGCTTCCACGGATTTTATAAAATAATTTTACTGTGAACAACACAACTTGTTTTCGTCATATTTGTTATAATAAACGAAAAATTTTACCGTGAGCAACGGGCATAAGATTTTTTAATAATATAATAACGGCAGCCCTGAAGATGGTTTTCCGTGGTTTCCCATTGACACTTCAGGCAAATGCTGGGGCTGTACTTTAATTAAGACCACGGCCACGTCCTTCACAGACACGCTTGCTCTCTCTCTCTCTAACAACCACCACAAAAGCATTCACTAGCGCATACATACCCCTCGCTCATGAGGTTGGCATCAGAAAGGGCATCTGGCCATAAAGGAGGACCATGTTCAAGTGTGCGACGCAGTTCACACCCTCGACCCGATCTGGATATGGGAAACACGGTACAAGAAAGAGAGAAACCTGAAGACTAAGAAGATATTTCTCTCTTGACTGAGATTAACAAAACGTGAAAATCATCACATCAGCTGCTTTCTTAGCTTTGCACAGTTTAACTCTGTTCGTGGAGTCTCATAAATAATATTTTGCTTATAATCTGATTTCACTGCTTCATCACTGTCAGCTTCTGAAGTACAATACAAATCTTCTTAGCTAAATTCCACTCAAGACTTTGTGATATGAATAAGTTATTCACAGAAGTGTTTTAAATTCTGTTTGCATTACGCTCAATTTGTTTGCTTTCTCTTATGATTCCTCTAGTATTCGTATATATCTGCTTTCTTACTTAACTAATCAGTCGGAAATACTTCTTCGTTAGTTCTGTTTCATCTCTTCCCAAAGGACCATCCGATTTCATTTTACAGCAAACTGTCAAGAGCTCCAGTCTAACAATCTTATTCCACTTCTTACGGAGAAGGATTTACATTTTTCAATTCGTGTCTTATACTTCTGTCAACTTATTACCAGTTTCTCTTTAAAACAACTGAGGGGCATCGTCACTGGCTTCTCATCATGGCGGTCGTGGTTGGAATCCCGCCAGTGTATGTGGAATTTATGAACGTAAAAATTGTAAGTATAGACTATTTTAATTATGGTGTTATATGATCACATTTGCTTATTAGCTAGATTCTGCTTGCTCTTCGTATTCCCTCTTCATATTAAGGATTATATCTTATACTCCGTTTCATTCCCCTCACCTCCTTTATTTAGTCCCAAGCACGTGATCTAAACTAAGGCATACGCTCAGTCTTAGAGTTTCAATCATGCTAATATTTTCTGCAGATAAATGTCGCATTTTTTGTATTTATTTAAAGAATGATTTTTCTTTGTTTAAGTGGAAGCCATTTTATTTTCAGTTTCGACTTAATCAATATATAAATGTGAAATTTTTCGCACTGTCGAAACTAATGCATGATTAATAAAGCTAGCAAATACTCGGAAGTGAGAACATATCGTCTTTGTTCGGGCGAAAGGTCATATCTCCCAATGTTCGTCCTATCCATTATTTTCCTTAAGACAGGTCACGCCTCCCGGCCACATATGGATGTTTAGTCCCTCAAAACAATATTCGTTGTGTTTATTTTCCTATTCTTACGTGTAAAGGAAAATGAACCTTACCGTACCGCAATTTAGGAATGTATGGTTGCACGACTTACCTACGCACTCTTACAGTACAATGTACTTAAGGTTCAGTTTCCTTTACACGTCAGCATACGAAAACGAACATAACGAAAATTGTTCTGACGGCTGCATATCCATATGGGGCTGGGAGGCGTGACCAGTCTTAAGGAAAATAGTACATAGGAAGAACATTGTGGGATATGACCTTTTGCCCGAACAGCGACGATATAATCAGTAACAGAATATGACAGACCGGAAAATTTTCAAAGATACTTGTTTGAAGAAATCACCGTACCACAGTATGAAATTTGAGATTTCCAAGACTTATGAGAAGTCAAATGGGAAGAAATCTAGGAGGACTGGATATAAGATAGGAAATAATAAACAGGAACAGGCGGATTAAATCTAGCTCATAGGATGTATATTCCTCCGGATTGCAGTACCGTAGGCGTTGTTGAATTACAATTTAACAAAGCAGATGCTCTGAGCTCACAGTTGCGATCAACGGTATTCCGTAAGAAGGAAGTCACCTCTCGGACGAAATATTGTCATTATAGCGATCTGTTTTCAGACTGGCATTGCTGTCCAATAGTGGACGCTGCGTTGACTCATGATATCTCATCCATGTGTTGCAAGTAAGAGACATGGAAATGAGCGTCCGACTCCATGGCTAAATGGTTAGCGTGCTGGCCTTTGGTACCAGGGGTCCTGGGTTCGATTCCCGGCAGGGTCGGGAATTTTAACCATAATTGGTTAATTCCGCTGACACTGGGGCAGGGTGTATGTGTCGTCTTCATCATTTCATCCTCATCACGACGCGCAGGTCGCCTACGGGAATCAAATCAAAAGACCTGCATCTGGCGAGCCGAACTTGTCCTCGGACACTCCCGGCACTGAAAGCCATACGCCATTTCATTTCATTTCATGGAAATGAGCGATAATGACAGCTGGTACAAACAGGTGAGAACGAAGGCAGGATGGTATTGGGAATGAGGAAATAAAGGCTAAGTTAGAAATATACATGTTGGTTCAATTGAATGTATAAACCGGCTCCGGTTGTGAGGAATATGTGACAAGTAGACGAGGGCAGGTTACCCAGGAGGATAATGGACTCGATCATGGAGGGTAACAGAAGCAGGAGAAGGCCATGTCCATGATAGACTCAACTTCTAATTATTAAAAGATAACAGGTGTCGAACTAAACGAGGGCACGGAGTTTGTTGCGAAGAAGCGCCTAGTTAATTTGCAGAGACTTGCAACCAAGCTGAAAGGCACGACCGTTCATAATGAAGCTGTGTGTATGCACAGTATTCGCATCACACAACCTCCATAGCAGAGCTTGTTAAATCATACTTACGTACCTTGATAGGATTAGGAAGTTAACGTTTAGAGGTTCCTCTCTGAGCCGTGGTGGTATTAATGCCTACCTTCCAAGTATATCTTTCATGGGGACTTGGTAGGGATGTTCCTAACTCATTTCAGTTAAATCATCATGAACATAAAAATACGGTAAGTGGGCATATTTCCCAAACAAGCCAGAAGGAAATCAGGCACATACATCAGTACAAACACCACTACAGAAAGCCGTGCTGAGTGACTCAGGCGGCTGAGGCGCTCGCCCTCTAACCCCAACTTGGCAGGTTCGAATCCGGTGGAATTTGAAGGTGCTCAAATACGTCAGCCTCGCGTCGCTAGATTTACTGGTACGTAAAAGAATTCCTGCGGGGCTAAATTTCGGCACCTAGGCGTCTCCGAAAACCGTAAAAGTAGTTAGTGAGACGTAAAGTGAAATGGCGTATGGTGTTTAGTGCCGGGAGTGTCCGAGGACATGTTCGGCTTGCCAGATGCAGGTCCTTCGATTTGACTCCCGTAGGCGACCTGCGCGTCGTGATGAGGATTGAATGATGATGAAGACGACATAGACAACCCACCACCCCGTGCCAGCGAAATTAACCAATGCTGGTTAAAATTCCCGACCCTGCCGGGAATCGAACCAGGAACCCCTATGACCAAAGGCCAGCACATTAACCATTTAGCCATGGAGCCGGACAATGAGACGTAAAGCAAATAGCATTTTTATTACCAATATAGAACAGATTACCTTACAGATTTTTTGCGTGCACGGAAAGGACATAATACTGATAACCGTTATTACTCTGTTCCTTCAGTGAAACAAGCTCAAACAGCTTATTCTGTGAGCGCTACATCTTACGATCACGGGTTGAATACGCATAAATCTGACAGTAAATACATTGTTTGGACGATGAAATCATATTTTTCCTTTCGTCGCCACTTTTCCACGGTTAATTAATTTCGTGTGGCTATTTCTAGCCGAGTGCAGCCCTTGTAAGGCAGACCCTCCGATGAGGGTGGGCGGCATCTGCCATGTGTAGGTAACTGCGTGTTATTGTGGCGGAGGATAGTGTTATGTGTGGTGTGTGAGTTGCAGGGATGTTGGGGACAGCACAAACACCCAGCCCCCGGGCCATTGGAATTAACCAATGAAGGTTAAAATCCCCGGCCCGGCCGGGAATCGAACCCGGGACCCTCTGAACCGAAGGCCAGTACGCTGACCATTCAGCCAACGAGTCGGACACTTTTCCACGGTTATATGGCGTTAATCGGAGCACACTGGCTAAGTTGAGAACATGGTTGGAGCTTAAGATCTGATGTTCTTCTAGCTGCCACGCGCTGTTTCCAGTGAAAAACCTGAGGTTACCGGTATTCGATTCCGGGATATTCGTGTTAAGAGTCGGGAGGCTTGAACACTGCATGAGCGCCTCTTCCTCCCGATAATAATAATAATAATAATAATAATAATAATAATAATAATAATAATAATAAAAATATTTAGAGACTGGTAGACCGAATCATGAATGAGTGAAGAGATGGTGAATTGGATTGATGATGGTGATGATGATGATGTTGATGATGATGATGATGATGATGATGATGATGATGATGATGATGATGATGATGATGCTTGTTGTTTAAAGGGACCTAACATCTAAGGTCATCGGCTCCCTGAATGGGATTGGTGAGAGCAGTATGATGTGGCGAAATTTGATCGGAAGGAGATACAGAATGATTGGCCACACCTTAATACTCCCCGGACTTCTTCAGTTAGTATTTGAGGAAAGTGAGGCGGTGGGGTAGGCCAAGGCAGGAATATGACAAATTAGAGTAGATGTAGGATGTAGTAGATACATAGAAATAAAAAGTTTAGCATTGGATGCGGTGGAATAGAGAACTGCATCAAATCAGCCTATGGACTAATAACCAAAACAACAACAATGTTACTAAGCGATTTATCCGTGAGGTTAGGGGCACGCAGCTGTGAGTTTGCATTCGGGGGATAGCGGGTTCGAACCCCACTGCCGGCAGCCATGAGAATGATTTTCCTTGGTTTTCAGTTTCCTCACCAAGCAAATACTGGGGGTTCCTTCCCATTCCTAGCCCTTTCCTATCCCATCGTCGCCATAAGACATATTTGTGTCGATGCGACGGAAAAGCAAATTGTAAAAATAGAAAAGTGGTGTGATAGCAAATTAACTTTGTCGCTGGCTTCTCACCAAGGTGGGGTTTTTTTGTTCTTTTTGACAATTCCCCGAAGTTCAATTTCAGGTAACATTGAAGGTCCCGTGGCTATGATCGCAATATCAGCAATAATGTAAAACTGAAAGCTTCATTCCTTTTGAGTCACATTCATGCTCCAACGATGCAGTCAAGGACCATGAGTCTCATAGTATCGAGGTTCTTTTTTAAACCTCTGTCAGTGAATGTTGTTTACTTTGGACATAGAATGCAGGAATGATTTTTGGACCTGGACAGGAGGCCACCTGGCTTCTTCGGAGATTGGTTCAAATAAGGCTTGAGAGATTGTTTCCCTCGTAGCGTTTTTCCTCTTGTCCAGGATCCACTGTTCGGATTTGATGTGACCTACGGCGTCAGTTATTTGAAAACCAGTCGTCCTGATGTCCGCGCCTATTATATCCGGCTAGTGTTACTCTGGTCGCCCACGCGGTCTCATAGATGAAGACAGCCATCTCTTGGCAGAAGGATAATTAGAAAAACTAATGTATCTTGATAAAGAAATGTACTGAACCTAAGTGGCGGATTAATTCTTTCTCTCCCAATTTTCGAAAAAATGCTGTCTGGTTTTTTGAAATTCACTTTCACTCCATCGACACAATCTGCTTGATTTTCAGCGTAAACTCACAGAGTTTGCAACCATTTCACCTGATACAACTTCTCGGGTTCAATCTTTATAATTTGTACTTCTGTCTTTATTGGAAACTAGAAAGGTGCCCATGGTTCGCTACGGTATTATAATGAAATTTATAATTGATGCTTAACGTTTTCTATATAATCCGCCGAAATTCGGAATGTAACTCGTTTTCTGCGAGAATTCGCCAAAATTCGTGATCTGACTCGTTTTCTGAGAGATTACGGCAAAGTTCCTCTCATTTTTCAATCTTTCTTCTCAGGAATCGATTTCGTATTTCCAGGGCTAGATCCAGATATTCCACCTAGCCAGTTTAGTCCCTAAATCTTTCCCAACTTTTCCTATAAGCATTTTAATATGGATCAAATCCTTGAGGAGATACGGCGTGGTGTCGTCTTGGGTGCCTTGGCGGACCAGTTCCCAGCGCGGTTCGCACATTTTGACGACGGCCCAGATCATTATTTTTATTGATGATCTAGAAGCCACAGCAAGATGTAAGACCGCTACTTGACGGTAAATTACATCCTTGCTGACAATGTGACCAGCGCCATCGTCGCGCGCAGGCATGTGCGCGAGATTTCTTGCGACACGAATGATATACTTTCGTGAATTATTGACCTTATTATAGAGGTCAACAATCGCACGGTCAATATAATTCATATCGTTTATTTCAAATGTGTTTAAATTTTTATTTATATGCCAGGAGAATCTACTCTAATCTAACTTCATGTACTCCAAAGGAAAAGATGGTTCTTGAAAACGAACCCAGGAAAGATTAAAAATGATCAGTTTATGATCAGAATAAGTACATTATGAACAGTAAAATCAATTGCTCTCAACTCCTTATTCACCCCACTGCAGTTAAGTTGATTCCCCCCCCCCCACACACACACAAAAGGCGTGTTTCCTTATGTTTAAAGGAGATTCAAAATACCAATGTTCACGTCTCTTAACTTCAGTTCTGAGATATAAGTATCCCCATAAAAATAATTCACTTTTTTCACTTCCTTTCACACTCCCCCCCTCCACCCTCAGTGAATATCCCGTTAAAATACTTGTCTTTTTAATAGTAAAGGATCTTCTAAATACAAGTTATCACGACTCTATAACATCTTCAGTTTTTGAGATACAGTATGTGTCCACATAAAAGGAATTCAACTCATTTTCACGCCGGCCCCAAAAATGATTTCGCCGAAATACGCTTTTTTCTTTGTTTTTAAAGGAGATCCAAATATCAATTTTTACGTCTGTAACAACTTTAGTTTTTAATAGATGTAAGTATCCTCATACAATTAATTCAATTATTTTTTCAATTTTTCAAGCCCCCCCCCTCAATTCATTGGATTTTCCGAGAATACGTGTTTAATTTTAAAACAGATTCCAAATACCAATTTTCACGTCTGCGAAATCTTTCGTTTTTGAGATGATAGTATCCTCATACAAATATTTCAACTAATTTTCAATTTCTCTCCTCCTTTTAGGTGAATTTCCGAAAACAAAAAATACGTATTCCTTTATTTTTAAAGGAAATTCCAAATACCAAATTTCACGTCTGTAACATCTTCAGCTTTTAAGATAACAGTATACTAATTAAAAGAATTCAACCCCATTTTCAGTCACTTTTACCCCTCCACCCCATAGGCAAGTGCGCAGGATTTCTGGCGATACGAAAGACATACTCCCGTGCATTATTGACCTTATTATAGAGGTGAACAATTGAACGGTCAATCTCATCCCTATCGTTTATTTCATGTGAGTTTAATTTTTTTTTATATATGCCAGGAGAATCCACTGTAATCTAAGAAGGTTCTCCAAAGGAAAAGATGGCTCTTGAAAACGAACCCAGGAAAGATTAAAAATGATCTGTTTATGATCAGAGTAAGTACATTGAAAATCCACAGCCTGTTTCCAGTCATTCAACCGGGTCAGGAATGGAACGAATGAGGCCCCCAGCTAGCGGTGAAGATAGGAATTGTGCCGGCTTTCGAAGCCTGTCGCACTTCTCTGGGGCGATGATTAATGAATGACAAATGAAATGAAATGATATTGGAGAGTGTTGCTGCATGAATGATGACGGGGAAAACCAGAGTACCCGGAGAAAAACCTGTCCCGCCTCCTCTTTGTCGAGCACAAATCTCACATGGAGTGACCGGGATTTGAACCACGGTACCCAGCGGTGAGCGGCCGGCGCGCTGCTGCGTGAGCCACGGAGGCTCCTTACAAGTACATTATGAACAGTAAAATTAATTAGTCTCACCTCCTTTTATACCCCACCGCTTTTAAGTTAAAATTACGCCCCTCCCCCAAAAAAAAGTAGGCGTGTTTCTTTATGTTTAAAGGAGATTCCAAATACCAATGTTCACGTGTGTTACCTTCAGTTTTCGGATATAAGTATCCCCATGAAAATAATTCACTTTTTTCACTTACTTTTACACTCCCCACCACCCTCTGAAGTGGTATTTTCCGGCAAAAATATTTGTTTCTTTAATAGTAAAGGAACTTCTAAATAGGCTACCGATTATCTTCAATTTTTGAGATGTGTGTTCTCATGAAACGAATTCAACTCCTTTTCACACCCGCCCCCAAAGATGATTTCCGCCCCCCCCCCAAAAACGTGTTGTTTTAATTTTAAAGAATATCTAAATACCAATTTTCACGTCTGTAACAACTTTAGTTTTTATTAGATGTAAGTATTCTCATACAATTAATTCAATGTTCAATATTTTCACCTCCCCGCTCCCTTCGTTAAATTTTCCGAGAATACATGTTTCTTTACTTTAACAGGAAGTTCCAAATACCAGTTTTTACGTCTGTAACATTTTACGTTTCTCAGATATACTGCAGATATATTGTTTCTAAAAATTCACCCCAACTTTTTACTCTTGTTTAACCCCCATTAATTAGATTTTCCAAAAACAAAAAATAAATAATTCTTTATTTTTAAAGGAGATCCAATATACTAATTTTTAGGTGTGTAATATCATCAGTTTCTGAAATACAAGTACCCTCATTAAAGACATTCAACCCCTTATTCACATTTTTCACTCCTATTGGGATTTACAGGAAACAAAAAATACGTGTTCTTTTATTTTTAAAGGAGATTCTAAATATCAATTTTTACATCTGCAAACTTTTAAAGTTTTGAGATATAGATACACTCGTTTATAAAATACACCCCGCCCCCGCCACTTTCACCCCCCACTATTGGGATTTTCCTAAAAAAAGACAGTTTCTTTATTTTTAAAGGAGATCCCAAATACTGATTTTCAGGTCTGTAACATCTCCAGTTTCTGAGATATAAGTATCCTTATTAAAGGCATTCAACCCTGTCGTCCCTCATTTTTACCCCTCCTATTGGGATTTTCCGAAAACAAAAAAAGTACGTCTTTCTTTATTTTTAAAGGAGATTCTAAGTACCAATTTTTACATCAGTAAACTTTTAAAGGGTTGAGATGTTGATACACTCATCTTTAAAATTCACCCCGCCCCCCTTTTCACCCCCCAATTAGTTGGATTTTCCGAAAATTAAAAATGAGTGTTTCTTTATTTTTTAAGAAGTTTCCAAAGACTGTACTAATTTTTATGACTTTAAACCTTTAAATTTTTGAGATATAGATATCCTCTTTTTAAAAATTCGCCCACCTTTTCACCCTTGGCGACGGTATATCCACAAACCCTCCCTTAGCGAGCACTTACATTGTACTATAAATATACCCTAAAAATTTCATTTCATTATGTCCAGTAGTTTTGGCTTGGCAATGATCAGTCAGTCAGTCAGTCAGTCAGTCAGTCAGTCAGTCAGTCAGTCAGTCAGTCAGTCAGTCAGTCAGTCAGTCAGTCAGTCAGTCAGTCAGTCAGTCAGTCAGTCAGTCAGTCAGTCAGTCAGTCAGTCAGTCAGTCAGTCAGTCAGTCAGTCAGTCAGTCAGTCAGTCAGTCAGTCAGTCAGTCAGTCAGTCAGTCAGTCAGTCAGTCAGTCAGTCAGTCAGTCAGTCAGTCAGTCAGTCAGTCAGTCAGTCAGTCAGTCAGTCAGTCAGTCAGTCAGTCAGTCAGTCAGTCAGTCAGTCAGTCAGTCAGTCAGTCAGTCAGTCAGTCAGTCAGTCAGTCAGTCAGTCAGTCAGTCAGTCAGTCAGTCAGTCAGTCAGTCAGTCAGTCAGTCAGTCAGTCAGTCAGTCAGTCAGTCAGTCAGTCAGTCAGTCAGTCAGTCAGTCAGTCAGTCAGTCAGTCAGTCAGTCAGTCAGTCAGTCAGTCAGTCAGTCAGTCAGTCAGTCAGTCAGTCAGTCAGTCAGTCAGTCAGTCAGTCAGTCAGTCAGTCAGTCAGTCAGTCAGTCAGTCAGTCAGTCAGTCAGTCAGTCAGTCAGTCAGTCAGTCAGTCAGTCAGTCAGTCAGTCAGTCAGTCAGTCAGTCAGTCAGTCAGTCAGTCAGTCAGTCAGTCAGTCAGTCAGTCAGTCAGTCAGTCAGTCAGTCAGTCAGTCAGTCAGTCAGTCAGTCAGTCAGTCAGTCAGTCAGTCAGTCAGTCAGTCAGTCAGTCAGTCAGTCAGTCAGTCAGTCAGTCAGTCAGTACATGTTATTTTATATATATAGACTAGCGAGATACCCGTGCTTCACTACGGTATTATACTGATATTTATAATTGGATGCTTTACGTTTTTTATATAATTCGCCGAAATTCGCGATCTGACTCGTTTTCTGAGAGAATCCGCCAAAATTTGCGATCTGACTCGTTTTCTGAGTGATTACGGTAAAGTTCCTCCCATTTTTCAATCTTTCCTTCCAGCAATAGATTTCGTACTTCCCGGGCCACCTCCAGGTATTCCACCTGGTCAGTTGGATCCCTAAATCTTTGCCTTCTTTTCCTATAAACATTTTTAATATGGAACAAATCCTTGAGGAGATCCGGCTTGGTGTCGTTTTGGGTGCCTTGGTCGTAGTGAATCCGCGGCCGGACGGCATTCGTAGCCATTACCCGTCCAGGACACATTTCCAGCGCGTTCCGCACAATTTGACGACGGTCCCAGACATTATTATTATTATTATTATTATTATTATTATTATTATTATTATTATTATTATTATTATTATTATTATTATTATTATTATTATTCTGGACCCCACAGCAAGATGCAAGACGGCTACTTGGCGATAAATTTCATCTGCTGCTATTGTCATTGCTGAAAATGTGACCAGCACCATTGTCCCGGTTAGGCAAGTGCGCGGGATTTCTGGCGATACGAATGACATACTTCCGTGCATTACTGACCTTGCTATAGAGGTGAACAATTGCACGGTTGATCTCATTCCTATCGTTTATTTCGAATGTGTTTAAATTTTTATTTATATGCGAGGGGAATCTACTGTATTCTAAGAACATTCTCGAAAGGAACAGATGGCTCTTGAAAACGAACCCAGGAAAGATTAAAAATGATCGGTTTATGTTCAGAATAAGTAGACTGAAAATCCACAGCCTGTTTCCAGTCATCCGACATGGTCAGGAATGGAATGAATAACGCCCCATCTAGCGGCGAGGATAGGAATTGTGCCGGCTTTCGAAGCCTGTCGCACTCCTCTGGGGCAATGATTCATGTATGACAAATGAAATGAAATGATATTGGAGAATGTTGCCGGAATGAATGATGACAGGGAAAACCGAAGTACCCGGAGAAAAACCGGTCCCGCCTCCGCTTTGTCCAGAACAAATCTCACATGGAGTGACCGGGAGTTGAACCACAGAACCCAGCGGTGAGAGCCGGCCAGCTGCCGCTGCCGCATGAGCCACGGAGGCTAGTTATAAGTACATTATGAACGGTTAAATCAATTGGTCTCACCTCTCTTTTCACCGACGTTAAGTTGATTTACCCCGCCCCCCGCCTCCAAAAAAGGGAGGCGCGTTCCTTTTTGTTTAAAGGAGATTCCAAATACCGATGTTCACGTCTGTTACTTTCAGTTTTGAGATATAAGTATCCCCATAAACATAATTACCTTTTTTCACTTCCTTCACACTACCCCACTTAAGTGAATTTTCCGGCAAAATTACTTGTTTCTTTAATAGTAAAGGATAATCTAAATATCAATTATCACGACTCTAACACCTTTAGTTTTTGAGATATGTGTCCTCATGAAAGGAGTTTAACTCCTTTTCACTCCCGCCCCCCAAGATGATTCTCCCCGCCCCCCCCCCCCCAAAACGCGTTTTTATTTGTTTTTAAAGGAGATCCATATACCAATTTTCACATCTGTAACAACTTCAGTTTTTAATAGATGCAAGTATCCTCATACAATTAATTCAATTAATTTTTCAATTCTTTCACATCCCCCCCGCCCTTCATTGGATTTTCCCAAAATAAGTGTTTCTTTACTTTTAAATCAAAGTCCAAATACCAAATTTCATGTCTGTAACATATTCAGTTTTGAGATATCAGTATCTTAATTAAAAGATTTCAACCCCATGTTCAGTCACTTTTACCACCCACCCAAGTTGTTTTTTCCGAAAACTAAACAAACCACTTTTCTTTACATTCAATAGAGATTAAAAAAACCATTTTTCAATTCTGTAACATGTTAAGTTTATGAGGTATACTGTAGAAATTCTAATTTTAAAATTTCACCCCCCCCCCTTTTTAGTTCCCCTTAAGTGGAGTTTCAAAAACAAATGACCTATGTTTCTTTACTTTTAGAGGAGATTCTAAATATCAGTTTTTACATCTGTAAACTTTTGAAGTTATGAGATATAGATACACTCATTTTCAAAATTCACCCCCCTTTTCGCCCCCATGTTCAGTCACTTTTACCACCCACCCAAGTGGGTTTTCCTAAAACTAAAATCCCAAAACAAAAACAAAATCGCAAGAAACAAGAAAATACGTGTTTCCTTATTTTTAAAGGAGATCCCAAATGCCAATTTTCAGGTCTGCAATATCTTCAGATTCTGAAATATAAGTAGCCTCATTAAAGGCATTCAACACCTTTTTCACCCTTTTCCACCCTTCCTATTAGGATTTTCCGAAAAGAAAAGAAAAGAATACGTGTTTCTTTATTTTTAAAGGAGATTCTAGATGCCAATGTTTACATCTCTAAGCACTTAAAGTTTTGAGATATAGATACGCTCATTTTAAAATAAACCCCCTTTTAACCCCGTTAGCGACGGAATATCCAAAAATCCTCCCTTAGCGAGCAGCTACATGTTAATATGAATGTACCCCCAAAATTGCATTGCTTTATGTCCAGTAGTTTTGGCTCGGCGATGATGAATCAGTCAGTCAGTCAGTCAGTCAGGACAAGTTCTTTTATATATATAGATAAGGTTGTCAAACGCATTTCAGATCATTTTTTTCGACAGTATTAATAGCAATCTCCAAAGCCGCAATTATGCCATCAACCTTGATGCATTTATCCATAGGGTTAATCAATTCAGAGTCCTAGTATTCAATAACATTACTAATTACGCCTAGATGAGAGTTACGTTTCTAGCGGAATGTGCTGTCTTTGATGATCCTGACAATGTTATCTGAAAGACTGAAGATACAAGTTGCCCAACTCAGAACTGCATGCATAATCATTTATTCAGTGCTCACATTGTTATGTGCTTTTATGCTTGGAGGATTTCTTCATAAATGGTAAGAAACATACGTATAATTATCGGTATGGGCAAGTACAATTAGTTTAACGATCACCGTCTACAACGTAGATTTCCGTATTGTTTTATAATAGGTCTATACCAACATCCTTCACGCATTTCACGAAAGGAGCGCGAGTATATGGCCACTGAATATCATAAATGGCATCATTTTTCTGATGGAACCAACCATCATGGAGTACACTCTGAAAAAGTGAAGTCAGAGTAAAAACCAATGGCCCCTTTGTACTGAAATGAAATTGATAAAGGTAGTTCATATAAAGGAACCACTAGCCAATCCTTGAAAATGTAAGTGTCCATTTTTCTGATTCCTTCCTGATTCCTCTTGTCTGAAATGGAAATGCTGCATCGAATATCGCGAAAATGTTCTCATTAATGAATGGATTTAGGACTAGTTCTTTTGCTGGAAGTAGGCACTGGCAAACTGTACTAAAATGGTACTGAAACTTTAAAAACATATAATTTTCAGGTTTGGTTCCTTCCTGCTTAGCGCTGTTCAGTTCACTCTTACTGAGCAAGTTGGCTGTGTGGTACGAGTCGTGTAGCTCTGAATTTGCATTAAGGATTTGGTAGGTTCGAAACCCCTCACCGGCAACTCTGAACATGATTTTATGTGTTCTCTCTCATGTTCATACCTTAATTAGGTCCATGGCTCCTTCTTTCCCAGTCCTAGCATTTTCCTATCACAACGTCGCCGATGGGCTGAGTTAAAGCAACGTAAAACCATTAGCCTTAGCTGAGTTACTAGGCCTACTTGTTTGCTGTATCGGGACCGAGCGAGTTAGCTGTGTGGTACGCGCATCGTAGCTGTAAACCTTCATTCGGAAGATGGTGGGTTCGAACCACACCAATGGCAGCCCTAAAGATCGTTTTCCCTGGTTTTCCATTTTCACACCTTGCAAATGCTCCTGCTGTACCCCGGCCGCTTCCTTCCAACTTCAGCCGGACTGAGTTGCTCAGACGTTTGAGGCGCTGGCCTTCTGACCCCAACTTGGCAGGTTCGATCCTTGCTCAGTCCAGTGATATTTGAATGTGCTCAAATATGTAAGTCTCGTATCGGTAGATTCGCTGGCACGTAAAGAACTCCTACGGAACAAAATGTAGGCACCTCGGCGTCTCCGAAAACAGTAAAAGTACTTAGTGGGACGTAAAGCAAAGTATTATTATTATTATTATTATTATTATTATTATTATTATTATTATTATTATTATTATTATTATTATTATTATTATTATTACCTTCCACGTTCTAGTCCTTTCATAATCTATCGACGCTGAAAACCTGTCGGAGTTAGTGCGTTAACCACTAGCATAATAAAATGGTATGTCTTATCTTTGTGTTGATGTTCTTCGTATGAGCATTTACCAATTGTTTTTAATATTTTCCAATGTTAATTCGTATCCTATGCACATGGCATATTACAACCTGCAATCTGCAGGTCGTTGTTTCCGCGTTACACAATGTGCTGAAATATTCAATGCGTATCTTGTTTCGTTAACCGCAGCAAGTGTGTCCCTTAATACTACATTGTAATGAGTATAGAACGGTAACGGGGTCGTCGTAACCGTAAAAAGCACCCCCTTACACACCCCCCATTCTGTGTGCTCTCCCTCCGTGTTGGAAGATTTTAATTGTGCTGATACGGGAAGTGGCGAACTAGCGATTAAGCATGCGTGCGGCGGCAATGAAGATACGGCTGTTTGAACAGGACACAGTGTTAATGATGTGTGTATGTGTGTGTGTGTGTTTGTGTAAGAGAGAGAGTGTTCGATATCCCTTCTAGGACCAGAACGGTTCCATTTGTCTCCGAATAATACGTAAAACCAAGCTCTGACTTGTGATTATCTCGAAATCGCTATAGTTGTTTACCGTCGCGGTAACTCAGAAATGCATTTTTTATCGTATGGCTTAACCCTTTCAGAACCGACGGTTAAATTTATAAAACAACAAAATTTATATTCTTTCATGACGGAAAAGAAAGGAAAAATTTCGGGAAAAAATTCATACAAATTTATTGTTTTGCACAGATTCACGACCTACAGATTCGTATGACGCGGAATAAAACTGTTTCAATTTCTTGCCTTTATGATAGATTATATTTTAGCTGTAATGACACGATATTTTAACAGTTAAGTAGCACATATTGTTTAAATGTTTCAGCTTTGACGGCGACACACTACTTCACTTCATGAGATTTTCTAAATCAGTTTGCATTCTTTTAAAGATTCAGACACATCCCTATTACATTGTATTTTTTTCGTTAGTTAAATGGCATACAACCTGTGACAATAAAGTTCGGTGAATAGTCCTGTACTATCAACATAGATGAACAATGCACGACAGTAACCTTACTGTCCTTCGAAATAGTCCCCTCCCATAACTATGCACTGCTGAGATCGGCAATATATGGCCTGGAAACTTTGCAAGAAGTCTTCCTTTAGGATGGTGTTCAAAAGCCTCGTCATGTTTCGTTGGATGTCAGGAATATCGTCAAGTCTCTTTCCTTTCAAAGCGAGTTTGTTGCGTGACATTTCGGCTCTGACCTCTTTCCGACGAGGGTATCACGGAGAACGCCATTCCATGTTTTGCCGTTTGGTTTCAGGGTCGTACCTGAGACACCAGGTTTCATCCTCAGTGACAATACAGTTCAAGAAATTTGGTGTCGCATTCGCCGTTTCGACAAAATCCTGTGAAGCCTCTAAACGTGCCTGCTTATGATCGTCAGTCAAGTGGTGTGGCACAAGACGAGAACACGTTTTCTTCTTCCCTAACTTCTGGGTAACTATTTGTCGCACGGATTCACGGTTAATCTGCAGTTCATCCGCTATCATGCGCACAGTTAATCGCTGATCGTTCGTAATTAATGTCCTTACATTCTCAATGTTTTCGTCACTGACGGCGGTCGCCGGTCTTCCGCTACGGGGTTTGTCAGAAACACTTTCCCGGGCTCTTCGAAAACGGGTGAACCACTTACACACACTTCAAGGACAGTGCTTGATCTTCATAAACACGTACCAGCGTAGCATTCGTTTCTTTCGGTATCTTGCCAAGCTTAAAACAAAACCGAACATTGATCTTTTGGTCGTTCATGTTCCTGTTGGCAGTTGAGAAGCAACGCACTAAACACGCACTGTGTCAAACAGGTCTTACACGGCACACACACGATACTCAACTGAACAACGTTGGGAGCAGGTGGTCAAAACCTGCTGCTACGCAGGTGCAGCGTTGTGTCGCTAGTGTTGCCGTATCGACCGTTCTGACTTTATTCACTAAACTTTATTGTCCCAGGTTGTACAGTGCATACCCTATTTCATGCACATTTCTGAAACCGGTTCCTTTCCTTGATGGAGATAGATACATATCAACTTTACACAACCAAGACCTGCAGCTCTTTGATAATTATTGGAATATCAACTAAAATTGAAACTAAGAGAACAAAACGTACACAAACGTTTGGTACAGGTTTGAACCGTCTTACGAGAATTACGAAGCTAGAAATAAATATCGACGCTCTAGTTCTAATACCATGTATCTGACAATGTTGTTCCTAGCCATTATATTATCCTTAAGACTAGTCACGCCTCCCAGCCACATATGGATACGCAGTCCATCAGAACAACTTTCATTGTGCTCATTTTCCTTTGCTTACATGCGAAGAAAAATGAACCTTAAATACATTATTCTGTAAGAGTGCGTTAATACCTCATTAAAAACAACATCGTGAGCTTGCATCCGGGAGATAGTAGGTTCGAATCCCACTATCGGCAGCCCTGAAGATGGTTTTCCGTGGTTTCCCATTTTCACACCAGGCAAATGCTGGGGCTGTACCTTAATTAAGGCCACGGCCGCTTCCTTCCAACTCCTAGGTATTTCCTATCCCATCGTCGCCATAAGACCTATCTGTGTCGGTGCGACGTAAAGCCCCTAGCAAAAAAAAAAAACAACATTCCTATAGTACGGTAAGGTTCATTCTTCTTTAAACCCTGGCGCAGGAAAAAGAACACAATGAAAATTGTTGTGATGGACTGGATATTCATAAAACTGGGAGGCGTGACCAGTCTTAAGGGAATAATGCACTGGACAGCATTGTCAGATACGTTGTATTAGATCTAGGCCATCGATATGTTCCTGACCTAGACACATGTGTGGGCAGAGTACATTCTTTCTGGGAAACACGTACATATATACACATCCACAGTCAGTAGCTGTAGGGGTGATGTTCAATATGTCTTTCCGCTCTCCAGAGAAGATTGTACTGGGTCATCAGCTCGTTGCTCCGCTCGTGAAGGGTGGGTATCGAGGGAGAGCGGAGCACCACACAGGCTTCATGCATACCGTGGTGGGACACAGAGATAATGCTCCCATAAAAGTTTCGTTTCTGCATATTTTTATTATTAGTATATTATTATTATTATTATTATTATTATTATTATTATTATTATTATTATTATTATTATTATTATTTGGAATATGGCAAATGTGGAACCAACATGATAGATATTACGGAGCATACGAGTATGACAAGACAAGCAAATTATTCATAGACAAAGGAAGAAATATGTCATTGTATATTTCCGAAATAAATGTATCGTTATTATGCTTACAACCCGATATAATTAGTGCACATTCGTCAAGAAAAAACAATTTATGTAATTTGTTTCCATATTCTTCTTAAAGGAGCCTACATTTCAAAATATTTTCGGTATTGGTGACTATGAAGGCAAAGAAACAAACTAAACAAACAAATTAGACTTCATCTTTGGTGTACATCTGTTTCACAGGACCTTCAGGCACTTCCAGATTGTATTATAGGCCTATGAACCCTTGGTACTATTGTTTGCGTACTAGCAAGTCACAATGCATAATATAGCTTTTCATCGGTGAGCCTTCTTCTGTGCCTAGTCCAGCTTATATACCAAACCAAGCCAAACCAAACCTCATAGCCCAACAGCCCTGATGGGCCTTGACCTACCAAGTGATCGCTGTTCGTCCCGAAGGCCACAAGATCACGAGGTGGCGCGTGGTCAGCGTAACTTGTCTTTCTAGAATAAAGCCTCTGTCTCACCGCCAGATTGCTCCTCAGTAATTATTCTCACGCAGGAAGCGTGGACCTTGAACAGCCCTCATATCGAGGTAAAAATCCGTAACATGGGTAGGTATCGAAGGCAGGGCGTATGTGTAATAGGCAGCCTCGCTACCCCTAGACCACAGAGCCGGCAGTCAAGCGTTTAGAATTACATACTTGATCTTTAAAATCACGAAACTGACGAATCAAGTAAGGTTTGTGGAATAACATAAAGAAATTTCAATATGGTTCTTGAAGGGGAAAATATTTATCTTCTCTCTGCAGAATGGTGGATGATAAGTGAGTGTACCAACGGCAATTAAAACTTTTACGCTGTGTTTATCTTCTGGTCATACCTCGGCTATTTACTGTTATCATTTCATGGAATGTGTTAGTATCTCGCTACAGCTTTGTTATTTTGTTGTTCCTCAAGCGCTGCAGCCTTATTGCTGTGAGGAGTATTGGAGTCTCTGCCACTGAGGACCGTGCTAATAGCCCGGGCGATAGCCTTATCAAGGCCTCTATAATAGTGCCACCCCTTGTTTATTGCAGCAGTTGGACTCTTATCAATGCTGTTATGCCTGATGGTAGTGTTGACCGACCGGGAACTAGCTTTTGCAAATTGAAAATCAAGCCACAAAATTGTGCGGCGGGGTAGTGCAGTAGGAGAGGAATGGAAAGAGAAAGGCGTGTAGAGAATGGGATGGGATGGGATGGGGTGGGTTGTGCAAGGGGACTGTTGGAAGGTGACAATATGGAAACGGTTTCGTCTGGCTCCCCCCTTCCAGAGATAAGGCCGCATGTAATATGTATTTCGTGTAAATGGGTACGCGTGTTCAGCTGATGTTGGCTCCTCTCCACCGCCAACACAGAGCCATTCTCCAACAAAAACGTACACAGGACGTTAAAGGAGCGCCGGGACACCCAGCTCTCCCGGTGGGGACTAGCCCGCACACATTACAGGGTGAAAGCTCTCTGCGTGTTTTAATTCAGGCCTGACCTTATTAGATTTACTGTAAATGGAATGCTGGCACCAAATTTAGTCCACGGAGGCTTAATTGATCTGAAATATAATTTTGCAGATATTTAGTTTTCAGCAACCCATGATTTTTCATAGCTTTGTCTAGATTTTCTCTGCTCGCCATTATGATGTGTATTCTTCATCCTTCTATGGTTTGTTAACGACTTGTAATAATGGATACACAACGAACTTCTTGTGCGTTGTGGGAAGAGGAACAGTAAGACTATGTACTGCTTGACGTGGCATATTCTCCATTTAACGAAGCGAGTTCGCTCCGTGGTACGGCAGTGTAACTGTAACCTTGCATTCAGGAGATGGTACGTTTGAACCACATCATCAGCAGCCCTGAAAATAGTTTTCAACGGTTTCCTATTTTCACGCCAGGTAAATGCATTAATTAAGACTGCACCTCCCCTCCCCCTGTACTAGCCCTTTCCTAATCCACCTTCACCGAAAACTATCTGAGTTAGTGTGACGTCCTCAAGGAAAGAAGTAGAGTTATTTTCCCTGCCTCAAAGAAGCAGCTGGAAGAAAGTTCAAGTTCCCGGAGAAAGTTGAGAAATTTCGAAATAAGACTTCTACATATGATGAGGTTCATGATCATGACCATGGGGTTCACTCACGCTACGACGGAAAGAGTGTATGCTTAATTCCTGGGAGCAAAGGATGCTTGGTATAGTGATAACTACTGTATTCATCTCGGTACTCAGTAGTTCCACTCCTCCAAGGACCACTGCAGCTGTCATATCGTTGCTTTCGTTGGTGTTATTGTCGTTAGAATCATCTTGTTAAGAAGCACGTAATTTTTCAATATTTATTTTTGGCTAGTGGTTTCACGTACAGTAGTCTTATGCTAGATAGGTTTTCAGTGAAGCGAAGACGGGAAAGTGTAAGTGATCGTGACCTTGCTTATGGTACATTGACCGAGCATTTGCCTACATTGGAAACGAAGAATACACGCAAAATCATCTTCAGTGCTGTCGGTGGTGGGATTCGAACACATCTCCCGAATACAAGTTCACAGACACACGACTGGTACCGCGTCGTCAACTCTCTTCGTGTCCAATATTTAAGCCATTGATCACAATTTAATTTGACTTAAGGTATGTATTTTAATAATGCGATATATTCTAAACAAATATTTGGCTACATACTAAAACTGTAGGGGAGATTTTCTACTGTGTCCAAGATTACCTGTTAGAATCATGGCATTCTGCGTTTATGGGTGATTCATTTAAACAGAGCCAAGGCATGATGAAAGAAAATTGTCTTTCACAACAATCAAGCGACACATTGATTATTCTTAAGGCCTTGAAAAATAAACGGATGTTGATTACGTAACTTATTATTATTATTATTATTATTATTATTATTATTATTATTAGGTATTATTATTATTATTTCTACCACCGTATCTACGGTCTATTCGCAAACACAATAAGACTCTTCCCGTCTCAGTGACCATCTTCACTGCCTGGATGGTAATTTTGTATCCAGCGTGGATATATCGGAAATCATTTTTAATGAATAAATTTTCATTACTGTGAAAGTTTTAACTACTATTTATAATATTACAAATGTAGAGGTGAAGATATTTAAAATACTACATCTATTGCAGTATGGGAACATGAGTTACTAATACTACTACTACTACTACTACTACTATCACCACCACTACTACTATTGCTGCTACTGTCATGTACGCATCATCGACAGATTAGCGGTAAGTTATGTTACTGGAAATGGCTGAAAATGAGTTTTGTGGATACCTCTCTTAAAATCTGATTTCTTGGAGTAGATTAGCTGCCTACCAGCTGACCAGGCGATCTATAGACTACCGGCTGATTCACCCGCCTCTTGCGATCTAGTTTTATGCAATCCGCCGCGTTTACTACAGTTCTGAAGTGCAGATTTCCCGTCACATATAATAAGTTGTTCTGTATCCTTGGGAACGGTCTTAAATGTGTGCGATATTAAAGATCTAACATTTTGAGTGAGACATAGTTGTTGGTTACTGCAAGAGATTTTTTATAGTACAATGAATATAGACTCACGATCTTTTAATATGGTATGGTGTTCTAACCACACTGTCGGCAGCTCTGAAGGAGGTCTTCCATGGTTTCCTATGTTCACGCCAGGCAAATTCTGGGGCTGTACCTTAAGAATCCGTGCTCGCTTCCTTCCCATTCCTGGCCCTTCCATATCCCATCGTAGCCTTAAAATCTGCCTGTGTATGTGCGACGTAAAAGCAAATTTAAAAGAGAAAGGTTTTAAAATCTAGTATGGAATACTGAAAGCGTAACGAAACCTCCTCTGTACAGCTCATACAGGTCTATTAAATATCAGAAAGTAAAGGCTTCTGCTACTCGCAATTTCTGTCCCAAGTGAGACAAATTTATTGGCTCTCTGTCTTTCCCATTTATTGCCTTTGTTTCCAGGAATTAACCTGGTACTCATTTTCGGTGTCGACTGAGTGAAATTCACGGCCATGTATCTCTTCAGATATAGAAATCCCGTTCCTAAAAATTTTAGTTCCTGAGGAGGAATGGAACCTAAGTCCTTCAGAGTTAACTTCCTGGGCCAGGCAACCCTTCCGTAAAATACTGAACCATTGTTAAATTGGAAACTATTGTGTAGAAAGACACAATGCATGTAATTATGGTTTCTTGAGAAATGCAGTTTAATATTTAACACGTGTATTTGGTCAAAGAATCGCATTCGTTCGCTACATAATGAGAATTTCAAGAGCTGTGTTGTATTCCTGGAATTTCTTAATGGTGAAACTTTTTTTTTTTTTGCTGATGAATGAAAACGCGACAGCTTAAAGAGCTTGGATTTAATACAATGAATCAAGAATTTGACTGTTTTGATGAATGATTGATAAATTATATACAAGTGAACAACGTACGTAGGCAATGTTTTATGCATTGATTAAGCCATCATTGTTGATATATTGTGGGAAGAAAATAGCCTTTTTTTGCAGTAAAACGCTAATAAACTTGAGTGTAGGGGGGGGGGAACGACGTGCAAGCCGGCGTGGCTTGAGGTGAAGCTTTTATCATTTGTATTCTCCAGCTTGTTATAAATATTCCTTAATCATTTCAGTGCAATTTCGATAAGAGCACCTTGACTAGCTAAACGGACATTCAGTATAATTGAGTAATGAAAGATGCGTGGTGTTATAGCTTATATTGTAACGTGGTGGGCGATATGCTGTTCACTTTTAGAGCAGGGAAAGTCCCGTTTTTCAGTCATGCATATGTGACCTGTGTTAATCACTGTGTTATGGAATGTATATCATTTGTGCGACATTATTATTATTATTATTATTATTATTATTATTATTATTATTATTATTATTATTATTATTATTATTGGGAAGTTTCTCGGTGGCAATGATCACTTACAGTAGTGTGATAATAAAGTTAAAATATAATTACCTAATAATAATAATAATAATAATAATAATAATAATAATAATAATAATAATTGTTACGGACTTTTCCGTGGTAGGTAGAGGTGAAAGAAGGTGCGGGTGTGAATGGGTTTCAAGCTACGAAATTATAGTGCAATGTAAAATTAATTTAAAAATTAACAAGGTTATATTTTCTTTTCGAAAACAAAGAAATAACAAGCATGGCAGGTACAAAGTAGCAATTCAAAAGGGGTTAGTTACAATATTTACAGAATTTGGGCTTCGCGCCCTGACTTCACAATGCTTGGGCAATCAGCTCAGTTTTACCCCAAACACAAGTTTTAACAGAGGGGGAGAAAACCCCATTCATACCTAGGAGCCCTTGCTCCAAATTACACTGAAAAACCTCCATGAGGCATACAACCCAGAATTTTCAAAAGAGCCACTCGCTCTCAAAATTTAAGCCTCTCCCAGGCCACACCAAACTCCACCTTCAAGTTGTCCTCAACGGACATAAACACCGGGGTAAAATACCCAATCTACTGAGGTCTATTAAAAGAAAAGCAGGTTAATTAAATGACCTCTAAAATAACAATTTGAGAGGAGGCGAACTTGCACTCCTAATACACTTTGATTAAGACCTACTTGGCACTAGGCCGTTAATACAAGGGCTAATCCCATGCTAAAGAGGTGACTTAAGAAAGAACAATTTGTTTTACATTAACGAAGAATAGGTTGAGAAAATAAGTTCACCTCAAGACAATGTGAGTGGGAGCTCGAGAGGGTTAGCACTCTCTATCCCAATATGTCGTTTTACAAGAGAATAGATGAAAAGAGAAGTTACATTTTAGGAAAAGGTTACATGGTTGAACGCTTAGAACCCGCCCCGAAAGTTAAACTGCTGAGCTAGCAAAGAAAGAAGTTATTAATCGGCCATTACCTTGTGTTGAACGGCTGGAGAAGAAAGAGGCGCTTCCCGCCCCCTGCTATGTACTTAACACACTGAAAGATGGAACAGAAGTGGCCTAGAGACCCAAAAATCAGCAGTTTAAATACTCTCGCGGAAGTTTCTAGGCGTTAGGGGAAAGAAAACACCCTCCCACAAACTCTTTATTGGATAGGACCCCGCAACAGATTCAAGTTGGGGGAAGATACATCTGATTGGATAGAAATTAATTGAAGAAATTCGGGATTGGATACATTCATAACAAGGGGAAGAAAGGGGTAAATATTGCCAACTTAAACAATGATAGAAAGAAATTTAACAAAGAACAAACTCTTGAAATTAAATTTTCTCCAAAAAAAATAGTTCTTTGACTCCGCACTAGGTTGCACTATTGTAGATCTTCAGTAGTGTCCTCTAGAAGAGAAAGTTCACACTTCTTACTTCAAGCGAAACAAAAACACATCAAAAATGACACAGTTCAAAAACTCAGAATTTTCCACGTGGTGACATCTTCTGAGACGGTAGAAAATTAATACTGTCAATAAAGTTCAGACTTCCTCCAGCAGAGGAGTTTCACCTGGCGCAATTTTTAAATTAGCGGAGTGGAGGTGTACCTCCCGGTACAATAATAATAATAATAATAATAATAATAATAATAATAATAATAATAATAATAATAATAATAATAATAAGGAGAAGAACAACAAGTGTAGGCCTACAGCAAGCAATTCCAGGGAAAGAAAATATTACATGGGTTTGGTGCCAGGAAGAAAAACTAGCCGTAAAACTAGGCATAATTCACGTTATTGCCGGCTCCAGATAAATGAGAAAAGTCCAGGAAAGAAGAAAAAGAATAATTTCCCTATTGTCATCAACTTTTCTTTGGGAAATCGGAAGTTCTGTATTGAAAATATGAGTACCCTATTGTTAGACTTCGTTTGTTTCATGTATCACTGATTGTTACGAATTCGATATAACAATTGCACACTCGGCATTTCGAGACATTTTCGTTTTATGATTGGGTAAAGGATTGTGACTAAATCATTCACAAAATCGTTTTCACACGTCTTCGTTGATATAGTTGTTGTCTGTCATTTATAGCAGGAGTGGGAATACCGCTGACTTACGAAAATATACGAACAGAAAGAACAATTGGTGAGGTTTGATTCATAGACCACCAACTTGCGGAGCCGACAGCTTGCTCATTGCGCTGTGCGTTCGTTGCGGAAATGTGTAGCGTGTTGGAGTGGTCTTGTGAAGCACTTTCAATACATTCAAAATCCATTTCCTCATAATTGGGTGCGAGTTGCGACTTGCAATTTGAATCATCAAGCGTATTCGTGCCAGTGGTGACCTTCATATCTACCATTCAGCGCTTTATGCAGTCACATTGTCCATCAGCAAGTTAACTTTTCGTGGGATAGTGAAGGTTGCCAAAATAAGTGAAGTGGGCTGTTTGGTGGTGGTGGGTAGTGTTAGAATTTTGCCAGTATTTGAGAGGGAAACTTTGGGAAGAACATTTGAATTTATGCAAATGAGAGAATTTGAATGAAAGTTTAACCTTGTTATTGGAGTTTATTTACGGATATCGGAAACCTTTACTTCATTTACATACATTAACAGGTTTAGAGAGAGAATAACTATATTTTTGTAGATATCAGAGGGCGAACCTCAACATGCATTGTGTTTCTAACTTAATCTGTCCGTACTAGTAGATCAGTTCTATGAAGACAACATTGCACATGCACTGCTATTAACTTACAGTACGTCTATTAACATTGTAGAGGATGAGATAGTACTGAAGAATAATCAGTAGTAGTGAGTATCCGGAGGTTGGAACAGATCTCCAGTACACGAGGAAACGTCGCGGAGCTAATAACAGTGTTTAATCGGATGGGTGCAGACTTCGAACAAAAGGGCCAACTTTTGCCCAACTGAATTGTAAACAGGCCAACTACGCGTGAGCGGGTGTACCACAAATACCTCAAGTGTTTTCCAGTCTTTCACATTTATCCAATGTGTAGCAGCATTAGTTGTAAATAACCGGGCGAGTTGGCCGTGCGCGTAGAGGCGCGCGGCTGTGAGCTTGCATCCGGGAGATAGTAGGTTCGAATCCCACTATCGGCAGCCCTGAAAATGGTTTTCCGTGGTTTCCCATTTTCACACCAGGCAAATGCTGGGGCTGTACCTTAATTAAGGCCACGGCCGCTTCCTTCCAACTCCTAGGCCTTTCCTATCCCATCGTCGCCATAAGACCTATCTGTGTCGGTGCGACGTAAAGCCCCTAGCAAAAAAAAAAAAAAGAAAGTTGTAAATAAGGTCAGCCATGTGTTTCGAGCATAGTTGTAGCTATAGGGATCGTAGCACTGTTAACGACTGCCAGTTGTTCCTAGTGTATATAACGGCGTGCTATTTATACAACTACTTTCATAGATTCTAAATCTACCGAGCTCGATAGCTGTAGTCACTTAAGTGCGGCCAGTATCCAGTATTCGGGTGATAGTGGGTTCGAACCCCACTGTCGGCAGTCCTGAAGATGGTTTTCCGTGGTTTTCCATTTTCACACAAGGCAAATGCTGGGGCTGTACCTTAATTAAGGCCACGGACGCTTCCTTCCCACTCCTAGGCCTTCCCTGTCCCATCGTCGCCATAAGACCTATCTTTGTCAGTGCGACGTAAAGCCAACTGTAAAAAACAAATCTGAATCTGCATTTCCTCCAGAAATTTGGGCTTCTGACACTATGATATCAGAAAGAACAATCAATGCTTGTCAGGCATTCGAGAGGGTTTTTGGACTGAACGTAAACAGTGTTCATCCTGTGGAATCCTGAGACTCCATAAATAGAAAGGAAAATGGAGGAATAGCCTCGGCTTGCAGTTGACCTATACCCCAAACTGACCGCCACAACAGTTGGGCGCTTTAAAGTAGGTAACAATTAGTTTGCGCGCAGTCGGGATCGTCCGGTTTGATCTAGCTGACGTAACAATACATAAAACCTAATTTTAGATAAAACAGGAGTTTTAGTGTGATTTTTCTTACACCGTTTCAGCTCCTGATATTTTAAACAGTTGTCAGAGCACCAATGTTTTGTTTTAAAATGAGTTTTTAAAATGTATTAACGTGACCTGAAAGTTCGTTAATATTTGACGAGGAAATACTTCATGGAATATCGGAGGTAGAGAGGTAATAATGCCGCACATGAATGCCATGATATAGAGGCTTATTGACACCAAAATAAAATTCAAAAAATGACCAACAGATGGCGCTTCATACGATACCTAAGCAGTAATTAGCAAAACAATCGGGGTTTATCAAAAACGATGTTCTTTATAACACATGCTCAACATGTCGGCCGTCATCCATCACCAATGCCTCTAGTCGAGGGACAATGTTGTGAACAGTACTGTACAGCATATCCGTAAGTATGGTGAGAAATTGCCGTCGGATGCTGTATTTTAGCATCCTTAATGAGGTCGGACGATCGCGGTAGACTTGCGAGTTCGGGTAACCCCACAACCAATACTCACACAGATTGAGGTTGGGGGACTGGGGAGGCCAAGCATGACATGCCGCGATTGCAGCCGCATCTCACGAGCTCCCTCACGACATCTCCTTTTCTACCGTACACGAGTCTCGTGCGGCATCACTGACGTGTTGTTGTCCAGCGCCATCTGTTGACCTGTTTGTGCACTCGTTGTTCGTGTCAATAAAACTCCACGTCATACCAAGAATGTGTGGCAATTTGAACTCACGTGTTGCTGTCCATCGCCCTCTGTTGGTCATTTTGTGTAGTCTATCTTGGTGGCAATAAATCCCCATGCCATGGCATTCATGTGTGCCATTTATTACCTCTCTATCTCCAATATTCCGTGAAGTATTGCCTCGTCAAATTTTAATGCACTTTTGGGTCATCCTGTAAACCTACCGGTATTGATTTCTCACATTTAAATGCACAGACGTCATTCCATTGTGTTGGAATCCAATCCCATATATTGAGCATAGGAGATGAGCACCTAGGCAGCAACACAGCAAAACAGCCGATAGGTAGGACTTTGAAGCTGCACCATTCCGTGATCTCAGTTACGAACACTAACGCTGACACTGACTGTTTTAAACATCGACTTTCACTTCGCTCCACTTGTGTGCTTGTTGGGTGCTCAGCCCGAAGGTTGTTTGAAGGTGTGTCCTAGGAAAATGAGGAGCGAAGTAGTTTTCTGTTGCGTTCTTCATCGACTCGGAAATTGCTGTTACATATCAGTCTCTCAAATTCACTGAAAGTAATGCACCAATCGACCCTATTAATCGACACAATTAATGGCAGAGGTTGGCTGCTTAAGGAATGGCGCTACTAGCATCGCTCACATATCAGTCACGTTCATATTGATCAGAGTGACACCAGTTGACGAGCGTGTTTTTGCACAGTTTTGCCCAACTCAGAAACCCAAGTTACTACAATATATTTTTGAAAATGTTGTAGTAATCAACTCCTGGGCCCAAATAGCTACATTTACACACATTGACTCAGCGGATGAGGTTTCTCGTTACACTGGGATAAAGATCGACGACGGCCTATCGATTGTACCGGCAGCAATAACCTTTAGATCTTCAATTTACTGCTCTTGTCCTACAACAGTTCTTAAATGGTTACAATATACGGGGAAGTTAGCTTCGAGGTGTATGAGTAACGTGTCTGCCTCGCACTAGGAGGCACCGAGTTCGATTCCGGCCAGTTAACGGATTTGAATTCTGGGAAGGACTTAGAGCGGGGTTCGCCAGCTCAGAAGCTGTCTGATATGAGGGGCAGAGTACCCAGTTACGAAGGCCAAACAATGTAACTGAGGATGTCACGCTGACCTAATTACGTTCCAATATATGCAGGACATTTCGATGAACAGCCTTTTAGTCCTTTATGGGCTGTATATTTATTGGGTGTTCTGTTTATACGAACAGATTCAAGAGTATGCAGACAATATGAGCAGGCTGTTGCAAACGGTTAGTGCTTCGGAGGCGCCCGTCGTTGCCATCAGGGCGCTATGAAAGTCGCTTCTCCCCTGCGGCATTCCAATTGGCATCGTAATGAACGGGCGTGGTGAAGGACAAATTGTGAACTGAGAAAGTCGACCGAAGTGAGAGAGTATTAATGGTGTCGCTTTTAGTCCTGTTCGTTTTGATATTCTCGCCCCCTTTTGAAAATGCTAAAAATAAACATAAGAGTCGTATGTTATCCTCGTTTTGTATCATGATATGTGGTTATGCTAGAAATGAATATCTCAACAACATGAAGATCTTAAAGTAAAATGAAACGAAATACAAAATAAATTGAGTAGGCAGGCAGCGCGAGAAAATATGGACGGTACATTACTGTTAAATGCTTCAGGGTCACATTTTAAAATAACTCCCAAGGAGAGCGTGTGGATATGTCCGTTCCCGCCCAAGTTTACTTCTTTAATGCAGTTTAGATGAAATATGAGGAAATGCGCGAGATAAGACTAAAGTGGTGTGTCCATTGGTAACTGTGGTTTGTCGTGTAGCTCAAGGCGTGTATATCGTTATGTACCCAATCTGAGCGAATACTCGCTGCTTGATTACTTTCAGTTATTTTAATTCATTGATTCGATGAACCAGTCCAAGAGCATTTCAAGAATTTCTCTTTGATAAATATAAAAATGAGATGATCGCTAATGGGCTCAAGTTATTTCCTTTCTTACTGTTTTAGTGCATAAATGTCGACAAGAGAAGTACACCTCGGAGTACAGAAGAAGAATGACGTTTTAAAACAATAGCGTTTGCACTCATGAGACACAGAGTTGGATTACCGTACTTGAGAGAACTTCTGACCGCTCCATATGATATTTATTATTAATGTTTCATGACTTATACATACATATTTAATCTAAGTTAAAAGTGGTACTGAAAAGTAATAAATCTATGTTTCAGTGTAATTTAAATTTCATTTAGAAGGAAGTATGTGATAGAACAAGAAGTGCTGTAAAGAAACGATACGTCACTTGCTTCGCTAACTGAGAAATGTTTCCTCCCACCTTTAATTTCAATAAATCCACAAAATAGTCTAACAATGCGAATGTAATTTATAATATGGCAAAGAACGAAAGCCTTTAAACTGAGCGAGTAGGCTACACAGAGAGGTCATGTAGCCGTAAGCTTGCACTTGGGGGGTGGTGGCTTCGGACCCAAAAATCGGCAGCCCTGAAGATGAAATTCTACGACGATTCCTATTATTTTCATACCAGATGAATTTCGGGTTGTACCTTAATTAAGGCTTCGGCCGGTTGATTCTGTCCTAGCCCTCCTTCGTCCCCACGTCATCTGAATCCTTCTTGCATTAGTTCAATACCGCATCCAAAAAAGAAATTAAGTGACATTTATGTTGCGTCATTCTAATCGTCTGACAGTGATAACTGCCGCTATTATAATATCGTATGACTGTTCTGAAAATATATTTTTGACACGCCTATTCTACGTCATGGGATTAGAATCTGTCCAAATGTTCCACATTCAGTCGACTACAGAAAAAATAAATTTATGGTAATGTTAACGACAAAATTATATTAACCGAAGTTTGAATACACATTTCAAAGGGCGTGATATTTGAGTGACTTCGTTACGGTGGCCACAGGCTAACTCTTAACCAATGGATGTGAAACTTTTAGAATGAAAAGTTGTGTCCCTATGGTTCGGATTTCACGTAAAATTGAATGCCTCGTGACTATAGTTTCGAAATCACCAGTCACCTTACTTTTCGCAACTTTCGAAGTTGATCAGTATAAGTACCAACTATTGAGCCAATCAGTTAATTAATTTCGTGTGGCTATTTCTAGCCGAGAGCAGCCCTTGTAAGGCAGACCCTCCGATGAGGGTGGGCGGCATCTGCCATGTGTAGGTAACTGGGTGATATTGTGGTGTAGGATAGTGTTATAGTGTGGTGTGTGAGTTGCACGGATGTTAGAGACAGCACAAACACCCAGCCCCCGGGCCATTGGATTTAATCAATTAAGGTTAAAATCCCCGACACGGCCGGGAATCGACACCGGGACCCCCTAAACCGAAGGCCAGTACGCTGACCATTCAGCCAATGAGTCGGACAGCCAATCAGTGACATGGATGATTAACAATACCAAAGTAATTACTCTCTACCCGTTATAAGGTATTCCCTTTAGGTGGTATGTTGTTCCTTGATCAGAAGTGGAAACGTTTTGGCTTTTAGAATTGGCTTCACTCGTGCCGATACAAATAGGTCATAAAGCAACGATGGGACGGGAAAGAGCGGAAATGAAGCGGCCGTGACCGTAATTAAGGTACAGCCACAACATTTGACTGGAGTGAACATGAGAAACCACGGAAAAACACCTTCTGGTCTGCTGACAGCGGGGTTCGAACCCACTATCTACCGAATGCAAGCTCACAGCTGCGTATCCGTAACCGTGTGGCCAATTCGCTCCATGAAATGTTTTTTTTAATTGATAACGCTGTAAATAAGATTATTTTACATTTGAGAACATATTGTTACGAATCACCGTGTATATGTAATTAGACCTAATTAGAAAACACAGCGGAGATATATCTTAGTGTGTACATCGCAATACCTACAAATTCCTTAGGTTCACGGTTGGATTATTCCTCTAGTAAAACACTACTATTATCTGAAATGCATAAAGAAATCTGCTTGAAAAATACGTGCGCATCCCTTGCGATCTAGGTTTTAGCAACCCGCCGCGTTTAATACAATTCTGAAATACGTCGGATCTTTCCCTAAACCGGGGTAATATAACGAGATGTGTGGTTACGGGCTAGAAAACAACAGGAATCGTGAACGCCACTGTTACTCCATTATGAGTCCCCCAAAGTAACCCGTAAATCTAGCACGGATGCGAAGAACATGTACTTTACAACAGGAAGTGCACACACAGACCTGGAACAGTTACTGTATAGGCTGGAAACTGACTGTTGCAAGTCAAGCCTCGCAATAGCTCACCTCACGTCATGTGATTTGTTCATGATAAGGGATGGGATAAGTGGTTACTTTCCAGTATCACATCCCTGTGTATCCGTTACACTGTAGTATTAGATTGGAGTATTAGGATATAGATGTAACAAGTTGAAGGTCAACATTTGAGAGGAACAGTCTCTAGACGAGCTGTCTCTGCAGGCCCTGGCCGCACCTCAGTAAGTACGCAAATAGCAGTACTTTATCTCTTCATCTCTTTTTCTTCTCTCCCACAGTACCTTTCACCAGCTCGTCACTCACATTCTTACTATTCCTATAAAATGTTTGCAATGACCCATTTACACTCCGAGAACTTCGAAACCATCATGTATAAAAAGCGTTATAAGTGGTTTTTTTTTGCTAGGGGCTTTACGTCGCACCGACACAGATAGGTCTTATGGCGACGATGGGATAGGAAAGGCCTAGGAGTTGGAAGGAATCGGCCGTGGCCTTAATTAAGGTACAGCCCCAGCATTTGCCTGGTGTGAAAATGGGAAACCACGGAAAACCATTTTCAGGGCTGCCGATAGTGGGATTCGAACCTACTATCTCCCGGATGCAAGCTCACAGCCGCGCGCCTCTACGCGCACGGCCAACTCGCCCGGTATTATAACTGTTAGGTAGCTCTGTGTATTCCTAGATATCCAAGGATCTGTAGTTAATCATATAGTGGGACTTGACATTATAAAGTATGTTGACGAACGAGTGGCGTACACTCTTCATATAATGCCGGGATGAGGAAATAGTATCAGGCAGAACGTAGCAGAGTTTAATCCAGTACTCTCTTTTTGCTATGTATTTTTAATGTCGCACTGACGCAGACTGATCTTATGGTGACAGTGGGATAGAACAGGTCAGAACTTAACTGAGAAGCAACCCTCAGCATTTGCTCGGTGTGAAAAGGGAATGCCACCGAAAATCATCTTTAGGGCTGCTGGCAATGGGGCTCAAACCCATCATCTCTTGAATGCAAGCTAACAGCTACGTAACCCAAATCACGTAGACAAGTTGCTTGGTAAATCCAGTGTAAAAGGCTAAGAAAATCTTCGTTTTCTGCCATATAAAAGGTAGGAAATATGCGATAAACAACTGTGTAAATGGCTTGTACAACATCTTTTCCTCTGTATCACTTATTTACTTTTGTACTGGAAAAAATTATAATACCATCTGTTGCTGCACTGGCCCACAGGTTGTACTTGCAAGAGAGACAGATACACGTGATGGCATTTGCGATAACTATCTGAACTACATGAACCGATAGAAATTTTAGTTTTTTAAATAATCTCCCATTATTATTATTATTATTATTATTATTATTATTATTATTATTATTATTATTATTATTATTATTATTATTATTATTAATATTATTATTATTATTATTGGGTACCCTCTTTCAACGCGTTTCTTCAAATTAGAAACAGTTTCCCTGTAATCAAGTTTTTGTTCATACAAATCGTATCGCGTCTTTCGCTCATTGTCGTCAACACAGCGTAAAGCACGAGGTACGAAGTGGGACGACTACGCGGAACTGTTTCGAGTAACTACACGACTGTATTATATGTATTAACACCAGCAAGCCTAATACAACACTTCAAATAACTAAAGAATATCTACAAGCGGCAGTAGGTAACAGAGTAGGAATGTCAGTACTGCCTCGAAACTGTTACAGATTTATCGCTCGCACCTACGCAGGAATGCGCTTTTAAAGCGAGCTGCTATGATTCCTAATATCCGTTAACCAATCAGAAACTCCCTATCCTTCCCTTGGTTTCGCTGAGACAGTTACTTATGTATTAGGGTCTCCGATGGAACATAATATTTCTGGAACAGGTTACTCTGATGGAATAGGATACATTATGATGTTACGATATCTAACTCCCATCTCTATTCATGATACAGTACAGAAAAAATAATAAAAATATCACTGCTCTGCATACCGTATAAGATTCGCTGAATAAATCAATGAGTTGTACGTCCACTCCCTGGCTTGTGCAATCTGTCTTTGTGTATCGTACCAAACAACTTTTCATTGGTCTCTTAAGGAATATACACTTATCATTCACGTAAGTTCATCATTATTTACGATGAACTGATTGTAATGCTACGTCTGTTCTTTGATTATTTTCTTAACGTTTTCATTCAGTGACAATTCTGACGATATAGCTGGCAAGGGCAGACTTACGATGCTGTCTGTGTGTTAGCTTAACATATAACATCAAGCAACTACAAATTCATTCAAAATGCTGCCATGTGGTCTTCAGTATTTTTAATGGAGATTACAAGCCGTAAGTTAGGACACTCACATCGAGGCAGTCTAGTAGTGGACGCGTTTATACCCTACATCGAAAGCTACATCACCACATGATGTGGGTGTAGTGTCTTCGGGATTTCAATTTTGTCTCCCTCAGAGATTTTAATCTTGATCTGCAGTTTGGAACGAACTTCTATTATCGTTTAATGAGGCCGTATTTCACGAGAAGGAGAAAACTAGGTCGTGGAAGCAAAGCAGTACGGCTGAGGTAATGGTTATACTGACACCGTGCCAAGCAATATCTCCAGGCTATCTGGATGATTAGCGAAAATCCTGGCTTTTTAAAGGACCTTGTATTTGGGGGTGATACAGTATGTATCTTATTTACTATGAATGGATTTGGCATTACTTTAAATGTTAACAATTTTAAGAGGCGCTGATATGCCGGAATTCTGCATTAAAATGGGGTTCTTCAAGATTCTAGAAGGTCCATTGGCCCAGTACATCCGCGTTTGAAAACTCTTTAATTGTCCACCGAGTGAGCCGACCCCACAACCATGAGCACAGAAACCCATCGCCTCTACGGAATGCGCTACGCAGATGATTGAGAGCGGAATGAGCTACGATTTAAGTTGTATTTATTTTCCTTCAATAAATTCTGTAATTTCCAAAATATTTTGTAAGTTACTGTCATAGAAGTTTGTGATACGATGCTTGTGCAGTATTTCTATAGAAAATTTTACAAATGCGATGGTCATGTTATCAATATCACAGCTCATTCATTAAACACGTGAGAATGTTCTTTGTGTTTAGTCCAATGACCTAGTGTTGTTTGCGTATTTCACTGTATACTATATTAAATTCATGCAGTTTGCACCTAGATAATAACAATAATTAATTATTATTATAAGAAGAAGAAGAAGAAGTTATTAGTTTTACCTGCCGTTAACTATGTTTATGGTTTTAGGAGGCCCCAGATTGCCGGAATGTTGTCCCGCAGGAATTCTTTTACTTGCCGGTAAATATACTGACAGGAGGCTGGGGTATTAAGCTAAGAGATTCACAGACTTAGGCGCAACGTAAGTGCCTTTTCCAGACCTGGACTTTGGCTACATTCTTTGCCAGAATTTATTTACTGTAGGATGGCCAGTTCCTTTCCACTTGCACTCGGGCTTCTCATCCAAGTAGTCATCACACCCAGTGTTGCTTAGATCTCACAGGATTCTATGTTTCAACGTGGCTACACCGTTGTCATTAGATATTCATATCCGATAGATAAGTATACAAGCGCTCCTCCGTGTGAAACTGGAGGTTCCATGTATATA
The DNA here is from genome assembly GCF_040414725.1 of Anabrus simplex. Classification (NCBI taxonomy): domain Eukaryota; kingdom Metazoa; phylum Arthropoda; class Insecta; order Orthoptera; family Tettigoniidae; genus Anabrus; species Anabrus simplex. The sequence goes on from NC_090266.1 coordinate 236,072,204, forward strand.
ATATCGAGATCAACGGTCGCGTTTGAACGTTCCTATAACTCAGATCAGGTTTTCGGCAACGATGAGAGGGGAAGGTTGCAGGACTGGGAGGGAAGTGTCTTTGACCTTTGCCGATGGCGGGGTTGGAACCCATCATCTCCCAAATGCCACGTTCAAATACAAGTTAACCTGCTTTCTTGATTTACTTCATTCAGGTAATACAGTGATAATATGCACGTTTGAGGAGATCGTCCTTAGTGTGCTGTCCAGTTTGTCATTCCTCTCATCTGAAACAAAAGGAAGGGTTAAAAAAAAAGAAGATTGATTCCGTGAGCTGCTGTGAACAAAGAAAAGAAAGATTCCATTTGATGTGCGGATGTTGCAGAGAAGTTAAGTCTAATTTTGGAGATGTGATCGGATTTGGGGTTACAGTCGGCGCTCTTTGTTCCGATTGTCGACTCAGCGCACGTGACCGGCGTGCAGAACTAGGCTGCAGGCACTGGGCTCCTCTGCGTTATGCTGTTCTGTATAGCCGCCCAGCTTTCTTTAGAGTACTTCTTTACTTGTTGAATGTCACGTGTATGTACGTAGTACGGTGTACTTATTGTTGTTTGATGTAATAGTTTCCCAAAAAGTGCATTTCAAAACATCCTTATGTTCTACTGCTCAGTGCTATTTAAAGTGGTGCCTTTAATAGTAGTTTAAATACGCCAAATTGTATTCTCATGCGGGTCAAGGAAGCCCGTGGAGGAGTGGAAGCGATTCCCCTAAATCCAGCCGTCTTTTCTTCCAGGAATAAGTTGGTACTCATTTCTGGTATTGGGTGAGTGAAGCTCCATAATTATAACATTTGTTTCTTAATTTCTCGGCAAATAATAGCGCATAGCTTCCGAAGAAGCCTGGTGCAGGTCGTTCGAGTTGACATCGACTAGGCGACGTGCGCGTTTTTGAAGATGGGGCCCTACCTATAATGAATTCTAATTATGAAGACGGCACATACACACACCCAACCCCCGAGTCATCGGAATTAACCAATGAAGGTCAAAATCCCCGACCCGGCCGGGAATCGAACCCGGGAACCCATGGACCAAAGGCCGACACGCTAAACATTTAGTCATGGAGCCGGACTATTTCTCGACTTACTGACGAGCACTGGAAGGATCCAGTGAACCAAGCACACTTAGTAAAATTATATTTTTCGTGTTCGTATCTGTTCGCATGCCACATGTTGCTATTATTGATGGAGATTTTACATATCGTCCCTTAAGAAACAACACCGCGTACCTGACAATGCTCTTCCTATCCATTATATTCCTTAAGACTGGTCACGCCTCCCAGCCACATATTGATATACACTCCATTTAAACAATTTTCGTTGAGTTCATTTTCCTCTGCGCGTGTGTAAAGGAAAATGAACCGTACTGTACCGTACTGTACGAATGTATGTTTGCATGATATGACAAGCTTCATTTTTCTTTACACAAGCCCATAGGAAAATGAACTCAACGAAAATTGTTCTGATGGACTGCATATCCATGTGTGGCCCGGTGACCAGACTTGAGGAAAATATTGGACAGGAACAGCATTGTCGGACACGCGGTATTGTTTCTTAAGGGACGATATGTCTCTGACACAGGCCAGAGCAAATTGTAGCTTCTACCGAAGTCCCAGTCTCATTCATGGCTGTGATCATATAGCAGCTGCTGTCGTATGGATGGTGGTGAGTGTTCTAGGTGCATCTGAATGTTTTGGGAGGTACTACTCATAGGGCTGATCATGATGCAATAATGATTTCTGGCCAATTGAGGAAAACAATAGAAATTTACCTCATCCCTATCTAGGCCTTGTATCCTTCATTATGGCGCTACCATCGATTTCTGCGGTTTCTCTACAATTGCATAATCTTTGGTGGTGAATTTTGAGGATCCAACCAACCTCCAGTGGGGAGACGTAGCATACATCTGTTTGCACGGGGTTCTCGGCTTCGCTGCTGACAAGATTAGACGTAACATTTGTGAGCAGGTATCAGTATATACACTTTATAAGAAGAATGTTAAATATGGAATGTACTGTATTGTTGAATATTCAACTTGTGAAAGTACTCAACAAGCTGTGTACATATTCTGTAGACGTGAACCCCGCTGACTGAAAGTGCTGTATTGTGGCACTATTATGTTCTCTAGTTTAACGTGTAGCGCGAATAATGAAGGTAATATGAGAAAGTGGCAAGCGGGGAGTTCTATAACGCTGCATGCGCTGTTACAGACAACCAGTAAAGTTTAAAAGGCTTAGAACGATTCCTCTTGTAACTAAAACCCTTTGACGGGAAAAGAAACATTTAGAATAAAAACTGTTCCTTCATTCCGAAGATCAAAAACTTTCTATTACTTAGTGTAATGTTCAGTTCACAGAGACAATGCCATCTCATCATCAAAATAAGATAATAAAGAGCGAGTTGTCAGTAAGCCTGAGTCTCGCCGGTCTTGTTGTAAAGATTTCATCTTATCAATTAGTTCATCAATTGGGAACTGAATTATCAATTTGGGGACAATCGTCTAGTCCATGAAAATTAGGAGTAGAGGCGTACATATCCACAGTATACTACTATAACACTTGATAGAACACTGTCCTTCAATGAACACCTAAAATGTCGGTTAAATTTTCAGCTACCGAGCAAGTAGCCGCAAGGTTTGGCGCACGTAACTATCAGTTTGCATTCGGAAGATCCTGGGTTCGAACCTCAACGTTGACAGCCCCGAGGTTGTTTTCCGTGGTTTCCCATTTTCACGCCAGGGGCTGTACGTAAATTAAGACCACGGTCGTCTCTTCCCACTCCTGGCCCTTTCTTATTCCACCATCGCTATAAGAACTGTGTGCCGGTGCGACGTAAAACCAGTGGCGAAACTACTAGGAGTTATTTGAGGCAATGCCTACCCCAAGAAATACGATTAAATTATATAAATATCTTAACAAATTTATCTGCTGTTGTTATTGTGCTAAAACTACAATAATCTATATTTAATATGTACTACATAGGGAGGCAGCAAATAGATTGACTCTCTCAGGAGTTTTTGTTTTGTTTGCGTTTCGCCAGCTTGAGATTGGGAGCGGGGTGGTGGAAGAAAGTGGAAGAAAGTTAAGTTACCGCCCGCTCCCCCCTCTCCATAAAGTCTACGGCCCGTTGAGGCATGCCTCTACTGCTATTCGAGTGTATAGAAATTCCTAGCACCAAGGCGACAATGAAGTATGTATGTTAATTGTGTAAGTGCGCATGCTATTCTTTCGAGTTAGTAGGTAATCGGTGCATTATTGGCAATATTAGTGACAATTCAGACATGGAAACAACCAGTTCAGTTTCTGAGTTTTTGTTGTGTAAAACAAGACTGACATCATCTGGTTCAAACTCGCGTCTTAGAGGCGCGCGGCTGTGACCTTGCATCCGGAAGATAGTAGGTTCGAATCCCACCATCGGCAGCCCTGAAGATGTTTTTCCGTGGTTTCCCATTTTCATACCAGGCTGTACCTTAATTAAGGCCACGGCCGCTTCCTTCCAACTCCTAGGCCTTTCCTATCCCATCGTCGCCATAATACCTATCTCTGTCGGTGCGACGTAAAGCCCCTAGCAAAAACAAGCAAACTCGCGTTTAAATAATGAGTGAAGCAGGCCACTTCGGGAACTTAACAAGTCTTTTGAACTCTTTAAAATGTAAAATGTAAATCATCTTTCTTGGAATTTCGAAGGGAAGTGTGAAGCCAAAAACAAAATATGTATGCCTAATTTAGATACTAAGTGTTTTGAGGGTAAAGTAGCTAGAAAATTTCAATTTTCTTTGTATACCGATATTCGTGGTTTTGTTATAGTGACTGTGTGTGTCTTGTTTGGTAGTGAAAAGGAATGGACTTTAAATGGGAAAATTGTTACGGTACCGTAAAGTTGTTATAAAAGCGGAGAAGCCTCAAGATTGAAATAAATATATTCAGAATGAAGAGAAATTCCGTTTACTGGGGCGCCGGAGGATAGAACGTTCTTTACCTGAAGGTGTCCGACTCGTTGGCTGAATGGTCAGCGTACTGGTCTTCGGTTCAGAGGGTTCCGGGTTCGATTCCCAGCCGGTTCGGTGATTTTAACCTTCATTGGTTAATTCTAATGGCTCGGGGCTGGGTGTTTGTGCTGTCCCCAACATTAATGCAGCTCACACACCACACATAACACTATCCTCCACCAGAATAACACGCAGTTACCTACACATGGCAGATGCCGCCCACCCTCATCGGAGGGTCTGCCTTACCAGGGCTGCACCCGGCTAGGAATAGCCACACGAAATTATATTATTATTATTATTATTATTATTATTATTATTATTATTATTATTCTTATTATCTGAAGGTGCAAGAATTTAAGGCGTTAATCATAACGAAGTCGTGAAACAAAATCGGCTTGCTGAGAGACATGATATTGTGTGTTTTCTTGCGAAACAGGAGCTTGGATTTCGAGGCCATTTTGAAGGGGAAGACTCGATCAACAGTAGCAGTTACCTGGAGTTGTTAGATCTTCTTTCAAAACAGGAACAGTACATTCGAGACCATCTCCAGTCCACGTCGGGCTTTTAATATTAATAACACTATTAATAATAATAATAATAGTTTTATTTGCTTTACGCCCCATTAAGTACTTTTACGGATTTCGGAGACGCTGAGGTGACGGAATTTACTCCCGCAGGAATTCTTTTACATGCCTGTAAATCTACTGACACAAGGCTGACATATTTGAGCACCTTCAAATACCACTGGACTACGCCAGGATCGAACCTGCCAAGTTGGGGTCAGAGGACCAGCCTCAACCGTCTGAGCCACTCAGCCTGAAACGTCGGGCTTTACAAGCACATCAAGCGAAATACAGAATGAATTAATTGAGTCTGTAACTACCATAAGTCAGGAGACGATCAAAGCAGAGTTAGATTCTTGCGATTTCATTGGTATTCAGGCGGATGAGACCTTAAATGTAACAAATAGATCTCCAGTCGGTGTGATATTCCGGTTCTCCTCAAAACAGGATCCCACAGAAAGATTCATACGCTTTTATGATGTTTCGATTGATAAGACTGAATCGGACTTATCAGAATTAATTGTCGATATTCTGTTAAAGTAAGGAGTAGGCTAATTGATAAAATCGTATGTCAAACACAAAGGCAGAAAAGCATGTGGGTGGGGGAGTGGGGGTGTTCACCATTACGTTAAGCAAGTTTGCCGACGGGAGAAAATTCTACTCTGCTATACCCACCAATAAAATCTTGTTCTTCTCCATTGTTCCATAACAATAAAATCAGTGAGGCTCTTCATTCATAAGCTTACAGCGTTTCATTCATATCTAATAGATCCTCAAAGAGAGCTCATTTGTGGAATCCAAAGGATTCAGACTTCCACAAGCATGTATTAACCGTTGGTGCTTTCATTCCAGAGAAGTGTACACGCTATTTTCACACTATGATGATTTAAGACAGTTTTTTTTTTTAAAGATATTGCATAGAGTGATAGGCTAAGGGTTGAGACAGTGAGTCGTACAATTCTGCTGTTGGGTTGCTTAACGTAATCAGGAAGGCCCTATTCATTTTATCAGCTCTGTCTCTATAGATATTTTTTTTAAGTTTATACAGACCATCCTCTTGTTCTAATGCAACATAAAACCATATCTGATGTAATTATGTGCAATACGGTACTGAAATTAGGAAAACCACCGGTATCCCAAAGAACATGCGATCAGAAAACACGGTATCCTCTTGCGTTAAAAATGTCGTAAAATAAATAGTGAGATGTAGATGACAAGATATTCCAGACTCTCAAACTTTTAACAGCGAAGTCCTTGACACTTTAATTATGCAAATGAAAATACGATTTGACGATTTTGAAAGCATTCCGTTTGTAAAATTGCTGGATCTAACTCGCTTCACAATTTTCAAAGAGAACATATAACCCTTTCTTAAATAGAGAAATACTGAAAAATGAATTGATAAACATTTATTCCGATATACGAAATCATTTGTCACCTCAAAAACTTTTACATTATATTGTCCCCAATGGCCTCGTTGAAGTGACAAAATTGATTCGCGTAATATTAACATTTCCTGTGACTACGGCTTCCTCTGAAACGAGTGTGAGTAGGTACTCTGAAGAGGATAAAATCCTTCTTGTGTAATACAATGAACAATGAAAGACTTAGCAGTCTTAGTACCATTTCTATCAAGAAAAAGCCTGTGAAGGAATAGATGAGTGATGAACTATTTGACCATTTTGCAATCAAGAAAACTCGACGTTTGGAACTACTCTACAAGAAACTTTAAACTAAGATCTCCTGCCTACCCAATAATTAACTAACATCTTCGCCAGATTGTAAAAAAATACCAAAAACATGTATATTTTTAAACCGCTAGACAAACCTTCTGCAGTGTGCACGTTAGACGTTAACACAAGGGACAGAGAAGTGATAATCGGTTAGCGGATATAAGTTAAGGAGTGGAATTCTTCAATTTATTAATCACAGAGTGTTCGGGGAAGGACGTTTGTTCATTTATACATGTCTCTTGGTTGTTTTGACAAGTTTTTGTGTTTATAATACTTCTAAAGAAATTAATAGGGAGCCCTGGGTTCCATTGTGAAGAATTTTTAGATGCTGATCCGGATTGAATAAATGATTCTTTTTTTTATGAATTGTTTGGAGAACTGCGACTCTGTGGGATTATGTACTTTTCATGCTCTAATGTTCTTTCGTCCTTATTATAAAGTTTCGTCTTGTCTGGCCGACGTAATCGGAGTTGCAGTCACTGTACTGTAACATACTGTGTATATAATTTAAGAAATAAACTACGAAACTTTTAAGTTCAGAAACGCACTTCTTGCAATGGTAATTCTTTTTCTGGTTTCTATATCCGTACCTATTCTTGTGTCGCACAGCATCCTAAGTAGGCTTACTTGATATCTACCAATCAATGATATATCCGCCCAGGGTTATAACTGCGTTGGTGATTTTGTGTTTGCTAATTCTATTTTTTCTGAATGTCTAAGACCGAACTACTTGCTTACTTCGTTGATGCTGTTCGATAAGATTTGAATTTGTTATTGTCAGCAAGTACGACAGTGTCTACTGCACATCAAATGGTGTTTGTTTGCTTCCCGTTTATATCGATTTCTTTATCAAATTCATCGAGGGTAATTCGAAAACTGCTTCAGAGCATAAGTTAAAAAGGATAGGAGAGAGGGCACAACCTGATGTCACAACTTCACAACATGATATCTTCAGTAATGTGGTCTCCACAGTTGATGTGTGCTGTCTGGTTCCAACACAGTCTTTTGATTATGTTCACATCCTTATCAGCAGTCCCAACTTGTTTCAGCTGAAGTATAAGGGTAGCAAGTGTTGGTCAAGATATTTTTGAACTAGAACTTGCGAAGACACTCAGGTTTCCCTTGCACCAAGACCGTTTCTACACCCAAACTAAGTTTCACTGATGATTTCCTATATTTGTCTACATATTAGAGTATGTGGAATTCTTAAAAATACTATCAGAGCACATCTCACTAGACCCATCAGCCTGTAATCACAACATCCTTTAGAATTTGGTTTCTTTGGCCAGCTGGTAAATACGAATTTCAGAAAGTCTGCAAGGATGATTCCTATATGTAGGTATGATTGAACAGCTTTAATAGAAAGTCGTCATATATGAGCGGTCACCTATGAAGTGAAATTCAATGTAGTTCTTCTATACCGCACTTATATTTGTTCTTTCTTATTCACAAGAAATTTGTTTTCACTGTCGATCAGTTTCGCAGTCTTTCGTTGCCGGATAGTGGACATCATAACTTTCATCCTCTTACGCAGGGAAGAACTGTCATGCTCGTTTTCAAGACATTCAATTTCACGTTCGTTAATTCACACTTACTTTGCTTCTATTACCTCTCTCCTAATAGTTGTTTAGATTTTCTATCTCATTGTTCTTGATAACTCTCCGTTGTTCCAATAACTCAAGAATCTGGTTGTTCATCCAATCGCCGGGCTGGGTGGCTCAGACGATTAAGGCTATGGCTTTCTGAGCCCAAGTTGGCAGATTCTACCCTGGCTCAGTCCGGTGGTATTTGAAGGTGTTGTCATCCCCGTGTCAGTAGATTTACTGGCTCGAGATAGCACAAAATTCCGGCATCTCGGCTCTCCGAAAACCGTACAAGTAGTAAGTGGGACGTAAACCCGTTATTATTATTATTATTATTATTATTATTATTATTATTATTATTATTATTATTATTATTATTATTATTTCACCCAATCTTTCTTTTTCCTTTTCTGAAGTTAAAGTGCTAAATTGATCAATTTCAGTTTCTTGAATTGTCTTCTTAAGCTCATTAATTTCCTTTTGCTTTGATGTTACCCAGATTTTCAATTCTGGTACTGAGAATGTCTGGGACTTGTTATGTCAGTTTTCTTGGTCTTGTATTGTACCCTTTTAGTGGCATCAGTACATCAGTTAGACTAGAATAGTCCTGCAACATGAGATCGGAATGCAGTACCTAGGATGAGATCTTTGAACAAAGCCCGGCGTCGAAGTCTCATCTCCCCAACGGGAGTGATACGCTAGCTGCATCGGTAGAGCATACGGGTCAAGTGGAACGTCCTAAAGGGCAGTAAACTATTTATATAGTAGGGGAACCTTAACTATGAGAGGAATACTATTTACCTAAGAAATTAGGAGAATGGATTATACCGGCGAGTATCAAACATTAGCTGTCGAATGAACCAGGTGAGGCATGTTTTTTGGTTCTGTATGAGTTGCGCCGAGTAAAAGTTGCGCCGGGTATAATTTGCGCCGTGGAGATTCCCCACTGGGAGTAGAAGTGGTTTGACAGCTGTCTTGAGCATCTGATACCTGCGCTGTACCGCAGGGGGTTATTTCCAAGTTCAAGGAATGTCTGTGAATATCTGTAGTACTGAGATTTTGAAATTAATATATAAAAAATATAATTCACTCTATCTTTTTTTTGCTAGTTGTTTTACGTCGCACCGACACAGATAGGTCTTACGGCGACGATGGGACAGGAAAGGGCTAGGAGTGGGAAGGTACAGCCCCAGCATTTGCCTGGTGTGAAGATGGGAAACCACGGAAAACCATTTTCAGGGCTGCCGACAGTGGGGTTCGAACCTACTATCTCCCGTATACTGGATACTGGCCGCACTTGAGCGACTGCAGCTATCGAGCTCAGTATTCACTCTATCAATGTTGGTTTCTTGCATATTTAGAAAACCTGCATCATATTTATATCAGTGGGTGAAATGTGTATAACTACGTAGTTTGACTTAATTTACAAACCAAGTGTGGAAACATGGAATCAGCCTTTCAGTCTTATGAAGAATATCCACAGCCTGTTTGTAGCTAACTGACAGGGTCAGGAATAGAATGAATGAAGGATGAAATACCGCTAAAGGAAGAAAATATTGCCGAATGCGAGATCTGACGTGCTTTTGCGGACAAAGATTAATGAATGGCAAATGGAATGTAGCGAATTTGTTGAATAAAGAATGACCAGTGAAAACAGAAAAAAACTGTCTCACCCTACGTTTCCCCGACATGCACCCCTTATGAAGTGATAGGGCTCAAGAATGAACCATAGCTACTGCCAAAGAAAGGAAATTGTGTGCCCTGGCGAGGCCTGTCGCATTTTCTGGGTATGAAAGATTAATAAATGACAAATAGAATTGTTTCAAACAGTGATGCTGATATAAATATGAAGAAATCAGAAATAATAGTTTGACGCCAGCTTTGTCCAGCTTAAACGCTATCTAAAGTTATCGTAGATTTAACCCCCGGAGCAGTGATGGGAAGCCTATGTTCCATCAGCGTCATGAAGAAGCTTTTTCAAAACCCTGGTAGGGAGTGTACACTGTCACATTCTGAAACACTAAACTTCCCTGTGGAATTCCCAAACAAGACCTCTAGTTCCTAGAATGATTAATGACCACGGCGCAAGTTATACTGATTTTAACACGGCGCAACTTATACTCGGCGCAACTCATACGACACCTGTTTTTTATGTGAGCTTGTTAAAAATATCTGAAAGTCGTATAACTTATTAGAAAAATATATCTCTCTATCTTACAAATGAGCAAATATTACATATCGTATGTTCCAATTGGATGTTACTTAAATATGCACACGACTTGGACATATATACAACGATGGTCCTGTAACGACACATTTTTAACAAACTAAAGACCAACACAATATTCCAATCACTCCTGTAATAGATGACAATAAATACATTTTACATTCACAAGATATATCATGGACGGTAGGATCCGTCCGTAGCTGGTGGCAGTGGGCACAACTGCCTCTGGTGCTTCTTAGACATGAACGCTTGTCCTGTGACAATTGTTCCGCTCTGAAATCCCCAAGCGCTTTAATTAACATAAAGAAATGGGGGAGTTCTCTCATTTATCGGAATTGTAGGTCTACCTAACGGTGTTTATTTCTGACTGGTTGTATGTAATATCGATACCGGAGAAGGGAAATGAGCCTTTTAACAACACGTTCCTCACACTGCGGTGACAGTACTCCACATCCCTCCATACCTGGCCCGGTTTTAAATCCCATCGGTCAGCTGTTGGCGTTGCCCCCGCCTTTCACTCTCAATCTCTACACAAGAGAACTCATTCAGTCCCGTTATCTGGCATTAGGTTTACTCAAGCATTTCGCATATTGCATGAACGTCATAGTTAGGATTAAATGCCGTACACTGTTAATATCGACAAACATTCATCTCCACTGTTGAATAATTATATCACTGATGATACTTCTACTATGTGGACGCCATTTAAACAATTACCGACTGGTCACACTTTGTAGCATTATAACAAAGGATACTGAGGAGTCACAGCACGTACCACTTCACAATGCAACTGGTAGAATCGAAGTAAGATGCTTGCCTTGGTTTGCATCCCCTTTTTATCATGAAAGCGTGTCAGACTCGTGTCAGACTTATAAAATCGCTCCATTAGCCCGTAGTTCCCAGGATCTGTTTAGGTATCAAATTAAAGCTTGATTACTCGAGTTTCCACTGATCGATTCCTATCTTGTTCGCTTCACGCATTTTGCTACAATCTTGATAGCGTCCTTTGGTAGCCCAGTGGAGTAGGGGTATGTGACTCGGGGGTCTTGTGGCTTCGTTCTCGCTGACAGGTTTCTCCAGGTGGTGTTCACCTGTTAGGATGACCGTTAACTGCGTATATGACCTCATTATAATTATGTAGAGGACTTCTTGGTGTCAAACATAACTATAAAATTCGCCGCTTCTAATGAACCTTGAGTCATGGAAATCTGCCTTGTATTGTGCGAGTTACGTTAATTTTGTTCTTGAAAACAGTTGAAGACGGGGTATTGGTAGTGGTGTTTTTCGCGGGAAAAAGAGCGAAAAAGTAATATTTGCCAGGGCTGGACACGGTGTTTGTAACCTACTTAACAGCGTGAGTATTTTCTTCTCTGTCGCGTCTGACTCAGAGCGCTTTTGTCCGCAGGCGAAAGTATGACTCGTTACAGGAAGTACGCGTAAATATAGTCTGGTGCGTAGAGCTGGTAGCGCACGACTCGTATCCCATGGAGGGTAAACGTGCGCTAACTTGGGCGCTATTTAACGTAGAAGAGCGCGGAAAACGGCATAATACATCTACAGGATACCGTAGTACGCTCTTGGTGACGTGATAAACGGTCACAGTATTTTTTAGCTGGATTATCGGTCGCAATCGTTGTCCGGCATCTTGGCTGAATGTACAATGGGCCCTAAATTCGATTCCAGGGCGGGTCGGTTATTTTAACGGCACCGGGTTCATTTTTATAATTCGGGGATTGGGCCTTTGTGTTTGTCCCAATCAACTCTTCTTCATATACACATTAGACTTGAAATGAACAACCAATACAGACGTAAGTAACTGTGAATATATCCCTCCACATCAGGGAGGGCATCCAGTCGTAAAACTGGGCCAAATCCACAAAAATTATCTGCCCCAAGAAATAGGTTATCAACTGGATTATCGTCTGAGTTAATTCCAGCTTCTGGATATGTTTTTACCCATTTTAAATTAGATTTCACGTTTAGTAATCGGTAATATAGAACTGAGCTCACCTCGAGGGTCTCGCTCGTCAGCGCTCAAGTGTAGTGTTCATCATTCCCGTTCAGAATCCTAAAACTACATGTTACAATTTCATGTTACAATGTCATCCCATGATGACCTTGAACTATAGAATACAGTATATTAATAATCGAGACCTTTGCAACAAACAAATTTAGTGTACTATGTTTTGTACAACAAATTATTGAACTATGGAACACATATTCTAAAACCATTTTCACTGAACTCTTCATTTGTTTCTAGATTTAAATGGACTTAAGGCAATATGATAGCCTTCAGCTATGAATGTGTACTTTTAATATACAAGATTTCCCAGTAAAACTTAGTGTATTATGTCTTAAAGCTTTTGTTAAGCACATCATTGGTTGTAACATATGTACTTCCAAAAGTCAAATCCACTGAAGATGGCCCATATCAAGGGTCGAAACATGTATGGTCAATAATGAAAATTTGTTTCCCTCAGTAGACGAATAATTTTGAGTGGTGTCTTTAAAAGTAGGAAAGATCACAATATGAAGATAAGGTTGGAATTCAAGAGGACAAATTGGGGCCAATATTCGTTTAGAGAAAGGGGAGTTAGGGATTGGAATAACTTACCAAGGGAGATGTTCAATAAATTTCCAGTTTCTTTGCGATCATTTAAGAAAAGGCTAGGAAAACAACAGATAGGGAATCTGCCACCTGGACGACTGCCCTAAATGCAGATCAGTATTGATTGATTGATTGATTGATTGATTGATTGATTGATTGATTGATTGATTGATTGATTGATTGATTGATTGATTGATTGATTGATTGATTGATTGATTGATTGATTGATTGATTGATTGATTGATTGATTGATTGATTGATTGATTGATTGATTGATTGATTGATTGATTGATTGATTGATTGATTGATTGATTGATTGATTGATTGATTGATTGATTGATTGATTGATTGATTGATTGATTGATTGATTGAGGTAGCGTGGTATTGAATGAGAGGACTGTATAAAATCTACATTATTGTATAATTCATGTTGCAAGTCAACACATCTCGATGAGTTTTAATCAGAGTATTTTCACTTGTATTCTGGTATGAGATACTGTATAGCGAGTAATGTGTAGCCTGAAGACAAGAGACCTTTGCTTGTGTGAATGAGATCTTCATGACATTCAAGGAAAGCATATTTCGGTCGCTTGGTAATCATGTGAAATATTGCTTCTCTTTGTGTCTCTCCGACTCCCTTAATCTCTCCCTACGGGTGGCACCCCTCTCTCGCGCTAATCTACGAGTGCTTGAAGACTTTCAGATCGGGAGCAATGACCGCTAAATATGTGCCTGTCGTACACCGGAAACGAGGTTGAATGCGTTTAGCACTATTTGGCTGTCCTTAAAGATCAATTATTTAAATCAGTTACCAGCAGCTGTATTTGAAAATCGTAAGCTAATTGCATGGACAGTGAGAACTGCGATGGAACTAGAACTAGATATTCAGCAGTTTTTTTTCTAGTGATTTAAGGTCGCACTGCCACGTCGAAGGTTTTCGGCGATGATGTGATGGGAAGGTAGCAGCCGTGGCTTTAATTAATGTATAGTCCCATCATTTGCCTGGTGTGAAAATTGGAAACTACGGAAAAACATATTCAGGACTGCAACTGTGATATTCGAACCCACCATCTTCCGAATGCAAGCTCACAGTTACGCGACGTTAACCGCACGGCCAAGTCGCTCGGTACATGCATAAGGGAGAAATAAGATGCCTCCTATCTGTCACTAAATAACTAGATGTCGTTCCTGTCGTTGACCAAGCTCAGAAGAAATGGGGATCATTCCTGTTAATAGGTTGCTTCGGCTCGTCATGATCATAAGTACTTTCACTCATAAATTCGAAACTGCTAGCATCATATGTTCTTTGAGCAGAATGATAAATACGTACTGGGCTTAATAATATGTCTTAGTCACCAAATTTAATAAAACAAATTCATTAATCCATTTAAAATATCCGTCAGCCAAACAACAATAATATAACAGCCAATTCCACAAAAAAAAAAAAAAAAAAGTTTTCTTAGAGATGAAGCTACCACAGACTATTAAACTATTGTTACGTTCTTCGTTCGAGTTATAAAATGTCGTCGTTCTGTGTATATTACGTACATGTTGCTGCCGTTTCAAATATATTACAGTAGGCCTTTTTTTGTCCGGCCCCGCAGTGTAAGGGGCAATGCGTTCGCCTGTCACCTGGCGCCCCCGGGTTCGATTCCCGGCCGGGTCAGGGGTTTTTAATTGTAATGATTAATATCCCTGGCCTGGGGACTGGGTGTTTGTGACGTCCTTAATCTTCCTTTCCTCACACATAACATTCCATACTACCGCCATTCCAGTTACACGCAGGTACATACAATATGGTGCCAGTAGTGGCAAAAGATCCACATGGGTCAACGCCCCGAACAAATAGCATTTAAAAATAGCCTATTCTTCATCAAGGCGACAGATGTAGGTTACCCTTACTCGAGCCGAGGTTGTCAGTACGGAAATTATTCTTTAGGCACCAGTAGGTTAGAATGCAAACGTATTTGAACAATGCGCAAGTGTATAATCTAGTCGCTCTACAGTTATGTCGGTGATTTGCATTTATTTTAGGGGTTCTGATAGTTCAGATCACTGATATTTACGCAAATCTCACTGCGGAACCGTTGTGCGGGTAGAAGACATTTGCGCCTTGGTTATATACGTTTGTATTCTGTTTTCCAGTCATTGACCGGGTCAGGGATGTGAGGAATGAATCATATATAGGCTATCAGTACGATGGGATCGCCACCCCCAAAGTGATTTAGTAATGACTGATAGATGCTGTGAAATGAGAATGGAGAGTGTTGCTGGAATGAAATGTGACAGGGAAAACCGGAGTACCCGGAGAAAAACCTGTCCCGCTTCCGCTTTGTCCAGCACAAATCTCACATGGAGTGACCGGGATTTGAACCATGGTATCCAGCGGTGAGAGGCCGACGCGCTGCCGTCTGAGCCACGGAAGCTCTGTATTCTCACTTATTCGTGGCAAAAAATCCTTTCCATAGCAGGCAACTGAAATTGGGTACGAAACTGTTCTCTGCCTCGTCTTGTATTTTCCTCTCCTGGCTCACGCTACCCTCGAGTACGTCAATGGAGCATGTGGAATTTTGCTCTTGGCCGGCGGTCAGCTGGTAATTTCCCATGCCGGGCTGTGTAGCTCGGACAGATGAGACACTGGCCTTCTGAACCCAACTTGGCAGGTTCAATCCTGGCTCAGTTCAGTGGTAATTGAAGGGGCTCAAATAGGTCAGCCTCGTGTCGATAGATTTACTGGCACGTAAAAGAACTCCCGTGGGACTAAATTCCAGCACCTCAGCGTCTCCGAAAACCGTAAAGATGAATTTAGTGGGACGTAAAGCCAATAACATTATTATTATTATTATTATTATTATTATTATTATTATTATTATTATTATTATTATTACTATTAGTAGTAGTAGTAGTAGTAGTAGTAGTAGTAGTAGTAGTAATTTTCCCACCGAGCTCGCTAGCTGCAGACGCGTAAGTGCGGCCAGTATCCATTATTCGGGAGAGTGGTCTCGAACCCCACTGCCGGAAGCCCTGAAGAGTGTTTTCCATGGTTTACCACGTTCACACCAGGAAAATGCTGGGGATTTACTTTAATTATTAAGGCCACGGTTGATTTCTTCCCACTCCTAGCTATTTCCTGTACCATGGTCGCCATAAGACTTACCTGCGTCGATGCGACGTAAAGCCAATTGTAAAAAAAAAAGTAGTTTTCCGTGATTGCTCTGTAACTGGGGTGGTGTGGGGGCGATTCTACCTTTTCATGTTGTGTCCTCCATACCGGTAATTTGCGAATTATGGCCAACCAAAAGTTGCCGATTTTGCAATCTATATATAGAAAATAACATTTTGTCTGTACATTGCTCAGAATTTAAAAAGGATGGTATTTCTCTATCGGTCATGTCCACAGTAACAAGGAAATGCACTTTTAAATTTTCCGTAATGTCTGTCTGTCTGTCTGTCTGTCTGTCTGTCTGTCTGTCTGTCTGTCTGTCTGTCTGTCTGTCTGTCTGTCTGTCTGTATATGCATCACTAGAAAACGGCTGAAGAGAACCGAATGAAAATCGGTATGCAAAGTCGTGGAATAAGTCGCTACAATCTAGGCCATAAATAATTGTATTCACGCTGATAGAATTGGTAGCCTAGGGGTAGGCCTAAAACTTTATTTTCAAATATTTATGTTATTAGTGGTCCTATCTTAATAAAAATTGGTATGAAAAGTCGGAGAATGAGTCGCTATAATCAAGGCTATAGATAATTTTATTCACACTGAGTGAAATGGTAGTTTAGGGGAAGGCCTAAATTTAATTCTCAAATATTTGTTATTAGTGGTCCTATCTTAATGAAAATTGGTATGCAAAGTCGGAGAATGGGCCACTATAATATAGGCTGTAAATAATTTTATTCACACCGAGTGAAATGGTAGTTCAGGGGAAGGCGTAAAATTTAATTCTGAAATATTTGTTACTAGTGGTCCTGTGGATAAATACTACATACCTGAAGCTATATAGTATTAAATTTCCGATCATTCATGTCTTATACATTTTACCGTACCGGCTATGATAACAGAGATATTAATTAATTTGGATTTTTGTTGCTTAAGTCTGTATCAGCGCCGAGTCACGAGAAAAAGTGTGAACAGAATTTAATGAAATCGGTAGGTAAAGTTGGGGAATAAGGAACTACAATCTACGATGTAAATAATTTGATAAGACGCTCTAATATCACAGAGTCGAAATAAAACTGAATGTGAAGGCCTACAATATAGAGAGCTCATAAAATTGATCAACAACAACATGACATTTACCATTGTTTGTTGTGATATGCTTTGTGTCTTCTGTTGCCACTCATTTGCGATAGATGGGATTACTGTTGCGTACCGAGTATATTTTTTAAATTTGCTTTACGTCGCACCGACACAGATAGGTTTTATGTCAACGATGGGATAGGAACGAGCTGGGAGTGGGATGGAAGCGGCCGTGGCGTTGATTAAGGTTTAGCCCCTGCATTTGCCTGGTGTGAAAATGGGAAACTACGGAAATCCATTTTCAGGACTGCCGACAGTGGGGTTCGAATCCACTATTTCCCGGATGCAAGCTCACAGCTGCACGCCCCTAATCGCACGGCCTACTCGCCCGGTCGTACCATGTATAACAGCCTGTCTGAATATTGGCGGGAAGTAACAGAGGAGTTAAATAACTTTCTTCTTTAGCATGCCATTCCTGTGCTTCATAAATTTTCTGATACTGGTGGTACGTAACACACTGGTGCATCGTAGCATTCGAGCTATTCAATCCCTATTCTGTGGCACTGATTGGAATAAGCAGTGTGCTCACATACATAATCAATGGCAGAGGAGTGTTCACGGCTGTCTGCGGCCTGGTCATTCCTGCACTGGGACTTTGAACTGTGAGAAAATGTGCGGTTTTTCATTTGATCGAGTATTTTATATGATAACATTGCTTTTAATCGCTGAGAATTCCGTAGCGAAGCACGGGTACATCAGCTAGTCTTTACCTAAATGCATGTTGTTCCGGTGGGTTTGATGGTTTCTCGGATTTCTCTTTGGAGATTCCAGAGCACAGATGATAAGATTTTAATTTCTGTGATTTGTTTCGGAGGTGCATTTTGCCGGGTTGTAATATCCGTATCTTGATTTTTAGTTGCATATATGTTCTGTGTGAATGAAGGTACACCGGGACAGACAAAAGCATTAAAAATAAGCTGTCCGTCTCTCTATAGCTCAGTTAATTATGCACTCGTCATCTGTGGTGAAGTCTTAGGGTTAGTAGTCGGTTGAAATTGAATTTAATTCTTCGTGTCGTTTAAGACCAATGGCAGGGGAAATAAATTAATTATATAACATGATCATTACTTTAACAAGTTATGATAATTAACTTTACCCAGAGAGTTGGCTGTGAGTTTAGGATCACGTGGCTGTGAGCTTACATTCGGGAAATGTAGATTCGAATCCCACTGCCAGAATCCTAAATGTGGACTTCCGTGCTTTTCCATTTTCACACAAAGGCAAATGCTGAGACTGTTCCTCAATTAAGTATACGGCCGCTCCCTTCCCAATCCTAAACGTTTCCAATCCATGCGTCACCGAAAACCTGCAATGTGTTAATGCGACGTTAAACCACTAACAAACAAATAAATAAAAATAAAATGAAATGAAATAATAAATCACTTGGTGAAGAAGTTCAAAACTACAGAAAAGCATTTTAAAATGGCTTAGAATGGACTTCCCACCCACTTTCCTTCTCGCATGTGTATCGAGGCTGAATACAACCTGCATCAGATCTTCAAAACAGTTTGAAATAAGAAACAGCGGCGTGAGGTAGAGCATGGACCAGCTGGTCGCTCCCAGACATCGGCGGTGGTGAATAATACAAGTGTGAAAATTCCCAATTTCTGGTGTAAATATTCAGAGAATTTTACTATGCTTTTCCCTAATTTCAGTTTTTAACCACTTATTACAGAACCAATTCGCACCCTAAGTGCAAACTTTAACGAAAAGGTGATAGATAGCTCACAATATACAACTTGTCTGAAAATTAGTGAACAACAAAAGAATTGCCCGTTAAAATACTAAATATGAGAGCTTACATAGGGAAGAGTTTCAAACTGAATGGCTATTACGAAATTCTGTAAAGGATCCGGCAGCCGCGATGAGTTATATATAACAGAGGCACTGAGTAGACGTACTGATATCACAGCCATGTCTGTTCTTGTTTGGGCCATCAATCCATAGACTGATTTAATGCAGCTTTTCATGCTACTCTACATCCAGAACTGACCCCTTCATTTCTTATATCACTCTACTCTGTTTTACATATTCTTATCTTGGTCTACCCCTAATATTCTTACCGCCTACACATCCGCAAATAACTAATGGAACAAGTCTTGGGTTCTCAAGATGTGTCCTATATATCTCACCGTTTGGTTAAATTTCACCAAATTATTCTCGTCTCACCAGGTCGATACAGAATCCCTTAATTTATTATCCAATCCACCCATCTAACCATCATCATCCTTTAATACCACATCTCAAAATATTCAATTCTCCATTTCTCTGCACCATTTACTGTCCATGTTTCGCTTCCATATAATTCCAGTGCTCCAAAGAAAAATCTTCAAAATTATTTGTTTGATACGCACTCCTACGTTTGATGTAAACAAATTTATTTCCTTAAGAAAGTCCTTCCTTTCTTAAACTGGCACGAATCTGAATGTTCTTTCTTCTTCCATCGTCAGTGATTCTACTACCCAAGTAACAAAATTCATCTACCTCTTTTAGGTGTTCATTAACTAATCTAATATTTCCTGCATCACCTCACTTTATTAGGAAAAGAATATTTATTTATTTGCATCTTCTACTCTTTCTCTAAGACTTCGTCAATGCTATTTAGTAATTTCTCCAGATCTTCTGCATACTCAGGCGTGCTTATATCTTTTAATAGTTAGTTCTGGGATTCATTAGAAATGCTGATGGAAATTACCGTTCCGAATAGTTCCTCTTAATCCATATTTACAATTCTAACGAAGGTGTTACTAGTACAATACTCTTTTAAGTCCTTCGCTTGGTGCTTAACTCCATGTTGTGGAATTATTTAAGCGTACATAAAGAAAATGAATACCATCATTATCATCATCATATTATTATTATTATTATTATTATTATTATTATTATTATTATTATTATTATTATTGTTATTATTAGCCTTTTTTCAATTACCTGGGGTCGGCATTTCGTATGAGTTTAGCGCAATTTTAGAGCCGGGTGCTTTTCCTGAGGCCAACTCTACGTCATGTGATGTATTCACTGTTGGCATGTCTCTGTGGTGGTTTGTAGTGTACTGTAATGGACGTAAATTAAAATGTATAGTCATACACACACAAGCACCCATCCCCCGAGCTATAGCAATTGACTGAACATAGATAAAATCTCCGACGGATCCAGGAATTGGATCTGGGGTCCTCTAGAGCGAAAGCCAGTACGCTGACCACTCAGTCAGGAAGCTGTAACATGCACAACATATTAACAGTTGATTAGGCTTATACTGTTTATCTTCCGCTCTCATGTTTATAAATTGATGTTGAGGTTAATCCACTTAGATGTTTGTTTCTTTCTGTGACGTTTTAGTATCCCTGCTTGAAACATTTTGTCCATTAATGTGTCGTTACCGTAAACTCCTGCGGGTGCTGCAACCCAAATGGCACGTCTCGGATTGTGGATGATGGCGGTTTGATAGCAACATATATGTGCAAGCAAGCGACAGCAATGATATAATTCTGCACTAAAACTACAGTAATGGACAAATGAAATGTTTTTATTTTGCTATTTTTTCGCCCTTGAATTTGAAATAGAAGGTAAATTAAATTGAGAGCGCCGTAGTTATCTTCCTTCGTATGGCGTAGATTAGTGATATTATTTGTGGTTTATAGGTTCTGTGATTTACGAGTTGTAACAACAGGGAGTGTTTAAGCTCCATATTGAATGGAGTATTGTTCCAGAAATGATTACAGCGTTAAATGAACACGGTTTATTATTCTTCCTTTTAGACAGAGTGTAAGAGCGTAAACTAGTGCGATGGAGGCACTTACTTAATTTACGGCCTGCAGCAGAGGGAGGTTTAATTTTGCGCCGACGTATACGTGTTCCTATCAAGATTTAACTGGTGTATGACACAAGAAATATTCTTACTTGCAGGTAATAAATATTGTCTGCGAGACGTAATTACGTTCTACAAAATAATGTTCTATTTTCCAGATATAAATAGTACAGTACTGCTATGTACATTTCGGAATAAATCGCAATCGAATTTGTTGATTCCCTGCACACGTTACTCTGAATTACAAAATGGTTAGAGTAGTACGGGAATATTGTCCTTATAACGTCGTTTGTTAAAAGTCATAGTTTTCAGTGTTGCCTTGTTAAAATTTACTAAAATTTATTAAAATTTATGTATAATTTATTTATTTAAAATTAATTAAAATTTATTAAAATTATTAAAATTTATTTATACCTCGGGATTTTCATTCGGTCAACACGTCATAGATTTCCAAATTAATTTCTGGCATTTGGTCAGTTAAAATAATGTAACAACAAATGAAAATGAAGTGAAATGTCGTATGGCTTTTAGTGCCGGGATATCCCAGGACGGGTTCGGCTCGCCAGGTGCAGGTCTTTCTATTTAACGCCTGTAGGCGACCTGCGCGTCGTGATGAGGATGAAATGATGATGAAGACAACACATACACCCAGCCCCCGTGCCATTGGAATTAACCAATTAAGGTTAAAATCCCCAACCCGGCCGGGAATCGAACCCTGGACCCTCTGAACCGAAGGCCAGTACGCTGACCGTTCAGCCAACGAGTCGGACGTAGCAACAAATATACTCGTTAGATGGTAAAAATGAAGTATTATATTTATTATATCCACGTAAGTTGGTGCATCTGTGTCATTTGTGTTGAATTGTTGCACATCCTTAAGTACATCATCACCGAACGAGTTCGCCGTGCGGTTTGGTTTGAGCCTGATAATGGGATTCACTCAAACATATCGACTCACATGAGCCAGCAGTGAGCTTACATGTGACTGAGTCAGCAGCTGAGCCTGCCAACTCATTGAGCTAGGCTTACTGGGCGAGTGGGCAAGATAACCCGCAGTAGTGAGGCTCAGCGAAATGATTCTCCTAAAGGTTCGTGGATCGGTTATGGCTCACAGTTGGGTCCCGAACTCCAACGTAGGATGTCATCAAATTTACTTTGTGCTTCTAACGGGTGTTCATTTAGCAACGGAAAATGCGATTTTTTGTGCCATCGTCCAGTGAACGTTTCAATGAATTCATTTTTGTCTCTGAGAGCGAACAGCGACAGCGCACGTATCTTCCAGCTTGGTGAGTCCTGAACTTGACTCTTGGTCCGGCTTGGCCCAAACGTATTCCTGGCTCATTCTGCTCACTGCTACTACTACTAAACGTTTTATTCCTCCCCTGAAGGGAGAGGCGGGCCTCTTAGACGGTTACGCCGTCTCTTAGGCCGGGAGATTTGTTACGGTGAAGGAGATGTGCGGAGAAGGTGAAGGGGGGTCGGCGGCCGTGGCCTATACTACGAACTGTCCCGGCATTCGCCTTAGTGCAGGGGAATGAAAAACCACGGAAAACCATTCTCAGGACAACCGACGGTTGGGGCCAGCTGTGAGGTCCAGCCCTGTCCCGTCTCCCGAATGCAGATTCGTAGAGCTACGGTAGAGCAGTGGCCACCTCTCCTCTGCTCGGTTGACCGGTCAGAGTACAGAGACGTTGGACTACGGACCAGCCGTGGCCACTTACGGGACGAAATACAAGGGCCGAAACCCACTCTGCATCTACCGACCCAGTCTGCTCAATCAGTCCGGTCTCTAATATAATTTGAACATGTAACACAATATTGTGGGGAAACTGCAATACTAACGCCTATGTATTACACGTCAAAAGAAAGGTCTCCATCTCAGGAGTACTAGAAAAATATGTATTTCATTAAGTAATTTATTTAGGTAAATTAGTTACTGTATTTACCTAAATGGTTCTATGAAAGTTGTCTCCGCCGATCATTCTACGCCAGCCCGATAGAGGGCTCTGTGAAAGTTGTCTATGCAGATCTTTCTACGTTAGTCCAATAGATGGCTCTGTGAAATCAAGTTACCACTAGAATGTTAGTTGTTCTAATAATCGAGAAACAGAAAGAAATCCATCTCAGGATATTCTATATTTTAAAAAGTCCTTTATTATGAAACTTTCATCAAATTATTCAGTATAGGGTTATTGAATGAAATTTGTATGCACTGCCAAATAAGACATTTCGCTGCAGAAGTGGTAAATAGACATTTTAATTCCTGTTGCCACAATGGTTTGGTTTATTTTTCCATAACCTCAAATAAACGACGTACTTTAAAGGTAAGATGCTACATGATAATGATTTGATGAACCGAATAAGGCATTATAATAGTACAATGTCCTTTGCATCCTTCTCTGCTAACCGTAGCCACATTCCAGGATCAAATCCTTACTGTTTTAAGATTCACGGGATGATTCATATGTACATTTCAAATTTGGTTCCTACTGAAAATAGCCGCCCATTATGCGGCCAGCTTTATGTGATAGATTCAAGTATGACCAGTAGAATTCGTTGTGATAATTCTATAAATTGCCGAGGTTAAAACATTCCATACGCATAGTCACAAGGGAAGTGTAAGTTTAAAGGCAAATAAGAGTCTTCCGGAGTTCAGTATATTTTCCGTTACTTTTCTCACGCATACTGTATCATCATTTTCATTTTTTGTTCGGGCTGCTAGTAATAATATAATTTAGTGTGGCTATTGCTAGCCTGACACAGGCCTTGTAAGACAGGCCATCCGATGAGGGTAGGTGCTGTCTTCCGTCTGTATGAAACTGAGTGTTATTGTGGTGGAATGTAGTGTTGTGTGCGATGTGTGGGTTGCAGGGTTGTTGGAGACATTACCAACGTCCACGCACGGAGGTAGGGGAATTAACCATATAATATGGTTAAAATCTCCGACCCAGCCGGGAATCGGACTTGGGGCCCTCTGAACCGAACGCAACACGCTGATCATTCAGCCAAGCAGCCTGACAATCAGTCCAGTGCACTAAGGTCAAGTAGCGAGCTTGGTTAGGCTCATTGGACTCAGAGCCCGTTTAAAACTACGTCGCCGTTACAGCCCATGCCAATTTCAAGTAGGCCTACTCGTTTGAGTTTTGTCTGTTAGGCAGACTGTTGACGCCATGACCATGGGTAGTTAGTCACTTTGAGACCGATTTCAGACTCAATGCACGCCTCTAGTTACAAGACTTAACACCATTCAGGTAACTATAGCAAAATTCTTCAAGTTGCTCCACTTATGTAGCCTGATAAGCGCTCAGTATCGGAATAATTGGGGCCGAGCGTACTCAAGATAGCTGCTTACGGAGCATGAATCAATTAATACACTTTCTTCAAGCTGACCACTGAAAATTTAATTATTTTGAGGGACGTCATACAGTTCCCAAATTAGTCCAGTTCCTCAGAAGAGAGGATGATTGCACATAATATTTCGCTCATTATTTTCACTACTAGCAGACTATTCACAAAAGCTTCGTGTCATTGTTCTTTGTGACACACCAGGTTTCTGAGCATTACATTAAAATATAGAGGCTACGTATTAATATTTATTCTGAATTCATATAATCCTATATATTTTACGGTACATGAAAGATACATGTTAATGCAATATATGGAATAAATTTTCATTGCAGATTGTTTGGGCAACTGACATGAAACAGAAATGAAAGACTTTTAGGGGCGTGGGAGATGAATGAAGTGGTAAAAATAATAAGCGCCTGAAAGAGAAAGACCAATATTAAACGGTAAATACCACATTCATGCTTTTGGAGGATTACGTATTGCGATTGTCAAGCAATCATGTACAGGCTCATACAATTTAATTAAAATATGTTTGCCGGTCTGATTAGCTCAGATGGAAGAGCGCTGGCCTTCGGACTCCATGTTGGCGGGTTTGACCCCGACTCAGTCCAGTGGTATTTGAAGGGGCTCAAATACGATAGGACGAAAAAGAACACCTACTGTACAGTATACTAGCGTCTCGGCGTCTGCGAAAACTGTAAAATACCGGATGAGTTGGCCGTACGGTTATGAGTGCGCTTCTTTGAGCTTGCATCCGGGAGATAGTGGGTTCGAAGCACAGTGACGACAGCCCTGAAGATGGTTTCCCGTGGTTTCCCCTTTTTACACCAGGCAAATGCTGGTGCTGTTCCTTAATTAAGGCCACGGCTGCTTCCTTCCCAGTCTTAGGCCTTTCCTATTCCACCATCGCCGTAAGACCTATCTGTGCCTGTGCGACTTGAAACAAATTGTAAAACGGTACTTTTCCACAATGGGAGAGCATTTGACTGGTATGAAAATGGGAAACCACGGAAAACCATCTTCAGGGATGCCGACAGTGGGGTTCGAACCCACTATCTCCTGGATGCAAGCTCACAGTTGCGCGCCCCTAACCCGACGGCCAACTCGCCCGATGGGGAATAGTACTGTTTTGAGACTAACTTTGCCAGGATCTATCAACAAGCGCCACCCATTTACACAGAAATCATGGCCTAGAGTATCCATAACGGAGTCTGTCATTGACAAGGTAAGCGTGCTAGTGGTCAAGAGTCAACTGCTATTGGTTGACAGTAGAGCTGAGCCCAGCCAATGTCTGAATCGCCAGTCGTTAACGATAAATTGTTTGAACTATAAAGAAACACACGAAGGTACTTCGATGGTTCATATGTATTGACGTAGAACCTCTGTTATAACATCGCCCATACGTTTTCTTTGACGTTCAGATCCAGTGACTTCGGACCAATCTAAAGCCGATCTCGGGTTTCCTTCAAAACCACACCTGAACGACTTCAGCTTTCGCCGGGCGGTTATCCTGCCGACAACGATTCCTTGAGTATAAGGTTCTGGAGTGAAAGGAACGACGCGTTTTCAAAACTATAAAATATATTTACGATTGGTTAACCGGCCGTGGGTGCTCTCCAACACGCCATGCAATCGTGAGAGATCCCTCCCATGCATGACGCGCTAAAGCGTCCCGACCTTTGAAGTAGATATATGTAACGTGGATCATATCCCGTACCAGGCTCGCGATACACTCTGACAGGGTTCTAGCAATCATTTGAGATGCATGTCTCGTCGGAGAAAATGACACTTCCCTAATTTACATTCTCCGAACTGACACCAGAGGCTTCACGGTCCACAGAATGTTCCACCTTCCCAACGGCCCTCCGACTACGAGATTATGACTCCTCAAACGGTTGATCCCATTGTGGATCGGTGTCGGCATCCGGATCCCAATATCGTAGGTTCTAACCCGCCAGAGATAGTCGGATTTCTGAAAGGCAGAAAGAAGACCATTAGACGCTCCATGTTGTGCGATATCGCCATGTAAAAGATCTCTAGTGTCACATTTGCTGTTTGTCCGCCAAAATTAATTAGAAAATCAGCCATAAATCGGCCAATAGAGACTCGCTTTACTCTGTCATCCGATCGAATAAAACGGAAGGTCTGGCTCGCAGGAAGATTACATGACGTCAAATCTAAATGCCGGCACAATTTAGGTGAGGTATTATTATTATTATTATTATTATTATTATTATTATTATTATTATTATTATTATTATTAAGCATATATGATGGGTATCTCTCGAGACACCACACTGCCTTTCGACAGATTCAAGTGCAGCAGTCTAGATGATTGAAATGGCCATGTAACACTACTTGGCTTCGCAATTTCGATACAGATACATGGCTGAAAGCAACGGAAACTACTACTATAACTCGTTGCATCTTAATCTTTTACTACAATGAATATGCAAAACATCCATTATGCCTATTATTATTTGTAACAAAACATCTCGAATTTTCTGAACCAATCATGATGATGATGATGATAATAATAATAATAATAATAATAATAATAATAACAATAATAATAATAATAATATCCGTTTCTGTTTTACGTTCCACCAAATACGCTTTTACGGCTTTTACAGACGCTGAGGTACCTCAACACTTCTTTGTTTACGTGCTGATAAATCTATCGATAGGAGACTACAGTAGCTTTTTTAAGCATTTTCAAATACCAATAGATTGAGCTGGGGTGGAACACGCTACGTTGTGCACAAAAATCTAGCGCTCTACCATCTGTGCCACTAAGCCCAATAGGACCAATAATAATAATAATAATAATAATAATAATAATAATAATAATAATAATCCCACGAACTACTTTTACGGTTTTCGGAGACGCTGAGGTGCCGGAATGTGGCCCGCAGGCGGCCTTTTACGTGCCAGTAAATCTACGATACTACGTTGACTTATTTGAGCAACTTCAAATAACACCGGTATGATCCAGGATCGAATCTGCCAAGTTGGGCTCAGAAGACCAACGCTTTACTGTCCATGCTACTCAGCCCGGTGGTAGGATTTATCTTCAGCACTTCCTTAAACATGTTTTGATGAAAATGAAATGTCGTATGACTTTTAGTGCCGGGAGTGTCCGAGGACAAGTTCGGTTCGCCAGATGCAGGTCTTTTGATTTGACGCCCGAAGGCGAACTACGCGTCGTAATGAGGATTAAATGATGATGAAGACGGCACATACACCTAGGCCCGATCCAGCAAAATTAACCAATGATGGTTAAAATTCCCGACCCTGCCGGGAATTGAACCGGGGACCCCTTTGACCAAAGGCCAGCACGCTAAACATTCAGCCATGGAGCCGGACAACACTATTTGATAATAAGCGGTGAGCCCCTCAT
The DNA here is from genome assembly GCF_040414725.1 of Anabrus simplex. Classification (NCBI taxonomy): domain Eukaryota; kingdom Metazoa; phylum Arthropoda; class Insecta; order Orthoptera; family Tettigoniidae; genus Anabrus; species Anabrus simplex. The sequence goes on from NC_090266.1 coordinate 236,099,793, forward strand.
TCGAGGAGGGTGGGGGTAAACGCAGAAGACGATGGATATGGTACATAAAAATTTCAATGCTACAACCTCATTTTACAAGCCCAAGATGACACATGACTGGATAAAGTATATAGCCGCAGTCAGGGAGAGTAATGTTAGCTTGTAGTTTTTTGCTTCTTTCCATCTGTTTTATTATATTGTCTTTTCTCCCTCCGTACTTTTGTGTTCTTTGAATAGAATGAATGTCTTAATTGATGTTCTTTCTCTCTCTCTTAATACTTGCCGACGAGCGAGCCCTCCTTGTTCATGTATCATACAGTAGCCTATTTAATGGACAATATCAGTTTTAATTTCTTTGAATATTATTTCGTGAATAATACTGTTAGCTCCAGGACACTGCCCTTGAGGCGGTAGAGGTGGGATCCCTCGCAAAGTCCGGGGGAAAAACCGAACCTGGAGGGTAAACAGATGGTGATGATGTGATGATGAATAATACTGTTTATTATTACCATGTACACTGACTGACAGAGCAAATGCAACACCAAAAAGGAGTGGTTCGAAAGGGATGAAAGTTGGGGAAAAAACAGAGACGGCACGGACGAATAATTGATGTTTATTTCAAACCGATATGCAGGTTACACAATGCGCACGGCCTCGACTCAGTAGGATGTAGGACCACCGCGAGCGGCGATGCACGCAGAAACACGTCGAGGTACAGAGTCAATAAGAGTGCGGATGGTGTCCTGAGGGATGGTTCTCCATTCTCTGTCAACCATTTGCCACAGTTGGTCGTCCGTACGAGGCTGGGGCAGAGTTTGCAAACGGCGTCCAATGAGATCCCACACGTATTCGATTGGTGAGAGATCCGGAGAGTACGCTGGCCACGGAAGCATCTGTACACCTCGCAGAGCCTGTTGGGAGATGCGAGCAGTGTGTGGGCGGGCATTATCCTGCTGAAACAGAGCATTGGGCAGCCCCTGAAGGTACGGGAGTGCCACCGGCCGCAGAACATGCTGCACGTAGCGGTGGGCATTTAACGTGCCTTGAATACGCACTAGAGGTGACGTGGAATCATACGCAAAAGCGCCCCAAACCATGATGCCGCGTTGTCTAGCGGTAGGGCGCTCCACAGTTACTGCCGGATTTGACCTTTCTCCACGCCGACGCCACACTCGTCTGCGGTGACTATCACTGACAGAACAGAAGCGTGACTCATCGGAGAACACGACGTTCCGCCATTCCCTCATCCAAGTCGCTCTAGCCCGGCACCATGCCAGGCGTGCACGTCTATGCTGTGGAGTCAATGGTAGTCTTCTGAGCGGGCGCCGGGAGTGCAGGCCTCCTTCAACCAATCGACGGGAAATTGTTCTGGTCGATATTGGAACAGCCAGGGTGTCTTGCACATGCTGAAGAATGGCGGTTGACGTGGCGTGCGGGGCTGCCACCGCTTGGCGGCGGATGCGCCGATCCTCGCGTGCTGACGTCACTCGGGCTGCGCCTGGACCCCTCGCACGTGCCACATGTCCCTGCGCCAACCATCTTCGCCACAGGCGCTGCACCGTGGACACATCCCTATGGGTATCGGCTGCGATTTGACGAAGCGACCAACCTGCCCTTCTCAGCCCGATCACCATACCCCTCGTAAAGTCGTCTGTCTGCTGGAAATGCCTCCGTTGACGGCGGCCTGGCATTCTTAGCTATACACGTGTCCTGTGGCACACGACAACACGTTCTACAATGACTGTGGGCTGAGAAATCACGGTTCGAAGTGGGCCATTCGCCAACGCCGTGTCCCATTTATCGTTCGCTACGTGCGCAGTACAGCGGCGCATTTCACATCATGAGCATACCTCAGTGACGTCAGTCTACCCTGCAATTGGCATAAAGTTCTGACCACTCCTTCTTGGTGTTGCATTTGCTCTGTCAGTCAGTGTATTTTAGGCATGAGAAGTTTAAAATATGTTTATTCCCAAACTGCCAACCTGGATTGGTAAGAAATATGGGAACTGAACATGAAACAACATTCTGTGGTGGAAATGGTTTGTTCATAATGTAACTGTGATGGACAGATGCTAAAGTTAGAGCACTGTGTACTGACATTGCTACCGGAGGACTTCAGAATTTAACATCAAAAATGCCTGGAAAGAACTGTACTGATGGATTCAGACAATAGAGCGCTGGATCTGTGCCCAAGTTGATTGAGTCGGTCCCAGCTTAGTCCAGTGGTATTTGAAGGGGCTCAAATTTGCCAGCCAGCTTCGTGTTGATAAAGGCAGGTAATTAAACTTCTGTTGGACGAACTTCCGGTATTTCGTTGTCTTCAAAAACCATAATAGTTGTTAGTGTGACGTAAATCGAACGTCAAAATAGTACTTGAAATCATCTTCCACGGTTTCGTCATTTCATTTCCGGGCGGGTTCTTAAATAGAGCATGGACTTATGGACTTATTATTCTCAAACCTAGTCCTAGTTAATTACGATTACACGCACCAGAATCCATGCGTAAATGCTCGTGATGGGTGCTTGATTAGCGCAGAACACGAAAATTATTCTTAACATGATTATTATTATTATTATTATTATTATTATTATTATTATTATTATTATTATTGTTATTATTATTATGAAATGGCGTATGGCTTTTAGTGCCGGGAGTGTCCGAGGACAAATTCTACTCGCCAGTTGCAGGTCTTTTGATCTGACTCCGTAGGTGACCTGCGTGTCGTGATGAGGATGAAATGATGATGAAGACGACGCATACATCCAGCCCCCGTGCCAGCGAAATTAACAAATTATGGTAAAAATTCCCGACCGTGCCGGGAATCAAAGTCGGGACCGCTGTGACCAAAGGCCAGCACGGTAACCATTTAGCCAGGGAGCCGGACTTTATTATTATTATAACCCGAAATGAGATACTGTGGCTCCAACGACCACAGGAATACCTGCGATAAGCTGAAGATAGTTTTGAGTAAATGGTTGTCATTGCCTATCATGATGTGATGTCTCGGTGTTCATAAAGTGAAACTAAGTAACAATTTGAAATCAGAGCTGTTAAGTCCATTATTTCAATAACTGCTCTGTAACAAAACCTTAGGTAGAGTCAGGTAGGTATCCGCTTGCTAAGCTCAATGGTCACCGTAACGGCGTTCATGAGCAAGCGGAGGTGCGTCCAGGCTAGACTCGTGATTGGCACCAGGGAGATCGAGCATGTTCGACAAGACACGTACCTCTGTTACAATTTTAATGAAGAATGGGAACTCAGCAGAGATATTTTATTTTTCGCTGTTGGCATTTCGTCGCACCGACACAGATAGGTTTTATGGCGACGATGGGACAAGAAATGGCTAGGACTTGGAAAGAAGCGGCCGTGGCTTTACTTAAGGTACAGTCCCAGTATTTGCCTGGTGTGAAAATGGGAAACCACGGAAAACCATCTTCATAGCTGCCGACAGTGGGGTTCGAACACACTATCTCCCGAATACTGGATACTGGCCGCTCTTAAGCGACTGCAGCTATCGAGCTCGGTGCCAAGAGATCAAGGCAAGAATTGAACATACGCGAAACACGTCCATTAAAATGAAGAACCTCTTCAGCAATCGCAATTTCAATATGAGGTGGGAGTGTTGGTGAGATGAGATGACGTAGCTCTGTCTATACGCGTGGCTGGCTTGTTGGTTGTGACCGGGTTCGAAGGTAGGAGTGGGGTCAGTATTCTTGCTTGCTTGAGAAGTCTTCATTTTGGATTTATCTACCTGCCTACTAAACGTTTTCATTCTATAAGCTGATGGCGTACGGTGGGCCTCCTAGATGGTAACACACTCTCCCAGGCCAGACAATCTGTTGCGGTGATTTGAGATGTGGAAAAGGGTGAAGGGGAAGCGGCCATGGCCTACGAAAGGAACAGTCCCGGTATTCACGTTAGTCTGAAGAATGGAAAATCAGAGAAAACCACCGACGGTGGGACCAGCCCACCGCCTCCCGAATGCAGAACTCTAGAGCCGAACCCACTCTGCTAGGTGTTTTAGAATCTCTGTTTTAGCAAGCTTTCATTCCATACCCTGAAGGAATAAGGCGGGCCTCCTAGAGGGTAATGCCCTCTCTCAGAAGATTTGAATAGGTGACTGGACGTACAGAGAAGCGCCGTGGCTTATAAAAGAATCTTTTCTGGCATTTGCCTTAGTGCGGGAGAAATGAAGACCACGGAAATCCCTTCTTAGTACAGCCTGCGGCGGGGACCAGCCCCTCCGCCTCCCGAATGCGGAGCAGTAAGGCTAGCCCTAATTAGCCGCTGTTAGGCCGAAACCTTTTCCACTCGGTGTTTTGGGTTGGAACAGAAGAATGTAGCACCCGACGAACTCGTTTAAATTCCACATAAAAACGGACTCATTAACGAGGAGGGACCACAGTTTTCGGGTCACCAATTTCGTTCAAACATTGGGAGACTGATTTACGTCAATTATAACCAGGTAGAGAAGCCTCCATGGCTCAGGTGGCAGCGCGCCGGCCTCTCACCGCTGGGTCCCGTGGTTCAAGTCCTGGTCACTCAATGTGAGATTTGTGCTGGACTAAGCGGAGGCGGGACAGGTTTTCCTTCGGGCACACCGGTTTTCCCCGTCATCTTTCATTCCAGCAACAGTCTCCAATTAATTTCGTTTCACCTCTCAGTCATTAGCCTCTGCCTCAGAGGAGTGCGACAAGCTTCGGTGCAGTCGCTTAAGTGCAGCCATTATCCAGTATTCGGGAGATAGTAGGTTAGAACCCCACTGTCGGCAGCCCTAAAGATGGTTTTCCGTGGTTTCCCATTTTCACATCAGGTAAATGCTGGGGTTGTACCTTAATTAAGGCCACGGCCGCTTCCTTCCCACTCCTAGCCCTTTCCTGTCCCATCGTCGCCATAAGACCTATCTGTGTCGGTGCGACGTAAAGCAGCTAGCAAAAAAAAAAGCTTCGGCAGCCGGTACAATTTCTATTCTCGCCGTTAGATGGGGGCTTCATTCATTCCATTCCTGACCCGGTCGAATGACTGGAAACAGGCTGTGCATTGTCAATAAACAGGTACGTATCCAAAGGTTTGTACCACTGGCCCTTATTTAACAAAAAATAGCCTTTTATATTGTTAATTTTGGATACATGTTGGCAGATTGCGCGTGGTTATCTGTAGCACTGTTCGTGTAGTGTTCAGCGTCTCTGACTTCTATACGGGCGTCTCGAGTTCGATGTACCGCAGTGCCTCATTTTTTACCTTTTCTTCTCTTCTACCTTCTGTTATCTTTGTTCTTTTGTCTTTGTCCATGTGGGCTAGGAAAAGTGCCGATTAAGTATAAGCTGTATCAAAAACTCGTTTATTATCATGCCTTTTTGCTATTCGCAGGCTTGACAAATCTTCACGTTTTTGTTATTTTTGTAACCACTGTTGCACGTATGATAGGTGATGGAGCGTAAGAGAGTGAAGCTATTTATATTTTACAACAAAAATAAGTGAAAGGGAAAAACACTCATGCTACGAATGATTTCGATAAAGATTTATTTACAATGTTAATCGTACATGTTTGCTGCATCTTAGTGGTGGTTGCATAAATCACTTTCATTTGTCGTAGAATAAATCAGTGCGGGTTAACATTCTAAGATATAGCGTACGTATTGCTTTATGATCTTCAAAAGAATACAATTATGATTTAGGCATTTATTAGAACGTGGACACGTTTTTGTTTTGTAATTAGTGAACTATTTAACCACAAATTTCTTGTAAGAAAATTAGTACTCGTAGATGAACCAGTTGAAGATTCCAGAAGAAAAGAAGGAACAAAACTATTTTTAAAATGTGGATTTCGCTTTAAACAGTATTTTGGTACAATTTTCGCATTTTGAGTCAATTTCGCATTTTGTCGTTTTTTCAAAACACATAAAAAAAGTGGTTTACAGGTCGTGAAAAGTGAAAATACAAGAGTACAAACCTTTATGCGCAGAGCTAATCACTCTACCCCATCACGTGCCGAGGTTAACGTTGGTGGAAGCCTTTACCTTCTACTCCTCCAAGGCCTTCATGGCCTGTACGGAGGTGACTTTGCTACAAGCCTTTATGAGCATTTCGCACATAATCGTATTTGCGAAAAATCACAACCCCTAGTGATGATATGTACACGAAGGACTAAAACGCCAACCAAGATTGGAAGCAGAAGTTGGTCCTTGAATAAAAGTTATTACAAGTCGATCAAATTTCATTATTCAGCAAAATGATGCTTGCAGAGACCACTTTCCCCACGGGATGGACCACCCCCTAATTGTAGTGATCTCCTAGTCAATGAAGGACACAGCTGCCCTGGAGTTAAAGCTACGGCTGTTAGTCACACATGAACAGCATAACAGATGCTTCATATTGGGTCATTTATCATAACCAAGCAGAATGTGGCCACCGATGCACTGCTACGTTAATTTCGGAAGGCTTGCAATTCCCCGTTCTTATAACAGGGCTGCGAAGTGCAGATAAGACTGACTACATATGTTCGTAATGCATGTTAGTGGAATAAATTCAGTTTTGCTTCCGAATTACCAATGCACACTTTTCGCCCTAATTTTATTCTTTCTAGTGTGAATTGGTGTATATAACATGCTTGGAAAACAGTAGCCACTTTACTAGAAATGCAGGGGAATCGAAAATTCAATTTACAAACTCGTAGGGCTTGTAGTGGGGGCGGGGAGACTAAGTAGATACCGCTGTGATGAGAAATCCATGAACTGAAACGTAGCTTTTTTCCTTTTTTAACAAGTTGCTTTACATCCCACCGACACATATCGGAAAGGGCTAGAAGTGGGAAAGAAGCGGCCGTGGCCTTAATTAAGGTACATCCCCAGCATTTGCCTGGTGTGAAAATAAGAAACCACGGAAAACCATCTTCAGGGCTGCCAACAGAGATGTTCGAACCCACATGCAAGCTCACAGCTGCGCGTCCCTAACCGCAGGGCCAGCTCTCTCGGTACTGAAACATACCGTTTACGTGTTACTGTTACAGTAATTTCCGATCAAGCTTTTAAATCTCCCGCTTCTGATCGGTAAAGGAGCGATAGTACAGTAACTTAATTAGTTGTGATTCAGTTACTCATATTCCTAACAAACCAACATTCATCAATTTGGTGATAATATCCATTATTAAGGGGAAAATAAAATAGGAAGATCACCGTGTCATATTAACACATTTTTCTTCGTAAATAAGCCAACATTCACTTATTTGGTAACAATTTCCAATGTCAAGTAAAAAAAATAAATAAGAAACTTAGTTTGTCATGTTAACAAATTTATCTTTGTAAACATAAAAATCTTCTTTTCACCTCTTCAAATGATGGTTAGTATCCTGTCCACTAAAACAGCGCTTATAACGCTTGTGACGACCAATGACTTCGATGCAAACATTGTATCCATGAATCATGTTCTGATACACTCGTTCAGTAACACCTGCTGTCTATTGATTTCCATCACCCAGCAGAAGCGAGAGATTTAAATGCTTAATTTGGAGTTATAATTAAAATTTCGTGTGGCTATTTCTAGCCGAGTGCAGCCCTTGTAAGGCAGACCCTCCGATGAGGGTGGGCGGAATCTGCCATGTGTAGGTAACTGCGTGTTATTGTGGTGGAGGATAGTGTTATGTGTGGTGTGTGAATTGCAGGGATGTTGGGGACAGCACAAACACCCAGCCCCCGGGCCACTGGAATTAACCAATGAAGGTTAAAATCCCCGACCAGGCCGGAAATCGAACCCGGGATCCTCTGAACCAAAGGCCAGTACGCTGACCAATCAGCCAACGAGTCGGACAATTTGGAGTTGAAGTGCGGGAAGTGTACGTTTCCTGAAACGTACATGGAATGCGTGTTAGTAGCAAGCGAGACTAGAATCCAATGGCTCCCCATAGCAAAACGCCAGGTACCCGACTGACATGGCCATGAATGATGCTGGGCTCAACCAGTCCGTCAACACCACTGTCTGAGATAATCGCTTTGTTGCAGCAGAAAGGACGTGAAATTTGTCGGAAAACACAAGAAAATGCCATTTCCCTCACCATGCGTGACGTTCTGAGCAAGATTGATGGTGAAATATGCTGGGAAACGGAGCCTAAGCAACGGGCACCTTGAAAATTGCCCCATGCTGCGTGCGTGCCGGGACTGATTACTGTACAATACATACGAATTCTTGAACAAATACATTTGATGAGTTTGTTTCATTCTTCATGCTCGGTGGTTTGATGGGGCCATTTGTGGTGATTTTTTTTCCTACTGGATACTTTCATGCCCTATTCACATCACTGACTGCTCAGAAGAATAATCTCGAGTCTCAGTCTTGATTTACTGCAGTTCTCCCCCAATAGAATTCTGAAACCTACTGCTATGGCTGTCGTATTCTTTGACGAGGTATCCCTAATCTGCCTGCAGCCACAAATGAGTTGCAAATAAACTTCCACTATGTAACACATGCTCTCTGTCATTCCCATTACGGCCAACCTCATGGCACAGTTGGTTCTGCCAGGGATTTAAAATCTAGCATGGCAGCTGTAAGCGCGATCGTGGGAGCAATTGAGGTTGGTTGAAACTCCAATCCTAGAACATCTGTGGTTTTCCACTTCAACTCCAGTCATATACCAGGTCGATTACTCACATAGTACAACGATCGCTTCCTTCCAAATCTTAGCTTAAGTTTTCCTAATCCTCCTCTATGAAAATTAACTTTGTTAGATCTAGCGTATGCGGACAAATCAGTGAAGGGGCCAGTTTCTCACCTTAAACGTAGCCAGATTCAGTATGTAAAGAATAGGGTCACTTCTTGACGACGGTATTGATATGAGATCGTCTAGGAACTCCCAGGAGTTGCGGAGAAAATATTACGTAACTTTCATCTATACTAAATTTTAGGTTATCACTCTGTTAATTTTCTGCCTGGCTGAGGCGGTAAAGGCGTGCTCGGTTCGCCCGGAAGGACGTGGGTTCGAATCCCCGTCAGGAAGTCGTAAAATTTAAGAAACGAGATTTCCACTTCCGGAGGTGCATATTACCCTGAGGTTCACTCAGCCTACACCAAAAATGAGTACCAAGTTAATTCCTGGGGGCAAAGGCGGCCGGGCGTAGAGCTAACCACTCTACCCCATCACGTGCCAAGCTTAAACAATGGTGGAAGCCTTTACCTTCCACTCCTCCAAGGGCCTTCATGGCCTGTACGGAGGTGACTTTGCTTTTCTTTTACTCTGTTACCCTTTCTACTAAACTTCATGTAATGCAATGATGCCTTGCGCACTTTCAAACATTCTAACGTTTCTTTTTTACAATTTCCTTTACGCCCCACCGACACAGAAGTCTTGTGACGATGATGGAATAGGAAAGGCCTAGGAGTGTGAAGGAAGCGGGCGTGGTCTGCATTAAGGTACAGCCCCAGCATTGGCCTGCTGTGAAAATAGGAAACCACGGAAAACCATCTTCGGGGCTGCCAACAGTGGGGTTCGAACTCACCATCTCTCGGAAGTAAGCTCACAGCTGCTCGCCCCTAACCGCACGGCCATCTCGCCCGGTGTACTAGCGCTTCCTAACGCTAGGGTTTTTGAACTCTCACTTTGGTAAATCACATACTAGGGCACCTTTTGTCAGAAATGTTGGAACACCAACTGTGTTGTAATGAAGATAATAATAATTTCATTATTAGGATGGGTTTAGAGGTCGTCTAAAGTGAAAATATGAAAATATGACCGCCCTCGTGAGTCGAAACTCCCGCACATCTCCCGCATTGGCAGTTCTGCAGATGTCTCCATAGATAGCCTATTTAATGTTAAAGTGTATTTCTCGTGTGCTGACCGGTGGGCTGAATATCTGAAATGGTAGGGCGCTTCCGGCACAGTCGAGTAGTAGACCTATTTGAAGGTACTGAAATATGCCAGCCTTTCTTCGGTAGATTTACTGGCACATAAGAACTCCTGAGGAACAAAATTTCCACACCTCGGCGTCTCCCCAAACCGTAAAAATAGCTAGTGTGGACATAAAACGAATAGCATTATTATTATTATTATTATTATTATTATTATTATTATTATTATTATTATTATTATTATGCGTGAATTGTCCCTTTCGGAACACACGAAACTGTATTTATGATTTCGTTTGCGGAGGATCCAGCATGCTTTCATCTGTTCGTTAAAGATCCCCTTCCTTTCTTCCGTCCACTTGGTACCTGCTCTTTTTGGTACTCCATTCTCTGGAGTAACTTCCCACTTATCAATGTTCTTTCTATTCCGATTCAAAATTTCTTCAGGTTGAATTTGTGGGTTCTTCATGTCCGCTTTTGTTTGTTGGGTCCAAGGGAAATTCTTCAGCTTATCAACTCTTTCAAGAATTTGGTGGGTTAGTCCGGTTTCTGGAAGCCTAATAATGTTATTTGTTTTACTTCCCATTAACTACTTTTACGGTCTTCGGAGACTTCTGGAAGCCTCTTAACATCTTCATAAAATTTTAGCCTTCATTTCCTGAGGTCTGCCGCAGTATTAGATATTTTTTCGTGGATTTTCGGGATTGGAAGCGGTACCCTTTTTCCGTGTGTCTTGGTCCTAAACTGTTCCTCAGGATTTTTCGCTCTTCTTTTAGGATATTTTCGAGCTCGCCCTTCTTATCAAGTGTTAGAGTTTCCCCTGCATATAAAGCCTCAGGATTGATTACAGTATTGTAATTTTCAATCTTAACCTGGAGAGACATACATTTTTGTTGTAGATTTCTCTTGTCCTCCCATATGCTCTTCTGAGTTTTTGGACGCGGTTCTTCTGGGCTACTTTTTCTTGTCCGGTTGGTTCGAGGATTTCACCCAGGTATTTGAAGTGACAGAGTCTGCTGATTTGTCCTATTTTGTATCGAGACTATGGATGTCTAGTTTTGAACAGAAAAATTCAATTTTCTGGCACATTCCTGGAGAATTTCAACTTGCTTTATCGCTGTGTCTTCATCGCTGTACAAAAGGACCAGGTCATCTGCGAAGACTAAGCATGGAATTTCAAGCTTGTCCTTTTTTGTCCCAATTTTTACTGGGTTCCAGCTATTTTGCGCTTTCTGTTCTTTTTCCCATTCCCACATCACCATATCTAGGACGAGGTTGAAGAGGAGGGGTGATAATCCAGCTCCCTGCCGGACACCAGTTTTTATCAGGAATTCATCTCAGATTTCTCCCATGAACTTCACTCTTGACTTCGTGTGAGTGAGGGTCTTTTTGGTCAAGGTTAACGTTTTAGAGTCTAGTCCCTGTTCTTTCAGGATGCTGAACAGAGATTGAAGATCAATTGAATCATAAGCCTTCTTGAAATCTACAAAGGTACAGAAGATTAAGAGGTTTATGTGGGCCCTGAATTTTAGAGCGGTTTTGAGGTTGAAGATCTGTTCAGTGCACGATCTGTGAGGGCGGAACTCAGCCTGATATTCACCCACCTTGTGCTCGAGTTGTTCTTGTATTCTTTTCAACAGTCATGCACAGAATATTTTGTAGCCGACTTCAAGGAGGGAGATTCCCCTATAGTTGTTGACATCAGTTTTGTCTCCTTTTTTGTGAAGTGGGTGAATCAAGGCACATTTTCAGTCTTCAGGGAGTTTTTAGTTTTACCAGATTTTCTGTATGATTTCTGTAAGTTCTTCGAGTGAATTTGGACCAAGATTCTTAAGGAATTCTGCAACAATCCCGTCTCTTCCTGAGGTTCTGTTGTTCTTTAGTCGTTTAATGTGGCTCTGAATTTATTCCTGGTTTGGTGGATGTGATTCTGGGTGAGTTAAAATGGATGCTTCTTCAACAAAACTTTCACTGGGTTCGGGGCAGTTAACAAGTTCTGAGAAGTATCGTGCAAGTTCTTGGCAGTTTTCTTTATTAGTAACCGCCAATTCTGCTTCTTGTTTCCTGAAACTTAAGTTCTGTGGAATGTATCCTCGGATTTTTTCTGTGAACATTCTGTAGAAATCCCATGTGTTATTATTATCAATAATGATAATTATGATAATAAATCCATGAAATGCAGCTGTTTCCATTCAGGCCTGGAAGAACTCGCATGTCTGTACTTTCATTTTCTTAGAATAGTAGTAATGAGGGATCTCATTTATACAACGCTTTTTATGGTATATCGTTTAACCTCCGTGTTAATGATCATTACCAACTCTGTCTCCGTCCTAGTGTTATCATGTATGTCGTTTCAAAAATATGCGCTGGGACTTGAAAGTTCCTAGAAATAGAAATCACAGGCGTGTTTCATCCGTGGATTAATGTGATCTTAAATTCTATTCTTTGTTTATGAACACTGATACGTAGACATCGTTTAACAACTTTATAACCAAGGGACAATGAGAATGATTGTACTGATGTAGACATCATGCGATCATATTAAATGCAATTGGAGTTGCAGCTGGTGGTTAAGTTTATTTATCTTCTCCTAATATTCCTACCATACGACACTTGGATATTGAGTAAACAGAACTTAGAATGATCTAGGGGAGCAGCAGATCGCAGGCCAGAGTTAATAAAATAGTACCTCTGTACTGTCCTGGATTTGGAGCAAAAGTATCACGATACTATCTTGGTAAAGGGGCTGCGTGTCCGAGGCGATAAAGGCGTGCTCTGTTCACCTGCAAGGACATGGATTCCCCGTCAAGAAGACAAAACAAATAAGAAACGAGATTTCCACTTCCGAAGGTGCACATGGCCCCGAGTTTTACACAGTATACGCCAAAAATGAGTACCAGGATAATTCCTGGGGACAAAAGCAACCGGGCGTAGAACTGACCATTCTACCCTACCAAGTGCCGAGGTTATGAATTGTGGAATTCCTCCAAGGGTCTTCATGCCCTGTATGGAGATGACTTTGCTTTTACATTATTATCTTGGTAAAAATAAAAAAAATTAAACAACCAAGTTATCAATTACCACTTCTGAGACGAATAGCAGTACTCTCAAACTCTGATGTGCAAAAATTCTCTCCTTGCTAAGTCGTTATAGCTCTTCACCAGTGCAGAAGCGTGGGAATTTCCCTCGGGTAAGATGGAGGGAACACATTATTTTATGAATATTGTGTATCTAATGTTCGCGAGAGCCTCCGTGGCTCGGGCGGCAGCGCGCCGGCCTCTCACCGCTGGGTTCCGTGGTTCAAATCCCGGTCACTCCATGTGAGATTTGTGCTAGAAAAAGCGGAGGCGGACAGGTTTTTCTCTGCGTACTCCTGTTTTCCCTGTCATATTTCATTCCAGCAACACTCTCCAATATTATTTCATTTCATCTGTCACTCATTAATCATTGCCCCGAAGGAGTGCGACAGGCTTCGGCAACCAGCACAATTCCTATCCTCGTCGCTAGATGGGGGCTTCATTCATTCCATTCCTGACCCGGTCAGATGACTGGAAACAGGTTGTGGATTTTTAATGTTCACTCTCCCCTGTTTGGAATGAAATGGGTTACGAAATTTCCGATTCGACTCTCAGATGTCTTCAATAATTCATACAGTTTTTAATTATCATTCACAGTGATTTAAAAGCCTCTCTACCTATATTATTCAGTTTACTTTTATTTCTTCTACTATATATAGCAGATAAAATACAAGTTTACCTGATTATTTATGTTTCTGTCGAGCGAGTGGCTGTGCGGTTTGTCACGAATCTGTCAGCTTGCATTTGAATGATAATGGGTCCAAAACCCAACGTCGGTAGCCCTGAATTTTCCGACTCGTTGGCTGAACGGTCAGCGTACTATCCTCCACCACAATAACCCGCAGTTACCTACACATGGCAGATGCCGCCCACCCTCATCGGAGGGTCTGCCTTACAAGGGCTGCACCCGGCTAGAAATAGCCACACGAAATTTAAAAAAGCCCTGAATTTGGTTTTCCGTGGTTTACCATCTTTACACCAGGCAAATGCTGGCGCTGTACCTTCATTAAGGCCACGGTCGCTTCCTTCGCACTCCTACCACTTTCCTGTCCCTATCTGTGTCGGTGCGACGTAGGTCTAAAGCAAATTGAAAAGAAAAGCAGAACAAAAACGTATGTTTCTATGTGTTTAACCCAATTTCCTGAAAGGCCTTCGTAGATTCCAGTCTCGAACAACAATTTTTCCACACACCTAACCTACGAAATTGCTGAAATAACGAATGCACTATTTCAGATCGTGAGTTACCTATACTAAATAAACACTTCCAGCCATTAAAATTGCAACACAATGAAGGACACAAGAGAACAATGCGGTATATGAAGAAAGCGTGGGATTGTGACAGGGTTAGTGATGTTACATGGTAACACTGAGCCCTCTCGGGAGCAGTACGAGAGATGGAGATCTGTTCTGACACAGTGGAATTGTCTGCTTGCAGTTCGTGTGTTTGTGTACAGACGGCTGAATTATAATTCATCGAAGAATACCAGCAGTTTTCTGAGTTTAATAGTGGGAGAATTATGCAAATGACTCAATCACACTATCGAAATTACAAATATTTACGAGTTGCTAAGCCACCCGTAGCCGTACTCACGGTCCGATGTTGTCTTCTGCATTGGGTATATTCGTGAAAGCTATGGACGACTGCCGCATGACTTAATGACAATAATATTATAGGTTTTCGAATAAGGAATTAATGAAGAAATAAGGGGGAATTAAAAAATAAAAGTTTCTCTTCTTTAATTAAATGACGGTCCCACCCCCGGTTCATAATTTCGTTCAGTCTCCCAGGGACGGAGATGACTACGAGGGTGCCTCCTGATGCTCTCCCAGAATACAAGATCATGATTACTGAGAGATTCAATAGTGCGTTTCTGACGCAGCTCCCAGTCCTGACCCCTAACGCCCAGACGTGTACGAATGGGGTGAGGCCTGGGATTTTACTGACCAGTCCAGCGCTGACAAACCTGGGTGCTGTCAGAGGTAACTCCTAGTAGTATGCAATGTGTGCAGGATGGCATTATCATGCTCGAGATTTGCTGAATACAGGGCTCGGATGTTTGACTGTATACATTCCTCCAGAATCTGTATGTACTCGTCCGAGACCTGGACTAATTCTTCCACTTCAGTGCCGCTCATCCAACCACGAAAGGCCAAACTGATCCTTCCACTCCATTTCATTGCGTCAACATGTTCCTGGGAGAAGCGCGTGTTGTCCGGCTTCCGCAGTGAAAACCTTCCTTCATCCTCGTCCGACGAGAGAACATTTTCGTCGCTTTTCGTAACTGACTCTCAGATCGCCTGGGTTTCTGGGAGGAAGATTGTGAGGCACAAGCCACACGTGATTCGCTATGCTAGTCCACCGCAAACTTTTCATGTCACTTCCCCCCATCTGGAATAAAACACTTCTTGCGCCCCCCTTTAATTTTCCTTCTTTCCCTTCCTGTACTACTCATTAGACTGCACAAAAAGCCGACTCACTAAAAGTTCCCTTAATAATAATAATAATAATAATAATAATAATAAGTGGCTTGTTACAGCAAATGATCTAGTTAAAATCTCTAAGAATGCTCTTAGTGCTTTCTTAGGAACTGTAGAATGCTTGACCGTAACACTTCAAAACGTCGATAGATTTGCTCACATGCTCGAGATATTTTGTCTGCAATATCTTGTAAGATTTACAGGTTTCAAAATATCGTTGGTTCAAATATCCAAGGAAAGAATACACTGTGACCGTTCCTGGTTATTCACAAGGATGTTAGTGAAACCTAGTTTTATAATTTCCTTGATTTTTATGCACTTTTGTTTCAGTCGAATAATGAACCTTGCCAACGAGAGCTGAAGCAGATGTGGCGGGAGAGCATACAACTAAATTCGCATCCTACTCTTATTATATATTTTCATGGGAGAACAGGCACTCGACGAAACACTTCCACGGAATCACTTTTTATCGTTGTGAATCAGCCACTTGTCCAGGATTACGACGATATGTTTACCACTAGAAAATGATAACTACCCCTATTCAGAACGCACAGAAATCCATCTTTAAGGCAAGGTATACTATTCGGCCCAGGCGTCTTAAAGTGTGTCTCAAGGACCAACAAGCCGAACACTCGTTTCAAACACCACCACCCTTGGCTAACTTACGACCTGTTTTAACCGGTACCTCCCCAATCTTTGGGCCTTTTCAAAATTCAAAACATACTTTTCATTCATTATCATCAAAATTAAATGCCTGAAAAGGCCCGTTTGTTACGAAGGTGAGTTTCCCCCTCCCATCTCATTAGTCACAAATTAAATCAATACTATTTGAATTACAAAATTTCCAGCGATGAGGAGGTTTCTTCTCTGACATGGGGGGATATACCGCCTCCATGACAGATCGCTTTCTCCCCCGCCATTGCGGTACAATTGATATTTTCTAACTCATCGGTTATTTCTCGGACACAGATGAGTTTTCGCTTTGGGACTCTAATGACTCGCTCTCAACAAAAGAATCACTCAGTGCTTGCGCTGACTGACAATGAGTTTCAGACGGAGGAGAAATCTATTCTTGTAGCGTAATGAGGTAGTGGCGGTAACATTGTCAAGTGGCTAATTGACACTTAGCTACAATGGGTGGAAGTTGGCCCCACGGGTGGTAGGTTCGGATCAGAAAGGGCGCTGTGGTCGTTCTTGTAGTCAAAGACGTGTGGCAGCACCTAATCTCTACACCTTAATTCCATTTCTCTTTCTATACTACTTAGTAGTAGATGGTATGTTCCTCCAATTCCAGTTTCGTATTCTCTTCCCGGCATTCAGACCTAGATTTCTTTCGTGTCAGATATAGGCCTATCTTAAAGATATTTTTCAGGAAATTGTTGGCACAGCCCGGAATCGATAAGTAGGCCTCCTCGCTAGTAAGTTAGTCCTTGTACTGTGATTAAAACTGACAGAAGTGGCCCTAGATCCTAAGTAACGTCCGTGTACTTGGCAGAATGTTTCACCAAGAGAGATGCTAACGAATTCAGGTGCATTTGAGGTGGTTAAGGAGAAGGGATGAATTCGGCCCCGAGCGACAGTCGTTTACGTATTCCGAAGAGCGCTGTTTTGATTACCACTGTTAAATACAAAAGAAGTTGGGATAACAGTTTTGCAAAGGACTTTATTTCGAGGATGCCTAACGATATAAATAATTTAAGAATGACCGGGCGAGTTGGCCGTGCGCGTAGAGGCGCGCGGCTGTGAGCTTGCATCCGGGAGATAGTAGGTTCGAATCCCACTATCGGCAGCCCTGAAGATGGTTTTCCGTGGTTTCCCATTTTCACACCAGGCAAATGCTGGGGCTGTACCTTAATTAAGGCCACGGCCGCTTCCTTCCAACTCCTAGGCCTTTCCTATCCCATCGTCGCCATAAGACCTATCTGTGTCGGTGCGACGTAAAGCCCCCTAGCAAAAAAAATTTAAGAATGTTTGTGACTATTTGCCAGAAAATTACATTGACGAAAGGAACTGTTTTCTTCCTGTAAAATGGGTCGATTTCATAAAACGCTTCGTACGCAATACAAATGGCTTATTACGAAAGTTTTCATTCTACTGTAAGCTTAATACCAGGATTGAAAATAAAATAGGTCTTGTGACAACACAGGTATTACCAAACAGTTCATTGCGGTCATCAGCAACATTCCATTACATACTTTCAACATGATCATCGACGAAGTTGAGGACAGCCTGCCAAATGTGTGGCAGCCGTAAGATGCCATCAGCGAGGTGGTTTCGGTTGGTTGATCACAGCGATGGTGAACCATACTGCTCGGAGCACTGATGAAATATCAGAAAACCTGATGCCTCGGGGAGGTTCTTTCAACCTAGGGAATAAATGAAAGTCATTCGGACTCACGTCAGGGCAACATGGAGGAAGTTCGAAGACTTGCCTACGCCATCTCTACAACATGGTGGACACTGATTCCGCCACATGGCAACGCGCATTGTCATTCAAGATGTAACGTAGATTATTCCGTGCCGGACGGAGTAGCTCAGACGGTAGTGCGCTAGACTTCTGAGCTTAAGTTGGTGGGTTCGAACCCGGCTCAGTCCGATGGTATTTGAAGGTGCTCAAATACGTCTCCTCGTATGGGCAGATATACTGTTATCTAAAAGAACTCATGCAAAACAAAAATCCAGCACCTCGGCGTCTCCGAAAACCGTAAAAATAATTAGTAGGACGTAAAACCAATAACATTATTTTATATTTGATTATTCCGTAAGAAAAGTGGACGTTTCCACCGCACAGCCGGGCGCAAATGGTGCGCAAGGAAACGATGAGAGTACACTTCGTTCACAGTTCTACCTTGGGGTACACCATAACTAATGATGACACGTTCTGTGTCCTATGTCACTGTCTACATGACCCTCGCACTAATGTGTTCCTGTCGAATTTGTTATGAAGGCAGCGATCATGGGTGGTGCCACTCATTCGATTACCATTTTTGGTTCAAGCTCATACGTCCGGATCCATGTTTCGTCAGTGCCCACAATACGCCGCACAAATGCTTCCCCTTCACTCTAGGACGCACTAGCTAGACAGGCCACAAGGCTCTGACCGTGACGTCACAAAAGTGGCCCACATTCAGCTTGGCAAGGTACGGCCGTGGTCACGGTACGGCCCGCTCTCACTGTCACCATGATATCGTTCATTATTATTAAACCTTAACGATATAATTGAACACGCCTTCAATTGTGGATTTATTTAGGATTGTGTACTGCATGTGTTTTATGCGGGGGGGAACTGGCGGGGCAGTTATGTATATTTCTTTACGTAAAATTAAGCTGACATCACATTCGTACGGAACACGGTTTAATGTAAAAGATTAAAACCCATAATATGTATACAAATAGTTTTAATGTTACCAGGCGATTACATAATAGCAATTCACAACAATAGTCTGGAACCTTTCCTAGAAATTAGGCGTCACTTTAAAACTTATCAAACAATTCTTAAGGTTTCCATTTATCAATTTTTCTTTTCTTTGCCGAATTGTGGGTATCCTTACTTGAGGATTTATTCTTCTTAACCATGACTTTGTCTGCGATAACTTTGCTATAGTTATTCAATAATATATTACAATAGATATACATGCATTTCTCAACGAAATCTTTAAAGCTACACCTACAATCACTGCGTGTTTCAAACATGATGTTTCATTTTCCAGAACACTGTTGACAAGCAAAATCAGAACATTTCTCTGAGAAAATCCATGTAAAAACATCGATTCATATTTATCGCTTATAAGTACACTAAATAATTTAAATTGCGTGATCAAATATTAACTATAAAATCTGATGGATATTTCAAAGCTCCCCTCTTAATTATATTGAAATAATAATTATCCTCTGTCTTTTAACACATATGACGGCACATTATCATTAGTTTAAAAGAACTCATCTTGAAAACTTATACGTGTACAATTTTTCTTAATTATTTTACAAATATATCCACCACTATCAACTAGACCTAACAAAATGTTTTCAGACACAACAACATCATTTAACTCAACTACCACATTTTCAAAATATGAAATATCTGTTGGTTTGAAGCTTTTACAATACCACGAATAGTTATGCATTTATTACCGTTAGGGCTTTTAATTTTCGTTCTGACTCAAGGATTTACTTCACTGAATTATGGTAGCAGGCACCACTCATTTCCCTGTACTGCCCAAATCTTGCTTGTAATTCGTTAGTTTGGAATTTCGCTAACAATACATACTTGAATCCTAAACTTGATTTCAAGAAATTTATTAACTCCAAAATAGTTTTTATAGTGTGAACTACTGTAAGGCTGTTTGAGTTTCATTAGTAAGTTTTCCATAACGACTCTCTGTTTTCTGTTTGATCTCCCCTTGAACAGTTATATTATGCCACCTAATTAACCATGTCAAAAACTTGCGCAAAAATAAAGCGTTGTCGTCGTGAATTGAAAATATTGCGTTATAATGAGGGTCGTTAAATCTATCGCCCTTGAAAGCATGCTTAAAGTTAACAATCATCCATCTCTTAAGAAGCATTTCTAAAAATACAGCTGTGCTTTTCA
Source organism: Anabrus simplex (assembly GCF_040414725.1). NCBI lineage: Eukaryota > Metazoa > Arthropoda > Insecta > Orthoptera > Tettigoniidae > Anabrus > Anabrus simplex. The sequence goes on from NC_090266.1 coordinate 236,119,753, forward strand.
AATCATTTGTATTTTTCATTTTATCGAAGTGTTTTAAAGCGGCGACATTTTTCTCATCGAACAGCTTACAACAATGGTTCATATTTTGTTTCTCTAAAGAAGTTGGGTACAACACTTTTTGGTTCAGGGAAGGAGCAAGCTTAACTACGTTATTCTCTTCTCATATGTACAGCTGTTTAAGGTAACCAACACTAGAAAAACATTTTTGTCTGACTCATTGTTGTCAAACCAGGCGAGTTGGCCGTGTGGTTAGGGGCGCGCGGCTGTGAGCTGGCATCCGGGAGATCGTGGGTTCGAATCCCACTGTCGGCAGCCCTGAAGATCGTTTTCCGTGGTTTCCCATTTTCAAACCAGGCAAATACTGGGGCTGTACCTTAATTAAGGGCACGGCCGCTTCCTTCCAACTCCTAGGCCTTTCCTATCCCATCGTCGCCATAAGACCTACCTGTGCCGGTGCGACATAAAGCCCGTAGCAAAAAAAAAGTTCTCCGTAGTAATGCCACTTAGCAGCTGTTACTCCCGTTACTATTTTTAATCTCTTACCCTCCAATTTCTTCTTTGCTTCACGGCAAGACGTTTATTAAGAAAGGGTTCACCAAAAAATGTGATGCCAAGATGTTCCGAAAATTAACGTACGCGAGAATGGATTTATGTAGCATCTACGGTACTAAAATCAAAATATGACCTGTTTATGGCGGATCTAGTTTCTTTCCGTAACACAAATAATTTCTATTTCTGTTTGTCACTGAGTCAAAAAGTTATGATTTACTTTGCTAGCGTTGCGGGCTCTCCGGTTACGCATGGGTGTTAATTATAGCTTACGCTTTGCGGCTTAAGAAGAAACTGACAAGTCTTTTCTCTCACTCATAGCAGTGTCGAATACTGTTTATTCCCTTAAACATCCGACTGGCATAATTTCTTTCTATGTCGTATCCGAAAACCGTAAAATAGAGGAGTTTAGGGGGATTGAAAACCAATGACATTATTATTATTATTATTATTATTATTATTATTATTATTATTATTATTATTATTATTATTATTATTATTATTATTACTGCCGGGTTGAGTGTCTCAGACGGTTGAGGCGCTGGCCTTCTGACTCCATCTTAGCGGGTTCGGCAGGTTCGATCCTGGCTCAGTCTGGTGGCAATTGAAGGTGCTCAAATACGTCAGCGTCGTGTCGGAAGATTTACTGGAATGTACTATTTGCGTCTGACAAGAAGTGGCGGCAGCTTATACGTACGGCACGAGTACACCCTTAGTTACAAACATTAGTCGTGACAGATACTATACCCTTAGTTACAAACATTAGTCGTGACAGATACAACACCCTTAGTTACAACCATTAGTCGTGACAGATACTATACCCTTAGTTACTTTTTTTTTGCTATTTTGCTTAACGTCGCACAGACACAGATATGTCTTATGGCGACGATGGGACAGGAAAGGTCTCGAACCCACCATCTCCCGATTACTGGATACTGGCCGCACTTAAGCGACTGCAGCTATCGAGCTAGGTCCTTAGTTACAACCATTAGTCGTGACAGATACAACACCCTTAGTTACAAACATTAGTCGTGACAGATACTACACCGTTAGTTACAACCATTAGTCGTGACAGATACTATACCCTTAGTTACAAACATTAGTCGTGACAGATACAACACCCTTAGTTACAACCATTAGTCGTGACAGATACTATACCCTTAGTTACAAACATTATTCGTGACAGATACTATACCCTTAGTTACAAACATCAGTCGTGACAGACACAACACCCTTACTTACAACCATTAGTCGTGACAGATACAACACCCTTAGTTACAAACATTAGTCGTTACAGATACTATACCCTTAGTTACAAACATTAGTCGGGACAGATACGACACCCTTAGTTACTTTTTTTTTCTATTTTGCTTAACGTCGCACCGACACAGATATGTCTTATGGCGACGATGGGACAGGAAAGGTCTCGAACCCACTATCTCCCGATTACTGGATACTGGCCGCACTTAAGCGACTGCAGCTATCGAGCTCGGTCCTTAGTTACAACCATTAATCGTGACAGATACAACACCCTTAGTTACAAACATTAGTCGTGACAGATACTATACCCTTAGTTACAAACATTAGTCGTGACAGATACTACACCGTTAGTTACAACCATTAGTCGTGACAGATACTATACCCTTAGTTACAAACATTAGTCGTGACAGATACTATACCCTTAGTTACAAACATTAGTCGTGACAGATACTACACCGTTAGTTACAACCATTAGTCGTGACAGATACTATACCCTTAGTTACAAACATTAGTCGTGACAGATACAACACCGTTAGTTACAAACATTAGTCGTGACTGATACTATACCCTTAGTTACAAACATTAGTCGTGACAGATACTACATCGTTAGTTACAACCATTAGTCGTGACAGATACTATACCCTTAGTTACAAACCTTAGTCGTGACAGATACCACACAGTTAGTTACAACCATTAGTCGTGACAGATACTATACAATTAGTTGCAAACATTAGTCGTGACAGATACTACACCGTTAGTTACAAACATTAGTTGTGGCATATACTACACCCTTAGTTACAAACATTAGTCGTGACAGACATTGCGAGCGCCTGCATACTCCTTATTAACTGTTCATTATGCTGTACTTACTCATTACAGTAAATGTGTATCTAAAGCACTATAACACTACCGCCTTGAAATTTCACAGTAGCACCCCAATTCGCAAGAATCACCGCGGGCGGAACAGATGTTTATTGTCTGGCCTTGAGTCTTGAGAAAGGTGCATGCCGAACAGCCATGCTTACACCTCGGACGTTTTACGCCGCATCTACGAGACTTCTCGTCAGAGGACCACAGTAAAAGAACTCCTGCGGGACTAGATTCCGGCACCTCTTCGTCTCCGAAAACCGTATAGGTTTAACTAGTTAGCGGGACGTAAAAACATTACTATGATTTTGATTACTATTATTATTATTATCATTATTATTATTATTATTATACATACATACATACATACATACATACATACATACATACATACATACATTATCATTATAGACCGTTATGCATTTCAGCGTTCAGTCTGCAAGCCTTTGTGAATTTATTAAACGTCGCCACAATCCTCTATTTGCAACTAGTGCAGTGGCCTCATTTAGTTCTATACCTCTTATCTTTAAATCGTTAGAAACTGAGTCTAACCAGCGTTAACTTGGTCTCCCTCTACTCCTCTTACCCTCTATAACAGAGTCCATTTTTCTCCTGGTTAACATACCCTCCTCCATTCGTCTCACCACCGCAGCCGTTTTATGCGTACATCTTCATCCTCTGAGTTCACTCCTAACTTAGCCTTTATCTCCTCGTTCCGAATACCCTCCTGCCATTGTTCCCACCTGTTTGCACCATTATTATTATTATTATTATTATTATTATTATTATTATTATTATTATTATTATTATTATTATTATTATTATTATTATTATTATTTACATCCTGATCTCGCTTGGTAAATTATTCGAATCCCTAACTCCTCTTCCTCTAAAGGACTATGCGCAGCAATTTGGCCCCTTGAAATCCGACTTAATCTTCATATTGTAATCTTTCCTACTTAGGTTTTTGTTTTTACAATTTGCTTTACGGCGCACAAACACTGACAGATCTTATGGCGACGATGGGACAGGAAAGGGCTAAGAGTGGGAAGGATGCGGCCGTAGCCTTAATTAAGGTACAGCCCCGGCATTTGTCCGGTGATAACATGGGAAACAACGGAAAAGCATCTCCAGGTCTGCCGACAGTGGGGTTGGAATCCACTATCTCTTGAACGCAAGCTGACAGCTACGTGACACAAACCGCGCAGCCAGTCGTTTAGTAGTAGTAGTAGTAGTAGTAGTAGTAGTAGTAGTAGTAGTTGTAGTAGTATTTGCAGGAGTAGGTGTTGCAGTAGTACGCTGCCGCTTGTATACTTGTCTATGTGAAATGTTGTGAAAATGCATGTTGTGGGTGTTCACTCTTAAGCTTTTAAAGGGACTGTACTCATGTACGAGAGAAGAAGTGGCGCTTAATGAGCAGAGTAATGTCGTAGCTACACCACTACTTGGCTTGAATATTAAGTGGAGATAATGCCTCCGAAATCTACCATTCGCCAAAATCCAGTTTAGAATGAATGTGTTTAATTAACTGTCTTCTTCTGGAAGGAAAGTGGTTTATCAGCATAATCTCATGAATTCCTCAGTCATCTAAATCAAACAGCTAATCGGGATATCTCTGCAGAACAAGGCTACTGTCTGAACTCCCTACTTCACGAGTCGATTAAAAAGTCTCCACCTGTGCATATGGCCGTGAGATCCAGGATATATGTGACGTCATGTGGGAGAGTTGAGTTGGTAAATTTCTTTACTGTAAGATAAGAAGGAAGTAAGGATGTAAGCTACCACACAAATAGTTTAGAATCTATCGGGGTTAAAATTTTAACTCGAAATAATTACATCATATTTTGTGACCAAACGAAATAGAATATAGGTCTATATGTTGGGCAGCAGGTAGATGAATTCCCAATCAAATATAACTTCGAAATAAAATTAAAATTACCGAGCGAGTTGGCTGTGCGGTTACGGGCGCGCAGCTGTGGGCTTGCATTCTATAGATAGTGGGTTCGAACCCTATTGTCGGTATCCCTGATGATGCTAGTTGCTTTACGTCGCACCGTCACAGATAGGTATTATGGCGACGATGGGACAGGGAAGGGCTAGGAGTGGGAAGGAAGTGGCCGTGGCCTTAATTAAGATACAGCCCCAGCATTTGCCTGGTGTGTAAATGGGAAACCACGGAAAACCATTTTCAGGGCTGCCGACAGTGGGGTTTGAACCTACTATCTCCCGAATACTGGATACTGGCCGCACTTAAGCGACTGCAGCTATCGAGCTCTGTCCCTGATGATGGTCTTCCAGACCGCTTCCTTCCCACTCCTAGCCCTTTCATATACCATCGTCGCCATAAGACCTATCTGTGCCAGTGCGACGTAAAACAACTTGTAAAAAATGTCACAATTAAAATTAATAGATCTTAAGTTGTGTCCAATGATTCGAGATCGAATTCTGATGTTCTCTGTTTCCTCAGGACACGGAATATTTTCATCTTCAAACCACCTTTCACATATTATGTTCAACATTACGGGGGTATTAACAAAACAAAAATACTTCCTATACTAGTCCTGTGCTACATACCGGGTCATTGAATAGTACTTTAATTACTTTGTTTATGGGAATACCTTCACAACTGTCTCCCCTTAAATACATACCTCAGTAAACATACCGAATACCGCCATAAATGACCTCTGCGTTATGATAGTATTATATAAGCGAATCATTCGTATTTTACGGTAGTAGGATATATTTCTCTCTCAACCATTACATATTCAAATATATTCTGCTGTACAGGATCAGGTATCGGATTGTTTCTGGAAACCAGATTTCTAATCCTATTTAAGAGCGCCTGCCGAAGTGTGAATATTAATGCATACTTTTTCCAGTGAATTAATTGACTCTTTCTATTTTTTACAATTTGCAATTTGCTTTACGTCGCACCGACACAAATAGGTTTTAAGATGATAATATGATAGGAAAGGGCTAGGAGTTGAAGGAAGCGGCCGTTTTCTGAATTAAGGTACAGCCCTAGCATTTGCCTTGTGTGAAATTAGGAAACCATCATCAGGTCTGCCGACAGTAGGGTTCGAACCCACTGTCTCCCGAATGCAAGCTCACAGCTAAGCGCCCGTAATTGCACGGCCAATTCGCTCGGTATACGTGAAAAATTACTTGAGGTTTAACGAATGCCCTTACGAGTACAATATAAAAATTATGTTGAACTCAATCAACCAAGTAATACGTATATACTCCACGTGCAGGGAATGGTTTCAACTACAGTATCCAGGCTTAAGAGAGACATGATTATTCAGTACACTGTAGTCTGGTGTTCGCGGCAGGGTAAAACTGTCAGCACATTTGAGCTCGGAATTTGTATCATAGAAGATCAGTTTCGAAGCGATAGTCGAGATCATTTCTTAAGTGCAGAATTACTTGAACTGCTCTTCGTCGCTTCGAATGTTTACATGGTACTAATCGCAGCCAACTTGAGATTTTTCCAAAGATAATTTCGAGCCTTTAGTTTTATTTTCTTTTTGAGATAACTACCGTTTGTAGGGGTTATAATTGCTCAGCGACCAAGGCGGTTGTGGTTCGAATCTCGAACAATGAAAGTGGAAATTTTAAAAGTAAGGTTTAGGTCCCTGCGGTTTTGATTCAACGTAAAATTGAAGATTCCGTGGCAGTGATCACGATTTCGATAGCCACGTCAAACTACAAGCTAGCTTGCTTGCCTTCGTACCGATATGGGATGGCGTATTTGAGCTCCTTCAAATGCAACCAGACTGAGAAGAGATAAAATCATCCAACTTGGGCTGAGAAGGTCTGTGCTTTGCCATCTGAGCCACTCGGCCTGGCACTTCATTATGTACACAGTTCAAAAAATTATGGGAACATGTTTTTGAACGTATGCCATGCTCCACAAAACAATACCTCACGTTCAGGTATATTACCAACTAAACCTTTATTATTTACCGTTGAAGTATACAAAACAACATCGATGGATTCGCGTTCATTTTCAGAACACAAACGGAAATGTCCAAAAAGGGGCGAAACCAAAGTGATACCAGTCCTCCAGGGTGGACTTTTATCACAGTTGGAGAGCTTCAGTATGGTAGGCCTGTATGTCCTCCACGAGCATCTATCACAGCTTGGCGCCTACGTGGCATGCTCCGTATTAGTCGTCGGATGTCACGTTGCGGTATCAGGTCCTGTTCTTCAATGAGAGCCTGTCCGGCGTCTTTGAGATTCTGTGGTGGAACAGGACGCCCACGAACACTTCTGTCAAGCCTATCCCACACATCCTCGACGGGATTAAGGTCGGAACTCACTGCAGGCCATTCAATCTCTTGAATGTCCAGTTCTCGCAAGACGGCTCTGGTTATGCGCGCTACATGAGCCCTGGCATTGTCGTGCATGAGTACGAATTCAGGGCCATCACCATAAGCAGAAACCAACACATGGTGTAGCAGTATCTGCTCAATTTACCCCGCAGCGGTAACATTACCACGGACGACGACAAGATCCGTACGGCCATCAATACAGATGCCACCCCACACCATCAAAGAACCTTGTCCGAATCGGTCGCCTTCCTAGACAATATTTGGCATGTACCACTCACCACGGCGTCTCCATACACGTTGACGTCCATCACGCTGTGTCAGGGGAAATCTGGACTCGTCTGTGAACAACACAGGTCACCATTGGCGAAGTTGCCAGTTGATGTGGGTACGGACAAACCGAAGGCAAGCTGTGCGATGTTGTTGCGTTAAACGGGGCACTCGAAGAGGACGTCTGGGTATCTTAACTTGTTCCTTACTGTCTGGTCAAGCACCGTGACTTCAGTGACCCTCCTGAGGTCTTGTTGCAGTTCTCTGGCAGTTGTTGAATGACGCCGCAACGCACAGATGGTCAGATATCGGTCATCCTGTGGGGTTGTCATGCGCCCACGACCTTGTCCAGCCCTCTTTGTGAACTGGCCCCCCTCACTGTAGCGATTCCACAAGCGGTGAATACCTGACGGAGAGACATTGAGATCCACAGCAACACGATGAAAAGTCCATCCTTCCTGGATCCTGCGACTTGAACCTCATTATGATGTTTCATGGGATGTGGTGGTTGACGTACAACGTGTTCAAATGACCGCAGTAGTCGGTGTACCTCACAACGACACACGGACGCACCGCTATTCACTTTGTTTTGAGGGTTCAACTGTCAGTTTAATGCATGGCTCCGCCTACATATGGAGTATAACTTCGATTTGACACACTCTGAGTAGCTAAGGTCTCAAGGTATGCTGTGCGACCATTGGAACCCCATCTACCAAATTAACGTTCACGTACCAGACGTTACAAAATATGTTCCCCTAATTTTTTAAAATGTGTATTTTAATAGGAAAATATATTTTTCCTTCCTTTATTAAACCCATCCCGAACTTCTGATGTTGGTACACGCTGAACATTAAAGAATAATACCTGTATCTCCTCTTTAAAAAGAGAAATTGGAAAGAATGTTTAAAAATCATTAGATTTAACTTTCTCTCGTCACACTTCTTGGATTTAATATCCCGAGGTGTTCTCATTTCTCCTTGACGTTACCGGGTGAACTAGTTTAAATTAATAACATTCTTGATTTATAGCTTCACGAGAAGAACCTTATTTCTTTGTGAACATTCCTATCCTACGTCCGAGAGCTCTAATTTACGCTAGCTGAAGGAATCTAATGATTAATTGCTGGAAAAGTCAATTCTCTTAATTTATTCCAGGAATCTACACTGCTTAATAAATTTATATCTTCGTGGTTAATGATATATGAATCTTGAATTCACAGTCTGTGACATGCCTCGAAGACTTTTGCATCTAAATTCTTGTGTACTTCTCGCACAGAAATGGCTAAAGGTTAAGCAGATGAAAGTAAAGGAAACCTAAAATTGCGAAAGACTTATTCTTGGATTGTAACACTAGGGGAGCCTCCGTGGCTCAGGTGGCAGCGCACCGGCCTCTCACTAGTGGGTTCCGTGGTACAAATCCCGGTCACTCCATATGAGACTTGTGCTGCACAAAGCGGAGGCGGGACAGGTTTTTCTCCGGGTACTCTGGTTTTCCCTGACAGCTTTTATTCCAGCAACACTCTCCAATCTCATTTAATTTCATCTTTCATTCATTAATCATTGCCCCAGAGGAGTGCGGCAGGTTTCGCCGCTAGATGGGGACTTCATTCATTCCACTTCTGACCTGGTAAAAACAGGCTGTGTATTTTCATATAACACTGCCGGACTGAGTGGCTCAGGCGGCTGATGCGCTAGCCTTCTCGACCCAGCTTGGCAGGTTCGATCCCGGCTCAGTCCGGTGGTATTTGAAGGTGCTCAAATACGTCAGCCTCGTGTCGGTAGATTTACCGGCACGTAAAAGAACTACTGCGGGACAAAATTCTAGCACCTCAGCGTCTCCGAAAACCGTAAAAGAGTAGTTAGTGGGACGTAAAGCCAATAACATTATTATTTATTATTCATATAACACTAAACATTACATGTATGATTTAATGAGCCTTTGGCGGTCAAACTGATGATTGATTTCTTTCGTATACCTTTGATGAGGTCCCAACAATGTTATGTCGAACTAAAGCAGAGGGTACGGCAGTTTAGCTCCTCAGCAGTGTGTAAGGCTGAGTGAACCCTTTTCTACAGCCTAACATGAGCTTAAAATGAGGAAAAGTACCGGAGATCGGACTCCAGGCCTTTATAATACCTGCATATTACTCCATTGTTTTGATAAGAAAATGTAGCTGTATATTTCGTCCAGCAAGGAAATTAAAAATTTAGATATGACCGCGAACCTGATTGCTTAGAAATGCCTTTTATATAGGCACAAAGGTTTTATGAACCCGTAGACTAGTCATAATTTGGTTTAATTATCTCATTTGAAGTATATTTCTTGCTTTTTCTGCCAAGTTTTGTACCCCTTGCAGCTATCATAACAATAGATATTAGGAAATTTTGTAGATGAGTTGTGGTAGTTACAGTGTATCACCTATTCCTGCAACCTTCATTTTATCAGGGGCATTATTTTATAGCTCTTTCAGAGAGTGCATTTATGTGTTTTTTTTTGTAAAATCCCATTGCAAGGCGTTCGAAATATAAATGGAGCATTCTTTCTTCTGTCGAAATTATTGGTAATTTAAGAGATTGTTTGTGTTTTGCCATTATTAATATGAAGCAATTTTGAAAAATTTATTGCAGTCTAGATAGAAGACCTTGCCCGTCTCTCACAAGGCTGGTCTTTGCCTCATTCAATGTTCATAGACTGATTCGAATTCCAGAGAGTTTTGTCTAGATATTGCGAAGTATAAGATATAGACAGGCTACTACTAAAATGAATCGCGATTTGGCTAAGGGAAATATTGACAGTTCACATGGATTCAGCTAATAATGTGTTATTTTCATTGCCTATGGTCTTAAAGCGCAAAATCATAATCTAGATGACTCAGTTTATCATCAAATTCGACCTGTAGACATTTGCTTCGTATTGTTTAATGCTGATGTCTTGACATTAATAGGGTTCACATAATGAGCGATATTGAGTGACAAATGCTTAGTGTGACTCTCACGGACGAGATAGGATCAGAAAAGGTACGAAGAACACAAAAGACAGATGTCGTGCATAGAGTACCCAGATTAAAATGGAAGTGAATTGGGCATATGCCCTATAATATCCAGAGAGATAGGTCCAATGCCTGGTCACTGGAGATGGGAATGAAAGAGGAAAGTTGGGGCATCCCTGAAGACATGGCGATATGACATCAAGCAGGCAGTTGGAACGTCAAGTGTCAAGTGGTTCATCGCGGGAATACTTGGAAAAGTATGGAAGAGACCTATATTCAGCAATGGATCGTCAAAGAACACAGAGAAGAACAGGATTGGTTTGGAGCTTTCGAGACTGTCTCATCCGCATTAACGTTCCTGTTTGTAGTTTGAACAGATGGTTGGGTACAACTGTTTAAAAGTTATCATAATGTACTGTACTTTACTATACGCATATCACATTTTCTCGATGAAAATTCAATTACATGTTAATACTTGTACGGCTTCACCCTAAATTTTATAATCCAGAGGAGACTTTAACGCAATCGTGGCCCTTTACTACTGAAGTACAGTTGATTTCTAAGGCTGGATAGATACCCTTACCGTAGTGAAGAACTTGTAAGATTTGTCCCTGGGACACTAGTTTGGGGAGTTGAGTTGATAGACCATCTCACCAGCAACCCTCCTTCATCCCACTGAAGAATATTCTGTAATATTAGGCATATGAATTTAGGTAATCCACTACCAACGTAACGAGCACTGTGTCAGAGCTTCTCACCCCCAAATTACTGTGTGACGTATTTGAATAACAGCAAATTAATAATCCACTTTCGTTATTTTTTGACTCTGTCTACGATGTGAGCGTGCTTCAGGAAATTATGTGAAGTACTTTCTTGGTTCGTAATTATTCACTGGGAGATAATTTCCTGAGAGAAGGACATAGATGGCAATAAATCGTGATTTTACCACACTCGTTCCTCTAGTGCCTTCTTGCCCGCACTCCATCGTTTCTTTGGCGAGATGAAGAATCGATATGTGGCCTGGGCTTGCTGTACTTGAAAGCGAGAATGCTCTACTCTCTCGTGTGGTAATGCCCACTTCAAACTATTTAGCGAACATATTATTGAAGCCTAGGCGTATCACATCACCAACTTCTACGTGCAGACTGTCTGCCGAGCGGTAAGTACTGTAACATATAAGATGTAGCATTTAATCGAGTAGTACGTACGTCAATGTAAAGTGCACTTCAACTATCATTCTCGGTTGATCTCTACATGAAGTTTCTTCTTTACTAAGGGCGGTTCGATGTTCAAATTCTAGTTTTCCTCAGGAATTAGAGCTGCGACTTCGAATACTAGAAAAATCTGTACTCCGTGTCAAGTAGGAAGTATTTTGACTGACGAGTTGGCTGTGCGGTTAGGATCACACAGCTGTGAGCTTGCATTCGGGAGAGAGTGGGTTCTAACGCCACTGTTGGCAGCCCTGAAGACGGTTTTCCATGGTTTCCAATGTTTACACCAGGCGAATACCGGGGCTGTGCCATGAGTAAGGCCATAGTCGCTTCCTTCCCACTCCTAGCACTTTCCTATCCCATCGTCGCCATAAGATACATCTGTGTGCGTGCGATGTATAGCATTTTTTCAAACATTACATCACCCTTTAGTCGAATATATTCGGTAATGTGCATTTGGAAAATGCTGAACGTTTCTTTGAATTCCCCAGTATATAAATAGCAGTAAACTAAAGAGAGTTTATTGTTGTGAAAGTGATGTGATTCACGTTGTATGAGAGTAAAATTACGTCGTTGAGTGTTCTTTAAAATATAGCAGGCCCTGGGGTGTAGGGATAGCGAGCCTGCCTCTTGCCCAGCGGCCTCGAGTGATCTTTACCTGGATCTGAGAGCTGGTTCGAGGTCCACTTAGCTTGCACGAGAAAATCGAAGGAGGTTTCTAACGGCGATATAATGGCAAGGGTTAAGAAAACCAAGAATATAACCGCCGAGCGGATTCGTTATACTGACCACGCGTCACCTCGCAATCTGCAGGCCTTCAGGCTGAGTAGCGGTCCCTTGTTTGTCTAAGGTACATACGGGCAGTAATGCCATATGGGTTACCTTTTATCTCAAAGTTATTAAGCCAGTCCGCCTCTGTGGTGTAGTGGTTACTGTGATTAGCTGCCACCCCCCGTAGGTACCTAACTTAAAGCCAGGGCCGCTTCCTTTCCTCTTTCTTGTCTATCCCTTCCAAACTTCCCATCCTCCCACACGGCCCCTGTTTAGCATAGCAGGTGCTGCCGTCTGAGCGAGGTACTGGTCATTCTCCCCAGCTGTATCCCCCGACCCAGTGTCTCACGCTCCAGGACACAATACTTGAGGCGGTAGAGGTGGGATCCCTCGCTGAGTCTGAGGGAAAAACCAACCCTGGAGGGTAAACAGATTAAGAAGAAGAAGAAGAAGAAGAAGTTATTAAGTCGATTCATACAGGGGATGTACTTGTTTTGGTAAACTTAAAATTCATATTGAACATTTTCCTTTTTGTATCTATAATGAACTATTATCATCGAGGCTTTTGTAAATCTCTACGCAGTATGTTCTCCTTATAACTCATATCTGGATAAAGATGCATAGATTCCAGGTTAGGGTACACGGGTTTCACTATGGGTTTACAAAGTTCAGTATTCTTCATATCTGATAACATTAAAATAAAATGTATGAAACTCCTAGTTCAAAGAATTCTGATTCAGGTCCGAGGATATCTGTCATCTCTTCTTTGGAACAATGATATCATCCCTCGAAAGAATTATTTTCATTGTTTTACGAGTGCAAAGTGTCGGAATGAGCACTCCTTGCCATGGTAGCCAATGTTACAGTTTTTGCAATTGTCTGTTGTCTGTCTGTTAGGTCATCAGCCCAGAGGCTGGTTGGATCCTCAAATTGCACCACCAAAGGTTATGCGGTTATAAGGAAACCGCAAAAACCAATGGCAGCACCAAAATGAGGCGTACTAGGCAAGACGAGGAGTGAGGTAGTTTGCCATTGCTTTCCTCACTGGGTCAGAAAGTGCTATTGCATCACGACTGACCCTATGAGCAACACCTTTCATAACACTCATGCACTAGTCGTGCTCTGAATGTCATTACTCAGCACCACCCATACCCCAGCAGCTTCCATATTGTCACAGCCATGGATGAGACTGGGACTTCGGTGGAAGCTACACTTTACTCTGGCCTGTGCCAAGAGATGGATACAAAAGTACTGTATCCATCAAGAAATGGCAGCAGGCCTAATTGTCTGTTATATTAAGTAAATATTTATTCAATCTATTGTGGTTTGTCTGAACACCATTACTTCTATCTATATGTTTCAGATTGTGCCACGACAAGAACGGAGGCGCTTGGTGCCCTAGAAATATGGTGAAATTGGAAGTTCAGGAGTACCTCGAGGTGAACTTGCACGTCATGCATATCATCACTTCAGTACAGACCCAAGGTCGTTTCGGTAATGGAATGGGCCAGGAATACGCTGAGGAGTACATGCTAGAGTACTGGCGTCCAGGCCTCAACAAGTGGGTCCGCTGGAAGGACCGAAAAGGAAAGGAGGTAAGGCCTACAAACATGTTCTTAATTCGTGGTCACTATGAAGCTGATCCCATGACTCCATGTCTTTTGTTGTTTCACTCTCATGAATATCTAGATCCACGATAGGACTGAAAAGCTACAGATCCGCTGTTTGACTCTCGGTGTTGACACCGACAAAACTTTTTATGCTTTTCCTTTCGCATTTTCCGTCCTCACTCCAAATAATTTTCAGGTTAATACACTTCTTGCCGGCTCTGTGGTGTAGGGCTAGCGTGTCTGCCTCTTACCCGAGGACCCCGGGTTCGATTCCTGGCCAGATCAAGCATTTTTACCTTGATCTGAGGGCTGGTTCGAGGTCCACTCACCTTACGTGCTTAGAATTGTGGAGCTATGCGACGGTGAGATAGCGGCTCCGGTCTGGAAAACCAAGAATAACGGCCAAGAGGATTCGTCGTCCTGACCACACGACACCTCGTAATCTGCAGACCTTCGGGCTGAGCAGCGGTCGCTCGGTAGGCCAAGGCCCTTCAGGACTGTAATGCCATGGATTTAGTTTTAAATACACTTCTTTTTGATACAATAACTGAGCAGGCTCTTGCACAGAAGAATCAGCGTGATACATTTTGTAGCTCATTCTGTACTATGGTCTTTACCAATGTCTCGTCTTATTCTTTAATATACAGGGCGTTGAAAAATTTTCTGTACACATATTAATACAAGAGCTAGGGAAAGTATGTTCGCCGAGGTCAGCTCTTGACACTACAGGATGTTTATAAATGTACAGTGACAGTCAGAATGTGTCGGATAGAATAATCTATACATGTAATACCCCTGTTTTTAAAGGAAGAGCAGGTTATACATTCGAAATTACTAAACTCTGAATGTAATGCACTTCGTAGGTATTGTAATTATCCAATTGCGATTTGTAGATGAGTTTAAAAAGTAATAATACCTTTTACTTATTTGAGATACGAAAATTTGCAGGTCAATATTTTTCGGACAGGGCATGCTTTGCACTTGTTATGCGCTGTGCAGGCAGGTCCCAGTCAGTGCCTTCCTCATGCACAATGCAGACGCAACGACTCATGAGCGAAATGGGGCGCAGAGGAAAGAACAGTACATTTGTTCAAAGGCAATTAGTAATATTCCATCATGAAAAAAGGGAAAACATGTCGACAAATCGCAGATTTTCTGAACGTGAAGAAAAGTACTGTTAACGATATTAACTGCCGATACAAATTTCAAGAGAGAATTGAAAATTTGCTACATACAGGTCACCCGAGGATCCTTACTATAAGAGAAGAGAGGGCAGTAGTAAGAAAAGTGAAAAGAAATCCACGTCTTACTACAACCATTGCTGCTACAGCTGAGAGTGAGTTTGGAAATAAGATCAGTGCAAGTACAATCCGGAGGGTGTAATACAGAGGTGATTACCGCGGGCGAACTGCAAGAAGGAAGCCCTTCATCAACAAAATAAATAGGCTCAAGCGACAACGATTTGCTAAGGAGCATCATGGCAAAGATATGAACTGGTGGAAGACTGTAATTTTCTGCGATGAATCGAAATTCAACGTTTCTGGCACAGATGGGCGCATCATAGTGTGGAGACAGCCCAATAAATAGTTTGAAGAAAGAAATATGAAGGCAACGGTAAAACATGAAGGGGGACATGTTATGGTGTGGAGCTGTCTGTCGGCTCAAGGGGTAGGTGAGACGGAATCATGGATCACCGCCAGTATCTTCCGATTTTAAACAAACAACCTCAAGAAAGATGCAGAAAATATGGGAGATGGGGACTGTTTTAAATTTTATCAGGACAACGACCCGAAATATACGGCCTATAATGTACGGCTGTGGTTGTTGTACTGCTGTCCTAAAGTTGTGAATCCTTCCCCACAAAGTCCTCACATTAACCCCACAGAGAATTTATTGGATATACTGGAAAACAACATCCGGCAACTTCCCATAAATTCCAAAGCTGATGTGAAGAGACGACTGCAAGAGGAGTGGGAAAAATTGTCTCATTCTACCACAAGAAAACTCAGGGAGAGCATGCCGAGCCGCCTGACTGAAGTTTATTCGTAGGAAGGGAAGAATCACGAAGTATTAATATTCCTACATGGACTCCATCCTTCATATTTTTGTTGTATTTTTGTTTTGTCCGAATATTTATGAGCAGACAATTTCGTATTGTTGTAATTACACTCATAAGTTTCAAACTTTTTGTGTATCATGAAATGAAGTGCATGTTTATTCTTGGTATCTGTATGTGTAACTATTCATTCTGAAGTAAGCAAAATTAAACTATATATGTTTGCTATTAATCTCTTTTTTATTTTAAAGGTACTCTGCCTGTCCGAAAAATTATGACGGTCACTGTATTTCGTTGGGCCTGTTTCTGTCAACTGCTGTTTACTAGAGTAGTATGACCTGATATCACATATCTCGATTGCTTCCTCTGGGAATAATCGGACAGCTTGTTTACAAGGAGCCCGTTGAATCAAAAGGAGACCTTGTGGTAGAATTACTTTAACCGCTGGAAATCTTCGTGAGATTTTGAACGTGAACGACAGTAACTGCCTGGATGCCTTAATGGACATTCGAGCAGATTCTGTAATGAAATGAATACATAAAGAAATTATACAGATTCTATCAACGATGGTTGCGTTTACAGGAATGGCTCTCCGTATTACAATCCGCTGTTTGCCACTCTACGTATTGAAGCTATTGGAGCTTACTATAATACACTGACTGACAGAGCAAATGCAACACCAAGAAAGAGTGGTCAGAACTTTATGCCAATTGCAGGGTAGACTGACGTCACTGAGGTATGCTCATGATGTGAAATGCGCCGCTGTGCTGCGCACGTAGCGAACGATAAATGGGACACGGCGTTGGCGAATGGCCCACTTCGTACCGTGATGTCTCAGCCGACAGTCATTGTAGAACGTGTTGTCGTGTGCCACAGGACACGTGTATAGCTAAGAATGCCAGGCCGCCGTCAACGGAGGCATTTCCAGCAGACAGACGACTTTACGAGGGGTATGGTGATTGGGCTGAGAAGGGCAGGTTGGTCGCTTCGTCAAATCGCAGCCGATACCCATAGGGATGTGCCCACGGTGCAGCGCCTGTGGCGAAGATGGTTGGCGCAGGGACATGTGGCACGTGCGAGGGGTCCAGGCGCAGCCCGAGTGACGTCAGCACGCGAGGATCGGTGCATCCGCCGCCAAGCGGTGGCAGCCCCGCACGCCACGTCAACCGCCATTCTTCAGCATGTGCAAGACACCCTGGCTGTTCCAATATCGACCAGAACAATTTCCCGTCGATTGGTTGAAGGAGGCCTGCACTCCCGGCGTCCGCTCAGAAGACTACCATTGACTCCACAGCATAGACGTGCACGCCTGGCATGGTGCCGGGCTAGAGCGACTTGGATGAGGGAATGGCGGAACGTCGTGTTCTCCGATGAGTCACGCTTCTGTTCTGTCAGTGATAGTCACCGCAGACGAGTGTGGCGTCGGCGTGGAGAAAGGTCAAATCCGGCAGTAACTGTGGAATGCCCTACCGCTAGACAACGCGGCATCATGGTTTGGGGCGCTATTGCGTATGATTCCACGTCACCTCTAGTGCGTATTCAAGGCTCGTTAAATGCCCACCGCTACGTGCAGCATGTGCTGCGGCCGGTGGCACTCCCGTACCTTCAGGGGCTGCCCAATGCTCTGTTTCAGCAGGATAATGCCCGCCCACACACTGCTCGCATCTCCCAACAGGCTCTACGAGGTGTACAGATGCTCAGATGCTTCCGTGGCCAGCGTACTCTCCGGATCTCTCACCAATCGAACACGTGTGGGATCTCATTGGACGCCGTTTGCAAACTCTGCCCCAGCCTCGTACGGACGACCAACTGTGGCAAATGGTTGACAGAGAATGGAGAACCATCCCTCAGGACACCATCCGCACTCTTATTGACTCTGTACCTCGACGTGTTTCTGCGTGCATTGCCGCTCGCGGTGGTCCTACATCCTACTGAGTCGATGCCGTGCGCATTGCGTAACCTGCATATCGGTTTGAAATAAACATCAATTATTCGCCCGTGCCGTCTCTGTTTTTTCCCCAACTTTCATCCCTTTCGAACCCCTCCTTCTTGGTGTTGCATTTGCTCTGTCAGTCAGTGTAAATAAACCTAAAAGGAAGAAACTGTTTTATAAATTATGCAGAAATAACACCGGTAGTCTTGCTGCAGAACGTTATACAGGTCGTAATTCCGTAACTTTTAGAGAATACTTAAATCTTCTTGTACGACGCAAGCGAAGTTGAGAAATTAAGGTGTCAAAGCAATGAACTCTTGTCAGCACTGTACACTCTCATGGCACTCAACCAATCTTTGTGCCGCTAAGGCTACAAAATATCAATTGTGAACACAAAATGCTGTTAGATGTAATCTGTGCACTATAAGGATCAAAATGATATTGTTTATATCATAATACAGGATGATCAGATGTGCTTTACTCCGACGAACGGTATTTTTACTGTGGGCGAGCGCGCGCCCGTTTATCACGTGCGAGTCGAAGTCATTGGCGGGAAAGGAAACCACATAACAGCAACATAATTTTAAGTTCATTACTTACCAGATTATGAAAGGTGGTGTTCATTCTCCACACATTTTGGCAATTGGTTAGGAAATTATTCATCACTCGCAGCAGTTCACATTGAGAATTTCCGGCAATTTTCTATCGAATATTATATTTCACTTCTTGTATTGGTTTATGCGTTCGTCTTGTACGCGTCATTTTTTTTAATTTAACGCAGAGACAATAGTCGCAGGCGGATATATTGGGGAACCGAGGGGGCTACAATTCCCTGCTAATAACTATGTTCTGTAATAAATCTATACATTTCTTTCATAGAATTATTCGCAGTGTTAACAATAGCAGGATGCCGATGAAAAATGCAAAATCATGCTCCCTATCGGTCAATTCTCTGAAATAGGGGGTTAGTATGGTACTCACATAAGTAACAGAATCAACCGTATTCTCGAAAAAATGGTCCTGTAATTCTTTCACCACCGATAGCACCAAAACCAAAACAGCAGCTTAGGTTTCCAACCGACAAAATATTATATAATATTGATCATTCTTTAATTAAATATGAGTTGTAAAAACATCTGACAACATTGTATTTGTATTGAAAATAAGTGGAACCTATAAGATTTTAAATCAATTGTGACAGTCTTTGAACTTCACGAGATGACTCATACATAAAACATGCACAGACTTTGGGTTTGGCAGTGTAAATTAGGTTAATTTTGTATCATTGTATTCTTCAAATTTATCCGGAAGGAAAAAGAAAGGATGCGTAGGGACTAGGCCAGAAACAAGGAAGCCGAGGATCTAGCGTAAATATTAAAAAAATAGACTCCGAATTATGAAATAAAAGCCTTCAATGTAATTTGAAAACTTCGCGCACATAATGAAAACCAATAGCGAGCCTGCGATAGAACCCAGTTTGTATGAGCGTGACACATGTCTGTATCAAACAGCTAGGAAGAAGGGTCAGCCTAAAAGTGAACTACGAGTATATTGAAATAAATAATTTTACAAGGACGTAATGCTAGACGATAATACCAATTATAAATAATAATCTAAATATTATACATCCTGTTAATGCATACATAGAACATTACAAAGGAGTATAAAGCTACAAAGTTTTCTGAAATAAAAAAAACGGCCAGTGCAGACATAATAACAGGGAAATTTAGAACATCATCAGTAATTACCAGCTACAGTTTAGCCTAAAATGTCGACGTACCAGATTTATGCTACGAATTCTGACTAAAGATTAAATACTATTTTAGGAAAAGAGAAATATTCACATAGGAGAAGCATCAATAAGACGGTGAGTAACTAGACGTAGAGCATTACGGGAACGTTGAATTAAGTCAAAGTGGGCCAAAATTTCGAACAGAGCAAAAGGTGTTGAGATATTTGCACAAAATCGCATAATTTGGGCTAAATGAGGTTTCAACATGAATAATTATATCAGAAACTGGGTATAGGGTTACAACTTGAAAAAATTAAATGCATTTTACAACAGATCCACTAAGTAAACAAGAGACCGGGCGAGTTGGCCGTGCGGTTAGGGTCGCGCAGCTGTGAGCTTGCATCCGGGAGAGAGTGGGTTCAAACCCCACTGTCGGCAGCCCTGAAGATGGTTTTCCGTAGTTTCCCCATTTTCACACCAGGCAAATACTGGGGCTGTACCTTAATTAAGGCCGCTTCCTTCCCAAAACTAGGCCTTTCCTGTCCCATTGTCGCCATAAGACCTGTCTAAGTCGGTGCGACGTAAAGCAAATAAAAAAAAACAACGTAAACAAGACTACACTTTCTTCCTACACATTTTCAGAAAAACAGCCCTATTCGTGAATTAAATCATGCCCAAGAGAGGAGAGGTGAAATTAAACAAATTTGTTAGGTGAAGCCAACGTACTACTGTAATCAGAGTTTACCTCACCTGTCAACATGTTTCTCACAAATTGGCACAGTCAGTAGGGCCGTAGCACTACAACTCGTTGTTGAATCGGAACACTTTTAGTTAAAGTGGAGTCCTCATTAACTTTTCACGGTCGGCGATTACAGAGTGGGCTTCCGCCTGCAAGTGACCACGACTTGTCCACGGTCCGACACATATACACTGCGACCGACCAACCGAGCAGAGGAGTGGCCACGGCTCTACCGTGGCCCTACGCCTCTCTATTCTGGAGAAGGCGAGGGGCTCCTCCTCGCCATCGGCTGTCCTGAGAATGGTTTTCCGTTCTCCTGCACTAAGGCGAATTTCGGGAAAGTTCCTAGTACTGTACAGGCTACGGCCGCCAAGCTCCTCACCTTCTTCGAACATCTCCTTCACCGAAACAAATCTCCCTGGCTTGAGAGACGGCGTTACCATATAGGAGACTCGCCTTCTCCTTCAGGGATGGAATGAAAACTTGTAGTAGTAGTAGTAGTAGTAGTAGCATAGTAGTAGGAAGTTTTTCACCGAGTGGAGTAGGCTACGGCTTAACAGCGGCTACTTTTGTCTAGCGTTGCAGCCCAACATTCGCGCTATGTCGGCTGTCGTGAGAATGCTTCTCCTTTCTTCTGTACTAAGACAAATGCCAGAACAGATACTTTTCTAGGCCACGGCCGCTCATCTTCTCTGCACCTCGAATCACCGATATAAATATCCTTGGCCTGAAGGAGGGCATTTTCCTCTAGGAGACTCGCCGTGCCCCTTCAAGGTACGAAATGAACGCTTAAAAGAATAGTCTTCTTCACTGAGCAGAGTGGCTACTGCATTCAGGAGGCGGTGGGCTGTTCCTATCGTCGCCTGTAGTGAGAATGGTTTTCCGTGGCTTGTTATTTTCCTCAGTATGGAAAATGCCGAGATTTCATAGTCCTCGATACCTTCTCAAATCACTCCTACACATTGTTTGGGCTGAGAGAGGGCGTTATCATCTAAGTGGCCAACCATACCCCTTTAGGCTATGGAATAAAAGAAGAGTATTCTTCACCGAATAGGTCACCTAGGAGCAACTCTGCATTCGGGAGGCGAGTGCGTTCATACCCGACCGTCGGCTGTCCTGAGAATAATTTTCCGTGGTTCTAAAGTGAAATGTCGCAGCTATATACTGTAGAAGTGAACTTGTTTTACACCAAGCCAGGTATGCCGTAGTGGGCGTTACTTGCATCTCGCTCCCACTTTACTCCGATCTAATTATAGGGTCCGACTGGGACGTGCCAATTATGTTATTTTTATACATATTGGTCCTTGGAGGCCATCAATGAATGTTTTTACCTCTATGTTTGCACCGTACAATTCATTAACCTGACCGATCTGCCCAACCCACAAAACAGCAATTCAATATATTAACAATACTATGAATGGGACAGTAAGAGATTAAAAAGCAAAATACCTCTTCAATATAGACTGTTAGGCCTTTCAGTGTTCAGACGCAACCCTTTGTATTAGTAAACGCCTCCGCATTCCTGTATTAGTAGCTAGCACTGTGCCCTCGTTATTTTTTTTTTGCTATTTGTTTTACGTCGCACCGACACAGATATGTCTTATGGCGACGATGGGATAGCAAAGGCCTAGAAAGTGGAAGGAAATGGCCGTGGCCTTAATTAAGGTACAGCCCCGGCATTTGCCTGGTGTGAAAATGGGAAACCACGGAAAACCATCTTCAGGGCTGCCGACAGTGGGGCTCGAACCCACTATCTCCCGATTACTCGATACTGGCCGCACTTAAGCGACTGCAGCTATCGAGCTAGGTCCCTCGTTTAGTTCCATACCTCTTACCTTTAAACCATTAGAAACTGAGCCTAACCGTCGTCGTACTGGTCTCCCTCTACATCTCCTACCCTCCATGACCGAGCCCGTCATTCTCCTAGGTAACCTATTCTCCTCAATTCTCCTCATATGACAACACCACAGAAAACAATTTATGCATCCAGTTTCATCCATAGAATTCGTTCCTAACATTTAACCCCTATATCTCTCCATTCCGAGTAGATTCCTACCATTGTTATCACCTGTTCGTACACGCGATAATTCTCCCTACTTTCATGTCTATTACTTCTAACTTATTTATTTATTTATTTATTTATTTATTTATTTATTTATTTATTTATTTATTTATTTATTTATTTATTTATTTATTTATTTATTTATTTATTTATTACATATGCCTGTAACCGAGTTGCATTCCAATTACAACAAGCAGTACGTAGATGGCATTTCAATAATACATTTAAAAATTTAGCAAAACAGTAAAGAATAGATTTAAAGGAATTGGCATACACAGGCCAGGATAAGATTTTACTTAATATTCAAAATTATTGAATATTACTTCTATAAGTTGTACAGTGTGCATGTGCAGGCACAGGAGTTTAAAGACAGATAAGGTGCATGATTAATTACTATAATCATAATTTTGAATCAGATATCCTTAGTCCACTGACCTTTCAGTCCCGTAGAGCAAAGTCGGTCCGGGAGCTGCCTTCTTTCTCGAAACTGCGAGCTTTGCCGCCTCTTGATTGCATTTCACTAACTGATATCATCGTGGGAGAATGCACATCCTAAATATTTGAAATGATCTACCTGTACCAATTTTGTATTCCCTACCTGATATTCAATTCTCATAGGTTTCATCCCTACTGACATCGTTTTAGTCCCGAAAATGCTAATGTTCACATTATACCCGCTGCACCCAGTTTTATGCTTTGCGATATTAGATTGCAGGCACATTCTGCTATTAAGACGAAGTCGCCGGTATAGGTTAAACTGCTTACTAAATTCCCACCTAATTGAATCACTCCCTACCATTTTATACGTGTAAAGTATGAATGACAAATCTGAAATATTACAGCCTTGTCTAACCTACAACTTATTCTAGCATCAAGTCTTACTGGAAACAAATTGTCAACATGAATGCCTTCGATTTATTCTAATAATCTACCCATAATCCCGTAAATCCTCAGTGCGCTTGTCATATGGCTTCTGTAAATCGACGAAACATAAACGTAACTCTATATTCCTATCCTAGCAATTTTTCAATTACATGGCGCATACTGAAAATCTGATCTCCGACAGCCCCTCGGTGGTCTGAAACCACACTGGTTTTCATCAAACTTGAACACACCCTCCCCTTTCAAAATGTCAGTGAACACCTTGCCTATTATATTGATCAATGAAATACCTCGATAGTTCGTGCAATTCTTCCTGTTGCCTTGCTTATACATAGGTGCAATTGTTGCTTTCGTTCAATCATAAGGTACCTCACTAACATTCCATATTGATCTAATTACTCTTTGAAACCATTTCATCTTTGCCTTTCCAATATAATTCATATTTTCTGGTCTACTATAATATTTTCTTTCTGCTCTTTGACAGTTGATGTTTTTATTACCATCCCTTCCATTTCCTCAAAAGTAATTTCACTAACATTGTTGTCCTCCTCCCCATGAGTTAGTTATTCGCGATGTAAGAGAAAGAATTACTTTTACGTTGAGAAGATTTTCAAAATTTTCCTAGAATCTACTATGAGTTCACCTTATTTACCCAAAACACGATTCATTTATTTTCCCTCACTTTTTAAGATATTTTAATGCTATTCAGAAAGTTTCCCTGCTACTTAACCAAGCCTTGCGAGGTTTGTACCGATTTCTTCCCATGACTTCTTCTTCGATTGAACAATTATTTATTTCTCACTGTAATTTTTATCTACGTACAATTCCCTGCCTGCATCAGTCCTTGCTTGGAGCCACACAGCATTTTCGTACACTTACGCGTTAGGTACCAGCAGTGGATTGTATAGTCCTAGCCTGGACTGTGACCAAGGGGAAAATGACTCAAAATATTTCGGAGATACCTACTCTTATTGCATACCAGCTAATATCCCGACTTTCAGGACCACTTCCTATATCACTCAGCCGTGGTCAATGATTCACGAACTATGGCATGACTACAGTAACCCACACAGCGAATAATAATAATAATAATAATAATAATAATAATAATAATAATAATAATAATAATAATACTTGCCCCTGAATATTTATTTAGTGTGCCGTAAGCCAAGGACATGAAGTTGTCAAATTTAGACACCCTCCATCGAGGTCCAAACCTCTATCTTGGCTTAATGGATTGTAATTTACGAAATGATAACATACAAAACATTTCTACCACTTCAGCAGCAAAGAGAATTCTATTGTCATTCTGCCTTCAATTTTGAATTCACCTTCTTAGCCTGCACCGAAAAGCCGCACTCGATTGTGGGACTGGGATGTTCTATCGCAGAGATGCGGTGTTCGAATCCCTATGCTGACATTGGCAGTGTCCCAAAAGTCTCCACACACTCAAGAAAAGTGCTTGGATAGCAACTTACACTGACTGACAGAGCAAATGCAACACCAAGAAGGAGTGGTCAGAACTTTATGCCAATTGCAGGGTAGACTGACGTCACTGAGGTATGCTCATGATGTGAAATGCGCCGCTGTGCTGCGCACGTAGCGAACGATAAATGGGACACGGCGTTGGCGAATGGCCCACTTCGTACCGTGATTTCTCAGCCGACAGTCATTGTAGAACGTGTTGTCGTGTGCCACAGGACACGTGTATAGCTAAGAATGCCAGGCCGCCGTCAACGGAGGCATTTCCAGCAGACAGACGACTTTACGAGGGGTATGGTGATCGGGCTGAGAAGGGCAGGTTGGTCGCTTCGTCAAATCGCAGCCGATACCCATAGGGATGTGTCCACGGTGCAGCGCCTGTGGCGAAGATGGTTGGCGCAGGGACATGTGGCACGTGCGAAGGGTCCAGGCGCAGCCCGAGTGACGTCAGCACGCGAGGATCGGCGCATCCGCCGCTAAGCGGTGGCAGCCCCGCACGCCACGTCAACCGCCATTCTTCAGCATGTGCAAGACACCCTGGCTGTTCCAATATCGACCAGAACAATTTCCCGTCGATTGGTTGAAGGAGGCCTGCACTCCCGGCCGCCGCTCAGAAGACTACCATTGACTCCACAGCATAGACGTGCACGCCTGGCATGGTGCCGGGCTAGAGCGACTTGGATGAGGGAATGGCGGAACGTCGTGTTCTCCGATGAGTCACGCTTCTGTTCTGTCAGTGATAGTCACCGCAGACGAGTGTGGCGTCGGCGTGGAGAAAGGTCAAATCCGGCAGTAACTGTGGAGCGCCCTACCGCTAGACAACGCGGCATCATGGTTTGGGGCGCTATTGCGTATGATTCCACGTCACCTCTAGTGCGTATTCAAGGCACGTTAAATGCCCACCGCTACGTGCAGCATGTGCTGCGGCCGGTGGCACTCCCGTACCTTCAGGGGCTGCCCAATGCTCTGTTTCTGCAGGATAATGCCCGCCCACACACTGCTCGCATCTCCCAACAGGCTCTACGAGGTGTACAGATGCTTCCGTGGCCAGCGTACTCTCCGGATCTCTCACCAATCGAACACGTGTGGGATCTCATTGGACGCCGTTTGCAAACTCTGCCCCAGCCTCGTACGGACGACCAACTGTGGCAAATGGTTGACAGAGAATGGAGAACCATCCCTCAGGACACCATCCGCACTCTTATTGACTCTTTACCTCGACGTGTTTCTGCGTGCATCGCCGCTCGCGGTGGTCCTACATCCTACTGAGTCGATGCCGTGCGCATTGTGTAACCTGCATATCGGTTTGAAATAAACATCAATTATTCGTCCGTGCCGTCTCTGTTTTTTTCCCAACTTTCATCCCTTTCGAACCACTCCTTCTTGGTGTTGCATTTGCTCTGTCAGTCAGTGTATTTCAAGTCCTAAGTGGTTATCCCCAACCTATACCTGAAGAGCTGTAGTTGTATAAACTACCATAGAGCCTGCAATAACATTCATAATCTCTTTTTTCCTAGTGGTTTTACGTCGCACCCAAACAGATAGGTCTTATGGTGACGATGGGATAGGAAAGGCCTAGGAGTGGGAAGAAGGCGGCCGTGGCCTTAATTAAGGTACAGCCCTAGCATTTGTCTGGTGTGAAAATGGGAAACCACGGAAAACCATCTTCAGGGCTGCCAACAGTGGGATTCGAACCCACTATCTCCCGGATGCAAGCTCACAGCAGCGCGCCTCTAACCGCATGGCCAACTCGCCCGGTGCCATTCACAATCTCACGATATTACAAAGTATAGTGAACATGCCTAAAGGAAGCACTATTGTTAACTACAAAGAAGAACCAGAAGCACCAATTAAGTGTAAAAGAAACAAGCCGCAGCGATGATTGAACTTAGAAATATTCTGTCTTCCAGTAGATCATCGATCAATACTTCAATTTGAATGCTTAATTCGCTTGGATTGATAATGCACATTTAATCATAATGTAATGAGGCAAAGAATGACGGTTTAGACTTTTTGAAACACTGGATTTCAAGAAATTTCCTCAATTAAGCAACATTGGTTGTGGTCGGTACTTATAGAGGTAGTTCACGGGATGTTGGCTGTGGGAGGAGCAGGAATTAAACCCCATTCGAGACTACCTGGCTTATCTGAGTGCTTATTACGTTACTAGCGTGCAGCGATAGAGATAGAACCCATCTTTTTACATTCATTGAACATACTGTTGAAATATTGTAAACATCCATGGAGTGACCAGTGCTTCGGAAACAAATAAAAAATACTGGAATAAAGTCTTATTATAATCGAACTACCACTGCCCTAGTGTCCGGCTCCATGGCTAGCGTGCTGGCCTTTGGCCACAGGGATCTCGGGTTCGATTCCCGGCAGGGTCGGGAATTTTAACCAAAATTGGTTAATTCCGCTGGCACTGGGGCTGGGTGTATGTGTCGTCTTCATCGCCATTTCATCATCATCATCACGACGCGCAGGTCGGCTACGGGAGTCAAATCAAAAGACCTGCATTTGGTGAGCCGAACTTGTCCTTGGGCACTTCCGGCACTAAAAGCCATACGCCATTTCATTTTTTACTGCCCTAGTTATGCTGTTCTAACGAAAACAACAACAACAACAAAAACAAGTATTTGTTTCACTTGCTTTTGAGACCTTTCTGTTCCACGTACTTCCCAGTAGAGAAAGCAAGCTTGTTCTTTAGTTTTAAAATATATAGTCAGTATTCTCTGCTAAGAGAAATACTGTGATGGCTAACGACCTCTTCACTGATATTTCGAATCTACTTGTCGACGGACTACAAATAGTTTGCTTACAGGGAGTTTGTAACAAGCTACGATCTGCTCGTGCGAGGTCTAGACTGCTAGGTATTAATCTGTTGTCCCACTGAATTCGCTACCGGTTGAAGTTTATCGCTCGAAAGCTTACCTAAGTCTCCAAGGTTTGTTGAAGCCTTCTTCCCAATGAGTTTCCCGGGATAACCGTAGTAGAGAAGCCTTTAGCTGTGGTAGGAGCGTTTGCTGTTAGAGGAAGGGGTATTTCAACTGGAACAAACAAGAAGTAGTGTTGTCTTAGCGTTACATCTATTGTCCTTAGCATTCATTTACTTACGTTTGATTGTAACCATCCCGGGCATATCAGGGCAACAATTACATAATTCGGTTTCAAAAACAGATGTATAAATGGAATTGTTGGATGAGAACCTTCGGAAGTCATTTCCCGGGTTCGAAGTCTCGTCCTCCCTACTTTCATTGCGTGAACGGCTAGAGCTCAAAAGCATATGGGCAATGGAATGTTCGTAAGAGAAAAATGGGCACTACATAAAATATAACGAGAATAGGGTTTTCTATAATGTAAAAGGAATACAGGAATATTGTTAAATGAGAAGAATATTTGTTGAGAATATTTGCAAAACATTTTATTATACTGAAAAAATCACTCGGTAAGTACACGAGATGATGCCATATTACAACACATAAACAAAGAAATAATCAAGACTGAAGCAATAATTATATACAGTATGCCTTAACGTCCTTTCAGTTTATTCACAGTTGTAGTTGTCGCTTGGCATACCTTAAATCATTTGAGTAATACACACTGATATTATATACATATTTCACATACGTAAATGTATTTATCTATAATAGTGATACTCGATGGTATCTATTATTTAAATAGGCTGATCATAGATGTCACTTTCTCGTTAAATCATATCGTTAATTAACTATCATGGTTGTAGAGTTTATGCATCTTATTAGTACATTTTCCTTCCCACACGAGATTGCATCGCCGTATATGAAACACATGGTCTATTTGACCAAAACAATTACATATTACACTGAACACATACGCGTATCCTGGGTTTACCTATTCTTATTATATTCAAAGTAAAATCAACCAAAGCTGGTATCGAACCCATCACCATAAAACAATTGGGAATAATAAAACACGTAAACACATTACATAGAAAAATATCAAATATATAGCATACAATACATCTTGAAGATATGTCCTAATCAAGCCATAGTATCAGGTTAAATCCATGGTTCCAACGTGAGTCGAACCTACGTTCTTCAGCTTCCGAGATAAAAAATATGAAACTCCTATCACGAGCAAATTTAGTACATACAAAATGGGGAGGAATCCATCCTTCGCAAAATCATAAAATTATTAACGTTACTCATAACGTATCATTAGCATGGAATCAATATTGCACTGGTGAATGAAAGAAGGCTTGCAGGTAGATGTTAAGACTCTTGGGAACAACACAGTCTCCCTTCAGACCGTGCAAATCCTTACATCGTAAATCCGTCGTTCTATGACAAGAGCTAGTGTGTCCTGCTCTGCGGCTACAAAGACACCTTGTATTCTTTCTTTCCTTCCTTCTTTCTTTCTTTCTTTCTTTCTTTCTTTCTTTCTTTCTTTCTTTCTTTCTTTCTTTCTTTTTCTTTCTCTTATCTTGGCTCGTTCTCAAGTACGCATTCATTTGAGAGTCACCACTTCTTATTATTTATTATCTGGCTATATATTCAGCCTAATTCAATACATCACGAGGGCCATAATTATTATAATTATTTATCATTTCAACATCTCAAACATTTCACAAGCCTCACTATCCCACATCATACTACTGCATCTCAAATCCGTTCTATTAATTTACAGACAGGACGCCATTCTCACAGGTTATTTAACTAATTCAATTTCACTCACGTATCTATATAATTCACATATTACCTCGGTTTGAACATCTTCAATGATCATTTATTATTATATGGGATTTATAAATACCTGAATCACCTTGAAGCAAACATATGGTCTATA
The DNA here is from genome assembly GCF_040414725.1 of Anabrus simplex. NCBI lineage: Eukaryota > Metazoa > Arthropoda > Insecta > Orthoptera > Tettigoniidae > Anabrus > Anabrus simplex. The sequence continues at coordinate 236,149,324 of NC_090266.1, forward strand.
ATCAAATTACTATGAAAACCTTTACCAGATAGTAACATTACGAAGAAATTATAAATTTAGCTAAAGCGCTATTCTTCTCAAAATAAGTGCTTCATATGCACTAAGAATTTATGGGATCTACATACTAATTAATGCAAATAAGCCCACTAAAATATCAAAGGTTATTCTTAAATCACAAAGAAATCTTAATTAAAATACTAAATAATCCTTTCTCAGTCACACGCGTATAGTGTTCCCCACATTTAATATTATTAATTATAACATTTTAATATTTACAAATTAAAATTTGCTACTGGCATGCAAATCTCGTGGTTTAATATATTTAAATTAAATGTACTAATCGAATGCTGGATATGGTTTGCTGTCATCTCGAGGCACACTTGAGATTTTAAACCATCATGATGACTGCTCCTGTCTTTGATAGTCCTTGGTTCCTTTTCATCCTGACACGATTCATGTCTCGAACTGTGGTCTTCTTATTGGAGTCTCTAGACGTTCCCTGAAGAAATGACTGCAGGAACTTAGGCGCGTTTCTTGTAGGCTCCAGTTCTCGGGTTCGATGATCACTCACGAACATAAGGCAAAAATGGAAAATCAGTTACCAAACACTGTTTATGTGCTTTCAAAGAATTTACTGGTGATTAGATCCACTAATAACTTTAAATAGAATAAGCCAAATAGTGGCAAGTTTATATAATCACTATTCATTTCCCCATTAATCACACAGTTTGACTAATTATCACCACGAGTGTCCATGGAGTATGCAAACGCTAATTTTATCAGGAATACCGTTCTTTAACTTTACTGAACGTCACTCACTCTTAAAATGCTTTAGATCGTTCACCATTAATTACTGAACGTAATTGGCTGTCTCACTACTTCTAAACAACCTAATGCGTTTGCCCTTCCTTTGATGATTGCATCATAAGCCATGACTGACTATCGTCGATATTTAAAAGATTAAATGTTGAGATAAGTTTTCTACTCATCACAACTGTACTTTATCTTGTACCACATGGCTTATTTCGCGATATTTTACACCGCATTGATGTGGTTTTCTTCCTCAACACAGCACTTCATACACTGATGTCCATAGTTCACTACTAACACATGAGTACTGCGGCTACACAAATTACAATGGGAGCCTGCATCTAAGTCCGGGTCTTATTTATAGTATCTGGGCTGAGTGGTTGTGGAGGAGGCAAACCACGCCCCTGATCGAAATTGAGCTCCTGTAAATGGAATCTTACAGTGACGTGAAAGCGATCAAATTATAGCTCGTGACCTCTATTTTATACTGATCTCGTTTAAAATCAATACGATCAGCGGGTCAATCACAATATGAAATGCGTCCTTTTATAAATTCATGCGTAATGGTTAATCTCGCAAGACCTCCCACTTTTTTCCTCATGTTGCCAGATCTTGGCACTCATCTTTAGTCTGCGTACCACCATATGACATGCGTCATTACCGATCCACTATTAAAGTATTGCATTTATATGCATCAACAATTAGCATTAAATACATCGGTTCGAATGAGACCTGACTCATAAATTTCCATAGATTATCTCAGACGAAGGTGTTCTTCTTCTTCCTCTTTTTAGTTAATTATGGTGAAGTGGCACCAACGAATGCGGTGTTGAATTATTAAAGGATATTTATTTCTTGGGGGTTAACACACCTTAATTCAGCCTACTCTCCGATAACCTACATTTCCACGCGTAGCGTCATCTCTCCTCCTGGCTCGCACAAGTGAGAGCCCGATTTCAAGGTTCCGGGGTAATACATTATCCTTTTCTCGATACAGCGCAGGAAACTGCTCCCTTCGGGCTGGCGTATCGCAACTCACATCCCGGTTCGGCACGTAGACTGCAAATTACATTATATGTCGCAGAATGTTGCGGAAAACGGCATATATGATTGACTAAACCTCCTAACATGCCTATGGCATAGTGATGAACGGTCACAATCTGGTCCAGCTTCCTTTGCCGCATATCGTAAATCCAAGTATTAAGTAGTAATTAAGTAGTAGAATTAATTAGTAGTAGTACTGAACGCATCAAAATGACGGTAGACGTGGCTCCAGTAAGAAGCTTGTATGGTAGAAGCCAGGAAAACAACCACTGCAGGCGTGCTTGCGGTAAGATTGTAACATTAGGACATGTTATCCGCTACTATCCATTCGGCTCATTGCTTACGAATACTCGCCGTCACATAATTCGCGGTCTTATTGCAAAAGACTTTCGCGCATGTGTGCCCGCAAGGAGGGGGGGGGGGGGGCGCATGCCCCCCTAGATTCTGAAAAAGTTGATGTTCATTTGGTTAATATCATACCAGACTGTTTCATCAACTTAACTTGCTGACAGTCATCTAGCATCTATTATAACCGGAAATTTCTGTAAACAATTTAATTTTGCTGACGTTATATTGGTTTTTATATTCAAGGAAGTTGTTAACGTGTCCCCCTCCCCTGGAAAAAATGAAAACGTATCATATAAACTCTGTCACCGTTTACGGATTGTTATTGGGTGCAAGAGGTACCATACCGGGGATGAAATGAAATGGCGTATGGCTTTTAGTGCCGGGAATGTCCGAGGACAAGTTCGGCTCGCCAGATGCAGGTCTTTCGATTTGACACCCGTAGGCGACCTGCGCGTCATGATGGGGATGAAATGATGATGAAGACGACATATACACCCAGCCCCCGTGCCAGAGAAATTAACCAATTAAGGTTAAAATTCCCGACCCTGCCGGGAATCGAACCCGGGACCCCTGTGGCCAAAGGCCAGCGCGATAACCATTTACCCATGGAGTCGGACATACCGGGCATGATAGCCGAGTTGTAGAAGAGGTTTGCTCTCAAGGAAAGCTACCTAGCCACGATTGGCGAGGCGGCTGTGCGTTGGTCTGTGCTTGTTTTAAGGAACCAATTATATCAGAAAATAAAAATCGTATAATACTCTGTTTTATGTTGTGTCAGTTTTGTAAATAAAGGATTATGTATATATATAAATATGGTGTTGTTTTTTTTGTTGTTGTTGTAGATACTAATTTAACAGTAATGGATTTGGATACCATTGCTCGTCAGTCCAGTGTGTGACAATGTACAGAGACTATCTGATTACCATTTTTTATGCGGGTTCGTTATAATGTGAATAAAAAAGAACGATTAGTCAAAAGTAAGTAATCCTGTTTTATTGCTCAGAAACAAAGGAATGAAGCTCGCTCCAACTTCTATATACGTCAGTTTTTAGTCACACCGATAGATTGTGGTCAGGTCGGTAAACCAGAACAAGGTCTGTCTAGGGAGGTCTGGTCACGCTACCACAATCCTTTGCGGTGGCGGCCATATTGGGTCTCAAATATTGTTGTTATGTGGGCGTGCCCGATGTAATGATGTGAGTTGTTACTTGTATTTTGAAGGAAAACGGGTTACTGCGCCGCACCACATTGTCAAAATAAGACAGCTGACGGAATTAGAGTGTTTCGCTTCCCGAGAGATAAGCAAAGGAGAGCTCAGTGGGTACAAAACTGCAGGCGTGACAAATGGCAACCTACAGATAATTGCTTCTTGTGCGAGGTTAGTGAAGTTATACATTCGTATTATTCCTGAATAATAGCATGTTTATATGAACGATGTTTTGCATTTATAGGTCTTATTATGTATTTTCTTCTAGCATCATTTTGAAGAATCGCAATTTGAACTAAAGAGGGCAGATGGACGGAAACTACTCAAGTGGAATTCCATCCCAATAATTTCCTACGTCCCTAATCCGTGGAAGTCTTTGACTTATAACAGGAAACCTCCCAAAGAAAGAGAATTGTCTTTCAAAACAAGCAAGAAAAGTAACAGGAAATGTGTAATAGTAGTATTGATGTTCATGAAAATTTCCTTTTCATGTGTCCGACTCCACGGCTAAATGGTTAGTGTGCTGGCCTTTGGTCACAGGGGTCCCAGGTTCGATTCCCGGCAGGTTCAGAAATTTTAACCATAATTGGTCAATTTCGCTGGCACGGGGGCTGGGTGTATGTGTCATCATCTTCATTTCATCCTCATCACGACGCGCCGGTCGCCTACGGGAGTCAGATCAAAAGACCTGCACCTTGCGAGCCGAACTTGTCCTCAGACGCTCCTGGCACTAAAAGCGAAACGCCATTTCATTCCATTCCTTTTCATGTAAACTACAGACAGTATCATTCTAACCGTACATGCAACGTAGAAATGTTTCACAGATATTTGAAATGCTTGTTCCTGTTCATTTACCAATTATAATCACAATAAACAATAGGCCTATCACTTCAAACCAACAATTTATGTCCAGCTGGCCATCATTACAACAATTTAATTAATAATAGCAGTCCTATACTGTACTGTAGTTATTATTTACAACTAAATTTCATTCATCTTAAATGCTCTATAGAGTACATTATATGGCTGGAAAAATACTTAAAGATCACAACACTCGCTTCACTCGCACTAACCAACTACTGTAATTTAATGTACCGTAGTCTAACATAATATCCTAATGTAATCCCTAAAATAGCCTAACCTAGATTAACTAACCTTAATTGTGACTGAATTTCTATTTCTTATGGAATCGTGTCTACCAATGGCTTTAATTTTCTTAACTATTATTATTATTATTATTATTATTATTATTATTATTATTATTATTATTATTATTATTATTATTATTATTATTATTATTATTTTTGATTATTATTATTATTATTATTATTATTATTATTATTATTATTATTATTATTATTATTATTATTATTATTATTATTTGCATGAATATTAGGACTCGGCTAAGAGCCCTGTGGTCACCAACCCACGCTCCCTAGTTAGGAGCGCCTGACGCCCCTTTCAGTCGCCTCTTATGACAGGCAGGGGAGACCGTGGGCGTTGTCCTGTTGCCCCCACCCACGGGGAGAAAATCTATTTTGGGTTGTGACCATGAGGCCCTTAGCTGAGTCTTGACATTGCTTTCACTATTCTAGCCCATCCGACCTCCCCTGGTCAACACTTGTTCTTTTCCGACCACGACGGCATTAGCGCATTCGAGGCCTAGGAAGTTTTTCATTTCCACGCACTTTGCGGCCTTCATCTTTCTTTTGCCGATACCTTCATTTTTCGAAGTGTCGGTCCCTTTCCATTTGTTTTCTTCTGATTAGTGTTTATAGAGCTATTTTTTTGCTACGGGCTTTACGTCGCACCGACACAGATAGGTCTTATGGCGACGATGGGATAGGAATGGCCTAGGAGTTGGAAGGAAGCGGCCGTGGCCTTAATTAAGGTACAGCCCCAGCATTTGCCTGGTGTGAAAATGGGAAACCACTTTTTTTTATTTATTTTTTTTTATAGAGGATGGCTGTCCAGTTGTACTTCCTCCTAAAACAATAATCACCACCACCACTTTGTACTATACAGCTGCATGGGCTATCAATAAACTAGTTACGAGTAGCTAAGAACATCATAATTGTTGCATATGTGCAGAATATTTTTGCCTTAGAACCCAAAGAAATACCATATGAATGGATAACAACAGTTACAATACATAATTTTAATGCACTCAACTCAAGAGGCATTCAGTGTGTGCCAACATACTGGGGTAACCTTTTAGAAACGCAGTATCAGTAATTACTTTCTTAATAAAGAAAATGCTGAAGGTAATTTATTACAACCGTCGTTTAGTACTTTAAATACAGTACTTCAAGTTCAGTATTTCATGTACCGGTAATCATAATATGATATAGGTACTGTACAGATTTCTATGTTTCTGTCAATAAGATTTCGTATTTGACAGATGATATTAATAAGAAACACAGTAAGACGAAGTTGTAAGGAAGTAAAAGAGTAAGACATGAGTTTTTCTGTTGATTCTTGTTTCTCAAAAAAGAAAAAAAAAGACTTTCAGGCTCTGTTAATTATCTTCCTATTCAAATAGCTGTGAATGTATTCGTATCATGTAAGTGTTATACAGTTATATATACATGACTAGTAGATGCCCAATTAAATTCTTTATGAAAAATAGTTGGTATTTTGTTTTTATTTCAATGTACGGTACCGAAATCCTCTAAATTCGAATACACTTGCCTTTGGTTACGCTCGCTTAAAGACCCAATATGGCGGCTCCATAAGAAGCATTCGTGACTTGACCTCCCTAGACAGACCTTGAACCAGAAGCTTGGAACAGCGACAGTTGAGAATTAAGGCAGTTACTGAATGAGTGGTTACGAGAGGAGGTCAGTATAGTGATACTTTTTTCTGATGACAAAAGCATAGATCCTGTTAACATCCACAGTAGGATTGTATTCATAAACGGTGGATATGATGTCTGTAGAACAAGGGTCAGACGATTGTGAAAGATGAAAACCGGAGGTTTAACAATTCGTTAACAATTCAAGTGCTTATTTACAAAATTACTGTTTGCTACATCAGTGCTGAGTTTTCCTATTCGTAATTGTGACAATTTCGGATCGAGAACGCACTAATGCCCCATTTGACTAAAACGAAAATGCTGAAACGCCTCGAAATACCGGTACGTGACAATGTTGAGTGGAGACACACTGACCCGCAGCACATAGGCTATACGTCTTAGAATGAAAATTTGCTGATAATAGTTCATTCAAAACTGAACATTTCTGGTCATATTTCTAAGCTGAAACATTATCACATACAGGTTTTTCTTGGCGCAACGACGATTACGTTTTATATGCGAATTGTCAACCAATATTTCATCTTTATGCATATAAATCGAAAATACGTTCCTCTGTTATTTTGAGAGATTTAAAATTTAATTATTTGCCGTCGTCTATACTGAACCCTTGAACTTACCGTTCCATCGTTGGTCATCTACCTCGGCTACTTCGGTACAGCAGTGTCGACTCGGATCTTGTGGTCGTTGCGAGTTCTTTTCCGTCACTTCATTGACCAATCGATAGAATTCAGAGAAGAGCATAACTACTTCAAATGAGGAGCAAAAATGAGCTTACTAAAAAAATTCTTCAATGTAATCACGGACATCTTTTTTACTAAATAGGCAAGAAAATTCAGTTAAATTTGTCACAACATATTATAACCCAGTCACAGTGCATAACGTGAGTGGTGAAAAATATATTGAAATTGTTTATATTATTGTTTTCCAATGAATGAAAGCGCAATGTAAGATTCGTGGACAGCAAAAATCAGGAAAAGAATAGAAAACCTAAAAATAGAGATACATTGATCCAAACGATAACTGATAGTTAAGCCACACGATCCGTGGAAATTCTGACCCTCAACAAGTAGAATTCCAGATTTATATTTAACTAAGGCTACCCACCAGTCGATTATCCTAGCGGATATCAGAACATTCCCCGAATGGATCCTTAGTCGAACCAAATCGACTACCAGTTGCTTTGGATACGTTGCGAAATATTACTTGAAAGCATGGTGTTCATTACAAGTTAACAGCAATTATCACAATCAAAAATAAAATTCAACCATGTATCGTCTTCTCGTGACACTCTTAAGTTACAGAGGAATAACGATGCTGAAACATGCATCACCCCAAACAGATGTTCAGAAGGAACCAAAAACACTTGATCTGATGGGATCTTACGTTACATCGATCTGAAGGAACAAAACTGCGAAATGCAGGAAAACATTAAATCATTATGCATTTAGAAGAAACTCCAAACACTGAAGTTAAATGAATGTGATAAGTCACTTGAAAATGTTCTTACTAAACCAACTTTCAGGTTAAGAAAGAGTTACATCGTTAAATTCGTTAAAGTACAAGTCCACAATATAAAACAAACAATAGGAAGTCTTTCCGATTCTCTATAACTACGACTACAATTACAAATCTCTCTACCTACACTTGTCCCCTTAAACCAAACTACAAGTGATCGTTAGATGAACGTCTCACATAAATAATGTGAATAATGGGAAATGAAAATAAAATATATCAACAGCTGACGAATCGAAATCGCATTCGTAGTGTAAATCCTACAAAATTTACCAAAGTGTCAACACACGGCACTATCATAGTACACCGTCCACCCGACCATTAAATCCTACAGTAAAGGAACAGAAACAAAATAGAAACGAAAGTCTATCGAACTTGAACGCACATAGCTAAGTGGTAAGGATCAGTCTCCATTAGCCTGGTTTTCACGTGGGACAACACTTACATTCACACTGCTACCGATGCAATGCTAATATGGGAGCACATTCCAGCTAGTAAGGATTATGCCTAAACGTGTCCTAAATAGTACCTGCTATTATCTTCCACACTCGTATCCACTACTGCAAACACCAACATCGTTCAAGTCGATTCGCAAAAATACCTAACCTGTGACTTGGCTATGTACAGACGGCGTCCTAATCTTGTCGGTGAGTCAATGTTATAGTGTCCACTCATCCTTAATCTGTCGTTGATCGAACGTTATGGTATCTACACATCACTTATTCTGTCAGGCGAAATAGAAACTTTAATACAATGTCCGGATATTTAAGTCTGTTCCTCATTAAAACTCTAACAGATGAAGTGAAATTCGCTACATAAATGAATTCGAAAGTGGAAATATAACTGTGTCTATTTCCTGCGATATAGCGTGAAATCGAAATTCAACAAAAAGTTCGAATAGTTTAATCCATTCCTCATTACAACTTAAACACATGCGGTGAAGTTCGCTAAATAAAATAAACTAAAATCTAGTTTGATATTACGTAATATCACTGAAAACCATAACACAACCATCACGATATTCATGACATAACTCGAGTGTGAGGCTCCAACTGACCTGCCATGTCAACACTCCAAATATGTATCATCGTGAACTGTCCAGTGAAGTAACTTCTCATCTACCTACGCAGGCTAAACTCTCATTTGAATAACATCCATTCTCTACCGCAATGTTTCCAGTCCGCGATGACTTCGTCTCATAAAGATTCAGAATGGAATTCAATTTACAATGAGTAAGTATTATCTTGCCGTGTATCAGAATGTATTTTGTTCGTGAGGTCGGCTATCAAAAAATTCACTTCGCTGGTATAAAATAGAATCGTCACCTAGACTTAACTGCCGTTACATACGGCCTTACATAAAATAATAACCATGGGAGAACATCAACTTGTACATAAAAAAGGCGTTACAACGCACTCACTTGGATTTTACAGCCCTTATATTATTCAGTCTTTCTGGATCGCTACAGGACATCGCTCCTCTTATACAGCCTGTCTCAGAAATATTACACATCAACTTAGACACCATATCACAAAAATTTCTCTCCATCGAACTACATGGCCTGTTATCCTCGGCGTTCGGCTTATTCTACATCACTCATAAAATACAGGCTCACTCTGCGTTTAACTTCCTAATTATTCTCATAATAGTTCATTTCCATTACAATCAATTTTCTTCTTGCTTGAAACTTTAAAGTACAAGCGACTCCTTTACCAAACAACTTTATAATGATCTCAAAATTAACTTCTCGAAACTTTTACGGATCTCAGGATCAAAATAGCATGCCGTAATTTTCTGTATCACAAATACACGGTGTCACAGAATTTAAATTTCCCATAATGCCATACTTTATAGTACTTCAATGGATTTCGATATAAACTGCAAATCTCGCTTTCCTATCTGCTGAACGTATTATCATTATCATCTAAGTGTAATCCTGACGTGATTATTATTATTATTATTATTATTATTATTATTATTATTATTTGATTTTATCACACTTATAATGGTTATTTTTATCGTTATCATCATTATAACTTTTACTTTCCCGAACATTATTTCATTGATTTTAATTGTAATATTTAACTTCACTTTGTTTTTAAAGAAATTTAAACACAGTTTACCGTCTCGCGCGCTGATATAAGTAACAGACAAATCGCTTCTACAATGGAATAACGACACGGCACATCACGTCATCGCGATATACTTAATTCTACACACGTCACATATACAACGCGGTGTTATGATTTATTAACTAATTAATTTAAGAGGACAGGTATTTACATCTCTAACTACAAAAACATAATATTTGAATTAGACAGACCTCTAATTGTGCCGCTTGACGTGGCGTTACCTCAGCTTCATCTTGCAAGCCAGCCACCTTTGAACTTAGCTCCTCATAATGGTAAGAGGCATTCTTCGCTTACATACTACCTTATCAATACATTGATTCTGCACTCGTTTTGAAGCAACATACATTAATTTTCTTTAAATAATTAACTTGACGGGACTTTTTATTAGATACATACACAAAAATTAAACCACAGCCTCGTGTCGAGTATTTAACTGATGCAGTTTATGGACAATTCCCACCTTCTCTTCGCCACGTGTTCCACAGATGCGAATGACCATGAGACAAAGGAGGTTATATCTTCCAGACTCCAACAGGCCTCCCTTACAGATTATCAAAATTACCTTGTCCGCAATAATTCAAAAGAGCTTTCTGTGACTCTCCTGTCTCCATAAGCAGAAGTTCGGGAATCCTACAAATATTAACTTATGATATTCTGCCCGACCCGGCTGGATGTCGTAAATACAATGTTTCTTTATCTAAGTTGTTTTCACTACCCATTACCACTTTGTAGAATTTCCATCTCTCAAGCCAACTGGCTTTTGGGACTCCCCCGTCTATCTCACGCTTTAAATTTAGAAGTCCTCTTAATATCACTCGACGTAGGTTCACCCTCTCGGACAACTGAATAATGACTAGAGCCCGGATATTTCTGCAGTAATAGGTTAGAACGCAGATTTGCTGAAGCGAGTAATATGTAGAGTCTACCGGCACAACGGTAATGCTATGAGGTTTGCATAAGCATTAGGGGTTCGACCCATTAGATTTTATGTTACTCCCACTACACAATGTTAGAGCGGGCTAGTTGACATTTACTACTAATAAAATTATCTAGTAACAAAATTACTTAGTAGGAAATGTCAACTAGCCCGATCTAACGTAATGTAGTGGGAGTAATATAAATTCTATGGGTTCTAATGGGCCGAACCCCTAATGTTTATGCAAACCTCATAGCATTACCGGCGTGCGGGTAGACTCTACTTATTACTCGCTTCAGTAAGTTTGCTTTCTAACCTATTACTGCATAAACATCCGGGCCCTAATGATGACTGACTGTTTCGCTTGTAGAGGGGGTATTTAAGCATTCTCTAGAGGCGCGCTGCCTTGCATTATCTACTGTACTGTTGTGCAATAATTCCATTTGATGATCGATGGACCGATTTCTTTGAGACTCACCCTAGAGGTTCCGCCTATTTTTCCAGTCACGATGGTGTTGCTCGCTGATTTTTTCCAGTTTCTTTAACGGGCGAAATTAATTAATTTCCTGTGATGGTTCCCACGCATTTTGACCGCATGTCCTTGACACGTGTATATCCACTCTGCCAGGTTGGATGCTAACTACTCTCCGAGCATAATTAAATACATTTCCACCATGTGGAATTAGCTTTATCAAATGCTCCCCCAAATTCTTAATTACTTATTTCCTCGTTAATGCCAGTGCCGAAATATTTCACAATGAGTGTTATTAGCCAGAATTTCAATGTTAAGTATCCGAGGTCTTCCGAAATGTTCCGACCTCTTTCGATGTTTTGGAGATCGCCTCTCGCTGAAAGTTTACAAGCCACGGAACACGACATGAGCTTGTAATACAAAAATGAATGAGCGTTTTTTTCTCTCCATCTGGTACTGTAGAATTATTGGCTCGATACCTTCTTTGTACAAACTAGGATAAAGAGCCCGAAGTATTTTTCCCTGTAAAGTCTGTAAACTAATATATGGTGCTCCTTCCTTACAAGTAGTAGAAAAGTTGACATTTTAACAAAATTGTTGAAGGTTTCCTTGATTGCAAATCACAACGTGGCGTGAAGAACTTAGTTGTTGTTCCGTCATGTTTGTTTACATCACAGATGAACTCCAGTTATAGATGATGGATAATGGATAACGTCTAGAGAATGCTCTCTATTTTCTTCTGGAAACTTAAGGCTAAGTTCAGGTAGTTCTACATAATACACAAGAGATGGTAGAACATACCAGATAATGACTCGGTACTCGGGAATGAGTAGGAAAAATGAGTCAACGAGGGGGGGGGGGGCACTCATTTTGTGCTTTGACAATTTTTTAATAACTTTGACGGTTATGTAGGAAAAAGATGTGATACAGAAATAATGCAGTGTTTTTACAAATTTTGAATTGTTTTCATTTGTTGAATTACAAAACATTATAGAAACATACTTCTTGACTTACCCACGTAATTATGTATTTGTGGAATTAATTGTGCCTAAGATTAAAATAGATGGCTTGAAGTAAGGTACTACATTGGCCGATTCCTGGAGAGGTTGGGAGAGGCCTGGAAAACACCAGCTGCTGCCAGTGTAGGGATTTGATGTGGAGGGAGGTACTGAAGTTAGAAAATGACAACAAGTTAATGTTATATGAGTGTTTGAAATTGAGCGAGCAAACTCACTACGGCATAAAGATCTGTATCAAAACGAGAAAAATCAGTATAGGAAGTTATCTGAAAATGTCCTCGCTTCTGTTATACGAGAACTTGAAACACATTACTTTTCATAATAGCCAAGTTTCGTCCTGCGGAGAATCTCTCATCCACCTATCATAACATTATTATTGGTAATTACGATAATTTCGGATAGACAACGCACTAATGCCCCATTTTACTAAAATGAAAATGTTGAGGTAGGGTATACGTTTTCAATATGAACAATGATTGTGCATTCTGGGGCGTATACTCAGTCGGTTCCAACATAGGCTATAACTGTGAGACAGTTATATAATCAGAGGGTAACATTACACAGCACTTTCTGAAGCTAATGGCATGAATTTAGAAAACTGTAAAGATAAGATCATTTTATCGTTACGTTGACTATTTCTCATCAGTATTTCCGAAGGTGCTGAGCTGAATTTAACAGCTTGGATGTCGCAAATCCTCTTATCGGTAAGTATGCATCGTTGTTATTTTTCTTTAGTAAACACATTTATACTTAACTGAGGGCAGATCTGTGTGCGGTGGTCAGGAATTTCGTGTAAGGAAGCGTCCCAGCATTCCTTGTTGAAATTCATAAGCAATAACGGCAGTCAATAATTCCCTAAAATTTTATGTTTCCCAGAATAATAATGTATGTCAGCCGCTTAGCCCCTTTTTCTGATACTGGGTCGGATATGGGGATGAGATGGAATTATGGTAAGCTGTCCACGGCCGGTTGCCTTTCCTGTCACCAACGTTAGTTGAGGAGCTAATGAAGATGAAATGAATGATGGTTGTGCCTTTGAGCAGGAATTGCCGTGGCATTCGCTTGGAAGTAAAAATGGGAAACTACTGAAAACCATTCTCAGGACAGTCGACGGTGTGTTTCGAACCCACTCGTCTCCCAAATAGAGAGTCTGACTCCATTGCTGTAACGCGTTAACAAGTGAAGCTACTCCGGTGGGTAATAATAATAATAATAATAATAATAATAATAATAATAATAATAATAATAATAATAATTTCCTGTTAGCACTACTTTCTCAAAAATAAATCTTCCATTGATAATTAGTATAGACGGACATCAAATGGTTATAGTAGAGGTAAAAGACTTACAGCTATTAAGCATTAAATAATTCATCGCTGTTCAGTAATTAAAACTTCGAATTAATTTTTTATTTTTTGCATTGAATGATCTAGTTTATTGTACATCTTAATCGTCTCCTATCGCTCGCATATTCCTATAGTCCTTAAACGCTTGAAGATTTAAGAGATTCTCCTGATTTGTCCACTCTGTTGATACGAGTCTTGAATGGTTTCAACTACAGTATACCCCAACACGAGATATTACCACCTTTTAAAATCTGCTACCATTACTAATTGAATGACGTTATTTCAGCACCAAGGAAGTCACCTCCTTCCTTAACGGGAAGTTACGGTTTTTATTACTCATACCAGTTTATTGTTATTACTATTACTAGTATTATTATTATTATTATTATTATTATTATTATTATTATTATTATTATTATTATTATTATTATTATTATTATTATTATTATTATAGATTTTAAGAGATCGGAATATTTTTTCGTGCAGAAGATCTTGGAAGCCGAGGACATGGAGTTGTCGCGTTTAAGCACTCTCAAGTAAGTTATAACCGACCGTAGCCGGAAATGAAGCGACTACCTTGGAAACAGAAGCCCGACGATGATCCAGCTATACCTCTGAAATCATCAGGAAAAGTGTTTTAATTATCGTTACTCGGTAATAGCTCTTTCAGATGAGTTGCACTTGAAACTCTAGGTAGTTGGAAAGCAGCTTAATGATATTCTCGATAGCATTCTTGGCTCTTATTAACAAGCTGCAGTTCATACAGTAGTTGAATTTCCTCAGCTATCGTTGACGTATCATCGACAAACTATGGCAGGTGTGTCGACTGCTGGCATTTGATGAATTTGGCTACTGTCTCAAGACAAACGCCAGTTCAGGATTTTGGAAGCCTATCCTAAATATAAACTGGTCTGTCCTGTAGACTGAGGACAGTTTTATTAGTCTCACACTCGTGTACCTAAGAATTTTCATCCATACTACAAAGTTTTAATTGAAATTCAATATGTGGTTTTGCAATGCAATTACTCTCTTTTCGTGAGTCCTATGTAAAACTGAGGGCTTAGGATATATTTTTATGGACGTTTTTCACCTGGTGGAGTAAGGGAACTTTTATTCAGATTTGTACACTTTGTGATGGGGTTTGAAGGGATATTTTAAAGAGAAATATGCGTGCTGAGTCATCATCAGCATCATCATCATCATTTCTCCTTTTCCAGGGGACACCGGGTGGGGGCAAATATGGTTTCTCTCCACTTTGACCTGCCTCTCCACCATTTCTCAACCAACAGTGTGTTCCAGTCGTGGATCCCTTGTCCTATGTTGTTCTTCACAGAGTCGATCCATCGTAATCTTGGGCTTCCTCGTCCTCTCTTCCCTGCCATCTGTCTTCCCAGTGCTTGTCTTGGTAGTCGTTCTTCTTTCATCCATTTGACATGTCCACACCATCTCAATCTGTTTTGTTCCAGTTTCTCATTTAGTTTTTGTGCATTTAGCTCGTTTCGTATGCCTTCGTTTCTCATTATTTTCTGTACCATACTCCTCCGGAATTTCCTTTCAGCTGCCTGTACTGTACTCTCATTTCTCTGAGTTATTGTCCAGGTTTCTGCTGCATATGTCATTGTAGGTAAGTAATATCCCTTGCACATTACTTCTTTAGCCTTCATTGGTACATCTTTATTCCATATTAATTTCCGTACTTAGTGGTAAAAGGCACCCCCTAGTTGTATCCTTCTACTAATTTCCATATCCAGTCTTCCAATTTCTGTCAGTTCATATTCTAAGCGTTTGAAGTTTTCTACAATTTCTAGTTCCTTGTCTCCAACTTTGATAGCTCTTTTTCCTTTTTACTTCCCCTGCTCATCTCCACCGCCTTGCTTTTCTCCACACTGATCCTAAGTCCACATTCTTCAATGCTTCTGTTAAGTACATTCAGCTGTTGAACTTCCTCCTCATCTTCTCCCCATATCACAACATCATCATCAAACATCATTACATTCATAAACTTCCCTTGCTGCATTTGCGATTACCATTATGTTAATGAGACAGAACCCCCTTGATTTAGCCCATTGTCAACTCCAAACAATTCTGATCTACCCATTGTTGTCTTCACACAGCTGCAACAGTTGCACCTGTAAGAGCTGTACCAGGAAGGTCCCTTGATGGTAACCGCCGCAGAAGATGTAGTGAGACTGAAACATTACCTCACGTCTTGGGTTCCTGTGCCTTCGGTGAAGCCCTTCGAAACACGAGACATCATAACATCAGGTCATCCATAGCACAGACGCTCCGTGAGAAAGGATATCAAGTGCATGAGGAAGTCCATGGCATCGGAGTAAATGGCAGTACAAGAAGGATTGATATGATCGCAATCAAAGGGAAGAAAGGATATATATTATACCCCACAGTAAGATTCGAAACACACTCCAACCAACCAGACGAAGTGGACCAAGGAAATAAGTCTATCTACCAGTCTACAGTGCCGTATTATAAGAACAAATACGAACTGGACGACATAGAAGTGAGGGGTCTCATGATCGGTGCAAGAGGGACAGTCCCTAAGACGATAGAACTGATGAAGACCTTTAACATCAATACCAAGGAGTTCATCGACTGGGGGCTGAAAGCGCTCAGGGGTTCTCTGTTGATACTCAGACACCACCTATACTCGCTAGACTGAGACTCTCCAGGTTGAGACATAAGTTACTCATTTTATTTTTGAATGAATTGTTTGTGTATTCTTTGTCTTTGGCAGCCTCCGAGTGGAGGAAGATTTTGAAAATAAAAAATAAAAAATAATTATATTGCTTTTACCATTGTTTTTGGCTCCTTGCCAGTGCCCCTGTGTGTCAGGCCTTCCCAAACTTATATTCTGAGGATGCTGTCTAAGTCTTTAAAAGTAATTACTATATATTTCCCATAATTCTAGCTCTTTTTCATGGTCTGCCCCAGAATGAAAATGGATTCCGCTCTTGAATTTCCACTTCTGAATCCAAATTGTTCCTCATGTAGCTGAGTGTCCACCTTTGCTCTAATTCTTCTTTCCAACATCCTTTCCATTATCTTAGCAATATGGGATATCACGGTGATTCCTCGGTACTTACCGCATATCATCTTATCTTCTTTCTTGGATATTGGTATTATAATTCCCTTTTGCCAATCCTCGGGTACTTTTTCCTCTCTGCATAGACACTTGAGTATTCTGAAATCCAATGGCTTTTCTTGCAGCCTTGATCATTTCTATAGCTACTTCATCTATTCCCACAGCTTTTCCCATATTCATTTTTATCACTACCCGTTTCACCTCTGTCATTGTAATGTCTGATTCCTTCTTTCTTACTTCTTCTATTCCTGCTGCCTGGGCACCTTCTCAACATGTCTGGTTTCTACGTTCATAAGTTCACTGAAATATTCCTTCCACCTCCCCCCGCATTGTCTCCTTCTCTCTAACCTTTCCTGATGTTCTGTCACACGTTTCTCCTGCACACCTTATAAGCTCTCTTAAAATTATTCCATTCCTGTTCGACATGCCTAATATCTGTCCATGGAATCATCTTTTGTAGTTCTGTTTGAAACTCTTCCTGAACCCACTTTTCCTTCCACCTCCAGACCGTATTATTTCTTTCTATTTTACCTTGTAGTTTAGTGACCTTGCCTACTTTCAACTTTGCTATCACTGCTCTCTGGTCACCCCCATAGGCTTCCACAGGCATAGCTGTAACATCCATAAGATCTTTCCGATATCATTTTTCCACTAATATGTAATCAATAATTGTTCTCGTTCTTCTGTCTCCCCATCTATACCTGGCAATTTTCTCGCTATTTTACTCCCACGACCATGTGTTTCCTATTATTAATCGGTTCCTGTGGCAAACGTCCATTAAAATATCCCCCTCTTGATTCCTGTTGCTATGTCCATGTCGCCCCAATCTCTTCTCATCTAGTCTCTCTCTTCCCACTTGTGCATACAGATCTTCTTCCTTGTCTACAATTTATTTCTTCACATCTTCAAGGAAAATTGTTCTGTATACTTTTCTTTATTTCCAGTCTGTGGAGCATGTACATGGAACAGATCTCGTGTTCCTATCTCAAACTCTGTCTTTGCTATTATCATTCTGTCACTGATCTTTTCACCTCCTCAACATATTCCAGGACATCATTCGTACTCCGTTTACTGCACCCTGTCCTCCACTGTAAACATCCTGTACCCATCCTTCATTTTTCTTTCCCCTCTGCCTCTCCATTTTTTTCATTACGACCAAGGATGGCTATGTCCTTTTCCTTCATGAACTCTGTCAGCACTTCGGTTTTGTCTGTCAGGGTTAAGATGTTGACTGTCCCGATTCGGATATATTTTGATACTGGTCGCCCACTTCTCACAACTCCCCCAGTACTTGAAGAGCTGCGCGTTTACTGCATGAGACGCCCTAGCATTTTCCGAGCACGCAACATATTTGCTCTCATTATAGCCTTTTTTTGCGAGGATATCACCATTCCCAAAGGCATTTTAGAGCTGCTGCCAGCAGGTTATGAGGCAACTCCTAACATGGAGTACAGACGCCTTCTGCAGCTGTCCATAGCCTGGGGACAGACGCTGCTTGATGGGCTCCAGAGTCATTTCCTACATTGAAGGGACCGTCATCCCACCTAAGAGAACTCATCCGCCCGATGCCGTTGGTCCTCTTAGGGGGTCGAGTTATTTCTCTCCACCCGACACTCGGTGCAGTGTCACTGGCTGTACGGGCTACTCTATTACCGTAGCGGACTGGACCAGCCAGACATGCTGAGTGTCAGTTGCAATATGTATCAAGAATTAAACTGGACCAAGACGAATAAATAAAAGATGCCCCATGGCATTACAGGTATGTGACACCAAGGCCTATTGAGTGATGGTACCCTTAATAGCAAAAGGAACGCTGCCAGTCTGTTATATCAGTTACTTCACCAATGGTAAGGTGAGAGGGTCCGCTAATTTCCCTGTTAGGTAATTCTCCCAGTGCACTAACGAGTCCAAGGAATCCTGTCTTAGGATTTCAAGCTAGTCTTAAATTATTGGAAAATGCGGAGATCAGGCCTGAGACCTCGTTGTCTGTAACTTGCAGCACTCCTTCGCAGAGAGTCTGAGAGATGTTGGTTACCATGTGCACGAAGACATTTCAGGACTGAAAATGAAGGAAAGTATCAAGAACACCAATATCATTATTACAAAGAAGGTGAAAGTAAGGTCATATAATGGACATACCGAGTGTTTTGTGACTCGTGCGGAACACCCAGACGAAGTCAACAATGAGAAAAAAGACGCTTACAAACCTACAATTCCTTAATATAAAAGAGAGTAACTTAGTATCTCGAAGATATTCAAGTGATCAGTCTGCCAGTTGGGGGCATGAGGTACGAAACCCACACTTGCTTGCTTGCTTGCTTGCTTGTCATTTCATCCACATCATTTCATCCACATCATGAACCGCAGGTCACCTTCGGACGAATCAGAAGACCTGCATCTGGCGAGCCCAACTAGTCCTCAGACAATCTCGACACTAAAAGCCATACGCCATTTCATTTAATGATTGTTTCCTGTTGTTTAACCATCCTAACGCCCTATCCTTGGCCCCGCGTGACGTGGTTATGTACATGAAAAATAAAATTACTAATTAAAGTAACGTTGCCTTTCAGACATCTCGCTGTTTCTAGACATCAGTTTTTATCAACGCTGGACAGTCTCCAAATCGAAGCATAAACTACAACTCGGCATCGCAGAAAATGACACACGTTAAAAATTTAGCAATGAATCAACGATGAGCTGAAAATACGCATGCATACAAACACGAGACTAACAAGAAATTCCAACCTCCAAGGATATCGACAAATCACTTCTTGGTTTATCGTCTCTAAATACCATTATTATTAAGTCATGATTATTAAAAAAGTATCTTCTCGCGCGTCACGTCGAAATGGAGGACACTATCGTATCGCTCATGAATCGTATACAATCCTACGTTATATTGTGACTGACAACAAAGGTGTCACTTATTTAAATAAATTGTTATAGAAACGGTAATACGCCGTACTAGGAAACACATCGCAGAAGTAACGTGTCCAAGTCATCCAACAGTGATAAAGCATGGTGACATTTAATATAGCAAAATATATATAATGGGGACTACGATCGATTGATCACTACAACATGTAACAAACAACTTAATCGTGTCCATAAATTCCACAAAAATAATAGCGGTAACAGGTTCGGCGACCTGACTGTAATATTCCAAAAGCGCGACCTAATCAAAATGCAAAAGAAATGAGCACTCACACTAACTTACATGGTTACGCAAATAACATCACATCATGATTATTATTCTACAACATTAATTCTGTTTAACTTCATGAACTCATCATCATCATAATCACCATCGTCATCGTCGTAGTCGTCGTCGTTATATTATAACTAGCGAATGTACCCGTGCTTCGCTACGGTATTCTACGTTGTATTCGAATATCGAAGTAAATAGTGTACATGCAGTAAATAAGATTGTTTTAAAATTGCACGTCTCTTAGCGTTATCCGAGAAAGAGCATGGGGAGGTCCCCGTACGTTGTTTCCAATGTAAAGTGTTTGTTATGGATTTGTGATGTAACGGCAGGCTCACTTGCCTACTGCCATTCACAATCGAGTTGGGAAGTTTACATTATAATTGCAGGCTCCATTGCCTACTACGCGGACAGAATCGATTTGGGGAGTTTTTGTTAAAATGGCAGCCCCCCATTCCTACTTCCAGACAGATTACAGTTGAGGAGTTTTTATTATAATGGCAGGCAATTACCCTACTATCACTCGAAATTGAGTTGTGCAGTTATCATTATAATGCCAGGCCCATTTTCCTACTTCCAGCCAGCTTACTGCCAGTCACACCAAGTTAGTGAGTTTCCATCAAAATAGCAGGCCACTATGCCTAATGCCAGTCACATTTTAGATGAGGACATTTCTTTATAATGGTGGGCACCCTTGCCTACTGCCAAACACAATCGGGTAGGGGAGTTTTAAACAAAACTGCATGGTCACTTGCCTTCTGCGAGTCAAATCGAGAAGTGAACTATTCATTACAATTGTAGACCTTCCTTACTAATGACAGTTACACAGGAGTTGGAGAAGGAACCCTTTCATACTGCCAGTCAAAGTCGGTGTGGGGAGTACTGATTACAATATCAGACCCACCCTTTCTCGATCGCTACACATCGACATCAGTGAATATATATAGATCGACATACGAAAGTATATACGTGTTTACAATACTGAAGACCTTCATTTACAGATTAACTGCTACTAAACGTACGTCATATCGACAAAGGATTATACCAAAAGACACGCCGGATTTAGTGGCCTAAATGGTTGGTCCTATGATATGTCATCTATTCTTGGGTCAGACTGAGTTAGAAACGTGGAACAGGGTAACGTTTTTGTAAGATTATCTCACATTACATTACTTTTCGGATAATTATGTGACAGCTACATACATAGCATTTGGCTCACATATGGCTACTGGGTGGGCCAATTTTCGTGAAGAGTTTGATGATTCTGTATTTCATATAAGTAATCGAAAGTATGAATTATGCATGTGAAAATTCCAAATTGACTTAACATCCATTAATAGAGAAAAATCAAACGTAAAAGGGATACAGATACGGCAAAAAGTCATAAGACCAAGGTTGTAGATCATTCCAAATTGAACGGAGATTGTGCAATCTGTTATGTGATAGGAATTTCCGAAGGTCTGCACCATGATTAAAATTGCCTGCATATTTCGATATTCTTCGGGGATAAAAAGTGAAAAATTTAATGATCTTGGATGTTTTCCGTTCGTTACAGGCTAAAACGTATAATTTTGTCAAATTTCAATTGTCTTCTTTTTCTTCTGGCAGATTATGCCGCAATCTGGATTTTGGGCGAGGCGGGTAAAAATTAGGACTTTCAGAAAACTAAACCAAAAATTATGCAGATGGTCATTATTACCCCTTAAACGGAAAGCTGTACGAAAATTTCGCCAAAATAGTCAGTGTAGAGGCACACAGTCGTTACGATTTGATTTATATAGATAAGGAATCTGCTCCATGTAAAACACCTTTTGGGCTATGTCCGCTGGACTTAACCTGCAAAAGTGACCATTCATGATATCTCCCTTATTAATCCTCCTGACAAAAAAATGCACATGAAAAAAGGTTTAGAGGTGGAATTCCATCACGTTTGGTCGATTTCCAGTCAGGTTGGTCTTGTTCTGTATATATTGTGGAAGAGTAAAATCACCATTTCGGTTCCCTATAAACCGCCAGTCCATTCCGGAACATGAAATGTTATTTACGTTTAAAACCTACCTTTGGACAGGTGGATGCTAAATATAAATTTTGGTTCGAATGTCTTGAGTAGTTTTCAAGTTGTAAGGAATACGCTTTACACGCACCCGCTCGTGAGTTAAGTCCGATGGGACTTGTACAGAAAAACGGTCCGTTAATGATATCTCCCTTATTAATTCTCGTATCGAAATGATGCACATGAGAAAAAAGGTTTAGAAATTAATTTCTACCAAGGCAGGTAGATTTAAATTAAAGTTGGTTGTGTATATTTTGTGGAAGTGCAAAATCACTGTTTCGGTTTCGTATAAACCCCCAGTCAGTTCAGGGATTTAGAAACAATATTTGCCCTAAAACCTATCAAGGACAGGTGTATTCTAAATATGAGTCTTGGTGGAAATACATCCAGTAGTTTGTAGCACTCGCGTACATACGGCGTAATTAAGGAAGAAAATAATACAGTTAAGAAAGTTGAAAGTAATAGAAAATGGATTATAACTGAGGACAGCCGGATAACGACAAATATGTAAATGCCAAGTTAATGTATTGGAAAATCAAATGCCCCTCAATAAATTATGCTAGTGTGATTTATGGATATAATTACGCGGTAACAGGGGAGAAATTTAGGTCCAGTGATTCCTAGTAAACAAATAATAAGAAAATGACTAATGGTGTTATTACTTAATCTATTCGAGGGCGGTTATAATATCCAACGATATTCCGCCAATATCCCGCAGATAGGCCGATTGACGCCTCTCTTGCTTTTTACCTAAGGAACAACCACGAATTTAAAAGCATGAGGAGGAAAATGTCAATACGTTACTTTCCTGCTGGCATGCAGTCAGAGACGTTGCCATGGTAACCTGTAGGTTCGTTGTCAGTCTGTCGGTCACTCAATGCAGAGCATGATACCAGCGGAAAATTGTAAATTTCTCCGTCATGTGAAGAGTAAGGTAAATTATGAACATAACGAAACTTGTTTATAATGAAGAGACGTTTCACGTGCGGTAAACGAAGTTTACAGAAAATCAATAGTATAAGAGAAAATGGAGGAAAACCATTCTGATTTGCCTATAAACCCCCCGTTTATTCAAAGATTTTAAAATGATATGCATATGAAAACCTTCCCCGGGATGAGTGTACTCTAAATATGAAGTTTGGTTGAGATATATCCAGCCGTTTCGAAGTGATGGTGGAAAAACCATTCTGGTTTTCCTATAAACCCCCGGTCTATTCAAGGATTTTAAAATAATATGCATATCGAAACCTTCCCCGAGATGAGTATACTCTAAATATGAAGTTTAGTTGAGATATATCCAGCCGTTTCGACGTGATGGTGGAAAAACCATTCTAGTTTTCCTATAAACCCCCCGTATATTCAAAGATTTTAAAATGATATGCATATCGAAACCTTCCCCGGGATGAGTATACTCTAAATATGAAGTTTGGTTGGGATCTATCCAGCCGTTTCGACGTGATGGTGGAACAGACAAACAGACAGACAAACAGACACGAAACGTAAAAACCACCGATTCGGTCTTGAGTTGACCTAAAACGGATAAATATCTGAAAAATTGGCAAAACAAAAGAAATTACAGACAGCGGACCCCCTACAATTTTATTTATATAGATTATAATAAGTCTCCACTCTCAATCAGCACAAGTTATTTATTGAACACCAATATGGTACCGAAGTTCACGTATATCATGCCATTACCGAGCTCGATAACTGCAGTCGCTTAAGTGCGGTCAGTATCCAGTATTCGGGAGATAGTGGGTTCGAACCCCACTGTCGGCAGCCCTGAAGATGGTTTTCCGTGGTTTCCCATTTTCATACCAGGCAAATGCTGGGGCTGTACCTTAATTAAGGCCACGGCCGCTTCCTTCCCACTCCTAGCCCTTTCCGGCCCCATCGTCGCCATAAAACCTATCTGTGTCGGTGCGACGTAAAGCCAATAGTATCATGCCATTTGAATGATACGGAGTAGGATTATTACTTAACTTCAAGCTATAATAATAATAATAATAATAATAATAATAATAATAATAATAATAATAATAATAATAATAATAATAATAATAGACACCATTGACCGGGAAGTCCTGCTAAACATCTTTAATGAATTTGGAGTTGATTTGAAACTGCTGGCATTAATTAGAGCCACCCTGACCGATACAAAATCCAAGGTGAAGTTCCACGGTTGCCTCTCGCATCCTTTGACATCAAAACAGGAGTCCGACAAGGTGATGGGCTATCCCCGATACTCTTCAATTGCGTTCTTGAAAAGATCATCAGAACCTGGTGGGTGAGATTACAGGAAACCAACTACAGTCCATTAAGAATCGGAACCAAATCCAAGGGGATCGCAACAGACTGCTTAGCATTTGCCGATGATATTGCTGTTCTCTCAAACGACATAGAAACCGCTAGAGCTCAAGTTGAAATTTTAAAGGAAATTGCCGAACAAACTGGTCTGCAGATGTCGTTTGAGAAAACAGAAGTAATGGCTAACATTAAAAGAGGCTCCACCAAAACTCCATACTAAATACGGGGACATCACCCGAGTAGACAAATTCAAATACCTGGGTGAGATCATCATGAAAAATGGACTGGACAAAGAAGCACTTCAGGCGCGAGTACGCAAACTGGAAATAGCCTACCAAACATCCCGCACAATCTACAACAAAAAATGCCTTTCCCAAAACACCAAGATACGTCACTGTGAAACAGTTCTGAAGCCAGTAGTTCTATATGCAGCCGAAACCCTGTCTCTAAATACCAACAAAGGACTCCTTGAAGAACTGGAGAAAAAAGAACACAAAATTGTGAGAGGAATCTTGGGATCAAAGTACAGAAATGGAATCTATCAAAAGAGATCCAACGAGGAAGTCTACAGCAAAATAGAGAAAATTACCGACACAATCAGAAAAAGATGGGCACGATTTCACGGTCATCTGAAAAGAATGGACGGAAGAAAGTTAACTAAAGAAATCTTTCATTTTTTTATTCAAACCCCAAAACCACAATTCCCTGGTTTAGAAATACCAAAGAAGACCTGCAAATGCTACATATCTCAGCTGAAGTCGCCCTTAACAGAGATCTCTTCCGCAAGAAAATACTGACGAACGGGCTAAACCGAGACGAGCAACCGAAGAGAAGACACGGTGCCCCTCGGACAGAGGAGCGTAAGCAGGCCCATTCACAAAGAATGAGGGAAATTTGGGTTCTAAAGAAGGCCAAGTTCAGTGTCAAATGCAACAAGACTTAACATAGTCCTTGATGGCCCCAGCGAATTATATAATAATAATAATAATAATAATAATAATAATAATAATAATAATAATAATAATAATAATAATAATAATAATAATAATTTTATTTATTTATTTATTTATTTATTTATAACTTATCTAAAATACATTTGCAAATATGCAGTAGGATATTATACATTATCTTTGCAATTATTTACACCTGCAAAGCACTTGATGTGCTTATCTGCTGGTGTAGTTGTTTCACATTTATATACAATGTTGCAATCCTTACTGTTTACAACATTAATAAGGTATGTATATTTACATTAGCATTGTAATTTTGTCCTGTGGTGTGAGTTTTTCTTAATCCCTGAAAGTATCACTCAAAGTAGATAAGTCTTTGGTACATTTTTCATTCATGAACAAATATTTAAACTGTAATTTTATTATCTATGATCCATAGTTTCACATGTTTTTTTAGTTGATATTTGGTTTTCAAGTGTGTCAATTCTGAGGGCAACTTGTTCAAAAATTTAGGAACTACAACTTGCAGTGTTCTGGATCCATATTTGTTGTAGTACCTCATGACCTGAAAATAACTTATATGTCTCAGTCTTTTTCCATGTGTATGTTCATTAACAATTCTATATTGTGGCTTCCAGTAATTTTCTTTAATTATGTTGTACATATATAGTTGTTTAACTCTCAAGAACCTTTCCTTCTGGTACATCCCTGCTAACATATCCTCACTTAAGCTAAATATTCCTCTGTTTTCATACCAAAAGAATGCTTTGACAATGCGATTTTGTAACATTTGTACCATGTTTATGTCTGTAACAGAAGCTGATCCCCATACACTTACACCATATGATATAAGTGACTCAACAAGTGAATGATAAACCAATTTTAAGCTATCATGAGGTATTATATACTTAACCATTTGCATTTTGAACAAGCTTAGCCTCAGTCTTTCACACAACTTATTAATATGTTGCTTCCATGAAAAATATCTATCTATTATTATACCTAAATATTTCATGTTATCAACTTCCTCTATTACATAGTCACAATTGCATGATTTTTGTTCACCATCGTGAATGCACTGAACTGAATGGCCTGTTATTTTAATGTTTTCTCTTTGCATTTTTGGGGTAGTAATGTACAAGACTTTTGTTTTTGAAGTGTTAATTATTAGACCCTTATCATGGCACCATTCTTGAAAGTAGTTGTACTCCATTTGTAAATGCTTCTCTGCTACTTTTGGGTTTTTATGTACTGATACAATTAGTTTATCGTTTGCATACATGAAATATTTACATTTTTTAAAACATGAGCTTATATCATTGACAAAAATAATATACAAAATGGGTCCTAGGATACTTCCTTGTGGAACACCTCTTTTATTAGAAGTTATTTCTCCATATATATTATCAATTTTTACCCTATACGTTCGGTCAGTCAGATAACTTTCAAAAACTTTTAGTGGTGTTCCTCTTACCCCAATTTTGCTTAAGGCTGCAATAATTTTTTCATGGGAAATTGAATCAAATGCCTTTGAGAAATCAATAAACATAGCTAAAATGTGCATACCTTGATTTAGCTTCCCATTGATCAAATTGGAGAATTCCTCAAGAAGATTACTTGTACCCTTGTGTTTTTGATAAGCAAATTGATGTTCATCAATAATTTTAAATTTTTCTAAATATGAGATTAGGTGATCAGCAATGTATCTTTCAACTGCTTTACCTATAGTTTGAAGAATAGATATCTGTCTATAGTTTTCATACTGTAAATGTGAACCTTGCTTGTAAATAGGTCTCACTATGGCAGTCTTCAGATCCTTTGGGAAAATACCTGTCTCTATTATTTTATTGATTAGCTTCTGTATTACTGGTGTTACTATGTCTATGTTATCTTTCAGATGTTTAACTGTTAATTTATCCATGCCTGGTGATTTATTTATGTCCATTCCTTCAATTATGTGTGCTATATCTGCTGTACTTGCTAGTGGTAGATAAAATGATGAAAGTCTCTCTGTATTAGGTAATGGTCTTCGTTGTACTCTACATTCATGTACTACCTTGTCTAGCTGTTCTGAAAATGTTTTTGAAAAGTTATCAACTATATTTTCTAGTGAGTCTTGCCTTCCTAAATAATGTCTTACCGTTTCTTCTATTGTCCATTTCTTTTTAGTCTTTAGCACATCATTTAATACTTCCCAAGTTTTCTTCATGTCCCCTCTACAACTTTCAAACTGCAATCTGTAATGCTTTCTTTTTGCTTTTTGAATATCAGCTATTATATCATTCCTCATTCTTTTATATAACCTCCTTAAATTTTCCTTATTTTCTGGATTTAAATTTGATGCATTTTTCCATCTTTTGAAAAGTCTGTCCCTTTCTTTGATTTTTTCTATTATAGCACCCGTCAGCCACGGTTGAGAGTCTTTCCTTCTCTTCTGTTTTTTTGTATCCTTCGTTTCAATAGTTGCCTTGTTAACTGCATTGCAAATCTTCATGTATATATCATCTGAACTCATGTTCTCATTTATTTCTTTTGCAATAATTTCTATTTCTGTTCTTAACATGGATTTACTCACCCTTTCCTGTATGTTATCTATAACTTTTTCACTTGGAACATATTTATTACACCTAGTATCATGTGATATCTGTACAGTTATTATATAATGATCAGAAACTTTAGTCTGAATTACAGAAGAATCTCTTACATTTTTCCCACTCCTAATCAATGCATGGTCGATGCAGGATTGTGTTAGTTTTCCATTTACATATTCTTCCCTTGTGAACTTGTTAATGCAATGAACTAACTGATGATCTGCTAGCACATTATTGTACAAGGATGTGACTCTGCTGTCTTTCAGAATATCTATGTTCATGTCCCCAATAATTATTAAGTTTCTGGCATTCATACTATGTAAATGAAGATCTAACTCCTCCACAAAATCCTTTGGATTATAGTCAGGTGGTCTGTATACTGCCATAATGATCCCATATAGTGTTCCATTAATCCAAACTTCCCCTGATAAATTTTCAAATTGATTTGTTATACATTTCTTTTCTTTAAATATGAACCCTTCCTTGACAAAAATGACTATTCCTCCACCCCTAGAAACATTTCTTATTGAATAATGCATACTATATCCTTCTAACTCATACTGCTCAATTTCCATTTCATTATTTACATTTATTTCACTAAATATTAGCACATCTACCAGTGGCCTGCTGTGTCTTAATATTATAACCATCTGATCCCAATATTTTCTAATTGATCTGATATTCATATGAAGTAGAGACATTTCACTTTCTTGTTTCTTTGTCATCTGTAGCCATTCATCACAATTATTGTATACCTTTGAGTCTAGTAATAAACTACAACTATCAATGTAACTAACATCCATAACTAAATTTAAGATACACTAGAGTAAAATTAAATATTGATATTTTCAGCCAGTTACTGGATTTTTTCAATGTCTTTTTTTGAAAGAATTCTTACCGGAGTAGTTTTCTCTTCCTTTCTAGCGAACAGCTTTCCCTGCTTCACCCATACGTACTTCCATCCTTTGATGTCCGCCTGTCTCCATGCCTCCCAGCGAAGATTAGCCATGTAAGGGGACAGTTGCTCCGTAACAAGTACCTTCCCTCCTTCAGTTGGTCCAATAACTTTGGAGTTAAGGATGGTCTTGCTTTTCCTTCTTGCGAGCATTAAGTCTCTCTTCTTCCTTGGTAGCTGAATTATGATGGGTTTGGGTACTCCTTCTTTCCTGGTTGGAACTCTGTGTGCTGCATCTATTTCAGTTTTACACAATGGAACATCCAACTCTGCTGCAATTCTGCATGCTATTTCTTCAACATCTTCCTCATCTTTCTCTGGAATACCATGTAGCAAAAGGTTTCTATTTCTGGAATATTGCTCAAGTTCTTGTATTCTAATTTCCTGTTCATGAATTATATCATCCTTTTCTTTGCATGCATCTGTTAAACACTCCACTTTCTTTTCCATCTCCTTTATCTGTTTAATCATGCTCTGCATTCCTGTCCTAATGTCCTCATACTGTTCACAAATGAACTTCTGACTTTTAACACTTTCCCTCAGTTCTTCCTTCATTTCATTCACTGCATCTTTCAAGTCCACAACTATTGTTAATTTTTTGTTGATGTCCGTCAAGTCATCGCTTTTTTTAGCGTTACTGCTAGTGTCCACTTTCTTTCTGCATTCAGCACATCGCCATTTTGTTTTCTTGTCCTTGCTCATCGCACGGTACGAATTTTCTTTCAGGGCGGAGCAATCATAGTGCCATGCATTTCCGCACCACTTGCACTCCACATAGCCCCCGTCATTAGGCAGTTCGCACTCGCACGCTTTGCAGTATTCCATGACTTATGCAGCAGTTGGCAGTACTACCGTGTTTTGTTTCTCGTTCCTTACTCCGCCACTAGAGTCTCTGATGTCATACGTTAACTAAATGGCGACTTAAATTTTAACGAACTCAACAATCAAGCAAACACAGTTTTTACTCTTGTACAGGTTTCGAGTGAAATGTTAATTATGTCAATTCAAAGAACTTCACTTAGTATTAAGTAATGTAACTGAACTGTACCTCAATAATGTCACTTTCCACTTGAAAAATGAAACTCTCACGGCACTGTATACAAACACGTCCTTTCACCATCAAATAATAATAATAATAATAATAATAATAATAATAATAATAATAATAATAATAATAATAATAATAATAATAATGTCGAGGATGAGTGTAAAATATTCATATTGAAGTTTTGGGTATGGTCGATCGGAATTACTTATAAATTCTGGTGATATACCACCGGAAACAATACCATACCTACGTAAAATGAATTTGAAATATAGAGATTATATCTAGAACTACGTGAAAGTACACTAGCAAGCGACAGTAATAAAAAAGGAAGGAAGAAATGGAGATCAGTTCACAAAAAATCTACAAACAAGTATATGGTTTTCTACTCATGGTAGACGTATTGAATTCAACTTTTGATCTCACCATCTCCAAGGGGCGTCACCTTCAGGCTAGGACATCGCGCCTCAATTAGCCGAAAACCTCAATCTCCCAGGTGACAACCAAGTTACAAGTCCATCCACGAGTACCTCGATGTAGGCTCATATGATGGGCTGCCTTCACAGTATTCCAAACGTTGTCTTGCGGCTACTTGCAAACTAAATAATAATCAAAATCTGTTCCTGGCACGCCGACTCACTTTACTCAGTTGAAGGACAAGTTAACATAGCGGCAGCGAAGTGTAGAATACTAATGAGAACGAAATCACTGTGCACTCCGCAGACATTAGCAATCCACGGTGACGAAGAAAACGGAAGTATAATGCTATCGGTTTTTAAAGACGTCATGTCGAATATTCACTTTCCAATAAATAATTAAAAATCGCCTCTGACCATCATTGCCGTCTCCCTCCAGATCTCTTATCCTCCAAGGCTGAGTCTATTATTCACCTAAGTAACCTGTCTTCCCCCATTCGCTTCACATGATCCCATCACCGGAGCCGGTTTATACTTACTGTTTCCTCCACCCAATTTTTTCCTAACTTAGCCCTTATCTCCGCATTCCGAGTATTCTCCTGCCAATGGTCCCACCTCCTTGTACCAGCAATCATTCTTGATACTTTCATGTCTGTTACTTCTAACATATGAAAAATATGTCCCGGATCCACCCATTGTTTACTCCCGTACAGCAAATTCGGTGTAAAAATAGACCGATCAATGAAAAAACTGTTTCGTCCGAGAACTCGCTTCTTTCTTGTAGAATAACGTGGACCATAACTGTGCGCTCCCAGCATTAGCTTTGCTGCATCTTATATCAGTTTCACTTAGTGTTCTACCATCGTGGGAAAATACATATAGGCTACAACATACTTGAAATGGTCCACCTGTTCGAGTTTCGTAATCTCTACCTGGCGTTCAATACTTTTTCGGCACCATGCCTAAATAGTTGAACCTGGAATAAATTGGTCAGAAACTCTAATATATTACTAAGAATGCAGGATGCTGAAAAGCCCGAGGATATAAACCAGAAAAATAAATAAAGAAATCAATCAATCAATCAATCAATCAATCAATCAATCAATCCAATCAATCAATCATAAATCAGTAGGACGAACAATTTTTCATTCGCGTAACAGGTTCAGTGGAGAATTTGCCTGGGTGTTCGCCCCTTATACCCGACTTTTGCTTTGTATCCTGACTCAAGCTATTGGCATCAGACGTGCTTACTTAAAGGGGACTCTGGTCAGCATAATTAATATAATACTTGAAAGAATCACTACAGAAACTTTAATATATTACTAAGAATGTAGAATAACGTGCCGTACAGCGTATATCATTACATGTTATACACAATTCTACACCCATATTGCTGTGCACATCGTCAACAAGTTATCAATACTCTTCTTCTACGAGCTCTCGTTGCACTTTAGCTCGGTGAGCTGAAGGTGTGAAGTACAGATGGAAAGAAGAAAGGGTCACTCCAATGGCATTAGACCTAAAATAAACTTTTCCAAATAATATCGTTGCTGTTCGGGCAAAAGTTCGTATCTCCCAACGCTCTTTCTACCCATTATTTTCCTTAAGACTTTCCCAGCCATATATGGATATTTAGTCCATTAGTACAATATTCGTTATGTTCACTTTCCTATGCTTACGTGTAGAGGAAAATGAACCCTACCGTACCGCACTCTAGGAATGTATGCATGACTTATTTACGCACTCCTTCAGTATACTGTACTTGAGGTTCATTTTTTGCCCGAACAGCGACGATATATTATCAGTTAAGATCCGCCACTGACTTCTGGAACACTCGTTTAGCAACGGAATTTTCAAGTAGTTGTCATACTTAAGAAAATTCAGTCCCTGAAGACAGATTTTCTAGCTGTTATAGAAACATCCTCGAACATAAACATCTCTAAAAGATGTGTTGTAACAAGACATGGAATATGCTTTAGACCCACTAACCCCTTTGTGGTTTTCAGAGACGTCGAAGTGCCGGAAATTTTGTCCCACAGGTATTCCTTTATTTGCCTGCGAATCAACCGAAACAATGACGCGGAATTTTAACTTTCATTAGTTAATTCGTATGGCTCAGTCTCTGGGTGTTCGTGGCATCTTTAGCATTAAAATTCATCTTAAGTAGGGCCCCATCCTCACAGAGACACAGGTCGCCTATACGGCGTCAACTCCAATTAATTTAACATGCATTATCTCGTGTCTGTAATCATACGTGAGAGGCAGATTCTTTTTTTTTCGATAGTACAGTTATCAGTAATTTTACTGGAACATTTACAATGTTTTGACAGCACTTCATTTTAGAAATGAGATCAACGAGGATTTTTAAATCAATTTATTATTTACATTTAAATCATGCCCTCTTACCTCTTTCCGTATTCGCTAATAAACGTTCTGTCCGAATAAAAGGTGTAATTATTATAATAAACTATCTGATAAAAGGTATGGCTGGCCGGATGTCCTAGAGAGAGGATGTCGGAAGATACCATCAGCTGCATGAGATTCATCAGTGTGTGCTACCTCACGTCGAAATACTCGCACGAGGTCTTCACTGCTGGCGAATCATTCGCCAATCAATTGTTTCTTTACTTTGAGAATAAGATCGAATCTACTCCGAGTAAAATGTACGAACACAGTACGACTTTAGTTACTTCCATTACGCACCGCTGTCATCAGACAACGAAAATAGAGTGTGTGGTCACGGCAAGACTGATGCAACCATGGTCGATCTGCCGGTAACATTACGAAGTTCGTGTAACTTACTTTCAAATGCATTTTCGGGAAATGACAAATAGTTGCCATGACTTCTGAATCAACCCTCGTACATCTGGCCTTTCAATTAGAATTTTTTTTTTTGCTATTTGCTTTACGTCGCACCGACACAGATATGTCTTACGGCGACGATGGGATAGGAAAGGCCTAGGAATTGGAAGGAAGCGGCCGTGGCCGTAAGTAAGGTACAGCCCCGGCATTTGCCTGGTGTGAAAATGGGAAACCACGGAAAACCATCTTCAGGGCTGCCGACAGTGGGGCTCGAACCCACAATCTCCCGATTACTGGATACTGGCCGCACTTAAGCGACTGCAGCTATCGAGCTCGGTCAATTAGAATCAGTATGAAACTAAAATATGAGAGCATGTACATCATGTTTTACATTGCACTAATTAATACGAATACAAGTGCAATGTTCTCTCCGAGCAATGATGTAGTATTACGCTTTTCTAGTCGTTAATAAATACAGCGGGGTTTGGCAAATAGTGAATGAAATATTCCTCCGGTTGTAAATAGGATATGCATTTCAGTATTATCATCCACATCCCCTAAATATGTTCATGGAATTACAGTTCCTTCCACCCAAGTAATCCATCAACACAAACCGAGAATAATAACTCGTCAAATGACAATGATTACATATTATTCTAAACGCAGCTTTGGAGTGACGTGGTGACTCAAAAGATAGCATACAGACAAAATTGGAAACTCTTCTATACAAAAACATTTTATTCTACAGAAGCATTACGTTCAAATATGAAAAACGCGTCTGTTCTGTACAAACCATTAATCATTAGATAACTCGCGTAAAATAATAAAACAAAAAACATAAAATAACTGAGATCATCTTCATTCTGGAACATGACAAAGAAGACTGAATGTTTCGCATCAGGCGTAAAGACAACTGCTCCTGGGTAAACACCATCATACTGAACAGTGAAATCATCTGATTAATTTGGACCACTATCTTACTCACGGTGAACAACTGTGATAAGATATACTGGAAGAGAGAGTACTGGCATGCACTAGAGTGGTCTTTTACGCTTGGAAATTTTGAATGGCAAATTTTGACATTCTTACACTCTGAAGAGTTGTTAAAATTTGGTTACTTTTAAATATTATTCAAGTAATGGCTATAGGTAGACTATTAAAAAGTTTTACATAAAACTGCAATAGGACTGTTCAGATACCCCTGCCACAGAAATCCTGCGTACATCCACTTGGAGGAACAGGTTATATATTGCATACTAGTATTAGTTACTGAGGAGCAATCCAAAACAACAACTGAGTGAGTGGCTGCGTGGTTTTTTGATGATGATGCTTGTTGTTTAAAGGGGCTTAACATCGAAGGTAATCGCCCCCGCTGCGTGGTTTGGTCGTGTAGCTGGTGGCGTGAGATCACACGGGAAGGAACTTATTAAGGCTTTCATACTCTACCAGTCGGCTCGATAGCTGCAGACACTTACGTGCGGCCAGTGTCCAGTATTTGGGAGAAAGTGGGTTCGAACCGAACTGTTGGCAACCCTGAAGATGGTTTTCCGTGGTTTCCCATTTTCACACCAGGCAAATGCTGAGGCCATAGGTTAATTAATGCATGGCCACTTCCTTCCCACTCGTAGCCCTTTCCTATCCCATCGTCGCCATAAGACCTATCCCTGTTGGTACTACGTAAAGCGACTTGTAAAAAGAAATAATAGAAAACGTAGCTATCAGCTTGCATTCGGGAGATAGTCGATTCGAATCCCACTGTCGGCAGCCCTGAAGATGGCTTTCCGTGGTTTTCTATTTTCTCACCAGGCTGGAGCTGTACCACAATGATGGCCACGGTCGCTTCCTTCCCGCTCCTACCACTTTCCTATTTCTTCGTCACCATAAATTGTACCCATCTGTGCCCGTGCGATGTAAATCAATTGAAAGAAAAGAACAACAGAAACTTCAGAAACAATCTGAAACGTTGTAGAATGTTAAAATCTATTTGGAAATTCCCGATACTATCTAGAACGTTCTATAGCAATGCACCGTTCTCGAAAACGCATAAATAGTGGAAGAATATTGCTTAAAATTTTGTTCTCCGTAGATCACAAAAACAGTGTCTTCGGACCTGTCTTCCTGATTAAATCCTTATTTAGTCAATACACTTCGTGATAGTAGTAAGTACACATCAGTCTCTACTTTTTCTTCCGGAATCTTTCCCCAGTTATCTGGGGACGGAAATTTCGTTGGATTAAGCCTTTCTTACGACAACATAATGCCCTTCCTGACACCAATCTTATGTGAAGGGAGTTGTTCACTATCGCATGCTTCTGTGCTGAGTGGTAGAATGCTGTGTTGTACGTAAATTAAGATGTATATTAAGACGAACACACACCGGACGAGATGGCCGTGCGGTTAGAGGCGCGCAGCTGTGAGCTTGCATCCGGGAGATAGTGGGTTCGAACCCCACTCTCGGCAGCCCTGAAGGTGCTTTTCCGTGGTTTTCCATTTTCACACCAGGCAAATACCGGGGCTGTACCTTAATTGAGGCCACGGTCGCTTCCTTCCCACTCCTAGCCCTTTCCTATCCCATCGTCGTCATAAGACATATCTGTGTTGGTTCGACGTAAAGCGAATTGCAAACAAACAAAAAGAAGAATACAAATACCTAGTCCCCGAGCTAAATGAATAAACAAGACGCGGATCCTCTGAACACAAGGCTACTACGCTGACCATTCACCCAAGGAGACGGACACGCACCCTATTCGCATACAGCATTAAAACATACCATTTTAAATTTATTGAGTTACTTAGTCACCGTTCAACGCACTCTAGAGTTTAAAACTGGCGACTCAGGTGGCGGTAATTCGTGATTCAATTCTCAGTTCCAGCCAAGTTCTTTAAGACTGGCAAGTGAACTAAAACTTTGTTACCAGACTTCAAGAAGACAGTTGAGAGGCTGCTTGGAATGTGAAGTGATATCTCAGTGGCGAAGCCACGGTTAACGTAATACGTGCATCATGGATCTGACAGCAGCTGCCTTGGAGGTAAAAGGGCCAGCATAGGCTACGGAATCTCCGAGTTAAGAAAGCTTAAACAAAGGAAAGTAAAAATATAT
The DNA here is from genome assembly GCF_040414725.1 of Anabrus simplex. Classification (NCBI taxonomy): domain Eukaryota; kingdom Metazoa; phylum Arthropoda; class Insecta; order Orthoptera; family Tettigoniidae; genus Anabrus; species Anabrus simplex. The sequence continues at coordinate 236,185,469 of NC_090266.1, forward strand.
TGATATAAATTTGTCACAATCTCTGCTTATGGATGTTTTGACTGAAGTGCAGTTTCATTTTTAAGAAGAGAACCTTCTTCTTGTGTGCCACTAGCAGTTATAAAGTAGAAATTTCTGGAAAATAATTTAAGCGTACTTTAAGTAGAACAAGCAGCGTGAAATGGCCTGAAAGATTTGGAGGAGTTTAATCTGCGAACATAACTCATTTACTCTGCTTTAGTATCAAGAATTCCGAGGAATGAAGCCCCAAACCGGAATATTTCACATATAATGAAGCGATTGTCAATGCAATTCATATTCCAGTCAAATGTGCAATAACAGTTATTTCATTTCTTCAGTCATTACATATCTCTTAGTTAGCAATCACCATCGTATAAGTTCTCTCTGGGTCATTGGTAGAGTTTCGGCCCCTGATTCCTAAGAAGTTGGGTTGTAATATAGCAGAAGTAGTCGGGATCGAATCCACCAGCTTGGGCTCAAGAAAGCCAGCGCTTTACCATTTGAGCCACTCAGTGCGTCTATTATTATTATTATTATTATTATTATTATTATTATTATTATTATGTTGAACTAAGTATATATATATATATATTGCACCCATAAGGCGATATACATACATTACGTATGACCGTCCTATTAAAGTAACTTCAAAGGTTACTCATTGTTGCTGTTGTGACTCTTTGCAAGGGGTTTAAGGCATGTTGGCTAACAGCTCTGTGGACTTGTGAAGACTGATGGTGTTTGCCACTGTGACATCGATGATACTGATGTGGTATTTTTCAGTTAATTACGGCGAAGAATTGTGAGGCAGAAGGCGTGATCTGTATGTTATTTAGCCTCGCAACATTCGCTACCGAGCTCGATAGCTGCTGTCGCTTAAGTGCGGTCAGTATCCAATATTCGGGAGATAGTGGGTTCGAACCCCACTGACGGCAGCCCTGAAAATGGTTTTCAGTGGTTTCCTATTTTCACACCATGAAAATGCTGGGACTGTACCTTAATTAATTCCACGGCTCCTTCCTTCCCACGCCTATACCTTTCCTGTCCCATTGTGCCACAGACCTATCTCTGTCGGTGTGACGTAAAGCAATTTATATAAAAAAGAACCATTCTCATGGATTCCAAGAGCGAAAATTGTGACGGAAGCCAGGCTATTTTCCTAAGGCCTGTACATATATTGTTCCAAATTACTCACTAATTAATATTCTTGATGACGAGCACTCATAAGTTCGGCCTGAAGTTCAGGAATACAGAAGCATTCATATACAATTGGAGACGTATATTGGAGCGTGGTTACACTTTATTTCTTTTTCGCTTGGCATGGCTGGCTGTAACATTTGGCTCAGTCACATCACAAGTTCAGGTTCAAGAGCCTTTCTAAATATTACCACGTCTATGCATTTCTGCACCTGCTGGTGTTTCTTTTCTTGTATACAGTAGCGGCCGCTTGTGGCTCTCAATTCCATTTAGCAGGAAGTCTTGGTAGTCACACATGTAGCCGAGCTGGAGGCAGCTATTGCATTTTATTACATTTGCCTTGATTGAACTAAAGCTGGTATGTCATTTCTTGCAATACAAGCATATACAAAAATAAGCCGTCTCCATTCTTTCTTTCTTAATGTTTACCTTCCAGGGTCAGTTTTTTCTTCAGACTCAGCGAGGGATCCCACCTCTACTGCCTCAAGGGCAGTGTCGTGGAGCGTGAGACTTTGGGCCGGGGATACAACTGGGGAGGAGGGCCAGTACCTAGCCCATGCGGCCTCACCTGCTATGATGAGCAGGGGACTTGTGGGGGGATGAGAAGATTGGAAGGGACAGACGAGGAAGAGGGAAGGAAGCGGCCGTGGCCTTAAGTTAGGTACCATCCTGATATCTCGTGAAGGAGAAGTGAGAAACCACGGAAAACTACTTCGAGGATGGCTGAGGTGGGAATCAAACGCACCTCTACTCAGTTGACCCCCCAAGGCTGAGTTGACCCCGCTCCAGCCCTCGTAACATTTTTCAAATTTCGTGGCAGAGCAGGGAATCGAACCCGGGCCACCGGGGGTGGGAGCTAATCACGCTAACCACTACACCACAGTTCCGTCTCCTTAATAATTGAAACGTGATTTGTTAAAAGGGCGTGAGTCACAAGAAACATGATTTTGGGAAAAATAGAAAAACTGTTTTAATCTGCTAGTGGTCACTAGTGAATGATATTGTTTTAATATATTTACTCTATAGCAATAATTTGGTCTAATAATAACAATAATCATAATAATAATAAGAAGAATAATTTCGTTTGGCTGTTGACAGCCTCGTGCAGCCCCTAAAGGGCATACACACCTGGTGAGCGTCTGTCGTGTGTTGCAAACTGCGTGTTTGTGTGGTGGAGGATAGTGTTGTGTGAGGTGTATAAATTAAAGGAATGTTGGAAACAGTACAAAAACCCGGTCTCTTAGTCCAGGGAAATAACAGTTTTAGATTAAATTCCCTCGACCAGGCCGGGAATTAAATCCGGTGTCCCCAGGACCAAAGACCAAGACACTGGCCACTGAGCTGTGGGGCTGGACTAGTTTTACCTTCTGGAATAATGCATGATCCGATGTAATATACACTGACTGAGCAAATGTCATGGGATAGCGGAGCACTGATGCGCAGGTGTGTTGGCTGCGCACCAAACGCCCCCTGTGCCAGCGGCAGTTGTATAGGAGACCTTGTGAGCAGTGGCTGTGCATGTGACAGGTGTAACATGGAACGTCGTCGTGAGCTGACACCGTTCGAACGGGGTATGGTGGTCTGTGCCCGGCGGATGGGAAGTGCGATTTCGGAAGTGGTGCGAGAATTCGGCTTCACACGATCAACCGTGTGCAGGGTGTACCGTGAATGGTTGAATGCGGGTGTCACCGTCCACAACAGACGAACGACCGGTCATCCAGCCACCCTCGATGACCGGGACCGGCGACATCTGAGACGGATTGTCAGTAGTGACAGACGGGCAACCGTGCAACAAATCACGGCTCAATTCAACACAGGCCTGCTAGACACGTCTCCCAGTGGACAATCCGTAGGAACATGGGTTCTATGGGGTATGGGAGCCGGTGCCGCACACGGGTGCCACTGTTAACCCAACGTCATCGGCCACAACGACGCGCATTTCTCGCCAGTCACCAGGGATGGACACTGGAACAATGGCGTAATGTGATATGGTCGGACGAATCACGATTTCAACTGCACCATGCCGATGGGAGGCACCGTGTATGGCGCAGACCACATGAAGCGATGGATCCTGCCTGCCTCGAAGGTATGGTCCAGGGCGCTGCTGTCTCTGTTATGGTCTGGGGTGGATTTTCCTGGTATGGAATGGCCCCCTAGTTGTTCTGGAAGAGACTTTGAATGGTACGCGGTATATTGAGCTGCTCAGAGACATTTCTCCACCCATTTTTGGCCTTCCAGCGCCCAGACGGTTCGGCGGTGTTTCAAGATGATAACGCGCCGCCACATCGCTCCCACGTCGCCCGGGAATGGTTTCAGGAACATGCAGCGGAGGTCCAACGACTGCCATGGCTACCCAGGAGCTCCGATATGAACCCTATCGAGCATATCTGGGATGTCCTGGAACGCAGGCTCCGTGCCATGGATACTGCACCCACGAACAGACCTGCACTGGCGGCTGCTCTGCAAACGATTTGGTTTCAGCTGCGTCCAGAGGACAACCAGGGACTTATCGACTCACTTCCACGGCGTCTCACTGCAGTTCACAGGGCCAGAGGGGCCCCACACGCTATTAGGTGACTACCCCATGACATTTGCTAAGTCAGTGTATTTCTAATATGGTTTAAAATGTGCAGACTGATGCCCTTTTAACACAGTACAATAGTAAGCTGAACTAAAAGATATTAAAACAGAATTAATGTTTAATTATTATATTGCTTTGCAGTTAACTACAGTTCTTCTAAAATGGTCTGTAATAAAATTAAGTACAATCCTACAAATAGCAAGAAATCGTCTGTTTTCTTGTGAGCTTCATTAGCTGAATATGCACCATTCCTGTATGATAACGGACAGGTTTCATTTGAAGACCTTCAAAGGATGTGTGTGATACAAGCCCGATCATATGAAGAACGACGTTGATGAATTCTCGCATGTCTCCAGTTTCTCAAGTTTCTTTCTTTCCTTCTTACGTCGCACTAGCATATTGAATGCTTTCGGCTAAGAAAGGATGAGAAAAGTCTAGGATTGATAACGGCCATGGCTTTAATTAAGGTACAACCCCAGCATTTACTTGGTGTAAGATTGTGAAATCACGGTAAACCATTTTCAGGATACTCAACTGTCGTGTTTGAGCCCATCATCTCCCGAACATAAGCTCATAGCAACGTGACCTGAACCGCGCGGCCAATTCGCTCGGTGTTTAAAAATAAAATGATTTACTGTATGTTACTGATTACCCTTTCCTGTATCCCTTTCTTCTTGTCTTCTGCAACACAAGTACTTTTTGTGCTATTTTTTGGCACATTTTCCGCCACTCTCTGAAGTTCGATGTCTCAGAAGTCTTTACTGTCTTGACCCCAAAACATTTCTTGGCTTGCTACATTTTATTACATGTTCTATGACTTTCTCAGCACTGAATAAATTGTCGCTGACTGATGCCGGTTAGACAAAAGAACCAACGTCCTCTCCATCGCCACGGGCTGCTGAATGGAGGGACTGTTGCTTTGTTAACGCAAAACAATTGCTCTACTGATATAGTTCCCAAAATGCTCGTAAACCGAAAATCACCGAAATAGTGACTGTTGCTTCTTGAACAAATCGTTTTTCAATTATTACATTACTTCCTTGGGTTGATGATTTCACAGCCTGGAGCAGTTATGGCAAGCCAAAAGAAAGTTTACGGCAAATGACGCAAAAACATAAGGTTCAGCGAGTGGGGACTTGTAAGCATAGCGGTGAAGCGGGTACAGTTTATGTTGTTTATGTCTGAATTTGAGACTTCACTCTCTTCCAAACGCTTTTATTCAATAAATGCGATCATAGGATAACGAGAAAAAGCACGAGGGCTAGTAACTGTACTTATAAAAGTCCTATGTCCGTCTGTCTTCCACTGCGTTGTTGAGAACACGACAACGTTCCAACAACTGAAAATGGCACAAGCTATACTTTATCTCGCCTTTACAAGAGAAATACAATGAACCTCTCACCACCATGAAAATTGATTTTTTAAACATGAGTTTCTTTCAGCGAAGTGATTGTGGCATAATGGCCACAGCACCATCTTTCACCATACGATCGAATAACGTCCATCCTTGAGTTCTGCCGCTTTCCACAGGAGAACATTTCCAAGACTGAAATTTGAACCAAATATATGTTAACGAATAATACAGTGATGACCATAGCATTTGAACCGTTTAGTGAAAAATACCTTCTTTCAGTGAAGTGAGTGAGCCATCGTCACCGTTCTGGTGTATCCAAAGATATTACTTCCATATAACCACGAGGCAGAACTTTTGGACTATCACTGATTTTGGGAAGTGTCATCTAAAAACATTAGAGTATCATTCCAGAGTATAGGACCCACACCAGGACTGCTGGGTACGAGAAATGGAAAAGATCCAAAGGAAAGCAGCACGATTGGTTCTGGGTGACTTCCGACAAAAGAGTAGTGTCACGAAAATGTTGCAACTTTGGGCTGGGAAGACTTGTGAGTGTGGAGACGAGCTGCTCGATTAAGCATGATGTTCCGAGCTGTCAATGGAAAAATGGCGTGGAATAACATTAATGGACGAATGGGGCTTTTAAATGTAGGAGAGAACGTAATATGGTGATAAACTTAGAACTAGGGAAGACACTTTCGAGTAAATGTTCATTTATAGGAAGAAGAATTAGAGGCTGGAATAATGTCTCAAGGAAATGTTCGATACATTTACAAATTCTATGATATCTCCTAAGAAAAGACTATGGAATCTGCCACTTGGGTGAATGCCCCAAATGTAGAACAATGTTGATTGATTGATTGATTGATTGATTGATTGATTGATTGATTGATTGATTGATTGATTGATTGATTGATTGATTGATTGATTGATTGATTGATTGATTGATTGATTGATTGATTGATTGATTGATTGATTGATTGATTGATTGATTGATTGATTGATTGATTGATTTAGCATCCGATTGGCCATTCTTATTCTGTTCCTAAAGGGAAGGTACAGTACGTCTTTCGCTAGTTTAAATTTAGTGAAATTAAAATTTTTGTAGGTCCGCAATTACAAATGCTGATTTAAGTTTTGCATATATTTATTACATTTTACGAAATAATATTCAGGTAAATGAAAAGCCTAGTTATAGTCTGTATTTGTTTTTATCAAATGTGCATATTAAATGACTTATTTTCAGGTAAATGAGAAGCTCATTTCAAAAAGGTACCAAATCCAAAACTAAGATTTTACAGGAGAGCAGGAAAATGTTCAGAGTGTAAAGTTTCAAATGGAAATTCATGTTAGCGCTTTCATTATACTCAAACAGAATAAATGCAAATATTATACAAAGTAATCCTTTTAAAACATCCACAGTTTAAGAAATAGTCAAGAAAAGAGGACGGAGTTGGTATATTTTGCCCCTGAAACTCGAATCACTTCCCTGTGAAAGTTATAAATTTCACTGCAGTCATCAGGACTGATTGTTTTTAAATATACAATGATCAAAATTGAGTTATTTACAGTGAAGGCACAGATAAGTTAAATAATAGTGAATGAAATCAACGAGCACAACAATACAAATTACACAAAGTGTTCTGTTGCTGCGGATCACGTGGCCCGTATGGCTCATCATTGGCTACATGGATATGTTATACTTTGGTCAATTCTCCCTGTGGGGCTTAGTACTTATTCGTATCAAGCGTGATTATTAACAGCCTGTTTGCCATTTTTTTTTGCTATTTTGCTTTACGTCGCACCGACATAGATAGGTCTTATGGTGACGATGGAAAGGAAGCGGCCGTGGCCTTAATGAATGTACAGCCTGGTGTGAAAATGGGAAACCACGGAAAACCATCTTCAGGGCTGCCGACAGTGGGATTCGAACCTACTATCTCCCGAATACTGGATACTGGCCGCACGTAAGCGATTGCAGCTATCGAGCTCGGTTGCTTGACATGGATTTGGGCAGTTTCGAAGATTTATTTTTCGTTCATATTATGGAATTTCCTATTAAAATATGTTTTCCATCATCTCAGTTTTGCTTTCTTTGTATTTTGAACCTTTTGGAAATAAGCTTCTCGAATGAGGTTTCTGTTGTATGTCCGGCGCTCCCTTCTCGCTCCGCCAGCCAGCTGCACGCGCGCCTGTGTATCATTCTGCTAGCTTCGACGCGCAGCCCTCAGTGCGCGTGCCTGACCATCGAGTGTACTATAAATAGGAGCTCCCTGCCTGCTCTCTTGCCCACTTGCCCCGGTGTCCAGCTCCAGAATACACCCTACGTCGAGCACGGAGGCTACTCCTCTTGAAAATGTGCTTCGACCAGGTGGACTGAATTTCTGGCAGTACGAGGTTTCACCTCTGGTCACCGCTCCCTTACCTGTTTCCGCTGCCTATGTCCAGTAATTCTTTTACAAGCCATTTTCATTCCCTAATTTATGCAAGCTCCCTTAGTTTCGCTAGGTGGAATTTCTTCAATCAATTGAACTTGCTTTTTAGGAATTCAGGCACTTCAACAAACAAGGACTCTCATGAACATTTATGTTAGTGTGCCAGATAGTTCTCGACTATCAACGTGTCAATTCACAAAGACTATCTTTTCAAGATAGAAGTGTATATAAAGACTGCAAACCTGTACATATTGTATAAAGACAGACTTTTCTCAAGATACAATATTCCTTTTTGCTTCAAAATAAATTTCAGTTATTTGTGTAAATATCATAAAGTGAAGCAATAAAAGTTGTGTTTTGTAAACTTCAACCTTGGTTACAACACAACTCTATGGCGACGAGGTAAAAAACAGCAACAAACTACAATTCTTCGGCCCCAGTTGCCAACTCTATAGCGACGAGGTTAACACGAAACCAACACTACAATTCAACGGGCCCAGTTGTCAACTCTACGGCGACGTGCTAAACAACAACGACACTCCAACCAGTTCTGACACACAGCTTACCTTACTCTTTCTTGCACGCATCTCGCAATGGCTACTGCGGAACAACTTGCTACGGTCTTCCAAGCCTTACAGCAGCAACAACAACAGTTTATGCAACAACAACAGGCAGCATTAATTCAGGCTATTCAAGCTATTTCTGTCTCTACACAGCCATCAGCTATTCCTCCGTTCTCTGCTTTTGATCCGGCTAAGGAAGAATGGTCAGTTTATTTAGCCCGCTTGCAACAGCATTTCATCTGCCATTCTGTCACGGATGATCAACGCCGCCGCGCACTATTTCTTAGTTCGGTTGGCAATGCTACGTGTGAATTACTACGTAAATTAAGTCCAGAAGAACACTTATCTGAGGTACCCTTCACGCAGCTCTTGGCCCGTCTCACGGAACACTATGCCAAAGCTCCTCACATAGTGGCTGCTCGCTATAAATTTTTTCAGAGCAGAAAGCAACCCCATCAGACACATACTGAATGGATAACTGAATTGCGTGGTCTAGCTAAACCCTGCCAGTTCATCTGCTCCAAGGACGGTTGTGGTTCATCCTACACTGATTCTCTCATTCGGGACATGATAATTTTACATACTCCTGAAGACAAAATACGTTTTGACGCTGTCAAGCAGAGTAACCCTTCTCTAGAAGACGTCCAGCGTATTGCTACGGTTTATGAGCTTACTACCAAGACTGCCGCAGCCATAGCTTCTCCACACGAAGTTGCACAAGTCTCGCCTCCGGCCCGCAAGTCCTCTGCTACAGTGAACCGTACGGATAAGGCGCTCTCCACCAAGCATTCTCGCCAGGTTCCCTCTCGTAATGCTACACGGCAGCCCAATTCTAAAAGCACCTCGAAACTCCTGCCTTCCTGCCGAGGTTGTTTCAAGCATCATGAACGTCGTGACTGTCGTTTTTTCAAAGCTACTTGTGAACGATGTAATAAACTTGGACACATTCAGACTGTCTGTCAAAGTTCGCTCCGCCCTGCTAAGACTACTGCAGCGCGCCGGAAGCATATACAGCCCCGCCAAGACATGGAAGTTGATCAGATCAATCTTATTCTTCCCACAACGGATTCTCACAAAATCATCATTCCTCTCTCATTCTCTGATCGATCTGTCGATTTTCAATTAGACACTGGATCACCTGTCTCTATTATTAACCTGACTACCTACCACGACTTAGGTTCACCTTCATGCTCTCCAGCTGACATCCAGCTCGTGACATTTAACAAGAAGAAAATTGACATCAAAGGTCAAATTAAGCTTCAGGCTAGTTATAAAGGAATTCAGAAGGCCATTCCTCTTCTCGTAGTTAACAACTACACTGCATCAAACATTATGGGCATGGATCTATTTAACTTATTTGGTTTCCAGATACATGACAACATTAACGTCGTATCTACATTGCATCCTACTTCTGACGTTACCGCTCTTCTAGCGCAGTTTCCTGAAGTCTTCGACTCTCAGCTCGGAACAGCAAAAGACTATACAGCTCACATACAGCTGAACTCCGGAGCTAAGCCTCGCTTCCTCAAAGCACGTCCAGTACCCCTAGCACTTCAAGACCAGGTCACGAAAGAATTAGAAAGATGGATACAAACTGGAATTGTAGTACCAGTTACTTCTAGTCAATGGGCTACTCCACTCGTGGTAATCAAGAAACCTGATGGTAATGTTCGACTTTGTGGCGATTTTCGATCTACAGTCAACGCACAACTCGACACCGATATCTTTCCTATTCCACGTCCAGAAGACTTATTCCGTCGTCTCTCTGGTGGACAATTCTTCTCTCGAGTTGATCTTAAAGAAGCATATCTCCAGCTACTTTTAGACGAAGAATCTAAGAAATTTCTCACACTCAACACTCCTCTAGGACTGCTCCAGCTCCAGCGGCTCCCATTCGGTGTTTCATCCTCAGCGGCTATTTTTCAGCGCTATTTGGCTCAACTCACCGCCTCAATTCCCGGTTGTGCTAACTACCTGGATGATATTATTGTTACTGGAAAAGATCATCAGGAACATCTAACCAATCTCCGCCTTCTTCTCCAGAAATTGAAAGACAATGGCCTACGAGCGAATCTCGCTAAATGTACCTTCTTTCAGCCTCAAGTTCACTACCTCGGACATATACTTGATAAGAATGGAATTCGTCCTAGTATACAGAATGTCTCCGCGATAGTAAACATGCCAGCACCTCAGAACCTCAAGCAGCTTCAGTCCTTCATAGGCAAAGCGAACTATTATAATAAGTTCATTCCACGCTTCGCTACAGTGGCAGCTCCATTAAACGCTCTACGTAAAAAAGGTGTTAAGTTTCAGTGGACTCCGCAATGCCAACAGGCATGGAAAACAATCAACAACGCCTTAATTCAAGCTATACAACTCACTCATTTTCAGCCCGACAAGATCATCACGCTAGCTACTGACGCTTCAGACTACGGTGTCGGTGCCGTTCTCTCCCAGAAGGATCGTCATGGACAAGAACGCCCCATCGCCTTCGCTTCGAAAACACTTAATGACCATCAACGTCGATACTCACAGATAGAGAAAGAAGCTTTAGCCATCATCTTTGGTATTCGCCGTTTCAATGAATATCTTTATGGCAACCATTTCCTGATCATTACCGATCATAAGCCTCTCGTACACTTATTCCATCCTGGTAATAAGGTCCCAGAGAATTCCCTCAGAAAGCTTCAAAGATGGTCCATGTTCCTTTCTGATTATTCCTATCAGATTGTATATCGAGCCACATCCCAGCATTGTAATGCTGATGCCCTCTCCCGCTTACCCGTTGGTCCTGATACTGCCTTCGATTCTCAAGAATCTGAATGTCTTCAGTTGGACATAGAACTTGAAGATACTGTATCCAGTTTTCCTATTGATGCTACCTGCATAGCTAAAGCTACGGATAAGGACAGTACACTTGCTACTGTACGTACTTACATCCGCAACGGTTGGCCTCTTCAGAGCACACTTCCTGCCCACCTGGCACCTTATCATCGTATGCAGCATCGTCTCACGACTCGTGCCGGAGTAGTACTACTGGAAGCAGGCACCATCTTCCGAGTGGTTATCCCACTTAGCCTACAGAAACAAGTTCTCGAATTATTACACCAAAGCCATTGGGGTATCTCCAGAACAAAGCAACTCGCCCGTCAACACTGCTACTGGCCCGGTATTGATGCCGCCATCGAAAAGTTAATACGTCATTGTGAGCAATGTCAAACGAATCAGAACGCCCCGTCTTCTGATCTTGCTTCATGGCCTCCTGCTACTACTCCATGGGAACGAGTTCACATCGATTTCGCAGGTCCTTTCCTCAATTCCATGTGGTTAATAGTCATCGATTCACTGTCAAACTTTCCATATGTCGTGGATATGCATTCGACTACTACAACCGAAGCTACCATTCGTGCTCTCCAGAAAATCTTTACTACAGAAGGTTTACCGCAAGTACTCATTTCGGACAACGGACCTCAATTTACAGCTACTGCTTTTCAGAACTTTTGTACACATAATGGCATTCGTCATATCCTAGCACCACCTTTTCACCCTCAATCTAATGGTGAAGCTGAACGCTTCGTACAAACATTTAAAAGAAGTATGAAGAAAGCTGTCTCTTCAGGCTTAACTAAAGACCAAGCCTTGCTCCAACTCTTAAACACCTACAGAACTCTACCCGGCGCTGATAATATCACTCCTGCACAGAAGCTCCATGGACGACCTCACAGAACTTTACTTTCTCTGTTACAGCCTCTTCCGGCCCAGCATAAGACATCACCAACGAAGTTCTCCCTCAACGACAAGGTCTACACCAGGACATTCAAATCCAACCCACTCTGGATACCTGGAGTCATCTGCAGATCTTTGGGTCATCGTCTCTACGAGATACAGACTACGGAGAAACGTATCTGCCGCCATCAAGATCAGATACGTCTGCGCTACCGCCCCTGTCCAGCTATTGATGCTATTGCTAAACCAGATAAATCTATTGCAGAACGAGCTTTAGATCATTTAATAACAATGGGTTCCTTTCAGGACGAGACAGTGCCACTCCGCCCAGTTCCAGCTCCGGACAATACAACAGAGATATCAGCAGCTCCGCCCCAGCATCGCAGTCGCCGCCAGCGCCGCCGCCGTTTCACGCCGTACCGGCGCATTTAGGAGGGGAGGGTGTTGTATGTCCGGCGCTCCCTTCTCGCTCCGCCAGCCAGCTGCACGCGCGCCTGTGTATCATTCTGCTAGCTTCGACGCGCAGCCCTCAGTGCGCGTGCCTGACCATCGAGTGTACTATAAATAGGAGCTCCCTGCCTGCTCTCTTGCCCACTTGCCCCGGTGTCCAGCTCCAGAATACACCCTACGTCGAGCACGGAGGCTACTCCTCTTGAAAATGTGCTTCGACCAGGTGGACTGAATTTCTGGCAGTACGAGGTTTCACCTCTGGTCACCGCTCCCTTACCTGTTTCCGCTGCCTATGTCCAGTAATTCTTTTACAAGCCATTTTCATTCCCTAATTTATGCAAGCTCCCTTAGTTTCGCTAGGTGGAATTTCTTCAATCAATTGAACTTGCTTTTTAGGAATTCAGGCACTTCAACAAACAAGGACTCTCATGAACATTTATGTTAGTGTGCCAGATAGTTCTCGACTATCAACGTGTCAATTCACAAAGACTATCTTTTCAAGATAGAAGTGTATATAAAGACTGCAAACCTGTACATATTGTATAAAGACAGACTTTTCTCAAGATACAATATTCCTTTTTGCTTCAAAATAAATTTCAGTTATTTGTGTAAATATCATAAAGTGAAGCAATAAAAGTTGTGTTTTGTAAACTTCAACCTTGGTTACAACAGTTTCCAGGCTCGTATAAAATACAACTTGCTTTACGTCGCACCGGCACAGGCAGGTCTTATGGCGACGATGGTATAGGAAAGGCCTAAGAGTGGGAAGAAAATGGTCGTGGTCTTAAGAACGATAACTTCTTCTTCGTCTTCTTCTTCTTTTCCCGCATTCTAGTGGGGTCACAGGTGCAGAATGAATTTCCACTGAACTGACTTTATGCTTGTTATAAACATGTAATAGAAGTCCAAATTGGCGACTTATTATTAACAATAATTGTTAAAATATTTTGTTGTAATCTTATACTCTGTGCACTCCTTGTTTTATTAAATCGAAGATAATATTGGCAATTTTTAAGAGTATGTTGTCAGAATTATGATTATTATTATTATTATTATTATTATTATTATTATTATTATTATTATTATTATTGCCAAAATAGAGCCTCTGTGGCTCATGCGGCAGCGCACCGGCCTCTCACCGCTGGGTGGCCTCCGGGTACTCCGGTTTTCCCTGTCATATTGTAATACTCTCCAATATCATTTCATTTCATTTAATTTCATTAATCATCACCCCAGAAGAGTGCGGCAGGCTTCGGCAGCCGGCACAATTTATATCCTCTCCGCTAGATGGAGCTTCATTCATTCCATTCCTGATCCGCTCGAAAAACCGGAAACAGGGTGTGGATTGTCATTTTTTTAATGTGTGTTTGCTTTACGTCGCACCGACACAGATTGGTCTTATGGCGACGATGTGATAGGAAACGCCTAGGAGTTGGAAGAAAGTGCCCGTGGACTTAATTAGGATATAGCCCCAGCATTTGCCTGGTGTGAAAATGGGAAAGACGGAAAACCATCTTTAGGGCTGCTGAGAATGGGATTTGAACCCACTATCTTCCGGATGCAAGCTCACAGCTGTGCACCCCCTAACCCACGGCCAACTCGCCCGGTGCATTTTTAATTATTGCCAAAATGCTACATGAACAATAACGACGATAACCGGAAACGATATTTAATGCTTGCTGGCTTTGGTCTCCTTGTTCTTGTATTTATCGTACCTCAAGCTATCAGGGAGTTATCAGGGAAGGGACGTGAATTATGTATCCAAGCCGTCCCCATAACAGTTGATAGACGGTTTTACTGCATCAACGGAGTCAACACCGGAGTCCAGAGTGTTGGTTCCAGGGGCAGGAGCATCGACTCTTTACGACTCCGTTCGCAACCCATCCCTAGTCTGGGCTAGGAAAAAGAAAGACTTACTTTCATTGACCTGTCTCAGTCTCATCCTTGGCTTTGACAACATGAAAGTGACTGAGGTATGATCGATTTCCGTAATGCCATTCTTTACTCAGGCCGCTCATAGGGTCGGCTGGTGCGTGCAATTCGGTAGGCTTGGCAGACTGGTGTGTAATGTCAACTTCTTTCTTTTTTTGCTATTTGCTTTACGTCGCACCTATACAGATAGGTATTATGGCGTCGATGGGATACGGAAGGCCTAGGAGTGGGAAGGAAGTCGCCGTGGCCTTAAGGTACAGCCCCAGCATTGGCCTTGTGTGAAGATGGGAAACCACGGAAAAACATCTTCAGGGCTGCCGACAGTGGGATTCGGACCCACTATCTCCCGGATGCAAGCTCACAGCTGCGCAAATCTAACCGCACGGCTAACTTACCCGGTAATATCAACTTCTGGCTCGGTGAGGAAAACAACGGTAACTACCTCACACCTCATTTCCCCTAGTATGCATCTTCAGTGACGGCTGATAGCGGAGCTGTTAAGGATCAAACCAGCTTTTCGGCTAAGTATTCAACATACATATGATACACCTAAAATTATTGTCCCAGAAGCTATTTTTAGGTCCATAAAGCAGATCGCTTACTGTACTCCGAATGTATCATCTGACAAATAACGGTCTTCTCACGAGGTTGTTTTCCGTGGATATCCGCCATCGAAGAACAGTTTGACATTTCTACCTTGTCAAATTCTCTGGTAGGATTTGACCTTTGTGGGAGGTCATGGTATGGGACACAGTCATCTGAGTTTGGTGTGTCGCTATTCGTACCATTCTTCTTCTCGTATAGCGTCAGCAATGTGTACGTTTAGGCCCTAAAGGTCCGATATACACCGGTTTTAACGTCAAGAACACGCATACTAAATTCGCTCCTTGTTTGATGGATACATAATAGGGGCCGATGACCTCGATGTTAGGCCCCTTTAAACAACAAGCAAGCGATACATAATAGGGCGCTCCTTTCGAAATTGTATTCATTACGCCCGTAATATTGTTGGTGAATAAATATTATATTCTTTATAACAAATGCAGCTACATTCATGTTGCTTTCTTACAATGATTCAAAACATCTTGTACATATGGTAGATGGAAAAGATCTATTGTGTAAATGAAATTTTAAAAACTGAATACCTATGAGCTTGGTTTGCTCACCGCAGGAGATGCCTGTCATAGAGTAGAATATTTGATAAAAAGTATATCTCCATTTAGGGACGATTTCTAGAGCGATTGATGACTTCCCTCTTTTGTGTTTAGTTTCTCCGTCGTCTAGACCGTTCCTCGGTGAATACGCCCACCATCTCTTACAGTAAGGAATACAAACGTGTATTGTAACAGACAACACATTCTTTTGAATTTATGTCGTCTGAAACCAGACAATCTGCGGATAAATATTTACGTTCTGCGAAGACTTGAAGAAGTGAACTACAAATGACTGCGTCTATTCTAAAACAGCGTCTTACAATGTTTATTATTTTGGTTCGTGAAAGGATCATTCAAAACAGATATTTTGATTACTATTTGAGATTCGAAATGACTCCTTTATCGTGAACTGCTATTGAAATATTATATGATAATTACTTGTGGTTATGTCACATGCTGCATCAGCAAAACATGTTTTAGGCCTGAGATCCTGTCATGGAAGTTTCCTTAATTTAAAATTAATGCTCCTTTGGTTCAGTGGGAGGATATCTGTGGAGTTTGCCCTGTAATAGTATATCGTGTGTTTCATCTGGGCCGTGGAATGATAAATACTTCATGTCACTCCCTGACAACGACTAGCCCGTCGCCGACCATTCAACACAAAGGCGGGATGAACGAGAAAGCGAGCTTGTCAGTTCTCAGCCTTCTTCTTGGCGTTATTCCATACCATTCGTCACTTGCCGGCGCGAACGGCGCTATTTTAAATAGTGCTGGACGCTCTGTCACGCACCCAATGTTAGCCTGGAATGTGACGAGTGACAGAAGGCTCATTCGACCCATGCCTTGTCTCCAGGTGTTCATCGGTTTGACTTCAAAGCTAACGGAAAACTCCTCCGCACAAACCAAAAGTCTGGAGACGTTTCCAGAAAGTAAAACTGCAATTAGAAAAAATATATCAATATAGGCAGTCATTTCAAACAATTGGAACTGAATCAGCGTTTTCCTTCGGGTACAAGGATACATCCGGTGTCAATTACCTCTGGCGTAGTCGTGGTTACGGACCCATGAAGTCATAGACAATATGACGTCAGAACCTAACCTAAATTAACTTAACTAACAGTCGTAACTCCCATGGAGGAGCTTATCGGTCAGGTTATTGACCGGTTCCTTTGGACGGGGCGAGGGGGAGGGAGACTAACTTTCACACCTCGATCAGTGACCGTTCATTGGTCCACTAAAAATTGCCAACCGCTGTCCCAGTGAGGATTCACTGGATTCGCCAGCAGTTCTCGAGTTCTCACAAAGCAAGCGCACTGGGTTGTGCCAAATGTCAAAGTGACAGATGTCAGTCAGATGTCACATATACGCCATAGTGTATTCGTGCACTCTATCAGCGATCTCAAGAACTATCACCATTGCGTGTACTGCTATCTACATACCCCGGGTATCAACTATAAGCCGAAGGAACAGCAGATCCTCTTCAGTTTATCCTCGAAACGGATCGCCAATTTCTGAATCCCAGTGGTCCCGCTCCCATGTCAGGGAGGAGTCCAGGAACTGCTGGGGAATTGGTGATTTCTCATCGGTCGGCGGTTGACAATTTTTAGAGGGGGAGGGGTCTCCAAAAGACAAAAAAAAAGCATAAATGGTCACTGACTTGACCGATGGCTTTCTCCATGGAGTCTTTGAGGCTAGGTGAGGACTGTTAGCTTAGGACACGCACGTGGTTCTGACAGCTGTCAAAATTCAAACGACGCGCTCAAGTCGAGCATCCTGTACTAGTATCGATTGTGCTGTGCTCTACCAGGTGGTTCACCAGTCCCTTGCGATCTAGTTTTATGCATCCCGCCGTTTTTACAACAGTTCTGAAATACATCGGTCCCCCTTCCTAACCGGTATAATATAACAAAAGGTGTGGAAAAACCCGTAAAACGAGCACAGATACGAAGAAGGCGTACTTACATCAGGAGATTTACACACAGACCAGGACCAGATATTGTATAGGATGGGATTTGCGTGCTGCATTTGAAGTCTTGCAGTAGCTCTCATGGCAAGGGCATGGTGGGTAGATGTGATAGTGGACAGTGGTCGAAGGTTCGAATCCTATCCAAATCTTTCTTTTTTTTAGCGCCAATTGCCTGAGATGTGGTAAGGAGGCATACTTGATAGCTTCCACAGACTGAATTATTTATTGGCCCTGTAAGGGGTCGTACGTACCGTGGCATAGAGTAGGACGCTGGGATGGACGTGGTTGAGGAGGTGATGGTTTGTGGCTGGGACACAGGCAACTACTTAGTTATGTCATACATGTTCTAAGCTTCGAAGACCGCAGGCAACGCTAAGTGTGCCCCATTTTAACGATAAGGAAAAGCAATGGCAGGTAGGTATACAGCTGCGTGAACTCCTCTCCTTCGAGGCAAGTCACAACACTACACTAAGTTCATTCACTGTCTCGTGATATAGTCCAGCGACGAGTATGTGGATATGTTCCTCATCCACCTATGGATAAGCTAGACAGAATGCGTACCAGTCACAATGCAAGTACCAGGAACGCTATCCGAATAGACTACGACCGACAGGCTTAATATATCGGAGTGCGGAAAGACGTCTACAAGCTGCTGCGTCCTTCAGAAGGACACGGACTGTTCGAGATCATCCTGTAATATCTGTTCACGAGGAAGAGGTTGTGTTGGGCGCAATCCGGCTTAACGCTCGCACTAGTACAGGGGCTATTGCACAGGGGACGAACATAAGTCGGGCATCTGTTATGCGGTTACTGCATACCCAGCGGTTTTACCCCTACCGTCTTCTCTTACATCAGGAGCTCCATGGTCATGAATTCGAAGCACGGGTGGCCTTCTGACAGTAGACCGTACAACACGTGGACATTGATCCTGCATTTCTAGCGACCAAGTAATTTACGAACGAAGCGCGGTTACACAACAAAGTAATCGACATAAAATGCATTACTGGAGTGTGGATAATCACCGTTGGATACGACAGGAAGCTTTTCACGTACAGTGGTGTGTGAACGTATGGCGTGGCATCCCGGCTGATCAGCTCATTGGTCCCCATTTATTTAAGGGAACTCTGACGAGAGAACGCTATCTGCGATTTCTCGAAGATGAACTACGACCGTTCTTGGAATATGCTCCACGCCTTGACTGCTGCAGGGTGTGATTTCAGCATGACGGATATCCACGCGGCGGAGGTCGTCCGGACCCATCTCGATATGACGTATCCTGATAAATGGATAGGAAGAGGAGGATCGGTCCCTGGCCCGCCATATCGCCAGATTTTACGCCCCTGGAATTCTCTTTGGAGCCATTTAAAACAACTGGTGTATGCACATGAGCCGATCAATCGTGGTCACCTTAGACAGTTCATCACCGAGGCATGCCGATCCGTTACACAGGATACGTTGCAACGTGCCAAACGGACCGTACAACATCGCGCGCAGCTCTGTATCGAACACGGAGGTCGTCAGTTCGAGCAGGTGCTGCGTTAAATGACGCAGGTCATTGAAATCCTGTCACATATCTCCTAGCCTCTTTCATCTCAGCTCCATACCGTATGCCACCATAACAACGGCCCTTCTCAGAGCCAAATGAAGGAATAAGTCTGTGGCAACTATTAGGTTTACAAAATTTCCACATTACAGGCAACTGGCTATAAAAGAATACTTTCGTGGGATTCGATCTTCCTAAACATTGAGCACGGTTCACTTTCAGGTCTCCCACCGTGGCCCTGCCAAGTAAGCAATTTGCGGGGCTTCACGTGCAGTGGGCAGTTCCCAGCCTATACAATATCTGTTCCTGGTCAGTGTGTGCAATTCCTGTTTTAAGGTACCACGTTCTTCGTATTTGTGCTAGTTTTACGGGTTCATTCAGGGTGCTCATAATGAATTAGCAGTGGCGATCAATATTCCAGTTGTATTCAAGCTCGCAACCACACATCTCGTTATATTACCCCGGGTTAGGGAGAGGGAGCAATGTGTTTCAGAATTGTAGTAAACGCGATGGGTTACACAAACCTACATCGTAAGGGGGGATGAACCACCCATTATATCCCCCACCACTGACAGATAGTGGTGCTCTCATTAGCCCTCTTCAACCTTCCCATCTCCGCACACTCCGTGCCTCGCATTGGCTATGAAAGGGAGTGTAGGAGGAGGGAATACACGGGCTAAGACGCCCCTGTTAAAGGTACAACACCTCCAGAACCGTGCGCTGCGCCGTTGAACATATGCCCGGCGGTACGAAACGAACGACGATCAGCATGAACGGTATCAGCTCTCCACCATTCACAGCAGGATTCGCAACACAGCTGCGAAATTTTATGACGCACTCACTGAGAGCAAAAATCCGCTCATCAGGAACATAGGTAACTGTGATACCGTAGGTCTTCGATATTGTGACCTCAGGATATTCTCCTTTAACCCCACCCAGGTGCAGACCATATCCTGGTCAGCGCGATTCAAATGTTCACAGTTCCACAAACTATCAACACAAATGCGGTCTTCAGATAGAATAAAATCATGGAAAAACACCCAAGGCCCAAATTCGGTCGATGGGTTAAAATTCCTCACTGTTACCTGGACTTCCCGGTGCCAACGAGAATTATGGCTGCGTTAGACGGTCGGCAGATGTAGACAAGTCTTCAGCTTACAAGTGACCACGGCTGTACCGTGGCCCGTCAGCTCTGAACTTCAACCGACCAACCGAGCAGAAGAACGTTGGTCACGGCTCAACCGTAGCTCTACACATCAGCATTCTGAAGACGGAAAGGGGATGGTCCCTAACATCGGTTGTCCTGAAGATTGCTTTACGTGGTTTTCCATTATCCTGCACTAAGGACAAATGCCGGGACAATTCCTAGCTGCAGTCGCTTAAGTGCGGCCAGTATCCAGTATTCGGGAGATAGTAGGTTCGAACCCCACTGTCGGCAGCCCTGAAAATGGTTTTCCGTGGTTTCCCATTTTCATACCAGGCAAATGCTGGGGCTGTACCTTAATTAAGGCCACGGCCGCTTCCTTCCCACTCCCCGCCCCTCCCTGTCCCATCGTCGCCATAAGACCTATCTGTGTCGGCGCGACGTAAAGGAACTAGCAAAAAAAAAATAATAATAATAATAATTCCTAGTATAGGCTACGGAAGCCAACCTTCTCGCCTTCACCACACATCACCTTCACCTTATCAATCTCCCTGGCCCGAGAGTGGGTGTTGCCCTCTATGTGGCCCACCTCACCCTTCAGGAGAGGAATAAAAACAATTGTAGTAGTAATAGCAGTAATAATAATTTAATGTGGCTATTACTAGCCTGGTTAAACACTTGTAAGGCACACCCTCCGACGAGGGTGGGCGGCATCTGCCGTGTATAGGATGCTGCGTACCGGAGGATAGTGTTGTATATGGTGTGGTAGTTTCAGGGATGTTAGGGACAATACCGACACCCAGTACCCGAGCCAGAAAAGTTAAAAATCTCAGACCCGTCCGGGAATCGAACCCGGGGCCCTCTGAACCGAAGAACACGACGCTGACCATTCAACCAAGGAGTCGGACAGTAATAGCTGTAAAGGGAACACTCGCAGTCAGGCATAGATCTGACTGCTGGTCTCAGCGGTCCACCGCTATCGGGTTCGATCCGAGCCTGAGGTGAACTGGAGTTCTGCTAGGGAAACCAATGAATGCTCACTGGGCCGGTGAACGGTCACTGGTCCAGGTGTGGGAGGTTGGCCTACCTGTACCCTTCGTCCCCCCCCCCCCCATCTGCCCCCAATCAAAGAAACCTGTCACTAACCTGACTGATAGGGTCCTCCGTGGAGTCTGTGGTCAGTTTGCGTCGCGTCGGCATGATCTTGATGACGTCACACGTTGCTGATTCCCCCTCCCCCGCGGATGCAATCTTACGCCCGTGAGAAATTGCTGTTCAGCTCCCATGATGTTTGAACTGGCTTTGACTATACTATTCATGTACTGTCGCAGAACGAATGGGCGCATACTATTGCATGTTCCTCGCATTTAATATTTTATTAGATTTAATTGTAAAAATATAATTCACCTCTAGTATACTAGGTACAAACTCTGTGGATACCGGTGTCCGGACATTTGCGGTCACCACACAATCACGGACACTTGCGGCCACTGAGATATACTTGTGCCCACTCACAGAAATTCCCGAGCAGTCACAGGAGATTTGCGGTCAAAGCAGCAGGGGGTGGGCCTAATTAGCTTAATCTCGGTGTATCCCCGCTAACCTGCCTGGGCTTCTGCTCGCTCTTTCTAGATCAACATTCTTCTTTCGCGCGCTTTATTTAGAGACTGAAACCTTCAGTCACAAACACTATTCTATACCTGGTGTAAGTGTTTACTGGTGTGTGCTGTAATGGATTTGACAGTTACCACTAAGGCAAATTGTTGTGCACATTACAATGGTTATATGTACGGAAGGTATCAAATCAATGTCCAAAGGCAATGCACTTTCGATTCAACCATTGTCTTCTGTCTTCAACTTATTTTATCTCACAGTAGGAACTACATCCAACGTTTTGCATCAATATTTGATGGAATTGCTTCCTAGGTCGACCTCTTCCCTTCTTTCCTAAGATCTTTCCTTCTGGTAGATTGGTTAGAAAGGTATTGTGACGCACTGTGTATCCAATGAATTTAATTGTTCTTCTATGTACTGTTGTCATCAGCTGTTTCTTCTCCTGTATTTCTCGCAGGATACATTCGTTGGTTCCTTTTTTCAGTCCAACTGAGTTCAGTATTCGCCCCCAGACCCACATCTCAAACGCTTCAAGCCGTTTCCTATCCTGTTCTTGAATTGTCTAAAATTCACACCCATATAAGAGTACGCTCCGTACAAATGATCACAAAACTGTTCCTAATCTCAATATCTAGTTGTATATTGGTCAGAAGATTTCTTTTGTTGCTGAATGCTTGTTTGGCAAGCGCTATTCTTCTCCTTATCTCTCTGCTGCAACGGTTATCATTTGTGATTAGTCTTCCGAGGTAAGGGAAACTGGTGACTTGTTGAACTACTTTGTTAGCAAGCCTGATGTTGGTGTGATTTTGCTCAGGATGTTTACTGTAAAACTAATAGTTGTGTTTTCATCACGTGAATGTTTAAGTATAAATCTAATACATTTGATGACAGTATATTCAGCATCTTGGATAATTCCTTTTCCGAATCTGCAACCACTGCTATATCATCTGAAAATCGAATACAATTAATTTGTTGTCCATTTATTCTAATTCCTTTTGTGTTCGTCTTGAATTTCTTTATAGCTTTTATCTATGAATACATTAAAGAGGTACGGTGAATAGTGGGGAACCCTGTCTTATTCACTTCCTGATTCTTTCTTCCTGGCTGCTTGCTTTGATGTCTACTGTTGTGGTATGATCTTCATAAAGTCGTAGTATCAGCCTCCTATCTTTCTAGTCTAATCCCAATATTGAATAATTTTGAATAGTTGATCCAATTTACCTTATCAAAAGGCTTTGCAATGTCTACAGATGCTATATATGTGTTTCTATTCATCTCCATTCTTCTTTCTAATATTGTTCTTAGAGCCAAGATTGCTTCTCTTGTTTTATTATTGACGATAATATTTTGGATGCGTGAGATAGATGTGTTATGGTTCTGTATTCAGAGAATTCTATACTACTTCATTTCTTTGGTATCATAACTGTTCTGCTTTGGTGAAGTCTCCAGGAATTTTGCCACTATCGTAGCATCTGCAGATTACATCATAAGATAGGTCTTTCATTTTCCCACGCATATCCTTTAGTAATTCTCCTCGTTTGTTATCTGGGCCGCAAAGTTAATTGTCACTTATTCTGATTCAATTTCTCTTTTTGTGATAACAGGGCCCTTATCACCTCCTTCTATATCATTTTCCAGTTCAATATACCATGTTTTATTAGATACATTCCCATCACTCAGTTCTTCAAGGTATTCTTTTCACCACAGGCTGACTTCATCCGCATCAATTAAGATTTTCCCAATTTTTTCCTTTATTATAGAACTTTTCAATTTCGGTTTCTGATTTAAGGCTCTGATGCGTCGATGAGTTCTGTCAGTTTTTCCTTTAGCAATATCGTGTCCAATATTCTCAGTTATCCCAGCCATCCATTCCTCCTTTGCTTTTCTGCAAAGTGTTGTAATTTGATTTTTAACAAGTCTGTATTGTTTCTGACTTCTTATGGTATTCTCCCTCCTGTACTGGTTTCTCTTTACTATCAGATCCAATATTTCTCTTGTAAACCACGGTTTCCGTGGTTCCAAAATTATTGTTCCCAGTGTTTCATGAGCTATATTTATCAAACCTTCTTTAATATTTTGCCATTTCGATTCTTCAAGTCTTTCAGCCAGTTAATTCGTTTTGTGGACGAAAATCTCTTTGTTGTTGTCCTTTAGTTTGGTCACATCTAGAGGTTTTGGGAAAGTTAATTGGCATCGTTACCTGGGTATGTCCGAAGGAGAAGAACAAGTCATTTCATGTTTCTCGAAACATGGATTAGATCAGATGATGGGTTATTGAGTAAAATTGTCTTAACATTGATGCATGGTTGAAACACGTTTAAAAAACGAGCATTTTTTTTGCGTTCTACCTGCGATAAAAGTATTACAATAATTGAAAATTAAAAACCTAACGTAAAATGAAACTTGAAACATGGAAAATGATGATGTCATTAGCTTTTATGTGGACCTATTGGTAATTTAATGAACAACCGGCAAACTCGAGTACGTATAATAATTTGGTGGACAGTAAGTTATATATTTTAAAAATGGTGGTTCCCATAACACTTTATCCAGAATGTTGATCTAGAAGGAGCGAGCAGGAGCCCAGGCAGGTTAGGGGGGATATTCCGAGATTAAGTTAATGAAGCCCACCCCGTGCTGCAGTTACCGCAAATCTCCTGTGACTTGTGGGAAATTTCTGTGAGCAGGCACAAGTTTATCTCAGTGACCACAAATCTCCTGTAACTGCTGGTGAATTTTTGTTGAGTGGGAACAGTTTTATCTCAGTGACAGCAAATGTCCGTGACCGCAAATATCCTGCAATCGTGGATGCCCACAACAAACGTTATATCTATAGGTTCAATTGTTACTGAGAAAAGTGTACCTGCGGGGAACTTATAAAATACCATTCCCTCATCACTCCTTTCTTTTTAATATTGAATGTACTTGTTAGTTTATTTTCCGCATCGGTGTGTGTAATTCTAATTATGTATGTTTTGTGTTGGAAAAAGTGCCTGGACTTGAGTGATAGGTCGAAACCATAACCTTAATCCCCTCCAGAAATCACCGTACGTCAGAATAGGACAGCTGAACCTTGACGTTCCAATCCTCATTCTAAAATGAGGCAATGTACTGTATATTTGCTCAGAAATGGCCATAGATTCGATATTGATTTATAGCCTACTTGAAAATACATATAGATACATTAATTTACGTCTGGAAATTATTGTTGTAAAATGTTTAAAGGAATAGTTAATTCTTTCGAGAATTGTGATTGGTATGTCTGGAAACCTGTACGGGGAGGGATAAATTCTTACAGCTCTCGAACCAGATCCTGATTTTATTGTAGATAGGAAGATTGGAAGCGGTAGTAAAACAGCATTAAAAGTAGGCTATATGAAACTCGAGAAAACCAGTGACATTGTAAAATCCAGGTCTTTACAGACCCAAAAATGATTCTATAGTGTGTACAATATAAATTGGTGTTTGATATCATTCAATATCATGTCATATGTGTATATATCTACATATGCAGAGAGATATTTATTGGGTTATTGGACCATTTCATATTGTAATATTATTCCATTATGTTGCACGGTAAAT
This sequence comes from Anabrus simplex, assembly GCF_040414725.1. Taxonomy (NCBI): domain Eukaryota; kingdom Metazoa; phylum Arthropoda; class Insecta; order Orthoptera; family Tettigoniidae; genus Anabrus; species Anabrus simplex. The sequence goes on from NC_090266.1 coordinate 236,210,710, forward strand.
GATAGCGAGAGCTGAAAAGAAAAGTTTCATACAAGTAGTATATTGCAACATATATGCTAAAATTATTCTAACGATTTACTTGAGTGCTCACGACAACAGCAAGTGGTATTAATCTGCTTACCCTCCAGGGTCGGTTTTTCCCTCGGACTCAGAGAGGCATCCCACCTCTACCACCTCAAGGGCAGTGTACTAGAGCTTCAGACTCTGGGTCGGGGGATACAACTGGGGAAGATGATCATTACCTCGCCCAGGCGGCCCCACCTGTTATGCTGAGGATTGGAAGGGAAAGACAAGGAAGTGGGAAGGAAGCGGCCGTGGCCTTAAGTTAGGTACCATCCCGGCATTTGCCTGAAGGAGAAGTGGGAAACCACGGAAAACCACTTCCAGAATGGCTGAGGTGGGAATCGAACCCACCTCTACTCAGTTGACCTCCCGAGGCTGAGTGGACCCCGTTCCAGCCCTTGTACCACTTTTCACATTTCGGGGCAGAGTCGGGAATCGAACCCGGGCCTCCGGGGGCGGCAGCTAATCACACTAACCACTACACCATAGAGGCGGACAAGTGGTATTTACTCACCCCAAACGGAGGATAGCTTATTCCTGGAATTTCAACGCAGTAGCCAGCCAAGGCCAACGTTTGAGCCTTTCCTTGTCCGCTTCAATATGAATACGGTAACATCCATTGAGCCTGTTAGCGTGGGACGCTATGTACGAAGCTGGAATGTTCGATCTATTAAGAAGAAGTTAATAGAATGGATTTGATGGGAGGATTGGTTGGAGGGAGAGAAAACTTCAATATGAGTGGAACATGGGATATATAAACTGAGGAGTCCAGTAAGTTGATATGTACGAGAGACTTGGGCCCCTGGCTCTCAGTTGTCATTAGTATTTCGAGAGTCTCACTTGGTATTGTAACTTAGGCAGAGCCACATAATATTACACCAGAGGAGAGACTTACTTCCGAATTGCGGTAGCAATAACTTATTGCAGTACAGAGGCAGAGCTGTTATGCTTTGATTTCTTGTACTTTGTTCATTAATTCACGGCGAGATACTTCATTCGACTACTTCTAGTAATATTTTCCAGCCCGGAACGGACAAGAGTCCTACTGTGTCTCAACCAGGCATAGATAGATTTTTATATCTAGAGGAAGCATGATTTTAATTTGGAAAATTTCCAATCTTGGAATTTTCTCCACTCTAAAGTACCCATGTTGGTCTGTTTGAGTAGGACTGATATCTGCTTTGTAGATACTGGTGTAATAGGGAGTGGTAATATCTCAGAGGACGTCCTTCAACTCTTGATTGACGCACGCAACAGGGAGGCCAATACTATGATGACGACATGACCACCCCACATGAACGAAGGCAACAACCACGGTACCAGACCATATCAGAAGGATGCCCAAATGAAGGAGTCTACAACTGGTGAGCGTTTGATTAAATTGCAGCAAGCATTCGCGGAGTTAAAGTTAATGAGTCACTTTTCGATCAGTAATCTTTCAGTTCTTGGTACATTACCAGCATTTCATTTTCACCTAAATAGAGTTCTTTGATTTTTAATTCAGATTACATTAATTCCCCTTGTTCCACAAGGTAGTACTTAATGGTTAGTGTCTCGTTATAGTATTGGCCTTCCTTAGCGTAACGGTTCGTGTTATTAACCGTCGTCCTCGGGGGCCCGGGTTCGATTCCCGGCACTGCCGGAAATTTAAGAATGGCAGGAGGGCTGGTATGTGGCTGGAATGGTACATGCAGCTCACCTCCATTGGGGACGTGCCTGAAAAGACCTGCATTTATGGGCATTTATTGGTAATCGGGCGAGTTGGCCGTGCGGTTAGGAGCGCGCAGCTGTGAGCTCGCATCCGGGACATAGTTTGAACACCACTGTCGGCAGCCCTGAAGATGGTTTTCCGTGGTTTCCCAATTTTCACACGAGGCAAATGCTGGGGCTGTACATTAATTAAGGCCACGGGCGCTTCCTTCCCATTCCTAGGCCTTTCCTGTCCCATCGTCGCCATAAGACTTATCTGTGTCGGTGCGACGTAAAGGAAATAGAAAAAGTAGTAATTGGTAATACAGAAATTGTTACCCGACCGTGGTGCAAGGCCGGGTCTATCACAACATAGGCGTTAGTGCATTAGCTACTTTGGTGTCTCTTTTCCGGTGCAGATTGCTCTGTACGTCACATTTTATACATATTAATACAGTGGAAGGGCATGAGAGACACTTATCAAATAATGTGAGATAAGCTACTATTCATAAACACACTGTTTGAAAGATACAGCCTGTTAACGTTATTTGCGTTGTATTTTCTTACTGTGTTTAACAAACATAATTACTTGCAAAACAGGCAATTAACAGCATTATTCATTAAACAGAACAATGAACACACGAATCGTGTTTGCTGAACAATCACAAACAAGTAAACACACATACGTTATTGCAGATTTTATTCCAAGTGTACTTTTCCTGCCTGGTACCGACTCCACGCCCGATTTTCATTGGTCGGTACATTAAATATTCTACGTCAGTACACTGCAGTTGTGCAGCTGTGTCTATCTAAAATAGGATATAGAGGATATACGAAGCGTAACATTTAGATCACTATTTTTACAGATATCTTACAGTGGTCTAAGTGTTAAATTTCGTGCTTCGACAGACTGGAAAGCTTATTAATTCTATTAACTGTGTCAGCACTGGAAACATGGCGTCCTTCTAAACAGAAAACTAATGTAACTCATCTAAAATGGGATGATAATAAATGACGACATGCTCGGTGACATTTAACGAACTAGTTGCGTACGTAACCCCACTTTCAGTCACTTCAGGGATATTCCCTAACTGCCGTCATTTTACACGAAACTAAAGCTGTATAAATTCAGATTTTCGTAGATCGGTCTCCTTTGCTGAATGTTCAGCGTACTTGCCTTCTGTCCCTGGGTTCGATACCCGGCCGGTTTGGGGATGGTAGATGTGTATGGTTAATTCCTTTGGCTCGGGGATTGAGTCCGTTTTCGTCTTAATAATCTGTTCTTATTCTACATACAAAACACCACACATTTTTAAAAATGCTATTTGTTCGGGGCCTCGACCCATGTGGATCTTTTGCCCCTACTGGCACCATATTGTATGAACCTGGGTGTTATTGGAATGGTGGTAGTGTGCAATGTTGTGTGTGAGGAAAGGAAGTTTAAGGACGTCACAAACACCTAGTCCCCAGGCCAGGGATAAAAATCATTACAATTTTTAAAAAACTTTTTTTGCTAGGGGCTTTACGTCGCACCGACACAGATAGGTCTTATGGTGACGATGGGATAGGAAAGGACTAGGAGTTGGAAGGAAGCTTCCGTGGCCTTAATTAAGGTACAGCCCCAGCATTTGCCTGGTGTGAAAATGGGAAACCACGGAAAACCATCTTCAGGGTTGCCGATAGTAGGATTCGAACCTACTATCTCCCGGATGCAAGCTCACAGCTAAAAAACCCTGAACTGGCCGGGAATCGAACCCGGAGCCGCCGGGTGACAGGCGGACGCGTTGCCCCAGGGGCCGGATAAACACTACACGACTAACCACCACAGAAATACGCAGTAGTGATTACATTCCTCCTCATACTGTAAGGTTGGCGTCAGGAAGGACACCCGGTCGGAAAATCGGGTGAAAATGACATCAAGTGCCAACCGCAACAAATTAGTTAAGAGGTCGGGAAGAAGAATCTATTCCTCTGTAGAGAGAATCGAAATAGACTTTGCAACGATCATCACGCGGCCAGTTGAAGATTATCCGCACTTCATGTGAATACTAACTTATCACCAAGCTCTTCAAATAAGAAAGAACGCCAGATTCGTTTCATTATCGTGGACGAAAATACGTGCTGGGATCAGAGAGTAAAATTTCAATGAAATTAAAAAATCTAAACCCGCGAAGCACACTTCCCATTAAGGACTGTGGCCAGCCAGGACGACGGCTGCCCAGTTCTCGTTGTCGAATTGATTACTTCCTTAGCCGTATTACGTAGCCTTCTCGATCCATTTCTCTCGTGTTAGAGTTCCTTTAATGACCTCATGAAACTGACTGAATACTGTCCCAGCTCTCATTCCAGTATGAACATACTTGGACGAACCGAGAATCGAACCCGAGGTCACCACGTGAGAGACTGATACTCTACCCGACTACGGGAATGGCTTCCCGGGGAATTAACTTCGTCTAGTTTATAATAAGCCTATATATTTTGTTGTAGAAAATGAAATGATTCAACAAACATATCTTGTATATATGATCGAATTCTTCCGGGCGATTCTGCTGCGGTCTACGCCTCTCATTCCGACCAGACGTTTCGACTAGCGGTAGTTGGGCCGTGAAAGCCTTCATACTTTGATATCTTGTATAATTTTGTATGTCAGTGCCGTGGTGTAGTGGTAACGTGGCTACCTCTTACCTAGAATTCCCAGTTTCGATTACCGAACAGTCCCATGATTTTAATTCACTGAGCCTCGTGAACTCAGATCACTGAGAGGGAGCGGACGCGGTCGCAGAAGACAAGCAATGTGGCTCAGGATGTCGTCACACAGGCTGCGTTGAACTCCAGTCTCTAAGGGCTATTTTTCAGGGTAACAACCGCTCAGAGTGTTGCACCACAGCTTTTCATGTGTGTTAAGACAAAAAAAAATAAAACCCTGGTTCCCGAGGATGAGAAGTTAACTAGACACGCCTAAAGCCAAGGGCCGGCCGGAAATAGATCCGAAGACCTTGTAAACTAAAGGTCGCTATGCTAATCATTCAGCCAAGAAGACGGATTATTATTTCTTTGTCTATAAATTGTACAGTTAGGGGTGTCTTTTTGTACATCAGTAAGGACTTATAGCTCATTGTGATGTGATCCTCAATATTCCTTGAGATGTGGCAAAACGATTTAGTGACTGTGTGAGAATCGCCGTACTTAAAGGAATCAGTCGTAAGATTACGAACATATTGCTTACACAATAACAGACGAGGAAGATCAGCTGCGATTGTATAGCAACGCACCGTAATAGCGATGTAAAGAGCCGAATTGAAAGCAACACAAGTCCTGTCCTATTCATGGAGCAACTACTACACAAAAGTGAAATAGTGAACGGGTAATGTGATTTGTGTCCGCTTTTGTGGCTACACGAGCGACACAGGACGAGGTTAATGTCGACTTTGACGGTCGATGATTGCGGGCCAGGTACGCAGACCTATAATACTTCCCAGTTTAAGCTCCGGTGAGACAGTATCTTGTAGTCGTATTTCGCTCCGTCAGAGCGTGAAACTAATCGAAGTGATGGGATCAAAAGACAATTAATTTTCATTATTTAATTTACAGTATTAATATACTTAAGTGCTTCTTTTTTAATGCGAGGATTTTTGTTACTTCAGTTTATGGGATTGAGGCCACAATCAAGCCCAGTTTATACATAGGTATAGTGTTCTTTGTGCAGTACGTAACTGTAGTGCTTATGTAGTCCATCGGATAATCTGTAAGGGTACAGTATTTGTGCTGGGGTGCAGCAAATGCCGTTCGGTTTCCTACAACTAGAGGCTGCCTAGTAGACAGATGACTGAACGAGTTGGCGTGCGGTTAGGGGCGCGCAGCTGTGAGCTTGCATCCGGGAGACAGTGGGTTCGAACCCCACTGCCGGCAGCCCTTAAAATGGTTTTTCGTGGTTTCCCATTTTCACACTAGGCAAATGCTGGGGCTGTACCTTAATTAAGGCCACGACCTCTTCCTTCCCACTCTTAGCACTTTCCTATCACATTGTCGCCATAAGCCTATCTGTGTCGGTGCGACGTAAAGCAGCTTGCAAAGAAAAGGGAAAGAAGACAAGAGCATCCAAATATACGTGTCTTCAAAATCGAGATGTTGACAGAGTAATATTTTCTAGCAGAGAATGGTCAACTGCTGTGCATGTCACTCATGAACGTTATAGGCTATAAAATGATTCCTGAGAACTGCAATCGAACACTTTAGAGCGAACAAGGCCATCGTGTTCATAAATTTGTCGTCCAACCTGAACACTGTGTGGCTATAGACCCCAAGCTCTGCATTCGAGAGGCAAGTGGGATTGAACCACATCGCCGGCTGTCCTGAGAATGGTTTTCTGTGGTTTACCATTTTAAGTACATGCAAATGCTGGAGCAGTTCCTGTTCATTGGAAACAGCCGAGTCTTTCCACCTCCTCACTCAATTTCATTCACCATCATTCATTTCATCTTCATTAGCTCATTAACTGAGATTGACGTCAGGAAGGGCAACTGGTCGTAAAACATAAAATATCATTTCACCTCTTCCCCGACCCCGTGGCTTAACGGTAAAAGGACAGTGCATCTGAGACCAGCTGTGTAGCGTAGGCCTAAATTAAATGAGGCTCTCACTTTGTGTTCAGGGTTGGATAATAATCCCGAGTACTTAAATACGAGATTTATTGACTCATAAATATAATACCATCCTGGGAGAATGTATATTCTAACTAATAATTGAAATAATCCACGTGGTCCATTTTCGTAGACCCTCCCCGGCATTCAGCTCTTCCACATACTGCATCTTCCCAACCGATATTACTTCAGTGTCCGACTCTTTGGCTGAACGGACAGCGTACTGGCCTTCGGTTCAGAGGGTCCCGGGTTCGATTCCCGGCCGGGTCGGGGATTTTAACCTTAACTGGTTAATTCCAATGGCACGGGGGCTGGGTGTATGTGTTGTCTTCATCATCATTTCATCCTCATCACGACGCGCAGGTCGCCTACGGGATTCAAATAGAAAGACCTGCACCTGGCGAGCCGAACCCGTCCTGGCATATCCCGGCACTAAAAGCCATACGACATTTCATTTCATTTCATTTCATTACTTCAGTCTTGGAAATATTAATTTGAGTACCAAACTCAAATCCTTTAACTTTCAAGATTGCAAGTTTTCAACACACTCCGTCATTACGATCAAACGTTATTATTATTATTATTATTATTATTATTATTATTATTATTATTATTATTATTATTATTATTATTATTATTGAGCCTCCGTGGCTCAGGCGGCAGCGCACCGACCTTTCACCGCTCGGTTCCGTGGTTCAAATCCCGGTCACTACATGTGAGATTTGTGCTGGGCAAAGTGGAGGCGGGACAGGTTTTTCTCCGGGTACTCCGGTTTTCCCTGTCATAAGTTATTCCAGCAATACTCTCCAATATCATTTCATTTCATCTGTCATTTATTAACCACTGCCCCAGAGGAGTGCGAGAGGCTTCGGCAGCCGGCACAATTCCTATCTTCGCCGCTAGATGGGCTTCTTCTTCTTTCCGATGAGGCCTGCTAAGGACGACGTTCCAATTTCAATTCAGTTCTTCATACTGTGTTGTTTTCTCTTACGCCCCTTCCAATATTCTTTCATCCTTTCACTATGCTGTTTCCTTCTGTCCTCGGACCACTTCGCACCAGGTTTCTGGTTCAAACTTCCTTGGAATCCTTCCATACTTACTACCCTCTCTGTCCATAGTTTCTTCTTCTCTTATATTATTTCTTCCTAAATCTTTCTTTACTTCTTGAATCCAGCTAGTTGTTGCCTTTTTGTCCCAAAGGTACTTGAAAATCCTCTTTGTTAATCTGGAATCATCCATTCTGTAAATATGTCCGAAAAATTGCAATCTCCTTTTTCTTATAGTTTCTATTATGTTTTCTATGTTCCTGTATATTTCATCATTATATCTTAATTTCCATACTTCTGTTGTTATCACAGGGCTTAAGATTTTTCTCATGATTCTCCTTTCTAGTACCTCAAGCTTATCTAATCTATAGTTTAGTACCAGGCATTCACTTGCATATAAACATTCCGGTTTCACCACTGTAGTGTAGTGCCTTATTTTAAGATTTTTGACAGACACTTTTTCTTATAAAAATTCCTTGTGATACGATATGCTCTTTCCATCTTGTGTACCCTTTCTTCTACTGCAGATTTGTCTAAACCATTTTCTTTAATTATTTCTCCAAGATATTTGAATTTCGTTACTCTTTCTACTGGACCAATATCTGTTGCCTTCTTGATGTTTGTAATATTTTTTTTTTCTACGGAGATTCTCAAACCTGTCTTGTTGGCTATTTCTTCCAAGAGATTGTTTTGTGTTGTTGCACTTGTTCGGTTTTCTGACAATATAGCAAAATCGTCTGCAAATGCTAGGCAATTTATTTCAATGCCTTTGTTTTTTCTCCCCAAAGTTACCGGCAAAATGTTGTGCTCCTTAAGCTTTACGTTCCAAATTCTTACAATTTTCTCTAGAACATAGTTGAATAGAAGGGGTGACAGACCGTCACCTTGCCGTACCCCTGTACTTATCTTAATAGGTTTGGATATCTCACCCATAAATTTCACCTTTGAAATTGTGTCAGTAAGGGTTTCACGTATTAGGTTTGCCGATTTAGTTTTCATTCCAAATTTACGAATTGCTTTATCTATGGTTTCTCTATCAACCGAGTCAAAGGCCTTTTTAAAATCTACAAAAGTCACAACAATGTCTTTTGAATTCAATATCCTATGGCGAATTATGGATTTTAAGTTAAATATTTGTTCTGAACAAGATCTACCTTTTCGAAATCCAGCTTGATATTCACCCAGTTGCTTGTCAAGTGATGTTTCTACTCTATTCAGCAATATTTTTGAGAATACCTTGTATGCGTTTTGCAGAAGAGAGATGCCTCTGTAGTTATCAACCTTTTGTTTGCCCCTTTTTTATGCAATGGGTGTATTAGAGCCACTTTCCATTCTTCTGGAATCCTCTCTGTTCTCCAAATATCTTCAAAGATTAACTGCAGCTCTTCAATGATTTTTGACTGACACCATTTGAAAAGTTCAGCTGTTATAGAGACTTCCCCACTAGCTTTATTATTTTTCAGATTGTTAATTACTTCTTTAATTTCTTCAGCAGTGGGTGGTATATCTTCTTCCAGATTTTCAGTTGTTTGAGAGAATTCCAACTTATGGTCGGGTTCAGAGCAGTTTAAAAGTTGATGAAAGTGCTTCGCAAAGGCTTCATTTATTCCATTCCTGACCCGGTCGACTGATTGGAAACAGGCTGTGAACTTTCATTATTATTATTATTATTATTATTATTATTATTATTATTATTATTATTATTATTATTATTATATATTCTCGTAGTTATTTCATAAATATTTTATATTTGGGTTGAATTTTTCGTTGCCTGACTCGAACATCGTCAGTATTTGGCTTCTTGTATGTCTACTGTGTTTTACAGATGTTGAATGCTATGTGACGATAAACATCAGGTTGTTCATGTTTCAGTTCTTCTTCCTGTCTGTTTTTCAACCACAGTGGCAGCAGGGTGCTAAAGACGAACGGAACGCTGTGAGTAAAGGGAAGAAAAGAAGCACAATACTAAAAGAAGAAAGGAAAAAAAACAGCACTAGGCTAGCAGAGGTTCCATTCAGCAGCCATCTTCCATGCTGTGAGTCACCCACGATAGACAGTAACTACACTTTACTTGGCTGCGTGTTTGTTATTCCTTGGCCAGATGGTCCGGATTCTAAAAGGCTTTAGTAATGGCAGGCGGCAGGCTTGGAGGAGATGGGAGGTTGGAAGGTGCAGCCGAGGGATAGCAAGGTATTTGGGATGAATGGCAAGCAGAGAAATCCCGAGTCGAGCACGTTCCAGACGGGATACTCTCACAGAATAGGAGGGGGAAAAAAGAGAAGAAAGTCTAAACGTAAAGAGAAGTAACGCAAGCAGAAGAGTGTGACTGGACCATACTTACTTCTCGTGTAAGCAGATTACCCTTTACGTGATGAGGTTACAGTGCGTCCACAGACCGGAAGCAGTATTCTTTAGTGCTATGCCAGTTTATAATCTAGACATTTCAACAAGTGTGACGGAGTTTCAGTAGTTTATGAATGATAGAAATAAAATTCGGAGTCGTCTACTATGATGATCTAGTATTTAGCGGACCCGACTCACGCCTTGTTGGCCCGCGTTACATTCCTCTATCTGGTTTGAGCGACCTCACTCAGTCCTAGGTATCTTAATTGAGAAGATAAGTGGATTAAAATTCCACACTCGACTTTCCCAGAGATGGATTTCTTTAATTCCTTCATTTCTAGCTCAGGCGAAAGCTGGGATGCCTGTATCCATAGTAATTCTAGACAAATTTCTCACACACTATGTGCGCAGGGATGTTAGCCACAATATCCCAAACATCTTACATGAAGCAGCAGTAACAAAAACAAATTTAGCGTTCCAGTAACTTCAGAAATGTCCGGCCCCGCGGTGTAGGGGGTAAAGCGTCCGCCTGCCACCCGGTGGCCCCGGGTTCGATTCCCTGCCGGGTCGGGAGTTTTTAGTTGTAAATGATTAATATCCCTGGCCTGGGGACTGGGTATTTGTGTCGCCATTAACGTTCCTTTCCTCACATTCAACACTTTACACTTCCGCAATTTCCAAATACACGCAGGTTCATAACATATGGTGCAAGTAGGCGCAAAAGATCTTTCTAGGTCGACGCCCCGAACAAATAGTATTAAAAAACTTTAGAAATTATCCGACAACTTGACCGAATGGCCAGCGTAGTAAGTAGCCTTCGGTACAGACAGTCACGGCTTCGAAACCTGATCAGGCCGGGGATTTTAGCCACGTCTGGCAATTTTGCTGCCTCGGGGACTGGGTGTTCGTGCTTTCCTTAATACACTCCTCTTTAAATATACACATAAAGTTCCACTCTAACAGTAACCGCAGAGACACACACAGGGTTGGTGTCGGGAAGGACATCCGGCCACTGGACCGAATTCGCATCAAAGTCAACCGTAAGTAACTAGGAAAAGACCAGGAAGAAGTAGAAGGAAAAGAAAACTTCCGTAGACGGGAAAAGTTAGAAGACTAATTTTGCTACTGCACATCTTAACATTCTGGTATTATCATTATTGTCATCTTACGGGCGTCGTTGTTGTCCGGACTTAATTGAGTGGTATTTGAACTACAGTATTTGTTTTTCATACGATTACAGGTCGTCTCTATTGCAGTGTTGGTGTATTATTTTCCGTTCTCACACGTTCTTGTTAAAGCTTTAATTATTACAATAAAAAAAGAACAAGCTTGCAGTTTTAAGTGACAGTTAATATCATGATCCCATAATTCCTGGCCAATGATTTTAATTCCAAACCTCTCCGCATCAAGTGGAATGGGGGCATATGATGCTGATGATGGCGATTTGTCCGTCGGATAGGGACGTAAAACTTTGAGTAGATGTCTTGGTGATTTTCGACAGGAGCACGCAACATATCACCAGATTTCACCCTCTTCTTATGAGGGAAGCACAATAGATCTAATTGATCGTACATGGTCACGTAGTACCCACCTCTTTGTAACCTAAACTAATATCGTGATATATCCATGGAGCCTTTAATTCTATGAGGACTCAAAAGTACGGGGACGTGACTTTTCATTTTAAAAATCTCACTTCTATTGATCAGAATTCGAAACGCGACCTTTTTACGTCAGTTCCTCTTCCGTGTGCCTGAACTCATTATTCATTTAGTGCAGGGCCTCTCAAACGCCCAAAATCTCACGCGTGCAAACTGAGACGCAGAGTTCCTGTGCGCAGTGCATCGGTCCCATTCGGCTCGGCTCGGACCAACGCTTCGTCTCTGGGCTACTCGGCTAAGCTCGGTTCAACTCTGCTCGGATTTGGAGCGCTACGGAGCAAGTGAGGAAGAGGGAGATAGGCGGAGCGAGCGAGACAGGCGTGGGGAAAAAGAGAGAGACAGCGCTATTGCTCCAAATCGAGGAGTGGGGGTGTGGTCAACCAAGCGAAGTCGTCTTTTGCACCGTGTACAGTTTATGCACTAGGTTTGCGTTTATAGAACGAAATCTCTTTCTGTTAGCAGAACGTAATCAGTTTGAAACACGCGCACTACAGTATAATCTGCATCATAGAACTTATTGTGTTAGTTTATTTAGAAAATCGTACTGTCTGCAAACAAGTAAATCTCTTCATGAAGAACTTGATCGTTCAATAAAAAATGTATGCACTCTGAGAGGCCCTCATTTAGTGTGTGGCAAACATGTAACTCATTTATACTTACATTGTATGAAGAATGAACTATTCACGGCAATGAAAAAGTACTTCTTTTGTAATTTGATATAATTCTCCTTTGATAGGATCCCCGTGGGAATTTTCAGTCACCAAATATTCTTGTATCTTTACAGGTTAGAGTCCACCTACATCCAAGTTTGCAGCTTCTAGTCTTTGAGATGTTTATGTTTGGACGAAAGACAGAGAAACTGGCAAAGTGACCGTGGCCATACATAAGGTAGAGCTCCAGCCTTTGCCTGGTGTTAAAATAGAGAACCGCGGAATACCAACTTTAGCGCTGCAGACGATGGGGTTCGAACCCACCGTCTCCCGAATTGAAACTCATAGGTACGTGACGCGAACAGCACAGCCAGCTCACTAAAGCACATCATATGTATTCCATGTGCAATTGCACACGAATTTTTCTATACTTAATAAGAAAGAATTTCCTATAATCTTCCATGTACCGAGCTCGATAGCTGCAGTCGCTTAAGTGCGGCCAGATCCAGTATTCGGGAGATAGTAGGTTCGAACCCCACTGTCGGCGGCCCTGAAAATTTTTTTCCGTGGTTTCCCATTTTTATACCATGCAAATGCTGGGGCTGTACCTTAATTAAGGCCACGGCCGCCTCCTTCCCACTCCTAGCCCTTCCCTGTCCCATCGTCGCCATAAGACCTATCTGTGTCGGTGCGACGTAAAGCAGCTACCAAAAAAAAAAAAAAAAACTTCCATGTCTAGTGTGCCGTGATACGTGTGCGAGTCGTATCCCTGTATTTCCGTTCGTGAAGTTCAAGCAGCCCCTCTCTTCCTGGAGGCTTAATGTAGTCCATGAACCTCCCAGGACTTGTGCCAGACCCCCAAGACATTTTGTATTCTGTGGAGTGAACATGTGCGACGGGCTCCGTTTGTTTCGTCAGGGACTGCTGGTGTATTATGTCAGCACTAACGCTATTGTTGTTCTGTTATATGAGCACACACTCATTGACGGGCATGAGTGTGCAGGGGTACGCCGAGTTTGTACTCAAGTTATATCTGTGCGTCGACATAACAGTTATTACACATACAAGTACTTTTCTGAGTTTGACAGTACACCACAAGGGCAACAAAATGGGAGTGAATATCACTATCCCCAACATCCAAATGCTAATATCTTCTAATCTGTTGGTCACAATCCCGCAGTCTAGTCCCATAAAAAACTACTACAACCATATTTTTACTTACTACGTACCGAGCCAGTGGCTGTGCGGTTTGGGTCATGTAGCTATCGGCTTGTACTCAGTAGATAGTGGGTTCGAACCCCAATGTCGACAGCCGTGAAGATCGTTTTCCGTGGTTTCTCATTTTCACACCAGACAAATTATGGGGCTGTGCCTTAAGGTCACGGCCGTTCCTTTCCACTCCAGCCCTTTCCTATCCCACCGTCACCATAAGACCTATCTAACGAATGGTTTCCCATTTTCACAACGGGCTAATGCTGGGGCTGTACCTTAATTAAGGTCAAGGTCGTTGCTTCCCACTCCAGCTCTTTCCTATCCCACCATCGCCATAAGATTTATCTGTGTCGGTGCGACGTAAAGTAAATTGTTGCTATTTACTGCACTTGGAAGAATTCAGGTAATAACAACATTTGCAACTGAGATACTGTAGAAGAAGTAGTAGGTATTTCTGAATCTGTCCGCAGCCTCAGGCCAGAGCATGCTCTAGCACCAACTGAAGTCTCGATTATGACTATGACTGTATGGAAGCTACTTAGGTCTGAAATATGTAGTGTAATAACTAGACCTAGGATTTTAAGGCGAATGTCTATTTTGTTCCTTAAGAAATAACATAACTAAAAAAATAGGTTGACGTTTCATGGAAAATTCCTTACATTTATAGAGTAATATAGTGCCCTAAAATGCCTATTTGGACCTTTAGAATATATTTTACTATTTTAGTGCCCCAAATGCCTATTTTGAACATTTAAAATAAAATTCAACTTCTGTATTTTTTACAATCATATAATGGACATCCCTGAATAAAGAGCAGAATAGTAGACGGTGGGTTCATTCACAGAAGCCTGATCTTCCCAGATAACTGTCGCCCAAGGAATGATGAGTGACGGGGTAGTGGGGAGGATTTGCCCAGACGAACAAGGAGCACATAGTAAGAACGGGCATACGTGTCAAGTGGCCAGTGAAAGAACATTTGATGAAGTTAATATAGTTTGTCATGCCTAAAACGAAACCATCTAAGAGTGCACATATACAATTTCCAGGGATAACTTTTGATGACAAAGATGATTTTCTGCTAGTGCAGAAATAAACAGTTATGTGTATATGTCTTAAATTTCATCTTAATCTAAAACTAAGGTTTTGGTACTGGCTCCTCTAATTAATTCTAGAGACTTCATCCAGGCGGCATGGGTTCGATTTCCAGCACCGACAGTAATTTAGAAAGCTAAGAGTTCTAGAATGACGTTGACCCAGCGCCGTGAGGACAACTGGGAAGCTGGAGTGAACACCAGTCACGGAGGCAAGGCATTACGCGTGAAGGATATGTCATGCTGACCACACGAGCACCCAATATCTGCAGGCCATGTGCATGGCAGCAACCGTTATTGTAATATTTTAAAGTCTATTTTCTGTCTTTTCCACTTTTTTGAAGCATATTTTAAGTGCCTATTTTCCTTTCAAAAGATTATTCTCTTGTTTTAAAAGCCTATTTTAGGTGTCTAAAACGAATTCTTTTCTAGTAACAACATCCATATAAGGATGAGTGCGTCTGGATACTGCGAAGGGTGCTACAGAGTCAGTCGTGCTGTTATAGCACGTTCTTGATCTGTGTGGGACACAATTGCACATTACATCACTCCTTAACATGACTACTAAACTTACCCTCATTATGGCGCTGCCACCTATTTCTGTAGTATACCTTTTACCGCATAATTTTCTATGGTGCTACTTGAGGATTCAGTCAGGTAATGGCTGATAATTTAACAGGCAGATAATCATAATTAGAGCCTCCATGGCACAGGCGGCAGTGCGACGGCCTCTCACCACTGTGTTCCGTGGTTCAAATCCCGGTCACTCCATGTGAGATTTATGCTGGACATAGTGGAGGTGGGACAGGTTTTTCTCCGGGTACTCCGGTTTTCCCTGTCATCTTTCATTCCAGCACTATCATTTCATTTCATCTGTCAGTCATTAATCATGTCCCACAAGAGTGCGATAGCTTTCGGCAACCGGCATAATTCCTATCCTTGTTTCTAGATGGGGGTTTCATTCATCCCATTCCTGACCCGGTCGAATGACTGTAAACAGGCTGTGTATTTTCATTTTCGTAATTATAAATATACTAATACTGATAGGGTACTATCATTTCAACTGCCATAAGTTTTGAAGGGAAATGGGAATTTTCTCACGCAGGAGTTCTTTAAGGTGCCGGAGACCAATAGGGTTTTGTCACATTCGAACTCCGACTTCAGTCAGGTTCGAACCTGTTATATTTGAAAGAGAGGGACAACGCTTATCTGACTGTCCCGCTCATGTCTGTCGTAATAAAAATAATAATGAAATGAAATGACGTATGGCTTTTAGTGCCGGCTCGCCAGATGCAGGTCTTTTGATTTGACATCCGTAGGCGACCTGCGCGTCGTGATGAGGATGAAATTATGAAGAAGACGACACATATACCCAGCCCCCGTGCCAGCGAAATTAACCAATTAAGGTTAAATTTCCCGACCCTGCCAGTAATCGAACCTGGGACCCCTGTGACCAAAGGCCAGCACGCTAACCATTTAGCCATGGAGCCGGACAAAATAATAATATGTCAGAGTTAGAGGCTCAAATGGTAGAGCTGGCCTGAGCAGAAGTTGGCGGGCTCGTTTCTGGCTCAGTCTGTTGGCATTGGAAGGTGCTCAGATACGCCGGCCTCTTGTTGGTAGATTTACTGGCAATAGTAGTTAAAGGGACGTAACATTCACGACACATTATTGCTAATAATAATAATAATAATAATAATAATAATAATAATAATAATAATAATAATAATAATAATAATAATTTGGATGACATGTCATTTTTTACTGGTGCATCATACACATTGCTAACTTACATATAAATCCTGACCATGTCCCACTGATTACAGAAATGCGTATTAATATATTTCTTTCATTTTATTACCTTTAGGTCATTTTTCCCATTTTGCCTCATTCTTCTTCCTCTTCTTTTTCTACCGCTTTCCAACTTCAGTGTGGTCGCGTGTGCGAAAAGTGTCACACATGCGGATTTGACCCTGTTTTATGGCCAGATGCCCTTCCTCACGCCAACGCTATACAGAGGGATGCAATCATTATTCCGTGTTCCTGGGGTGGTTGGTAGTGTAGTGTGTTGTCTCAATACGAAGAGGAAAGTGTTGGGACAAACACAAACATCCAATCCCTGAGCCAGGAGATTTAATCAGACACGATTAAAATCCCCGACTCTGCCGGGAATCGAACCCGGAACCATCTGCACCCTAGGTCTCAACGCTGACCATTCAGTCACGAGGTCAGACCTCATTTCGCCTCATTTCTTTGTCATCTTCAGCAATTCGTCACATTAATGTGTTGTTTGTAATTCATTTTTCTTTGATCTGAATTATTACATAGTTTTTATGCAATTGCGTTGGGTAATCAACATATCTGAATATCATCAGAGTTTTCAATAAACGAGAATTGTCCAAAACTCGAAAGGTTCAATAGAAAACTGTGAAGATGATGATCCGTGGTTTCCCATTTCCACACAAGAAAATGCTGTGAGCTGTATCTTTATTAAGACCGCGACTGCTACCTCCCCATCTTAGCCTTTTCCCATCCTTGCGTCGCCGAAAACCTTCGATGTGTTAGTGCGACGTTAAACCACTGTCAAAAGAAAAAAAGGTAGGCTACTGTGAAATGAAATAACCTTCTACAACCTTAGCCTATCCGACCGCTTTGGAAATACACATTCCTAGAGAGCAAGGGGACATTACTTCTAATATGGACGGGCTTGCAATGAGTGTGCAGTGTATCGCTGTAGTAGACACAAATTCACATATCAATCAGGTTGTTGAATTGCCCGAGTACTAACATACATATACCTGCTTGTTGGTTTCGTCTTACATTGTGCGAGGTTCATTTATTCGTGTGTGATTTACTTCAAGTGCTAGAATGCCAGTGATAAAGCCATCTAAAGCTGTCCATTGAAGGAAAATTATTTCACAATTCGGCGAAGGTAATTTTTCTGCAGATGGTGAGATCAGTTTCTGAGCAATATACGAAATGAAAGAGGCACCAGATAAAAGATTTACCATCAGCAACATCCGGCTCACCAAAACCGCGCGGTGTCCAGAATATAATTTACCGTATTTACGCGAATAATCCCCGCATATATTTTAAAAACAATTGAGGCACGAAAGTTTGGCAACACGCTCCTGGTTCACGTAGTTTCTATGTTGGGTGTACGGTTATGCTTTGCGTAACCGCAGATGGAAAACAATTCAGACTTTTAATTCATAACTGCCTTTACATTTTTAAAAATAGTATTTTACAGCAAAGCAAAGCAAAGCAGAGTCATCTCCGTACAGACCATGAAGGCCCTTGAAGTGGTGGAAGTTAAAGGCTTCCGCTATTCGTAACCTCGGCACGTGATGGGGTAGAGTGGTTGGCTCCACGCCCGGCCGTCTTTGCCCCCAGGAATTAACCTGGTACTCATTTTTGGTGTTGGATGAGTGAACCTCAGGGCCATATGCACCTCCGGAAGTGGAAATCTCCTTTCTTACATTTTACGACTTCCTGACGGGGATTCGAACCCACGTCCTTCCTGGCGAACCGAGCACGCCTTTACCGCCTCGGTCAGGCAGCTTCCCAGTATTTTACAGAGTAATTTAAATTCGAATTTCCTCGGCGTCACGCTAGAACGCGTCTTCTGGAACGTGCAGGGGTAGCATTCCACACTTTCTCTCGCTTCGGTGGGTCTACAGTGTGTTTCATAGTTGCTAAGTTTGAGTGAAATCGTAATTCGTTTATATTCAGCGTTTCAAGGAACACCATATCACGTAGCAAGCGGAATGCGGAGAAGCAGAATCCGCCAACACTGGCGATGCCGACAGCTGGCGATAAAGCATGATTCATAATTATAGTCAGTTCGGACGCTCCGAGCAATATCGTCAGTGCGTATGTAACTGCATATTTTTAACACCGAGATCTACAGACTTAGGCCCGGTTTCATCAACACATGTTAAATATATACTAACAAGTAGTTAGTTAATACGGAGTTAGAAATTTTACATCTTGTTAGGTTTCTTGCGTTTCATCAAACTTTTCTTGTGAAATGTTAACTAATCGACTGTTAACTCTCCCACTATTGTGAACTGGTGCGAATCAAGGAGGCAGTGGTACGAACATGCTGTTTTACAGCACGCTCCTATGCGCTTTTGTTTGAGCACAGCTGTAAAATATGGCGCGTGAAGTGAAACGGAATTTCTAATTTCTAACTTCTAATTTTTCCTCCTTCGAAAAAGAGTTGTTAATTGAATTAGTTAGTAAATATATATAAGTTATTGAGTGCAAGCGCACAGATGGCTTGACGATAAAAGAAAAGGACGAGGCGCGGGAAAAGTCCGTGAGGGTTTCAATGCGGTAAACAGGTACTTTTTTTGGCGGGTATCCGCTGTCACCTAACAAAATCACTTCGTTAATTGTCCCACTTCAAACTATGCTCCGATATGGGAGTTATTAAATATTGTATTGTCGTGTGCAGAACCAGACCACCTAGCAAGTATATCCCTGATTTGGAGGTTAGGCTCACTGATCACCTGGACATTAACATTAACAGAGAAATATCCCCTTCGATTACGATATATTTCGGCCCAATTGCCTCCAGGTGATTGGATTCTTACATGTGTGCAATCTATTGCACGTAGAACAAACACCAGGAAAACGGCTTATTTCATAGAAGTCGCGGATAATTTGCTGACGCTCTTCTACTGAAGGGAATGTTATATACCTCCTTCTCATGGATGCTATTGCTACAGACACTCGACAAACAACTCTATTAACAGTGGCTTTAGAAATCCCAGCATTGTCTCCGGACATTATGTGAAAATAACCAGTAGCAAAAACTCGTAATATTATCAGTACCTGCAACATTGGAGAAAGAGGTAAGTTTCTCTTCGTAGAATATTCTAACCTCACCTGAATTTCGTCAACAACCTTAGCAACGACTGTTTTCGATAACCTGTATCTATGAAGAAATTTCGGATCCGTCAAATTTTCAAAGTCATTACGTCGCTGAACTCTTCTTCGATCAGGATTGTTTTGTAAAAGATCTAAATAGAGCAATTCCGCCTCGAAAGCGAGATTCACAGTAGCCATTTTGGAACAGGTTGCTAAATGCTAATGTTAGCCATTTAACATTGGAAATGGCTGATGTTAACTTTAATACGCAGTTTAACATTTGTTAATGTTAACATTTGTTGATGAAACGCAAATTTTCTTAAATCGTATGTTAAAATGATTTAACACCTTGTTAAGTACTAACATGTGTTGATGAAACCGGGCCTTATGGTTTTAAAGGTGTTGTGGTCACTGTACTGTGTTGCAATGCAGACGGAAGCGAATGACTTCCTCCCCTCGTCATAGGAAAGTTCAATAAGCCACCAAGTTTCCGTGCAATTACAAGGCATCTAAAAATGCAAACATTACAGTAATCCAAAAAATAAGGCACTTGCACAGGGGAGCCAGCGTAAGTTACCCTCGTCTTTTGAATATTGTTTTTATTTAATTTTATTTAATTTCATTTTATTCAGAATGGTCCCTCCTAAAATTAGCGTGCGGGGATTATTCACGTAAATACAGTAAATACAGTAATATCCTAATACAGTAATATGCTAATAATGACGACATACGGTATAGATGTTCAGTTATATCGCTTGTAAGGACCGAAATATTGTTTACTCAGATGTTTCTGTATTATTATTATTATTATTATTATTATTATTATTATTATTATTATTATTATTATTATTATTATTATTATTATTACGGAGTGACATGATCGCGCGGTTGTGGTCGCGGAGCTGTGAGCTTGCATTCGGGAGATATATAATAATAATAATAATAATAATAATAATAATAATAATAATAATAATAATAATAATAATAATAATAATTTATCGTAGGAGATGTCGGATTGCCGGAGTCCGTTACTCACACAGCCTCTTAAAGCCTTTAGATCACCAATCAGTTTATGATTCAAAAGCGCAGACCCGCTGCCTATTGTAAAGTGCTGAAAGTTCGAAGAATAATTCCATTTCCTTAGGATACCTTTGAGTCTGTTGTCACAGCATATAGCCTACTTATAGATAATGATAATGTATATTCTATCATAATCATTCCCTCTATTTTTCCTTCTTATCATCAAGAATATGGGTACGGACTTGATTTGGGGGAACTGATGACAGAGAGAGACTGGAAACGAACGAAATAATGATGATCCCGGAATTCCCATATAACAGTGAATTTCACTGTGACACTCTGGAGTAGTAGATAAACATAGATCAAGTTGTGATTGAGATAGTTGAGTCCTCTTCTTCACACTTTAAAAGTTCAACACTATCCCTCAGAGTGTATTCGGTGGTAATGATGACCCCATCCCTTGTCCTTATAACTGGGCTTAATATGCGAGTGCGAGGAATGGGAATTGTGGTCCAATTATGTTTCGCGGTGAGGTTCCCGAAAGGTTCGCATCCGGCCTCATGTTGAACCACAGTGCGCCCACTGATGGGACACGAGCTTACCACGCGACAGCCCTCTCGGGAAGTGTTTTATTATTCGATACTCACCATGCATATCGTTACTGACTATTCCCGTGTAGAGATGAACTCTTGTGGATAATTCCTGCAGACAGCCAAAACTTCTTTCTTGGCGCACTTCGTTTACAATCTGAAGTTCCACAAAAAGGCGAATTCCTTACTAATGTGAGAAGTTTTGACTGAGTTGGTATATGGTACAGAATAACATGGTTATATAAAACGAAATGGAATGGTTGAATAAAAATATTGCCTTGATGGAGTGAAAAAGACCTCAGTGAGACTTCCATAAATAAGACCATATCACAAGGAGTGTCTGAAATCACTGAGTTTTCTTAAATGTGCCTACCACCTCTGATGAAATTTTTTGTCGCATTACAACAACAATCTTCACCAAATCTGTGAGGGCATGACATTAGTATTTTGCGCATTCAATCAGTCCATATGTCATCTGTTTGCTGTCACATACATTTTCGTCCTTCACTCGTAAGGATTTCTTAGCTTAAGTAAACGGCACGGCAATAGGTATATACGAAGTTGTAATTTCTCCTTTTAAATCCTTCCAGCCAAATTTCTTTGAGTAATTTCCCTAATAAAGATAAGAGTTAAACGAGAACATTATAAGCTTAAATGAAATGGACTATGTTTCCTTTCTTCTTACACTGAACTGCATGATCTGTTCCTTAACTACTACCGATTCCTCAGCGCATCCCATCCCACAGTCTCTGGAACCATTTTTAAAACTGTAAATTATTTACGAGAACTGAGGGTGAAAGTCATGTTTTCTGAGAAATGTAATCTTCAATTATGTTTCCTGAATAGCAAATTACGAAAAAAATGTGCCATTACTTCTATGAAGAGGGCGATTTCAAAATGACAGAATGTTATGTAACGTTTGGGACGCCTGTATCTTCTTAGTATTATATCAAATTCTACAATGCTGAATTGGCTCCCTTGTGTACCTCACTTCGATGGCCCCATGGGGCCGAAAAATAATTTAGTACGCCACACTAATACGCTTGAACCTTTAGCAGAGACAGGAATCGAAAATGGTACATATTCATCTCGAGTCTGTTACATTAACATTTAAGTAATATTTCTCACATCAAAATTTACAATGTACCCGAAAATCAGTTTGTCATTTTCTGAAGAATGCGTCTCATATATACCGTAATTTTATACAAAACGCTCCAGATGCCGTAATTAAACATTAATCATGTTGAAGCATTTGTTGCTACAAGTCTCAAACAAGTCATCATGGCTATGATGAGAGGAGAAGCACTCTCAGAAGACATTTTTTTTAACTTTTGGGAACTTTTTGTGATTGCTGCTCGATATTAAATGTAACGCAGCGGTACCGAACTACCTCACCGCTTCTTTACATTTAGGCGCTTTAAGTACACAAAACGTTACGATATATGCTCTATTAGTCCCTCAGATTAATATAATAATAATACTAATAATACTAATAATGGTTGTACGTCCCTCTAACTACTTTTACGGTTTTCGGAGACGCCGAGGTGTCGGAATTTAGTCCCTCAGGAGTTTTTTATGTGCCAGTAAATCTACCAACACGAGGCTCACGTATTTGAGCACCTTCAAATACCACCGGACTGAGTCAGGATCGAACCTGCCAAGTTGGGGCCAGAAGGCCAGCGCCTCAACCGTCTAAGCCACTCAACATTCCATACTCCGTTAGTGATACTGCATTTCTCTCAGTGATCTTTCTGTTTTTCGAAAGAATAAATCTCCTATATATGTTAACCCGGCTGTTTTTCAAAGATAAACAGCCTGTTCCACACTGTAGACTATACAAACGATGCCAAAAGAGTGTTGAAATTATGCTCATTCAACGAGTTATAATTTTTATTGAAAATCCTTCAAATCGCAGTGCACCCCATACAAAAGTTTCAGCCACACTTAGAACTTCTGTAGATTAAGCCACACTATGCCAAATGTCCAAGCAATCATCTTTCTTCAGCATGTAATAAATCCAAAGACCAACCTCCAACTTGCAATAATTACAAGTAGGTGCATTCCGTACGTTACATAGATTGTCCGGTTTACTTAATTTTAAGGACTAGGTCATGCGTACAAGTACTACTTTTATACCCGCGGCTATTAGCTTCCACTCAAACAGCGGAGTCACGCCAACCCGAACCAGTAACGCTGCCACCACCTTCCCCAGTTCAGGTCATCTAAGCATCCACATAACAGTTCTCTGGTTATCAGCTAAATGGATCACCTACGACACAAGATTCCTGTCCCAACCTTCCCAAACAGTCGAACAAATCATCTCAACATGAAGCGTCTGCCGATCTTTTCTTACTGTTCACTTAATTCCTTGAAATAATGGTTGCCCCAAATCGTCATAATTATGAAATTACTGCTCAACTCGTAATGTCACATTAATACCGACAGTTTGAACATCAAGCTTGAGTCTTTCTATAGTTCACGACCCTTCATAAGTTATGGATGTAGCTCTCATCGTTTATGAGGAACACTTTTCAGCATTTGGGTGCAATGTCTACATAAGCAGCCATTTATGAAGTACTCCCTTCTTCCTGCCAGACTGGAAAGGGGCTACTCCAACCACAATCAGTCGGCTCGGATTCTTTGAAGATAACAATATCTGTATCATAACCAGTCCTCGGTACATTCCGACAGTCACGTCGGAAATTGCAGTTAAATACAGTTGAATACTTGATCTGAACTCATAGCGAGACTTGCCGTTCTTTATTCCCTACTGGAGCATTCAACAGGTCCACCTCAAACAAAAAGTCGTGTACATCAACATCGTATTACACTTTATGTCCGACGCCATGGCTAAATGGTTAGCATGCTTCCCTGTGGCCCGTGGGATCCCCCGTTCGATTCCCGGCCTGGTCGGGGATTTTAACCTTCATTGGTTAATTCTGATGACTCAGGGACTAGGTGTGTGTGCCGTTTTCATCATTAGAATTCATCGTAGGTAGTGCCCCACCCTTAAAGGCTCACAGGTCGCCTGTACGGCGTCAACTCGAAAGACCTACACCAGGCAACTTCGGACGCCACACGCCATTATTATTGCCCTTTATGAGTAACTATAAAGCCTCCGTGGCTCAGGTGGCACCGCACCGGCCTCTCACCCCTGGATACCGTGCTTCATATCCCGGTCACTCCATGTGAGATTTGTGCTGGAAAAAGCGGAGGCCGGGCAGGGTTTTCTCCGGGTACTCCGGTTTTCCCTGTCAACTTTCTATTCTAGCAACACTCTCCACTATCATTTAATTCCGTCTGTCAGTCATTAATCATGGCCCAAGGGGAGTGCGACAGGCCTCGGCAGCCGGTACAATTCCTATCCTCGCCGCCAGTTGGGGCTTCATTCATCGCATCCCCGAACCGGCCATTGACTGGAAAACAGGTTGTAGGTTTTCATGAGTAACTGTGCAGCCTACTTATCTAATTCTCATGGGTTCATCATGGTTCAGTTTAAGTAATGGTAAATTCCCTAAATATTTTCTATATTCCCTTCGCCTTCGCAGTACTGCGTTTAAGTCCCACGATCCTCATGTTTCTTGAGTTAAAGACATATATTTTCAGACGGTCATTATTAAATCTTCTTCCCTTAAACTGTCATAATTTATCAATGTTCTCTTTAACTAAGCCACATAATTACGGAAGAGTTTTCTTGCAGGAAATATGACATCACTGACTGATGTGATTGGTTTTGAAGGTCATATTATTTCCCGGACGAGAAAATAGTTCTGTTTCACTCTTCCTCTCCTTCCTTCAGTCAGACCGGTTTCTTTCCTTTATTGATTAATGTCCGTCTTTCTTTCATTAATATTGGCTTCCTTGAGCTCTTTCTGCGGATTTCGATTGATTAGTTCAGCTAGGCAAGTAACTAAACTTAAATTGTTCTGTTAGTATTGTGAATAAAAGGCTAAATTTTACCATGGAAGCAGCTGGTGTGTGTCTAGGAGCGGTGATAGCTTAAGGAAAAGACCAGTATGATAAAAGTGGAATACATATGAGGGAAGGAAATACGTAGCCAAGCGAACATACATAGGCTACAGAACAGAATGACTGCAGCGCAGTACAGAAGAAACGATTTTACTGAATATGAACCCTGGAAGAATTTTGTGATGTAATCTTCTCTAATGACCCCTTCTAACAAAATCCGTCGTAAAGAAAAGTTTAAAGTTGAACGATAAGCAATACCAATCTTAAGGAGACATTGCATACACTTGTCGTTCAAAGGCTTTACATTTGTCGTAAAAGAAATATAATACATTGGAGTTTGAAAGGAAAAGTAATTCGGATGGATTAAAATGAAATTTTCTGAAATTACAGCAAAGTTAAGAGGAGATACCTCAGTACCAGATGGAAAATATGCATTTGGATGAAATGAGCCATGTAAAGCACGTAGGCTGTGCATTATCCGGAGAAGGCAGAAATCAGACAAATGTATAGTAACCTAATACTGCTTTTTCACAGTTGCGATCAACGATATTTTTCCAAACAAAGTTTTTACAGGTGAAACTTGCATTAGAGGAGTGAGAGGTGGCTGACTCATGGGCAGATAAGACATATGAAAGTGGTAAAATCTATTGCAGGTACTAATAGTTAAGGATGATGTAGGAAAGCATTCACAATGGACAGATTTTTGTAAAAATTTGGCGTAGGCTCATTGGACAATAATGTGTATATAAACTGTCGCCGGTGGTAGCTTCATACATACATACATACATACATACATACATACATACATACATACATACATACATACATACATACATACATTTTCATTATAGACTTTTGCGCCTTTCAGCGTTCAGTCTGAAAGCCACTGTAAATTGACTACCTACATGCCTTCACAATCCTCTGTTTGTAACTAGCTCTGTTGCCTCATTTAATTCTATACCCCGTATCTTTAATTCACATACACTAAGTGTAACAATCGTCGCCTTGGTCTCCCTCTACTTTTCTTACACTGCATGGTCGTGCCCATAATTACTCTCCTAGGTAACCTATCCTCCTCAATTGGCCTCACCAGAAGGCGGTTTATGCGTACAGCTTCATCTATCGAGATCATTCTTCTCTCATAATTCTGAGTAGCCCCCTGCCATAGTTCCCACCTGTATGTACCGGCAATCATTCGCGCTATTGTCATGTCTGTTACTTCTAACTTATTAACAAGATATGCTGTGCCCACTCAGCTTTCACTCCCGTAGAGTCGGTCTGAGAAGAGGCCAGTGTAAACATAGTTTACTCTGGGAGCTGACTCTTTTCTTACAAAGTATCGTTGACTGGAACTGCGAGATCACTGCATTTGCTTTGCTGCACCTTGATTCAGTTTCACTTATTATACTACCATGCTGGGAGAATACACATCGTAAATATTTGAAATGATCTACCTGTTCCAATTTTGTATTCCCAGTATGACATTTAAACCTCGTAGGTTTCATTCCTATCGACACCACTTTAGTCTTGGAAATGCTCATTTTGATATTACAATCACTACACTCATTTTTCAAGTTCCAAGATATTAGATTGTTCGATTCCATTAAGACCAAGTCGTCGCACAGGCCAAACACCTTACTATATTTTCAGCTAATTATCCACGTAAATTATAAGCAACACAAGTCAAAGATTACAGCCTTGTGCAGCCCATGTGACTAATTTGAACCAAGGACACATTCTACCACCAGTTCTCACGGTGGCACAGTTTTCGACGTAAATACTTTCATTGCCTGTAATAACCTGTCCCTAATCCCATAATCCGTCAGCATGGCTGACATCTTCTCTTTCGGTACTCTTGACATATGACTTCTCTATGTCTACGAAATATAAATATAACTGTATGTTATTCACGTAGCATTCTTCAGTTATATGGCGCATACTGAAAATCTGGTCCTGTAAGCGCCTCTGTGGTCTGAAACCACACTGGTTTCCACCCAATTTACTCTCCACCATTGATCGCGTCCTCCTTTCCAAAATGCCTGTGAATATCTTGCTTGGTGTAGTCTATTGCTGAATTAAATACTGAGGTATTCTAATCCTTCCTGTTCCCATGCTTATAGGTAAATGAAATTACTGCTTTCGTCCAATCAGAAGGTACCTAACTAACATTCCATGCTAATCGTATTACTCTATGAAGCCATTTCATCCTTGCCTTCCAACTATATTTCACCATCTCGGATGTAATTTAATCTATTCCTGATGCTTTATGACGATGTAGTCTATTTATCATCCTTTCCACTTCCTCGAGCGTAATTTCACTGCCTTCGTTGATCCCCTCTCCATGAACTCGATTGTTTGTGACTTCCAACATAAAGATTTCTTTTACATTGGTAAGATGTTTCAAACTTTCCTTCATTCTCCCCAGTGATGTGTTGGGATCTGCAGTGAGTTCATCTGATTTACCCTAAACACTATTCATTTCCTTTTTTCCCTCCCTTTTGCAAGAATCTCTGTTATGGTCTAGAGAGGTATCCATACCGCTTGCCCAAGTCATTAAAGGTTATTGGTGAGTTTTTTTTTTTACGATTTCTTCTTGGGCTCCACAATGAATTGCTTCGCTCCGTTTCTTTCATCTACGTAAAATTCCCTATCTTTATCAGCTATTCTTTGAACCATATTTGATACGTCTTATGTTTACGTTTAAGAGCTGCCCTGACTTCATCATTCCACTAAGATGTTAGGTTTATACCACCTGTACATACAGTTGCTCCTAGGCTTTTCCGTGCTTTTTCTACTACAGTATATTTGCAGACTACCCATTCTCTTTCTGTTTGCTGAACGTACTGACTGTCTATTCCTTGGAACTTTTCACTATGCTTTTCCACGTTTTTTTCTAATTTCTTCATCCTAGCGATTCTCTACCCGATTTCACCTGCAGACATGTTTCGCGAGGCTTCTCGTAAGGCAAAGTGAAGTGTGCGAGTTTCCGAAGACTCTAAAGGACGCGGTCGCAGAGGTCAATGGAAACAGAGAGATAGATCTAGAAGGCGTCGTTTAGACTCAAAATTTCATTACCTGAATGCAGAAGACTTAGTGACATATAATGCCACAGCGTTAACCACATATAGACGTGCTTAGATAATTTACTAAACTTACAGACTGAATGCTAGAAACACTGAAGCAGAAAGATGTTGATTGATCGATGTTTTATTTATCCTGGCAAGATTAAGGCCAAATGACTTTCTCTAACATCAACTGAGATGATGGATGAGTAATTAATAGTGTTGTTATATAAATCATTTTCTCCTATGCTAACACTATAAACTAACACAGGCTGTCCGTTTAAATGTTCACTGGATATTGACATATTGGGTTTACTTTAACAGGAAGTAATTTACTCAGGATTATAATATCACATTAGGATGACTCTTAATCATAAAAGTATCGTACAATTCTTATGATAACCACAGAAATCACTCATTAAATTTGATTGATAGACATTTTTTTATTTTTCAAAAGAGAACAGTAAGAGTAAGACAAGAGGTAAAATTAGATAACATTTCTTGCATATTTTTCGGAATAATATTTTTCTCGTTGTACTAATGAATGATCCTCAATCATATGAAGAGAATACGAAATGGCTGGGGAATGGCTCAGATGGTAGAGCGCTGTCTTTCTGGATCCAAGTTGATGGTTTGTATTCCAGCCCAGGCCCGTTGTGTTTGAGGTTGCTCAAATACGTGAACTATTTGACGGTAGACATACCGGCCGTAAAATAACTTCCGCAGGACAAAATTCCGGTACCTTGGCGTCCCCCTAAAACCTCAGAAGTATTTAGTGGGCAGTAAAGCCAACAATATTATTAGAAATACTAAATAGGCCTAAAGTATTTTTTAAATGTCGCAAATAACTGGTCATTTTCTCAAGAACAAAGTTTGTTTTAAGCTTGTACGCCTTCATTTCGGGTATTATAATGAAATACGATGAAGTCCGCCCATTGTCGGGAAAGAATAGCCTGTATTATGTATAAATTATCCTTTCATATTACGAATGTCGTATCTGTCGCTTCATTAAGATAAATTTGTTACGTTGACGGAGGATATTTTTCAACCTTGCACAGAGTATGAAAGTCACATGTTTCACTTAAAATTCCATGTTAAATTATAATTTGCATTAGTAAAATTTGTTAGGATAATGTAGGCTGGTTGAACACATTTGGACCATGCATATGTATAAATGAGAGTCTGCTTAAAGACAGGTACAAAAAGAGTCGGTAAAGCGAGAAGAGGCAGCTTATCTAAAGTACAATACGTATGAGCTCCGACTGCAATTGACGCACGAGTACTGCACTACTGGGAGTCCCCTTTTCCTGATGTATACATAGGCAGGTTTTCCATCAACTCTTCTACTCGTATAAGTTATGATTATTACTGATCACTTTCAGTTTTGAATCAATATAATCCAAATTACTAGCCTACTCTGAAATTGAAATTGACTTGGTTGCTAGATTTACCGCAGGCGTCTCCGGAAACCGTAAAGTTAGTTAGTAAGACGTAAAACAAATAACATTATTAGATTTACTGCAAAACTGCCATGTCTGTAACCCACATGTTACTTACGCCAACAGGATAATTGAATTTCATGAGGCTCTCTGGAAGCAGTGCTCTACGTTTGTCCAAATTAAGTTACTTGAAAACTATGGATTATTGGGTTGAACTTTATATTTAATTATTGGAGTGTCTGCATAAAAGGTGCTATTTCCACTTCCATATGCATTACAGTAGTTGAATACTATCGAATATCTGAGCAACCCCGACCAAAATATGTATCATACACAATCACGGGCACGCTCCGTGTGCCCTATATTGCACGTTACTTCAGTTTTTCCTGCAACTTTCTTATGATTGAAATAGTGCCTAAAACTTTCCTATCTAATCGTCGCTATAAGACCTACCTCTGTCGGTGAGGGGTAAATCAAATTGAAAAAATGAAATAGTGCCTTTTGAACTGACACTCCATATTTCTGTGCGTGGGTCATGAGGAGGTACACAGACTTATTCACAATTGGCCTGTCAGTGGATTCCCTATGAAATCAATTTTCTTTCCTTGCCATCTGGTATACAGTTGTACTGAAGATTTACATGTCACTAGCCCACTCCAGGTCACTTGAGCGGAAAGTACTTTCTCCACTTTATACTACTACAGTCAACACGTTCGTGGCCTGGCGCCTACAGTGTAGGCAACACGGCGAACACTCATGTACTACCAGCCAATATGTTCGTGGACTGGCGGTAACGGTTCAGGGTCACATAGTGTTTTGACCCGTCCTTTCGCGTCTTTTTCCCGTCGTAGTGATCCGGGCGATTTCGTCTTGATCATTTCAAGTATTTCGCTGGCGGATTTACCTAAATGTCGGCAGAACCTGAATTAGCCCTTCATATCAGAGACCATAGTTCTGCTTATACTGTATGCACACAACTGCCTCTTGCTGGGACTAGCGAAGAACTGTCACACCAACATCCTGTGGTGCAAATTCTCCGTTGTAATGCGCCACAGCGACACTAGACGGCCAGTCCACGAACTTAATGACTATACTGCATAGTTCCACTAGGGTCTGTGTGTTTCATTACCAGTAATCCTCTGGTACGTTAAGCATATTTACAGTCATACAGTCTCTATAACTATTTTCACGAGAGTTTAATCCTGATGTAAACAAGGTATGTCTGCGCATCAACCAAAGAAAGAGTTGTGATTTGCTGAGCGTGTAGTCCCGACCTCCATTCCGTCAACGTCTCGTGCTTGGATGTACAGTGCTGCGCATTGCATACGACACCAGGTCGGTAGATACAGAGTGGATTTCGGCCCATGAGTGGCCACGGCTGATCCGTGGTCCAACAGCTCTGCACTCTGACCGGCCAACCGAACAGAGGAGGGGTGGCCACGGCTCTACCGTGGCTCTAAACCTCTGCAATCGGGAGATGGGACAGGGCTGGGCCTCACGGCTGGCCCCAACCGTTGGCCGTCCTGAGAATGGTTTTCCGTGGTTTTCCATTCTCCTGTACTAAAGTGAATGATAGGACAGTTCCTAGTATAGGACACGGCCGCCAACCCCCTCACCTTCTCCGATCATATCCACCGTAACAACTCTCCCGTCCTGAGAGACGGTGTTACCGTCTAAGAGGCCCGCCTCCCCATTCAGGGGAGGAATGAAAACATTCTAGTAGTAGTAGTATACGACACCAGTGCGAAGAAATGAATTTCTGAATAAACGACTAAACCTGGGTTCTGTCCACTTAGTTCATTGAACACATTCACAACGCACTGCCTATGGTCACTTTTGAGCGGTTTTCCCCTTTTGTGCTTCACTACATCCGATGTCAAGTTCTTTCGAACGAAGAACAACTTGCATTATGTCGCACCGACACAGATAGGTCTTATGGCGACGATGGGACAGGAATGGGCTAGGAGTGGGAAAGAATCGGCCGTGGCCTTACTTAAGGTACAGCCCCAGCATTTGCCTGGTGTGAAAATGGGAAACCACGGAAAACCATCTTCAGGGCTGCCGACATTGGGGCTGGAACCCACTATCTCCCGGATGCAAGCTCACAGCTGCGCGCCTCTAACCGCACGGCCAACTCGTCCGTCAAGTTCTTTCAAGTGAAGCATATTCCCCTTTATCGTGTTACGTAGGGATATTCCTGAATCAATATGACGAAGAATATTTTTGCCCGCAAGTTACCTCAGTCTCTTATATTTATACAGAACAATATAGGTATCAACATGTGTATTGTTCTAACATTTGAATTGTTTGATATTGTTTTGTTGAATTCTTGTATTTTAGCGTGAATATTTTCCCATTTCTTTAGGTATGACTATGGAATAGGGTTGTGTAATAGTATGAGAAAAACGAACAAATGATGCATGTATGGATTTTGCGAAGCCTATTTATTTGTTTATTTATTTATTTATTTATTTATTTATTTATTTATTTATTTATTTATTTATTTATGAAATGTGAATAGTTTTCATCCAATTAATCCAGTGTTTTCTTCCTTTCTAATACCACGTTTGTCTTCAGTATATGTAAGTGCTATTTTTCTTTGTTTTAGGTAAGTTCGCTGATGGATGAGGCTTGGTGGCAGGACAGCGATCTAGCAGGGTAATTCGTAATTCGTTTCATATGAGGTGAGATTAATTACTCATATACTATGTAGTCTGCCTGATTGACTTTTAACTCTGAGTCTACCCGTAGCTCTGTTGGTTTAAAGTGATTCGAGATTAGGTGTTTCAAATCTAGCAATTGAACAATACAGGACCAAGGCCTGATGGATTGTGTTCCAAAGGTGGAAGGCCACAACGTTCTCTGTAGGCCTAATAAAACTACAGACGGAGAAACTAATTCTTCTTGCACTGTCTGAACCGACGAGTGGAAACATTACGTAGGTTCTGGGAGGACTTTTCACTACCATAACATACCATTGAAGGCACCAAACTTGATCACAATTCGACGTCTGGACAATGGTACGCAGGAATTTAAAAACGAAAACTGATACCCCTGTGACTTCCTTTAAAATTAGATTTCGTATTATCCGCGCAAAGTTACAAAAACAGTGATAATCAAATTTGGCAGATTCGATCCTAGCACAGGTCGGTGTTATTTCAAGGTGCTCAAATACGTCAGACCCATGTCGGATAGGAAAGGAATAGGCGTGGGAAGGAAGCGGCCCTGATCACAATTAAGGTACAGCCCCAGCACTTGCCTGGTGCAAAAATGAGAAACCACGGAAAACCGTCTTCAGGGCCGTCGACAGTGGGGTTCCAACCCACTATCTCCCGAATGCAAGCTCACAGCTGCGCGTCCCTAAATGCATGGCCAACTCGCTTGTTATAGGTTACGTATTAAATGAAATATAAAATTAACTTTAAAAATTGGTATACATTATTTTTAAAAAAGTTCTCTCTCTTTGCTACAGTGTCAATCGAAACGAAATATAATGGAAGTTACTGGATTATAAGGCTCTTTCATCTCAATTAGGTTCTGGGATTTGGGGAAATATTCAACATCGTTTACGTCTTTCTCAACCATTCCAACTGCTATCACCAATGTTTAAACTACATTAATGTCATATGACATCCTCCAAATTTTTCGATACACAGTTAATGGTTACAATGTCCCTTACTTTACAAACTACCTTTGATGAAGATGATACGTGGGTAAATTATGGTTCACCTATAGCGAAGCAGAATATTCTGTGGAATTTAATATCAGATGTAATGTTTAATTTTCCCTTAATAATATTTTAAACATCCGTATTTAATTCCCTTTTTTCAAAAATCATGAAATTCAGTTCGCTTTGTAATCAAGGGTAAGCTGAAACCAAATTTCAATGACTGTCGATAAGAACTGCATCCACAAGAACAGATTTGTATCGAGAGGAAAAAAAAGATGTACTGGCTCTATAAGTAGCCGGTAAGAACTTAAGGAATTGCGGTATGACACAAGTAGGATCACTTAGTGATAGAAACATGACTGGATAAGGTTTCATGATTATTACGAAAAAGCTACTTCTTCAGGCAAAATACATAATTCACTCATGTTTGCTTCCCCTTAAAATAATTCAAAACTACGAAGTAAAATATTATGGAGCGACGACGACAACGAGTTGATGAGAGTTTGTTGCACTTCAGTTCGTTTAGTAATCAAGAGTAAGCTGAAATAGTTTTCCTCATGGAACTGTGGTACGCGTATTTCAGAGTATTGTATTGATCAGGTTCTGGTTATCCAATTGCTTCTTTAGCTCGGAGGCATAGCCGCTCTACAATATTGTTGGCGTTAGAAGGATATGTAAAGGCAGGTGGAGCTGCATACAGGCATTCCTGCGCCGTATTTGTTTCGCTTATTAATGTTCAACCGAATGAGTAGGCTACGTGATATGAGCCGTGTGGTGTAGGCTTGCATTCGGGAGATGGCGGGTTCAAACCCTACCGTCGGCAGCCCTGCTGATGGTTTTCCGTGAGTTCTCCTTTTCATAACAGACACATTCTTGGATAGTACCATAATTAGGTCCACGGTCACGTCCTTCCCAGACCTAACCATTTCTTATCCCATCGGTTGCCGACAACCAGTCAGAGTTAGTGTGATTTTCAACCATCAGAAAAAAGAAAAGAGAAACCGCCCCTTATTGTCTTATGTGAAACAAGTGGTGTATTTGGTCCTGCCGTGGAGCAGAACCTAACCCTCTCTCCAAACGTATGTATTACACGCTCAAAATCTGGCAAAGTGGGTAAGAATATCCTTGAACAATGGTGGCATAATTTTCTTTCTCTCTCTCTGAATCAATCAATCAATAATAAATCAATACTGATCTGCATTTAGGGCAGTCGCCCAGGTGGCAGATTCCCTATCTGTTGCTTTCCTAGCCTTTTCCTAAATGATTTCAAAGAAATTGGAATGTTGAAATGAAATGCTGTCTTCTTCGTTCTTCATTTTTCCTCCGTCATCACGAGTCTATTTGAAGTTCCGCACAAACCTTCAGATGTATATTATTCCTTTCGTAAATGGAATAAGGTTGCTAAACGCTTTGCTGAGAGGATTGAACTCGACGTAGCCGAGCTGAATGGCTCAGGTGGTAAAGGCGCTGGCTTTCTGAGCCTAAATTGGCAGGTTCGATCCTAGCTCAGGTCGCTGTTATTTGAAGGTGCTCAAATACGTCGCCAAGCTCCATAGCTGCAGTCACTTAACTGCGGCCATTATCCAGTATTCGGGAGATAGTGCCTTCGAACCCCACTGTCGGCAGTCCTGAAGATAGTTTTCCCTTGTTTCTCATTTTCACACCAGGAAAATGCTGGGCTGTACCTTAATTAAGGCCACGGCTGCTTTTTTCCCACTCCTAGCACATACCTGTCCCATCGGCGCCACAAGACCTATCTGTGTCGGTCGACGTAAAGCAACTTGTGACAACAAACAAATACGTCAGACCCGTGTCGGTAGATTTACCGGCACATAAAAGGACTCTAGCGGGACAAAATTCCGCCACCTCGGCGTTTCGAAAAACCGTAAAAGTAGTTATTGGGACGTAAAACGAACAACATTATTATTAGAACTCGGCATCACTGATATCTACAATCAAAACTTTATTTCTACTGTATAATCAACCATCATGGGCTTATCCAAATCAATTCAGGGCTACAGTACTCAATAACATGATTAAGCATGCCTGGATGAAAACTATATTTGCAGTTGAATGCGATATCAATGATGCTCCGGATGGGTTATCTAGAAGAAAGAAAATTTGAGTGGGTCACTCTCCAGCTGTACAAATGAATAATTTATGCCACGGGCTCTACGTTCACAAGATCCTTTCATCAAGATTCATAAACATCTCTAGGGTGTTTGAAAATAAGTTAAGAAAATTGTAAAAGGACATAAGTGTTCTGAAACAAATATCGATCTCTAGCGTTTCTTATTTCCTCCTAGTGAAAGCTTACCAGAAATTCGACAAAGAAATCTAAGTTCAGTCGTGTGCAACTTGCGTGAAAGCGGCCAAGCTGTCTTGCTTGATAACCTTGATGGCTTTTAGTGCCGGGAGTGCCCGAGAACATGTTCGGTTCGTCAGGTGCAGGTCTTTCAATTTGACTCCCATAGGCGACCTGCGCGTCGTGATGAGGATGAAATGATGATGAAGACAACACATTCACCCAGCCCCCATGCCAGCAAAATTAACCAATGATGGTTAAAATTCCCGACCCTGCCGGGAATCGAACCCGGGACCCCTGTGACCAAAGGCCAACACGCTAACCATTTAGCCATGGAGCCGGACACTGAAATGACATACCCACGTAACATAACTTTTGTACTGAAAGTAAACATTGCAAACACGTCCTGTGGTATTGACAGGTATTAATTGCTATGTTTAGAACAGAGTATCCTAGAATGTAGGCTCATAAAACTAAGTCCATAGTAGATCCGTACGTTATCAATGTGTTTTGGTAGGTGTTAATCAGATTTTTACGCCACAATTGAAGGCAAACATATACTTTAAGTTATTTCGACTTCCTGACATAACAGGCCGGACATATCCAGCTCGAATTTAGAGTCGTTAGGCCATTGAGGAGATATGTTTAGTGATAATTGATTTCTATTAATTGTTTATGTATCGTACCTACTGTGAACATTAATTCTTTTATTTCATTTTTGTAGTGTGTTTCACGTGGCACAGGCGAAAACTTACTGAAATTGATGATTTAAATTTCTCTTTTCCGATGGTCCGCTTGACGACTCTCCTCCCTTATATGCGTTGAGTCACGCAATGCACACCACTGTATTGCTTGCCAAACTGAACAGCACATGTAAACAGCTGATACCGCGCGGTCCTCAGTCGCACCGCGCACTCATGTCTGTACTCCGATCGCTACTAGAGATTCTGATCATTTTTGTGTATCCCATGCATTTCCTTTGGGATTTTCTAATGCTAATATTAACACTCTTCACCGTTAACGTTCTGTTGCGAATTCAGTGCACTACGTCGCAGGACATACGAGATATGGATCAGTTACCCCCGGCGATTAATCAGTTTAGGAAAAAAATAGATGACTGATCCTCTCTTATATTATTGGGTTTATTGTACCCATAAATTGTGCACTTACCCACGGCACTTAACGCCCTTGAAAGGGCTTTGGACTGCCCAGCGACCGCTGCTCAGCCCGAATGCCTGCAGATTACGACGGGTCGTGTGGTCAGCACGACGCATCCTCTCGGCCGTTATTCTGGGCTTTCGAGACTGGCGCCGCCACCTCACCGTCAGATAGCTTCTCAATTCTAATTACGTATGCTGAGTGGACCTCGAACCAGCCCTCAGGTCGAGAGAAATATCCCTGACCTGGCCGAGAATCGAACTCGGGGCCTCCGGGCGAGAGGCAGGCACGCTACCCCTGCAGCACGGGGCCGGCTCAATAATCACCACGAGAAGGTAAAATTGATACAATAAACAGTGTTTACAGCTGAACTTTCCATCATACACATACATATGGAATTAAGCGAATGTTCCTTGTCTGTGCAGAAGTGCTCCTTCACCCCAAGAGCTATGAGTAGCAATTTCGCTCTTCCCCACGTACTGTAGAAGCTCAATTGAGTGCTCTATTTCAGGACCGGTCTTCTTCTTCCTGGCCTTTTGCCAGTTACATGAGGTCGGTAATTTGTAAGGATTTAGCCAATTTTTACGGCTGAGTGTCTTTCCTTCCGTCAATCCTGTGTGGAGGGATGTATTCATTATTACATGCTTCTGTGGTGGTTTGTAGTGTGATACGTTATATTTAACCGAATATGTGAAATAAAATGAACACAAATATCCAGCCGCCGAGCTAGCGGTATTAACCCGACGCGGTTAAAATCACAAGCCCAGCCGGAAATGAAACACGGACTCTGGGAATCGCAGGCCACTACTCTGATCATTCAGCCAAAGAGCCGGACGTTCTATTTCAGTACCACTAGGCTCTTTAAATCATTTGTGGAACCTTACTCATAGATTTCCTGTGCCAAATGTGTAGGCATGAAACAAAGGTAAAGGGTAATATGTAAGAATATATTTACGTTTGCCTTCAGGATGTCCATGAATCTATAACAGTGTCAGAACTCTAGAGCGAGTCTTATAATGAGCTATGGAGTGTACTAATGAAATGTTATTCAACATACATACATATTTGTATGTTTGAACTGATTCCAAATTGTTTTTAGAAGCGGGGCCGGGAGTTAATTACGATAGACACGCCAGCTCTCTTTTTATTTTTTATTTTCAAGAAAGAAACCTGCCAAACCATTCTGACTATTCCTTAAAGATGTAACCCATTCAAAAAGTAGCTTATCTCTTCACTTTCTAGAGTACAGATAGCGAGTTCTGAATCTAGAGACATCTCATAACCCAGGGTACTGGAGTACAATAGAAATAGTTCGCTTGTCACGGTAATATTCACCACACTACTTCTTGGGAGCTGTTGAGTAAAGATAACGCCCAAGCGAGGTATGTGTGAGGTAGAGAGTTCATTGATCTGGGGTATATATGGTCATCCGTTCATAACTTAACACCCTCAAAACTGGGGCGTAGCACGGCCCTCCAAAACCGACGATTGCTCAGTAGATTATGTACGTCTTGGAACAGGCACTGTTCTGCTTAGTAAATGGCGTTCAGTACTCTCCTTTTCGGCATTCTGTATGTTAGAGTAGGACACAGTGTACGTTGTTTAGGCCTCATTCAGTAGACTAAACAGTAAATTAGTCGCGAAATGGCTATATCAACTCAGTTCCTGGAGATTACGTGATGACGCTTGGTCAGCGCGTCTAATGCTCTCGGCCGTTATTCTTGGCTCTCTAAACCAAGGACGCTATCTTACAGTCAAATAGTTCCTCATATATTCTCATTTGGGCTGATTGGATTCGAAACAGTCCCCAGATCCAGTTAAAAGCCCCTAACTTACCCGTATTCGAACCCGGGCCCTCCGGAGTAAGATGCAAGCTCAGTACACCTGACCACGGTGCTGCCTCACATAATAGTCCAGAGGGACTTCCAGGAGCGTATGGTTACAGGAATGGATGTATTGTTTGATTTTTTGAGAAAGTACATAGACCTTATGTATGTTTAATTAGAAATGTTCCCAGGATATACTTTAAATGAGGACAATGCAGGCAATACAACTACCCTTTGGTGATACGGTGGTGATTAAGTTTTACAAGGAAGTGTAGCAAGTTTCCTTTCGGAATTCATAGAACAGCTAGCTTCGAGAATAGAACACAACTCCTCTTGGAAAGAGGCGTAAGGTTTGAGCCGGAGATTTCCGCATTTCTTTCGCTATTTTCATTCTGCATTGATTCTGAGACTCGATTTATTGTTGTTACCTCGAGCTGTTGTCATTTCTTATTCATGGAATAAATCTACGGCGAGAAATTCCGTTGCTTCTCAGTGAAGACCCACATCATTCCAGATATGATATTTTCTCGGTCATAAGTAATAACGAGAAGTACGAAGTTCGTGCGAAAACATTTTGTTCAGGTTAGGCGTAGGTGTGTATAGAAAGACGTCCGGGTCCCGTCGATGTTAAGAGCATCAAGTTGACATAGACTACTCTCATTATCGATTCATGCATTCATTCATTCATTCATTCATTCATTCATTCATTCATACAAATTTATAATGTTAATCATAAGCTCTCATGACTTTCAGCGCTCACGGCACAGTACCAGCATTCTTCATGAAGTTCGGCTTGCCAAAGAATGGATAGTTTTTTTTGTTTTTTTTTTTTGGTTTTTTTTTTTTTTTTTTTTTTTTTTTGCAACTTGACGATCAAATAGGAAAGAGCTAGGAATGGGAAGGAAGCGACGGTGACCTTATTTAAGGTACAACCCAAGGGTTTGCCTGCTGTGAAAATGGGAAACCACGGAAAACCATCCTCAGGGCTGCCGACATTGGGGTTCGAACATACTATCTCCAGAATGCAAGCTCACAGCTGTGCGCCCTAACCGCACGGCCAACTCGTTCGGGGCCAAAGAGTGGATTACAAGACATTGTTCTTAATGTAATTCGTAGTTCATTGGGAATTCTGAAATGTATTTATTATTAATCATGATATCCCTTCTAACAGCCTAATAATAATTTAGATCAAGTATTAGTATAAGGGCCTTGGAACCTTTTGAACGAGACAGACACTGAAAAGTTACGTACGGTGTATGATTAAAACTAGTAGCTATATTCTTACCCGAACCTTAAATTCCAACCACCTGAAAATGGTTTTCCGTGGTTTCCCATTTTCACACCAGGCAAATGCTGGGGCTGTACCTTAATTAAGGCCACGGCCGCTTCCTTCCAACTCCTAGGCCTTTCCTATCCCATCGTCGTCATAAGACCTATCTGTGTCGGTGTGACGTAAAGCCCATAGCAAAAAAAAAAAAAAAAAAAATTCCAACCAGTCAAGTTGTTAAGATGAGCCTCAGTATCGCTAGTTAATGTGATACCAGAATGAAAACTCTGAGGTCTGCAGACAAAACATACGTATAAAGTTTTATTTTATGATCTCCACTTTACGCTGGAGTAACTCTAGCCAATACATTCGCAGTTCTACATCCTGTGACAGTGACAGGTCGCAGCTGTTGGGGTAAGTCACAAGTAAAGAGCTACAGCCGGGTTCAGAACTGGAAAGTATCGGATTTTCGAGGACAAAATGTCACATGGAATGAAAAATGTATGTTTGTTTATTATGAGATGTGAAAGCATACAGACCCTTCAAGTTGGTAAGAGCCTATTCTTAGAAGGTGGAGCGACGAGGAGGGGACGTTGTATATACACATTGTCTGTTTGAGTTTATGTCAACCTGATGTCTGTCAGTTTAAGCTTATTTGTAGCCTTTTTATTTTCTGCGTTGTGCTTAAGGCAGGAGGTGAGGATGACAGGGAGCTTCGTATACGCTTAGTAAACCTTACGGCCCTTAGTTGAGCGGAGTTTGGTTCACATCATCTTCCTACGCGCCATCCATTGTTTGCGCTCTATTTTCAAGTGACTTTCTGTATCAGTCACGATAATAGCCCAGAGAAGTGAAGCAGGAATCATGTTATTAAGTTGAGCATCTTCTGAGGGAGAACGTAGACTTACGCAGCATCTGCATAGCAGAATGTTGTGCTTATTGACTTAGCGTGGAATGTACCAATGCCATGCTGA
Organism: Anabrus simplex; assembly: GCF_040414725.1. Taxonomy (NCBI): domain Eukaryota; kingdom Metazoa; phylum Arthropoda; class Insecta; order Orthoptera; family Tettigoniidae; genus Anabrus; species Anabrus simplex. The sequence continues at coordinate 236,251,257 of NC_090266.1, forward strand.
ATAAAAGCTCCATTGGGTTTTCCAAGATTCGAGTCCCGACGTTGACGAGGTACACTGTTTACCCTTACAATTTTCTAATCTATTTCAGATACATAACGAATATGTATCTTACTTTAAGCCCGTGGAACATTGCCATTCGTAGTCGTGAAGAATTGTCAATACGCAAAGAAATACTGCGATTAGTAAAAGACTTATCACCTGAGGGAAACCTCTCATACTAGCGATATTGGGCAGATAATAATAATAATAATAATAATAATAATAATAATAATAATAATAATAATAATAATAATAATAATAATAATAATAATAATAATAACAATAATAATAATAATAATAATAATAATAATAATAATAATAATAATAATAATAATAATAATAATAATAATAATAATTCCAGTAATACTGAAGAACAGATTCCAAAAACGCGGAGTTAAGAAGTTGTTTAGCGACATCATCTGTGCATATATATTATATAAATGTATATGTTGTAATTAATTCTGTTGTAAATATTTGTAGATATGTGTACCTATAGTTTCATAATCAAGAGGGCGACTCTTTTCTTAAGCCGAGTCAGCCCATTAGGTTACCGGCGTAAGCCGAGCCTTCCTAAATTGATATATACGATAATAATAATAATAATAATAATAATAATAATAATAATAATAATAATAATAATAGTAATAATAACAGTAGTATTTTGTTTTACCTCGGTGCTAATTGGGATAGAGTTATTAGCGCTAGGCCTGGCCGTCTCAACCTTTGCCCTCAGTATTCATGTTTGGTGTAGGTAGAAGTGGAAGTCTCGTTTCATATGTTCACTCTTCCAAACGGAGGATCGAACGCTTGTCCTTCCCGGTGAAGTGAGCACGCGATCACAAAGACTAGACAGACTCCATAGCAATGCTAAGAATAATAATAAGAATTTTTTCAACTACTATCGTGCTTAAAAGGGCGCCAGAGTGTCGGAATTCTGCGCTGAAAGGTGCTCCCTAACGTGCCAGTAAACGTGCTAACACAGGGTTCTCCCACGTTTAAGGATCGTTAAATACCGACCTCTGGGCGGAGAACCGATCATTCAACCTTGAACTGAGCAGGCGTACGCTAAATTACTTATGCAGCACTGTCTAGTGATGATCAGAATGTTCCTAGTCTTCTTAATGTGCAAAAATGGAAAGAAACACACATATTTTGAGATATTTCTAATGTGCGTACAGACTTAAAATACAATAATTTTCAGCATGTAAATCATTTAGGGTCTTACTAATAAAAAGTCCTTATACTGTTGTTTAACTCTTGTTTAGTTATACAGTGAATAAACCCTGTATAAGCGTTTTACATTTTTCTTACTAATAAACGAGGTATACGCATTGTATTACTACACAGCACGTATACACTCTTTCCAAGGAGTAGGAATCTCTTCCTGCAGTTCACTGACGTATTTCGCATGTTCACCGCCTTTATGATCGCTTCTGCTGGTTATCTACGAGCAAAACTTTCCGGAAAGTCGCACAGTAGTACGGCATATCGAAAAGGCAGTGGCAACACTAAGTGAGACCGCTGGATATTCGCTTATACTGATATCAACATTTCTTCAGCTTGCTTGTGTAATGAACGCCAAAAAAAGAAATGGAATGGCTTAAGAAAAGATCAATAGCTCCTAACTGGGATAGTACGGAAAACGTAAGCAATTGTAATTGAATCGGCGAATTGAAAAGTGTACACATTCCAAAATCCTTACTTTTCAGGAGAAAGGAAAACCTGTTTTGTAGCTAAATGAAAGGTTAGATCAAAAATGTTTCTATTAGGCATTTTTACATCATATTTCTACGTATTCAACTACAAAGTATGGAAATCATATTACGTACGGTTTTCAAGTTATACCATTTTTTATGTCAAGGAATATGTCCCTTTTTATACTCAAATTTGAGAAAGATCTAAGATCTTTGTAGAGGCAGATAATGTATAATAAACTCGCAATTTAAAGTCTATTGAGCAGTAACACCTTATTACACAAACATACGCCCAACCATCATTTCTTTTATAGTTATTCATTGTCATTCCGTGAGACAGCTGGAAATTGACTTATATTGATATCAACATTTCTTCAGCTTGCTTGTGTAATGGACGCTAAAAAAGAAATGGAAAAGCTTAAGAAAATATCAAAAGCTCCTAACTGGGGTAGTACGGAAAACATAAGCAATTGTAATTGAATCGGCGAGTTGAAAAGGGTACACATTCCAAAATCCTTACTTTTCAGGAGAAAGGAAAACCTGTTTTGTAGCTAAACGAAAGGTTAGATCAAAAACGTTTCTATTAGGCATTTATATATCACATTTGTACGTATTCAACTACAAAGTATGGAGATCATATTACGTATGGTTTTCAAGTTATGCCACTTTTTATCTCGAGGAATATGCCCCCTTGTATACGGTAGGTACTCAATTAAGAAAGATCTTTGTAGGGGCAGATAGTGTATAATAAATTCGCAATATCAAAGGTCTATTAAGCTGTAACACATTTTTGCACAAAAATACGCCCAACCATCATTTCTTTTATAGTTATTTATTGTCATTCCGTCTCCTTAAAGTGTTTTACTTTACGAAGATGTCTAGCTTCCATAACCTCTGAATGGTGTACGGTACCGTATGTCTTATATGTTTAAAATATCGTGAAGATCATCAACGTTATCGTCATTCTTTCAACGTGTGTTCAGTGTTAAATGTATAAGTCGAATATTTTACAACGATTATATTACTGTCGACAATAAATACCACGAAAATAAACTGCTCACTCGTTTCTTTTTTTCCGCTATACGCTGCTATACAACGCTTATACAAGGGTCCTGGACTGTATAAGCAATTCAGTGAATAACTATAACAGATGTATACACAGGAGGCTTATACACGGTTTATTAGTAACGAATTTCCCGTAAACGGTGTATAAACCTTGTATAAAAGTTATACACCGTTTATTAGTAAGACGGTTATAGTATAAAAATACAGTTAATAATAATTACCCTTATCTCAAATGAGGGGTCACTTAGGTACAGGCCTGCTTGTTTCACCCAGAATGATGTGGTTTCGGTTCCCCGTCAGGATGTCGAAATATTTAAGAAACGAAATTTCCACTGCTGGAGCAACACATGACCCTGAGATTCACTCAGGCTACACCAAATAATAAGTACCAGGTTAATTTCTGGGGCAGAGGCGTCCGGGCATACAGCTAACGATTACATCCCACTTCGAGTCGAGGTTGCGTTAAGTGGAATCCTTTAAATACCGCTCCTCCAAGGGCCTTCATGGCCTGTACGGAGATGGTTTTGCTTTTATTTTATCACTAATATAAGACCTAAGTGTTCCGTTTTGGTCATAACATTTGCTTATAATATTAAAAATGTATCTCAAAGAATTACTAACACTTTCCCTAACATAACAGATAATAATGAGATTCACTGTTTTCTAACTTGAAGTTATCATCGCTGTTCTCTGCCCCACCCCCCTCCCGCAAACAAAAAACGTAACTCTAATGACCGTCTTAATCCAGGTTTTGAGTATACTGATTGAAACATATCGATCCTCAGATGTCTATGTTGCAATAAATATCGATTTTCGTGCTAATGGCAAAAATTAGAACCACGGCTGCATTTTTTTCTTCTGTTAATACAAAAACCTCGTAAATTGGACATGCGAGTTTTAGTGCTTCAGTGCGTTAACATAAAACCTCGTAAATCTGACGTACAAGGTTTTGATGTTTTAATGCGTTAATAAAAATCTCGTAAACTTGGACGTGAAATTAGTCACAAAACCTCCTATCTTTAAAAGACCTAATAATTAATGCACACGGATACGTCGTATATCCATTTTCTGTTATATCGTTTTCAATATTTAATAATTTATTTTGAAATAGAGTACTCTGTGCGCGTTAACATGGCATTTATTAACATTTCTCTAATTTGCATCGAAAGGGTACGTTCAATCAACATGTTTGTCCTTTCTGAAAACTGTAGTTTGCTGCGGATACGAGGTTTTCGATTAATGTCGACGTTATGTATTATTTTTTACTCGAAACTAGAAATGAGCTAATAAATTTTCCACCGAGCTCGATAGCTGCAGTCGCTTAAGTGCGGTCAGTATCCAGTATTCGGGAGATGATAGGTTCGAACCCCACTGTCGGCAGACCTGAAAATGGTTTTCCGTCGTTTCCCATTTTCACACCAGGCAAATTCTGGGGCTGTACCTTAATTAAGGCCACGGCCGCTTCCTTCCCACTCCTAGCCCTTCCCTGTCCCATCGTCGCCATGAGACCTATCTGTGTCGGTGCGACGGAAAGCAACTAGCAATTTTTTTTCCCTTGCTGTCTCGCGCATTCTCTTTTGAACAATCGTACGAATCGTTCTTATGAAATTTCAGTAGAATCCTCCTATCTCTAAATTTTCTCTCTTTTTTTTTTTGCTATTTGTTTTACGTCGCACCGACACAGATATGTCTTATGGCGACGATGGGATAGGAGAGGCCTAGGAAGTGGAAGAAAGCAGCCGTGGCCTTAATTAAGGTACAGCCCCGGCATTTGCCTGGTGTGAAAATGGGAAACCATGGAAAACCATCTTCAGGGCTGCCGACAGTGGGGCTCGAACCCACTATCTCCCGATTACTGGATACTGGCCGCACTTAAACGACTGCAGCTATCGAGCTCGGTTTTAAATTTTCTAGGTGCATATAAGTTCAAAATACTTTAATATTCTAGCTTATCTATAAGTTATGAAGATTTAACAGTGATGGAAATACATGACCGTAACTTAATAAGCTAGTCCATTATAGCTCCAAATTCCATTCCCTGTCCCCTGCATATCATTTCAAAAAATGTGAATTCCAATATAACGTACTCAAACTGTCATGGAAATCAATGGAAATCATCATAATTCTGCCACACCACCAGTAGTATCATCTACGTAACCCCTTTATGAAGCAGACGTTGTTTCGAGAACTGTATCAAATCACACTGGCCAGTTTTAGTGATACTCTTTCCCCTAGATCATTCTTATTACAACATTCAGCATGGTGTCAATGAATTTGGATGTTTATAACCTCCTCTTTCTTAACAATTTGCTTTACTTCGCACAGACACAGATAGGTCTTATGGGGACGATGGGATAAGAAAGGGCTAGGAGTGGGAAATAAGCGACCGTGGCCTTAATTAATTACACCTGCCAGCATTTGCGTGATGGGATAATGTGAAACCACGGAAAACCGTCTTCAGGGCTGCCGACAGTGGGCTTTGAACCTATTATCCCCCAAATGTATACTGATAGCTGCGTGACCCTAACCGCGCAGCCACTTGTTCGGTCATAACGCCGTCTAGAGCACCGATATCATTAGGCGTAGGCCTGTATCTCATCTCCGTAAGTAAATTTACGTTTTGTCCATACCTTTTGAAAATGGTATTTTTTAAAATTTTAAACACTTCCATGACATAAAAATTCAGAGACATCGTTTTATTTGTATGTACGCAATTATGTCTGTCTGTCTGTCTGTCTGTCTGTCTGTCTGTCTGTCTGTCTGTCTGTCTGTCTGTCTATACTATTATTACGTGAAAATGGTTGGGCATTCTGTTATGAAAATCTGCATACTGTTTACAATTGTTTGTTAAGATGGAAGCCATTACTTTTCTGTGTCGACTCGTCTAATATAACATTTTAAGGTCTTTAGTCTGTTGATACACTTATTGTAACACATGGAACACTATGATATACTTGTAAAATACACACTTAGAACACTATAACATACCTGTCCATTTATTGGGGTACTCGTCTGTACAAAGAACTTCCTTCTGCCTCCTGCATATTGGTAAGCTTGCAGGAACAAGGCACACGCAGTTTGGAGCCTGTCAAGATCCCAATCTGTTAGTTCATTGACAGTCATATTATGAAAAGTTTTCATTTGCAAGTACTTTTTTAATGTGGTCGCGCATTGCTGATCGCCACACTTGCAACTTGGCGGCACGCTTCCTGATTGATTTTATGGGTGATTGAGCCACTGACTCGGCGACAACAATACAAGGATCTGCTCTAGTAGAGAGTTTCCTACCGGGCGAGTTGGCCGTGCGCGTAGAGGCGCGCGGCTGTGAGCTTGCATCCGGGAGATAGTAGGTTCCAATCCCACTACCGGCAGCCGTGAAGATGGTTTTCCGTGGTTTCCCATTTTCACACCAGGCAAATGCTGGGGCTGTACCTTAATTAAGGCCACGGCCGCTTCCTTCCAACTCCTAGGCCTTTCCTATCCCATCGTCGCCATAAGACCTATCTGTGTCGGTGCGACGTAAAGCCCTTAGCTAAAAGAGAGTTTCCCAATTCTCTCCATCTCTTTAGCGCATCGCGTGCTGAAAACTTTGTTTTACTACATCCTACTACCGAGCGAGTTGGCCGTGAGGTTAGGGGTGCGCAGCAGTGAGCGCGCATTCGGAAGATAGTGGGTTCCAGCCCCAATCTCGGCAGCACTGAAAGTGATTTTCCGTCGCTTCCCATTTTCACACTAGGCAAATGCTGGGACTGTAGCTGAATTATGCAACGACCGCTTCCTTCCCACTCGTAGCCCTTTCCTGTCTCATCGTCGCTATGAGACCTATACATGTCTGTGCGACGGAAAGCAAATTGTACAAAAACGTCACATGGAAATTAATACAAAATTTACAGAAATGACTTTAAATATTTCCGTACACGTAGTATACATCATTCCAACTAGGTCACTCAGAAATACTGTGAACATTTTCAAAATTTCAGTTACAAGTAGTTTAACTTAATGATGTCCAGCTCTATAGGTAAATGGTTAGCATGCTGGCCTTTGGTCCCTGGGGTCCCGGATCCGATTTCCGACAGGCTCGGGGATTTTATTCTTAATTGGCTAATTTGTCTGGCTCGGGGGCTGGGGCTTTATTATGTCTTCGACATTATAATTCATCTTAGCTAGGGCCCCATCCTCACAGACATTCAGGTCGTCTTTAGGCCGTCTACTCGAAAACGACTTTCACCAGGCCTCTCCAGAGACCATACGCTATTATTATTATTATTATTATTATTATTATTATTATTATTATTATTATTATTATTATTATTATTATTATTATTATTATTATTATTATTATTATTATTATTATTATTATTATTATTACATAGTAATTACAACGCAATCGCATATAAATTCACAGATAACTTGAATATATCTATCACCATAATACTGCGGTTTACAGTAGATTGAGTGTAGAACGATTTACTACTAGCTCAGCATTATGAATACAACACCACCATATAAGAATTTCAGAAAAGGTATAGGATACTGGAGTCGTTTCTTGATATGCCATACTTCTTGGGGAAATGTTCTAAGACCGCTCGAGGTAACACATGCAAACTATCAATTCCCAATCTACAAACGAATATTTACCGTAGTTCATTTTCTACGGACTGCCTTTTATCTTACTTGAATGATCTGTCCTTCTTATGTAACGTGGCTTTTTCACAAGTCGGGTTAATGGTATTACATATAAAACAATTGTTTGGTTATTAATCATTGTTAATGGGACTGACATCATTATATTTATACCACAAAAACTATAGCTGTGAGCTCATTAAATGCCTAAATATTATGTTAGTACATTGAATAATTCGGCAGTTAAATACTGAGTGAGCAGGCTACCTATGAAACGTGTATGTGACGGAACTCCAGGGACGAGATACTAGCCTTTATAAATAATAGATTGTAGAGGGTCACTCTGGAGTCGCGAGTTTAATCTCGAATTCTTCCTGCTACCGCCTGTCACTCAACAAAACGTTGATGGAATCCTTGGTTCCTAAGTTTTTGAGGGAATTAGTTACAACGGGAGTGAAGAAATAATACATTGAAGAGAGTGAGGACTTAGGTAGGACCGATTATGTGTCCCTCCGAGGGTTTTACTCAATCACGTGATCAACCACAGTCCACTGCAGTGGGATCTTTTCGAAATGTGTACACAAACATATTACGAAATCATCAATTTTTTATCCAAGGCATAACAGCGTGGAACTTTATTTGTTAGCCAATATCAATACGTATGCAAGACGAAGTTTGGAAGTATAACACAGTCAGTAATTGGTAGTCAGTAAATCGTAATGGTTCAGTAGAACCTGAGTGACTGAGCCAAACATCGGATTAAGTGATTCAACGTCAATTAATAATGCTGCGACAATGAAGGTAGAGTGCGCAGCGGTAGCAACAATGTCAGTGAGAGACGATAATTGCGGCGCACGGACCAGCAGCGTACAAAACAATAGCGCCATCATATTATAGAGGCTCGCGATAAGAAAGCTCATATCAATGCACCAGGTGCCCAGAATGATTTGGAACTAGGAACTACTACAACCTTCTGCGGGCCTATATAAATAATGGAACTGGCGCAAGCTAGTCTTGAGTGAGTAAGTTTTGCGTCAATCACGGATGAGTGATCGTAAACGACGATCGCGACTCCGTGACGAGTCATTAATCGGGAGTGAGTCTGTCAGACGGCTACGCAGATTCAACGAGTCTAGCTAGTTTTGAACTATTATGGAACGACACTGGCTATGAGAAGCCGTGTGGTGAGCACGAGCTCGGAGCGCCGTTGTTCAGTGAGTTCGACCACGGTTGTAGATAAAAAATGTGTCGAGTAAAAACTCAAATACGAGTGAACTTGTAATTAACTGTAAATAGACATTCCATAAATTGAGTGAACAATAAAACATGTCATATAAGTTTTATGGGCCCTGATAACCCGCGGGAGTAGTAAACGAGCGATGAGTATCTGTGTTTAAAAAGAGGTCAGGGAAATAATAAGTGAATATTTCAATTTCAGGACGTTTTATCGTTTACAACTGAAGGTCAATGCGTTCTTTTCTTACAGTACAAGATGACCTGTACATTTCTATACATTCTCCTGCTAGACTGAACCATTCCGATGATAAGCACAGAACAGAGCATTGGCGCGCCCAATTAGGTCGAACTTACCACTGTGTGCCGCCAGGGGGTATTGGTGCATGTACACCCCGCTGCATACACAAATAACTTTCTCACCTTGTATAGAAGTAAATATAAGCATTCCAGGGATATGGCTGATTTCTGGTAACATAAACGTATTCATGCTAGAACTGAGTTTTTTTCAATTCTGTGTTGAGTGACTGAAAGCTTCTTGATTTGAACCTGTGTTTGTATCTAGCGATGAGAATGGAGTAAAAATAAAATTAGAACGAAGTTTTATTATGGTGTCACATCATCGTCACATATCCGTTTCCGTGGCTAAATGGTTAGCGTGCTGGCCTTTGGTCACAGGGGTTCCGAGTTCGATTCCCGGCAGTGTCGGGAATTTTAACCATAATTGGTTAATTCCGCTGGCACGGGAGCTGGATGTATATGTCGTCTTCATCATCATTTCATCCTCATCACAACGTGCAAGTCGCCTACGGACTTCAAATCAAAAGACCTGCACCTCGCGAGCCGAACTTGTCATCGGGCACTCCCGGTACTAAAAGCCATACGCCATTTCATTTTGTTTTCATCGTCACATTCCCTTGATTTTCAGTCCGTTAATTTACATGGTAATCCGTATTTCCAATATGTAAGTACTCATAAAATGTCTGTAGGAAATCTATGTCATCCCTGGGGCGAGGAGTTTGCTAAAAATAGTTGAAATTGTCTGGCAATATGCCTTTGTACAGACTTATTGGTACTGAGACTTTCCTAAATTGCTGACTAACTTTACTAACATATAAAACTGCATTTAATATGGAAATCTGAATATCTGCCTTTAAAATGGAAATTATAAAAATTAACATTCATTAAATAAAATACACACACGTCGGACCTTGTACTCACACTTACTTGTTACCTGCTTACTTACACATACGTTATTTGAAGGGCGCCAGCTGTCACTCAGTACAGCAATAATAGAATGAGACTCTTGACTATCTCTAGGGTGTGGGGTAATAAGCTTACTTTTGACAACATACCATATAAGTTCTGGGAAAAGAAGATTGGCGTTCGGTTTCCCCATTAATTTTGAGGTTAAGATATTTTACTGTCAATGAAATGAAACTATGAATTCGTTTGATAGAACAATATATATTCTTTAAATAATATATCAAAAAATAGTGAGTCTTGTTGCGATAAAACAGATGAGAATGTGAAATTATGACATTGCAACTGAAAGAAACTAGGCATGAATTTGAATTCTTCTTGACCGGACATTTAACAATTTATACGAAATATTTCCCTCACTTATTCACTTGACTGTACCTTCAACACTTTTAGTGTAATTACGACGTATTCCTTTGATCTGGTGTTTACTGTAGATGTGTCACGCCTAACTTGGTGATACATCCTTGTGGCTGCTTCTTCTCCATATCATCTGACTTCTTTGTAAGTCAATATGGTATGACCTCTTGGCAGGTCCAGGGTTGCCCTCTCTGACTTCATGGTAAGCCCTTGCGTCCGTGTCTTCCACTAAGTGACGGACCAACCTTGTCCTCACTCTCTCAATGACCAATAATTAATGGCTCACTGAGTCTTCTCCATCTCTCGTTCACACTTGTTGGCCGACCGACTGAGGCTTCTTGATCTAGAAGACTTCTTCACTGTACTGCATCCGTATAAGTAATGACTGACGCTACAATATGCATCCACCTTATATAGACGTTGGTTGACACCGCTACGTAATCTCCAGAAATAACAATGACATACTCCCACCTACGCGACAGATATTACATACAGTGGTGAAATAGCCCGGAGGCGGCTAACTCCGTGAACGCATATCTAAATAAATACAATGCCGTAGCCATGGAGCGGCGATGACTTGGCAGAATCGCCACTAATCTTGCACAATGTCCCAACGTCACACCCAATCTCTGATATATACAACAATTCTCACTGTACAGGTATTGAGTGTTACTCTACACATACGTATATATGCATACATCTAAGTACAATCTTGCAAGCAACAGGCAATTGCACAATCGAATTGAATAAAACGGATAATTACAATAATAGTAACAATATCACAGATAAAATTATAATAATATTGACATAATAATAATAATAATAATAATAATAATAATAATAATAATAAAATACAGATAAAATCATACAATAATAAAAATACAGATATCATCTTGTAACGGGATTTGAACCGTTACAATTCGCCTCCCTCATAAATAAATCGAAGAACAAAGAATCGATTGATTTATGAATAAAATTATATATATATATATATATATATAACACTGACACATATAAACACTTTAAATGAGTATACAACAATAATTTTCTTTTTCAGCATCCATACATTTTATAATACATCACATGTATGAGAATTTTTCTCGCACATTGTCATCGCTGATAACTGTCCAGTGTCCCATTCTCATACAATTCACAAGAGCATAGCCCTTAATTTAACACACACAAATAATTTTCAATCAATATACAACATTCTTCACCTTTTTTTTTAACATATCAAAATATTTTGTAAAAATTCACTTATATGAGAACTTTTCTCGCATATTGTTATCGTAGATAACTGTCCAATGTCCTGTTCTCCGGTTTTTTTTGTCACACAGTACATGACAATGTAGCACTTATTCTTCCAATACACCAATACGACACTTGGTTCACACGTTAATTCATGTATGTTAATTTTATTTTGCCAGTTTCTTACAAAAATTAATCATCTTACTCTTATTTCAACAAATCTCACGTGAAATACTTCTTTAAGTTCTTAATGTTATAAGTACCGACAATCTTCCCTTCCTGATCTTTTAAGGAATATGCACACTTCCCGATACGGCTCACAATAGTGAAATACCCCTGATACAAAAGAAAGAATTTAGACATATTTCCCGCCTCTGCAGATGATGGGAATGGAACTCTGAGTAGCACTCTGTCACTCAAACTGAATCAATTTTGCCCTTATTAACTTACATCTCTCAATAAATCACATCCTTCTTGGCAACAATAATTAAAGAATCAATACTATGGCTACAAGATGGTTCAATTATTCCGTAATACAGCATAATGTCTATTTGTTCTAAGACTTCACTAGCATTTTCAAGTTGAATGGGGTACTTACCTCCCACAAACGATCTATGGTCATTTACTACAAACTTATGTTCATATACGTGTTCTTCCTCACTTACCACTAAATACATCTCGATGCTTACCTAACATCGAACACAATTACTCCTCCTGTAATTCACTCAAATTACCTCACGTCACTGCCTCATACCGACTATCCCTCGGATACTGGTCGTACAGGCACGTAACACACCCAACAAAACATTTCCTCTCACTAGGAACAACTTCACTTACCTCTCATATATTTCAAAGAACACACGTCACCAACACACTTACCTCAGACCATCATAATTAACACGTACTTCTTTGCTAGATTACTCCCAGAACAAACACACACTACCTAAATTAAAGTCTATTCTACTTCCATGATTTGCAACCAAGTCAGCTCCTAAAATCACTGAATACACAAGTTCTGGTACAACAAGGCATGTCTGAAACTTACAATTATCTTCAATTATGATTGGTACTGCTATCATTTTATTTACTCACTTTGACTTACCCAACGGCTGTTATAAAATAGTACCTTCTTCACATCACAATTTCCATCATTGGAGTTACTATCTCACTACTTACATCATAATCTCGGTATCACAAGTACTTACATCCCTTACCAGAACACTTCTTACGTCTAACTTACTGCTACCATTAATTACTGCATTATATGCGACTACATCATTACTTAAATATCTCACTTAACATTACTTAGGTCACAATCACACTATACTCTTAAATCTACTTTTACTACATAACTTCTTATACTACTTACCTGTTCATCTACTACCTTCAGACTGTTCACTTAATTTACCCGATTCCCTGTGAATTTGGAATACTCTTGCTTGATAACGACACCTTGATAACATTCATATTGAGACTATCATAGTCTCTCTGATAACTCAAACCCGTACGCCTCCCATCTTCCGATTCTCTTTGGTTACTCCTCTGACCCTCTCTGTTATACCTCAAATTCATACGCCTCCCATCTTCCGATTCTCTCTGGTTACTCATCTGACCCCTATCACCATCAACACAACTAGTAATCCTCTTTGGATCATGATCACCCCCTCTCCTCTGATACACGGCTAACATTTTCCCCTCTCTCTCTACGGTACTACTTTCCCCAGACATCATGCGCTCTCTCTCGCACGCGCGCCCTAGCACACATTCCTCCCAAAGCCTATCAATGAACACTTTAATCTCTTCTAAATTAGACCTATTATCCCAGTACACTCGAAACCATATTCTACTTTCACCAATAAAAACATTAGACAAAATCTCCAACACGTATTCCCATTCAATAACATTATTCCTCAACTTACTTGCAAATCTTTTCTCAACTACTTTTACAAATTCTATAGAATTAAACTGTTTTCCAGAAAACTTGGTTAAATCACGATCCCTACTGAACAAACCACTCGCTACTAGCACCTCACCCGCCGACTCACCTGCAAATTCCTGCCGTATCACTTCCTGGCAACTCAAAATTTCTTCTACCGCTACTCTCTCAGCATTCTCTTCCTCTATTCTCACTTCTTCCTTCAATTCTTCCTCTCTTTCTCTTACCTGCTGTGATAGCGTTTCCTGTTCGTTCCGTAGTTCAGTGACCTCCACAAGTTTGCTTTCAATTTGTTCATTTCTACTAATCTGTTCCCCCATCTCTTCCCCAACTACATTGTAACTCGTGTCCAATCTTTTCTCGACTACGTCATGAATTTCTTCTCGATTACTAGAAATTGTATTACTTAACAGTACGATATTGTTACTGTCCTCTGTGTATACTTCCTTGACTTGCTCCGTTTGAGTATGAAGATTGCTCCGATCAAACTCCCTTTGACTTTCAATTTCAACACACTCTTTGTTTGACTTACCTTCTAACTTAGATGTTTGATTATTTATCTTTATTATCTTAGTATCTATTTTACTAATGATTGCATTACAATTTTCGTTACTACTAACAATTAATTCTTTCATTTTACTACTATTTTCGTTATTCTTACTAATTATTTTATCCATTTTTCTACATAGAGAGTTACTCATTTCTTCCATCTGTTTATCCCTATTTTCATAGAACTCGGTCATTTTGACCATGAACAAATTAACAAAATCTTGGTTCATCCCCCCCGCGATTTCCTTTTGAGTTAGTGTGTGCTTCTCAATTTCTGCACTTTCCAGAATTACTTCAGAAGCTTCCATCGTATTCACCTGTTCCCTACTCTGAATTTCACCTTGGATGTCCGCAGAAGCAATGACCTCGTCGTCACATGACTTGTTATTGTCTTCCTTGTCCATCTTTGGTTCACTAGTGATAGTTCGCGATCTCAAATTAACTTCCCTCTTCAAATCCTTTGACATATCCCCAAAATACAAATATATATCACAAACTTATACTCCTGGCATTTACCGGTAATAATTCCGTTGGCTTAAATGTGCATACTCTTCCCAAATGAACCTATGATATGCTGTCATTCAGAACAGATTCTGAATTTATTCGAGTCCCACGTTGCGTCGACACATTGAGACTTTCCTAACTTGCTGACTAACTTTACTAACATATAAAACTGCATTTAATATGGAAATCTGAATATCTGCCTTTAAAATGGAAATTATAAAAATTAACATTCATTAAATAAAATACACACACGTCGGACCTTGTACTCACACTTACTTGTTACCTGCTTACTTACACATACGTTATTTGAAGGGCGCCAGCTGTCACTCAGTACAGCAATAATAGAATGAGACTCTTGACTATCTCTAGGGTGTGGGGTAATAAGCTTACTTTTGACAACATACCATATAAGTTCTGGGAAAAGAAGATTGGCGTTCGGTTTCCCCATTAATTTTGAGGTTAAGATATTTTACTGTCAATGAAATGAAACTATGAATTCGTTTGATAGAACAATATATATTCTTTAAATAATATATCAAAAAATAGTGAGTCTTGTTGCGATAAAACAGATGAGAATGTGAAATTATGACATTGCAACTGAAAGAAACTAGGCATGAATTTGAATTCTTCTTGACCGGACATTTAACAATTTATACGAAATATTTCCCTCACTTATTCACTTGACTGTACCTTCAACACTTTTAGTGTAATTACGACGTATTCCTTTGATCTGGTGTTTACTGTAGATGTGTCACGCCTAACTTGGTGATACATCCTTGTGGCTGCTTCTTCTCCATATCATCTGACTTCTTTGTAAGTCAATATGGTATGACCTCTTGGCAGGTCCAGGGTTGCCCTCTCTGACTTCATGGTAAGCCCTTGCGTCCGTGTCTTCCACTAAGTGACGGACCAACCTTGTCCTCACTCTCTCAATGACCAATAATTAATGGCTCACTGAGTCTTCTCCATCTCTCGTTCACACTTGTTGGCCGACCGACTGAGGCTTCTTGATCTAGTAGACTTCTTCACTGTACTGCATCCGTATAAGTAGTGACTGACGCTACAATATGCATCCACCTTATATAGACGTTGGTTGACACCGCTACGTAATCTCCAGAAATAACAATGACATACTCCCACCTACGCGACAGATATTACATACAGTGGTGAAATAGCCCGGAGGCGGCTAACTCCGTGAGCGCATATCTAAATAAATACAATGCCGTAGCCATGGCGCGGCGATGACTTGGCAGAATCGCCACTAATCTTGCACAATGTCCCAACGTCACACCTAATCTCTGATATATACAACAATTCTCACTGTACAGGTATTGAGTGTTACTCTACACATACGTATATATGCATACATCTAAGTACAATCTTGCAAGCAACAGGCAGTTGCAAAATCGAATTGAATAAAACGGATAATTACAATAATATTAACAATATCACAGATAAAATAATAATAATATTGACATAATAATAATAATAATAATAATAATAATAATAATAATAATAATAAAATACAGATAAAATCATACAATAATAAAAATACAGATATCATCTTGTAACGGGATTTGAACCGTTACAGTACTGCACAAATGCTGTTAATTCATTCGACCAGCGTCACCACCCACGACATCAGTTAGCTCCTCAGTACTAGTAATAAAATAGACACCTGTTTAATTGAGTACTGGAATATTCACAAAATTTCTTCACAAAATACAATTTGAGGACAAAATTATGTCACAATACAAATTCCATAACATGATACCAAAATGTATAAACTTAATATTCCACTCACGAAAATTCGGTGTTATTAAGAAAAAGATATTTTGATAAATAATAACTTATTGGAGCCAAATGACCACAAAAGGTAGGCCTACTTATTTGCATAATAACTGTCCTTATACATTACAAACATTTTTTAAAAGTTATAACCTTATTAATATATAAGTTTTACATAACGTTAATCTTATACATTAATACCTGTCTGAAACTAAATTGCTGCAGTCCGGAATTCATTTTCACCTCTTTTCGCAGTGAGTTATTAGGTATTTGTCACAGTATTTTTTTACATGACATACATGCACATTCACAATTCGACTCGTGGATTTTTTATTATTGCTTATTTTATCATGGTATCCATGAACTGCCAGTCTCGTTAGTATTGACATGCAATAGTGATTTTGCTACCTTCTGTCGATCATGGCGTTGGTGGCATAGGAGTCTTCAGGAATTTCTTGCCATTTTAGTTTTCTTATCTCTAGTAATTGTGACCATTGCTTGGTATATGGCAGGGACAGTGTAAAGCGCAAGTTTTCTATGTGGAACGGTTCTCTCAGTATTTCGTATACTAATGTTGGCTGGGTTGTTCTCGCTACTCCAGGAACCACTTTCAGAATCTGGATTTGACCATCTATAAACTGACAACGTTTGTTATGGTTATCTTTCCCAAATTAGTTCTATACCATATGTGATGATTGGTGATATTTTGGCATGGAATATAATTATACTGAGAGCCGGGTAATGTGTTTCATTTCGTACATTCCTCTGAAGGCAGCTGTAGTTCTTTCTCTTACAGGATCCTGAACGAGTTGTATGTAGTCTGTAGTCGGATCCCTAAGTATTTAAAAGACTTCATTTCCTTTATCCCTTGAAAGAAAAACAGCTGGAATTGATAAGATTTCTTTGATATACTAAAGACAATGGGTTGGGATATAGTACCATATCTGAAATACATATTTGACGAAGAAGCTACACCAAATGTATGGAGAGTTGCTATAGTAGACCTTGTGTATAAAGGAAAGGGTGATAGACATAAAGCTGAAAATTGCAGGCCAGTAAGTTTGACATGCGTTCCATGTAATCTTTGGGAAAGAATTCTTTCTGATTATATTAGACATGTTTGCGAAATTAATAACCGGTCCGATGTAAGGCAATTCGGGTTTAGGAAAGGTTATTCCACTGAAGCTCAACTTATAGGAAGATATAGCAGATATCTTGGATTCGGGAGGTCAAATGGACTGTATCACGATTGACCTATCTAAGCCATTTGATTGGGTAGATCATGGGAGACTACCGGCAAAAATAAGTGCAATTTGACTAAATAATAGGGTGACTGAATGGGTGGCTATATTTCTAGAAAACAGAACTCAAAGAATTAGAGTAGGTGAAGCTTTATCTGATCCTGTGTAATTATTAAGGCAGTATTACTGGAATTTTATGTTTTCTTATAAATATAAAAGATATGAGTAAAGAAGTGGAATGGGAGATAAGGCTTTCACGGATGATGTTTTTTTTTGTACAGAGTAATAAATAAGTTACAAGATTGTGAGCAACTGCAAAAAGACCTCGACAATATTGTGAGACAGACAGCAGGCTATGGTATGATGATAAACGGGGTTAAAAGTCAGACTGTGAGTTTCACTAATAGGAAAAGTCCTCTCAGTTTTAATTACTGCGTTGATGGGGTGAAAGTTCCTTATGGGGATCACTGTAAGTACCTAGGTGCTAATAGAAGGAAAGATCTTCATTGGGGTAATAATATACGAGTAAATGGGATGGTAAATAAAGGGTACAGACCTCTGCATACACAATAGTTATGATGGTGTTTAAAGGTGTTTTTTTTGTTTGCTTTACGTCGCACGACACAGATAAGTCTTGTGGCGACGATGGGACAGGAAAGGACTAAGAATGGGAAGGAAGCGACCGTGGCCTTAATTAGGGTACAGCCCCAGCATTTGCCTGGTGTAAAAATGGGAAATACCGAGCTCGATAGCTGCAGTCGCTTAAGTGCGGCCAGTATCCAGTATTCGGGAGATAGTAGGTTCGAACCCCACTATCGGCAGCCCTGAAGATGGTTTTCCGTGGTTTCCCATTTTCACACCAGGCAAATGCTGGGGCTGTACCTTAATTAAGGCCACGGCCGCTTCCTTCCCACTCCTAGTCCTTTCCTGTCCCATCGTCGCCGTAAGACCTATCTGTGTCGGTGCGACGTAAAACAACTAGCAAAAAAAAATGGGAAACCACGGAAAGCCATCTTCAGGGCTGCCGACAGTGAAATTCGAACCCACTATCTCTCGGATACGAGCTCACATCTGCGCGCCTCTGACAGCACGGAAAAGAACTCCTGCAGGACTAAATTCCGGCACCTCGGCGTCACCGAAAACCGTAAAGGGAGTTAATCGGGCATAAAGGAATTATTATTATTATTATTATTATTATTATTATTATTATACGTCATTCACTACGTACACGAGGAAACGAGCAGACTCCTTCACTACACGCTCATTATAGTATAACGCTTGTCTATCAGTCTCACATGAGTTCCTTATCTTCTTCTTCTTCTTTTCCCACCGCATTTTCCGACACCTGTGTGGTCGCGGGTACGAACTGGGTCGCACGGTTGGATCTGACCCTGTTTTACGGCTGGATGCCCTTCCTGACGCCAACCCTATATGGAGGGATGTAATCACTATTGCGTGTTTCTGTGGTGGTTAGTAGTGTGGTATGTTGTCTGAATATGAAGGGGAGAGTGTCGGGACGGACACAAATACCCAGTCCCCGAGCCAGAATAATTAATCAGAAGCGATTAAAATTCCCGACCGGGCCTGGAATCGAACCCAGGGCCCTCTGAACCGAAGGCCAGTACGCTGACCATTCAGCCAACGAGTCGGACACATGAGTCCCTTATCTTGTCATAAATATATTACAATTTCTCTACTATAACACGTGACAAAGTTTCTACAGGGCCGAAGATCTTAGATGTCAGGCTTCTTTAAACAACAAGCATCATCATCATCAAAGTTTCTACAACAAATTCAGACTTTTAATAGCGCATTTCAGATCGGACTTCTGAAGTATACAATTTAGCCCATAGTAAATCAGACATAATATCTACCATTTCCTTGAGCTGTGGCCTTGGTTAGAAACAGGAAGTCCACAGACTCTGGAAACAAAAGTGTGTTTACCAAAGGACCCACTCCCCAAATACAGATGCCTTCCAGACGTACGAAAATGCAGTAGATGATGATGCTAGAGATACAAACTTTCCAGCAACTTACCAGGTGTATGTATGAGTTTTCGCTAGATTTTGTGGTAAAGAAACACGTAATTTTCCAAGGGAAATTCATTTTTTGTTTATTCAAAATATTGGCCGTCGGCTTCTACACGCTTTCGCCTATCCTTCAGGTAAGTTATGAATACTATGCGAAATACTATACTTTTGCGGAAAACCATTTGCTATTTGCTTTACGTCGCACCGACACAGATAGGTCTTATGGCGACAACGGGATAGGAAAGGACTAGGAATGGGAAGGAAGCGGCCGCGGCCTTAATTATTAAGGAACAGTCCCAGTATTTGCCTGGTGCGAAAATGGGAAACCACGGAAATCCATCTTCAGTGCTGCCGACAGTGGGGCTCGAACCTACTATCTCCCGATTACTGGATATTGGCCGCACTTAAGCGACTGCAGCTATCGAGCTCAGTCGGAAAACCTCTCGTTGAGCCATTTTCCAACTTCCTCAAAATTGCTGAATTGCTCTTCGAGCACGTGACCTATTTAATGCGAAGAGGTGATGAATGGAGCCAGGTCGGGGAGTTCGGTGGGTGCCGAAGGATGTCCCATCCAAGCGATTTCAAGGTGTTTTTCACTGGTTTTGGTGTGTGAGACGACGCATTGTCGTGTAAGAAAACCACTTTGTAATGTCTTCTGGCACATTTCGGTCGTCTTTCGATCAATGCGTGTTTTAAATTAATAATTCGTTGTCGATAGCGTTGTGCATGAACGGTTTCGCCGGGCTTCAAATGTTCATAATACACAATAGAGCCTTGGTCCCGCCACTGTCCTTCACATTGAAATCACCACGTTTAAATAGTCGAAACCATGTCTCACATGTTCTAATCGATGGAGCGTGTTCACCATATGTTTCTACCAGCAAACTATGACTTTACACAGCCTTTTCCTTTTGATTAAATAAGAAAAGCCATGCGTGCCACAAATACTATTTTTTCAGACACAAACGTCGACATGATCACTGAACGATACAACACAGACGCTAGTGTTTGGCGGACTCAACTTGTGTGTGTTGGTAGGTTAACGTCAGACGAACAAACTGACGTATCTGTCAAATCCATGCCCAACGTTGTGTTCACTGGCGTGATCTCTTAGTGAAGCCCGGAAAAGACTTATGCATACACCTGGTACGTACACCGGTCTTCGTGTGAAATGACGAAGATATTTGAATGATATTTTTTTTATATATACTGAACCATTTTCTTACAGAATCTGAGATTCTAGTGACTAATGTGTCATTCGATGACCGAAATTGGAACCATAGCTTGCTGGATCAATATCTAATCTACATCGTGCATCTCTTAGAGGGTTATTCTTTTTTGCTGCTCCCAGCTAACCCAGGGGACCCTTGACCCTGAATCTGAGTTTCCTTGCAGTTAAATAGCCAATTTCGTTCCACCTATCCACTTACACACGTAATGACAGTGCCCAATGTTGTTTAATTCGGAGATTTAAAGAAGAGTTGGAGTGTAGAATATAGTGAAATATATTTATGTGTATGTTGCAGGCATACACTATGCATAAATAGATTAACGAAAGTAACAGCCTTTATTAGTTGATTCAGACAATCTAAGTACATCCTCCTGTATACGGAGACTGTCTGATGATCCATACATGCTTGTATTTGTTGAAGGTCTATGACTGTTATTACGAGGACTTGTAATTGGGTGTCCCGGGACATAAGACATGATGCTATGGATAGCTGCTGAAAACCATGCTCAAGATACCTACGAAAAATAGTGATAACATGTGTTCCCATCGTCCTAGTCCATTCCTTGAATGTGTCTTACTGTGGTCGACTGTGAAGGTGGGTGGAATTGTTGAAGGATAAGAAAATAAAATAGCTGCCTTTGATGAAGTATTGGGACAGTGGTTTATATACTCTGCGCAGACATCTTTCCCTCCTCTGTGAGAAAATGAACTGTACAACTGTACAAGCAGGGAATCTTATATACCTTGCCAGATAGATAACAGCATGTTATTGGAAGTTAATTTTCCTTTAACTAATCCCCATTCTCTTCCTCATGTAGGTACGCAATTTGTTTTGCAACACTCACTGTGATCTTGTTGTATTAGAAAGGACTGTACGCTTTACCGCATCTGGTTCATGTGCGTCAGTCTACCCCCCCCCCCCCCCTTATACCAAGGAGGTTGGAGACTTTGTAATAAAGGAAAGATTGTGTCTAATCTGTCGAGAAAGGCTGTTTGTTTTAGTGGCGAATAGGGCGCAACTTGTTGAGTTGAAGTTCTCTCAAGCATTTTCCCTCCCCTGTACAGCTCAAGGGTACTGTTAGGGGCGCTCTTGTCAAATGAAATGCTGCAAGGGTTTCTCCAGCCTGACGTGCAGGTACGCAGCGTGTCGCTTTCATCTTCCACAGGGCTCAAGATTTTAATATCGTCAGATGCCAACATATGCCACGAGTCATTCAGCCAAAGATCAAGCCAACATTCTGGAACGATAGACGAAGTAATTTACAACTTTAAAGGAGATAATGTACACACTACTGAAATAATATACTTATTATTTATATTCTGGTCTGGTTATTTTGATATCAAAAAGTACTACGTAGAGTGAACCTCACTTCAGCATTTGAATGTCTGGAAAATGTAATGATCAAGCGATATTTTAACTAAAAGAAGACTGTAAATACAAATTAAAAATTGCCTTAAAAGCTATTAACTGACAAGCCAAATACTGCATATGAAATAACTGCAATATGAAAACAAAGATACTTCCTTTATCTTGATCGAAAAAGGCGGGTACACGTAAGGTACTGAAAAGCAAATACTGGATACTGATGATGCCTTTGTTGTTCTTGTGATCCACAAGTATCTAGCCTAGAATTGACAACTACTGACTTCAGTATATGATAATTTTAGATTCCATACGTTATTCAATGATATATATTTATTATTGTATTTCTAACGTACAGTCTACTACAATACTCGAAGAGGATCATGAGGTGAATTTAAAAATGTAGTGGAGAAAACCACGTATGAATAAAAATTACCATCATGCAATAATATAGATATTCAAGATGTTCAAAACTTCTCAAGGATATACCAAACCACATGACGCAATTGCCCCGAAGGGCCATGGCCTACCTAGCGACTGCTGCTCAGCTCGAGGGTCTTCAGATTACGAGGTGTCGTGTGGTCGGCACGGCGAATTCTCTCTTCCAATATTCTCGGATTTCTAGGGCGGGAACCCTATCTAACCGTCAATAGCTCCTCACTTGTAATCACGTAGGCTGAGTGGACCATGAACCAGCCCTCAGATCCAGGTAAAAGTTCTTAAACCGAGGTCGATAGCTGCAGTCGCTTAATTGCGGCCAGTATCCAGTATTCGGGAGATCGTGGGTTCGAACCCCACTGTCGGCAGCCCTGAAGATGGTTTTCCGCGGTTTCCCATTTTCACACCAGGAAAATGCTGGGGCTGTACCTTAATTAAGGCCACGGCCGCTTCCTTCCCACTCCTAGCCCTTCCCTGTCCCATCGCCGCCATAAGACCTATCTGTGTCGGTGCGACGTAAAGCAAATGACAAAAAAAAGTTCTTAACCTGGCCGAGAATCAAACCCTGGGCCTCCGGGTAAGAGGCTGGCATATAGTTACTTGATGGCAGATTCCTCACAAGTGTGAAAGTACAGAGCAGAGTTATTTTCCAGCTATGGATAGCTGTTGGAAAACATGCTCAAGATACCTATGAAAAATAGTGATAACATGTGCTGGAGCTACTCCCATCGTATTAGTGTGGTCGGCTGTGGAATTGCTAAAGGACAAGAAAATGAAACAGCTGCCTTTGATGAAGTACCTCAACTATGCGGAGCGTAGGAAAACAGCAGTCATCAAATAATAACTATCTAAAACTTAATACAGCTAAACATTCGAATTTTCACGGTAATTCTGCAACTCTCCTCAGAATCTCTTCGGCAACACATTGTGTTCCTTTATGTTTGTTCCAATACTGAGCATGTCCACTTGTACATTCCGGAACTCAACGTGTCCAAAAAATGCCATTATTATTTAATTGTAGTGAAATGCTACATTATTCTCATTATTGTTATTTCAATCATAACCATTATCTTTATCGCAATACACACTCTAATCGGTTTAATCCCGATATTAACACTGATAACAGTGTCTCCATTTTTTTCTCAATTCACTTTAACTTGGGGGGGGGGGGGTTGAGTTTTGGAACTAACCGACTCGTATCAAGGTAACGAACTGAAATAGTTTTAACTGATCACGAGAAGAATATTAATATCATTTGTGGTTGTTGTGGTCTAGCCCCCGTAAGTGATTAAAAAGTAATGGGAAGCAGATCTCTTTAAATTTCTTACAACTGAGATGTTTTATTCATGATGGATGATATTCTGTTCAACTACAGTGCATATTTAGGCTTTAAATCCCTTCATCCATCCCCCGAGAAGAGTGAAACCATGCCTATTTACAGCAGCACAAAGTAAAAAGTGATTGTAATGCAAAGTGTGGAACACATTTTCTTTGGAAGAGATGTTGTAATTATTGTTAATTGTACTGCTGACAGCAAGTTAGTAAATTAGAACCGCGTGTTATTGCCCCGGTGGGACTCTGGCAGGAAAGCCGCCTGTATCCTCTTTACCGTGATGTTTGTTATATCATTTGTATGTAGGGTCACTTGTACGCTTCTATTGCTATAGTTTTATTCTCGTTCTAATATATAGGAGAACTTAAGTGATCATTAATACTGCAGGGCTATTTCATAGTCTTCTACCACTCTTCCCACACCTGTGGGGTCGCGGGCGAGAACTGAGTCGCACATGTGGATTTGGCACTGTTTTTGGTCCGGACGCCTTTCCTGACGCCAACCCTATGTGGAGGGCTGTAATCACTGTTGCGCGTTTCTGTGGTGGTTGGCAGCGTGGTGTATTGTGTGAATTTGAATAGTATTTGGAGAAAAACGAACACCCAGTCCCCGAGCCGGAAGAATTAATCAGGCTTCATTAAAACCTTCAACCCGACCGGGAACGAACACGGGACCCTCTGAACAGAAGAACTCAACGCTGAACATTCAGCTAAGGAGTCGGACACTGCAGTGCTGCTTCATAAAATAAAGAAAAGAAGGCCGGCTGAGTGGCTCAGGCGGTTGAGGCTCTGGCCTTTTGACCCCAACTTGGCAGGTTCGATCCTGGCTCAGTCCGGTGGTATTTCAAGGTGTTCAAACACGCCAGCCTCGTGTCAGTAGATTTACTGACACATTAATGAACTCCTGTGGGACTAAATTTCGGCACCTCGACGTCTCTGAAAAACGTTATAATAGTTAGAGGACATAAATACAATATTATTATTATTATTATTATTATTATTATTATTATTATTATTATTATTATTATTATTATTATTATTTCATAAAAAGCTATTAATTCATCTGACTGAAATTGCCCTCATAATCGAAACGAACTGTAGTTGAGAATATAATTTCATTTAAAAAAACTAGTAGAATAAGTCGACAGAAAGTGGAGGTCAGATTTGTGCTTTACTGATTATTGAATCACTATATTACCCGTAGTCTCTACTTCTTTAAACTAATGGAGTCTTCCACTACGAAGATTATCAGGGGAATCTGAAAGAGAAAATGGGTACTATTTTAGCCATTGGCACTCTTGAAGCGTGGATGAGAATATAAAAATGACATTTATAATATCAGTGCAACCACCCATATTATTAGAAAAAAGCGTCTATAATAGTACATTTTTCTCAAAGTAGCTCATAGTTCCATTACTCACAGCTATTTTTTTGCAGACGTACAATTTGATATGGAGATCTCGTATCACCTTATCATATTCTGGTCCAACAGTTAGAATCTGATCTAGTAAAATCCACATATTCCATGATAGTGAGAACTGCCATCCCAGCGTCTCGTAATTACCTTAAGTCGGGAAGGTATTATGAGAGGCAAGAGATACGGGTACAAAACGGACACGAACAGTAATGGAAAACGAAAAGAGAACACCGTGAAAGACTCCTCCCAGGAGAAGAATGTTTATTAAAACGCACATACCACAGCTCGCATACTGTACAAAAACAAACAAATGAGATAATACACGTGCGTATAGAGTCTTAAAGGCCTGTCGACAGGCCATCTTAGTATTCCATATACCCTCCTTCAGTGGTAATTGAGGCTGCCAACTCTTGGATGGAAGCATAATCTGAAAAATATCGTGCAAAATGATGTCCCATGCACATTCAATCTGATAATGCACTTGGGTGGTGGTGTCACTGATGGTGAAGACCAAGGCAACGACACCCTATCTTGGACTACCCATGCTGTATAGGGAGAGATCTTTTGATCGTGCTGGCCGGGGTATTTGATCAAAACGTTGAACTGTACGTTGGCTTGCACGAGCAGGAATTTCTGTGGGTGTTGTCCATTTCGATCAGTTTTTCTGGAACGTCAGAGTAGTGGCCTTCGGTCCAGAGGCCCCGGCATTCGATTCCCAGCCAGGCCAGGGATTGTAACTGCGTCCGATTAATTTATCTAGTTCAGGGGCTGAGTGTTTGTGTTCATATTAATGCAAATCTTCGTTTGCATATATATCACACTTCAGATCACCACTGAAATAGTGAATACATACCTCCATAGGTTTGGCGTCACAAAAGGTATCCGGCCGTACAATAGGGCTTAACCCACTTCTAGTGAATACATTTTAATAGAATGCTCCTATCCCCTAGTTCCCATCACCTGTGAAACTGAGGAGAATGCATTCATTTATTTTAATCAATGTATTGAATACATGCATTTAATTCTCCTTCTTATAATTATTTGACTATTACTACATTAAATATTATACATGAACCTAATAATGTTTATATTCATTCAATAAATTTTCATCACTTATTTATTTTATTTTTACTTTCCCTTTGTCCAGGATGTAGCACAAACACGTATCTTACCTTCATTAGTTTCTTTAGTGCTTATTTTATCTGTTTATTTCCTTTTGTCATATATTTTTTAAATACGAAAATTTCATATTCTTCCCTGCGTAATCCACTGTTTGTTCAATAAGTTATCAATTGTATAGAATTCTTCTTCTGTTTCTATTTTTGTTTTATATTCACTATCCAAATATCGGGACTATAACGGAGTCAGATTCCCTACGTACTCTCCATAGATGCGCCTCTTCCATTATTTCTCCACAAAATAAACAACGATTGTCGTCATATTTCTCTCTCTGACCCTTATTATTATATAACCCATTAGCCACCACACCATACCTCTTACTTCTCTGGAAAGCTTTTCTTTTCCTATTGACATGTTTTGGATAATTTCGCAGAATTCCGATAAAGTTCTTTCAGACTTTCATTCTGCTGTTTTCATCTGCTTCTCAATATCTCTCACTCTTATACTTTCTTGCTGAAGTCCTTAACTTTGTTCTGAATTTCTTTACCCCACTAGTCTCCCACTCCTATTCTGTCAAGCATCCTTTTAACTTTTTTTTTTACCGAGCTCGATAGCTGCAGTCGCTTAAGTGCGCTCAGTATCCAGTATTCGGGAGATAGTAGGTTCGAACCCCACTGTCGGCAGCCCTGAAAATGGTTTTCCGTGGTTTCCCATTTTCACACCAGGCAAATGCTGGGGCTGTACCTTAATTAAGGCCACGGCCGCTTCCTTCCCAGTCCTAGCCCCTTCCTGTCCCATCGTCGCCGTAAGACCTATCTGTGTCGGTGCGACGTAAAGCCAGTAGCAAAAAACTATTTTTTTGCTATTTGATTTACGTCGCACCGACACAGATAGGTTTTATGGCGACGACGGGTTAGGAAAGGCCTAGGAATGGGAAGGAAGCGGCCGCAGCCTTAATTATTAAGGAACAGCCCAAGCATTTGCCTGGTGTGAAAATGGGAAACCATGGAAAACCCTCTTCAGGGCTGCCGACAGTGGAGTTCGAACCCACCATCTCCCAGATGCAAGCTCACAGCTGCGCGTTCCTAACCGCACGGCCAACTTGCCCGGTTTAACTTTTATTAGCCAACAATCATAATTTAAATATTTCATCTGGTGTTGGTATACAAGCTGCAATACTTCCCTCCCATCTTCCCTTCTTAATCATAACGAATATTTTATTACCTCTCCAGATATATCCGCTTGTACCTTGTACCTTCTAACTCCGCTATTAGCTGTACTTTCTGATAGACCCATTATTATTTTCCAGAATGTATTACTTATTACATCTAGTCGTTTCTATCTACTTCAACACCCCATATTTCAACCACATACAATGCTCTTGATATCACAAGCGCATTTAACATATTTTTATGGAGCTTGTAATCAGTATCAGGAATCTTCCTCTCCGAACACATTTTGCTTGATAAACTGGCCGTCACTTTCATTTTAGCACGTCTTATTTGTTCATCCCGCATCCCATTCGTTATTATAATTCCTAAGTATTGAATGACCACTCCTAGTTTTACATATTCCAACCACTACCTTTTTACTTTAATATTTTTTGTTTTTATATAACATTACCTTTTCTTAATATTAATTATGAAATTCCATTTTCTGAAATAGTCAACAGTTTAATTTGGACTGATTTACACACCGACTAATGTTAGAGAGAGCAGAAGGATGCCGTCTGTGAAAACCAGTCCAGGAATGTCTTTGTTGTTCACACGTGGGCTAGTCCTATCCTCCTCCCCTTGACTAACCAATATGTTGTTAATAAAAATTGTGAACAATATTAGTGATAATTTACATCTCCGCTTAAGTCCAATATTTGAATGTATCTCCCCTACTGTTAAGTTTTCTTGTACTTAAAGCGCGCATATCTCTTCTGCATACTGTTCTTCCATGGCCTTAAATCATTGTATTTGGCATCCCTACTCTAGCCAGCTTCTCAGCGACAGGTCATCTGCTCGCAGAATGAAAAGCTTTTTGTAGGTCTATATCTGTAATATATAATCTACTACCTTTTGCTTTCTATGAATTTATCTGTTTGTTTCAATTATAAAGATATTACCCGTGGTTCTAATTCCTTTTCTGAATCCTGACTTGTATACTGAGAGTATAGAGCAAAATTCCATCCATTTTGTTATTATTTTTTGTCAATATCCCGGTATGAACCTTGCTAAGTATATCCAACAAGGTAATATCCCCATATTTATTTGTATTTGATATTTTCCCCATGTTTTCGTACACATATATCGGACATATTATTCCTTTTTTGACAAATTCTTGGGATTTTCCTACCATAAAAATGTTGTTAAATATTCTTATTATTATTCCTAAGATCTGACTGTTATTACCTAGCTTTTTCTAGAAGTCATAATTAATTTCACTAATATCACCTTATTTACCCCCTTTCATTTTTCTGTGTGTCGAATACTTCATCCTTAGTTACTAGAACGTCTAGTACAGCAGTGTTCTCCATATATCTAAGTATACCAGTCTCAGTTTCGTTAATTGTACATGTATCCTTACCCACTAGCAACCTCTTGAATAACAGTAACCACTTCTCGCTTATACTTTTTATTACTTTTGTTTCTTTACAAATTATATTTATTTTGTTCCATTCGTTCTTAATTTCGATTCTTTTACAGTACCTATTTTATAACTGTACCTCTTTGGCCTGCTAGTTCTTTCTATTTTCACTCATTAAATCATTTTACTCCTTCCTCTTTCCTCAGAAATCTATTCTTAGGCATTGAGATCACTTGTTTCGTACGCTTTTACTGCCTTTATCAATTCACTGTTATTTTCCTCACACTCATCATTATACCATAATTTTTGTGTATTTGTCGTTCTCTTTTTTACAACCATACTTCTGCCAGCTGTTGCTATTGATCTTTCAGCCATTTTTATTACCTCATATATGTCATTATTGTCTCTATTATTCTAAATATCTAACTTCAAACTTCGGAATGTTTCCCCCGATAATACCCAACTTCATCTCTGTATTCCCATCTCCATCTATTTACTAAAAAAGGTAATTATTTAGATGTTGTTTTTCTTTTGATTTTTCTTCAACTTTCAGTAATCAAATAACAACTGGGAAGTGATGAGAAGCTGCCCAGTTCTTCACCTATTTGTCTTTAACGTAAGTGAATGCCTCTCTAGGTGCAATAGTTAGATCCATAGGACTACCTTCTAAATCGACTATATAGACCCAAGTTAAATTTCCCGTTTCATCTCCCAACCACCCACCGTTCAGGGTGTATAATTCCTCTACTGCACACATTTCTAATACATTTTCCCATTTTTTAAACATAATTTATCTTTATCCCCCCCCTTCTTTCTATTAATATTCCATCAATTTTTCTATCGTTCATTGGATATTTTCCACCCACTCTTGTGTGAAAATCCTTCTCGCTTTTTCACTTTTTAATTTAATCTGATTTACTGCTCCAATAATATCACCAATGCATTTTTTCTTCAAATTTAATGCTGTCATACGTTTTTCTTCTTTATTCCCTGAGATGTCTTCCCTCCTGGAAACCACCTCTTTTTCATGTGCAGGCTGCCTGGAGTGAAGATGTCTCGAATTAATCGCCGATTCATGGTGGCCTCTGGTTCCGCTTTGCTCAACAACACATACTGCGGCCGATTCAGCTGTGCCGTGGTCGCCCGCCGTAGCACTGATCTTCCTCGTAGCTGACATATCAGGTCGTTGCTCCATCCCCCGTAGCTGATTCAGTTTAATACCTACTCCACGAATCGACTACTACCACGAGTCTGTTTCGGTGGATAAATACTTCTAATACTGAATTACGTGCTCTGCCTAAATTAAAATTCAGTGTTACCGAGCTCGATAGCTGCAGTCGTTTAAGTGCGGCCAGTATCCAGTATTCGGGAGATAGTAGGTTCGAATCCCACTGTCGGCAGCCCTGAAAGTGGTTTTCCGTGGTTTCCCATTTTCACACCAGGCAAATGCTGGGGCTGTACCTTAATTAAGGCCACGGCCGCTTCCTTCAAACTCCTAGCCCTTCCCTGTCCCATCGTCGCCATAAGATCTATCTGTGTCGGTGCGACGTAAAACAACTGGCAAAAAAAATTCAGAGTTTTCGTACTTTTAATTTCTCCTGGAATAAGTTCTTCCTTAATCCATATTTTTGATCCTTTAAATTTTTTCGCACTGTCCAAAATTCTCTGGGCCTTCAAGCTTGACCCAGTACATACTTCAACTGGTCTTCCCACATTTTTCCCTATTCTAAAAGCACTATCGATGTCACTCTCATTACACTCTATTTTCACTTTATCCCTGATAAACATACAATGAAAATTCTCCTTATGAGAATCTCCCAGTCCATAGATTATTATATTTTTCCTCCTATCTTTCTTCTCTCCTGTCAGTTCCTTTAGCTCAAACTTCCTTACCCTATCTTCTAAATCCAGAACTTCATTCATTCATTTCATCCAACTCGACGTTATGTTGAAACAAGCACTCCTTGATGACACTGAGTTCTGCTTTAAGCAAGTCTTCCAATCCTCGAATTCCTTATTTTCGAACATTAATACTTCCTTGGTCTTATCCACTTGACATAATTCTTTCATAACCTACTTTTAAGCTTCTCAATATCCTCCCAAGCAGTCCAGAGCGCAGGTTTAACTCAGTACCACCGATCACAAATAGCACAAACACCATTATTGATGGTAAAACCATTTGCATAATATTATATGAACTCTCGTCTGTTTGTATGTATATCACTTTCAAGCTGCAATGCCACCTGCCTAGAGCGCATCCGTATTCCTTAATTGAAATTCCATGTTTTGTTAACGCACCCGTACTCGTGTTCTCAGCACTCACTCAGCACTTCACATCCTTTCAGCTTGCTTGTTGAATTGCAATTGCACTTGCAGGGCCGACCCCAAATTGTTGGGAGAAGGTAAGAAAGAAGAAGAGTGTCCCGTTGGAATAGCACATCTTTTTGATGTTACGAAGGGGATCGGAACGTGTTGGACGATGTTTTGAATGTAACCATACACTGTTTCTATGTTCTCCTTACAAACTCCGGAGACCAGCGGATACTGTAGTCAATGGCTCCTCTCACGATATTTCCGGACATCGGTTCTGTGCGTTGCCACATTGAATCTGTTGTACAGTTCTTGTGTGTTCCGGTATGGCCCCGTATACGGTGAAACTGTCTTGACATGCGTATTTAGGTTGCTGTTATCTGGAAACAGGCGTACGACGATTTGCATGATTTCCGTTCAACGGCACATGTACGGGAAACATGTCCCTTAAATGGTGTTGTGCATTTTTCCCATATGACCATCCAGCATCACGGAGACCCAGTATGTGGCCTCGATCAAATTATGTTAACTCTTTCATGGGTATTTGGTGGCATATTCCCAGTAATACTTTTTCTGTATACGTTAATACTAATATCAGCTCACAAAGTGACTTCATACAGAAAAAATGAATATGGAATAAAATCACTGGTGTTCTGTTCAGTTGTGGCAACGAGCACTCAAGTGCGTCAAGCGCCCACCAATTCACTTGCGATCACCAGGCGCCAAAGGTGAAGGTATAACGAAAGCAAAAACATCGCTGGATGGCGGAAGACTCATTTTTATATATTTATTTTCTTCAGTTTTTCAAGTTCTGCACTAAATATCGGTGCCATAAATTATACATAAAGTAAGTAAATATTATACCATGTGGTTCAACGGCCCCTTATTTTTTCGGAGACGGGAAACCCAAATAACGCGTGTAACCTAAAGATCATTATGTTTTTATGAACACCAAATAACGTGAAATTTTTCCTATGGTCAATAAGGCTCTCCCCTGCCTGTGTGTCTTCGCTGTAAATTTATCCATGGATCTAGCAAAGGCAAAACTACTAAGCACAGTCCCGCGCCAAGTACTAAGGACCATTCTGCAAACATGTGATTTATTGGGGCATGAAATAACACAGGTACCCGTAATACGATATTATTACGTGCCCTGTAACGTAAGGAAGTCAAATGAACACTGCAAACCTTAATAGAAGACTTTGAAACGTATCTTGACTTTGGAGGTGGAAGGATCGTACTTAAGTACTAAACCTCTAGCAAACATTATGTATGTTGACTTCGTGGCTGAGTCGGTTAAGGGCAGGAGCAGAAGATGCCTGAGTATCGGCAGAGTAGTGGTTCGAATTCAGCACAGCGCATTTTTGTAACGACAGAGGTGCTCCATTTGGCGGGGATAAAAATAATGTTCAAACATTTTTTGCTGTTGGTTTTAAGAGGGTGCTCTCTGATTTGGCGTCTTTCCCTTAAGGATGGGTGGGGGGGAAGGTTTGGGAAGGAATTCGGCCTTGGTTTTCTAATAAGGTGTGAAGCGGTGAAAATGGGAAATCGAGGAAAACCGTTTTCAGGACGGCCAGCATGCGAATCGAATCCACAACCTACCGAGTCCAACGCTCACAAATAATAATCCACACCTATCAGGTCACATCACAGTACATATTCATTTCCTCACGATGTATTCCTATAAAGAGAACGTTGAATTACTGCTAATTTACGGATAAAGTATGGTTGAGGTAAAACGTATGCCACGTGCTCCATAAAGGTAAAAAGTTAAATAAACACTGTACAGTGGGCAACATTTCGAACACGTGTTACTCTGAATATGCAGGCTACCGTACCTCCTACCTACAGACCATCACGTCATAGTCCAAACCTGGTTACGTAAATTCGGATGAAAACGGTCCTTTCACGACCAAGTAAAAATTCACTCTTTGGAACAGGAGGATACGCAGCCATATTACAGTCACTGTAAACGGCGTTAATCGAAAAAAGTGCACTAGCCTGTGATTTGAACCTACAGCCACACAGCTTGTCTGATGCAACGGCAATGACCCGTGCTATATCTACCTTAGCTACCGCGATCCTCGGTGCATTGATAGCACATTTTAGTCTTCATAGACAGTAGTGTAGAAACAGCGCTTCAGAAACAATGAGTGTTGAATCGGTATTTTCCCACGAGGTCATTGACCCCTGGCTAGGTCATTGACCCTATGACGTCACGGCCACGTGCTATTGTTTACAAACAAGATCACGTGCTCTTGTTTGACAGGTGTAAGGCGCGGAGTTTGAATAAGAGAACAACCCTAACCTCACAGACGTCATCTTGAATGGTCCTAACCTCACTCCATGTGCTTTTGTTTACAAAACAAGACCACGTGCACTTTGACAGGTGTGTGGTACGGAATTTGAATAAGTGTGCAAGGTTAACATTAAACACATGTTCTTGAAGGGACCTAACCTCACTCCACGTGATTTTTTGTTTGATCACGTGCTCTTGTTTGACGGGTGTCACCACGACTACTTGCTCTTGTTTTGACAGATGTGAGGCGCGTAAGAGTGCAAAGCTAACCTCACAGACGCTACCTTGGTGGGGCCTATCTACACAGGACCTAGTTTTACGGCCAAATGCCCTTCCCATGCCATCTTGCAAGATGTCTTTCCCGACGCCATCTTGGACGGGCCTAATTACACAGCGCATTCTTGGGCACAGTATTACGGTTAGATGACCCTCCCTCCTCACAGGCGCAAATTTGGAGGGGCCTAACTACACAGTCGCTAACTTGCGCCCAGTTTTACGGTCAAATACCCTTCTTGACACCATTTTGGAGGGACATAACTACACAGTCGCTATCTGCTGCTGCCCCAGCTGCTGAGAGGTCAGCTCAAGATTTTATGTCTCCACCCGATAATTCAAAACACGGTGACGTGATCTTAATGCAGACTGACGCAGGCCTTTAGAGCTGCGACGTTACAGTATGGCAAATGTCAAGGCTTTACGTCTCTGCCCCGACGGTCTGATTTGTTGTGCACCTATATTATCGAGTAGCTTTACGTCTCTGCCCCGACGGTCTGATTTGTTGTGCACCTATATTATCGAGTAGCTTTACGTCTCTGCCCCGACGGTCTGATTTGTTGTGCACCTATATTATCGAGTAGTTAGCTTAACACTCCGATGGTCGCGCGAAGAAAAGTCACGTCAGTGGTCGCGCGGATCACAATTGTGATCCATTTTTCTTTGTGATATACGGCTATTCTGTACTATTTATTCAATGAATATGATTATGCATTGTGAAAATAACTTTATTTTCTGTACAATATAATATAATAATGCATGCTTTTATAAAAATACCTGAAAAATTACCGGACATTGTGATTTGTCTCACTCACTCCCTCTATGATATTTTTGAGGTACCTCACTGTCTGGTTCATTCAGCCATCGATTTATATTCTCATAGTCATGTTGTACTTATATACCAATAATTAATATAAACTCATAAAACGGAGTAGATATATGCACATGAACTGAGATTAGACACCGTAATAAGAAAACAAGCAAGGTCAAAATAAGTCAAGCTAGTGGTCGCACGGATCACAGTTATGATCTACAAGAATATATTGTTCTATAACGCAATAACCATCAGACAAGGTTAGCAGACTACTGCATTATCAGAGAGGGGATGGGGCACGAGGAAGATACACAGAGGCTCAAGGTCAACAATCATACCAAAAAACAGGAGCGAAAAAACTAAACGGCTGGATCACTATTGTGATCCGAGCGACCACTGGAGTGTTAAGGCTTTACGTCTTCATCCGGCGGATAAATAACTATGAACACATCTTCTTCTTCTTCTCCTCCTCCTCCTCCTCCTTCTCCTAAAACCATCTTTACTTAGTTGTGCATCTGTGTTATCTGTTGAAGGTTTTACGTCCCCTTCCGACAGATAAATGCCCTCCTCCTCATCGCTTTGTTCCTAGTTTAATGGATAGATACCCTTTTCCTTCTCATAGTCTGCCCTAGTTTTTTACGGATAGATGCCATCCGTTTTCTCCTGATCGTCTGGCCCAGTTTTACAGATAGATCTCCTTCTCGTTCTCCTCATCGTCTGGCCCAGTTTTACGGATAGATGCCGGTTTCTTCCTCATAGAGGCTTTACGTCTCCATCTGACGGACAAATAACTATGAACACTCTTCCTCATTCTCAAAAACGCATCTCTATACTAAGTTGTGTATCTGCTTAAGGTGTTTACGTTATCATCCCGGGAGATAGATGTCCCCTCTCCTCATCGTCTAGCCCTAGTTTTACGGATAGAAAAAATTAATAACATGTAATATGATAGTAGGAAGGGGGAGGGTAGTAACACATACCCTTTCTCCTGTCGAATAGCATCGCGCGGTTAGCACAAGGATTTATGTCCCCATTCGACATACAAATAACTATAAACGGTGTCCTCGCTGCAGAGCGGGTTTTTAAAATTTACTCATAAAACACACACAATGGTTTATACTTACTCTGTTACGTTGAATGCCTCGGACAGCGCTGACCTTCTCGTCGCAAAAAAGTGGTTCAATCCTCCTTTCATCTGTGTGGGCACAGGGCGGGGGGGGGGAGAGGGATTGGAAATGTATTCATATATTTTCTGTTGATAACTTACCCTGTTTATAAAACTAAAATGATTTTACCCTTTTAGTCACTACTTAAGACAGGCAGGGGATACCATGAAAGAAAGCTCTTACCTGGATATGAATCTAACATAGTCAAAAATATTGAATAAAACGGAAATCATAAATTTAGTAATTGCAATTGATGCTCTAACTGATAGTATGTTCTTGGCATGCAATCTAGATTAAGTTAAATAAGTGTACATGAGATAATACGTTTATTATTTTTAATATTATTATTTTCGCCACTGCAGATAACATGATTTTACCGTAATAGTCACATCTTACGACAGGAAGGGGATACCGTGAAAAATATTCGCTGACCTGGCTATGAATCGAACATGGTCTCAAAAATGATACTGTTACGCTCAATGGCTCAGACAGAGCTGATCTCGTTGCAAAAAAACTGGTTCAATCCTGTCTTCAGCTGTGTAGATAGAGGGAGGGAAGAGGGGCCGGAAATATATTTTTATATTGTCTTTTGTTAACTTACCTTGTTTATAAAAATAAAAAGATTTTACCCTTTTAGTCATTACTTACGACAGGCAGGGGATACCATGAAGAAAATCTCTGACCTGGCTATGAGTCGAACATAGTCATACAAAATTATTGAATAAAACGGAAATCATAAATTTAGTAACTACAATTGATGTGCTAATTGACAGTATGTTAAAATTATTTAATAAACGGAAAATTATCACTTACCCACGCACCAATGTTCATAGCCCCTAGACCCATTTTAGTCGCCTCTTACGACAGGTTTTTGATCATTAGAACACTAAATTTTTATTGTAACATTTCTAGTTTATTGATTTGAACTCTAGACACTTTTAATTGTCTACTGTAATCTTTACATTACGTAGTGAATAAAACTTGTGTTCAGAACCGAAAAAGTATCTTCGCTATAATCGTTAAGGCTTTAAATCATTCGTTGATAGAAAAACCTACAGAATGTACGTAATAGATAAAATAAGAAAAAATCTCAGACCTGAATGACAGACAGGCGGGGGATATCGTAAAAATGATGTCTGGTAGGGCCTGGTTCAGTTAGCATTGTCATACGCCTCTACAGCTTAGGTGGCACCCTTTTAGTCACCTCCGCCTCTTACAAACGGTTTTTTACCCGTTACAGCGCGCACACGACATATTTATTGTGATTAGCTGGAACTCAGCTATGTGCACTATGATCGTCAACCAGCGCACACAAGCTATAAGCCCGTAGGTGCCACAGCACACCACGCACACAAGTAGCTGAGAAAATACAATTATTATCACTATTATTATTATTATTATTATTATTATTATTCTATCTGTCACTGTGTGTAGTAAATAATGTGATTAGCTAGGACTTATCGTTAACCGTTACAGCGCGTACACGACGTATTTACAGAAGAATTAACGCGTTTATTTTTCTGCACATGCACATACACTTCAATCACTTATCTCAGAATGCTATAATATACTTACATATTAAATAATGTTTAGGTTGTCTTGAATGTGTGTTATGAAATTAATGCGTGTGTCGCCCTGATAGTGCGCGTGTCTCTCCCCTGCCCACAATAGGAAACGGGAAGTAATGTGTCAAATTTCTGTGTAAACAGCACATACAGACCGCTGTCTGTTCGCTGTGTAACTTTCTCTGTCAAACAGTACACTTAGAAATCGAATTATAAAATTAAACAGATACGATTTTTTTTAAATGTTGCACCGGTCGTGTGGTGTAGGGGGGTTGTGGTGTTGGCTCATTACCTAGAGGGCT
This sequence comes from Anabrus simplex, assembly GCF_040414725.1. NCBI lineage: Eukaryota > Metazoa > Arthropoda > Insecta > Orthoptera > Tettigoniidae > Anabrus > Anabrus simplex. The sequence goes on from NC_090266.1 coordinate 236,289,030, forward strand.
CCAGGGTCTATTCCTGCAAGGTTAGAGTTTTTTACCTGCATCTAAGGGGATAATTTGTAGCCGGCGTTCGATTCCCGGTCAGGTCGGGGATTTTTTGTGAGTAGTAGTAGGTTCGATTTACATCTGGGCTATGTGCGATGTGGATTCTCCGCTTCTCTTACAGGCAAATGATGGGATAGTACCTAACGTAAGGCCACGGCCTGCTACTACTCGTAAAAGTGGGCCCCCGGGTGACAATTGTGTAGTTAAGCCCTATGAGTGGGCGATAAAATACTAAAGATAATTTACCGTGCGCATTGACTGTGCGGTTACGGACACACACAGCTGTAAGCTTTCATCCGAGGAGATAATACATGACTATATATAAGGGTAGCGCTTTTTAACACCAGGTGAATACTAGGGGCTGTATCCTAATTAAGACTACGGCCGGAGCCGAGAATCTAAATAGTATCTTCTGTCACAGTAAAGAATTAGTCAGATCAACAATTATTACACATTTTTAACGTAATCGATGTGATTTTAACTTCCCTGGCCGGGAATCGAACCCGTGAATACTATCTTACATATTTGTGCAACTACAACGCTGTAATAATTGACGGGGCTGTGTGTGTGTGTCTAGACTATAATCTAGCCATATATGTAGGTAACCTGATTAGGAATCGAACTCGCGCCCGTGAACTAGCCCGTAGTATATACCTAGCAAATTATGGGACTGTATGACACAGTCCCGGACAATATTGTCCCGTATCCTCAGTAAAGTGATCAGTGATGTTACCAAGCAAATGCTAGGGAGGCTGTGTTACTTAAATAATTAACAGTTTACTATTTTAAAATTTTTTATCAATTATTATTGCTCCAACTCCTTGGTAAATGATTCTCCGTCTCCTCGGCTGAATAGTTACCGTTACTACGCTATTTCCTGCCTGTCGTAAGTGTCGATTCTAGCATTAGCCTAGAGGAGTAGCGGGGAATCTATTTTACAGACAGCTTTTTTTTTTGTAGACGGACTATTAGACGACCTGCATGTCTGTAAAATTACCGCGTATGCCTCTTAACAGTAATGCATTATGATTACTCTGTAAATCCACCTCCACACACGCCATATTTTATTAAGGATCGGTTTTCGACCAGGTCAGGGATGGAATAAAGTCCCTATCCAGCGGTTAGGAGATATAATGTGTGTTCCATGAACTTTGTATATTGCATACAAATATAGAAACATAAAACGATTAAAAATTATTATGACTATTAGGGATTTCAGCGGAATTCACCGCAGAAGTTCTTCTATATACTAGTATGTCCATCAGCTAACACCAAGCAAATGTTAGGGGGCTGTAACACACAGCCCGCCGACAATTATTATTATTATTATTATTATTATTATTATTATTATTATTATTATTATTATGCAAATGCTGCGCTGTAACACTCAAGCCGAGTCAAGGGGTCACAACCATGCAGGCTGTGTAGACCACGATGCATGTAAACATCCCTGACCTGACCGGGAAACCAACCTGTTTATGAACTATCAAATGTAGTCGGTGTGTACTACGAAATAGCCCTTAGATGCAGATAAAAATTCATAACCGGATGTTTAACAGACTGCTGATTTTTATTTCTACACAATATTCCCAAGTTGAGAGCCCAACAAATGCAGCAGCCCCCCGGAAGGGCTATAGCCTACAAAGCGACTCGCTGCTTAGCCTCGAGGTGTCGTGTGGTCTGCACGACGGTCGTTATTCTTCGCTTTCTAGATCGTAATAGCCACTGTTACGTCGCACCGTCACAGATGGGTTTTATGTCGAAAATGTGATAGGAAAGGGCTAGAAGTTGGAAGGAATCGTCGTGACCTTAATTAATTCATGTTCAGCACTGAAATAATAATAATAACAATATTTTCTCTATCCGCACGGTGAAACTCGCAAAACTGATTGCCTCTTTTGAAATCTGTACACCCCTGCAGCATGCCATTATACTGTACGCCGCCTCCGGGGTGTGAGCATTATACAAAAATCACTCATAGTGCTCATCAGTTATTTTTAATTTCTAATTTCATTTACATAACAGATAGGTAACATTATATATTTGAAATATTACTTTAAAACTGAGCTCAAAATGGCGACTGTGTAGTTAGGCCCCTCCAAAATCAATGAGGAGAGAACGGCATCTCACCGTAATGCAGCAATAGGTGAGGAGGAGGAGAGAAGGGCATCTGACCGTAAAAATCTGCGTCATATGAGGAGGAGATAAGGACGTCTGATCGTATAACTGGGCCAGATGAGGAGGAGGAGGAGGAGAAGAAGGGCATCTCTCCGTAAAACTGAGCTAGAGGAGGAGGGAAGGGCCATCTGACCGTAAAACTGTGCCAGATGAGGAGGAGAACGGCATCTGTCCGTAAAACTGAGCTAGATAAGGAGGAGGAGGGAAGGCTCATCTGACCGTAAAACTGGGCTAGATGAGGAGGAGGAGGGAAGGCTCATCTGACCGTAAAACTGGGGTAGATGAGGAGGGGGAGAAGGGAAGGAGCATCTAACCGTAAAACTGGGCCAGATGAGCTGGATTTTCTCACAAAGAAAATGCTGGGACTGTACCTCAGGCTAGGTTGAGGAGCAGTTCAGCACCTCACATCTGTTAAAACAAGAGCACGTAATCGTGTTTACCTACAAGCGACTTCTCCGCCAGGATAACACTAAGATTCTGAATAATTGTAACATTCCTGCAGTACCGAGTAAGTGGCTGCGCTGTTTGGGGGTCACGTACCGAGCAGCATGCATTTAGGAGATAGTATGTGGGATTTTTGTTTTTTCAGAGTAGGGGTGGTGTTCGATTTTCATCTCAGCTATCTGCGAAGTAGATTTTCCGTAGTTTCCCTGCCTCTTCTCCAGGCAAATGCCGGGATAGTACCTAACATATACCTACAACCTGCTACCTTTAGAAGCCTGCGTTCGATTCCCGGACACGCATTCGTAGAATTTACAACATTTGAAAATATTCCTGCTACCACAATATACTATTGTCTTATTTTTCATATGAGTGATGACACTTACCATCCACAAACGAATATTGTTGCAAGATTATGAATAAGGATAGTCCTTTATCACGATTAGTAGTGTGTGCTTCTACACCGTAAACTATGGAATTATAGGCACGGACGCGATCTGTGTTCATAACGCAATTATGTAAGGAACTCCCGGAGTTTGATTCTTGTCAATAACAATATAAGAAAATGATTGTGGAATGTGTAGTAACTATTTTTACAAACTAGCAAATGCTGAGGGCCTGTAGCTTAATTATAGGCACGGCCGATTCATTCTATCTCCTTGTAAAAGCTTGCAACCGAGAGATAGTGGATTCGAATCGCACCATAAAGTTGTCCTATTTTAACACCAGGCGAATGCCGGGGTTCAACCTCAATTATAGGCACGGCCGATAACGATCTGTGATTTCGCATACCGCTAACTACACGGTCAACTTAACCGGACATAAGCTTAACAGATACCACTCACATCTCCATTTGTTTGGTGGGGACATTAACGAAACTGTGAAATGCAAGACTATACAGACTTTCTCCTTACCACTAGATCACTGGCTTCATACATTTGTATCTCTGTTACAGTCGAATAACAGGGAAAACAGGCTGCGGAATGTTTTGATTCTCTACACATAACATTGCCGTGAACAGTTCGAAACTTTTGTTCAGTCCACATCCGCTAACAAGTAAATTTCAAACGAATGTATTCTTCTTTAACTCACGTATGATTGTACGCTTGGCCGTTCCAAACTCACATACAGTACTCATACAACAGAAACATGAATAATTAACCCGATGTTAGAGGGGGAGAGGGGCTGCCACGCGGTAGTGAACCTGTCTCTTACCTAGTAACCCTCCAGAGTTCGAATCCTGACTAGGTCATGTATTTTTACCTGCAAATATGAGTTGATACGATGTTTACTCAACCAGAATACCTGCACCAATTGCATTGTGTCGAACCTCGTAGGCTCCAGGTTCGATTCGCAGCCAGGTGAGAGATGTTTTTACCTAGGTCTCGGGGTTCGATTCCCGGCTCTACCTCGCATACGCGACAATCCTTTCACATAGCCACAGGTGTTCTCGGGTTCGATTCCCGGCACGGACAGGAATGTTATCCATTATTGGTTAATTTTACTGGTTTATGTGCCGTCCTTTATCCACATCATGGCGCGGACATCAAAATCAGAAGACCTGCAGCTGACTAAGCCGAACATGTACTCGGTCACTCCAGCCACAACAACCCCCCCAGGATGTTTCCTGTTGTAAAAATGGGAAACCACGGAAAACTATTTTCAGGTCAGCCGACAGTAGGGTTCGATCACACTAACTCCCGGATGCAAGCTAAAAGCTGCTCTGCCCTAACCGCATGGCCAACATGCCCGGTGATTTAAGAATAACAGAAAGGGTTAGTATGTGGTTAGTGGGAATGTTCTTTCTTACACTTACGCAATATCGTAAAAACACACTTCACTAGATAACTACCTCTAAGTGGAGATAGAGAAAAGCAGGTTAGATAGTTACCTGTAGGTTAAAGAAAAATGAGAGTGATCTGTCAAGATAGCAGGTAGTACCTCATTGGACTTGTACATGCACCTTACCCTGTCTGTGCACGGCAGTAAATAGTAACTTCCTAACTCACTCGCATAACAGCGCTGTTGCGTGAACTGATCGACTATCGAAAAAACATTCGAGATGACTTTACCAACTCTCTCAACAGACTGCGCTGGTAACTGTGCGGACACCTGCACTGCTCTAACCGCACGGCGCACGCGCACAACAGCGCTGTTGCGTGAACTGATCGACTACCGAAAAAAATTCAAGATGACTTTGCTAACTCTCCTAACAGAGTGCGTGCGCTGTTGCGTGAACTGTTCGACTATCGAAAAAATATCGAGATGACTTTGCCAACTCTGCCAAGAGACTGCGCTGGTAAATATGCAGACAGCTTCGCTGCCCTAACCGCACACCGCACGCGCATAACAGCGCTGTTGCGTGAACTGATCGACTATCGAAAAAATTCGAGATGACTTTACCAACTCTCCTAACAGAGTACGTGCGCTGTTGTGGGAACTAATCGACTATCGTAAATTTCGAGATAACTTTACAGTATCTCCTACCAGAGAGCGCAAATATCGGCAGCCGGTAATGCGTGCGCACTACCCTCTCCACTGCTCGCAGATATGCGCACCTCCCCACCCCCAACCGCTCGACGATGCAATAAATAGAGATGCGCAAGGCAGAAAACCCTTTGTCGTCTCGAGAGAGGTGACCATGCCCTGGCTTCTTAGCCGGGGCAGTATTTTTGGTAGAGGACTCATCGCCAAGCGGTGGACCTCTAAGGAGAGAGAGAGAGGGAGAGACCACATCTCTCACTCATCCATCCCCTATTTTTTGTAAGGGGGCTGGGAGGAGAGGACTACCTTTCTACACTCCCCCCGAAATCAGCAAAGCAGAATCACCGGTTCACTAACGTAACCTAGCCCCCTGAGCTTACCCTTGCACTCTTACGCGCGTCACATCTGGAGCACGCGGTCGTGTTGACAGCTGTCAAACAAGAGCACGTGGCCGTGTTTTGTAAACAAAAGCACGTGGAGTGAGGTTACACCCTTCCAAGATGGGGTCTGTGAGGTTAGCCTTGCACACATATTCAAATTCTGCGTCACACACCCGTCAAACAAAGAGCACGTGGTCTTGTTTTGTAGAAAAAGCTCATAGAGCGAGGTTAGGACCTTTCAAGATTACGTCTGTGAGGCTGGGGTCGTTCTCTTATTCAAATTCCGTGCCTAACACCTGTCAAGCAAGAGCACGTGGTCTTGTTTGTAAGCCGCAACATCATGGGGTCAATAACCTTGCCAAGGGTCAATGACCTCGTGGGGAAAATGCTGATTCAGCACCCTTTGTTTCTGAACCGCTGTTGCTACACTACTGTAGACAGTTCCTGTCCAACCGTGAGACAGTGTTATTCGCTGCTGTGATCATTTTCCACATTCATTATAGCTTAAGTAACTGAAATAACACTGCGTTAATGATTTCTACCATATTGATAAGCATTATATAAACGGCATAGTTTTACTAAGGCCATGAAGAGGCAGGTATTAATGTTTTTCGGATGACTATGATATACGCGTTAGTTGGGTTACCTACCTAGGAAATAAATAACTTTACTGTACCGCACTCTAGGAAGGTATGCTTGCATGACTTATTTACGCACTCCTATAGTATAAAGTACTTAAGGTTCATTTTCCTTTAACATTAGCATACGAAAATGAACACAGCAAAAATTATTCTGATGGACTGCATATCCATATGTGCCTGAGAGGTGTGACCAGTCTTGAGGAGAATAGTGGATACGAAGAGCATTGTGAGATATGACCTTTTGCCCGAACAGCGACGATATGGGGAGCGATTGCTTTTTGTATTAATAGTACTGTTAGTAAGTGCAAACATTTTTGTTTGTTACAAACATACAAGGGTGAGGCGTATTGTACTTTATTGCGGATGTTTTCTATTTAAAATTCTCTCTTTACCGAGAATAATTTTACATGAAGCCGCCAATCGCTCACAGTGGCGCAGGTTGCCTTCTGTGAAAGATGTTCACTTGATGAGTTTTGAAGGCAAAAGAAGGTTTTCACCTATATAAGTAGAACTAAACACGGAGGGCGTTTCCGCAACCTTGTTATGGAGTGTCAAATACAGTTGCTGAGGGAATTTTCCGTAAAATACCTGAAACGTAGCACTGAGCCTACCTTTCAGCCTAATATTGCACTGTAGTTCTACGAGATCCATCTAAAAGTCTTCACATGATGCAGAAAAATGTGTAATAAATCAGGAGAGGGCTTGAGCTCTGCAAAGTCAATAAACCGTGAGGAAAATTCCTCTTTTAAATTTCGAATGATTTCCCTTCGCCTTCGATTACAAAGGCATTCCAGGAAATGTTACTTTAAATTTAAAATTTCAAGGCTGCATAATACTTATTTTATCGTTTCCGCTATGTGAAGTGAATAAATAAGTCACCTCCCACTTCTGTTTGAAGATCGAAGACTCTCCAGTTCTTCGGTTTCTTTTCAAGACTCACCATAGTCGAACTGCTACCATCAGGCGTACACTGTGTACTCTGTCAGAAGTGTTTAAACAAATATAGGTGAGCAAAGCAGAGAGAGAGACGTAGACTGACCCGCACAACTCTTACGTCCGTGCACTGCTGCGCCGGGAGCATGCTTTGGACAGCTCTCGTGTAGAAGATCCTGATACGTGACATGAAAAGTATACAAATACAAGTATGTTTTATTTTCTATTTGATCCCCCTACTATAAATATTTACTACGTAAACTGAACACAACCGGTGACAATTAGGTTACATACCGACTTTGACTATAAGGGTAGCACATCGCAGACTATACATCAAGGACACGACGTGACAGTTCAGTCGCATACAGGGTAGCCAAACGGGGATTAATAGCATTCCTAATAATATTAGGTTTGATGATGTATGTATCTATTGCTCTTAAGAACTGGAACATAATGAAGACAGCGGCGCCGCTGCATTACGGGAAAATATATTTCAAATGTAATTTAACGTTTGCGTAATACCCTTGTGTAATGCCATGCTCTAAAACGTCCACGGAAAATACAAAAATAAAAATATATATTAGTTTTACGTCCCACTACCTACCTACCTTCTAAATCTACCGATTAGACACTGGCTCATTTAAACACTTTAAATACCACCGGATGGAGCCGTGATAGAATCCAGGGCTGATGACCTAGATGTTAGGCCCCTTTAAGCGACAATCATCACCATCATGTGATCGAATCCACAAACTTGGACTCAAGAAGGCCAGTACTCTTACCGTCTGGGTCACTCAGCTCGGTAAAAAAAGTAAAATAAAACAACATTGTGAAAATTCGCCAGAGCATTATTATTATTATTATTATTATTATTATTATTATTATTATTATTATTATCATCAGTAGTAATTTAAGTCGACGTTCCTTTGTAAGTTGTAGCTTCATCATTATTAATATACCAATAAATTGAAAATAATTTCTTTTTAATATAATGCCTAGCATCGTTAAATGGGATATATTGCACCCGCCCACCTCCTGAGTCCCAGACTAGCATTTATCTCAGGGGTGATCAGTTCGAAAACGAATAAAAAAAAATTTTTATATCAAAAATATATATATATATCGGCGCATCAAATGAACACAGGGATGAACGGGGCATGAAAATTTAAGGTTACGGGGGACGACTCATTCATGGATACAAAATTCTGACTCCACAATAGGACTGGGAAGTGACAACTTAAATTCCATGGGCATACTGGACTAACTACAATGAAAAGATAAGGAAGCTGTTTCCTATTGAAATTGCAATGAGGAGCAATTTATTCACTTATTTTGCATACTACACATGATGACAAATTTACATTGGGACACTTTTAATCCTGAAAAATAAATGACATAATATTTGGATTTTACCTCACTACTCTGGTAGTGTAAAACATCTGGTGAATTCGTCCCAATTGGTTACTGGGGATCGAATTCACATCCGTATGATTGGACGTTTCACCGCTGGAGATATTCTTTCGGTGACGAAGGCACGACAGTAACTTTTTACTGTCGTCTCCTCGTTCCGTTTGGACATGAGACACTTCCGGTATGTACATTCTGGTGAGCCGGACACCCACCGTAGAAAATGTTATCGCCTTGAAAAAACGGGAATTTATAATACGGACAAACTCTAGCCTATTATTTCCAGATTCACAAACACACCAGGTAGAGTTCATTAACTCAAAAGTTACTTTAATATTTACACTTGTCAATACGACAAGACGTACGGAAAGGTTCATTACTCTGCTCTGACCCTGCAAACATGTGCCGTCCGTGGGTTATTTACGTATCTACCGCTATCTCCCCGTGAAAACCCAACATGTGGTTCGGAGCAGTTCGACACAGGATGACTGTCCCTAGCATAACCTCCTATGATTATCAAATAATATCATTACCATTCTCTGTCTGATCATTAGCATATACTTTGACTACCATCAATTAATTTTATTATTATCATTAATTTCAATTATAATCCGGTATTTGATGATTATCATTTGTCATCCGGGCTGATTATATGCCAACCCTTGCCGACGTTTCAAACGAAGGTTAGTTCTTCCTACTAATTTATCTGCACAATATAATGATCAGCTTCCTCATACATATTTTTATTATTATTATTATTATTATTATTATTAATATTATTATTATTAATAGTGGAAATCGTGATTATCGTAACCCGTAATCAACCTCGCTATAATACTTCAGCGTCTCGCTCTTATTAATTTCATCAAAAAAAATAAGTTTAAAAAAAAGTACCTTCATTGGTTATTCTTCTTCTCCTTTTTCAAATATTTTATTTATTATTATTATTAGTTAAAAATCTCAAATCTTTCATTTCATCTCCCAACATCATTATTATGTCCAAAATATAAAAAAATTTATTCTTCAAAAAAGTACTTTTCTTAATATTTATTATTATTATTAGTTTTTTTTTTTTAAAAAAACTTAAATTCGCCTGTTACACGGTAGTTCACTCTTAATATGTTTAACGCATAACCCCTTTTACAATTCCGATTTATCTTGGCACTAAGCACTCGATTTAAGACAAGATTCACTTGGAGTATGATTATTGTTATTATTATTATTAAAAATGGAAAGATGATATTTTAATATCCACTCTTTAGAATTTAGTCACATATGTTAAATCCCGTTATGAACCACTAAGATCTGCTTTATATTAGTCGGGACAACATGGTATTCGGGACCGTACCTTCAACTTCGTACTGCCGTTAATTTTATATGGGGACACCTGTCCTCCCAAGACACCTCTCACAACCTATGGCACATCGCGGCTGGGCAAATACCTCCAATGCCGGCGATTGCTAAACTATTCCTTCAAATTTGAAGTCCATTTCCTTTCATCGGAACTCTTCAAACATTTAATTCATAAAATAATCCTCGGTGCGTGGATTCTACCACTAATAACACCGGCATATGCATTTATATCATCTTAGGCCTTGAGATTCATCTATTTCATCATTACAAACAATACGGCTCAATTTAATTCACGCCGGATATTCGTCCCTCATGACTTCCAACTCTAAATATGGGCTCAACTCATTCTGGGCTTTTAACATATCGTGACCATTCTAATTCACGTGCCTATATCGCTCTTAAACAAAATTTTAATGGTTAAATTAAAGTCCAAAAACGTAAAATCAAAAATTTACGTAAAATCAAACTGACTACGCGAATGAAAGTCTTTAACGCTACATGTCATCTCCACATTGATTATTATATTTGCACTGGCTAACTCACGAAGCACTGTCATTATTATTATTTTTTAACTTGCACACGCCCAAATATTTATTATTATTATTATTTTACTTTCCTTTGTCAACTCATAAACATTATTATTATTAGTATTTTAATGACCTTCCGTACGCAACACAAATCTTCCATAATCTGGCTTTTTCATAATCTGGCTGTCTAATAGAAATTATTCCTAATTAAATTACAAATGATCACCTCAGTGATTGAAGATCAAATAAATGGGTTAGCACAAAAAAGGAATTTAACACTTGAAATGAACTTAAGTCAAAGTATTACAAACAGCATGCATTAATTGAAAGAAATATATCCCATATTTACATTATATACAACAAACAATTACTCAAATTAATTAATCTAACCCATTATTACGTTAATATAAATTAGTTCGTCCGTCTAACAAAAAAATAAAATCATGGACTCGGGAAGCGGACCATGTTAAGTAACCATAATTAATTTACACTGAACCCCGTTTAGTCGCGATAACATCCCCTAAATATCAAAATTGTGTGCTCATTCCTGTGTAGAATTCCATGGTCTCGTAGCGGAGGAGATATAGGCTTTACGGCCCCATGGTGATTTACACGTCCATCATGTCGCACAATACAAATTTTTCACAATAAAACACTTCTGGGTGACTACCCATGATTAATACCTTATTACACTAATTTACACACACACAAAAAAACTAATAACAAAAAAAACACTTATAGGTGCTCCTAGACCCATGACACTCGCACAATATACTCTTCATATACGCCCGAAACACACGTCGTGACACATTACGGCGAAATGTCGTTCATTTGAACCGGCGCGTATCGCGTCTTCAACCGGCACTTCCTGGTTTATTTCAAGCCGTCTTGATCATCGCCTAGCTCCTATAATTCCCTGCTCGGATAGTTATTCACCGTCTATCTTGAGGTGTTTACTTCAGGCTCCGCACACTGCCTTCCAAAGGTACTATCGGCGTTCCGTTAGTTAGTTATTATTTAAACACGTGACATTCATTAATTTCAACATACAATTGTACTGATTATACACACTCGGTACTATGGATAATTTCACTGTTCGTATTCATTCTCCTAATAATTCACGTACTTTCAGCTCTAATTGACTTCGAATACGTCCCGAGGTACTGACTTACAGAGTCAACATGTCAGAGTCTCAACTACTTCATACGACTGACACGACTGGTGACCGATAACGACTGGTGACTGGTAGGAACTGAGTGCTGTGAGGTCCGCTTCTGGACTTTTATGGACGATCTGATTTCCCGCCGGGGTCATCCGCGGTCAACTTTTGGAGAGGGGGGTTGGTTATCCTAAATCGGCATATGCAGGTGGATTTGGATCTCTTGCTTTATCCTACTTAATACACTGGTGATACACATGCATGTGTCGTATTCTGAACTCATATCGTTCGGTGATCATGGAAATATCACTTAATTTCTGTCCTCCACCTTTCGCGCGCTAACTCGGCGTCCCTGATGGCGTGCCCATCTCGACCAATGGCGAGATAGCGTGGGTCATTTCCACGAATTCATTACTTTAATTTATTACGATTACCATTATTCAACATGGGAACGATATCACAAAAATCCCCTCTATTCAATCATGTGGTTGGAATAATTTAATTATTGTTATCGGAGAAGCTAACTGGAGTTTACTCTGAGTTTTTCTTATGTTGGTTCATCTGCGGCCTACGATAAATTTTCTCATTGGTCAGGACCGCTTTGGTTAGTTTGAAATCTCTCCCTGTGAAACGTGGCCACACCAAATGCCTCGGGCGTGGACGAAACCCGTACGTCATATTCTCGGTATTGGCGATGCATCTTGCTCGGCCTTGGTCCGAAATATATACTCTTTCACTTCCTTGTGGTCATTATTCTGTTGTTGTGAGCTCTAGATTTAAATCCTCTTATCTTTTGACCAGGAAACCTTCTTCCCCTTAATGACAAGCTTACGGTGGCGCCGGACTGTCGCGATCATGTGGAAATTCTCCCGTCCACACAAAACTGACACTGTATTTATTTAATATTCCAATATATCTGTATTTCTCATATCAAAATCAAATCATGAAACTAGGGCCTATCTCATCAGGGTACATTTTCCTGTTGCTCGGTAAAAAAAATCTTGTGATAATCATGAGATTTTTTTATATATCCGCATCATACTTTCATCATGATTTGATTACTGCTTTCGTTCCCTTTTCGATGGTGATTGATCTTGTCCCGCAGATTCTGGTTATTGAGTCTCAATTCTTCATTCTCTCGTTGAATCATGTGGATCCTGTTAACGAAATCTTGGACATCACTGTCGATCTCTCCGCATTCTGGGCATGGTCTTGCTTCTATTTGCCTATGGATCAGTTGGACTTCTTCTTCTCTTCCATCTTCTTCTTCATCATCCTCTCCTTCGTCCTCATCTTCTTCTTGGTCATCCTCTGCCTCGTTTCGTGCATCCTCAGCCTCTCTCTGATCTGCCGGTGTATGGTACAGCTTTAAATTGGCGGCGTTATACACGTTTTCAGTGCTACCATCCAAGCTCTGGACCTTATATGAATTATTCTCATAAGTATGTATGATTTTGTAAGGCCCCACAAATAACTGGCAAAACTTGTGGTACACCTTGCGTTCAGGATTAGAAACTGCAGGTTTCTTAACTAGAACCAATTCGCCAACTCTCAATGGACGGTGGAATCGCTTATTCCTGAGTCTCCTTAATCTGCGCTCGGCTTGTGCTTCCAAGTGTTCTCGCGTTTTCCTGACACAGATTTCGTTTGAATCCCGGGGATCTGCGGGACATGCAACCGCGTCGTGCCATGGCCTGGTCGGATATCTATTGAAATGTATCACTTCAGGAATCTGACCCGTTGCTTCGTGGATCGTGGTGTTAATGCACTCAGCTATGATAGGCACCACGTCAATCCAACGCCAGTGTGCTTCTGAACAATAGATTCGGCAGAATTTAGCGATCTCTCTCATAATCCTTTCTGAAGGGTTTGATTCGGGATGGCGAATCGAACTTAGCACGTGTTTAATGTCTAGCTGTTGCAACTGATTCGCAAATGCAGCGGAAGTGAACTGACTGCCATGATCAGTAAGGATGAACTTGGGCTTCCCCATTCTCGGAATTATGTGTGATGTTATTCCTCTCAAAACGGTTTTGGAATTAGCTTTCTGCAGTGGATATAGTGCTACAAATTTTGAAAATACGTCTAAACTGACGAGGATGAACTGGTTTCCCCTGCGGGCTTTCGGTAACGGCCCATATAGGTCCATTGCGAAGGTTTCCCGTGGCTCTGTGGGTAGCAAAGGGCGTGGAGATTGCTTGAGTAGGTACGGGTTCGGTTTTATCCTCTGACAGATATCACAAGTCCGTAATACATCTCGAACCGTTTGATTCATTTTGGCCCACACGAAAGTCTCCTGAAGAGTTGCCAAGACCTTCCCAATACCTCCATGTCCAATGACACGATGTACATGGTTTACTAACGGCATTTGCATCTCTGACGGTACTACGATCCGAAGTTTCGTGTGATCATCATCCACAAACTTGTGTAGGATTCCGTTTATGTAATGGTAATTAGCTGACAACTTGTTCGCCCTCGCGAACTGTGGACTATCTGGTGGCAATTTCTTAGTGAAGAAATCGACCATCATGTTGTCGAAACCGTCTCTCTTCTGCATTTGCCCGATCTCCCTAAGACTTTCTAAGACTTCTTGGTCTTCCTCAATCAACTCGATCCGGCAAATCATGACCTCCTCCGGGTTTGGATTTCGGCTCAAAGTGTCCGCCAAAATATTTAGCTTCCCGGGGCAATGTTCAACGGTCAAATCGAACTGTTGAACGAATAAAGCCCATCGGCTGACCCTTTCACTTGCCATGTTTGTTTTCATTATAAATGTCAGCGCTTTATGATCGGTGCGAATTACAACCTGAAAGCCATACACAATCTTCTTCCAGTATTGTAAAGCGCTGACTATGGACAACATCTCTAATTCAGTGATGGTATACTTCACTTCATGTTTCCGTAATTTCCGGCTCATGAACGCGATATACGTTTTCCTACGTGAGTCATTAGGATCTTCCTGGAGTAGCACGGCTCCTATGCCTATGGTAGAGGCGTCCGTTTGAATAATGAACTTGATGTTGAAATCGGGATATCCTAGTTTTACATTTTGTAATAACCGCTGTTTGGTTTTCGCGAAAGCTTCTTCACATGACTGGTCCCACTTCCAGCGATTATTCTTTCTAAGGAGATCTTGCAACGGTGCGACGACTGTAGTGTAATCCGGACAATGGTCGGCAAAGAACTGACACATTCCGAGAAATTGCCGAACATGTTTGATCTTCGTAGGCTTCGGAAACATCCTAATCGCCTCAATTTTCAACGGGTTTGGCCGCACACCCTCTCCATCTACGAGGTGACCCAAAAACAAAACTTCTTTCTGACAGAAATGCGATTTCGATAAGTTTACCTTAAAGTTATGCTTTCCTAAATCCGTTAGAACTTCTTTGATGCTTTCCAGGTGTTCTGAAAGCGTCTCCGTGGCTACCAAGATGTCGTCCACATATCTTATAGTTGCTTCTTTGACCTTCGGACTCAGATTCCTGTCGAGAGCTCGGATAAGTACTGATCCTGCATTTTTAATACCGAACGGGAGACGATTAAAAACGTAAGTTTGCTGGTCAAATAAAAATCCAGTTAACAATTTGGATTTTTCCTCCAACAATATGTGGTGAAAGGATGCAGTCAGATCGAAAGTTGAAAAATATTCCATATTTCTGAATTTCTTCAAGATTTCTTTGATTGCCGGAGCCTGCTCATACTCCGGAACCAATCTCTCATTTATGGCCCTCGCATCTAAGCAAATGCGCACGGAACCATCAGGTTTCTTGACCACTACCAGTGGGTTTAAAAATGGCGTCGGTGATTTTGAAATTAACCCACTCTCTTCCATATCTCTAATGGCTTCTCTAACTTGCGGATAAAATTTCTCAGCAATTGGATAAACCTTTTTCTTGTATGGAGACCAGTCATTTACATTTAATTCGTAGGTAAAATTTTGAATTTTTCCCGGTTTTGTGCCGAAAGTATCCCGATGTTTCTCTAGGATTTCACTTAAGATTTTCTTTTCATTTGGATCAATAATTGCTTCGTTAACCTTGGCTGCAATGGCCCTTTCACAACTTCCATCTTGTTCTTGCAAATCTGCGGCAAATAATTCGTGATCATTTGGCATCACCTCAACCTCCATTTCCTTCATAGAGCTTAAGGGATTCCCTATCGGTTTTTCTTTAACGACTTCGGTGTTCCAGACTTCTTCACATTCTTCCCTTTCTATCTCTGGATTCATAATGGTATCCTCAACACCTGCCTCGTGCCTAAATTTGACGGAGTTATCTCCCATGTCGATTACAGCGTGGTATTCAGTCATGAAGTCAGCCCCTATGATCAGGTTATAATTTATTTTATTCATGATGATGAAGGAATGTGCGAAAGTGGATTGACCGATTTCTATATCCAACAAGGCCTGATTTTTGCACACCACGGATTTATCTGGGATTATACCACGAATTTTTAGGTTAGAAACCGGAATTATAGGAATATTTATATTTGATTGTAATTCGTTTATCAGGATTTGCGAAACGACTGATACGCTCGCTCCAGTGTCAATGAGTGAGCGTACCCTTAAGTGGCTAATCCTCGTGTAAATCACTGGTAAGCGCTTCACCTCCTTACAACTCCGCGTTTCAGGGTCATTGATTAATTCATCGGAAGTCACGATCCATGTGTCGACTTCCGCGATGGTCCATTTATCATTTAAAAATTGACGTTTTTTTTTTCGCCCCAAGCACTCGTTCTGAGTTGAACGTAGGTGCATTTGGGTTCAAATTTCCACCGTCATTCCTTGCCTGTTGCATTGGCAAGCTTTCTGCGCCGCCAACTTCCTCGTCACGGCTTCGATTCTGGATAGCATCCTTCCATTTCCTCTTATTTAATTCAGCGAGGTACTGCTGAGTTTCTTGGTGCCGATCCTCCATATCTCTACGGGATTCCTCCGTGTAAGGTCTTCGGTTACTGTGATTTCTTCCGTGGTATGGCTGAGTTTCGCTCCTTCCCCTTTGATATCCACGGTATCCCCTTTCTCCTCGGAATTTATCATGATTCATTTGCCGGTTGCTTTCCGCGAATCCTCCTCGGTGATTCCATTGTCGGGGTCTCCATCCTGGATCATACATCCTCTTGGGTTCTGGATCGGTGCTCGTTCCTTGGCTTCTAGTACTGATGGTTCTAGTTTCAGTCTGCCTCTCGACGTTATTTATCTGTTGCTCTCTAGGCCTGGGTTGCCTCTGGTTAGAGTGATACGTGGTCTGATCTAATTGACGTAACAAAGCTTCCGCTTGCACTGCAGTCTGAATATTCGACGCAATCATCATCCGTTGGACCTCAAATGGTAACTGCTTCCCGATAGCGCTAATGAGTTCTGTTTCACTGACCGGATTGTCTAATTCCCGCATCTTATGAAATTGGGATACGAAATAATCTGAATATTTAGTTGGGGACGATGTTGAATAACGTCTAGAATACAACTCCAACCTAAGATCTTGCTGTTCTTGGATACTCCAGAATTTTTGCAAAAACGCCTGTCGGAATCCCATGAAATCCTCGAATGTATATAAGAAGGCCCTGAACCACATTGCAGGTGCTCCGTCCAAAAACTTCTCTACAGTTCGTAATTGCCGCTCCGCCAGAATTTTATTTTCACTAATATAGTTAGTGATCTCGCGGATGAAGCCTTTAGGGGTTATATGTCCTCGAGCGTCGTATCTAGGTGGTTTGTCGTCTGACATTTTGATGACGTGGACCACAGATGTCGGAAGGGCATTTGATGATGATGACGATCCGTCTCCTACTTCAAACTTAAGTCCGGTCGTATCGGCTTGTGACATGCCTTCCTTTTTATGAAAGCCCTGATTGTCTGGGGTCTCGAACTCTCGGTACTGGAGATGGAAGTCCTGAAGTGACCCTGGCTGTTCTAACCTGGCCTTGACCTGTTCCAGATCCTTTCTAATTTCTTCCAGCCTTTCGGTATAACTGTCGGGCATTTGCTTCGACACTGAATTCTGCCCCGTGTGGACCTTAAATTGTTCCACTATTCTGACCTCTGTGTCAGCGATCGTCTGGCTTTGTTCCGCTAACCCATCGGTCTTTCTGAACAATGCTATATTTGCCTCCTCACACTGTGTGAGTCTACGGCTACGATCTTCCGAATTCGTCTTTATATCCTGAATTTCATTTCTGAGACCGGCTACTAGTACTAGGGTACGAACAGTTTCACCTCGTAACTCATCGATTCCCTTTTCGTGCCTGTCCAAAGTATTTGCAGTATATGCACCTTTACTTTCCACGTGGCTTCGGATGATATCGTTTTCCTTGCGACATTCACCCCTCACCTCTTCGATGTGCGCCTTTAAATCTTCGCGGTCGACCAACCTCTGAGCTGAAATCTCCTGAATACTGGCCTTTAATTTCTCCTTAATTTCGTTACGTTCTAGTAACGCCTCATCCCTAAATCGGTCAACCTTTTCATTGACACTAATAATACAAGAGTCGATATGCCCTTTCAATTCGTCCTTAGCGACATGACACGCCTCTTGGACTTGGGTCATTTGGTCCCGTAATTCCTGTCCCAGTGAAATGCTGGCGGCATGAACCTCAGCTATTTGTTCTGTGAGTTTCATTTTATTAATTTCACATGCGGCCTGTATCATATCGACTTTATTCTCCAAAGAAACGCTAGCGGCCTGCACCTTGTCCACTTTAATTTCTAATGAACTATTAGCGGCATTTATTTGTTCCGTCAGTTCCTGTCTATTAGCCTCAATTTTACGCTCTAAAGAAACACTCGCAGCCTGAACCCTGTCCACTTTATTTTCTAGCGCACCACTAGCGGCATGAACTATAGATGTAAGTTCCTGTTTAGTAGAAACACTAGCGGCCTGAACTATAGATGTCAGTTCCTGTTTAGTAGAAACATTAGCGGCCTGCATCTGTTCCGTGAGTTCTTGTTTATTTAGAACCATAACTCGCATTAAGTCTTCCAAAGTGAGAGCTTTCACCTCTCCCTGTCCTTCTAACTGTTCACCTTGGGGACGCTCCCCACCTTCGTCTGACATTATATAAATGAGAACCGGGCGAGTTGGCCGTGCGCGTTGAGGCGCGCGGCTGTGAGCTTGCATCCGGGAGATAGTAGGTTCGAATCCCACTATCGGCAGCCCTGAAGATGGTTTTCCGTGGTTTCCCATTTTCACACCAGGCAAATGCTGGGGCTGTACCTTAATTAAGGCCACGGCCGCTTCCTTCCAACTCCTAGGCCTTTCCTATCCCATCGTCGCCATAAGACCTATCTGTGTCGGAGCGACGTAAAGCCCCTAGCAAAAAAAAAAAAAAAAAAAAAATATAAATGAGAAAAGAGGGCCGATCAGCCTTTCATCCTATCGCACACGATTACGACAATTTTGGGTCTAGGCCCTATCATACGGTTATATCCTCGTTAATATTTTCTAGAATTTTTAAATTTCCAAATTCAAAACCAAACAATATTTTTCGCTTTCACTTAGCGAATAATTTATATAACGTAATTCAAATTTGCATATTAATTGCCATCACGTGCTCATTATCAGTGAAATTCATATCATTAGTCACTCCAGACTATGACAACAACAACAACAATCGATAATACCATGACGAAAACCTTGAAGTCACCTGTCTTGAAACAATTTAAATTTAACTTATACAGTTCCATTATCTTTTTATTAATACTTGAATCTGGTTCTCAGTCACATTTTTACCAAATACAGTATTCCTAATAAATTTTGCCTATATAAAATTCCTGCCCATGGATAGTTACATTTATGTGGAGTCTCACTAAATCACAATAACTTTTAATTTTATAGAATAGGGAATTATTAATTTATGAGTCTTTATAGCAATAAACTACTCTTGTATAATTATCAAGTCTAGCCCCGTTCGAAACTAACCTTACTTTAACATGAAATACTACTTGACATATCTAAAACCACTATTCAACTTAACCGTGATGCGGTCAAAATTTTAATTAAATATCCCGATTGGGTTTACATTGAAGTTAAACAACTGGGCCTATTTATAATGAAATCGGGCACTGAGCTGCTCGCTAATGATCTCGTCGCTAATACAACAAAAAGTTCAGATGTGTTTTTTTTTTTTTTTAAATTATAAAGTCACCCGTTGCTCAAACATGATGCAATAGGCCCTTTTACGTTGGGCGCCATTATGCACCCGCCCACCTCCTGAGTCCCAGACTAGCATTTATCTCAGGGGTGATCAGTTCGAAAACGAATAAAAAAAAATTTTATATCAAAAAAAAATATATATATCGGCGCATCAAATGAACACAGGGATGAACGGGGCATGAAAATTTAAGGTTACGGGGGACGACTCATTCATGGATACAAAATTCTGACTCCACAATAGGACTGGGAAGTGACAACTTAAATTCCATGGGCATACTGGACTAACTACAATGAAAAGATATGGAAGCTGTTTCCTATTGAAATTGCAATGAGGAGCAATTTATTCACTTATTTTGCATACTACACATGATGACAAATTTACATTGGGACACTTTTAATCCTGAAAAATAAATGACATAATATTTGGATTTTACCTCACTACTCTGGTAGTGTAAAACATCTGGTGAATTCGTCCCAATTGGTTACTGGGGATCGAATTCACATCCGTATGATTGGACGTTTCACCGCTGGAGATATTCTTTCGGTGACGAAGGCACGACAGTAACTTTTTACTGTCGTC
Organism: Anabrus simplex; assembly: GCF_040414725.1. Taxonomy (NCBI): domain Eukaryota; kingdom Metazoa; phylum Arthropoda; class Insecta; order Orthoptera; family Tettigoniidae; genus Anabrus; species Anabrus simplex. The sequence goes on from NC_090266.1 coordinate 236,309,305, forward strand.
TCCTCGTTCCGTTTGGACATGAGACACTTCCGGTATGTACATTCTGGTGAGCCGGACACCCACCGTAGAAAATGTTATCGCCTTGAAAAAACGGGAATTTATAATACGGACAAACTCTAGCCTATTATTTCCAGATTCACAAACACACCAGGTAGAGTTCATTAACTCAAAAGTTACTTTAATATTTACACTTGTCAATACGACAAGACGTACGGAAAGGTTCATTACTCTGCTCTGACCCTGCAAACATGTGCCGTCCGTGGGTTATTTACGTATCTACCGCTATCTCCCCGTGAAAACCCAACATGTGGTTCGGAGCAGTTCGACACAGGATGACTGTCCCTAGCATACCCTCCTATGATTATCAAATAATATCATTACCATTCTCTGTCTGATCATTAGCATATACTTTGACTACCATCAATTAATTTTATTATTATCATTAATTTCAATTATAATCCGGTATTTGATGATTATCATTTGTCATCCGGGCTGATTATATGCCAACCCTTGCCGACGTTTCAAACGAAGGTTAGTTCTTCCTACTAATTTATCTGCACAATATAATGATCAGCTTCCTCATACATATTTTTATTATTATTATTATTATTATTATTATTATTATTAATATTATTATTATTAATAGTGGAAATCGTGATTATCGTAACCCGTAATCAACCTCGCTATAATACTTCAGCGTCTCGCTCTTATTAATTTCATCAAAAAAAATAAGTTTAAAAAAAAGTACCTTCATTGGTTATTCTTCTTCTCCTTTTTCAAATATTTTATTTATTATTATTATTAGTTAAAAATCTCAAATCTTTCATTTCATCTCCCAACATCATTATTATGTCCAAAATATAAAAAAATTTATTCTTCAAAAAAGTACTTTTCTTAATATTTATTATTATTATTAGTTTTTTTTTTAAAAAACTTAAATTCGCCTGTTACACGGTAGTTCACTCTTAATATGTTTAACGCATAACCCCTTTTACAATTCCGATTTATCTTGGCACTAAGCACTCGATTTAAGACAAGATTCACTTGGAGTATGATTATTGTTATTATTATTATTAAAAATGGAAAGATGATATTTTAATATCCACTCTTTAGAATTTAGTCACATATGTTAAATCCCGTTATGAACCACTAAGATCTGCTTTATATTAGTCGGGACAACATGGTATTCGGGACCGTACCTTCAACTTCGTACTGCCGTTAATTTTATATGGGGACACCTGTCCTCCCAAGACACCTCTCACAACCTATGGCACATCGCGGCTGGGCAAATACCTCCAATGCCGGCGATTGCTAAACTATTCCTTCAAATTTGAAGTCCATTTCCTTTCATCGGAACTCTTCAAACATTTAATTCATAAAATAATCCTCGGTGCGTGGATTCTACCACTAATAACACCGGCATATGCATTTATATCATCTTAGGCCTTGAGATTCATCTATTTCATCATTACAAACAATACGGCTCAATTTAATTCACGCCGGATATTCGTCCCTCATGACTTCCAACTCTAAATATGGGCTCAACTCATTCTGGGCTTTTAACATATCGTGACCATTCTAATTCACGTGCCTATATCGCTCTTAAACAAAATTTTAATGGTTAAATTAAAGTCCAAAAACGTAAAATCAAAAATTTACGTAAAATCAAACTGACTACGCGAATGAAAGTCTTTAACGCTACATGTCATCTCCACATTGATTATTATATTTGCACTGGCTAACTCACGAAGCACTGTCATTATTATTATTTTTTAACTTGCACACGCCCAAATATTTATTATTATTATTATTTTACTTTCCTTTGTCAACTCATAAACATTATTATTATTAGTATTTTAATGACCTTCCGTACGCAACACAAATCTTCCATACTCTGGCTTTTTCATAATCTGGCTGTCTAATAGAAATTATTCCTAATTAAATTACAAATGATCACCTCAGTGATTGAAGATCAAATAAATGGGTTAGCACAAAAAAGGAATTTAACACTTGAAATGAACTTAAGTCAAAGTATTACAAACAGCATGCATTAATTGAAAGAAATATATCCCATATTTACATTATATACAACAAACAATTACTCAAATTAATTAATCTAACCCATTATTACGTTAATATAAATTAGTTCGTCCGTCTAACAAAAAAATAAAATCATGGACTCGGGAAGCGGACCATGTTAAGTAACCATAATTAATTTACACTGAACCCCGTTTAGTCGCGATAACATCCCCTAAATATCAAAATTGTGTACTCATTCCTGTGTAGAATTCCATGGTCTCGTAGCGGAGGAGATATAGGCTTTACGGCCCCATGGTGATTTACACGTCCATCATGTCGCACAATACAAATTTTTCACAATAAAACACTTCTGGGTGACTACCCATGATTAATACCTTATTACACTAATTTACACACACAAAAAAAACTAATAACAAAAAAAACACTTATAGGTGCTCCTAGACCCATGACACTCGCACAATATACTCTTCATATACGCCCGAAACACACGTCGTGACACATTACGGCGAAATGTCGTTCATTTGAACCGGCGCGTATCGCGTCTTCAACCGGCACTTCCTGGTTTATTTCAAGCCGTCTTGATCATCGCCTAGCTCCTATAATTCCCTGCTCGGATAGTTATTCACCGTCTATCTTGAGGTGTTTACTTCAGGCTCCGCACACTGCCTTCCAAAGGTACTATCGGCGTTCCGTTAGTTAGTTATTATTTAAACACGTGACATTCATTAATTTCAACATACAATTGTACTGATTATACACACTCGGTACTATGGATAATTTCACTGTTCGTATTCATTCTCCTAATAATTCACGTACTTTCAGCTCTAATTGACTTCGAATACGTCCCGAGGTACTGACTTACAGAGTCAACATGTCAGAGTCTCAACTACTTCATACGACTGACACGACTGGTGACCGATAACGACTGGTGACTGGTAGGAACTGAGTGCTGTGAGGTCCGCTTCTGGACTTTTATGGACGATCTGATTTCCCGCCGGGGTCATCCGCGGTCAACTTTTGGAGAGGGGGGTTGGTTATCCTAAATCGGCATATGCAGGTGGATTTGGATCTCTTGCTTTATCCTACTTAATACACTGGTGATACACATGCATGTGTCGTATTCTGAACTCATATCGTTCGGTGATCATGGAAATATCACTTAATTTCTGTCCTCCACCTTTCGCGCGCTAACTCGGCGTCCCTGATGGCGTGCCCATCTCGACCAATGGCGAGATAGCGTGGGTCATTTCCACGAATTCATTACTTTAATTTATTACGATTACCATTATTCAACATGGGAACGATATCACAAAAATCCCCTCTATTCAATCATGTGGTTGGAATAATTTAATTATTGTTATCGGAGAAGCTAACTGGAGTTTACTCTGAGTTTTTCTTATGTTGGTTCATCTGCGGCCTACGATAAATTTTCTCATTGGTCAGGACCGCTTTGGTTAGTTTGAAATCTCTCCCTGTGAAACGTGGCCACACCAAATGCCTCGGGCGTGGACGAAACCCGTACGTCATATTCTCGGTATTGGCGATGCATCTTGCTCGGCCTTGGTCCGAAATATATACTCTTTCACTTCCTTGTAGTCATTATTCTGTTGTTGTGAGCTCTAGATTTAAATCCTCTTATCTTTTGACCAGGAAACCTTCTTCCCCTTAATGACAAGCTTACGGTGGCGCCGGACTGTCGCGATCATGTGGAAATTCTCCCGTCCACACAAAACTGACACTGTATTTATTTAATATTCCAATATATCTGTATTTCTCATATCAAAATCAAATCATGAAACTAGGGCCTATCTCATCAGGGTACAATATATTTTCAAAAAATTGGGGTGTTCTCCCAAACGAAACAAAAATTATTTACGGTTACAACAGTCTTTCTCATTAGAAATGTAAAATGTTTAAATAATTAGTTACTAAAAAAGAGCAGGATTACAGATTAACCAGGAAAGAGTTAATAATGACACAGTGTATACCCGCATCATTCTAATATGTCGGCTATGTTCAACATAACCTCAGTACAATGTAAAAAATAGGCTACTACACCTGCAGCTCCAAAACTATAGGAACGTCTGATTTTCGACAAAATCGATTCCTGAGCATTCAACAACACTCTTGATAACGTGATGAGCTGTCGTCCAGTACTACCACGTTGAAACACAGCCCTTCTCGTTCAAATATTTTGCATTTTATTTTTAAGATTGTGTATAAATGTGTAGCTACCTAATTCACATTTGGTCTGCAATTACAATTACCGTAGCACGTCTTTGAATATACATTTATGTGTAATGAACCATTCTAATGCAGTGTACCTTAATATTTCCATAATTTTATTACTGCTGTATTTAAAGCAATTTGGATAATTCATTGATGCTGTGTATTTTTTCATGAAGGATTTCTATAAATTATACTAATGTATATCATACTTATGGGTTTAATTTATTTGAAATACGTGTGAAATATTGATTAAGCTACGTCAAGAGTAAATTAAGTATAATGCTTAAAGATGCGACCCAGATTGTTTTTTAATTTGATGTTGATGGTGCTTATTATAATAATAATAATAATTATTATTCTTATTCCTATTACTATTATTATTATTATTATTATTATTACTGATGGTGGTTTTAAGAGGCCAAACATTGAGGTATTCATCCCTCATTACTTAGTCCTCCAGAAGGCTAATACGGCAGTTTTCCCAAGAAGTTCCAGCGATATAATAATGCTACGGAACAAACTTTAAGAGATGAATTCGAGTGTGGACTGTAAATGAACAAGTAGAAGTCAGACCTTTATTACAGGGTCTTATCAAGCTACTGTAAAAGAACCGCAGGGATATTTGACTTATCTTCATACATCTTCCCATTTTTATGGTCTGATCGAAATAAGAGTATGAATTCTTTTCTTCGCCGCTCATACTCTATATTTGTCCACTTCTCAGCCATAATTTTTTCATGCTGATAGCAGATTGGAGTAGAGATTTCTTGCCCGCTTTGGGAATGAACTGAATTATTAATCTTCCACAGTCTAAGAGCGAGCACCTTTGTTCGTACAAAATTCAAGTGTGATTCAGATAAATGCTTGCTTATTCCTTTAAAATATAAACCACAGTTGAACCTCTTCACGTTAGTTTGTCTTCAATTTGATTAAAAATCCATCCGAAAACGAAAGTAATTTCCCCTTGGAGTCATTTGCTCTACTATGAGTTTCTTCTAGTTCCTTAGGAAGAATTCAGGAATTATTTCTCTTTGTGTATACGTGGTGTAATTAGTAGGTGTGTCTACGTAAATAATTGTGTCTGTTCACCTCAAATTTCTGCCTCATACTTCGTTTTCATCTCGAATTAGATAGGCCCACATGAAAGTCCGAAGTAGGTTCATACCAATCTGTTAGCTTCTTTGCTTCTTTTGTTTCTTGTTTGTTTGTTTGTTTGTTTGTTTGTTTGTTTGTTTGTTTGTTTGCTTGTTTGTTTTGTCCAGTAGTGGCAACAAACACTTCAGTGCACCGAGCCCCAACCAATTCCCTTGCGATAACCGGGCATCACACGAAAAGGCACATTGAGAACAACATCGTTGAATGGCGGAAGTCAATGGCAGATGTATGCAAATCATTTTCCATGAAAGGTGTCTTGAATTTTTCCCATATGACCATCCAGCCTCACGGCGACCCACTATGTGGCCTCGATCAAATTCTATTAAACCTTTCATGGGTATTGGACGACATATTCCCAGTAATTATTTTTCTGTATAGGTTAACAAAAACATCAGCTCACAAAGTGACTCCATACAGAAACAATAAACTTGGAATTGAATCAACCAAACATATCAGTCACAAACATTTTAAAAAGGATCTCCTGATTTAATAATCTTTAGTATTTAGAAGCGCGTGGGTCATACAACATATAAGTCATAAATATAGTTGCACAAGGATCAGGCTCACTTGAAATCGTCGTTAAATTGTACGATCAAAATTAAGCGCGATTATTTAGCACAAATTAATTAAATTATTACTAGTGAAATTAATATTATTAAACTAAACCAACCGGGCGAGTTGGCCGTGCGCGTAGAGGCGCGCGGCTGTGAGCTTGCATCCGGGAGATAGTAGGTTCGAATCGCACTATCGGCAGCCATGAAAATGGTTTTCCGTGGTTTCCCATTTTCACACCAGGCAAATGCTGGGGCTGTACCTTAATTAAGGCCACGGCCGCTTCCTTCCAACTCCTAGGCCTTTCCCATCCCATCGTCGCCATAAGACCTATCTGTGTCGGTGCGACGTAAAGCCCCTAGCAAAAAAAAAAAAAACTAAACCAAACCAAACACCATGGCGCAACAGCCCCGAAGGGCCATGACCTACCAAGCGACCGCTGCTCAGCCCTAAAGCCTCTAGATTGGGAGGTGTCGTGTGGTCAGCACGACGGATCCTCTCGCCCGTTATTCTCGACTTTCTAGACCGGGGCTGCCAACTCACCGTCAGATAGCTCCTCAATTGTAATCAAGTAGGCTGAGTGGGCTTCGAACCAGCAGGTAAAAATCCCTCACCTGTCCTGGAATCGAACCCGGGGCCTGCGAATAAGAGGCAAACACGCTACCCCTATACCGCTAGGCCGTCGAAATTATTATTATTATTATTATTATTATTATTATTATTATTATTATTATTATCTCATGGTCATATTATTATTATACTTTGTTTTTTGCAAATGGCGTAACGTCTCACTAACATATCGATGGTTTTCGGCGACGTAAGGATGGGAAATGTTGTTATCTTCTTCTCCTTCTGCTTCCTACTCTTAATCTGTTTACCCTCCAGGGTTGGTTGTTCCGTCGAAATCTGCGAGGGATCCTACCTCTACCGCCTCAAGGGCAGTATCCTGTAGCGTGAAACTTTGGGTTGGGGATACAACTGGGCAGAATGACAAGCACCTCACCCAGGCGGCCTCACCTGCTATACTGAACAGGGGCCTTGTCTTGGGATGGGAGGATTGCAAGGGATAGACAAGGAAGAGGGAAGGAAGCGGCCGTGGCCTTAAGTTAGGTACCATCCAGGCACTTGCTTGGAGGAGAAGTGGGAAACCACGGAAAACCACTTCCAGGACGGCTGAGGAGGGAATCGAACCCTACGGTACTCAGTTGACCTCCCGAGGCTGAGTGGACCCCGTTCCAGCCCTCGTACCACTTTTTGGATTTCATGACAGAGCCGGGAATCGAACCCGGGCCTCCGGGGATGGCAGCTAATCACACTAACCACTACACCACAGAGGCGGACTTGTTATCATCACAATAGGATAATATCTGACCCTGTGATAATTAAGAGGGGAATTCCTCTAGGCAGTGTTATTGGAATTTTTTTCTTATATATTTAAATGATATGAGTAAAGAAGTGGAATGAGAGGTTAGGCTTTTTGCGGATGATGCTATTTTGTATAGAGTAATAAATAAGTTACAAGGTTGTGAGCAACTGTAAAATGACCTCGACAATATTGTGAGATGGACAGCAGGCAACGGTACGATGATTCACGGGGTTAAAAGTCAGTATGTGTGTTTCACAAATAGGAAAAGTCCTATCAGTTTTAATTACTGCGTTGATGAGGTGAAAGTTCCTTATGGGAATCACTCTAAGTAACTAGGTGTTAATATAAGGAAAGATCTTCATTGGGGTTATCACATAAATGGATTGTAAATAAAGGGTACAGATCCCAGCACATAGTTGTGAGGGTGTTTACGGGTTGTAGTAAGGATATAAATGAGAGGGCATACAAGTCTCTGGTAAGACCCCAAATAGAGTATGGCTGCAGTGTATGGGACCCTCACCAGGATTACTTGATTCAAGAACTGAAAGAAATCCAAAGAAAAGCAGCTCGATTTTTTCTGGGTGATTTCCGACAAAAGAGTAGCGTTACAAAAATGTTGCAATGTTTGGGCTGGGAAGACTTGGAAGAAAGAAGACGAGATACTCGACTAAGTAGTATGTTCCGAGCTGTCAGTGATGAGATGGCGTGGAATGACAATAGTAGACGAATAAGTTTGACTAGTGTCTTTAAAACTAGGAAAGATCACACCATGAAGATAAATTTGGAATTCGAGCGGAAAAATTGGGGCAAATATTCGTTTATAGGAAGGGGAGTTAGGGATTGAAATAATTTACCAAGGGAGATGTTCAATACATTTACAATTTTTCTGAAATAATTTAGGCCTAAGCATAGGCTAGGAAAACAACAGTTACTGAATCTGCCACCTGAGCAACTGCTCTAAATGCAGATCAGGATTGATTGATTGATTGATTGATTGATTGATTGATTGATTGATTGATTGATTGATTGATTGATTGATTGATTGATCGATTGATTGATTGGAACAAGTCAAATTCCAATTGACAACACACATTGTTAAATGCTGACAAAATAAATTTTATTATCGTAGGATAATATCCTACTGATCGAGGACATTATCAATACATTTTATTTTACAAGGGATATCAACCTAACCATGAAAGAAATATCATTATACTCAAATCACCTGATACCTACAAGTATGATCCCACTATTAAATACAGAAATAAAGACAATAGAAATATGTGGCAGGAGAAGAAACGTGACTGGATACTCCCAGTGCACTTAATAATACCCAAAATAATCAAAAACTATACACGTCCATAATGAAATCATAGGTGGTCGAGATAATGTTCTTTTTAAATCCTAACAAGCCATTAAGCTACCGTATTTCAATACACACCATACTGGGGGGACACAGATCTACACTGATTCAGTACACACTAGGCATACTCATAGACTGGTACACATCCAGGTCGTAACTACTGCTTTCACATCCATTGTACAAAAACATACCACCTCCCATCTCGTCTAACATTTCAGGGTCGTGCTAGCTCCAGTATCTGAAATACCAAGGTTCAAAATCAAGTACTACGAGGAATACACTGTTTCCATTCCAAGTCCACAGATGAGAATACTAATGCAATAAACAATCTGAAAATCTGTATCGACAGCTCTATCACAGACATGCCCACACGCAATCTTCCAACACAATGGGTTATTTTTCATATTTGAAAATAGGCTAAAACTTAGCCATTTACCTCAACAACAGGGGAACACTGCACTATCTCAACCACCATAACCCCAGAACACCGGTGCACCGAATAAACATGCCAAAATGACAAGCTCACTTCACTTTGGGGAGAGTAGCCTCAAATTGCACATGGGATCGCAAGAAGAACACAACGCTACCGTATTTCAATACACACCACACTAGGGGAACACAGATATACACTGATTCAATTCACGCTAGGCTTACTCAGAGACTACTCACATGGCTATGATAATGATCAGTTGTTACGAGGCTGCATTTTAAAGTTATGCGTGATAATTTTTGTTAGAATTATATTTTAACTCTGCAAATTTAGGCGTACACTTCACAAGCATTTAAATTCCTAGTATAAAATCATTTACTGAAAATAAATTGGTGTAACCTTAGCTGTTACATGGACCGAGCTCGATGGCTGCAGTTGCTTAAGTGTTCAGTACTCGGGAGACAGTTGGTTCGAACCCCACTGTCAGCAACCCTGAAGATGGTTTTCCGTGGTTTCTCATATTCACGGCATGCAAATGCTGGGGCTGTTCGTTAATTAAGGCCACGGCCGCTTCTTCGCACTCCTAGTCCTTTACTGTCTCATAGTCACCATAAGACCTAACTGTGTCGGTGCGACATAAAAGCAACTTGTAAAAAAAAGCTATTATATGGATTAATCAATGGCCCATTGAAATCATTGTTATTACTATTATCATTACATAATAATATTATTGTTTTTACTTCCCACTAACTACTTTTGACGGTTTTCCGAGCCGCCAAGGTGCCGGAATTTTGCCCCACAGGAGTTATTTTACGTACCAGTAAATCTACGGACACGAGGCTGATGTAATTGAGTACTTTCAAATATCAACGGACTGAGTCAGGATTGAACCTGCCATGTTGGGGTCAGAAGGCCAGCTCCTTAACCGTCTGAGCCACTCAGCCCATTATTATTATTATTATTATTATTATTATTATTATTATTATTATTATTATTATTATTATTATTATTAAAAATCTGACTCAGTAAATGTTGTTAATAAGTTGACGCGGTTCCCGGTAGATGAAGTTCTGTATACTTATGATGACCACGTAATCTGCGGACGAAGATGCAGAATTATTCACTTCATTACCGGGGCTTGATTGCCGAGTGGCTTTGTCCCTGGCTTCTCATCAAAGCGATCGCAATTCGAATCCCTAATGCATGCGTGGTTTTTAAAATGAAATTCACTTCCCTGGAGCTGGGAATCCACTTAACATTGGAGGACCCATGGTGATGATCGCGTTATAAGCAGTCGCGTAAAGCTACAAGCTTACTTTTTACTTCGTTCTCTAATTTAAAATTTAAGACATAGTGTATATCAACGTAGGGTTAAAAGAAATCCTGACCATGTTATGTTTCTCAGCTGCTTGTTATTTCAGAATGTATGGAAACTTCTTGTTTCCGTGCGCTCGTGTATGCATATGCAAGAATGATGCGTTGTTATTGTTTCTGATAGAGCTCAAGAGGTGATGGGATCTTGAAAATCTGACACAAAGTATAGCACTATGTTTTTTCCGTGCTTCAGGAGAATACGGGACAGTCTCATGCAGGGTAGTTTTCGGATCCGTAATGTAATCTAAGAATATTCTTACCCTCATTATCATTTAATCTTTGTGGCCGTGGCGAGCCCAATTAAATTTGGCCACATGTCTCTAAATCATGGGACCTAATTTAATTTCAAGTTCAGTCATTCGGGGCTTGTTCATCAAATGACGTGTTGTAGCTTTGAGCATATCATCCATACTTCACACTCGATCCACACACGGGTCTTTTGTTCTTTTCTTTACGAAAATAATCACCTTCGTTTCATTCTCCGTTCTATTCAAGGTTTTGCACACCTCCCCCACCAGTTTAGAAAAGCTTAAACTTTTAAAAATCAGAAATTTAATGGAATTGCTCTCCCTAAGGCTTTACCCACAATTTACTTAATGATGCTCGCTGAACTAAATGGACTAACCTCTCTTGATGGCATAGGGCATCAAGTGTGTTTTCAAACTTAAAATTAATGACTGGTTTTTTTCAGTTTGAATAAAAGTTGAACTTACAGCGGAAGGATAATCCATACTAATAATCAAACGTATAGGATTGGGGATAATTCCCTGTTGAAATGACGATACACGTGCAGGTATAATTGGAAGGAAGTACAGTTGTGATGATAATGAGAGTTCTTGTTTTGTCCACACGTAAGCCTTCTGTACACTGGTCAGCGCGTGCGACACTTCTGACGACACAACTCACTTGTAGGAGTGTGTGATCTCAGGGAATTCATTTAATGGAAGAGATCCCTCCACTCCAGTCCCTTTGGTGCACGTGTTAACGTACCGCTTGCACTCCGGAACCTCCACGCTAGAGCGAATTAATTCATAGAACCTTGCCCATTCTTGAATTATCAATGTTGTTTAGCTAGAGGGCGCGCGTGTATCACTCCAGAGTTTAAATTGGGCTATCGAAGGAATGAATGGGTTATACCGCATGCGGCTACTCCTGGGGTAACTGGGAGAAATGTTCTCCGTGCGTTCTAACTTTCTCTTTCATGGCCGTACACTGGCATTAGACTATGCAGGCAAAAGTAATATAAGTGCATAATACATCACTGGCTCTCCTGCCGGAATGGGTGGCACAGATGGTAGAGCGTTGGCCTTCTGTGCTCAAGCTGGCGGAATCGATCCCGACTCAGTCCAGTGATATATAGAGGTACCTCTTGTCGGCAGATTTAGAAACAAGTAAATGAACTCCTACGGGACAAAATTCCAGCAACTCGGCGTCTCCGAAAACCATAACGTAGTAGTCTAACACTGTTACTCTCTCTTGACAGATGGCCTTGAAATCAGTCCCGTACGGTTCGGATCACATAGCTGTCACCTTGTATTCGGAAGATTGTGGGCACGAATCCCAATGTAGGCAGTCCTGAAAATGGTTTTCCATGTTTTCTCATATCCACACCTGGCAAATGCTTGGGCTGTACCCTAATCAAAGCCACTTCCATTACCTTCCCAATACTAGCTCTTTATCATCCTTATTATGTCGCCGAATATCTACACTAGTGTCCAAAAGTTGAGCATAATCACTAAACGAGGCCATACCGCCTGATAGGAATGTCAGACGGATTGCTGAACAAAGGGAAGCTGACTCATACACCATTTGTCACACAATTTGTCCAAAAAAAGAACAGTGTCAGAAAAGTTCTGATAACTAAGGTACACCTTTGACAACAACTAACAAAACCTGGCAATGTCTTCCACAACAAAATATGCTGTTAATAGGGTGTATGTTTGCCCCTAACGGCCACACATTCTTCGCAGCGACGTGGCATGTTCTCCAACAGATGGTCCAAGATCTCTTGTGGCAGTCAATCCAATTCCTCCGAAAGGTCAATGCAAAGGTCTTGGAGGGTCCTTGGTGGAGGCTGACGGGGTGCAGTTCACTTCCCCAATGCATCCCAGGCACGTTGTATAGGATTCAGATCCGCAGAAATCGCTGGCCAGTCCATGCGATGAATGTCTTCCCCAGCCAGAAATTCGTCCACCAGAGCAGCACGGTGCGGTCGGGAATTATCGTCCATTAAGAGAAGGTCTGGACCAACCGAACCTCTGAAGAGTCAAACACGTGGTCTCAGTACCTCATCTCTGTATCTCCGAGTGATAACAGTGTTCCTCGGACCACCCATGAAGATGTGCAGGTCCGTACGGCCATTTAACATGATGCCACCCCGTACCATGAAGCCACCACCACCATACTGGTCCCATTCCATGATGTTCCTGTGGTTGTATCGGCTACCCGGTTCTCTCCGGGTTAATGTGCGACGGGAATCGTTCTGCAAACTGAACCGGGATTCATCTGTGAAGAGCACATGCCTCCATTCATTCATGGTCCAGTTTCGATGTCGACGGCTCCACAGCAAACGGGCCCGTCTCTGTGCTGGAGTGAGCTTGGCGCCCAACGCTAGACGTTGGGCAAACAGCCCTGCTGTTATGAGCCTCCGGTATACAGTTTTCCGGGAAACGGCAACCCCTGAGACGGCTGCAAGCTCCGCCGACAATTGTCTTGCAGGTGCACTCCGATTTCGTCGAATGGTTAAGGCCAGATATCTGTCCTGCTGTGAGCTGCTTACCCTTGGTTGACCTGGTACCGGCCTACGACTAACATCTCCTGTGTCTCGAAATCGTTTCCAAAGCCTAGAAATTACACTTTTCGACACATTCAAGTATACGGCGACTTCGGTCTGTGTCTGGCCTGCTTCCAGGCGGCCAGGTAAAACGGGGTCCAAATGGCGACATTGTGCCATTATGTTGTCACGTTCACCACGGCTCAATACAGGGAACACTTCTTTCCTATACAGAGCGAACACGTAAGGTTGGTAGGTGCATATGTCGTGCAATTTGCGGTCTATTTCCTGTTGCCCTTCTTACTCGTACCGTAACTTATGCTTAACTTTTGGACACTAGTGTATGTGTTATGCGACGTTCTTTCAGATGCAGAGATTTTGAATGTACCGGTACCAAACAGAATGTGAATTCGATGAAGAAGTAAAGACAGCAATGTGCAAGTATTGGCCAAGATTCGGATTCTGCTCTACATTGCCCGTAACTGAACTCTCTGTGTGCACGAAGTGGGCCTTTGTGCTGCCAATAATGTTACACCCAAACCATTTTTCCACCTTCTTTGCGAAATTTAGTTGGTCGCTAAATAGTATAAGAATGATTATGGTTGACGAAATTGATGTTATGTGACTCGTAGCGATGATATAGTTAACTTTTTTGCTTGCCTAGTCAAGTTGAAAGATAATCGTCCAGTTTTACATTATACAGTGTGTTTGGGAGATACGTACATTTAACCTTGTGGAAAGTGGGGATGATTGTCCGCAGTTCGTAAAATATGATCATTATTTTTAATTTAGCGAATAGTTTGGCCTAGGGAGGAGCTCGAAATAGAGTGTGATGTTTGTGAGGCATGCAGTAGATTCGCTTGCCCTTAGGCTTGTACCACCTGCGCTACCACGCAACAGGCCTTATGCATGCGTAATTTGTATGAAGCAATTCTAAGTGCATCACTGCACTGCTGTACACATCACTTCACTGCGGCTTCAGGAGGTATTCCATGTGTAATATTCAAAAAGCAAATCTAAGTAAATCACTCCACTTAACATCAGGTTTCATGAATACGTAAGTTATATAAAAACGTTCTACGTACAATATATGTCACCAAAGCCGTAAGTCGTTCATCATTAAATACTTTCTGAGCAACAAACATCAAATTTTCAACCTTTTTTGAAATATGACATTACTTTGGCGTCATATATTCGGGACCGTACAAATAAACAACAGGAAAAATTGTATTTATCTCTCAAACAACCTTTATAGTTAGTGGGTAAAAACTGATGCGGATTCTTCGACCGAGGGTCAGTTTTATTTTGCCATCCATGCTCTAGAAAGTGATATATAGGCTAAAATCTAATACAGCTAACAAGTTTCGAATATTTCCCCAGTACATCCTCTGAGATAGAGGAAAGCGCTTTTCAGTTTCGGAAATAATTATTAATTATGAAGAACAGTCGTAGATTTACAGAAACTAAGAAAAAAATGTCATCGGCAATTATAACGGCAGCGTATGAGAAACGAAGTGGTAGGTATATTCTTACACATATTTTGAAACACTTAAAATAACGGTTCTGTCTTAGAGAGTTTTTACTTGGAATCTTGCCATAAGATTCTCTACATTCCAGTTAAGAGTTTTACGGACACTGTAATTTCAGTTTGAGTATAGTTTTTAATGTAACTTTAGAGCTTTTCTAAGTACTCCATTGACATTTTATGGTGCATATTTGCCTCCCTATTTATAGAAATTTAATGCCTATTGATTCTCAGACTAAGGGTGACAAAATGGAGAGACGGCATTGACCAGACTTCACGTTAGAGGAACAATATTTTCCGCTCTATTTACATCGCTCCTTGGACTTCACCTATTATTCACATCCTGACACACAGTCTAAGTGGACTTCTGTTCCGAAGAACCTGTGTCAATTTTTGAATATGCTATGATTTTCCATTGTGAATTATTTCTTGTCACACTTCGACAGTAAACATGCGTAGACCTATTATGTTAGGAAAGCAACAAGCAGTACTTAAGATTATTTGTGAAATTTTGAAAGCATTCTAGAAGCATAGTATTACACCCTTTTATTAGCAGAGTATAGATATAAAGTTTCACGTCTTGTGTATTCAAGAGTGTTTAATAGCCATGTAGTTTATTCATTTGCTTCTGTGCATTAATAAGTTGGTCTACCAATTTAGAAGCTCAATTAAACCCTAATTGCTGCTTGACTGGAAATATAAGAATCTGCTTGTTTTTAAAACCTCTCCTTATGTCTTCGTGTGTGTTCTGTAGGAATGCATATATTTCAGTCTGGAATACTCGGGCATATTTTCCCAACGAGAAGATTATACTTCTTTCCCTTCAAACTCCATATACCCCCGAGCCTTTTCCCAAGTCTGCTTTTGATTCGTCCGTAAACCAGATCAAGGGACTCCTAGGAAAAACAGTCACTTTCCTCTAGTAGTTTGGCTCGGAATATGTAATTTAGTATAGAGTGGTTGATTTTTAAAAGCTTAAACTTTCACAATCGACATCTTCCAAGGAGTGGGCGTTGAACTTCAAGTTAAGACTGGGTTAACACATATAAATTAAAAATAAAATCATATTGTTCAGTAGAAATACGATGAACCATAGTGTGTTTTTTTCTTTTGAGAGCTTTAAAAGAAATAATATCTCATGTTGATGGTCCGTTTCACTTGACAGCCACGTGTGATAATGGTTTTGTTCGTGATACTAACATTTTGTAGGGTATGATTACCTTTATTATTAACGGAATTTAAGATGTTCTCTTTATTTAATCAATAAATGAACCCGAAATAATGAATAATTCATACGTATTTATGTTTGCTTACAAAAATTGTTATTAGGGAAAATGCCAGTTTAATATCATTGAGATTTCTGATAGTTGGTGTAGAGACGTATGTGCAATAAAATAGTCAGTGTCCCAACAGTGAGCAGCATATGTACTTTATGTGTTAAAATGGGTGTAACTCCAGAAATATTAAAGTATCTGAACGTCTTGTATGTGTAGATAACCGTATCAAAGGTAAGTAATCAAAAGAGTACAGTGGTTTGACATCAATAACTATTTATTAGTCTGCATTAGAAATTTCTAGAGTAAAGTTCTCGAAGTATTATATTGTAGCCGGTAATGTATATAGCTTAAATTTGTAAATTACAGAAATATAGTCAACAGCAACAGCCTTTAGGAAAGTGACCATGAACTTCTAGAGGGAGCTACATACAGTCCTCGAACCATTGAACAGAACATCAAACTGAAGACACCTGAAATGGTGAAATTACGTATTTACTTCAATGCGACCATCATAGATTGCATCGTGATCGTATGTCCAAAAACTGCTTTGACACATTTTCAGACAAACAACAGCATGATCGATCTTTGTAATAAATCTACTGTTTCACAATATTCCACATGTGCCAGATAATGTTCATTCCTATTCATGAAAATAAGTCACATTTCTTAACGAGCATACGTTGAAGTTGTAAGGGAATAGAAGTTGGAAGTTTAGTTCCTTGCACTAGGCCTTGCGGTTAGGGGCGCAGCTGTGAGCTTGCATGCGGAAGATAGTGGTTTCGAACCCCACTATCCGCAGCCCTGAAGATGGTTTCAGTGGTTTCCCATTTTCATACCAGGCTGTATCTTAATTCAGGCCACGGTCGCTTCCTTCCCACTCCTAGCTCTTTCCTATCCCATCGTCGCCATAAGACCCATTTGTGTCGTTGCGACGTAAAGAAAAATCGTTAAAAGTTTAGATTCTTGGATAAATGTAGGTTCACATCTCGTATGAATGTGCCCGAGAACCGTATAAATTGTTGAAAAATGATTTAAACTGTGCCGTATGAATTCAGATATAAAGCGGTTTATGTAAATTACCCTTTCTGCGTTCTAGAGTAGTGCATTAGTTACGTTTGCAAGAGTAAGTTTCTCCCTCAGTTGATGCCTACAGTTCGTCGCTTTCTACTGCTGTTTATCTACGTCGGAGAAATTTCAAAATACAGTATATTCCGTTAGGAATTAAAATTCCTCATTATCGTTTTATTAACAATATTCCTAGCTCACATACGGTACGTTCATGCATTTTCGAATTACTTTTCACATTCTCCACTTTATAAATATACTTTGAAATATTCCCTTCATAATGAGTGTTAATAGGAGTGCGTTATTTCGTTTAGAGGAAAACCGTTTGTTGTGTTTTCATTTCCTATCAGTATGAATGTCGGTCGGAATGGACGGCTCAGCGCTTTGTAAGCTACAGCTCTGCTGTTTAATATTATAGAGGAAAGGGTTGTTTAGTAGTTGTGTCAATCTTAATTGCTCAGCGGACTTCGTTTTTAACTATGTACAGCATTCTCTATGAATAAATCATTTTACGTAACAAATCTGAACGCCGCGTGATCTGAGTTCCAAAAGCATTGCTTGGCTCTCCTTTTATTCAGCCAGCTCCATGATCACGGGTAATTTCCAATTTAAAAGCCGGTTCGTAAATCCCTCAGCCTCAAAAACGCCACTGAAAACCTGTTGATATGAGGGGCAACAAACTAGAACTTGAATACCAAGCAGTACTGTTGAGGATACCATCGCAATATTGACGGGTTATTCGGCTGAGCATCTTGCCAGGTTTAAGTCCCTCGAAGTATTGTAGAAGATACATGTTATGACCATCCTCGATGGTTTCTTAAAAATGTAGTGAAATCAGCTAGATTTCTGAATGTACTGTTACAACCATGTTCTTGTATAAGACTTCCTTCCGGCCAAGTCAGCGAATTTTACCTAGATCTGAGGGCTGGTTTGAGGTCACTCAGCCTACATGATTAAAACTGAAGAGCTATCTGACGGTGAGATAGCGGCCCCGGTCTAGAAAGCCAAGAATAACTGCCGAGAGGATCCGTCGTGCCGACCACACATTCGGATAAGCAGCGGTCGCTTCTTTGACATGAATATTCTGATTTGATTGTCATAAGGAGGAAAATATCAATTATTTTACCAATGCTTACAAGGCATTAACAACACCATTGATTTGTACATACACCTTCACAGTATCACATTTTAGGCGATTTTACCTCTGATCTTCCTGATATAAAATTCAGTCTCTATTTCATACTATAAATGAAAAAACATAAAATCTGAATGCTCCTCTGTACAGAAAGGTGGCATATATATTTGACCTATCATGACGTCAAGCAAGTTGAAATATAAAATTTTTGTCCGTATCTGCGCACATATCACCCACGTGTTTCGTTGATATATGGCCTACAGTGGTTAATGTTCAATTGATTTTCCATTATGAAATATATATATATATATATATATATATACATGTATTTTCGTATGCATATTTATAATGTATCATAAAACTACGATTTAAAATGTCTCAGCAGTGATGATGGATGCATAGCTATTACTTATACTCAGTGACATGTCCAACTATAATTAATGGTTTTCCGTAAGCTTATCTGTCTCGCTAAGTACTGATGTTTGCATGTCCAATTCTAGTGTTGTAACGTAACTGCTAGTACTACTTTACACCAAGCGTTACGTCGCTTTCTGTCACGTGGAACGTAGGCCCTATCTGTGAAGATATTCACAGACCAGAATAGCTCAGTGTGTCTTAAAGTCCCTACAGACGACTTGACTTGGTCAGGCAGTCAGGTGGATTTTGTCAGATCGGGCGCTAAATCAGGTTGTGTGTAGTTGTGTTATATCGGACGAAACTCTTGCCATGCAGTCGGGTGAAGTCAGTTGGCTACGCCATCCGACCCCCTGACCACTTTACCAAATCGGATCGTCTGGAGCGTTGTCAGGTAGGTCGGCTCATTAGTTGACCAGCCAAGGATCATATAAGAGAAATAGATCCGTCACTCCTGTATAATAAAGTTGGCTGAGAAAACAGGTCATGGAAGCTACAGTGGCCACTTTCTCTCTGCCAACGTAAGGAAATAAATCCCACGATAGTACCTCGTAGTAAACACAATGATGATAGTTGTTACTTTGTTAAAATTTTAATTGTGATAGAGATAATGATTGTATTTCGGTAGGAAAGTTGTATCTAAAGCTTCTCTCGTGTCTTTTACTTAGAAAGTAAATTGCAATTACCGTATTTGTATGTTGGCTATACTGTTATAACGCTAGCTTGTATCGTTGTTTCACCGTTCGCATTTTAATGTAAATTTGCATCTATTAAGTGATAAATGCAACATTGATTACTGAAAATGTTAATGCAATTCGTATAAAACCCCAAAACGCCCATACTTGCCTAAATCACGATCTAACATAACCTCATTCTTTCGTTCGTTCGTTGAACCCTTTCCACGACTTTTATGTATGGGAATGGAAAACACTAGAAGGAAAGGATAAAAGTAAAACACAGCATAATGCACACAGTTTATATTTTGAATGTATTTATTCCAAACAGCAGGTAAGAAGCACAATCACACAGATGTTTACTCGCAACAGCTAGGTAGTTCAATGTGAAGTACGTTCATGATCATACCGGTAATACTATTTCTTCACACTAAGAACGCGCATAATTATAATTTCACACCATACTTTCGAAAAACTGGATCAAAAATCTCGTTCAATGCGAAAGAATCTTAACAAATTTTCGTCTAACAAGCACTATTACATACCGTACGACCAAGGTCCCTTCGCGCGCAACGATAACGGTGTTGTGTTTTGAATTTGCTGTACCACGTGACTGAATATGTAATGCCAATCTCTGCCTTCTAAATTAACCCTCTGAAAGAGAATTCTAGTTTTCATAAGTTGGCGGAGATTGATTGGCCCATCTCAGAACTGCTTCGGACGCTCCCTATGAAGTGTCACCCCCCTGTGACCAGCAACTTTCGGTGCGAGCAGACCTACATACAGTACGTAATAATGACAGTAGTGACTACTGAGTGGGAAGATATTGCTGAGTCTTTGGAGCTACTTACAGAATGGGGGATACGTCGAGTAAGCAGTATAGTAACAAGGGTGCCAAGGATGCTGGAGAAAATGAAAGATATAGAAACCGACGCAACGATTGCGACAGTAAATTTAATTTAATTTAATGTTATTTGCTTTACGTCCCACTAACTACTGTTCACGGTTTTTGGAGACGCCGAGGTGCCGGAATTTAGTCCCGCAGGAGTTCTTGTACGTGCCAGTAAATCTACCGACACGAAGCTGACGTATCTGAGCACCTTCAAATACCACCGGACTGAGCCAGGATCGAACCTGCCAAGTTGGGGTCAGAAGGCCAGCGCCTCAACCGTCTGAGACACTCAGCCCGGCGCGACAGTAAAGAAGAAAATAGAAAATATGAGGGCAGTGACTGCTTCTGTCATGACGGTATCTTGTTTCGTTATCAGTGGACTGTTCGGCTCGATGGCTAAATGGTTAGCGTGCTGGCCTTTGGTCACAGGGGCCCCTGGTTCGATTCCCGGCAGGGTAGGGAATTTTAACCATCATTGGTAAATTTCGCTGACACGGGGGCTGGGTGTATGTGTCGTCTTCATCATCATTTCACCTTCATCATGACACGCAGGTCGCCCATAGGTGTCAAATCAAAAACCTGCACCTGGCGAGCCGAACATGTCCTCCGACACTCCCGGCACTAAAAGCCATACGCCATCTCATTTCATCAGTGGACTCCCTAAGCGTAACAATGTACTGAAACTTTCCTACTCCATTCTCAAGTAATTGCTAAAGTCATCAGAATTCAGTTTTTTTCGTAACATCATATGACTAAATTTGTTCGTTCCAGTAGCCATTTCTTTGCCCACATTTTTCTTTCTCTTTCTCACATTGGTTACCTAAGCTACAAGCGCTATATCAAGCTTTTGGCGTTTCGGTAAAACGAGCGGCATGATGTGTGTGTTCTGTTCAAGAGCCAAGGCCAGCTGATGAGATCCTGCGCTTAGTCAGGCCGTCTGTTGACAACACCTGATTTGTTCAGGTTGCAGTGCCTTTTTTATTGACTAGTGACACAGCATCAAAGGAGCTTTGAATTCAACTGTGGCCTGTCCTTGAAACGGTTTTATATTATCGAACCGTTCATCAACAAGTACGGACGGAATACAAAGTATCAATTATGTCCATTAATGTAATTATTACTTTTAATAATATATGGTGTCCTACTCCATGGCTGAATGGTCAGCATTGAGGCTGTCGGTTCAGAGGGTCCCGGGTTTAATTCTAGGCCGGGTCGGAGAATTTAATCGCGTGTGATTAATTTTTCTGGATCGGGGAGGGGGTGTTTACGTTTGTCCCAGCACTTTCCTCTTCACCGTCAGACACCACACTACCAACCACCACAGAAACACGCAATAGTGATTACATCCTTTCAGATAGGGTTGTATCAGGAATGGCATCCGGCTGTAAAACAAGGCCAAATCCACATGTGGGATACAATTCGCATCCGCGACCTCACTAGATGTGGGAAAGTGGTAGAAAACGAAGAATCTTATAACAGATAGAATAGGCGCATTTCCTTACTATTTGCACTCATACAAAAAGTGGGAGTTATCTTCGTCATCGATTATGTTCCCTTCCTGCCCAGTATCAGACTTGCATACGAATACTGACGCGCAGCTCTTACATTGTATCGCAATCGACGGGATGTTTAGCAAACACTGTTTTTCTCTTTCGTCGTCTTTTCTCAGTTTCTTGGGGTCGGGTCATTGTGTGAATCCTCTCCATCTTTACGGCCGGATGCCTTCACTGTTGCTAACTTTTATGGTGGAATGTAGACCTATTCACTATTGCGTGTTCCTGTGGTGGTTGGTAGTTTAGTGTGTTGTGTGTAGATGAAGAGATATGTATTGAGACGAACACTAATATCTAGTTCCAGAGCCACGAGGAACTAACCCTACGGAATTAAAATCCTCACTCCGGCTGTGAAGCGAACCGAGGGACTACTGAACCAAAGGACCATTCAGCTAAGAACTCAGCCGGTTAAGTAAATATCATTATTGCCAATTACCTCTAATACAGATACCATGCCAACGCAAGTTATCATACACTTTCCACGCTAGTATTAAGTACATTATCACGATGTTTTCAAGTCCCTTCTGTGACATTGTTTTAGTAACAACAACGCTATTATCGAACAATTCATTATTATTGAAAACGGATCGATTACCAATTGTCAATAATATAATTATACCTGTGTGGTATAATGCGACGTGCAATAATAATAATAATAATAATAATAATAATAATAATAATAATAATAATAATAATAATAATAATAATAACGCTATTGACTTTACGTCCCATTAACTGCTTCTTCGATTTTTGGAGACGTCGAAGTGTGCCGGTATTCGGTCCCTCAGGAGTCCTTTCTACATGCCAGTAAATTTGCAAACTCGTGGTTGGCATATTTGATCATCTCAAATACCACCGCACTAAGCCGGGCTCGAAGCCACCAGCTTGAGCTAAGAAGGCCAGTACTTTAGCATCTGAGCTTCTCATCCCGGCGTATGATATTCCAGTGACTTATGAGTGCAGAAAAAATGGTATATTTCTTTTGCTTAGACTGATGCGTTCACCGTTCAGAATAATAAGACATATGCCTTTGTGTTTATGCCGTGTGCAAGAGACGAACTGCAGGGAAACTTCACGCTTCGTGAAGACTTTGCTTCGCTTTCTCGCTCAGAAGAGAAACACGGCCCATCACGACAGTTTTAATAATGTCGAAAGGTTTTAATTTAGTTGTCCATACCAAGAGAGTTGGCTGCGCGATTCATCACTTGTAGCTGTTAACTTGCGGTCGGGCGATGTTTTCCGTGGTTTCCCACTTTCACATCGCTTCTTTCCCAGTCTTAGCCCTGTCCTGTCCTATCGTCACCTGAGTCATTGCGACGTAAAAGCAATAGAAAAAATCAATTCACCGTTGTTCTAGTGAAGAAATGCTATCCTTGTTGGCCATCAGACGTTTATTTATTCTCTATGATATTCGGAAAAGTAGTGCGTATATTCTCAATCACGACGGAAAACCTACAACATGAAAGCAGATCGGTGTGATTATATAACAGTTGTTCCAGTTATGGCAGTAAAAATAATAATAATTGAGAGATTACTGCAGTGCGTGATACCAAGGTGAGAGGAAAGAAACTGCTGATTTTACCAATGTTCGGGCTGATTACTAACAATAGAAAATCTCTAAAACCGTTTAATTATACAATAAAGGAAATCAAGAAAGATCAGTTTCAATTTAAAAGGGATATTAGCCATAACATACCCTGCGGGGTATCGTTTGGTATCTCTTTGCTCAGGGGCTACACAAATCCCCCCTAGCAAGCAAAACAACTTAACAGTCCACAATAATAGAAACGTGACGAATTAATTACGGTACTATGTCAACCTACGTGGGGGATCATCACATACCTCATTAAACAAACTAGATAGCCGAGTAAATTCTCAACTGTTTATAAATAAGGAAATAGGGAATAAACTGAAAAATTCAAATGATCTTATAGTTCGACGTGGCTGTTGATGTCATACTCATGGCCAGAGTGCATTTTACTTGGAACTCGACCCAGTGGAAACTGACTTTTCGTATCAAGACTCCCACACGCATTGGTTGGGATTCGAGCCTCGGTCCTCTTGGTGAGAAGTTAGTGAATATGCAACTTAGCCATCACCCAATCCATTCCCTAGCGTAAATAATTCGGTAACAAAGGTAATCAATATGGGGCCTATCAGATACACCGTTAAACAGAGGGTAATCCCAGACTAAATTATCAAAAGGGAAATACAGTTTACAAATTCCATGGAACCAGTAATATGTCCTAGGAGCCCATCCCGTTCCCCCCGGCCTGGTACTACCTAACATTTAGAGGTTGGCTAACCACTCAAGGGCAGAAAATTCACCCAATGTCTATCAAGACGACACACATCTACGACGGTACTCAACAGGCAGCTGTGCTCAGCAAGTAAGATGCAAGACATGATGCTGCAGAAATGGACAGGAATATCGGCAGTACCAACTGATACCAAGTCCAAAGAACGTTATGTTCTCAACAGTGCCACTATGTGCGGTGGGGAATATACGGCTTCTTCAGTCTATCCAAGGGAGCACCAGAATAGGAAATCCAGAGCAAGACAAAGCCATCTCCATACAGACCAAGAAGGCCTTTGAAGGAGTGGATGGTAAAGGCTCCCACTATCCTAACCTCGGCACTTAGTGGGACATAATGGTTAGCTGCATGCCTAGCCAACTTTGTCCTCATATATTAAACTGGTACTCATTTTTGTGTGGTAAGAGTGAACCATAAGGACATGTGTTGCTCCAGAAAATAATTCTCGTGTCTAAATTTTCGACTTCCTTACGGAAAATCGAATCCACGTCCTTCCAATTGAACCATGCTCGCCTTTAACGCCTCGGAAAGGTAGGCCCAGGAAATTCAGAAGGAGATTACATTATATTTGTAAACGAAGGTTCGTCTCACAAACTATATTTAACATTTCCATAATAATAATAATAATAATAATAATAAGAAGAAGAGGAAGAATCTGTTATTTTTCGCCTACCCAGATCCGAGATGTGGATTCCAGTGCTGAGAACAGTTATCGTACGTGGATTATCGCACCGGCTCTTCTTCATCAACTCCTGGAAAATTCTTGGATAGTAGCTAATTTCAAGTCTATCCTAATCTCAGTCCGACACATCCCACAGAATCACAGGTTGTCAGACATTCCTCAACTCTGTTGGTGCACAAGACTAACGATCAATGATAATAAGGTGATTACGCGTTTCCTGACACCCACCAAAATATGTTGCTAGTATTTTATGCTCTCATTTTTCGTTCATACCTACCAAATAGGACGCTTCCAATAAAGTATGAATGAAACCTCATTGTAAAATTGCTCTGGTTCGTTATGTATTTAGCAAACAAACATTCGCTACCTAGTTTGAGGTTTTGGTAGGTCGGTCATTATAATTAGCCGAACTTTTAAACACACGTATCATGCCTATCTTCAGTTACTGTTCACATAAAGTTTTACCTTTACCTTCACGATTCTTTTGAGTACCATTTTATAGGAAGAGTTTATTTCCTAACTATTTCGTTAATGGTAACTCCTTTAAACCACTACTCTTCATTCGGGGTAGTTGGAAAAAACCGAGCAAATTCACTAAGAATCCTCTATCAAATCAAGCACATAGGAGTTATGCTACCGGGCAAGTTGGCCGTGTGGTTAGGGACGCGTGGCTGTGAGCTTGCATCCGGAAGATAGTGGGTTCGAATCCCACTGTCGGCAGCCCTGAAGGTGGTTTTCCGTGGTTTCCCATTTTCGTACCAGGCAAATGCTGGGGCTGTACCTTAATTAAGGCCACGGCCACTTCCTTCCAACTCCTAGGCTTTTCCTATCCCATCGTCGCCATAAGACCTATCTGTGTCGGTGCGACGTAAAGCCACTAGCAAAAAGGACTTATTGCTTTTTATAAACATCCCTCTCTCCGTTCAATTGAATGTGTTTAATACACCTGCAGCACGTACATTTCCGTGGTTAGAATCCTGGGATTTTTGAAATGAAAGTTCACATTCCTGTGCTTTGGATTCTGCGTAAAACTGGGGATCCTGTGGCTATGTTTACGACATCGAGAGTCATGTCAAATTATAAGCTTGCTTGCCTTGATAGAAAATGTTACATGCTTGTGCGATTCCTCGTCGATTCTGTCCACGCCATATAATATGACCCACGTGAAACATCTTGTAGAAACATTTTTCTTAAACCACAAATAGGCGGATTTTATCAAGCGGTATACATTTATGGACTTCACACTGTCCGTTAAATCATCAGCCACCGAGCTCGATAGCTGCAGTCGCTTAAGTGCGGCCAGTATCCAGTAATCGGGAGATGGTGGGTTCGAGCCCCACTGTCGGCAGCCCTGAAGATGGTTCTCCGTGGTTTCCCATTTTCACACCAGGCAAATGCCGGGGCTGTACCTTAATTAAGGCCACGGCCACTTCCTTCCACTTCCTAGGCCGTCCCTATCCCTTCGTCGCCAAAGACCTATCTGTGTCGGTGCGACGTAAAACAAATAGCAAAGAAACATTATCAGCCCATAGGCTGGGTGGATCCTCAAATAGCACCACCAGAGGTTATACGATTATAGGCAAACCGCAAAATCCGATGTCAGTGCCAAAATGAGGCATATTAGCAAGATGTGGAGTGAGATAATTTACCATTGCTTTCCTCACTGAGCCAGAAAGTGGTATTGCAGCACGACTGACCCTACGAGCAACAGCTTTCATAACAAATGCCATTATTCAGCACCATCCATACCCCGGTAACTTCCGTATTGTCACAGCCATGGATGGAACTGGATCTTTGGTGGAAGCTACATTTTGCTCTGGCCTCAGCCAAGCGACATATACAGAAGTACTGCTTCCACCAGAACTGGCAGTAGGCAGAAGACTTTACACAAAACAATTTCACATTACGGTTCATACCTTGCAGCCCGAAAGTTGTACTGTTCAAATTTCAAGTCAATGGAAGGGTAAAACCTGAAAAATGTGGGTGGGCAGTGCTCTGCAGTGAGGCTGTGGCAACTGTAAGCCAGAGGCGAGTTCTGCTTGTGTCGCGTTTGTTCTTGATGAATGGGTAAGCCGTGATTCGCTTAAACTATTCCTACAGTTGTCTTATGGTGGCGCCTCATGCCTCGTGTTGCGTGTTGCCACATATTTCGCTCTAGTCTACTTCAGGAGTGAAGCAAGACATCAAGCAAAAATTACAACTAAACCTACAAGTTATAAATTAACGTTGGAAATTGTTTCGATTCACAATATCTGCTTGATATTAGATTGATATTGGAGACAATTACAAAACATTTATTATAAAACAGGCGGTGCATGTTGTGTGGTATAAATGGTTAGGCACAGTGCGGTAGACTCTGTGGTAGAATTCCAGCACATATAGTTATCTTTTATGACTGCGTCAAATTCTGAGTCTCTGGAGTTGCTCTTCAGGAAAAGTCTAAAGGCAGGGCTAGCTTACTTGCCTTCGGTTCAGAAGGCCTCGGGTTCGATTCCCGAATCTTCAAATACTTTATGCACACTGGCTGTTAATTATATTCACAAAGAATTGTGAAAGTATTTATGCCCATATTCACTAAGCATTAACAGTATAGATAGCTAACAGTTCTTGAAGGCCGTGCGGTTATCGTCGCGGAGCTGGGAGCTTACATTCGGGAGATAGTGAGTTCGAATCCCACTGCCGGCAGTTCTTAAGATGTTTTTCCATGGTTTCCCATTTTCACACCGGGCGAATCCTGGGACTGTATCTTAATTAAGGCCACGGCCGCTTCCTTCCCACAACAAGCCCTTTCCTATCCCATTGTTACTATAAGACCTGTCGGTGCGACGTAAAGCCAAATGAAAAAGAAGTTCTTGAAGGCTCTGGAGGATAAACTTATGGACTAAATCTGCAGTAATAAACCTGAAAGTGAGACAGAGAAAGATGTGAAGATTCCAGTGGTTACTTAGATTTATAATTGAATTGAAGGAAAGCGATCGAAAAGCACAAGTACCCTTCTGTACACAGGTTACTGGACCGTTTCCCGGCAATATTTAAGAACGCTTTATGTTACAGAGATCCAACAGTCTATTTATAATAGTGCTAATAAATGCAATATTGGATCAAATTTTCGGCACTCCAAGGTCCCTAAAGATAGAAACTACTTACAGATTTGTTAAACATATTTCAGTATTATTTTATTATTATTATTAATATTATTATTATTATTATTATTATTATTACTATTATTAGTCGTATTATATTATCGTGGTGGGATGATTAGCTGAGTGGTTTAGCTGCTGGCTTCCCACCCGAAAACCCGAGGTTCGATTCCCGGTCCTTTCTGGGTTAAGAGATCCAACTCAAAATCACGTGGCGGCAGGAATGGCATCTGGCCTGCAGCCCCCAGCCAAAATTAAAATGGGCCTGGGTGGCTCCAGAGACCCCAGAAATAACCAAAATAAGCTGAAGGGTTTTTTTCAGCCCCGTTGTGTGGGGATAAGGTACCTGCATCTTAGTCGGACGCCCTAGGATCGATTCCCTGCCAGTCCAGGGATTTCATTTCTGAGCTGGGGGCTGGAACAAGACCTACTGATGAGCCATGCTATATGAGAGGTATAGGACCCGGTCAAGAAAGCGAAGCAATAGGCTGAAGATGTCGTCAACTGTCCACGTGACACTCCAGTGCCTGTTGGCCATCTGGCTGGATAGTGGTCGCTTTGAAAAGCCAAGAACATAGTGGGCTATTTTGCCTTTGGATTGTTTATTATTATTATTATTATTATTATTATTATTATTATTATTATTATTTTCTTACCATTAGCTCTTAAAGGGGGGTGGAATTGTGTATTGCGATAAAACAGTAAACTGTCAGATGTGTGTATTTATGCACTGAGCAGCAAAGTCGTTCACAGCGTTTTTAATAAATATCTTGTACTCCTGGTGGAGCACTACTAGAATCTCAGCCACAAGAACTTTTAAATACTTCATAGGTTCTATGTGTGCGTGTTTACTTTAGCCCCTTCTTCATGTGGTACTGGTTTCGCCAATTATCGCATGAGTTTTAATTTTTCCAGTTGCCAATTAACGTAGTGTGATAAAAACTTTCAGGACTCGTTTAAGAGTGTATAAAATTTCAAGAAAACACTTCTGTGCCTCAAAGCTCAGCCAGTTTTAAGACTTTCATCGACCTTAGTATGCATCACTTCATAAGTAGTTCAGATAATCGTATAAAACTGCCCGTAAGAAAAGCGTAAAGAAGCAGCCAAGGTAATGTATAAGAAATCCGCAAGCAGAGATTCTCGAAAACTCATAAGACTTCCCTCAAAACTTTTGTAGCATGTACTTAGGAATTATTTGATGGATGGTGTTCAAGCGGCAGAAGATGGGTATATTTTAATAAGCCTCCATTTGCTTTCCACGAAATTAAATTATGAAGGCGGATGAATGGCTGGGGGTTCACAAGGGTTAATGATCCCTATTTTAGCTCCCTTGCTCTCCCACAACCTCCCCTCGTCAAAATTAAAGCCAACCTCGACTCGAGTAACAATTATTCTTCATCTTACGGGATACACCTTGTTTCTCTTCGGTTTTCGCTCACACTGTTATGTTAGGCACTGCTTTAATAAATTAAACAATGAGTGTTGCTCAGATCGGTCGGAGTCTTATTGAATTCTAGAACCTAGATAAATGTTCGAATGGAAGGATTAGAATTGCATTGCTCATTTAGAAGAGAGTCGAATGGAGAAAGTATTTCTGTTATGTTTTACAAAAATTATCTTTAACTTTAGGTGGTATGGATTACAAATAACATTTGTAAATGTTTGTTTCAAGGACGTAATCCTGAATCTAACTCTGAATGAGATAGATGACGTGCAGGAACATGGTAGGATCTCGAAGTCTTTCACGGCTTTAGAGATGACTGCTGTAATAGTGAGTACCATATGAATTGGACACTGTAACCTAAATTTTCCAGTCTGCACGTCTTATTCGGTGTAGTGTCAAACCGCCGTAGGTCCTCAACAGTAATAAATTAAGAATGCAGCACCCTACACCAAATAGCTTGCATTACTGGCAACGATCCTCCTTGTTTTGACATTTTTGCATTTAAGGTTTATCAGGTTTACAAGTACCTTCATTTGAACGTTGCTACCATACTCTTCTTAGTTTTACATCTCGTCCAAATATGCGGTGAGTTTGGAAATCCTCACTTGGTCCTCAATAGTGAAGGGCCGAGCTCGATAGCTGCAGTCGCTTAAGTGTGGCCAGTATCCAGTAATCGGGAGATAGTGGGTTCGAACCCCACTGTCGGCAGCCCTGAAGATGGCTTTCCGTGGTTTCCCATTTTCACACCAGGGAAATGCTGGGGCTGTATCTTAATTAAGGCCACGGCCGCTTCCTTCCCATTCGTAGGGCTTTCCTATCCCATCGTCGCCATGACATATCTGTGTCGGTGCGACGTAAAGCAAATAGCAATAGTGAAGGTACTGCATGTTAACTGATTAAACATCCAAAAGGACGTATTTTATGAAGTTGTTAGGTGGCTAATAGAACAATTCACTTAGCAATATAAATAGCTTTGATTTATAACAAATCTAAATTTATCCATTATCGTGTTAAATCTGCGGTGTGTTGGATTTAGCCATGGAGTAGCTCTCCTTCACTCAACTATTTGGAGATCATGTGGACCCCAGCAGGTTCACTGCTAATACGGAATATGCTGGAAGTTATAGTGTTCTGCGGATCAAAGCAGGTAATTCCGCTGCTTAGTAGCCACACATTTAGCTCAGTCACTGCTTAACGGAGAAGCCCCAGGATTTCCACTATTCTACCCTGCAATTGTTCCCAGTGACGTAGCTGGATTATGTGATGGTCCGGCCATTATTATCTAAAATGATTTAGAAAAATAAGTAAAATGAATGGTTGACTGAAACTCCGCTACCCACACTCTTGGTTCTTTATATGAGTTACAGTAATGGATATACCTTTAATAGCCACTAAAAGAGTGGGTTGTTTCTAGCTCCTTACCACATGATTCATAATTATTGACCATCCTCAGCACCGGGCAAGTGGCTGGGCTATATGCGTCGTGTAGCTATCAGCTTCCATTCGGGAATAGCGGGTTCGAACACCACTCTCGTTAGCCCTGAAGGTGGTTTTGTCCGTGGTTTGCCATTTTCACACCAGGATATGCTGGGGGTGTACCTTAATTAAGGCCACGGCTGCTTCCTTCCCAATCCTAACCATTTCCCATAACTGAGTCGCCGAAAACCTCCGATGTGTTAGTATGACGTTAAATTACCAGCAAAAAACCACCAAAAACAGCAATCTGAGACATTCTTGAATGCGACGGGACATGCCCAGTACCAAATCATTGAGCATTTCCTGAGGCAAACTATCCCACCCCTCGATGGCAGCATCTCTTAAGGCCTGAATTTGTAATAATAATTGTACCGGGCGGTACACCTCCACGCCGCTAATTAAAAATGTGCGCCAGTTGAAACTCCTCTGCTGGAGGAAGTCTGAACTTTATTGACGGTATTAATTTTCAAGTTTCTCAGAAGATGTCACTACGTGGAAAGTTTGGAGTTTTTGAACTGTGCCACTTTTGATGTATTTTTGTTTTACCGGTAGTAAGAAGTGTGAACTTTCTCTTCTAGTGGACACTACTGAAAAACCACAATGGTGCACCCTAGTGCGATGTGAAAGAACTGTTTTTTGGAGAAATTTTTATTTCAAAAGTTTGTTTCTTGTTATATTTCTTTCTGTTATTAGTTAAGTTGGCTGTATACCCCTCTCTTTCCCCTTGTTTTGTATTTAGCCAATCCCGAATTTCTTTAATTAATTTCTGACCAATCTGATGTATTTTCCCCCAACTTGAATATGCTGCTTATCCCTAACCAATAAAGTGATTGTGGGCGGGTGTTTTCTTCCCTAAAACGCCTCGAACTTTCCGCGAGAGTATATAAACTGCTGATTTTTGGGTCTCTGCGCCACTTCTGTTCCATCTTTCAGTGTGTAAAGTACATAGCAGGGGGCGGGAAGCGCCTCTTTCTTCGGCAGCGGTCAACAACAAGGTAATGGCCGATTAATAACTTCTTTCTTTGCTAGCTCAGCAGTTTAACTCTCGGGGCGGGTCCGAAGTTTTTCCATAATGTAACCTTCCTTAAAATGTAAAGACCCTTGGTATCTATTCTATCTTTAAACTGCATTTCGGGATAGAGAGTGATTAACCCTCTCGAGCTCCCACTCATATTGCTTTGAGGTGAACTTATTTCTCACAACCGATTCTTCCTTAATGTAATGTAAATTGTTCTTTTCTAAAGTCACCTCTGTAGTATGGGATTAGCCCTTGCATCAGTGGCCTAGAGCCAAATTAGGTTTTAAAACAAATACATTAGGAGTGCAGATCGCCTCCTCTCAAATTGTTATTTTAGAGGTCATGTAATTACACTTTTTCATTTAATAGACCTCAGTAGGTTGGGTATGTTACCCCTGTGTCTATGTCTTGAGAGGACAACTTGAAGGTGGAGTTTGGTGTGGCCTTTGAGAGGCTTAAAGTTTGAGAGCGTGTGGCTCTTTCTTGAAAATTAAGTGTTGTATGCCTCGAGGAGGCTTTTCTGTGTAATTTGGAGCAAGTGCTCTTGAACATGAATGGGGTTTTCTGCCCCTCTGGTAAAACTTATTTTGGAGTAAAGTTGGGCTAATTGCCCTAGAAGTGTGAATTCGGGGCTCGAAGCCCAAATACTGTAAATACTGTAATTGCACCTTTTGTTGCCTTGCTACTCTGTACCTGCCGTACTTGTTATTTCTTAATTTTGAAAAGAAAATATAACCTTGTTAAATTTTACATTAACTTTGATTCCGTAGTTTGAGACCCGTTCAAGCCCGCACCTTCTTTCACCTCTACCTACCGCAAAAACACGGTAACAAGTGGTAGCAGAGCGTGGTTGAATGGGTCTCAATTTAGCCCCTTTTGACGGCTAAACATTGTTGTGTTCCGAACTCTAACAATTTTCTCAGTTGCTGGAATTTTCTGATTTTTTTTTCAAAATTGTTCTGGCATCATGCCCGGCCCTCGCGATGTTCTCCATCTTAACTATTTGCGGAAGGAGGAGTTAATCTATGAATTAACTATCAGAAATGTGCAATCTGGAGGCACGGTTGCGGTAGACACAAACAAGCTTAGAGAGTCCCTTGACTTGCCCATTTCCATCCCCACTTTGGGAGAGAAAGAAATTGACGACTCTCTTTCCACGATCACCGAGAATACTACTGGGCTAGCATCGGTAGTTAGTTTTTTGATGAAAATGATCCTTCTTCTAATCAAATTAAGCGTGTGCAAGCCAGGCTATATCATTTTTCAAATAGAGTTAACGATCTGTTGTCTCTGAAATTGAATGACGTTCAGAGGAAGGAAGCTAGTATGTTGCTTGAAAATATTTCTGAATTATCCAGTAAGGTTACCCAATTGTTAACGGGGGAAGTTCCTCCCAAAATCGATCAACCAACCCCGATGAATGCAGGTAGCGAGGAAGAGCCTCCTAAGGGAGAAGTCAATAGGATAACCGTTGCTGCTCAAACTATCTCTGCCCCATTGGACAACGAGTCTGAACGCCGTAACTCATTGAATAATGTACGTTCTGAATTAACTTCTTTGCCACTTAAACCTTTACCGACTATGTCACCTGGGCTCAGCAGTTTGCCTCATCCATTGGCAATGTTGCTCAGAGGTATCTCGAAGTTTTCTGTCAACACCACCAGTGAAGTTATTTCCTTCTTAAGGTTTTTAGTTGAATTTCAGGATCATGCCCTTGTTTTTTCTCTTTCTCCGTGTCAAATTTTGCAAATCATTTATCCTTATGCAATTGGTATTCTCTCTGACAAAATAGTAAGAGCCATAGCCAAACAGTCATGTATTGAAGATTTTCATGCACACTTACTTGCAAATTTTATTCCCGCCCGCGCGAGGTCATCTCTGATTCAGAAGTACTATTATCGAGTACAGAGATTGGATGAAAATCTGGCTGATTTCATACAAGACATTAAGTTTTATACTAGGGTGTTCGCTCTTCATTTTCCTGAAGATCAGATTGTACAGGCTATTGTAGAAGGAATTTCACCACCCTATAGGTCATATTTGTGTTTCGCGGCGTGCCCGCAAACTTTCTCTGAACTTGAAGCGTTGGCCGTCTCAGCGGAAGGAGTGAGATACGCCGATTCCTTGCGTGTCGCGAAAGAACCCCCGCCTTCTTTTAGTAATACTCGGCCTCCACCTCTCCGATCAGTCACACCTCGTAAATGTTATGCTTGCGGGTCGCCTGACCATCTTCGCAATAAGTGTCCACTGATCAAGTCTAGTAGGGCAAATAATGGAGCTGGTTCATCACAAGGCTGTTTTAAATGTGGGGCTTTCTCACATATCGCCAAGAATTGCCCAAACTCAAATAGCACCCCCTCCTGCTCAACTTCTGGTGCAAATTCCACCAATGCCAATAATAAAATGTGACTAGCGGCTTCGGCTGAGTCGACTAATTCTGCTTCCCAAGGCTCAGCCTCTGGCAAAAAGGTCGTAAATTCAGGGAACGTTCAATTTGCAAATCCATCTTTTGAATGCCCCAAAGAGTGTCTTAGGATTGCGGCGGATACCCCCGCACCCGTTCCTTTTCTTCAGATTGAGTTAAATAACGAGCCTATAACCGCTCTATTAGATTCAGGCAGTGTTTGTTCAATTATTTCGGACCAATGGTATTCAAAATTGAAGTCTGTTTGTAAATTACCTGACTATGGCTCATCTACTGTTCAATATGTTTCGGCTAATTCATCTCCATTAGAAATTCTAGGTTCTGTACAGGTCAAAATTCGTATTTTTAAATTTACATGGAAAACCAAACTGTTTGTGGCTAAGCACTTGTCTTGCCCCATCACACTGGGAGCGGACTTTATTTCTCACACTGGTCTTGTGCTCGATCTTCAGAGTAAGTCGTGCACATTCAAATTTGCGTCCAATTGTAAAATTCCCTTGTTAAAGTGTAATTCTGTATCATGTTCATCTATTTCGCCTACCCAGGATGAGATGTTGTTAGACCTTAGACATCTACCTGAGGAGCAGGCTGATAGTATTCGTAAATTATGTCAGTCATTTCCAGAGGTGTTCTCTGATACCCTTGGTGTTACTGACCTTATTGAATACAAAATTGAGGTCACGGATTCAATTCCTGTCCGTTTTCCACCTTATAGGCTATCTCCACCTAAAATGAAGGCTCTGAAAGAAATCATCGATCAGATGTTGAAGGATGGTATTATTAGGCCCTCTAAGTCGGCGTATTCGTCACCTATTTTTCTAGTCCCGAAACCCCAAGGGGGCTTCAGGCCTGTCATTGATTATAGGGCTCTCAATCGGAAGGTGGTGTTACAATCTGTGCCCCTTCCTGACCTTCATTCTTGTTTTTCATGGTTTCGTAACGCCAAGTTCTTTACTATCTTGGACTTGAATCAGGCCTATAATCAAATTCCCCTAGCGGAAGAGTCTAAACATCTTACAGCGTTTGCCACGGACTGGAATTTATACGAATACAACCGCGTGCCATTCGGGCTCCCCACGGGAGCAGCTGTACTCACTAGGCTGCTAGATAGGGTCTTCTCCGACATCAAATTTGAGTACTTGTATCACTACTTGGATGATGTCGTCGTATTTTCGGAGACCTTTGAAGAACATCTAGATCATCTGCAAGAAGTTCTCAATCGCCTTCGTAAGGCTGGGTTAACTGTCAAGTTGTCCAAGGTTGCCTTTGCTAAGCCCTCTATGTCATTCCTAGGGCATATTGTGTCACCTGATGGTGTTGCAGTCGATCATTCTAGAACACAGGCCATCCGTGATTTTAAACCTCCCAAGGACATCAAAGGTATCGCCAGGTTCATTGGTATGGTGAATTTCTTCAGGAAGTTCATTCCTAACTTCGCTCATAGAGCGGCGCCCTTGAACCTTCTTCGTAGGAAAGGCATCAAATTCGAGTGGGGACCTTCTCAACAAGCCGCTTTTGAAGATCTTAAATTAGCTCTCTGTAATGCCCCTGTACTTGCTATGCCTGATTTCTCAAAGAAATTCATCGTCCAAACCGACGCGTCGTCGTCAGCAGTAGCTGCAGTCCTTCTTCAAGAGACTGAACTCGGGAGGCGACCCATCGACTATGCATCTAGGACCTTGTCGGCTCAAGAAGCCAAGTATTCCATCTATGAGCTCGAAGGTTTGGCAGTCTTATTTGCCTTAGAAAAGTTCCGTCTCTATCTGGAACATGTCAAATTCGACCTGGAGACAGATAATCAAGCCTTAAGCTGGGTCTTAGGTAGGCCGCGTCGTACTTGTCGTATAGCCCGTTGGGCCATCCGAATTTCTGCCTTCCAATTCGATGTCAGGCATATCAGAGGTACTGAAAATGTTGTTGCTGATGGACTCAGCCGTATGTTTTCCAACGACGTCGAGACCCACGAACCGGTCGACAGTTCATCGCCTCCCGAGTCCATACCATCTGGTGTTAATGCCATCTTAACTGATGCTCCCATGCTCTTTAGGGATATCGAGAAATACCAACGTGAAGATCCGACGCTGGCTCCGATAATGGAAACCCTTTCTTCTGGGGATCATGTAGTCCCTTATGTTCTGAGGTATGGTGTTTTATGTTGCCCATCAAGGCATGATAAGATGATGAAGGTTGTCGTTCCAGCGGTTCTTGTACCTATGATCTTCAAGTATTATCATGAAACCCCATTAGGAGGGCATCTAGGCATCTTTAAAACTCGTGAGATGATTCGTGAAATGTTCATCTGGAAGGGTATGGACGGTGAAATCCGTGAACTAGTAAAAGCTTGTAAATCTTGTTTGCTTAGTAAACCAACCATGTCCTCCAAGGTAGGCCTTTTGTCTTCTCATCAAGCGTCGCGCCCCATGGAACGCCTGTATACTGATTATGTAGGACCCTTCCCCCAGTCGAAGGGAAATGCCAACAAGTTCATCTTTGTATGTGTAGATGGTTGTACAAGATTTTCCTGGTTATTTCCGACTAAGCTGGCTACCGCTCAGTCCACCATTACTTGCTTAAATTCTATTTTTGCTTCTTTTGGTCCGTGTCAATATATTGTATCTGATAATGCTAAGGCTTTTACATCTAATCTATTTCGTAAATTCTGCTTTGACCTGTCCATCTCTCATGTGACTACTTCTGCTTATTACCCTCAACCATCTCTGGCTGAACGGGTTAACCGTAATCTCAGGTCCGCGCTTATTGCCTATCATCATGAAGATCATTCTAGGTGGGACACGTCCCTGCATTGGTTAGCTTTTGCTTTGAATTCGGCGGTTCATGAATCTCACAAATTTACTCCAGCTGCTTTGATGTTCAAGTTCGTTCCCAACACGCCGCTCTCTAACCTCTGGTCTCTGAGTGACATTCTACCTGAGACAATAGGTCCGGATAATATCAAAGATCTTTGGAAGAAGGCTAAAGCCAATCTTAAAGTATCTCATGAAAAGGTTAGGGAAAGATATGATCGTGGACGGAGACCCACCAATTTGAAGGTAGGCGACCAAGTTATGGTCAAGAATTTTGTTCCCGCGGGCAAGCTTGCCCCCAGATTTCATAGGCCGTGCATAATTCTCGATTTCCTTACACCGGTCACGTTGTTATTAAGCAACCCAGCCACCGAGGGGATATTTAGGGTTCACCTGTCGCAGGTGAAACCAGTGTAAATTTTGTGTCAACTTGCTTTATATAATTTGAAAGGAATATGAAGGTTATATTTTTTTGAGTTTTCACTTTTAAGGCATTCTGCCCCTTCTATAATATCTTGTTTCATATGTAAGCATTTTTGTCAAACCTTCCCCGAACCGTTAAACTGCCATTCTGTCCTTACCACGGCCATTACCACGCTCCCGTCTCCTGCTCCACTACACACAGTGGCTCGCATCTGAAATGAATTGCTGCACGCTTCTGGCCCCTCAATCTCTCCACGATGAATGTACCCTACTATTATTCTGGTCCAACAAAATTCTGCCGCCTAACTTTAATGTTTCAGTGCCCCCGCAGCCGCGCGGCACTGCGCCGCGTCTGGGATAGAGGAAGGGCCCCCTCGACCCCAGCGAGGACGACATGTGCACGGCGAGCCGGAGCTCTCCTCCCGGCCAAGGCTGATGTGCGGCGCACGACCTGCTACTGGCCCGCAGCCTGTATATGTTCACCGCGAGCGCGGCGTGGTTCAACACCTCTGCTCCCCTCATAGTGCGGGCGAGCGGTATCTCAGGGTACTTGAGGGGCCCGGGCGGCCTCCTCTGAATGCAAGCAGTGGCGGCTGGTCTGGCCGTTAAAATCATCAACGTTTGGAGTACATATCCAGCTATATGGACATTCAAGTTCAACTTTACTACCTTTTCTTGGGAATTCAAAAGCAATATTTGGTGGACTTTGAAAATTTTCCTCAACTTTAAAAACTAAAGTTTTCCTTCTGAATTCAACTTCTACTAACATAAAGACTTTACTTCACCAGTTACAACAAAAATTTTGAAACTGAATCAAACCAAATTAAGAAAATCTTATAAATACTTCTGCAATTAATCTCCATATCAACATCAAAACTTGAACCTTATTTTCAAACAAAAGTTTATGTTCTTCTGTGTTACCCCTTGGAGGAACTTTTTGGGGGGGGAGGTCTGTACCGGGCGGCACACCTCCACGCCGCTAATTTAAAATGTGCGCCAGTTGAAACTCCTCTGCTGGAGGAAGTCTGAACTTTATTGACGGTATTAATTTTCAAGTTTCTCAGAAGATGTCACTACGTGGAAAGTTTGGAGTTTTTGAACTGTGCCACTTTTGATGTATTTTTGTTTTACCGGTAGTAAGAAGTGTGAACTTTCTCTTCTAGAGGACACTACTGAAAAACCACAAAGGTGCACACTTGTGCGATGTGAAAGAACTGTTTTTGGAGAAATTTTTATTTCAAAAGTTTGTTTCTTGTTAAATTTCTTTCTGTTATTGGTTAAGTTGGCTGCATACCCCTCTCTTTCCCCTTGTTTTGTATTTAGCCAATCCCGAATTTCTTTAATTAATTTCTGACCAATCTGATGTATTTTCCCCCAACTTGAATATGCTGCTTATCCCTAACCAATAAAGTGATTGTGGGCGGGTGTTTTCTTCCCTAAAACGCCTCGAACTTTCCGCGAGAGTATATAAACTGCTGATTTTTGGGTCTCTGCGCCACTTCTGTTCCATCTTTCAGTGTGTAAAGTACATAGCAGGGGGCGGGAAGCGCCTCTTTCTTCGGCAGCGGTCAACAACAAGGTAATGGCCGATTAATAACTTCTTTCTTTGCTAGCTCAGCAGTTTAACTCTCGGGGCGGGTCCGAAGTTTTTCCATAATGTAACCTTCCTTAAAATGTAAAGACCCTTGGTATCTATTCTATCTTTAAACTGCATTTCGGGATAGAGAGTGATTAACCCTCTCGAGCTCCCACTCATATTGCTTTGAGGTGAACTTATTTCTCACAACCGATTCTTCCTTAATGTAATGTAAATTGTTCTTTTCTAAAGTCACCTCTGTAGTATGGGATTAGCCCTTGCATCAGTGGCCTAGAGCCAAATTAGGTTTTAAAACAAATACATTAGGAGTGCAGATCGCCTCCTCTCAAATTGTTATTTTAGAGGTCATGTAATTACACTTTTTCATTTAATAGACCTCAGTAGGTTGGGTATGTTACCCCTGTGTCTATGTCTTGAGAGGACAACTTGAAGGTGGAGTTTGGTGTGGCCTTTGAGAGGCTTAAAGTTTGAGAGCGTGTGGCTCTTTCTTGAAAATTAAGTGTTGTATGCCTCGAGGAGGCTTTTCTGTGTAATTTGGAGCAAGTGCTCTTGAACATGAATGGGGTTTTCTGCCCCTCTGGTAAAACTTATTTTGGAGTAAAGTTGGGCTAATTGCCCTAGAAGTGTGAATTCGGGGCTCGAAGCCCAAATACTGTAAATACTGTAATTGCACCTTTTGTTGCCTTGCTACTCTGTACCTGCCGTACTTGTTATTTCTTAATTTTGAAAAGAAAATATAACCTTGTTAAATCTTACATTAACTTTGATTCCGTAGTTTGAGACCCGTTCAAGCCCGCACCTTCTTTCACCTCTACCTACCGCAAAAACACGGTAACAAGTGGTAGCAGAGCGTGGTTGAATGGGTCTCAATTTAGCCCCTTTTGACGGCTAAACATTGTTGTGTTCCGAACTCTAACAATTTTCTCAGTTGCTGGAATTTTCTGATTTTTTTTTTCAAAATTGTTCTGGCATCATGCCCGGCCCTCGCGATGTTCTCCATCTTAACTATTTGCGGAAGGAGGAGTTAATCTATGAATTAACTATCAGAAATGTGCAATCTGGAGGCACGGTTGCGGTAGACACAAACAAGCTTAGAGAGTCCCTTGACTTGCCCATTTCCATCCCCACTTTGGGAGAGAAAGAAATTGACGACTCTCTTTCCACGATCACCGAGAATACTACTGGGCTAGCATCGGTAGTTAGTTTTTTGATGAAAATGATCCTTCTCCTAATCAAATTAAGCGTGTGCAAGCCAGGCTATATCATTTTTCAAATAGAGTTAACGATCTGTTGTCTCTGAAATTGAATGACGTTCAGAGGAAGGAAGCTAGTATGTTGCTTGAAAATATTTCTGAATTATCCAGTAAGGTTACCCAATTGTTAACGGGGGAAGTTCCTCCCAAAATCGATCAACCAACCCCGATGAATGCAGGTAGCGAGGAAGAGCCTCCTAAGGGAGAAGTCAATAGGATAACCGTTGCTGCTCAAACTATCTCTGCCCCATTGGACGACGAGTCTGAACGCCGTAACTCATTGAATAATGTACGTTCTGAATTAACTTATTTGCCACTTAAACCTTTACCGACTATGTCACCTGGGCTCAGCAGTTTGCCTCATCCATTGGCAATGTTGCTCAGAGGTATCTCGAAGTTTTCTGTCAACACCACCAGTGAAGTTATTTCCTTCTTAAGGTTTTTAGTTGAATTTCAGGATCATGCCCTTGTTTTTTCTCTTTCTCCGTGTCAAATTTTGCAAATCATTTATCCTTATGCAATTGGTATTCTCTCTGACAAAATAGTAAGAGCCATAGCCAAACAGTCATCTATTGAAGATTTTCATGCACACTTACTTGCAAATTTTATTCCCGCCCGCGCGAGGTCATCTCTGATTCAGAAGTACTATTATCGAGTACAGAGATTGGATGAAAATCTGGCTGATTTCATACAAGACATTAAGTTTTATACTAGGGTGTTCGCTCTTCATTTTCCTGAAGATCAGATTGTACAGGCTATTG
Source organism: Anabrus simplex (assembly GCF_040414725.1). Taxonomy (NCBI): domain Eukaryota; kingdom Metazoa; phylum Arthropoda; class Insecta; order Orthoptera; family Tettigoniidae; genus Anabrus; species Anabrus simplex. The sequence continues at coordinate 236,350,460 of NC_090266.1, forward strand.
TAGAAGGAATTTCACCACCCTATAGGTCATATTTGTGTTTCGCGGCGTGCCCGCAAACTTTCTCTGAACTTGAAGCGTTGGCCGTCTCAGCGGAAGGAGTGAGATACGCCGATTCCTTGCGTGTCGCGAAAGAACCCCCGCCTTCTTTTAGTAATACTCGGCCTCCACCTCTCCGATCAGTCACACCTCGTAAATGTTATGCTTGCGGGTCGCCTGACCATCTTCGCAATAAGTGTCCACTGATCAAGTCTAGTAGGGCAAATAATGGAGCTGGTTCATCACAAGGCTGTTTTAAATGTGGGGCTTTCTCACATATCGCCAAGAATTGCCCAAACTCAAATAGCACCCCCTCCTGCTCAACTTCTGGTGCAAATTCCACCAATGCCAATAATAAAATGTGACTAGCGGCTTCGGCTGAGTCGACTAATTCTGCTTGCCAAGGCTCAGCCTCTGGCAAAAAGGTCGTAAATTCAGGGAACGTTCAATTTGCAAATCCATCTTTTGAATGCCCCAAAGAGTGTCTTAGGATTGCGGCGGATACCCCCGCACCCGTTCCTTTTCTTAAGATTGAGTTAAATAACGAGCCTATAACCGCTCTATTAGATTCAGGCAGTGTTTGTTCAATTATTTCGGACCAATGGTATTCAAAATTGAAGTCTGTTTGTAAATTACCTGACTATGGCTCATCTACTGTTCAATATGTTTCGGCTAATTCATCTCCATTAGAAATTCTAGGTTCTGTACAGGTCAAAATTCGTATTTTTAAATTTACATGGAAAACCAAACTGTTTGTGGCTAAGCACTTGTCTTGCCCCATCACACTGGGAGCGGACTTTATTTCTCACACTGGTCTTGTGCTCGATCTTCAGAGTAAGTCGTGCACATTCAAATTTGCGTCCAATTGTAAAATTCCCTTGTTAAAGTGTAATTCTGTATCATGTTCATCTATTTCGCCTACCCAGGATGAGATGTTGTTAGACCTTAGACATCTACCTGAGGAGCAGGCTGATAGTATTCGTAAATTATGTCAGTCATTTCCAGAGGTGTTCTCTGATACCCTTGGTGTTACTGACCTTATTGAATACAAAATTGAGGTCACGGATTCAATTCCTGTCCGTTTTCCACCTTATAGGCTATCTCCACCTAAAATGAAGGCTCTGAAAGAAATCATCGATCAGATGTTGAAGGATGGTATTATTAGGCCCTCTAAGTCGGCGTATTCGTCACCTATTTTTCTAGTCCCGAAACCCCAAGGGGCCTTCAGGCCTGTCATTGATTATAGGGCTCTCAATCGGAAGGTGGTGTTACAATCTGTGCCCCTTCCTGACCTTCATTCTTGTTTTTCATGGTTTCGTAACGCCAAGTTCTTTACTATCTTGGACTTGAATCAGGCCTATAATCAAATTCCCCTAGCGGAAGAGTCTAAACATCTTACAGCGTTTGCCACGGACTGGAATTTATACGAATACAACCGCGTGCCTTTCGGGCTCCCCACGGGAGCAGCTGTACTCACTAGGCTGCTAGATAGGGTCTTCTCCGACATCAAATTTGAGTACTTGTATCACTACTTGGATGATGTCGTCGTATTTTCGGAGACCTTTGAAGAACATCTAGATCATCTGCAAGAAGTTCTCAATCGCCTTCGTAAGGCTGGGTTAACTGTCAAGTTGTCCAAGGTTGCCTTTGCTAAGCCCTCTATGTCATTCCTAGGGCATATTGTGTCACCTGATGGTGTTGCAGTCGATCATTCTAGAACACAGGCCATCCGTGATTTTAAACCTCCCAAGGACATCAAAGGTATCGCCAGGTTCATTGGTATGGTGAATTTCTTCAGGAAGTTCATTCCTAACTTCGCTCATAGAGCGGCGCCCTTGAACCTTCTTCGTAGGAAAGGCATCAAATTCGAGTCGGGACCTTCTCAACAAGCCGCTTTTGAAGATCTTAAATTAGCTCTCTGTAATGCCCCTGTACTTGCTATGCCTGATTTCTCAAAGAAATTCATCGTCCAAACCGACGCGTCGTCGTCAGCAGTAGCTGCAGTCCTTCTTCAAGAGACTGAACTAGGGAGGCGACCCATCGACTATGCATCTAGGACCTTGTCGGCTCAAGAAGCCAAGTATTCCATCTATGAGCTCGAAGGTTTGGCAGTCTTATTTGCCTTAGAAAAGTTCCGTCTCTATCTGGAACATGTCAAATTCGACCTGGAGACAGATAATCAAGCCTTAAGCTGGGTCTTAGGTAGGCCGCGTCGTACTTGTCGTATAGCCCGTTGGGCCATCCGAATTTCTGCCTTCCAATTCGATGTCAGGCATATCAGAGGTACTGAAAATGTTGTTGCTGATGGACTCAGCCGTATGTTTTCCAACGACGTCGAGACCCACGAACCGGTCGACAGTTCATCGCCTCCCGAGTCCATACCATCTGGTGTTAATGCCATCTTAACTGATGCTCCCATGCTCTTTAGGGATATCGAGAAATACCAACGTGAAGATCCGACGCTGGCTCCGATAATGGAAACCCTTTCTTCTGGGGATCATGTAGTCCCTTATGTTCTGAGGTATGGTGTTTTATGTTGCCCATCAAGGCATGATAAGATGATGAAGGTTGTCGTTCCAGCGGTTCTTGTACCTATGATCTTCAAGTATTATCATGAAACCCCATTAGGAGGGCATCTAGGCATCTTTAAAACTCGTGAGATGATTCGTGAAATGTTCATCTGGAAGGGTATGGACGGTGAAATCCGTGAACTAGTAAAAGCTTGTAAATCTTGTTTGCTTAGTAAACCAACCATGTCCTCCAAGGTAGGCCTTTTGTCTTCTCATCAAGCGTCGCGCCCCATGGAACGCCTGTATACTGATTATGTAGGACCCTTCCCCCAGTCGAAGGGAAATGCCAACAAGTTCATCTTTGTATGTGTAGATGGTTTTACAAGATTTTCCTGGTTATTTCCGACTAAGCTGGCTACCGCTCAGTCCACCATTACTTGCTTAAATTCTATTTTTGCTTCTTTTGGTCCGTGTCAATATATTGTATCTGATAATGCTAAGGCTTTTACATCTAATCTATTTCGTAAATTCTGCTTTGACCTGTCCATCTCTCATGTGACTACTTCTGCTTATTACCCTCAACCATCTCTGGCTGAACGGGTTAACCGTAATCTCAGGTCCGCGCTTATTGCCTATCATCATGAAGATCATTCTAGGTGGGACACGTCCCTGCATTGGTTAGCTTTTGCTTTGAATTCGGCGGTTCATGAATCTCACAAATTTACTCCAGCTGCTTTGATGTTCAAGTTCGTTCCCAACACGCCGCTCTCTAACCTCTGGTCTCTGAGTGACATTCTACCTGAGACAATAGGTCCGGATAATATCAAAGATCTTTGGAAGAAGGCTAAAGCCAATCTTAAAGTATCTCATGAAAAGGTTAGGGAAAGATATGATCGTGGACGGAGACCCACCAATTTGAAGGTAGGCGACCAAGTTATGGTCAAGAATTTTGTTCCCGCGGGCAAGCTTGCCCCCAGATTTCATGGGCCGTGCATAATTCTCGATTTCCTTACACCGGTTACGTTGTTATTAAGCAACCCAGCCACCGAGGGGATATTTAGGGTTCACCTGTCGCAGGTGAAACCAGTGTAAATTTTGTGTCAACTTGCTTTATATAATTTGAAAGGAATATGAAGGTTATATTTTTTTGAGTTTTCACTTTTAAGGCATTCTGCCCCTTCTATAATATCTTGTTTCATATGTAAGCATTTTTGTCAAACCTTCCCCGAACCGTTAAACTGCCATTCTGTCCTTACCACGGCCATTACCACGCTCCCGTCTCCTGCTCCACTACACACAGTGGCTCGCATCTGAAATGAATTGCTGCACGCTTCTGGCCCCTCAATCTCTCCACGATGAATGTACCCTACTATTATTCTGGTCCAACAAAATTCTGCCGCCTAACTTTAATGTTTCAGTGCCCCCGCAGCCGCGCGGCACTGCGCCGCGTCTGGGATAGAGGAAGGGCCCCCTCGACCCCAGCGAGGACGACATGTGCACGGCGAGCCGGAGCTCTCCTCCCGGCCAAGGCTGATGTGCGGCGCACGACCTGCTACTGGCCCGCAGCCTGTATATGTTCACCGCGAGCGCGGCGTGGTTCAACACCTCTGCTCCCCTCATAGTGCGGGCGAGCGGTATCTCAGGGTACTTGAGGGGCCCGGGCGGCCTCCTCTGAATGCAAGCAGTGGCGGCTGGTCTGGCCGTTAAAATCATCAACGTTTGGAGTACATATCCAGCTATATGGACATTCAAGTTCAACTTTACTACCTTTTCTTGGGAATTCAAAAGCAATATTTGGTGGACTTTGAAAATTTCCTCAACTTTAAAAACTAAAGTTTTCCTTCTGAATTCAACTTCTACTAACATAAAGACTTTACTTCACCAGTTACAACAAAAATTTTGAAACTGAATCAAACCAAATTAAGAAAATCTTATAAATACTTCTGCAATTAATCTCCATATCAACATCAAAACTTGAACCTTATTTTCAAACAAAAGTTTATGTTCTTCTGTGTTACCCCTTGGAGGAACTTTTGGGGGGGGGGAGGTCTGTACCGGGCGGTACACCTCCACGCCGCTAATTTAAAATGTGCGCCAGTTGAAACTCCTCTGCTGGAGGAAGTCTGAACTTTATTGACGGTATTAATTTTCAAGTTTCTCAGAAGATGTCACTACGTGGAAAGTTTGGAGTTTTTGAACTGTGCCACTTTTGATGTATTTTTGTTTTACCGGTAGTAAGAAGTGTGAACTTTCTCTTCTAGAGGACACTACTGAAAAACCACAAAGGTGCACCCTTGTGCGATGTGAAAGAACTGTTTTTGGAGAAATTTTTATTTCAAAAGTTTGTTTCTTGTTAAATTTCTTTCTGTTATTAGTTAAGTTGGCTGCATACCCCTCTCTTTCCCCTTGTTTTGTATTTAGCCAATCCCGAATTTCTTTAATTAATTTCTGACCAATCTGATGTATTTTCCCCCAACTTGAATATGCTGCTTATCCCTAACCAATAAAGTGATTGTGGGCGGGTGTTTTCTTCCCTAAAACGCCTCGAACTTTCCGCGAGAGTATATAAACTGCTGATTTTTGGGTCTCTGCGCCACTTCTGTTCCATCTTTCAGTGTGTAAAGTACATAGCAGGGGGCGGGAAGCGCCTCTTTCTTCGGCAGCGGTCAACAACAAGGTAATGGCCGATTAATAACTTCTTTCTTTGCTAGCTCAGCAGTTTAACTCTCGGGGCGGGTCCGAAGTTTTTCCATAATGTAACCTTCCTTAAAATGTAAAGACCCTTGGTATCTATTCTATCTTTAAACTGCATTTCGGGATAGAGAGTGATTAACCCTCTCGAGCTCCCACTCACATTGCTTTGAGGTGAACTTATTTCTCACAACCGATTCTTCCTTAATGTAATGTAAATTGTTCTTTTCTAAAGTCACCTCTGTAGTATGGGATTAGCCCTTGCATCAGTGGCCTAGAGCCAAATTAGGTTTTAAAACAAATACATTAGGAGTGCAGATCGCCTCCTCTCAAATTGTTATTTTAGAGGTCATGTAATTACACTTTTTCATTTAATAGACCTCAGTAGGTTGGGTATGTTACCCCTGTGTCTATGTCCTGAGAGGACAACTTGAAGGTGGAGTTTGGTGTGGCCTTTGAGAGGCTTAAAGTTTGAGAGCGTGTGGCTCTTTCTTGAAAATTATGTGTTGTATGCCTCGAGGAGGCTTTTCTGTGTAATTTGGAGCAAGTGCTCTTGAACATGAATGGGGTTTTCTGCCCCTCTGGTAAAACTTATTTTGGAGTAAAGTTGGGCTAATTGCCCTAGAAGTGTGAATTCGGGGCTCGAAGCCCAAATACTGTAAATACTGTAATTGCACCTTTTGTTGCCTTGCTACTCTGTACCTGCCGTACTTGTTATTTCTTAATTTTGAAAAGAAAATATAACCTTGTTAAATTTTACATTAACTTTGATTCCGTAGTTTGAGACCCGTTCAAGCCCGCACCTTCTTTCACCTCTACCTACCGCAAAAACACGGTAACAATAATAATAATAATAATAATAATAATAATAATAATAATAATAATAATAATAATATTATTAATAATTGTTACCGTGGTTGGTGGATCAGCAGAGGTGAAAGAAGGTGCCGGGGTGAATAGGTCACACTACAAAATCACAGTTAATTTAAAACTGTAACAAGGAAATATTTTTTCTCTCTTTTTTTAAAAAAAAACTACAAGTAACAAGGTAAAAAAAAACGAGTCTAGGAAAGACAAGATTGGTGGTATAAACAGACCTTGCGCTTCAAGCCCTCACTTTAAACTTCCTGAGCTACACGCTCAACCTAATAACCTTACTTAGGGGCAGAAATCCCCTAATGCCTGGAGCTCATGCTCCCAAAATCTCAATGTCAATCCTCCCAGAGGCACCTTTACAACACTTGAAAAGAGCTGACACGCTCTCAGTATTTCAAGCCGCTTAAAGCCAATACCAGACTTTACAATTAATTGCCATCAAGGCATAACTTACAAAAATGACACGGGGGGTGTCTTGTACCCAACCTACTGGGCCTCAGCAGAAAAAGAACAGGTTAAGTAAATGGCCCGAAATACCAAAATGAATGGAGGCGTGTGCTTGCACTCCTAAATATTCATTCTAAAACCTAAAAGGCACTAGGCCGATGACACAGGGGCTATTCCCAAACTATGGAGATGACTCGTATAAGAATAATTTAAGACATTACGGAAAAGGAAAAGACCAGTTACAAACGTAGTCGCCTTAAACCAATGTGAAGGGGAGCTCGAGAGGGTACAGCACTCTCTATCCCCGATTTACAGTTAAAGATATTTACATAAGCCGGAAGAAAGTTACATTACAGATAAGTAGGTTATATTGTTAAAATTTCGGACCTATCCCTCGGGTTAAACTGCGGAGCTAGCAAGAAATGAAGATGTTAAACGGCCATTACTTTTCTGAAGACGCCTCCTGCTTCACATACACACACTTAGTTAGATGTTGATCAAGTGGCCAAGAGCAGTGAAAATCCGCAGTTTATAATCCCTCGGGGAGAGTTTGTGACCTTTCATGAATAATCAAGACATACCCACAAAATTTTATTGGAGGATACAAAGTTTACACTCAAAAACGAAGAAGAAGAAGAAGAAGAAGAAGAAGAAGAAAGGCGTGATTGGTTGGAAATTAATTACAAAAATTCTTGATTGGTTAAATTCAAAACAGGCGGAAAGAAAGGATAAATATTGCCAACCCAAAAATGAATGAACGAAATTTAGTAAAGAGAAAACTTATGAATACAACATTTTTTCAAATAAGGTTCCTTCACTTCGCACCAGGGTGCATGATCATAGTTTTGTAGTGACCTCTCTGAGAGAATGTCCAAATTTCTTGATGAACGGAAAACAACAACAAGTTGAAATTCACACAGTACTGGCAACTTCATAATCACAAAATTACGGTAGTGACATCTTCAGAGGAAACGTTTAAATAGGTCTAATTTCAAGTTCAGTGTTTCTCTGTAGAGGAGTTTTAATTGGCGCAAGATTAAATGTGCGGCGTAGAGGTGTACCTCCTGGTATAATAATAATAATAATAATAATAATAATAATAATAATAATAATAATAATAATAATAATAATGTTTTTACGTCTCACTAACTACTTTTTAGCCAGCCCCGTGGTGTAGGTGTAGCGTGCCTGCCTCTCGCCCGGAATCCCGGGTTCTATTCCCGGCCAGGTCAGGGATATTTCTCTCGACCTGAGGGTTGGTTCGAGGTCTTTCAGCCTACGTGATTAGAATTGAGGAGCTATCTGACGGTGAGATAGCGGCCCCGGTCTCGAAAGCCCAGAATAACGGCCGAGAGGATGCGTCGTGCTGACCACATGGCCTGTCGTAATCTGCAGGCCTTCGGGGATCAGCGGTCGCTGGGCAGGCCAAAGCCCTTTCAAGGGCGTTAAGTACCGTGGGGTTTGGAAGTACATTTTTACGGTTTTCGGAGACGCCGAGGGGCCGGAATTTTTTGTCTCGCAGGAGTTCCATTTATGTGCCAGTAAATCTACACGGCACGCGGCTGACGTATTTGTGCACCTTTAAATACCACCGGACTGAGCCAGAATCGAACCTGCAAAGTTGGGGTCAGAACGCCAGCGCCTCAACCGTCTGAGCCACTCAGCCCGGCACCTGCCTGGATCAATAGTGGACATAGACCTTTCTGAAAAGAGCAATTTGCAATGGCCAATATCTACCACTGCTATGCTGGTACCTAACTTAAGGCCACGGCCAATTCCTTCCCTCTTCCTTGTCTATCCCTTCCAATCTTCCCATCCCCCCACGAGGCCCCTGATCAGCATAGCTGGTGAGGCCGCCTGGGCGAGGTACTGGTCATCCTCCCCCGTTTTATCCCCGACCCAGAGTCTGAAGCCCCTGAGGCGGTAGAAGTGGGATCCGTCGCTGAGGCCGATGGAAAAACCGACCCTGGAGGGTAAACGGATTACGATACGATTCGATTATTATTTTCATTTGGCTTTACGTAGCACCGACACAGATAAGTCTTATGGCGACGATGGGATAGGAAAAGCCTAGGAGTGGGAAGGAAGCGCCCGTGGCCTTAATTAAGGTACACCCCCACCATTTGCCTGGTGTGAAGTTGGGACACCACGGAAAGCCATCTTCAGGGCTGCCGACAGTCGGGTTCCAACCCACTATCTTCCTGCTGCAAGCTCACAGCAACATTATAATTAGGCCTGTTATTATTATTATTATTATTATTATTATTATTAACATTCCTGTGCTTTTTCTAGATTAATTTCATAAGTAATTAACGATAATTTAAACCCTGAAATACAATAATTTTAGATGTATTAAGTTGACGACTTTTCAAGACTGCTTTAGATTTTACGAGGCGCGTACGCGTCGGAAGTTTGCCTGTAGCAATTCTTCGCTGTGCCGGAAGCCAATAACTCAGAGTTATTGCATTAAAATACCTTCATATGCCACTGATATCAACCAGCATCTAACCCACTAACCGACTGCACTCCCGAGGTCGACATTTGAGTAGGTAGCAGTGATAGAGGTCTGCCTCTGTGGTGTGGTGGTTAGTGTGATTAGCTACCACCCCCAGAGGTCCAGGTTCGACTCCCAGCTCTACCACGAAATTTTAAAAGTGCTACGAGGGCTGGAAATAGGCCCACTCAGTCTCGGGAGGTCAACTGAGTAGAGGTGGGTTCGATTCCCCCCTCAGCCATCCTGGAAATGGTTTTCCGTGGTTTCCCACTTCTCCTCCAGGCAAATGCCGGGATGGTACCTAACTTAAGGCCACGGCCGCTTCCTTCCCTCTTCCTGGCCTGTCCCATCCAATCTTCCTATCCCTCCACAAGGCCCCTGTTCAGCGTAGCAGGTGAGGCCGCCTGGGCAAGGTACTGGTCATTCTTCCCAGTAGTATCCCCCGACCCAAAGTCTGAAGCTCCAGGACACTGCCCTTGAGGCGGTAGAGGTGGGATCCCTCGCTGAGTCCAAGGGAAAAACCGACCGTGGAGGGTAAACAGATTAAGAAAAAGAGAAAGCAGTGATAGAGAATGAGGCTTACTGGTGCAGTGGTGTAGCCACTCGACTCCTAACCTGTGTGGCTCTGATTGGAATCCCGATGACTTCGGGAACAGTTTTCACTAGGATTGTGGTGAGAAGAAAGGAACCTAGCTATGAACACCTGCTTGTCCCAGATAGAGCCTGGGTCTTCTGGTGACCCGGAAAAAACTTCGGAAGGTAGTAGTGATTGGCCCATAGCTAACCATCCATGACCTGTAAGGGTTGTCCAACAACCCCTTGCGATCCCGTTTTATCTAACCCTTCACATTTACTACAGTTCTGAAAGAGATCGGTCCCTCACCCTAAACCGGGGTAATATAACGAGATGTGTGTTTACGGGCTAGATGACAGCAGGAATCTTGAGCGCCACTATGAATTCATTAAGGGTACCTCGAGTGAACCCGTAAAACGAGTATAGATACCAGAACACGTACTTCAAAACAGGAGGTGGACGCACAGACCGGGAGCACGGTACTGTATAAGGTGGGAAGTGGGCCCTCTACGTCAAGTTTCGCCCTAGCTCATTTGGCAAGCGTGGGGTGAGATATTGATAGTGGTTAGTGCTCGAGGTAGGAGGTTCGAATCACACGTAAGAACTTTTTATAACAGCCAGTTGCCTGGAATGTGGTAAGGTTGCTTACTTGATAGCTTCCAAGGACTGATTTGTTTATTTGAGCCTGTAAAAGACCGTTTGTATTGGGTATGGTGCTGGGTCGGATGAGGATGAGGAGATGATGATCTGTGGCCATTTAGCTATGTCGTACATGTTCCAAGCTTCGTAGTCCACAGGTAGGGCAAAGTATGCCCGATTGGAACGATAATAACCTACGTTGGCAGATGAGTATGTAGCTGCGCGAATTCCCCTTCTGCGAAGCAATTCACAACACAAGGTTTAGTATCTGCCTCGAGATGTATTCCAGCGACGAGTAAGTGGATATGTTACTCATCTACGGTGAAGCTAGACAGAATGCATACCAGGCACAACGCCTGTACTAAGAAAGCTATCCGGATAGACGACAACCGACGGGCATGATATTTCGGAGTGCGGAAAGACGCCTGCGGGATACTGCATCCCTGGGAAGAACACGATCTGTTCTAGATCATCCCGTGACGTCTGCTGATGATGAAGAGGACGTGTTTGACGCTATCCGGCGTAACCCTCATACTAGCACACGGGCCATTGCACAGGAGAGGAACATTAGCCGAGCGTCTGTTATGCAGATATTCCATACCTACCGGTTTCACCGTACCATCTGCACTTACACCAGGAGTTCCATTGTCAATATTTCGATGGATCCTACAGCATGTGGTCACTGATCCTGCTCTTTTAACGACTCTCACATTTACGGACGAAGCACGATTCCACAACAATGGAACCGTTCATCGCCATAATACGGTGTGCATTACTGGAGTGTGGATAATCCCAATAGGGTGCAACAGACAGCTTTTCAGATACAGTGTGGCGTGAATGCGTGGTGTGGAATCATGGCTGATCACCTCATCGGTCCCCATTGCTTTGGGGGTCATCTGACCAGCCAACGCCATCTGCGGTTTCTTTGCGATGAACCCGGCGGTGGTCGTCCGGAACCATCTCCATGAGACGTATTCTGATACATGGATAGGAAGAGGAGGACATGTCCACTGGCCCGCCAGATCGCCCGATCTTACGCCCCTGGACTTTTTTCTGTGGGGCTATGTAAAACAACTAGTGTATGCACAGGAGCCAGCCAGTCCATAAACACCTTAAACAGCTCATCACCGAGGCATACCGATTCGTTTAGTCAGAGATGCTGCAACGGGCCAGCGGTCTTTACATCATCGCGCGCCGCTCTGTATCGATCACGGAGGTCATCAGTTCGAGCAGGGGCTGCGTTAAACGACGTGCATAACTGAAATTCTGTCACATGTTTCCTAGCCTCTATCAACCCAGCTCCATAATAACGGCCGATTTCAGGGCCAAATAAACAAATCAGTCTGTGAAAAATACCGGTATTAAGTATACAACCTTGCCACATCCCAGGCAACTGGCTTAGAAAAACATACTTGCATGGGACTTGAAACTTCTAACCCTCGAGCACTGTCAACTATTACACATCCTACCGGGCGCTAGCCATGAGAGCTACCGCGACACTTTAGATCCGGCGCCAACTGCCCAGCCTATACTTGCCACAGACCATCATCTTCACATCTTCGTCCAACCCAGCACCATACCCAATGTAACAATACATACGGTGTTTTACAGGCTCACATAAACAAATCAGTCCTTGGAAGCCATGAAGTATGCAATCTTACCACATCTCAGGCAACTGGCTATTAAAAGAATTCTTACGTGGGATTCAAACCTCTTACCCCGAGCACTGTTCACTATCACACACCATTCCGCCCGCTTGTCATGTGAGCAACTGCGACACTTAACCTGCAGCGCCCACATTCCAGCCTACAGACATCACAGCTATTAAGATTGGTATTTGGAATATATCTTTCTTTCTTAATCTGTTTACCCTCCAGAGTTGGTTTTTCCCTCGGACTCAGTGAGGGATCCCACCTCTACCGCCTCAAGGGCAGTGTCCTGGAGCGAGAGACATTGGGTCGGGGGATACATCTAGGAAGAATGACCAGTACCTCGCCCAGGCGGCCTCACCTGCTATGCTGAACAGGGGCCTTGGTGGGGGATGGGAAGACTGGAAAGGATAGGAAAGGAAGAGGGAAGGAAGCGGCCGTGGCTTTAAGTTAGTTACCATCCCGGCATTTGCCTGGAGGGGAAGTTGGAAACCACGGAAAACCACTTCCAGGATGGCTGAGGGGGGAATTGAACCCACCTCTACTCAGTTGACCTCCCGAAGCTGAGTGGACCCCGTTCCAGCCCTCGTATCACTTTTCAAATTTCGTGGCAGAGCCGGGAATCGAACCCGGGCCTCTGGGTGAGGCAGCTAATCGCACTAACCACTACACCACAAAGGCGGACAAAAACCAAATTATTCATTTATCCGAAATCGTTTATTATCCAATGTAGAAATTGCACTCAAAGATTGCTTCTTTATGTATAGATGATAAGTAAGACAAGTTTAGATATAAATTCACACCTTAAGGGTAAAATGGAGGGTAATACCCGAAAACACATATATATTCTGTAACCGTTTGATATACGAGGTTTAAATGTAACACGATTGTTCCTCCTGTATGTCTTAGATTTTTTATAAAACGCAGTCTTAAACTCCTAAGGTTTTTTGACTGGGGGTGGGTGCTGACAACATAAATATTCATTTCTCTACAACCGTTTGACACATGTGCTTGAAATTTCACAAGATGGCTGTCCTGTATGTCTTAGATTTGGGTAAGAAGTGGTCTTAAACAGTACGCCCCTAACGCGGGGGGGGGGGGGGTGACTGTGGAATGAGGTCTTGACGACATATATATTTATTTCTCTCCAGTCATTTGGCATACGAGTTTGAAATTTCACATGACGGTTGTCCCTGTATGTGTTAGATTTTAAACAAAAAATCGTCGTAAAATAATATATCCCTAAGCGGTTTTGACCATGAGGGTGAGAACTAGAAACAAATGTTCATATCTCTGAAATCGAATGATATATGAGGTTGAAATTTCACTTGATGTTCGTTCCTATATGTAATAGATTTTAAATGAGGAGGCTTAAATCAAAACACACCTAAGGGTGTTTGACTGGGGGTAGGATGTAGCTGACCACAAATAGCCTGTATACATTTCTCTCAAATTGTTTCACATACGTGCTTGAAATTTCATGTAATGGTTCTCCTATATGTCTTAGATTTTAAATAAAATGTGGTCTAAAAGTAATACGCCTCTAAGATGTTTTGACCGGGAGGGAAATGTCTGAAAAAATAAATATTCGTTTCTCATAAACTGTTTGTCTTACTTACTAGGTTGAAATTTCACATGATGGTTGCTCATATATGTAATAGATATTGTAATAAAAAGTGGTCTTAATGCAATGCACCCCTAAGGGGTCTTGTCTGAGGGTAAAATCCGATGACAAACGTGTTTATTTCTCTGAAACCTTTCGACAAACGAGGTTAAAGTTTCACATGATGATTGCTCCGATGTGCATTACATTTTAACTAAGAAGTGGTCTTAAACCAACACACCCTTAAGGGGTTTCAATTGGGGGTGAGTTCTGATGACATGACATTCATTTCTATGAAACCGTTTGACATAGAAGGTTAAAATTTCACATGATGATTGCTCCTATATGTTGTAGATTTTAAACAAGAGGAGGTATTAAAACAACACACCTCGAGGCGGTTTTGGCTGGAGGGTGACGACTTATGACGAAACTATTCACTCCTCTAAACAGTTTGAAGTATGAATTAGACATTTTACAAGATCTTTGAATGCTGTAGGCGTCAAATATGGTATAATTCAAAATACTTCCCAAATAACGATTTGGATTCTGTAGAAGTTGTTGAAGTTGGACAACTAAGTCTCCACAACAGCCAAGGTACTCGACCGAATTACCTATCCCTTTCCTTTATTGCCAGAGAAAGTTATTTATAAAACTCAGGGGTTTAACTGAAATAGTCTAGAACTTGATACACAACTGGAGGAACGTGTTATCTGAGACTGTACACCATTAATTCTTTCGGACGTTGAATGTATACTATTTAAAGATTTAAAACTTTCAAATTACTAATCACTTTCCACAAGCTTAATACATGAAATAGGTCTAAATATTAAAGGATGTTCCATCTCGATTTTTATCAGATATCGGTGCTACCCTCTATAAACAATAAATTCTATGTCTTAGATTTTAAATAGGAAATAGTCTTCAAACAATACACTCCTAAGGCGTTTAGACTGGGGGAGGAGGAATGATGACAAAAATATTAACTTCTTTGAAAACGTTTTAATTACGATGTTCTTTCATTCTTAATCTGCTTACCCTTTATCTGTTTTTTCCTCGGACTCATCGAGGGATCCCAGCTCTACCGCCTCAAGGGCAGTGTCCTGGAGCGAGAGACATTGGGTCGGGGAATACAACTGGGGAGTTGACCAGTACCTCGCCCAGGCGGCCTCACCTGCTATGCTGAACAGGGGCCTTGGGGGGGAATGGGAAGATTGGAAGGGATAGACAAGGAAGAGAGAGGGAGGTGGCCGTGGCCTTAGGCTTGGTACCATCCCGGCATTTGCCTGGAGGAGAAGTGGGAAACCACAGAAAACCACTTCCAGGATGGCTGAGGTGGTAATCGAACTCACCACTACTCAGTTGATCTCCCGAGGCTGAGTTGACCCCGTTCCAGCCCTCGTACCACTTTTCAAATTTTGTGGCAGAGCCGGGAAACGAGCCCGGGCCTCCGGGGGTGGCAGCTTATCACACTAACCACTACACCACAGAGGCGGACGAATTACGAAGTTAAAATTTCAAATTTTATGCTAGGTGTTAAATAACAAAGACTGAAACAAATTTAAATTTCAAGCGGCGTTAAGATTCGGAAACAGATATATTCATTCCTACCTCCGAAACCATTTAACATACGAAGACAAAATTCCAAATACAGGTATATATTTTAAATCCTAGGCGTGAATTAGGAAGTATTTTCAGACATCCCACCTCTAAGGTGTTAAATGGAGTTATCGCTGCAAACGATATTATTCATCTCTCCAAAACCGTTTGACGTACAAATTTGTCATTTTACGAGAGGGTTCTTCGTTTATGTCCTAAATGTAAACTATCAAATACTTCAAAATATGTCTTCAGTAAGAGGTTTAGATGGGAGTTGATTCCAAAACGAGACAACATCCATTCTTCCGAAACCGTTTCAGAGACGATCTTAAAATTTTTCATGAAGGGTAGTCTTCTATGCCGTAGATCAGGGCCTCTCAAACGCCCAAAATCTCACACGTGCAAATCGTGGCGCAAGATCTCCGTGCACTGTGCATCGGTCGCGCTCGGTTCGCCTCGGACCAACGCTTCGTCTCTGGGCTACTCGGCTAAGCTCGGCTCAACTCGGCTCGAATGTGGAGCGCTACGGAGCAAGTGAGGAAGAGGGAGACACACGGAGCGAGCGAGACAGGCGTGGGGAAAGAGAGAGACAGCGCTATTGCTCCAAATCGAGGAGTGGGGGTCTGCACTCTGGTCAACCAAGGGAAGTCGTCTTTTGCACCGCGCACAGTGCATGCACCTGGTGCATGAGAGGCATTGCCGTAGATGTTAAGAAATATTTTTAAAACATTCACCGCCTAGACAACATTCATTCCTCCATTACTGTTCGACGTACAACATCTAAATTTCGTACAATTGGATGTTCGTTTTTACAACTTAGATGTTAAATAAGATAGGGATTAAAATTATTCCACTTCTTCATTACAGGGTTCAAGTGCATGTTAGATAAGAAAATTAATAATCGTTCCCACGTTTGACGTACGAACCGAGAATGTATTTTACAGGCTAAGTCGACAGTAGACTCTCCAAAATAAAAATTTTTGAAAAATATCTTTCAATTTAAAACCGTAACGAAGCACAGTCAGTTAATAATCTTCATTGCATGTTTGCATATAGAGATTGAATCACAAGAAACAATTCAGTGGTAAATGAAATGAAATGGCGTATGGATTTTAGTACCGGGAGTGTCCGAGGACAAGTTCGGCTCGCCAGATGCAGGTCTATTGGTTTGACGCCCGTAGGGCAACATGCGCTTCGTGATGAGGATGATATGATGATGAAGATGACATATACACCCAGCCCCAATGCCAGCGGAATTAACCAATTATGTTTAAAATTCCCGACCCAGCCGTGAATCGAACCCGGGACCCTGTTACCAAAGGCCAGCAGGCTAACTATTTAGAGTTGGAGCCGGAAATTCAGTTGCATAACGTACGCAAATGATACACTATACTGCTGCAGTCTGGCTCCGTCAATTGGAACGTTGAGCAATATCATGAACAAGTGGCTGCTACTTCCTTTTCTTTTTAGAATATTATTGGGGGAATAAATTCTAATGTGTACATGATTCTTTTCTGTCAACACTGCAAACTCATGGCTTCTCCCTGGATATTCTGTATATCTCGTGTTGGTGAGGGGCTCGGGCTGGCTACACCAGGTGACAGCACATTAAGACGAGGGCAGGGAGGGGAACGTAATCTGGTGCCATGTGACGTTGACGGCAATCTGTGCTACCGATTTCAGGCAGACATTGGAAGCACCTGTAGTGCCATATACCATGAGACTTGCATTCCAACATAAATTCTAGTATCACCGCACGCACACAATATGTAAGATACACTCCAACTCATCCACCACATGTTCTTTATTTAAAGACTGCAACAGAAAAAAAAGGCTGCTTGCTGTGGAAGAGGAACAGCAGTGCTGCAAGCTCATTGGGAGTCGGGGCACGACGTAGCAGTGTATGGTCTGAAAAGCTCGATCCATACAGACAGGAATAATTAGCACCGAAACAAGGTCCTCTGTGGAATACGCGATGACGTCATTGGAGATATAAGATAAACCTGGGACGGAAAAAATTAACGCCACCGCAAATTAAGTGTTAAGTGGGTATTTAAAAGCGATATTCTGTGGACGATTAAAGTGCATTATTTTATTCTGTAAAATAATGTAGTGTGCTTGAGAAGTGGTGAGCTGCTCACTCACTCATCTGTATTGTGATTTATGTTTGCTTGGTTGAGTAGCTCAGACAGTAGAACGCTAGCCTTCAGAGTCCAAGTTGACGGGTTGTACCCCGGCACAGTCCTGTGGTGTTTGAAGGTGTTCAAATACACCACCGCCAACGGCCATAGCCGTGTTGAAACACCGGATCCCGTGAGATCTCAGAAGTTAAACAACATTGGGCGTGGTCAGGAGTTGGATGGGTTGCCACGCGCTGTTGGTGGGGGGTAAGGGAATGGAGGAGCGGAAAGGAACTGGCCACCCTACCGCACGTAAATTCCGGCTCAGGAACACCTCTGCGGAGGTCGGACGTGCCTTCGGGCAGAATAAGCCTTACCTTAAATACACCACCGGGCGAGTTGGCCGTGCGGTTAGGGGCACGCAGCTGTGAGTTCGCACCCGGGAGATAGTGGGTTCGAACCACACTGTCTGCAGCCATGAAGATGTTTTTCCGTGGTTTCCCATTTTCACACCAAGCAAATGCTGGGGATGTACCTTAAGGCCATGACCGCTTCCTTCCCATTCCTAGGCCTTTCCTGTCCCATCGTCTCCATCATCGGTGCGACGTAAAGCAAATAGTAAAAAAGCAAATACACCATCCAAGTGGAGAGATATTTGCCGGCGCGTAAAAGTCTACTACCCAACGAACTTTTGAGATCTCGGCGTCTCAAAATACCGTGAAAGTGGTTGGTGAGACATAAAGGCATAATGAATTATGTTGATTTTTAATTTTCATTGAGCAGTCCTGTTTGGCTAAACAGCCCTTATGCGTGTTTGTTTAAAAATGTACTTGCAGAATTTAGAATTAAATATTTTTCCAACTTAAAATGAATGTAACAAAATCTTTTCAGTCTGTCAAACACACAGCAATTACAATATAAATGATAACACTATAAACATACCTGTAAAAATACACACTACTATACAAAGAATTACATGTTTCGTTCTACAAGAACATCCTCAGATTCTATCAGATCACTTAAAACATGCTTATATGTACAGTATTGTTTACATTGCGTAAAATTGAAAATGATAGAGAGTTTAGTGATAACATGAACCAGTAATGACAGTAATGACAAAAAATAATTTTACCAGTATGTTCATGTTACCACTAAACACTCTATCATTGGCAAGTCTACTCAACGTAAACAATTCTGTACATATATAAGCATGTTTTAAGTGATCTGATATAATCCGAGGATGTTTTTGTAGAACGAAACATGTCATTCTTTGTATACTAGTGTGTATTTTTACACGTATGTTTACAATATTATAATTTATATTGTAACTTATTTGCTGTGTGTTTGACGTACTGAAAAGTTTTTGTATATTAACTAAGTCGACACTAAAAAATTATGGCTTCATTTTTAACAAAATACCTAGAATGAATTCAGCAATGGACATCCTGGAGAAAGGAATTGAAATTAGTATAACTGGAATCATATTTGGCGTAACCACACTAGGGTTTTAGAAATTTTAATTCGGAAACCTTACCTCAGTTGGCTTTTCAGTATACCTCCAGGTTGTTACGTAGGTGTAAAGGATCATCGGTTTATAGGCAGTATCTTGCAAAACGCCAAGAAACGTCTCTTCACATCTGTCTGTCTGTTAGGTCATCAGCCCAGAGGCTGGTTGGATCCTCAAATAGCACCGCCAAAGGTTATGCAGTTATAAGGAAACCCCAAAAACCAATGGCAGCACCAAAATGAGGCGTACTAGGCAAGATGAGGAGTGAGGTAGTTTGCCATTGCTTTCCTCACTCGGTCAGAAAGTACTATTGCAGCACGACTGACCCTATGAGCAGCACCTTTCATAACACTCAGATGCACTAGTCATGCTCTGAATGTCATTACTCAGCACTACCCATACCCCAGCAACTTCCATATTGTCACAGCCACGGATGTTGACTGGGACTTCGGTGGAAGCTACACTTTACTCTGGCCTGTGCCAAGGGATGGATGCAAAAGTGCTGTATCCATCAAGAAATGACAGCAGGCAACATCAACGGATGTTAAGTGTTCATACTTGAAGCGAGTGACATCTTACGCTTCAAAAACTCTCACATAAACATTTTGTCCTTTCAATATTCCACTTAACTTCACATAAATTGATACCTCTGTTTTTATTTTCAAGCACAATTTTCATTTTTAATTTAATTTCATTTTCATTTTCTCTCTTGACAGAAAATGAAAACCTACAACCTGTTTTCCAGTCATTGACCGGGTCAGGAATGGAATGAATGAAGTCCCCATCGTGCTGCGATAGGAATTGTGCCGGCTGCCGAGGCCTGTCGCACTCCTCTGGGGCAATGATTAATGACTGACAGATGAAATGAAATGATAATGGAGAGTGTTGCTGGAATGAAAGATGACAGGGAAAACCGGAGTACCCGGAGGGAAACCTGCCCGCCTCCGCTTTGTCCAGCACAAATCTCACATGGAATGACCGGGATATGAACCACGGAATCCAACGGTGAGAGGCCGACGCGCTGCCGCCTGAGCCACGGAGGCTTCTCTCTTGACAGATATTGTTTAAATATATCAGGCGGCTCGTGAGCATCGTATTTTCTACATATAAACATCCTGTATGCAGTAATGAAGAACGGGACGTCTACTAACTGATTTTCACAGGGGCACTACTACCAGAGAAGAGATAACAACCGGACGGTCGTTCGCAGTATGTTCCTCAGCGCTACCGGTCTAATACAACCCGTTGGATTAGTAAACCTCGTTTACGACCGCGTAGTACTAGGCTGGTGTATGTACTAGTGTGCAGCAGCACTACATTTGTTGTCTGCATATCGGCAATGGCTAGTGTGTTCAGCAACGTCGAATACCCAGACATCATTTTAATCTGTGGAAAAACTGGTGAGAATGCAGCCGAAGCTCCAAACAGACGTCTGCCTTCTACATGCGTATTTCACCGGTTCTGTATTAGATTTTGTTTTAGAGAGTGGAATGTCTGCACGTGTATAAATTAATAAGTTCTAAAATTTAATTTTCCGCACCTCTGGCGTATTTACTAATGCACCCTGTTATGGAACGTGTGCAGTAAAATGACTGCTATTTGTTTCACAACATCCACAATACAGCAGGTTGTAGCACTCCTTCGAAAATAAGTGGTTAGGCATCCCATTCACCACTAGAGCATTCGGGACAGTTGTAAGTAGTATGTACAACGCTTGCGAGCCGCCTGGTATGTATTTACTAGAGAAAGGATGTTAAAGTGGTAATGGATGAACTAATGATGAATCGAATTGAGAATGGGCAGTAAAAATATATTCCAAATAAGGTCAAGTTGAGAAAAGACCTAACAAAGATGCTTAAAAAAAGGACCATTAAACCAAAAAACGTCGACGAACGCAAAAAAGACGAATAAAACCCACCATTTTCTGGCCTACAATGACCCAGAATTAACATATTTTATGTCTGGCCTCGTCTTCGGACACTCGTTCGACTCGTGAGCTGAATGGTCAGTGTACTGGCCTTCGGTTCAGAGGGTCCCGGGTTCTATTCCCGGCCGGGTCGGGGATTTTAACCTTCATTGGTTAATTCAAGTGGCTCGGGGGCTGGGTATTTGTGCTGTCCCCAACATCCCTGCAACTCACACACCTCACATAATACTATCCTCCACCACAATAACACGCAGTTACCTACACACTGCAGATGCCGCCCACCCTCATCGGAGGGTCTACCTTACAAGGGCTGCACCCGGCTATGAATAGCCACATGGAATCATATAATTATCATTCGGACACTCGAGGAAAAATTGATTTTCCCCCAACTTCCGAGCTCTAATCATAAGATAGTTCCCAGTCGAAAACTACCTGTTCAGGAACGACATAGACCTACATGTTGGCATCAGGGCATCCCCCATTTCGACTGTCTGAAAACCCCCATTACCTGCAGTTTCGACCTAAATAAACTATTGTCCTAAGGAGGGCAAATGTTCTCATCTTCCGAACTCCGCGATGTACCTTGCATTACAGAACGTTTTCCAGGTTTTGATCTACCTAGGAGAGCAAACCCAAAGCACTTAACAGCATACGGACTAAATATGAAGCATGTGGGGACGTCTTGTTCAAATGGAAGAGCATGTCTTCTTCATAGTGTCAATGTGAGGCTGATAGACAGACTTTTCAGCACATCACTCATTAGTGTTCTATACACTATGCTTACGCAGGAGATTCGAAACTCTTCCTCTTTTTAAGCATCAGGCAACCGAATATGTCCAGAGCAAAAGTTTTAAATTGTAGTTACTCTAGTTTATTATGCATATGATATATTGAAAATTCACACGCTTAATAATAATGTGTTGATTTTCAAGGTTAATCAACTAACGCTTGCGAAGATCCGATCCAATTTCAAGGTCACAAATGCACAATGTTTTAATGTCGTTGACAGCACCGCACAATGTGTAGTTCACATGCGCAGTATTATTTAATTATGGAAAATATTGTCCATAGGAGTACAATAGAAAATGTATTTTACTGGTGCGAGAAGAATCTACGTCTGAATAGGATGGTAATCTATAGAGGATATGAGTTAGTTTTCACTGAGCAGTCCTCGTCAGACTTTACAAAATGTTCATAACAGACTTCTCTTAATCACCATGTGCACTCATGGAATTGACCATAAAAAGAGTGCACATCAGGAGCGAATGAAGAACGAGTCGCTCTCTTTATCACAAAAGCTCACTTCCCCTAAATCAGAAGCGAGCTCTTTCTGTGTCAGGACGATGAGATGTGCGACCCCTCTGGAGGAACTCACATTGAATCACGGAAGCCACACACCACAGCACAACAGACCCGAAGAGCCATGGCCTACCAAGCGACCGCTGCTCAGCCCGAAGGCCTGCAGATTACGAGGTGTCGTGTGGCTTTCTAGACCGGGACCGCTTTCTCACCGTCAGATAGCTCCTTAATTGTAATGAAGTTGTCTAAGTGGATCTCGTCCACCTCCGTAGCGTAACTGTTAGTGTTATTAGCTGCCGTCCTCGGGGGCTCAGGTTCGATTCCCGGTACTGCCAGAAATTTAAGAATGACAGGAGGGCTGGTATGTGGTTGAAATGGTACGTGCATCGGGGGTGTGCCTGGAAAGAGCTCACGAGTTTACTTATTATTAGTAGATCTCGAACCAGACCTCATATCCTGTAAAATACCCTGACCTTGCAAGAAATCGAATTCAGGCCTCCGGGTAGGAGACAGATACACTGAATCACCATTCTGTACACATTATTTGCTTCAAGAATGTTATGAGTTCCTTAATGTACTGAAGTCCTCTCCACTCAGGATACCAAAATATATACTTTCTCCTTAATAATTTGTTGTTTCATGTAAGAGGGAGCAGAAAACTTTGATCAGCAGCCCAGTGTATTTACTGTCTGTGAAGTCTTGTATGATACCCTGTCCTGAAGTATTTCCTGTATTGGATTTTTTCCTTCATTTAACTAAGATTAATAAGAAAGTAGCCTTCGTCTGTATGTTAAGCAACATTCCGGGATTCGCGTTATAAGCAATGAATAATTATTACCAGGCCTAAGACAGGGAAAGTGAAGTCTGAAAGTATAACAGGGTAGTGAAGCTTCGTGAGAATAAACTTAGAGTACATGAAAAGTTCCCAAGAATGGACACTTAGCAGGTCCAGGTTATTGAAAGTGAATGACTGACTTACACTGTACTAAAATTAGAAAGGGAATGTCTTGGAATATATGTGTAAAATACGAAAGGAGATGCGCCCCTCGTGGCAGAGTCTAGTTAGCTTGTAAAGGTAAAAGAGGAAACGTACCAAAAACGACTCAAATGACTCCAGAGAAAAAATGCTGCAGATAAGGAATGGTACATAGCGGAAAGAAAAAGAGCCCAACAAACATTTATAGAATCTAAAGGGAGATAATGGGAGGACTCTGTAAATAACCTGGAACAGCTAGATCAGTGAACAGGGAAACCTTTTTTTTTGGAGCGGAATAAAGAAACTTACGAACGGTGGGAAAAGGCTGGTGAACTTATTGTAAATCCTCAGAAATCATTGAACATGTTGAAATACTAGTTTGAAAATATATTCAATATAAAGGGAAATCATTCTTATGAAATTTTCAATCACAGAATTCACTTGGGCGAGAACAGTGATGGTAATAAAGTCACTCTTGAAGAAGTGGCGAGAATATTCAGAGAAGTTTTATTCTAGAACATCCAAAGAGCTTGTTGATCTAAATGGAATTCTGTGTACAAACGTCAATAACTGTAAATTACCGGATAATATTTATCGAGAAGCAATACTAGTTAATGAAAATTTAAGGATTTTAGAACATATTCAGAAACAGTCACAGTTTGTTTAGATGCCGTTTACGGTTAAAAACGACGTTACCGAAGAACTGAATATTCGGCAATTCCAACGATATCATTCGTTGTTCAAATTTTCCATGATACTGGATCGTAGTTATAAATCGCTTTAAACTGCCGTTATTCTTAACTAAGTTTGATACAATTTAAATTGATAAAAATATCATCATCTAGAAGCTAAAGATTTATTGGTTAAATAACCGTAAGGATTTCAGTTATCCCCAGTATGGATTGAAATTGACAAACAAGCAAATGTATTGCCTATCAAAGAAAAAGATTGAGCTCATGCTATTGAATGTTCCTCGCATTTAAACATTTATCAGAATTAATTTTAATTATTATCATACTTTTTGAGCGACAGTACATTACCAATGAACTTACAGTGAGAACTCTGACTGAAACAAGAACACCTCTTCTAGTAGTTCTTGGGTTCTACCATCCACCTGTAGTCACCTACGTTTTGCAATTCACGATCTTAGTAGCGTAATGGTCTTTCGTTTCTAAATGTGAAAGTTCGATCATGGATGTGGTCGGTGGCATTTTGTGGTGCTTGAGTGCGACGAGCCCAAGTCGTCAGTTTACGGTCCGTTAAGTCCGGCTCCATGGCTAAATGGTTAGCGTGCTGGCCTTTGGTCCAGAGGGTCCCGGGTTCGGTTCCAGGCCGGGTCGGAGATTTCAACCTTAAATGGTTAATTCCCTTGGCGCGGGGACTGGGTACTTGTGCTGTCGTCAACATCCCTGCAACTCACACACACCACACACAACACTATCCTCCACCACAATAACACGCATTTACCTACACACGGCAGATGCCGCCCACCCTCATCGGAGGATCTGCCTTACAAGGGCTGCACCAGGCTAGAATTAGCCACACGAAATTATACGGTGCGTTAAAAAGCTTCTGTAGGGCAAAGGTCCGACGTCTCTTAAGATCTATAGTAATCGTTTTCTCTTTTTTACGTTGCACCGACACAGAGAGATCTTATGGCGACGATGGGATAGGAAAGAGCTGGGAGTGTGAAGGAAGCGGCCGTGGCCATAATTAAGGTACAGCCACAGCATTTGCCTCCTATGAAAGTGGGAAACTACGGAAAACCATCTTCATGGTTTCCGACAGGAGGGTTTGAACCCGCTATTTCTAGAATGCAAGCTCACAGCTTTGTGATCCTAACTGCACGGCCAACTTGCTTGGCACAGCAATCGAAGAGACGTTGAACAAGTAACTCTGTACATCTTGTGATGGTGAAGTGTAGTACCTAGCGACCAATCGATAACGATGTGCAAAAGTAGTTTTGACAGATAAAACTTCAACTTCGACTTACTTTTTAAAGTTCATCCAACTGTCAAATAAACTATCCTCTAATCTTATAAAAGAGGTGGTGGGGAGAGTAACTTATACAAATGTGTGGCTGTCAACATCCAAACAATGAATCTGAAAATAAAAAGAAGCAATTGAATACGAACCTGACATGCAAGATATGATTTCCGATAGCGGGTGAACATTCAGTCTATTGAGATGAAAGTCGGTATGTGAGTTTGAAAGTACGGGAGGGAATTGCTCATATTTCCGCCAGCGGTAACCGAGCAGAATGATGATAGACCTTAACTACTATTTTCCGTATTATTTTACGCTCGTTATTTTTGTCTGGATATCCTAGCGTCCTCGCAGCTCGACCGCCACACCCTCTATTGTTCCAGTTGTGACGGTGAAGTGTAATATCCGGGCGGACAATCGAGGATATTGGGGAACATGAAACTGAGAGATGGATCACATATTCACATGAAGAATTGTTCT
Organism: Anabrus simplex; assembly: GCF_040414725.1. Taxonomy (NCBI): domain Eukaryota; kingdom Metazoa; phylum Arthropoda; class Insecta; order Orthoptera; family Tettigoniidae; genus Anabrus; species Anabrus simplex. Next base: position 236,375,870 of record NC_090266.1, read on the forward strand.
GCTTTCACGATCTCGGAGAATTACGTAACAGATAATAACTGATTTGTTAGGAGCGTATTTAAACTGTACTTCAGTTATACACCGAATACACATTTTCGTCAACTTTACCCTGCCATTATCCACTTACGCCCATTAAACTGTACTTATTAATTGACCTTAGGACTCAATTTTGAAATTTCCACAAATTTCTGAACATTTTGAAACATTTCTATTGCTAGCTAAACGCTCGGATAACAGTACGTATTCCAAATTTAATATCAATTGGGCAGTTAGTTTTTCTAGATACGGCTCCTTTTCATTAATCAACTTATTAGAAATACCTCGTAAACAAAACCTTCCACATGTACTGAAATTTCAGTTTGAAAACGTAGTTTTCTAAATTAAATGTCTCAATAATTTTACAGAGAGATATTTCAGGTAACTTCTAAAACTCAGCTGTAGTATTTTTTCATGTTAGACATGATATATTTAATTTTCATTATGAAACTTTTTTGGAAAAGGTATAAGTTAGCCAAAGTGCAATAATACATGTAACTAAAATTTTGCTCTGGAATTTAATTCTTGGTGGAAGTTTGAACATTCAAGGAAACTTTCATTAAATTAAGACAAAATATGAAAAAAATTATTATATAAAAATGCAATTTTGAAGAAATGTATTTTTATCTATCGACTTGCTGCATGAAAGTATTAAAACGCTCCTGATTTGTAACTATTGCCTCCTTGTTTTTTCTTCAAACACCTTCAATTTATTTAATCATAGGCAACGAGGTCCCCCTGAGGAAAAGTATATTTCGAATGTTTGACTGATTTTTGCTAAAACCTCAGTCCTAATGTACTTTTAGCGATTTTACACTTCCTTTTGTTCCTGAAGCCAACGGCCGTAGCCGTGTTGAAACACCGGATCCTGTGAGATCTCTGAAGTTAAGCAACATTGGATGTGGTAAAGATGTGGATGGGTTGCCACGCGCTGTTGCTGGGGGGTAAGGGAATGGAGGAGTGGAAAGGAACTGGCCACCCTACCGTACGTTAACTCCGGCTCAGGCACACCTTAGCGGAGGTTCCGACCCGCCTTCGGGCAGAATACACCCTTACTTTACCCTTACGTTCCTGAAGGATGAAAATGATGTATTAAGTTTGGTAGTGACATAGACCTAATTATTCACTAGCCAGTATTATGCTCTGGATTCCGTTATACTACAGAAGAAAGTATTAGCCTCCACATTAATATCAAGAGGAAGAGTGTTGCAGGATTGCTTAATATATATGCAGATTGTGCACGAATATTACCTATTCAAACTTAGACTGGAACATGGTACTTCATAATCGCTTGTAAAACAATTCATAAAAGCGTTCGAGGGAAGAGGAGAATATATTTTACTTCCTCATACTAGGGAAATAATATTTGAAAACATCCTAAGGATAGGCTATTTATAACAGTTCGAGCACCTATATGGGGGTGTTTCAGTGCTTTAATTATTTGGCTGGAGTGTCTGGTACATGTGGACTTGGAGAACGGGTAGTTTCAAATCTCACCGTCGCCATTCTTGAATGGGTTTTTCTTGGTTCCTCAATTCTAAATCGAGGTGAATTCTTGCTATTTCGCTATTTGCATTACGTCGCACCGACACAGATAGGTCTTATGGCGACGATGGGACAGGAAAGGCCTAGGAATGGGAAGGAAGCGGTCGTGGCCTTAATTAAGGTACAGTCCCAGCATTTGCCTGGTGTATAAATGGGAAACCACGGAAAGCCATCTTCAGGGCTGCCGACAATGGGGTTCGAACCCACTATCTCCCGCATGCGAGCTCACTGCTGCGCGTTCCTAACCGCACGGCAAACTCGCCCGGTGAAGTGAATTCTAGAATGGTACACCTTAAAAAAGTGATCGGGCAGTATAAGGCAAGACATATTTCATTAAGAAAGTTCCTCCTGTAGTACAATAAAATTGAGATACTAGGTTCATTAAAAAATGTTCTCTTATGGCGGTCATTGTATTAATAGAAGAAAACAACCTATGTTTAGCAAACGACCAATTTCTATGTTCCAGGATGTACCTCTCTTAAAAGTCACAACTGTTACCTCCGGATTAATAACATACACTGTAGAAACACAGGTTCTCAAAATAGAATTTATTCACTGTAGGAATAGGTCATGTGGTCGTTGATTTCAAATTTCAAAACTCTTAAAATACAATTAGAAACATGGCAAAAACTATTTCTCTTATCAATGTTATGAGGATTTTCTTTTTTTTTTTTCGGAGGCACTTCTATGAATGTATCATATACGTTTACAGGTTGTTATCTCAATAAATTGCCTAAGGTATTAAACTTCTCCAATTCCAGTTCGCAGCATGTATAAGGCTGTTATATCCTGTTCGCATTCCAGTCGATCCTCCTTCTTGTCTCCCGACTGAAGTTCTCCGTTCAGAGAGAACAAAGAAGATACTGTTCGGGAGTGTCAGCCGCCTGGGGCTTGAGCATCACTTCTCTACCCTGTATACACACTTGCTGTATAGTACTTATCAATTCATTTCTGCTCGATGCGTAACACGGTGATTTAGGTACTCGTCTCCATGCTCAAGGTTAGGGCATGGAATCTTGACACAGACAATGATCTTGTTGCTGTAAGTAAGTACAATGTGATCAGCAGACTAATATATGTACTTAGTGTACTAATATATGTTTCTTGCCCGGCTGAGTGGCTCAGACAGTTGAGGCGCTTGCCTTCTGACCCCAACTTGGCAGGTTCGATCCTGGCTCAGTTCAGTGGGATTTGAAGATGCTCAAATACGCTAGCCGCTTCTCAGTAGATTTACTGGCACGCAAAAGAACTCCTGCGGGACTAACTTCCAGCACCTCGGCGTCTCCGAAAACCGGACAAGTAGTTAGTGGGACGTAAAGCCAATATTATTATTATTATTATTATTATTATTATTATTATTATTATTATTATTATTATTATTATTATTATTATTATTATTATTATTAATATCTGTTTATCACTCTGGTGTCAACGACATTTGTTATAAAGAGGAGAGGTATAACGACGGTTCAGTTCAATGGTACTACAATTCAAGAAAGTGGATATTCCAGCACAAGAGTTTTATGATTCTAGAAGTTCCATTGAAAAAGTGTTCTTAAAAAAATATTTCATAATATGTATTTAATACGTAAAAATATATAGGTGCTGGATTTCCTCGCATGTACTTTAATAATTCCCCTTCACTACTGTTATCAATCCACGTACACTGCAAATTAGGCACACGATAATATTACCTTATTTACTTGAAATATTCCGTACTTCTCCATCCAGACATATTTACTATTCCTTTTGAAATACCCTCTATGCTGTATATACACGTTCGAGCAAACGGCGGTTTATGTTGGCAAGGAAATGTCTCACAGCCCCGTTCTTTCCAGTGTGAACCTTCTTTCCCCTCTTCATACTTCTTACAGCATGATTGACAAGTTACATAATTCCCTTCAAAATATGAATGGAAGTAGCACGTATCCGGCCCCGTGGTGTAGGGGTAGCGTGCCTGCCTCTCACCCGGAGGCCCCGGGTTGGATTCCCTGCCAGGTCATGGATTTTTCTCTCGACTGATTCGAGGTCTACTCGGCCTACGTGATTAGAATTGAGGAGTTATATGACGGTGAGATGGCGGCCCTGGTCTCGAAAGCCCGGTCGCTGGGCAGGCCAAGGCCCTTTCAAGGGCGTTAAGTGCCGTGCGGGGTAGCACGTACCTGTCCTTCTACCGGGTTGAGTCTCTAACCATATTACATTGGTTTAGCACTACCAATCTCTTTCTATTCTGCAGTCATACCTTATTTCACTAAGGAGGCTATTTCTAACCTACTCTTCATTTTACACCGAGTGTAACATAGATCATTGATTCACCTACAAGTCAAAATCCATCTCGATCCAAGGCAAACCCATATGTTACTGCACAGTGGTAAAAACGCAATGCCTTTATAGAGCGGAAAGACTGACAAGGGTGGTAGACTCGGTCCTTGAAAAAAGAGAAAAAGCATTCCTTCGAAAGATATTGGGTCCAAAAAAGTTGCAAAAGGACAACAGAGTTTCCGGTTGAGATTGAACGAGGTACTCTATAAAACCATTGAATAAAATACAAGGACGATGAGGAAAGGGAGACGCCTTTTATGGACACACCAAACGGATGAATCAAGAGAGGATGTCTAATAGAAAATTCCTTCAGCTTGAGTGGCATACTCAAATACACAAGTGCCTAGCAGCTGTAGATGACAAGAAGTAAGAGACAAAGAACGGAACAAAATATAGAAAATACGTCTCGGAAATGAGGGATTCACCCAAAAAGCCACAGAATATAGATCTGTGGAAAAGCGAGGAAGGAGAAGGATCTTCGGCGAGAGAGCAAAGAGAAGGACATTAGTCTGCATGACAGAAAGGTAGCTAGATCATTGGTCCATAGTTCTTTCTTCAGATTAACTTCAAGTCAGTCGTAGAAAGAAGGAATAATGCGTGTGTGGAGTTAGATACTAGTCAGGTAAATGCGGAAACCTTACAGAAGAAAAAACACTATTGCGATGTATGGGTATGGGCCAGATTTCCTGCACGCAAGTGTACATCTGTAGGTTGAGTTCTTACCCCGAAGGCTGGTTGGATCCTCAATAGTTTTACATCAATTGGCATGGGAAGCCTTGTAACACTGAAGAGGCCCATTAGGGAAATGAGAAATGAGGTAATTTTTTCCGTTTATTTCTTGATTGAACTAGAAAGTGCTATTGCAACATACGCCTTCCAAGCCCGTCGAAACATACCCACGAACAATCACACTTCCACTCTGGGACTGGCTGCATTAGGAATGTTATTGCTTATATCTTGCTTACTTTTTTATTGTCAAAGCCAGGTATGTCAAACGCGCGGCACCCACACTTGTAAACTGCGGTCCGCGCTCTACTTTTGCTAGGGGCTTTACATCGCACCGACACAGATAGGTCGTATGGCGACGATGGAAGCGGCCGTGGCCTTAATTAAGGTACAGCCCCAGCATTAGCCTGGTGTGAAAATGAGAAACCACGGAAAACCATTTTCAGGGTTGTCGATAGTGGGATTCGAACCTACTATCTCCCGGATGCAAGCTCACAGCCGCGCGCCTCTACGCGCACGGCCAACTCGCCCAGTCAACTCTACTTTTGAATATAATAAGTAATTACACCTTCAAAATGTATAAAATAAATTTTGCTAGGACTATCAATTTCATATCAACCCAGATGACAAGAAAGCTTAAAATATTTGCACATATTAGGATGTATACGATTCTGAGAATAATATAAGACGGGATTTGTATATTCGTCGAGGACAAAAGTAATGTTAATGCACTGAAAGCTTCTAAAGGTTGGTCTGGGACTTATTTCTCTCAATCTCCTCTCACTTTGCACCTGTAACATACAATAGGTCTCGCGGTGAGTCACATATCTTCTGTCGTCGGTCAACCAGTGTTAGTGGGGTGCTAGAAGTAGTTCTAAGTCCATTCAAACGACTGCCACACTTCCAGGCTTTTCTTCAAAATTGCAGTTGGGCGCCCCTCCGCTAGATAGCGCAGAGTAATTTAGTTTCGCTACAGTGACTGTAGGCTTCACTAGCTACTATGAGAGTGGTGTTTCCTTCTTGTCTATGGCCCTATGGCCAGTGAAGCTACTTATTTGTACCGGTTGTGTTACCGTTCACACTTACATCTGTCTGAGTGTATAACACTGATATTGTGTGTAGTTAACCTACGTGGTTAGCTTACAATTATCGTATTGGGTGGGGGGTGTTAGGAAGTGTTTTCAAATGGAAATTTTCATTCTCCAAACTCTCGAATGGTAAGAAGCGAACAATTGCTAGTGAACACCGCGTATTCCAAGGAAGATGGGTTCTTGCTTGCTTCTGCCAAAAATATGACAAATACTAAAACAAATCAAGTAAGGATGAATTACGGGACTTAAAGTCTGCACTTGGTAAGAAACAGCCTGGGTTCAAGAATTTAAAAAGCTGATAAAGTGAGCTATGTGATAGCAGAGCCGATAGCAAAAGTTCTAAATGGTTTGCTGAGAGTGAATCTAAATAGTATTTTGTGAAAACTGCCGAAATTATTTGTCCTGATAAAGTTCAAACTTTCAGGAACATTTCGTTATCAGGAAATACAATTGCCGGTAGATTTGATGACATTGCATGTAATCTAAGTGAACAATTGCTGGTAAAAGTTGAACGTTTAATGGCCTCTTCCTTTGCAGTTGATGAAAGTGCAGATGTTAGTGGCGAGGCACGAGTATCTGTTTTCTTCAGCGCCTGCGATAAAGACTGAAATATAAGTGAGGAGTTACTGGACATAATTTTTCTTGAAGATTCTACAACCGGTGAGAATGTCTTTGAAGAAAGATATCGTTTCTTCGAACAGTTTAATCTTTCCCTATCAAAAGTAGAGTGTGGAGCAACAGATGGAGCTCCTTCCATGACGGGGAAGCACAACGGATTCGTCATTCGTCGCCAAGCTGCTGGCCAAGCAAAAATAAATATCTCCTGATAACAAGACATCACGTTCACTGTATTTTTCACCAGGAAGTACTCGCACATAAACTATAAGAATAGACCACATTTAAAAAGTGGTAAATTGTATTTCCACCAGGGGGCTCAATCGTCAGTTTTTTCTTTGCTTAAGGACATAGGAAGTGAATATTAGGGCATGCCACACTATGAAAAAGTCCGTTGGCTTATTTGTTTTAATCTTCTGGAATGATTTTGGCAAAGGAAATTATAGTGATTCTGGTAATGAATGGTGAGTCGGCCTATCTAGTATCTGACGGTAATATGCTTCAGGATTTGGCATGGCATGATTCAAACACCACAAACGACGGCTGCATAGGTTATCGAGACCTGGAGACACTGGAAGGTATCAAATAGACTTCGTTATGATTAGGCAGAGATTCAGAAGCCAGGTGTTGGATGCAAAACATTCCTAGGAGCAGACATGGACTCTGAACAGAAGTTGGTGGTCATGAAATGTCATCTGCAGTTGAAGAGAGGAAGGAAGGAATACAAGAAGTTGGGATCTAGATAAGTTAAAAGAGTGCGAGGGATTTCTTCAAGGAACACGGTGCACAAGGACTAAGTGAAAAGCCCGAAGGAAACGCAATAGATGAAGAATAGGCAATCGTGAATAAAGGCTAGGAAGAAAGGTCAAGATCAAGTAAGACTCAGATATATTAGAGCTGATTGACGACCAGCGAAAATACAACAATGAAAAAATGAGGAGGGAAGAAAAGAATTCAAGCGATTATAGAATGAAGTAGATAGAAAGTGCAGGACGGCTACGGAAGAACGATTGAAAGAGAAGTACGAGGAAGTTGAAGGTTGTGTGGTTGTAAGAAAGGCAGATGCTGCATACAGGGAAATCAAGGAAACTTTTGGAGAAAGTAAAACTACAGTAGATGTATGAATATTAAGAGCTCAGAAGGAAAAACACTTTTAGGGAAGGAAGAAAAGACATAAAGATGTCAGGAACACATTTAAATAATTATATCAAGGGAAAGTAGTAGATGTTATGGTTCTGGAACAAGAAGAGGCTGTTCATGCTGATGAAATGGGATACCTAATTTTGAAGTTAGAATTCGCATAGCTTTTGAGAGACCTAAATAGGAACAAGGTACTTGGAATTGATGGCATACCCTCAGAATTACTGTCCGCCTTAGGGGAAACCAGCATGGCAAGGCTTTTTCTATTTAGTGTGTAAGATGTATGATATAGGAGAAATGCCATCCGATATTAGAGTGATGTTATACCTATTCCAAGAAATCATGTGCCGACTGCAGCAAATTTGTTTAGTATCCCACGTTTGCAAAATTTTTACACGTATTATTTACAGAAGAATGGCAAAATAAGTTGAAGCTGAGTTGGGAGAAGATCAATTTGACATCAGAAGAAATGTAGAAACACGTGAAGCTACACCGACTTTACTTCTGACCTTAGAGGATCAAATTAAGAATGACAAGCCTACGTAGATTTAGAAAATACATTCGATAATGTTGATTGGAGCAGATTATTTGAGATTCAAAAGGTAATCGGGATCAGATATCGGGAAAGAAGAATTATCTAAAATCTGTACAAACATCAGTCTGTAAAGATAGGAATCAAATTATACGAAATAGAAGCAGTAATCCAGAAGGGAGTGTCCCCTCCCCTTTTCAGTGTTTATGTCCGGCTCCATTGATAAATGGTTAGCGTGCTGGCCTTTGGCCACAGGCGACCCGGGTTCGATTCCCTGCAAGGTCGGGAAATTCAACCATAATTGGTCAATTCCGCTGGCACGGTCGGGGTGTAAGTTTCGTCTTCATCATCATTTCATCCTCGTCACGACGCGCAGATCGCCTACGGGCGTCAAATCAAACGACCTGCACTTGGCGAGCCGCACGTTTCCTCGGACACTCCTGTTACTAAAAGGCATACGCCATTTCATTTTTTCAATGTTTATATAGAACAGGCAGTAAAGGAAAGAACAAAGAGGAATTTGGAAAAGGAATCAAAATACAGGGAGGGGAAATCGAAATCCTGAGATTTACCGATGATATTATTTTATCTCACGCTGCAGAAGATCTGGAGAAATTGGAGAAATGGTATGGACAGAGTCTTGGGTAAGGAGTACAAGATGAAAATAAATAAAATGTAAACAAATATCATGGAATGCAGTCGAGTGAAGTGAAGTGATGCAGGAAATATTACAGATTGCAAAATTATGTCTTAAAGGAAGTAGATGAATATTTACTTGGGTAGTGGAATTACTAGTGATAGCAGAAGTGGGGACGACATCAAATTCAGACTAACCCAAGCAAAAGAAGGCCTTTCTGAAGAAAAGAAATTTGCTCTCTCGAACATTGTAATAGGAATTAGATGGTTTAGAAGACTTTCGTACGGAACGTGGCATTGTATGGAAGTGAAACTTGGCGATAACTAGCTCAGAAAGGAAGGCAATAGAAGCTTTTGAAATATGGTGTTACAGAAGAATGCTGAAGGTGAGATGGGTAGGTAAAATCACGAATGAAGAGATACTAAATCGAATTGGTGAGAGGAGAACGATGTGGGGAAATTTGACCAGAAGAAGAGAGAATGATAGGACACAACTTAAGACACACCTGGACTTATTCAGTTAGTTTTTGAGGAAGTGTAGTCTGTATACAGGCAAGGGTGGGCCGAGGTATGCATATGAAGAAACAGATTAGAGCAGATGTAGGATGTAGTAGTTACGTAGAAATGAAAAGGTTAGCACAGGATAGGGTGGCATGGAGGGCTGCATCAAACCACTGTACTGACTGATGATACAAACAACAACAAAATAAATACGGTATGGAAAATCTTAATATGTAACCTTTTAATGTTGCTCTGCGGCCCTTGGAGCTGAATTTACCAGTCGAATTGGCCTATACGTCCGCCTCTGTGGTGTAGTGGTTAGTGTGATTAGCTGCCACCCCCAGAGGTCCGGGTTCGATTCCCGGCTCTGCCACGAAATTTGAAAAGTGGCACGAGGGCTGGAACGGGGTCCACTCAGCCTCGGGAGGTCAACTGAGTAGAGGTGGGTTCGATTCCCACCTCAGCCATCCTGGAAGTGGTTTTCCGTGGTTTCCCCACTTCTCCTCCAGTTGAATGCCGGGATGGTACCTAACTTAAGGCCACGACCGCTTCCTTCCCTCTTCCTTGCCTATCCCTTCCAATCTTCCCATCCCTCCACAAGGCCCCTGTTCAGCATAGCAGGTGAGGCCGCCTGGGCGAGGTACTGGTCATTCTCCCCGGTTGTATCCCCGACCAAGAGTCTGAAGCTCCAGGACACTGCCCTTGAGGCGGTAGAGGTGGGATACCTCGCTGAGTCCGAGGGAAAAGCCGAACCTGGAGGGTAAACAGATGATGATAATGATGATGATGATGATGATGATGATGATGATGAATTGGCCTATACACAATGTTGATTTTGACATACCTGGTCTGAGCCAAGGATGAGATTGAGACAGGCCGATGAATGAACCGAATGTGTTCTAGCGCATGCCAGAGGACATAGCTGACTATAAGCAGTATGTACGAAGAGGTAACAGGCAGTAAGTTAAGTAGAGTATTTGCTGATATGTACAGGGGATAATGATGCGGTAATATTTCTAGAGGCGAGATATATGTTAATTTAGGAATTGTCACGACTAATCAATTTATCAAGATTGAACCGGTTTGGATAAAAAAATAGGAAACTCGTATCCTCATACCGAGGCGGTGCAGCTCTTTGCAGGGACACCCCCAATGGAGGTGAGATGCGTGTACCATTTCAACCACATACCAGCCCTCCTGCCATTCCTAAATTTCTGGCAGTACCGGGAATTGAACTCGGGACCCCGAGGACGGCAGCTAATAACGCTAACAGTTAGGCTACGGATGTGGACACCAGATTGGATAGTACGACCATATGAGTCGAATGGAGGGGCGTTATTTACCTTCGAGCACAACGGAGGAATTATTGAAGTAGGGGTAATTCCGTTTGACTCAGTGTTTGGCGGTTCAAGGCGAGAGATGTGTAAGCTGTAATTGAATGCATATGGATGTACTTGTTTCGTTCAGGGAAGCTTTCAGATTGAATACTTTGAGGAATACGTTTATGCAATAATAATAATAATAATAATAATAATAATAATAATAATAATAATAATAATAATAAGTAGTAGTAGTAGTAGTAACAATAGTAGTATATGACACATGTTTAACATGTCAGCAATCGCTGGCCATAGTAAAATAAATGCATGTGCTTTAGAATAGAGTATAGAACGTCCGGAGGCCTTCGGCGACCTACATAACAAATCCACCGACATATAATTTTGAAACTTATTCTGAGTTGCATTGAACTGATTCAGGGTCACACTCGTTGTTTGGGTGTTGTAGTCTAACAGTTACCCACCTCACCAATTTAACCCGGTCCATTTCATGCAGATCCAAAACAGGTTGGTAGGAGTCGTACAATTTCGTCTTTAACATGAGCATAATGTTTACTGCCGTATGAATATTTTCGGATTAGAAACCCAATATGGATTCTAAATGTAAACAAAATTGTCGAATACGTTCGAAAAAATACCACGAAACGTCGTCGGAACGAAACGTAACATTGTTTGCTGGTCTTTGATCTACCTACCTTGAAGGTGCCCGGAGCACAATCAGGTGAAACGTTAGAAGTTACAAACCTGATTACACCAGGACATACAAGCTCGGGAAATTGCTTCTACTATCATTACCCATTACAACGTATACAAAAATATAGCATTTTTAGGTTTCGCGAGAATTGATGGTGGAATGAGTTCTTGATTGAAGGTACTTGCAGGAGTTAGGCAAGACTGTTAACATTCACCTTTGTTTTTCATAGTTTACTTGGATCATCTACTGAAAGGTATAAGTAAAGTGGCAGGTAGAAATGTAAGCAATGTGGCCTATGCCGACGACTTGAATGGCAGATTGTGCTGAAAACGTGGAACTTGAAAATAGGTGCTGTGAGTAAGATGTTAGTGGGTAAGAAACCTAAGAGAATTGAATGCCAGGATGGTAGAATAAAGCTGGAACAGGTAGCCTAGATTATTTCAAGAATTTAATATGAGTGTTCTCCCAGGATGGTAGTATAGTAAGTGAGATTGAATTAAGATGCAGCAAAGCTAATGCAGTGAGCTCGTAGTTGCGATCAACAGTATTCTGTAAGAAATAAGTCATCTCCTGGACGAAACTGTTCTTACACCGATTTGTTTCCATATCAAGTTTGTTGGATGGGAGTGAAAGCTGGGTTGACTAAGGGCATTTTGTTCATAAGTTAGAAGTTGCTTGTTTGATGTTGTTTAAAGGGGCCTAGCGTCTAGATCATCGGCCTAAGTTAGAAGTAAAGGACTTGAAATTAACGAGAATGATCGATGGTACAAAAAGTGGAAACAATGGCTGGAGGATACCCGGAATGTGGAGATAAAGGCTAAGTTAGGAATGAACTCGATGTGCGTGTGCACATAAACCGACTTCGGTGACGAGGCCATGTGAGGTGAATGGAGGAAGATAGGTTACCAAGGAGAATAATGGACTCCGGCATGGAAGATAAGTGAAGTATAGGGCGACCAAGACGACGCGTCGCGACGGTAGTTAGGCTCAGTTTTTAATGATCTATGGAATTAAACGAGGCCACAGTGCTAGTAAAAATAGAGGATTGTGGAGGTGTTCAGTGAATTCATAGAGGATTGTAGACTGAACGCTGGAAAGCGTAATAGCCTAAATGAAGATACAGGTATGTATGTCTAGTTTCGCAGGGAGGTGGATGCTATCTAGGTGTCTACAAGTTTGCGTCACTCGTGATAGACGTTTGCCAATGCCTCACGTTCACATGTTGTTAGGGCACAGCTAGAGCTATAGATATGTATGTACACTGTGTCTGCCTCTGTGGTGTAGTGGTTAGCGTGATTAGCTGCCACCCCCGGAGGCCCGGGTTCGATTCCCGGCTCTGCCACGAAATTTGAAAAGTGGTACGAGGGCTGGAACGGGGTCCACTCAGCCTCGGGAGGTCAACTGAGTAGATGTGGGTTCGATTCCCACCTCAGCCATCCTGGAAGTGGTTTTCCGTGGTTTCCCACTTCTCCTCCAGGTGAATGCCGGGATGGTACCTAACTTAAGGCCACGGCCGCTTCCTTCCCTCTTCCTTGCCTATCCCTTCCAATCTTCCCATCCCTCCACAAGGCCCCTGTTCAGCATAGCAGGTGAGGCCGCCTGGGCGAGGCACTGGTCATACTCCCCAGTTGTATCCCCCGACCAAGAGTCTGAAGCTCCAGGACACTGCCCATGAGGCGGTAGAGGTGGGATCCCTCGCTAAGTCCGAGGGAAAAACCGAACCTGGAGGGTAAACAGATGATGATGATGATGATGATGATGATGATGTACACTGTACATTCATTTTAGCCATATATCAACCGCTTGTTAAGATTGTTTCTCGAGCTAGTTGAGCTTGCATTCGGGAGATGGTGGGTTTGAGTCCCATCGTCGGCAAACCTGAAGGGGGTTTTCCTTTGTTTACCATTTTCACGCCAGGCAATTGTTGAAGGCTGTACCTTAATGAAGGCGATGGCTGCTACCTTCCCAAACCTATCCCTTTCCCATCATTACGACGCCGAAAATCTTCGATTTGTTAGTGCGAGGTTAGACCATACAAATCTACGTAATATCGCCACACACGCTCGGACGTCTTTGTCCCTGGGAATTGGGAATTAATATTGTACTGATTTCTGTTGTAGGCTAAATGAGTATCAATCCCACGAATCACTCAAAAAGTGAAAGTCTTGTTTCTAAATTTATATTTTGCCTAACAATTACTCGAACCCAGATCCACATCCTTCCATGTGAAACGAACACGCCCTTTGGTACTTCGGCTAGCCAACCCTAACAATTTTAATAGAATAGAGTATAAATACAATGGGACTTGAAACAGAAGAAGATTGTGAATAATTGGCGTTAAAGACCAGGCAATCTAAAGTCATGAAATAAGATTGTGTTCCTGAAACGTCCGAGTGAGGTTCCATTCTGTTTTCTTCTCATAATACGGTAAAATCACATGTATCTAGGTACGACTCATTAAACATCTCTGGAGTCAGCATTGCCATAATCTCTGTTTCGTTTATTGAACTTACAGCACTTTGTCGGAGTAATAAAATACTGTGCTTTTTGATTTATGAAGCAATCCCTTCCTTAAAGAGGAAATGAAGGATTTAAACCCCAGCCTTGTTAGATTAAGGCTGATGAAAGTTATTGGACCCCAACTGCGGCTCTTTGTTCTCGAGAGAGGAATCCTCTCTTCCTGTCAATGGAACTCGCTAATATTTGTAATTGCGGTGAGCAACACAGCCTATTCAATTAAAGGACCACTAAGTACTTGATGCTCTTTAAGGACAGAAGGCAGGTAATCTCCACCATTTGGCAGTCCATTCTGGGCAAATTTTAAACTAATACAACCAGGATCCTAGTCATAACGTACTAATTAAATTTATACCACATATTTGTAGTGTCTTTCTGACTGTTATTGTACAATTTCAAAATCCTGAATTAATTTGATCACTCATAATCGAGTTATTTTGAAAACATATGAAATTAATTTTGTTTCACGCATGCTTGTCTTTAGGTGCACTTTTCTCTAAAAGTAAAACTCTTACAGGTACCTAATTTTTTGATAGGATATAATACAAGAAATTTGATATACTAAACACAAAATTATTTTTAAAGTGACCAACTGTTTATCAAAAAAAATTTTAAAGTACATAATTTTTTTATGGTAAATTAAATTATGTACTTTAAATTTTTTTTTGATAAACAGTTGGTCACTTTAAAAATAATTTTGTGTTTAGTATATCAAATTTCTTGTATTATATCCTATCAAAAAATTAGGTACCTGTAAGAGTTTTACTTTTAGAGAAAAGTGCACCTAAAGACAAGCATGCGTGAAACAAAATTAATTTCATATGTTTTCAAAATAAATCGATTATGAGTGATCAAATTAATTCAGGATTTCAAAATTGTACAATAACAGTCAGAAAGACACTACAAATATGTGGTATAAATTTAATTAGTATGTTATGACTAGGATCCTGGCTGTATTAGTTTAAAATTAGCCCAGAATGGACTGCCAAATGGTGGAGATTACCTGCCTTCTGTCCTTAACTGGCCTCGTTGTCCCTCTGATGGTAGAGAAATGATCTGCTAATAGAAATAATAGAGAACGCACTACAAGAAATAAAAGTTACTGAGATTCATTCTCAGCCTATCTTCTTGAGTGACACCGCTACTTTTACTAGACAATTTATTAAGGAGACCGATAATAGTTGGAGGGATATTAAACGCATGAGCAGTGTAGACATTCTACAACTTGAAACATAATTTCCATAATATGATTTCCTCTAGAGTCCACAGAATATTTGCCGAAAATATGGCAAGTATAGAACAAAAGTGGCCAACCGGGCCCAGGATTTTTGAATTTCGCGGATGACTAGCGCACTCTACATTTGTGTTAGCCAGATTACCAGATATGTAGCTCAGGATCCTGACTTAGGTCACCGTAGCTCTAATGGAAGAATATCGGGCGAGAAATGCGAATGTTGTTCGTTCGTTTGCCGCCGGGGTCCGGTTGGCCATTTGTTTCTATACTCGCCGTCTCTTCGTCAAGTCCTAGTGTTTATAGTGCACTAGGCCTTCTGGTTTGGGCTAGAGCATTTTTTTTTACTTTCATCGATCTGTCTCTGTTTTATCCTTGGATTCGACAATATGAAAGTGACTAAGGTGTGAGTGATGCTAGTAATGCCATTCCTTATGCAACCGGTCCTTGCTATGAATGGTGTGAAACTTTGCTCATAGGGTCGGACCGTGCATGCATTTCAATGATATGTAGTAGAAACTTCTAGCTCAGTGAGGAAATCAACAGGAAAGTACCTCACTCCTCATTTCCCTGGCACGCCTCTTCAGTGATGCCTGGGCCATCTTTGACAGCTAATGGTGGAGCTGTTGAGGATCCAACCAGCCTTCGGGCTGAGGACTGAACATACATACCACCTATTCGGCATGTACTGTACGTAAGCCAGCGTTTTCAGAAACGGCCTTTGGTGTCTTTCGCCACCGTTTTGCCATAAGCCTGTGCCCGTAGGCTTTCGTGGCCAGACCTCGAACGCCAGTCCTCTCGCCACGCCATTTCTAAGATGGTAGCGAGAGGAGCTTGACACTGCGTGAATAAGTGGTGCATGTTTCTGTTTCACTCATTTAATAGAATAAGACTTGCCTTTTTATTGCCGTAATAATAATAATAATAATAATAATAATAATAATAATAATAATAATAATAATAATAATAATAATAATAATAATGTCGTGTGGCCTCCGAAGAGGCCAGAAGCAGGTCTTTCGAGTTGACTCCCTACAGGCGACATGCGCGTCTGTGAAAACGGGACCCTATCTGTGATGAATTCTAATGCTGAAGACGGTACACACATCCAGCCCCTGAACCATCGGAATTAACCACTGAAGGTTAAAATCCCGGCCCAGCCTTGAATCAATCTCGGGACCTCTCCGACCAAAGGCCAGCACGCTAAACATTTAGCCGGAATTATTATTATTATTATTATTATTATTATTATTATTATTATTATTATTATTATTATTATTTTGCTAGGGGCTTTACGTCGCACCGACGCATGGCGACGATGGGATAGGAAAGGCCTAGGAGTTGGAAGGAAGCAGCCGTGGCCTTAATTTAGGTACAGCCCCAGCATTTGCCTGGTGTGAAAATGGAAAACCACGGAAAACCATCTTCAGGGCTGCCGATAGTGGGATTCGAACCTACTATCTCCCGGATGCAAGCTCACAGCCGCGCGCCTCTACGCGCATTTTTATTATTATTATTATTATTATTATTATTATTATTATTATTATTATTATTATTATTATCTATGGAATTAAACGAGGCCACATAGCTAGTTACAAATAGAGGATTATGGATGTGTTCAGTGAATTCATAGAAGACTGTGACGGGAATATCGAATGTTTTAAACTATCGGTAGACTACCGAATGTGAAGCGTGACTATCGAATGAAAACATGTTTCCTATGTCAAACAAGCATAGTCATCATCTACAGTACCGTCCATTTCATCACCTTCAATTATATCTGCATATTTTTCCAACATAAATACTTCCTGGAGCTCATATCGGATCTGAAATAATGAAAACCGCAATATGGACTGTCAATGTCACGAACGGTTGTGATCGCTGTTTCAGATGCCCTGATTTTGAAAAATATCTTATATATACAGTAAAACCCATCATTTCATACTGAAGACACTATGAGAAATAATACATATATTCATCATGTACGTTGTACTCCAATTAAACATACTCTGGAGAGTCCAAAGTTCATGGTCCATGATTTAAGTCGTCTCCAATGGTAACTAGCGTCAAATTTTGGAATGAAATACTTACCATGAAAGACAAATTTCAATTTCAACCAGCCATCATCAATACACATAGTCAACAGTGCTGCAGGGCTGCCAAGCAATTCACAGAAGATAAAAATGCGCCAGATTCAAATATCCACAATTGGGGATTACAACACGAAATGGGTTAATTAATGATATGGAGATATAGTCAGAGCCTATAACGTGATGTAATTGAATTTAGCGCATGCTTGACACCGTTGGGCTGACAATTCGAAAAGTGAACTGATCACCTTGATGGTTTAGTGACTGTATAGGAAAATGGCTCATTTAAGTCGTCAAGTGAGATGGCTGGAACGAGCTGCTCAACAGTTTTACCTATGCCGGTTAAATGAGGCCACAGAGCTAGTTGTAAATAGAGGAATGTTGTGACGTTTATTTAGTTCACAGAGGCTTGCACACTGGACATTGAAAAGCATAACAGTCTATAAATGAAGATATACATATGGCTAGGGGCCGACTTCGGGAGTGCTTTGCATTGTGAGCACCCTAAAAAAATATTCGTTGTACTCAGAATCTCCAATAGGCTATAATTTGTGGTGTGCATCTTGAAATGCCAAGCCTCACCCCACAGTTTCACAAAACCTTGGCAGTTGGCATTAGACTAACTTTTACATTTCATGAAACTTGTTCTCACGATGCCAGTGTCTGCCTCTATTGTTGAGAGTTCATTTTCTCTCTCTCTCTCTCTCTCTCTCTCTGTCTCTCTCTCTCTTTCTGAGCGACAAGGTCTTGGGGTCTGGGTCGCGTATCTGTGAGCTTCCATTTGGATGATGATAGGTTCGAATCACACCGTCGTCAGCCCTGAAAATGGTTTTCCATGATTTCTCATTTTCACACCAGGCAAATGCTGGGACTGTGCCTTAATTAAGGTCGTGGTCGCTACGTTCGCGGTCCTAGTCCTAGTCGCCGAGCCATGGACCAGTGATATATCCATTACACATTTCATCAGGAAAAATTGTATATATTTTGGTGAAATAGCAGAATAGTTTATCGCCAGAACTGAAACTCGTTGAGAGACATATGTAATTAGGACCTAATTTGCTGTTGCTGCTCATTCAATTTTTTATTAACAAACTAAGAGGACAGTGTTAATGCTTACCGCTGTTAACAACATTCCTTATTACAATAATAATATTCTTATACTCTTATGAATAGGTACTAAATATAAAATTATACTTTCTAACTTGATTGTGGCTTTCTTTTAAAGGGGGAACATCCCCCCAAAACTCACTAGTTACACCTCTGTTAGTATGACCTTGCAACGATTAAGCGTATAATAGAATTTAAATCTTCGCTCCATGTGTTGTATGGGAGACTGAGTGAATACGGGAAGATATTAGGAAAACATTTAGGTTTTTGAGATGGCTATTTTGATTTTAATTTCAATCTAACAGTTATCCACTTAATGATCCAGATCGTATTCTTTTTGGCACAAGTACAGCTATTTACTGATTATGCAATTCTAATGTGAGTCTACAGGTGATCTGGAGGTATGGTCGTAGTCTTGGGGAAGACAAGATGAAAACAAATAAATCCAAAACAAATATAATTTAGTGCAGTCGAATGACGTCTGGTGATGCAGGAAGTATTAGATTAGGAAATGAAGTCTTTAAGAAAGAAGATGAATGTTGTTACTTGGGTAGTAGAATGACTAATGATGACAAAAGTAAGGAGGTCATAAGAACAGAGTAGCACAAACAAGGGAGGCCTTTCTTAAGAAAAGAAATTAGCTCAGTTCGAACATTGATATAGGAGTTAGAAAGACGTTTTTGAAGACTTTCGTCTGGAGCATGGCATTGTATGGAAGTGAAACACGGACGATAACTAGCTCAGAATGAAATAGAATAGAAGCTTTTGTACTGTAGTGTTACAGAAGAATGCTGAAGGTGAGATGGGTAGATCGAAACACAAATGAAGAGGTACTGAACGGAGTAAGCGAGAAGATAACGATTTGGCGAAATTTGACCGAGAAGATGATGATGATGATGAAGATGATGATGATGATGACAGGTGTTTAGAGGGGCCTGACATCAATTTGACCAGAAGGAAGAGACAGAATGATAAGGAATATCGTCACCCAGGACTTGTTCATTTAGTTTTTGAGGGAAGTGTAGGTGGTCAAAACGGCCGTAGTAGATCAAGATATGAATATGACAACCATATAAGGGCTTATGTAGGACATAGAAATGAAAAGTTTAGCACTGGATAGGGTGTCATGGAGGGCTGCATCAAACCAGTCTATGCACTGATGACCTAGACAAGAAAATTGCTAATGGTCAAGAAAATTTTAATGTCATCAAAGTTGCTGTGCTCTATTACAATGAAATGTCTGCTCCTATGTACCTTCACCACGTTCATTACATGTTCGGGAAGGTGTATTCTGGCACTCGATCAGCTACATTCATGAGCACTGTAGCGATGCATTGAAAATTAGAAATTTTTTTGATCCAGATTTTATTATTCATGTATGCTTATTACATTGGTAATATATTTATGAAACACAATTTACAGATCACGATAACATTGAAAATATTTACATTTACAATACACACAGGGGACTTTACCTGCACAACCAATCAGTTAAACAATGTTAATTACGAATGAAGCCTGCCAATATATACAACTAGATTGAGCGATACCCAGCGAGCTCTAAAACAAATTTGATTCCTAACTATCTCTATGCTTAAATCGTCGAAGACTTTCAATGCAGGACCGATGTAACTATAATCATGGTTCTGTTTTGATATTCTGTATATTATACGAAATGAAAATGTGCAATTTACAATGCGGCACACAACTGTGTATTTTATCTATGCAATCTCCATTACATTCAATGCAAGATTTCCAGTTCTTGCAAAGTTCATGGATTCCCCGAGAAAAAGTCGTTTGTTTGTCTGCACAGCCACGTGTATGCCGCCTTCATCCTTGATCTTGATCCGAACGGAATATCTTTCCTCACAGTGCCTCCTTGAGTTGCTCAAACATGTGTAATCACAAGGGACGAGGTCTTGTGAATATGGTGGATGTGGAAGACCCTCAAAATCCAGGTCTTTCAAGGTCAGTACTGTTGCACGGCCAGTGTAGGCCCGAGCATTGTCATGTTACTGCAGTGACAAACTAGCTTCACCATACCGAATCATCATTCGTCGATCAATTTCAATAGTTATCACATCTTCACTACTCAAAGAGTGAATAACAGTCCTCTGTTCTTCTTTCGTGCATTTATGAAGTGGAGCGGACATTGTTAGACTGGTATTTTGACAGTGTTTACTTGTCTGCCCGGTGCTGCATCCTATAGGATATTTGTTAAAGTCTTTGTAATAGTAATTCCAACGGACATAACCGTGCCGCCACGTTTCAGATTTCTATTACGCTTTTAAGCTTTCATTTGACTCGCCTTCTTAAGTGATTTTTCTTAGCCTAATCATTCACTGTTAGAAAAGGTTAAATGGCAACATAACTGAATGGAGGATAAATTTGTTTGCATTCTGTTATCGTGCAGGCGGGACATTTTACTGTATATAGTCGATATTTGGCATGGGCTGAAGATTAATCAGACTTTTGACTAGGCCAATAGGATTTCGTTCCCAAATGATCTTCATGGTATCCTTGATGTCTGGATAAGAACCTCTAAATAACTTTAAATAACTTCTCAAACAAGATGCTAACGCGTTCAGTAGGAATTTAGGAGCGAAATGGTTTAACTGTGTCATATTTAAACTGGCAAATAAGAGAAAGAAGATGTTTGGAGTGGTGGTGGTGGTTTGAACTACTGTTCGAGTTTTGAAAACTAAGTAAGCATTCACTAACGTTTCTAAGGCACCGTAAGGATGTTTTACACTTATTTCCTTGTCATTATTAATATATTTATTATTATTATTATTATTATTATTATTATTATTATTGTTTTATTGGTTTTACGTCCCTCTAACTACTTTTTTAGTTTTCGCAGAATCCAATGTGCTGGAATTTTGTCCCACTGGAGTTCTTGTAAATGGTGGTAAATATACCGAAAAGAGGTTGACGTATTTCAGTACCTTCCAATACTAATGGGTTGGACCGGGATCGTGCCCGCCAATTTGGGCGCAAGCTGTCTTAGTGAGTCTGAATGCATAGGTCTTATTCTTTCTGTTTCGAAGTTTTATGAATAGTCTATCCCGGCTGTAGAATATTTCTCCATAATTGCTGTGTGTTGTGTTATCGTATGAAGTACCCTAACGACTGTTAGGCCACGTCTCATCAGTCGATGGAATGTGTGCGAACAAAGTAAGTTTAGCAACCAGATGACGGCGCACGTTAAATCCGCGTTGTCTAAAGTCAACTTTTTTCAATTTTGAATTACTTATGACGTAGTCGACAATATCTTGAAGCATGTAGAACATTATTTTTGCTCTTGCAGTGTGTTTGTGTTTTGTGTCACTGGAAAATCCTGTCTCCATTGACATATATGGTTACTTACACTTTTTTGAATCAAAGAGATTCTCATCTTAGTACAGTGGTACTACATGTATATCACAACCCCTTATTATGTATACAGTGTGTAACAAAAAGGTAGGCCTAACTTTCAGGACTCATTCCCCACACGTAGAAGAAGAAAATGTGTTATATGGCCATGGGTTCGAAAACAATTTATTTCCATGTTAGAACTCATTGTCTACAATTCTACATAGTTCACTAATCATGGACAAAAACACAGGAGCAGAACGTTCCAGCATACCACATGATACTCTTTCTTACATGAAATGAGAAAAAGGCCCTCCGTTAGCATCGACACATGCATCAACACGCCGTCGCATTAAATCCCGGATGCGCTGTTAAGGACTTAAACGGAATATCGCAATAGACAAATATGAGGCTGCTCTGTCGATTTGGCATATAAAATTGCATTTTAAACAACATCTAGTTTATAGTGAAAACCCAAACTACGTTTACCGTTGGCACTGGATGATGCATGACGTACCTGATCATCAGTCTACCAAATTCAAAATATCTTCCAAAGCACCTGGCGAATCTTAGGCGAGATATCCAGACATGTAAAACAGTCGAGTTGGCCGTGCAGTTAGGGTCGTGTAACTGTGAACTTGCATCCGGGAGATCCTGGGTTCGAATCCCACCGTCGACAACCCCGAAGGTGGTTTTTCATGCTTTCCAATTTTCACACCAGGCAAATACTGTGACTGTACCTTAATTAAGTCTATGGTGCTACCTTGCTAATGCGAGCCCTTTCCGATCATTTCTTTGTCGAAAACCTAAAACCTTCGGTGTGTTATTGCGACGTTAAACCATTTGCAAAAAAAACAAAACAAGAAACCAACAAACAAAATAATCAGTGCTCTCTTTCTGAAAAGGGGAGGTGCTGGAACTCTCAGGAGGGAAACACAAGAACGTGTAAGGATGTGTCATCCTCCTCGGCTTGTCTGGGGTCTTGCTTCTCTTGTAGAATGGTAAAACTTGAAGCAATCATGTTTTAACATACTTAGTTGCATCAATTTTTGGTGAACAACGGAGAGTTTAATGTTTCACCTGACAAGGAAGACATTTCTGGAGTTGCAAAGAGATCCCCTTTCACACTCGTTGGAAGTTATAGCTATATTCAGAGTGCGCCGTATCTTACGTAGTCCCATGGACATTTCTTTTCTGAATTGCAGATGAGGGATGAAAGCTTGAATGGCTTCTCTTTCATTAAGCTGAAATCTTCTCTCCACTGTGCGTATTTCTTCTTCTCACAAGGCACGCAGACCGGCGTCGTTGCAGGTGAAAGAATGGTCTGTTTCGAGAATTGAAACACGGTCTATATGGGATATCTAATAAAATTAAACATTTCCTATCAGTTTAGAAACAAACGAAGTGAAGAGTACTTTACCGTTGGGAAACTCAAATATATTATCATTTCCTTAATCTTAAAACTATTTTTATGAATCTATAACTTTTTTCTCTTACATTTCAACATTGTGTTTTGGAACACCGTTCTGGTGCGTTCCATCAGACGCATATATATACCTGTAATATATATAGAAGGTTTATTAAAATTCAGTAATCAAACTTGTAGGGATTATAGAAGAGACAAAGGAGATAGTTTTTATGGAATAATCATAGGTCAAAAATCAACTCTTGAAGTACATTTAGGGGTGGTTGGGAACATTACGTATCAATGCGATTGTAATCTTTTACGAAAAGATGTCCTCCTGCTGCAGTACATGCTCTGCAACAACGTGCCACTGCTTTTCGTACACCTTCAAAGTCATCAGGAACATACTGAACAGCTGAAAACACTCGAGAGGCGAGCTCTTCCTTGGATTCCATTTGAGTCTCACACACGCCTTCGCTCAGCTTTAAATGAACAGAAACGTACTGCGTGTTGTCACAGCACAGGCATTGCATTCTGGCGTCATAGCATGTTTAACGGAATATGTAAAATGGATGGTTTTGAAGACTGAGAGTCATAATAATTAATGTATACTCTATCAGTACAGTTTCTGATATTGTCAGTCAGTAATTCGTTTTAGAATTACCAAAAGACCTTTGTTTCGGTCTCTTTATCATCCCTCTAAGTTTAAGTATTGAATTTTGATTTCTTCCCTCTGTGTGGGGAGCGGTGGGTGGGGGGGGATTTTATTCTAAGTGCCTTTTGTAAAATTTTGTTGGTTGGAATATCTTAAGTATTTTGTATTTCAAACAGCGAACCGGGTGTACTAATAATGATTGCAGTACATTAATTCTCTCTCCCTAGTGGCTACCATTCGTAACTGGGAGAGAATTAATTCATACTAAGAATGTAGACTAAGGTGATGTAATGATTCCTACAATTATAATCAGTAAGAAATATCGAACCTTGGCATAGGCCTATGCGTAAATGAAACTACCATTTATTCGTTTTAAGAAATCAAAAATTCAGTCCACATTTTATTCTGAAAATCTAAAGCAAACAAAAACGCGTCGGCAAATTTAGAAATGCTGTATGTCAGGAACAACCTTGCTTCTGGTCATTTAGATTATTGAAATGTATATAGGGTGGTATTCCTAATAATTTACTGTTTGCATAGATACTTCACTCTCACTAGTCGGCCCATTTGATCTCTGAGTTTACCCCACACCAGCCCAGTACTCGTATTTGAATTGTTAGCTACCAACGTTATATGAAGCAATTACACTCAACGTGATAGATCAGAAGCTGGCTTTCATGTACAACACGTGATATCCAGCAAAAACTGTTCATCATTGCCCATCATATTGTAATTTGTGGTGTACTTTGTGACATCAAATATTTATCCATACATTACCTCTTCATATAATGTACTAAAGGGACAATCATTGAACCAAACATATTCATTGCTGTACAAAATCATGTTGGGGATATTCCGTGTAATCAACAGCTTTATCCATTCAAGCCCTAATACGCATGATTGAGTCATAACGATTAATGAGATACGGTTCACTGGATTGCGATTTCACGTCCAAGCTCAAGCAGTATTAAAATGGTGTCATTTCATAATGGATTCATGGTGTTCCACTTCAATGTTTAATGGACAAATGTCGGGTGCGAATCAAGCTTATCTACCGTCTTCAAAATCCATACATCAGTCTACTACAAGGAAGAAATCTGTGTTCTGTAGTGCGTGTACTCATTTAAAATAAAATATCATAAAATTAATTACCACTAAAAGTTAATGTGGAATCCTTTGGGAAACACTACATCAATAATATACATCATGATATTTCCTGCATTTATTTCGCGAGCTCTCTAAAACGCGACTACGTTTCTAGACTGCAGATTAAAGCAAGCTTCCTAATGACTTGAAATGAAATATTTCCTTCTTCGTCTCGTATTTATTAAATAAATTAAATTCAGGGCTAAGAACTTCAAGCAGAGAAATTGGAAATTGGAAAGAGATGCAGTTAGGTCTCGTAAACTAATGTACCTTCCCATTTCGTTCCCAATATGAGAATACATGTTTCAATTTGTCGAATTAGTGATCTTCGCACTGGATGTGTTGAGTAGTTATACATGTTCTCATCTTCTGTGATCATGCCTGCGGAATCAACTCTTTGCCCTGACAGTTGACATCTCTCGATGCTTAGATTCTAGAAACCTGTGCTACTTACTGACGCGTTAAAAGTCCTTTCTCGGACAACATTCCAACAAACTAGCGTCTCTAAGAGCAACATCAGGCGAAAGAAACTTAAAACCTTGCATTTAATGCTTGAAAAGGTAAGGTAAGGGTTGTTGAAGCAAACGAGGACATGCTGCTGGTTGAGAACAGAATTTTATGAGTCAGGCTGATTCATTTATAGAGGTTTTCGCAATGAACACAAAAAGGCATAAGTGTCTATAATGAAACTCTTGGAGTGCATATATGCTATAGTAATAATAATAATAATAATAATAATAATAATAATAATAATAATAATACTCCGTGGGTGTAACCGTAGCGCACTTGCTATGGCGCAATTCTGTCAGCTCGGAGGTCCGTGTTTCGAACCCAACTCCGGGCGAAGTCTTTTCCTCCGATTAATGTTCTCAAGCCAGTTTTAAGCTACGTTAGATTTTCGCAACATCCCCTCACAAAGCCCATTTGAATTAGCCCACGAAGCGACCTAATTGGGGCCGTGCGGTTAGGGTCGCGCAGCTTTGAGTTTGCATCCGTGAGATAGTGGGTTCAAACCCCACTGTCGGGAGCCCTGAAGATGGTTTTCCGTGGTTACCCATTTTCACACCAGGCAAATGCTGGAACTGTACCTTAATTAAGGCCACGGCCGCTTCCTTCTCACTCCTAGGCCTTTCATCTCCCATCGTCTCAATAAGATCTATCTGCGTCGGTGCGACGTAAAGCAAATAGCAAAAAGAAAAATACCTAATTGGCTAAGTTCAGCAGCTGATAAAATGGTAACGGCGCCAGATATCAAATTATTTTTCCAAATTATTTATCGGTATGACCACTCCTCTAATGCTCATATACCAGGTTCAAGTTGTTTCTGACCAACCTGTATATTTTTGGAAGCATGAATAGCATTCTCCAAAGTGATGATTCAGATAAGTGGACACCGACGAGAATTAGCTTTTTATGCAGTTTGTTTCTGAAGGGAATAATGCTTATAAATATATCGCCAAATGAGGACAATATATCGTCACTGTTCGGGCGAAAGGTCATATCTCCCTATGCTCTTTCGATCCATTATTTTCCTTAAGACTGGTCACGCCTCCCAGCCACATATGGATATTTAGTCCATCAGAGCAATATTCGTTGTGTTTATTTTCCTATGCTTACGTGTACCGCACTCTAGGAATGTATGTTTGCATGACTTATTTACGCACCCCTACAGTTCATTTTCATTTCAGGTTCATTTTCCTTTACACGTTATCATACGAAAATGAACACTACGAAAATTGTTCTGATGGACTGTATATCCATATGTGGCTGGGAGGCCTGACCAGTCTTAAGGAAAATAATGGATAGGAAGAGCATTGTGAGATAAGACCTTTTGCCCGAACAGCGGGGATATTTCAATCGTCAGCCTTTGGATCTTGCAGTTTATTCACATTTCGTCAGCATGATATCAGATAGATGATGGCGGGTTTCAATTGGCATGACATAATACTACTAATTTTTAACTGAATTCAGAGCAGGTGAATTACCAGATGGTATGACATTTGCTTCCTCTCTTATAAAGTTTTTGGCAACCTTTCCACGATGCCATGACGCTGAATCATCTTGAAACACAAATGGTTGTCCTGCAAACAATCTCTTCCTGATTGTAATATCATATTTTCCAGAATGTCCCAATTTATCTCCATTTCCCTGTAAGCACTTGCAACGTAGCAGATCTATCTTCCAGACATTACACGAAGCAATCATTGTCTCGTCTTGTTGAAAGCTTCATTTTTGTCACATTTTCTCTTTCTAGTATTCCTAATTTCACCAGGTTAAGCTTGGCATAATGTCTCCCAAACTGTACTCCCACAAATTGTGCTATTTCTCTATGAGAGTTTCCACATTCACTTCATTCATAAATCTTAGATATCTTCGAGTCACACAATATTGAACCCATAATTCTACCTTGCTAAAAATTTCAGCTACAAGATTGAGTGCATCGATATTTTAATGCAAGCTTATCTCGCGTTCCGTGGCATGGCAACTCACAGCGGGAAGCAGCCCACCAATTCGAATGAGGTCGGAACATTTTGGAAGACCTCAGGTAATTAATAATGAAATTCTGGATAATAACCCTCATTGCGAGAGATTTCGGCATTGCCATTAACAAAGAAATAAGTAATTAAGAATTTTGGGAAATATCTGATGAAGCTAAAGTCCACAGGGTGGAAATGTATTTAATTAGTCCTGGAGAAAAGTTGGCATCCATACTGGCAGAGTAGAAACACGTGTCAAAAACATGCAGTAAAAATACGCTGGAATTCTCCTGCGCGAAATTAATTAATTACGCCCGTTAAAGAAATAGGAAAAATCAGGAAACAACACCATCATGACTGTAAAATTAAGTGGAATCTCTGGAGTGAGTCTCGAAGAAATCGGTCCAGTGGGCGTCAGTTGGAATGATTGCACAGCAGTACATAACGCCAAGCATAGCGTCCCTAGAAAAGGCTTAAATACCCCCTCCTCAACCAGGAGCGCCGGTCGTTATTCCATGTTCCGAGAGTGTGGACCTACGTCAGCCAGCATTAAGAAAAGGACTTAAAGTGGGCGAAATAGACTTTTAGAATCTCTAAAGCCAGTTGTCTTGAAGGATGAATATCTTACCAAGTGGTAAATGGTGAACGAGCACAAAACTAGCTACTGAAACATTGTAATTACGACATCTATCACGGTCGGGTAAGAGAATCATAAGTTTAATAATTATAGGCTTCCTGGACTTCTCATAGGGAGACAGCAGATTCATAGATAGCTTCTGTGAATTACTGCGGACAATGTTGTTTTTTTTTATCGGTAATGGAGGACACTGAACTGGAGGAGATAAGCTTTGTGTCTCACGGTCAATCATACCTGTGAAACATCTGGATAGAAAGGAGTTGGGAATATTCCGCAAACTGCATTAGTTGTAGTGATGGATCGAACTAGCTCTTTTGAGGGAGCTAGCTCATTCGCCCCCGCTCTTAACTGAGAGTCGTTCAAAAGAGTCGACTCTTGGGAGCGGGAAGGTTGGAGCTAGTCGAAGAAGTCAGAGGCCGCTCTCCGCCTCCAGTTTCGTTCGTTCATTCGTTCATCCGTTTTAGGACAGACGGCTCTTTATGACTTCCGTTCGCTCTTCATGACTTCCGGTCGGTCTTTATGACTTCCGGGAATGAACGAGATAGCGCAAATAGTTTACATTTCTCATAACAGATGGCAACATAATGTCCACTTTGGAACGCTACTCATGAAATAAAGCAAATGAACTACTAATATATGCACTGCTGGCGACATTGGCAATTAATACAACGATAAAGCTTTATATACTGTAACGAAGAAATGTATCACAAATTAATGGATGACATATAATATTAGTTTGCCCAAGTTCCATTCTCTTAAAATGATATCTTTTAAGACTGAATACACCGCACGAGACGTATGTTCGAGATATTGGCACTACCTCCGTTCGATCCCGGCAGTTTACTGGATTTGTTTTTCAGATGAGCATTCCTGTTCACGTAGTTTATATTTCACTCAACAGATGTCATCAAAATATCCTATTTCGACTGGAGCTACAGAATGTTTCTCGTTCGACTCTCCGCTTGGAACAACAGATTCTTTCATTAAATAATGCAGCGTAGGAAACATAACTGATTAAACGCGATCTTTAACAACAATAAGGGAAAAAACTATCAGCACAAAAGCACATATTACCATGTATAGCATCTCTTACGACGGTACGCACAGTATTTTTCCTTTTTCCGCGTACAGTATGTCACACACTACTCCACCTTTTTTCAAGAACGATTACACCGTAGGAGACGTATATGTTCGATATATTGACACTCATTACATGATTACACTACTTTTTCTTCTGCTTCTACCACTTTTGTCACACTTGTGTGGTCGCAGGTGAGAACTCTTTCGGACATGAGGATTTGGCCCTTTTCACGGCAGGACACCCTTCCTGACGTTAACCCTTTCTGGAGGGACATAATCACTATTGCGTGTTTCTGTGGTGATTGGCAATGTGGTGTGTTGCGGAATATGAAGAGAAGAGTGTTTGTACAAACACGAACACCCAGTTCCAGATCCAGAAGAATTAATCAGAAGAGATTAACATCTCCGACTCTGCCGGGAATCGAATCCGAGACCCTATGCACCGAAGGCCTCAACGCTGACCATCCAGCTGAGGAGTCGTATTCCTTACACGGCTACACGGTAATAAATATTATTTGAAAACACACTGCGGTATACACTTTGGCATGAGTTATTTAGCCTGTATTTTAAATCCAAAACTACCATTATTTTATATTTTCCTTAATTCTATTTAAAACTACGGTATATCATCCAGTGTACCGTAAAACCAAATGATGTTGGCAATATGTTGATTCATAACTATGACCACATTTAAGAAATAGGTGAGGATTTGTGACAGTATTTCTTTAATTATTTCAGATAGAATAAAACTACGTCATTTCTACTTGCCGGGTGGTATATTCAGTATTCTGGATAGCAAACTTGGTGTCGTTCATTTTCTCTTAACCTACTACATCTACAGTACATCCTTCATAGATTATGAATGCCTACAAGAAGTAAGTATTGCTCAATAACATCATGCTTATTTCATGTTATTGTTTCAATAACGTACATGCCGTACAGACCACAACCACTGCACTCACTGCACTAACTGACTGAATCTGACTGAGTGCGGGAAGAGGCTAGATTATAAAAAAGAAAGCGGCATCTATATGTCACGTGATTATCTGAAGCATGGTATTAGCTAGAAATGAACGAGAGTCGATGTTGCGAGCTAGCTATTTCTTGCAGTCGGAGTTGACAAAAGATTCGGCTCGTAAATGAACGACTGGCTCTCAAGGAGCAAGGAGGGAGCTAGCTCATACAAGAGTCGACTCGTAATTGAACGACTAGCTCTGAAGGAGCAAGGAAGAAGCTAGCTCATCCAAGATTCGACTCTCAATGAGAGAGCTAGATCTGAGCTAGCTCTCTCCAATGAGTCGTTCAAAAGAGTCAGTTCGTTCATGAACGACCCATCACTAATTAGTTGAGTTCTAGACACGAAGCGAGGTGGTTTAACTGTTATATGTGTATAGAATAAGTTTGGTTAATGTGTGTTGCTTCAAGCCAAGTGTAAAATTCATGTATTATAAGGTAATATTTAATTGAAGAATATATCCTGCAATTATGCGAGGCTAAGTTTGAGGTGGCTGGCATAAAATGAAGCTGAGATAACTCCTCGACAAACGACTACAGTTACAGATCTGTCTAATTTAAACATTATGTTGTGTAGTTAGAGATGTAAATGCTTGTCCCTTTAAAGAAATTAATTAATTAATTAATTAATCATAACATCACGTTGTATATGGGGAGTGTGTAATCAAGTATATTGCGATGATGAGGAAGTGTCTTGTCGTCATTCTATTGTGGAGGCGAATTGTCTATTATTTATGTCAGCGCGAGACTTTAAAATGTGTTTAAATTTCTTATAAGAAATTAAAAGTGAAGTTAAATATTGTAATGAAAATCAGTGAAACAATGTTCGGGCCGG
The DNA here is from genome assembly GCF_040414725.1 of Anabrus simplex. Lineage (NCBI taxonomy): Eukaryota > Metazoa > Arthropoda > Insecta > Orthoptera > Tettigoniidae > Anabrus > Anabrus simplex. The sequence continues at coordinate 236,406,593 of NC_090266.1, forward strand.
TAAAATTTAAAATAATGATAAATTAACCGTTGTATGTATGTTTAGTCCTCAGCCCGAAGGCTGGTTGGATCCTCAACAGCTCTGCCATCAGCTGTCATATATGGCCTAGGCATCACTGAAGAGGCGTACTAGGGAAATGAGGAGTGAGGTAGTTTCGCGTTGCTTTCCTCACCGAGCCAGAAGTTGCTATTACATATCAGTCTGCCAAGCCCACTGAAATGCATGACCAACCGACCCTATGAGCAATATTTTCATACCATTCATAGCAGGGACTGGCTGCAGAAGGAATGGCACTCATACCTCAGTCACTTTCATTTTTTCAAAGCCAAGGATAAAGCTGAGACAGATCAATGAAAGTAACAAAATTGCTCTAGCCCATACCAGAAGATATAGTGCACTGTTAATGATAATAGTAATAATAATAATAATAATAATAATAATAATAATAACGTCAGGATAAAATTCAGACGATAAATTATGTGTTCAGCAGTAATGTCAAGCGAGATTTGCGGCTTATATCGAAATCCAGTGAAGTATGATAAAGTATATTGTATTGGAAACTTGTATTTTGTGCACCGTGTATTTGTGATACAGAAAATCACGGTATGCTATTTTGCTCCTGAGGTCAGGAAAATTTTGAAAAGCTAATTGTGAGGTCATTATAAAGTTGTGTGATCATGGGATCGCTTGTATTTAAAAAGTTTCAAACAAGAAGAATATGGATTGTAATGGAAATGAAATATTATGAGAATAGTTAGGAAGATGTTAAAGGCAGAGTGAGCCTGTATTTTATGAGTGATGTAGAATAAGCAGGATGCTGAGGATAGTAGGCCCTGTAATTCGACGGAGAGGAATTTTTGTGACATGGTGTATAGGTTGAGATATAATATTTCTGATACAGGCTGTGTAAGATGAACGATGTAATGTAGCAACCTAGAACGGTTGATGAATTTAAAGGTTGTCAAATCCAAGTGAGCGCGTTGTAACGCCTATTTTAAGTACAAGTTTATGTTCTCCCACGCTTACTATTTTATGTAAGAGCGGAGGTAACGGCACTTAAGTCTAAGTGACGGTTCTGTTTGATACCAGTGAAGTGCATTTTGTGATAGCCGACCTCACGAACAATACACGTACTGACACACGATCAAGTTAATACTTTATTATTGTATAATGCATTCTTTTGTGTATCTTGACGAGACGAGATTATCGCTGACTAGAAAAGTTGGAATTCAAGAGGACAAACTGGGGCAAATATTCATTTATAGGAAGGGGAGTTAGGGATTGGAATAACTTACCAAGGGAGATGTTAAATAAATTTCCAATTTCTTTGAAATCATTTAGGAAAAGGCTAGGAAAACAACACATAGGGAATCTGCCACCTGGGCGACTGCCCTAAATGCAAATCAGGATTGATTGATTGATTGATTGATTGATTGATTGATTGATTGATTGATTGATTGATTGATTGATTGATTGATTGATTGATTGATTGATTGATTGATTGATTGATTGATTGATTGATTGATTGATTGATTGATTGATTGATTGAAATATTACGTGTGTGTGAAAAGTGAATTTTATTAGAATGATAGTTTAGCTTGAGTAGATTGATGAAAAGTTACTTCATTGGACAGTTCACGTGATACCTGTTTGGAGTGTTAACATGGAAGGTCAGTTTGGGAGCCTCACACTCGAGTTCTGCCGTGAATATCGTGATGGTAGTGAGTTTATTTTTATTTACCGAACTTCACTGCATGTGTTGAGATTGTATTGAGGAACAGATTAAACTATTCGGAGATGTAGTTTAAGTTCCATTTCACGCTTTATTGTAGGAAATAGACACAATAATATTTCCAGTTTCGAGTTCATTTTTGTAACGAATTTCACTCCATGTGTTAGAGTTTCAACGAGGATCAGATTTAGTTATACGGAAATTGTATTAATGTTTCGAATTCGCCTGACGGTATGAATGATATGTAGATACCATAACGTTGGCTCAAACGATATATTTAGGATGCCGCGTGCATAATTTAACTTAAGGATGAGTAGACACAGTAATGCTGACTCAATGACAGGATTAGGGCGTCATTTGTACATAGTCAAGTCATAAGTTAGGCATTTTTGCGAATGGACTTGAACGATGTTAGTGTTTGCAGTAGTGGATACATTACGAATGCGGTTTCGATTCGTCAGCTGTTTATATGTTTTATTTTCATTTTTCGTTATTCGCATTATTCATGTGAGACGTTGATCTTCCGATCAGTTGTAGTTTAGTTTAATGGGATAAGTGTAGGTGGACCGATTTGTAATTGTAGTCGTAGTTATAGAAAATTGGAAAGATTTACTTTCGTGAGTTTTATTGTGGACTTGTATTTTAAGGAACTTAACGACGTAATTATTTTATAACCTGGAAGTTGGTTTAGTAAGAACATTTTCAACTGATTTATAACTTTCCTTTAACTCTAGTGCTTGTCATTTTTTCTAAATGCATAATGAATTAACGCTTTCCTGCATTTCGCAGTTTTGTTCCTTCAGGACGACGTAACGTAAGATCCCCTCGGATCAGGTGTTGTTGGTTCCTTCTGAACATCTGTTTGGGGTGATGTATGTTTGAGCATCGGGTTTCCTCTGTAACTTAAGAGTGTCACGAGATGACAATACATGGTGGAATTTTATTTTTGATTGTGACAATTGCTGTTAACTTGTAATGAACACCATGCTTTCAAGTAATATTTCGCAGCCTATCCAAAGCAACTGATAGTCGATTTGGTTCGATTAAGGATCCATTCGGGGTGTGTTCCAATATCCGATACGATGGTCGACTCGTGGATAACCTTAATTAAATGTAAATCTGGAATTACACTTGTTGAAGGTCAGATTTTCCACGGATTGTGTGGATTAACTCTCAGTTATCGTGTGGATCGATGGTGCCCGATTTTCAGGTTTTATTCTCGGTTTCTGGTTTTTGCTGTCCACGAATTTTACACTACGTTTTCATTCTTTGAAAGACAATAATAAATATGTCAATAAAACTTTACCACTCACGTTATGCGTTGTGACTGGGTTAAAGCATGTTGTGAAAATTTTAAGTGACTTTTCTTGCCAATCTAATTAATACGTTATCGTGATTTGCATTGAATATTTTAGTAAGCACATTTTTGCTCCTCATTTAAAGTAGTTTTGCTCTCCTCTGAACCCTATCGTTTGGTCGATGAAGTGAAGTGTCGTATGGCTTTTAGTGCCGGGATATCCCAGAACGGGTTCGGCTCGCCAGGTGCAGGTCTTTCTATTTGACTCCCATAGGCGACCTGCGCGTCATGATGAGGATGAAATGATGATGAAGACAGCACATACACCCAGCCCCCGTGCCATTGGAATTAACCAATTAAGGTTAAAATCCCCGACCCGGCCGGGAAATCGAACCCGGGACCCTCTGAACCGAAGGCCAGTACGCTGACCGTTCAGCCAACGAGTCGGACGTTTGGTCGATGATGTGACAGAAATCATCTCGCAACGACCCCGTGATCCAAGAGTAAGATATTGCTCTTCTGTAGCAGCCGGGGCAGACGACCAACGATGGAACGGTAAGTTTAAGGGTTCAATATGTTCTACATAAATTGTGCAGAAGAATCTATCAATGCAAAACATCCAATCAGCGACACTACTGTTAACCGAGTTGACCGAGAAAATTGTCCTCTGAACATTCCGAAATGGCATACTAGAACGACCACACTATGTTCATAAAAACAGAACACCTTGAAAGACTAGAGATAGGAAGTTCATATTCGCAGGACGTGTTCATTAGTATGTTCTGCAGAAACGATTAGCATTTCAGTCACCTAGGTTCAGCACCTGTCCCGTTGCCTATTAGGCACTGGGTCCTCCACGGTCACTGATAACTTATTCCATGCGTGATGGCATCGACGCATATAAGGTGCGAATGGCGTACTGGGGTATAGCCATCCATGCTGCATTCACCTACTTCCACAATTCATCTTTGGTGGTTGGGATTGGGTCACAGCTCCGCAACAGTCTTTTCATCATATCCCAGACACTTTCGATTGGCAACAAGTCCGGTGATCAGGTAGGCCTGGGCAACATTCTAACATCCTGTGACAACAAGAAGGCACGTGTTCGTGCAGCAGCATGTGGTCGCACATTATCCTACTGAAATATGGCGTCTGTGGTGTCGTGCAGAAAGGACATGGCTACGGGTCGCAGGATGTCATTCACGTAGGTCAAACTGGTCACAGTGCCCTGGACACGCACCAGCTGTGATTTGTAGTTGTACCCAATAGCACCTCACACCATAAGGCCTTGATTTGGCGCTGTATGTCTTGTGCGAATGCAGTGAATGTGATGCATCTCTCCCTGTCTGCGGCGAACCAAAATTCGGCCATCATTTTCAAAAAACAGGACCTGGATTCGTTCGAAAACACTGTCTGCTGCCATTTCTGTTCGCAGTGGCGTCGTTCCATACACCATTGCTGTCTAATATGTTTATGAATATTAGTCGAATGTAGGCGGACAAGTGGACGCCGCGCCGGTAACCCAGACCGCAATAAACGGTGACGGACTGTCACTCCCGATAGTGTACGATGTGTTACACTGTTCCCCTGTTACGCCAGAGCCGAGGAGGACGCAGATCTGTCCTGCAATGCCATTCGGATGAGGTGTCGATCTTCTAGTGGGGTGGTTCGGGTGGTGCAACCAGACCCATCTCGTCGTGTTCTACGGCCTTCTGTGAACTATTCTGTACACACCTGTTGCACTGCCGTCACACTTCGTACCACACGAGGAGCAATATCCCGGTTGGAAGCATCATGTTTCCTCAAATCAATAATTCGCCCTCTTTCAAACTCACTCATTTGACGGTACTGTTCTCACATACGTCTGTGAGGTATCCTGCACGCCTGCTTAAGTCACACTGATCCATTACCTTCGGTTTATAGCGACAACGAGAGAAGCAAGCGCTTTTTGCCAGTCAGTGGTGGTGCGCCGAGAGATCGATGTGGACCTTGAACCTGAGGGCCAACATGGTTCAAATACTAATCATTTCTTCAAAACATACTAGTGCACATGTTCTGTGAATGTGAACGTCCTATCTCTAGTCTTTCAAGGTGTTTTGGTTTTTATGAACATGAGTGTATTTGCTACTGTCTGGTGGCCCAATCCACCCTAATCTGTCAGTTTTCAGTTCTTTTGCTTTCAGTCAGCAAATGTTAGTATTGTAAGACTTAGAATATGTATACAGTCAAAACGTAATTTGGAATATATCACGAAAAATCTGCAGGCCTTCGGGCTGAGCAGCTGTCGCTTGGTAGACCATGGCCCTTCGGGGCTGTTGCGCCATGGGGTTTGGGTTTTACATCAATATAAAGGAAACTACATAGAATGAATGTATAATCAAAGCACCGTCTTCTTGAAACACAAAACATTCGATCTGAAGAAAGAAGTCACGACTTGCTATTAATTTTTCCGGCACTATATTTTGACCGTGATAAATTGTAGTGTCCTAAATATATCTTTCAGATCGGTCCTATGGTCGTAATTTGTTTTCTTTTCACGAGTCGTCCCTGTCATTTTTAAACTGACTTCATTCCTCCACATCGTACTCCCTGGTATCTTTCTCCATGTTCGCCCTCACCACTCCACAAATTCGAAGTTAAATGGCTGTTGATTTTCTCTTCGTGAGATGTGAAATGTTTAAAAAATCTATATTCTCACTACACGATGAGGTAAGAACAAGCTTATGCTGTAGTTTATAAGCCTGATGAACGCTAAAACATGTTCGTTAATTCTTGTCCCGCACTTCCCTTTCCCAATTTAAAACATGCCTCTACTATAAAAAGTGGTCGGTTACTGTTACCTTTCTGTTATTCTACATTTATGTCTATGTAATCTCATGTTTAAGTAAAGTGGATGTGGTTTCAGTTGATCATATTTCGAAGATTTATAGGTGGGATATACCTTTGGATAGTGCACTTGACGTTGTCAGTAAAGACATTGGAAACTCTAACCAGCAAGCAAGTAGTTTTATAGCACGTCACTAATCACTAGTCCGTCGGTTTTACGAGAAATTCGATCCGCAGAAACGTAACTCCTCATTTCAAAAATCTCAGTAAGCTGGTGAGAAATAGTGTATACAGTGCGCTAAGTTTTCTGGTGTGGCCTAGAACGAATTTATTACTTTCATTGAACTGTCCTAGTTTTAACCTTGGCTTTGATAGTACGAAAGTGACTGAGGTTTTATTAATGCCATTAAAATCATTAATATATAGCCAGTCTCGGCTATAAATGGCGTGAAAATATCACTCACAGGGTCGATTGGTTTGTGCAAAGTACTACTTCTTTCTCGGTGAGGAAAGCAATTGGAAACTAATTCATTTCCTCAGTTCCCTACAATGCCTCTTCAGCTAAGCTACTTAAGACAGCTGTCGATGGATCTGTAGGAAATCCAACCAACCTTCAGGCTGAGGACTCAAACAAACAAACAAACAAACAAACAAACAAACAAACAAACAAACAAACAAGCAAGCAAGCAAATATTTCACCTGATAATAGGTATGGGAGATGTCGGAGCGTTGAAACTTTCCTCTGAATGGTATCCTGTAAGTTTCGAGGGAATGTAAAATGCAGGTCTAATGGAAATGCTAAGTTTCCGGTGAGGAAATTCGATTTTACAAGTCAAGAAAGGTATAATGATTTTCAGGCATTTGCCCTATACAGCAAGACTCTGACGATTGACTCTGGGGTGCAGGCAGGTATGCCGGCTTCGACTTCATAAATACTTCGAAGCTACAGCGGCCACGAAATGCTTCCAAATTCTCATCTATAGTTGCATATTCAGAGATTGTGTATGCAGATTGGCAGTTTCTTACAAAAGCTTCAAATATTTCCCGCACGTGTGTAATTGTATCCACTCGTTTTCTATCATCCCGAGTAGATCTATCATCAAACCTAAGAGAATTCATCAGAAAATGGAACCGTTTCCGTGACATAGTGCAAATTACGAGCTCTATGCCAGTGCCATCTGATGCCCAAATGTCCTTCATGTTCAGGTGTGCAGATTTCATTACGCCAGTAATATACAATATTCCCAATAATGCTTTGATCTTGTCTGCATCGGTTACAGTGGCATCACGTTCCCTGGAATATTGTTCTCTCTTCATATATATGTAAATGTTAGTATATTTTACTATCTGATCTACCATTTCTTCTGTAAATACTAAGCTCCAAGCCTCGCCAGCAGTCGTCACAGTTTTAGCTATGTGTTTTACTCCAGGCCTCTCTGTTACAATGTTTCGAGCACGTGTTCTTCCTCTAGTATTTGGAGGTTATTTATAGCAGATCGTACCATCTTTCCCTTTCAAGGAATGAAGTCTTATTCCCAAGGGAATGCCATCTTCAGAAATGTTCACAGAGTGTGAACTATCTTCATCTTCTGACACATCATCCTGATCACTCTCTGCACTTTGTATCGAGTTTGAATCATGATCACTGTCTTGTACACTTTCCTCTTCTGATGAAGACGTATCTCCGCCAACAACTTCATCGTCTGATGCTTCAAAACAAGCTTCAATTCCTTGATCCGTCAGTCTTCTTCCTGTGTTCTTGTTTGATATGACACTATTCGACAATACACAATAAATGAGAACTACAATAATTACTGGTAGTAGACAGGCACGCGCGGGGTAATAACTTTCCATTCATGGCGACAGTTGCATAAAACAACTATCACAGCAGAACTAATTGTTGGAGAGAAATGAATCACAATAAGACAAGTGCTGTACAAGTGCACTTGAAAGTAGACGAGTTCTCAAGCTCCTGAAAAATAACCTCACAATGTAACACCTGGGTCTTCCTTCTTTTAAGCAAAAATTTACCCCGCGCGAGTCCTCAAGGGTTAATGGGAAGTAAATATTGATGTATGCGCAAATTGGGAAGTTCTGAGTAAGTTTTGCGAACCTGTTGCTCATATTGTTTTATAAGTACACTGTTTTACTCAGCAATATATTAAGTGTAGGGCCTAGTTAGTCATAGCTGCCTCTGTGGATTTGTGGTAGAGTGTCGGCCTCCGGATCCCAAGATAGCGGGTTCAAACCCGGCAGAGGTAGTCGGATTTTTGAAGGGCGGAAAAAAGTCCACTCGACACTCCATGTCGTACGATGTCGGCATGTAAAAGATCTCTGGTGATACATTTGGTATTTACCCGACGAAATTAATTAAATCTCAGCCATAGACGCCTAAGAGAGATCCGGTTTACTCTGTCTGCCATCTAGTGGGCCTAGAGTAAAACGGAACAGAGTAAATCGGAACTTCGAAATTGACGAGCAGACAGCCAGATGGCGTCAAATCGAAATGTCTGCACACGGTAGCTGAGGCCATACGATTATTATTATTATTATTATTATTATTATTATTATTATTATTATTATTATTATTATTATTATTATTATTATTATTATTATTTAGTTAGTCATAATTTTGTTGTTGGAAATGAGAAATTATTCTAAGATACCTTATCAGCAACGGAACACGCAGATCATTAGACTAAATTTCAGACAATGAACGAATTAGTTTTTTAAACTCTAAAAAGCTTTTATTGGAAAATTTCGATTAACTATCGTTAATGAATAACTTTATTTGTTAAAGTTCTTTAACTCCTAATTTGTTCTTCCGCTCCCAATTAAATGTCCACAATATGCCAAAAAGGGAGGTCTCGATATCAATCCTGTTTAATTACCTTCACCTTACCAAACACGTTACCTGCTACTTGGACTTTACGAGAAATCGCACTGTCCGTTATATCTTCTGAAAGACCGAGAAGCTTACTTGCGAAGTATTTGCTTCCCTGAATGTAAAGGCCCTCGTCCGTCTTGTGACAGCTTATCGGCTTGCTCCTTTCGCCTTCCTACTCTCACCCACTCTCTGGCTTCAATATTTGCTCTGATAGATGACCACTTGAATTAAAATACGTCATGTGGACGTGAGAAAGATAAAATACTTTAATATTTCTGAGAGCGTTCATCCTTTCAAGTAAACTTGTTTAGGGGCAAACCGTTTAAGATAACCTCATGCTCATTTCCAACTTAATAATAATAATAATAATAATAATAATAATAATAATAATAATAATAATAATAATAATAATAATGCCTCAGTTAGTTGGCGAGGCATTTATATTTGACGCTAATTCGGCTGTCAGCGTATCAGGTTCATGGTTTAATTCTAATTCTACCAGATGACAGAGAAATAGCAACTCTGTTGCCATCATAATGCAGAATTTTAACGAATATTGTCGGGTAAACGCGGAATGGATCTCCAGAGATCTTTAGCATGCCGACGTTGTGCGACACGGCGTATCGAATAGACTTTTTCTCCTTCAAACACACGACTACCTCCCAGTAGGGTTCTGATTTCCTTTCGTCCAATACAGTAAAACTGAACGTCGCAATTGACTTACCGAACCAAAGTGGTGCCAATGATGTAAAGACGAAATGTTTGTTTCCGGCAGCTTAGGCTACACGAATGATTATTCTTCTTCTTGCGTTAGGGCCTACTAGGGACCATATTCCAATTTCAATTCTTCATCCTTTGTTGTTGTTCCTACCTTTTCATCCAATATTGCTTCATTGTTTCACTGTTTCTTTTTTCTTTCTTCAGACAACTTTGTGCCAGTTTTCTTAGCTTCCCTCCCTCGGAATCCTTCCATCTTTAGAACTTTCTTCCTGAAAATTTTCTCTTTCCATTACTTCTTCTCTGATGTTGTTTCTTTCCAAGTTTTTTTTGATCTCTTGAATCCAGGTGGTTGTTGACTTTTTCTTCTAGAGATACGTGAAGATCTTTTTCGTTAGTCTATTGTCGTCCATTCTGTAAATATGTCCAAAAAATAGCAGTTTCCCCTTCCATACTGTTATAGATATGTTTTCTATGTTCTGATAGATTTCGTTATTACTTCTTGATTTCCAAAATTCTGTAGTTTTTATAGGGCCTAATATTTTTCTTATAATTCTCCTTTCTAGTACTTAAATCTTTCATGTTTACAATTAATTATAATTAATTATTTTGGTACTTGTTCTTTGCGTGTATTTGCTTTCAATCACACACTAATTTCCGTTGTAGTTGTTTACGACGTGAGAACCACCAAGTATTTGAAAGTATTCGAACACAGGACGTGGCGGTCAATTCCATAATATTATCCTTAAGCGAAAAAATTGAGCTGCTTATAAGCCAGTAGGGTTCAAGGCCCTGCGATCATCCGGTAATTAATAAGTTAACATAATTTGGCCATGTTACTGTCTTTGGAATTACCGGAGGAATGATTTCATGCTATTCATTTTTAGGTTTATACTAAGAAATTTTCAATCAAGGAACTTTAACACGTTGAGATATTTTCGAATAAATTAATCTTATTTTAGCTCTGTGACGCTCTGCGTGATATATTTATGACATTAATTATTAGAATAGAAATTTCTGCTCATAAACATCTGTACATTCACTACATTATAACGAAGCTAATTGTTACATGTTTACATTTAAACATTGAAATAAAAATATCTGAACACTTGACAAATTAACGAAAATCATGTATCGTGGATACTAGTAATTAACAATTCAATTATTGTTTGTGGTGAACTTGCTCATATTATCTACGTAGGTCTTCGAGTAAAACATTGAAATTATTACAGTCATTATTCCAGCACAGAAATGCCTCACACTTATCATAGCATATGTGGGTTTTCATCAAGAAATTGGAGGGAATTGCATTAGAGTGATGAACTTAAAATTCAGCACATTCTTCTTACGATTCTATGACAATTATATATCAGTGGAAAATAATAGAGAGGATGCCCAGACCAAACGTGAAGGCTTGCTTGGTTCACCCGGAAGGGCATGAGTTAAATACCCCGACAGGAATTCGAAAATTTAGACACGAGATACCCACCTGTGGAGAGACATATGGCCACGAGGCTCACTCAGCCTACGTTATAAATGAGTACAAGTTTAATTCCATGAGACAAACCTAGAGGCAGCTGGGCATAGAACTGGCCACTCTATCCAACTTAATGCGGAGGATACGATTAGTGGAAACGTTTACCTTCCTCTCCTCCAAGACCCTTCATGGCCAATACGGGGATGGCTTTGTTTTGCTCTTATCTTTTGTATAGTTATAGGGAATGTTTTTACTTCGACCCCCTGTAACTTCTAATTTATTTTAATGCCATTCTTTACCCACTGTTATAAATATGTCACTTGAAATATGAAGGGATTCAAACAATTAAACTACTAATGAATAATATTAATAATAATAATATTAACGTTATCTTCCACTAACTACTTTTATGGCTTTCGAAGGCGCCGATGTGCCCGAATTAAGTCCCTCAGGAGTTCTTTTACGTGCCAGTAAATCTACTGACACGAGGCTGACGCATTTGAGCACCTTCAAATACCACCGGATTTGCCACGTTGGGGTCAGAAGGTCAGCGCTCAACCGTCTGAGCTACTCAGCCCGAAAGTTGAACAACTGTACACGATAAGTCAACTGTTGTTATAGAAATCAGTTCTGTTTAAAAAAAAACCAGTTCATTATAGCACAAACTCGTTGAAATATACAACTGAGCATTGAAAAAAGTGGTAAATTGTCGGCATGCATATACACTACAACGCCAAGAACTCGGTCAGTTCACGGAATTAGTGGGAAAAATCAGCAAGTTCACTTCCTAGTAACCCACCTAAGTATTTTATGTGATGAAACTGAAATAGTAGCAGCGCTCAGGCATACATTGAGCTGTGCAGGATGCAGTTATCATGCTGGGGGAATAACAGGGCTCTGCGTGAGAGGCAAGATCCCTAGAAACCCATGTTAATTAGACGGAACAGGCATCGAGTATCGAGTTAATGGTGTCGGAGTGGAATGGGAGAGACTGAATGACTGTGTCTACACGAGAGACGAGATAATGAGAAATACTGAAAATGAGCTTTTCGTCTTCCTTTCCCTTGACCACAAGTGTATTTTCGTAGCTGAGTGGTATAAGTAACGCTCCACTAGAAGCCTGGAAAGCTACTCCATTCAGGGACTTGATATTTTATATTCGAAATTCGAATATTAGTACTAATAACTGCTTCAATTTTTCCCGTATACAGTTTAAAACTATAAAGCTGAATAGACTATGTGATGTAAGTGACGGTGAATGTTGATATAAGGGGCAAAGTAATGTCATTATTAGCCTCTCTCAGCCCAAAGTAAAGGAGGCAAAGAGTGAGCTCCCATAACTCGAATGAGCTGTATCGGTTAAAAAAAAGGCATGGCCCACGTTGTGCCTGAAAAAATGCTACGTTGGCCAAACTCAGTTTAGTGTCCCCTGGTCGCCATCCACGTCTCAACACTCATGAGCCCCTTGTGGGGGGCTATACATTGTCATTCTATTTGGTTACAAAAATTAAATATTACAGAGAACATGATAATGAAGCGCTGTTATAAGGAGGATTCATTATTAGGCAAGAAGGTGGCTGTAGTAAAAATAATGGTTCTTTTGCTGGAATCTTAGAAATAAACAGCAGTAAAACAAGCTTCCAGGATTGTCCTTCGTAATGGCGCACAGGCCCTTGTACAGCAGACCAAATATCAGCCGGTCATTTGTTATACGAATATTACCTAACAATAAATTTTATCCACATCACCTTCAATTGCATCACGAGTCTCACGATCTTTTTTCGATGTCTGCATAATATTGTTTCAATGGACATTACATAAAGTGGGAAGTGATGCAGCGTTTGTATAAGTTGTCCATTTTTCGGGATGAATCACGATTTCAGAAAAACAATGCAACTTAACATCCGATACAAACAGACATTTCATGGCCAAATAAAAACCTATTCTTTCGAAATGAGCAGGTATGTATCCATAATCTGTCTATAGTAATAGGCAATAAAAATCCACTACTGGCTGGCGTTTGGACCTGCCTCTGCAGGGTCTGGTTTCTTAACCACAAAGCTGTGTTCTATTGCCGCCTTAGCTAGGACGAGGCCTAGCCGTCAGTAGAAGTTAGCAGTCTATACGGTACCTTTTCATAGGCTTAATGTATGCTTTCCGTTCCAACGAGAGTTCAATTCGGTAATCGTGATCGTTTCTTGCATTCATTACAGTTTCTACTGTACAATTCAATTACCATTGACGCTAACGATTCCGTCTATATTGTCAAGCTTAAAAACATATCGTTGTACTAATCTGCGTAGGAACAGCGACTCATATTTTTAAGTTTTCTATAAACTACATATTGCATAGAACTAAATTATAAGAAGCTGATGGCCCATTCTGTATATTATTATTATTATTATTATTATTATTATTATTATTATTATTATTATTATTATTATTATTATTATTATTATTATTATTATTATTAAATATATTGAAATTGGGAGATATTTCAATGTCAATGTCTGCTTGTAGGAGTGAGGCAACAAAATTAAATTTAAATTTAAATTACATAACTAAAACAATTAGAATACATGGAAACACAAATTCCATGGTAACGAAAGAACAGAAGTACATGAAAACAAGAAACGAAGTATACATAATAATTACAAATTATTTACGAGTAGTTTAACATGATGTATACAATTAAACGCATAGGTTTTTGTACGAAATTTACAGAAAATAAAGTAGTAACGTGTAGTATTATATATACACGTATGATATAATATTATAACATATCACGTGTACATACTTATTACACCAACTGATCGTTCGGTATCTCCTCTCCTTTCTTATTCTTGTTTTACTTAAACTGGCATGCTTTCCCTGTTTTTATTGCACCACAAAAGCAGATCACTGATTTATATGAAGTATTATTTTTATCAGTTAGTACAGTGACTTAATTGTTTGCCCATAGTGTATGTTCTCATATGTCCACTTTGAGTCACGTGACTCATATCTCCTATAGATTATCCCCCTACTCAGAGGTAAATGCTTTTCGCGCCACCCAAGGGTAAATTTTCAATCATTCTTCTGTAGAAAACTGTTTCCACTTGCAGTTAATATTGTGTATGCAACCTCGACGTTGTATGGAGAAAAATGAAATGAAGTGGCGTATGGCTTTTAGTGCCAGGAGTGTCCGAGGACATGTTCGGCTCGCCAGGTGCAGGTCTTTTGATTTGACTCCCGTAGGCTACCTGCGCGTCGTGATGAGGATGAAATGATGATGAAGACGACACACACACACAGCTCCCGTGCCAGCGAAATTAACCAATGATGGTTAAAATTCCCGACCCTGCCGGGAATCGAACCCGGGACCCCTGTGACCAAAGGCCAGCACGCTAACCATTTAGCCATGGAGCCGGACGTTGTATGGAGAATTCTATGATAACACAATTTTGCTTTCCCAACTTCGAAGTGGGATGCGTTCTTCGTCAGCACTCAAAACTTCTTTCTGTGTAGCACTCAGTGTCATAATGGATTTTATAGTGAATGGACACGTCTCTCAACCTTCCTGACACTGCCGTAAAATAATGAGAGAGTCCCATAATACAGAATTCACTGGCTGACTGGGCCCAGTTTTGACTGCCAAAGAAATACATTTCTGTTCGACAGATTCCAAAGAGCAGCATGAATTTTATTTAGCTTGTATTTTGATATTATTATACACGTAATTTTATTGGTTGGTTATAAATGTGGGTACATTATTTCACTTCAGGATTTATGACTCACGATTTTGCAAATTGGGTGGATGTTTGTGACAATTCACAAACTGAATGTATTGATGTCTGCCTATAGAAACAAAGGGAATTAGCACTCTTACTACTAAATTGTACTTCACTCTCTAGTACATCATGCCAGTTCGTAGAGAACGAATCACTATCCAGTCAACTTAATTCGTGCTTGAGTCCACATAGAATGTATTTTTGAAATCTAATTGGAGCAAATGAAACGGCGAATTAATTACAAGAGACTGTTGGATTTAATGTCAAACAATTCTGTTTTCAATTTATTCCAGCTGTATTTATTTTAGTTTCTCAAAGGCCCTGCACATGCAGATTAGCTTCGGTCATGGAACAACTATTTTGTTAAACGACGAGTCACCAGTGATGAATATCAAAGTCATATACGGCAACCGCATAATCTTCCGCGAAAGACCGAGTAGAATAGGCTTCGGATGAACAGCGGCTAATTTTGTTACCCTTGCAGCTCTACATTCGGGAGGTGGCAGGGGTGGGGGCTGGCCCCACCGTCGGCTGTCCTGAGAATGGTTTTATGTGGTTTTCCATACTCCTGCACCAAGGCGAATGCCGGGACAGATCGTGTTACAGTCCACGGCCGCATCAGTCTTGCCACCTCAAATCACATCACCGATACACACCTTTCTGGCCTGAGAGTCTGTGTTACCGTCTAGGACGCCCGTCGTACCCCATCAGGCTACGGAATAGAAAGTAGTAATAATAGTTGCTGTTGTTCCACGAAAATAATATATCATCGTTGTCCCTTCAAAAAGAGACTATGAGAAATTCTTTAGCTTAGAACATCGGTCGGTTAAGTTGTCACCTAAGGTTCAATATTGTCAAGGAATTCTCGCTCTTCATAATATATATGCCGCGGGTCAGTATTCATCGAAAACTATTATTACATAGCTGTTTTCTCAGGCGTAACGACGATATATTATTCTTCTAAAGCGCAGAGTTAAAAGTTCACTATCATTTTACAGGCTGTGAGTTCACACTCTACTCGCAGAGAAGACCTATGGTTTAAATGTATTTCTGTTGAGTATGTTTTTTCAGACAGTAAGGAAGATGCGTGCTGTAGGTGTCTTCTTATTCCTCGTGGCCTTTTCCCCAATTTATTGGGATAGGTACTTAGTGTGGATTGGGCCCAACGACCACATGCCCTTCCTACCGCCAAGCCTAAATAAAGGAGCGTATTGAATACTCACTACTACTCCATTCTGTGGTGGTTGGTGTGTTGGATGTCGATGAAGAGAAGTGTGTTAATTCGAACACAAACACCCATTCACCGAGCCATAGGAATTAACAGTACGTAGTTAAAATCCTTGGCCAAGTCATGATTCGAACCCGGGGCTCTTTGAACAGAAAGTCAGTACGCTGGCCGAAGAGCCGGACATGTATATATTTTTTCTGCTAGGGGCTTTACGTCGCACCGACACAGATAGGTCTTATGGCGACGATGGGATAGGAAAGGCCTAGGAGTTGGAAGGAAGCGGCCGTGGCCTCATGTATATTTTAATCATCTGTGTATGAGTTCCTCTTTCCAATATCGGGTATATTTGTATGGTGCGAGTTTGCATTTCATTATATGGAAGGCTCAGATTTTAAGGTATACTGTTGTGTATGAGTCTCCGTGGCTCAGGCGGCAGCGTGCCGGCCTCTGACCGCTGGGTTCCGTGGTTCAAATCCCGGTCACTCCATGTGAGATTTGTGTGAGATTTGTGTTGGACAAAGCGGAGGCGGGACAGATTTTTCTCCGGCTACTCCGGTTTTCCCTGTCATAATTCAGTCCAGCAACACTCTGAAATATCATTTCATTTCATCTGTCATTCATTAGTCATTGCCCCAGAGGAGTGCGACAGGTTTTGCCAGCCGGCACAATTCCTATCCTCATCGTAGATGGGGGCTTCATTCATTCCATCCCTGACCCGGTCGAATGACTGGAAACAGGCTGTGGATGTTCATTTTCATTTTTACTGCTGTGTATCCCAGCACAGTACACATGTCCTGTTAGAAATGTTTCTTCCTGTGATACTTTGTAACTGAAGGATCATATTTTTGTCTACATCAATTCGTGTATCAGACAATTACTAATTAGCAGCACTTTGTCAATATTAACATTGAAACAGTACTGTTATCTCTCTCGCCTTCCTGTTTCATATCCAGTGTAGATTTTGTACTTGCTGCTCTACAAGGACCTTCAGCTATTGTTCGGTGTTGAAGAGACACCAGAGATTTTTGTATGAATCCTCGATGACGTTCATTGTATTTGGTGAATATCACGAAAGCCCTCACTCCCATCCAAATAGACATAAAAATTACTTAGCATTTTTATTTCTGCTTTTGCCGTATCTCAGGATTGAGTAACTCATGGCTATCAGTCCTCTGCTCTTACTATTAATTAACTTGTCCGTATCCATTGACAAGTGTTTTTTTTTCTAAATCTGAATCTGATTTTTAGAAAAAGTTATACGTTTAAAACAAAATTCAATTTCTATTAGCCTTCTAACTTGAGTACATACAGACTGTGACTTCGGAATATTCTTGACCGTGTTAAACTTCGGTTTCGTAGGCCACGGGCACTCAACTTGTGTACAGTATGCCTGACTTCAATTTTGCGTATCTCCAATTAGATAGCATATTCTCTAACCTACCTGAGAAAAGAGGCATGGTGTCAGGCTCATTGTTGTTTTGTTAAGGCATTTGATACGTGCATATAATTGTATACGAGATACTTGTTTGTAAATTTACGTTAGCAGAACAGTGATTTCCAAAACATTTCACTGTTACATTCATTACAATTCGTGCGCATTACATTACTTTCATGATTTTAGGGCTATAATATAATGAGATAATTGCAGATTGTGACATTGTCCACAATACAGGTAAATCTGACGGCAAATCTTCACTCGAACGGTCGCGTAGTGAAGTCTGATAGGTGCGCTCACCTCCTACCCTCGGGAAGTGAGATCAAATCCCGACACAATCGGTTGTTTAGAAGTGTCTATGTGCATCAGATCAATGTTCGTAAATTTACTGACACTTTTAAGAATTTCTCCGTAGAAAAATATTCCGGACCCTTAATTTCATGGCGCTACAGCCTTGATGGGCCTTGGCGCATCAAGCGACCGCTGTTCAGCCCGAACGCTTAGTTTACGAGGTGATACGAGGTCAGAGCAACTAATCCTCTCGGCTTTTATTGATGTTCTCAAGTAGGATGATTGGACCTCGATCCAGTCTTCAGATACAGATAAAAAATATTGACCTGGCGTTAGCAGAAGCTATGGCCTCAGGCTTAGTGTGAGACCTGTTACGCCTAAACCGTGGGGTCGGCTATTCCCAAAATCCGCTGTCTTTGAAGTAGCATAACAACTGGGAGAACGTACTGCACTGGGAAACTTTGCCTACTAGAGCTATGAAGAGGAGTGACACACAAAGAACGCCTCCTTTCCATGTCCATCGAATCTGCTATATAACATGAAGTTACGGACAATAGCATCTGATAAGAGCAAGTCCCAAATGTTGCCTTGAGTTTCACTCCTAGGTCCTATGGTGTAGCTTAATACGCGCGGCTGTTCAATAACAGTATTTGTAGATATCTTTTGTCTGGCACAGAAGAAAATAATGTTTATGTTGTAGGTGTGTTATTGGTGGTTATTGTACATTCTAAGAAGGGACGTGTCGTCACACCCTTCATGCCGAAAACTACCTTGAAACTTAGGAGACATAAACGGTCTGCTACGAGAAGACCACATACAAAAGTTAGCTGCTTTTCTTCCGAGCAATGCCCCGAAATTCTACGTGACCAGATGGTAATGCGACGCAGTTGGATATCCCTGCCTCACTGACGATCTGTGTGGATCTTAACTCATGATTTTCTCCTCACCGCTCCACTGCTGGTTTGCCGTCAGTGAGGGTTGTACAATACAACCTGTAGCGGCTAGTACCTCTATCCTATCGTTTGTATGTGTATTTCAGGGGTTTGTTTTGGAAGCTTGTGGTAGAAACAGGCAGGTACTATCTCGCATATGGTCTTCTCGTTGCGCATCGGTTATGCCACCGAAGTTCCAAGGTAGGTTTCGGCATGAATGTGTGACACTTCCCTCGTGAATAACTAAGACCACATGGTCTAAAGTCCTGTATGCTTCCTGAGTGCATGAATTCTATATATAAGCACGTTTATACGCTTTAATTTCACGGACCCGCTGGCCACGTTTCCTGTATAAGAATGGACAATAACATCAATAAAAATACATATTTAATGGCAATGAAAGAAGGAAGAATGTATTCCTAAATGTTATTTATTCTGTACGTTCAATCTAGTTGCTTCAAATTCCCCTGATAGTTTGGCACAGTTAATTAGCCCTTCATTTCCAGTAGCAAAACTGGATGGATGGAATCCTGGCAGTGGCAACTGTATTAAAGTATACTTAAATGGTGAAGATTTCTGTCAGTATATTTATTAATGTACAGTAGTATTAAAATTCATGTTCAAGTTTTAGATATAATCGAAAATGCTCCAGTATTGGTGAGATTGCTCGGGACACAGTATATTGAATATTAATTCTGTTATCTCGTTTCTCTATTCTGTAGAGAACATCTGAATAATTCATGACACTTCATTCGCAAGTAAGTGTTTTCAACTTGCTATTTATTGAAAACATGCGCCCTTCATTTAAGTGAAGTAATTCGGCATTTCACTGAACAACGGTGTGGCTGGGATGCTTATTGAAAGAATCAAATACGTGAATGCATGAATAACGCGCCATTCATTTGAAAACACAATGATTACACGGACACAGAATTGGATGCAGAGAATGGCGTGTTAGTTGGACGCTGGGAGAAGCATTTTTAGCCTGTGAAATGATGACATTCAGTTTTGATTCCAGTGGCATGGCAGCAGTAACTGGCCATTAAGACCTCGCTCACATATCTATTTACACACATAAATGAGTCCATTCCCGGTATATAACATATCCCAATCTGTTATCGGGTGGAGGCTGGATTCATCTGTTACACCATATTATGGGTGTGTAGAACTCATTATCCTGAAGAGGGCAACAGAGATATGACGGCTGCGGGGGAAAGCGGGTGCAATTGTTTACATCCACAGAGGATTATCACAGCAATGTGAACATTTCTTCGCTGTTTGCGCAAAAGGTCATATCTCACAATGCTCTTCCTAGCCACTATTTTCCTTAAGACTGGTCACGCTTCCCAGCCACATATTGTATATGCAGTCCATCAGAACAATTGTCTTTGTGTTCAATTTCGTGTGCTAACGTGTAAAGGAAAATGAACCTTAAGTACATTATAATATAGAAGTGCGTAAATAACTCATGCAAACATACATTCCTAGAGTGCGGTACAGTACGATTCATTTTCCTTTACACGTAAGCATAGGAAAATGAACACAGCGAATATTGTTCTGATGGGCTAAATATCCGTATGTGGCTGGGAGGTGTGACCATTCTTAAGGAAAATATTGGATAGACAGAGCATTGGAAGATATGATCTATTGCCCGAACAGCGACTATTTGCTTGAAATGTCAGAGGAAATCCGTCAGAAAGCATCCCCTACTGGTAGACTATAGAGATGATCTTCACAGGGTTCTGACAGCGAATGCACCCTATCGATATGGCTTATGATGAATTGTTTAAAATAACAGCAACATCAGCTAATTCTTCTTCTTGTTATTTCATTTACGCCTCACTACTACCGAGGTGCCCGATTTTTTCAATCTACTGACACGTGGCTGACGTATTTGAGCCCCTTCAAATACAAACGGACTCAGTCGGGATCGAACTTGCCACATTGAGCTTTGAAAGCAAGCACTCTTACCATCCGAATCACTCAGCCTAGAATGTATATTTATAATACATACAATCGTCTCTGTCTGTACTTCTCGAATATTAACCTGTTACATAACTGTTATACCATATAGGACAAATAATGTGGGGTTCAGTTTAATTTTTGTCTGTCTGTCTGTCCGTCTACATTTCTGTACCATTACAGGAAAATGGTTCAGCAAAATTTGCCGAAATTCGGCATAATTTAAGTTTAGGCGTAGCCGGCTTACCAATCCTAACACATTCCCATCATTGCGTCGCCGAAAACCATCAATGTGTTAATGCGACCTTAAATCACTACCAAGAGAAAAAGAGAGAGGGGAAAGTTTGTGGTTTCCACGGGGTTAGAATCTACATGGAGCGACTGTGCACAGTAGTGGCGATTGGGAATTAGAAGTGGGGGTGGGGGCAAAAAATATATACAGACAACAGAAAGTAGCCGGGTTGGGGAATATAGCGGGTTGGGGGGGTGGGGGTTATACACATCAAAACTCAACAACAAAAAAAGCTACAAAATGGTAAGTTTTTGATGCTCTTTGAGCGAATTCCGACAGAAAGGTAAAGGTTGACAGTTTACTAACTTAAGTGCGGCAATAATAATTTGTTGAGATTTTAATTCAGTACTATACTTTCACCAAAGAAACAACATTACACGCGTGTTACAATTAAGTAGAAGTACGGCGTGATTATAAAATTTAAAAAAATCATTTAGTATTTGACTACACTATAAGAAACTACAGTAAGATACAATATTATATATTTATTGAACGAATCAACGACTTCCCGCAATTACGGGTTGCCACAATGGACAAAGTAAAGCATATCAGGATAGAGAAAGTTTTTATCACATAGAAATATAGTGATAATAAGGATTTCTTAGATTATGGAGGTCCGAACAGGTGAGATTTCAGGATTTGTACAGATCCACGTATGGTGGTGGCAACTATTCTTTCAATGCTGTTGATGGGCAGGTCGAACTTTTTCCAGAATTCTACGAACAAGGCAGGTATTGTGCCACGAGCACCAATCATTAGACCGATAATCTCTACTTCATTCAGCTGGTATTTATTTTTGTAGAACGGAATGGTGGGCGCGTAGATGTTCTGCTTTTCAAGATGAACTTCAGTAGACTGGCCGACATGGTGCTCGAATCGGATAGTCGGATCGATAATGAAGCCTTTCGTGTCGTTATCTTTAAAGGCAATTATGTCAATTCGTCTTGTGCTCCCTGTCGTAGACAAACCGTGGACTTCTTCATATACACGGAAGTTTTTGCTACGGAGTTCTTCTGCAATCAGTGATCTTATCTTGTGGTGACGTGAGTTTCTCAGTACTTCGCCGTAGGGGCAAGAACCCAGGACGTGAGCCAGTGTTTCTTTCTCTCTGGCGCATCTGCGACAGAGGTTTCCGTCCTGAGTTCTGCCCGGGATAGTTCGTACTGCAGAAACATTCGATGTCATCCTGATTGCCTCTCGCCATTCGCTACAAGAAAGTCCCTGGTGATGTCTACTCCAATTATTGGCCGGTGTGTACTCTTTATAAAACTCT
Source organism: Anabrus simplex (assembly GCF_040414725.1). Taxonomy (NCBI): domain Eukaryota; kingdom Metazoa; phylum Arthropoda; class Insecta; order Orthoptera; family Tettigoniidae; genus Anabrus; species Anabrus simplex. The sequence goes on from NC_090266.1 coordinate 236,428,712, forward strand.
ACACCGATCCCCTTCTGAGGCAAAGAGCACCAAGTTGCCATTTCACGACTTCTTAGTTCTTGGCGGATTTTTCTTGGATTTGGAAGGTCACTGCCTTTATTGGAGAATCGGTTAATATCTGTGATGTTGAGGGCCTGTAGACAATGCGTCGTTTCGGATGTCAGATCACGCATCTTTAAAACGTAGCTATTGCTGGCTCGGCGAAGAGCGTTGCATGCGCTTATTTGTTGCAGGTGTACTTCCCAGGTTGCTTTGAAAAGTCCGAGGCCTTTGAATCTTAAATCAGAATACTGAGAACTATCGGGTGTATCCGTGGGTAATTGCAAAATTTCCTTTAGGGAGCTCTTTACCATTTTGTCGGCGGTTTTCAGGAAGCTAAGCGGTACTTGTCTAATTTCAGCGGTCTGAAAAGCATACACGAGAGTGGGGCTGACTTCTTTGTTCAAAACAGTGAACTTTTGATCTGCCTTTAACAAAGGTGAGGCTGTAAGAGCATCTAACTTCTTGTGCAAGGTTTTTAAAGAAGTGTTTGCATCAAAGGTGAGTGTTTCGTTAAAAGTGACACCAAGACATCGAATTTCTTTTCTTTAACAGTACTGACCTTAAAATTGTCATGAATATCGAGCACTCCGCCCACGAGTTTCCCCTTTTCAATACATATGCCCACACATTTGTTGGCATTTATCTGTAGACCGATTTCCTGGAACAACGTGATAGCGATGCGTGTCAACTCAAGAGCCGCTTCCTTATTTTTGCCAACAATAACTGTGTCATCGGCGAAACCTATAATACTAAGAGGGGGCAATTCTGCAGAAACTGATTTGCCATATGCTTGTAGTAGGTTTTCTTCTGTTATCTCATCAAAAATGAAATCTGTGGCCAAGTTATACAATGCTGGCGATAATGGTGATCCCTGCATAAGTCCTCTCAACAAGCGAATTGGCTTCGTTTTACCCTTAGTGGTTTCGATCTGTGTTGTATTGTCAGTCTGTAGATTGATGATTAGTTCCTTCAGTTTAGATGGAAGTGGCTCGGCAGCTAGTGTTAGATTTAGGTGCTGATGTCCGATGTTGTCAAAGGCTTTTGATATGTCTAGAAAGATCACGGTAACATCTTGCTTATCTGTCTTTGCTGTCTTGAGAAGTCCTCTGAGAATGGAAGTATTTATAAGGCATCCTGGCTGGTCGTTAAAGCCTCTTTGGTGTTCGCTGAAAGTTACAAAGGAGCGCAAATGCTGATCTAATACCCTTTCAATAACACGTCTAATTACTGAACAGATCGTTACCGGTCTCCAGTTTGACAGACATTCGACATCGCCTTTCTTATGTATCAACACGGTTCTAGCGCTCTTTAGACACTTGGGTATTTTGCCTGTTGAAAGCATTCTAGTCGCAATGATTGCTATGATTTCGCATACCGTGTCGTCCCTGATGACATGTACTAAGACACGGTCAGGACCAGGAGCGGTATCTACTGCAATTCGACGTGTTGCGGCGGAGATTTCTTCTTTTGTGATTCTGGGGCTGTACGTTTCATCTAGCTCTACACGGTCTACGTCGCTGATTTTGGAGCAGTAATCATGCCTTATATTCGAATTTTCAATGGAAAATAAATCGGAGTAAGTGGCAGATATTTTGGAAATATCGACGTTGCAAGATTCGGATTTTGGATTAAGTACCCCCCGCACGGCTTTTCTTCGCTGATTGTAGAACTGAAACTGAGTGAGCTGATAGTCATATTTACGTTTTCTTTCCTGGCGTTCTCTCTTGGTCGCACGTTGTGGATTCGAGGACTTGCTATATGTTTTACCTTGATGTCCGAGACGTTGTTTTCTCCTGGCTTCGTAATATTTCGTAGCGGGGTGTTTTGGACCAGGTAAGAGATGGATAGAGTTACGCAGAAATTCCGACAACTCCCACACGAGTGTGTCGAACTCAGAATCGTTTTCACTGGAGAACTGAATGAATTTGTTCTTCCATTCCTTTAATTCTGACTGGAAAGTAGTCTCCTCTTGAACAGGATATTGCTGCTCAATGGGAATAATATCATCTTCTGACTGAGATACGCGTTGACTGAAATTGGTTAACAAGATAGTTCGATGTCTTTGTGGATGAGAGCGACTAATGTGAATGTTTACACCTCTCGCTCCTTGAAAATATCCACCACAGTGAGGGCATTGGGTTCTTCGTGTATCGGAATTATCTTCCGGTCTGTTCACAGTATCCTCGTTTTGTTCATCTTGTACATCTTCACTTTCTGTCTCGGAGTCCGAATATTTATATTGTGGTCTAAAATTTCTTCCTAACGAAGACAATATTCCCGTGGAGCCCGTAGAAGTAGTAGGTCGTTCCGTCAGGGCGTAGTACTGATTCTCATTCTGGCGTAACCTATCTTTATGTTTCTTTCCCATGTGGACAAGCAAGTCTTTATGAGAAAAGGTTTTATCACAGTGAAGGCATTTATTTCTTGTTTCTAAATCGATCTCCATTCTGAACGAGGACGGTGGTTAAGCGAAGTGCCAAAGTTTAATGGTATAACAATTCATGGCAGAGTACCATAGCGACCAGGTAACATCTTAACTAAAATCTAGCGCCTAGCAATCGCGGCGGAAGTATTATCAATTAACGGAGAGGTCAGACTGGACTCTTGCAAAGAGAGTTAACTAAGGACCATATTATCGCGGCCCCCTTCACCAGCCTCTATTGGCAGTTATTTGATTGAAACGTAGTATAATGCGTGCGCTATTTTCAACGGATGGTTTGCTTGATAACGTGCAATCTATGATTGACATAACAAGATCGATTAAAATGTCTACTATCGTTGGTACCAAAATCTATTAAAACCAAGTACAATAACTCACAAAAAGAGCCACGATTCCGCCGGGTAACGTCAGTGCACTAATAAAACCCGCGAATGAACAGCACAAATTAGCGACGACGCCTTAAAAACCGACCAGACACATATTTCTTACAGCGCAATGACAGGGCACTTCATCCGCACAGCCATCTTGCTGTGGCGCTATACAAATCGGTTAGCCGGGACGAACGACATTTTGTGCGTATTTTCGATAATAATTTTGTTAATAATTAAACATTTAATAATACCTATAATTCCTAGTTTCAGCCTGCTAAAATGGAATAAAAATGTAATGATTTTTCTACAAAGTGGGGGGGGGGGGCGACTGCCCCCTATCGCCCCCCTTAGTCGCCGCTACTGACTGTGCAGCCTTTCTTAAAATTCGGAGGTCAATAGCAAGCCATTTGATATATATTTGACCGTGTAGTTACCCGAAGAAGTATTATGGTTCATCATTAAATAGCGATTACTGTGGAGAATATTCTCTCTCTCTCAGAGAGAGAGAGAGAGAGAGAGAGAGAGAGTGAGAGAATTTAGAAATCTATATAAATAAAATTGTAGGGGGTCCGCTGTCTGTAATTTCTTTTGTTTTGCCAATTTCTCAGATATTTATCCGTTTTAGGTCAACTCAAGACCGAATCGGAGGTTTTTACGTTTCGTGTCTGTTTGTCTGTTTGTTTGTCTGTTTGTTTGTCTGTTTGTCTGTTCCACTATCACGTCGAAACGGCTGGATAGATCTCACCCAAACTTCATATTTAGAGTAAACTCATCCCGGGGATGGTTTCGATATGCATATCATTTTAAAATCTTTCAATACTCGGGGGGTTTATAGGAAAACCAGAATGGTTTTTCCACCATCACGTTGAAACGGCTGGATAGATCTCAACTAAACTTCATATCTAGAGTATACTCATCTCGGGGAAGGTTTCGATATGCATATTATTTTAAAATCTTTGAATAGACTGGGGGTTTATAGGAAAACCAGAATGGTTTTTCCACCATCACTTCGAAACGGCTGGATAGATCTCAACCAAACTTCATATTTAGAGTATACTCATCCCGGGGAAGGCTTCCATATGCATATCATTATAAAATCTTTGAATAGACGGGGGGTTTATAGGAAAACCTGAATGGTTTTTCCACCATAACATCGAAACGGCTGCATAGATCTCAACCAAACTTCATATGTAGAGTATACTCATCCCGGGGAAAGTTTTTATATGCATATTATTTTAAAATCTTTGAATAGACGGGTGGTTTATAGGAAAACCAGAATGGTTTTCCTCCATTTTCTCTTATACTATTGATTTTCTGTAAACTTCGTTTACCGTACGTGAAACGTCTCTTCATTTTAAACAACTTTCGTTATGTTCATAATTTACCTTACTCTTCACATGACGGAGAAATTTACAATTTTCCGCTGGTATCATGCTCTGCATTGAGTGACCGACAGACCGACAACGAACCTACAGGTTACCATGGCAACGTCTCTGACTGCATGCCAGCAGGGAAGTAACGTATTGCCATTTTCCTCATCATGCTTTTAAATTCGTGGTTGTTCCTTGGGTAGAAGGCAAGAGAGGCGTCAATCGGCCTATCTGCGGGATATTGGCGGATTATCGTTGGATATTATAACCGCCCTCGAATAGATTAAGTAATAACACCATTAGTCATCTTCTTATTATTTGTTTACCTAAGAATCACTGACCTAAATTTCTCCTCTGTTACCGCTTTATTATATCCATTACTCACACTAGCATAATTTATTGAGGGGCATTTGATTTTCCAATACATTCACTTGGCATTTACATATTTGTCGTTATCCGGCTGTCCTCAGTTATAATCCATTTTCTATTACTTTCAACTTTCTTAACTGTATTATTTCTTCCTTAAATACGCCGTATGTACGCGAGTGCTACAAACTACTGGATGTATTTCCACCAAGACTCATATTTAGAATACACCTGTCCTTGATAGGTTTTAGGGCAAATATTGTTTCTAAATCCCTGAATTGACTGGGGGTTTATACGAAACCGAAACAGTGATTTTGCACTTTCACAAAATATACACAACCAAACTTAATGGAAATCTACCTACCATGGTAGATAATAATTTCTAAACCTTTTTTCTCATGTGCACCATTTCGATACGAGGATTAATAAGGGAGATATCATTAACGGACCGTTTTTCTGTACAAGTCCCATCGGACTTGACTCACGAGCGGGTGCGTGTAAAGCGTATTCCTTACAATTTGAAAACTACTGAAGACATTCGAACCAAAATTTATATTTAGCATCCACCTGTCCAAAGGTAGGTTTTAAACGTAAATAACATTTCATGTTCCGGACTGGACTGGCGGTTTATAGGGAACCGAAATGGTGATTTTACTCTTCCACAACATATACAGAACAAGACCAACCTGACTGGAAATCGACCAAACGTGATGGAATTCCACCTCTAAACCTTTTTTTCATGTGCATTCTTTCGTCAGGAGGATTACTAAGGGAGATATCATAAATGGTCACTTTTGCAGGTTAAGTCCAGCGGACATAGCCCAAAAGGTGTTTTACATGGAGCAGATTCCTTATCTATATAAATCAAATCGTAACGACTGTGTGCCTCTACACTGACTATTTTGGCGAAATTTTCGTACAGCTTTCCGTTTAAGGGGTAATAATGACCATCTCCATAATTTTTGGTTTAGTTTCCTGAAAGTACTAATTTTTACCCGCCTCGCCCAAAATCCAAATTGCGCCATAATCTGCCAGAAGAAAAAGAAGATAATTGAAATTTGAAAAAATTATACGTTTTAGCCTGTAACGAACGGAAAACATCCTAGATCATTCAATTTTTCACTTTTTATCCCCGAAGAATATCGAAATATGCAGGCAATTTCATTGATGGTGCACACCTTCGAAAATTCCTATCACATAACGGATTGCACAATCTCCGTTCAATTTGGAATGATCTACAACCGTGGTCTTATGACTTTTTGTCGTATCTGTATCCCTTTTACGTTTGATTTTTCTCTTTAATCGATGTTAAGTCAATTTGGAATTTTCACATGCATAATTCATACTTTCAATTACTTATATGAAATACAGAATCATTAAACTCTTCACGAAAATTGGCCCACCCAGTAGCCATATGTGAGCCAAATGCTATGTATGTATCCGAAAAGTAATGTAATGTGAGATAATCTTACAAAACATTTACCCTGTTCCACGTTTCTAACTCAATCTGACCCAAGAATAGATGACATATCATAGGACCAGCCATTTAGGCCACTAAATCCGGCGTGTCTTATGGTATAATCCTTTGTCGATATGACGTACGTTTAGTAGCAGTTAATCTGTAAATGAAGGTCTTCAATATTGTAAACACGCATATACTTTCGTATGTCGATCTATATATATTCACTGATGTCGATTTTTAGCGATCGAGAAAGGGTGGGTCTGCTATTGTAATCAGTACTCCCCACACCGACTTTGACTGGCAGTAGGAAAGGGTTCCTTCTCCAACTCCTGTGTAACTGTCATTAGTAAGGAAAGCCTACAATTGTAATGAATAGTTCCCTTCTCGATTTGACTTGCAGAAGTCAAGTGAGCATGCAGTTTTGTTTAAAACTCCCCTACCCGATTGTGTTTGGCAGTAGGCAAGGGTGCCTATCATTATAAAGAAATGTCCTCATCTAAAATGTGACTGGCATTAGGCATAGTGGCCTGCTATTTTGATGGAAACTCACCAACTTGGTGTGACTGGCAGTAAGCTGGCTGGCAGTAGGAAAATGGGCCTGGCATTATAATGATAACTGCACAACTCAATTTCGAGTGATAGTAAGGTAATTGCCTGCCATTATAATAGAAACTCCTCAACTGTAATCTGTCTGGAAGTAGGAAAGGGGGCTGCCATATTAACGAAAACTCCCCAAATCGATTCTGTCCGCGTAGTAGGCAATGGGGCCTGCAATTATAACGTAATCATCCCAACTCGATTGTGAATGGCAGTAGGCAAGTGAGCCTGCCGTTATATCACAAATCCGTAACAAACACTTTACATTGGAAACAACGTACGGGGAACTCCCCATGCTCTTTCTCGGATAACGCTAAGAGACATGCAATTTTAAAACAATCTTATTTACTGCATGTACACTATTTACTTCGATAACCGAATACAATGTAGAATACCGTAGCGAAGCACGGGTACATTCGCTAGTAAATAAATAAATAAGGACGAAATAATTAGGACTAGGGACTTACATTTGTTGAATATCATCGGAAAGGTACAAGATATTTAAAAATTACAATTATTCAACAAACTGCACTAGAATCCATTGCGTAAGCAATGAGTAATTTGATTACAATTATCACAGAATACTGTGTACAGCTAGCCTTGTATACGTCTCATTATTGAGTAAAGAGGATCTTCGTAATCATCCAGACAGTGTAACATATGTATGCGTGGTACAAACAAATGAACATTTTTTGTAATTAACCGTTCTGCGTGTGTTTATGTGTGATGGAGGGAGAGGGAGAGAGAAATTACATTGGGTGAAAAGTGAAAATGAAACTCAAATGCCACCGGAGCGCATGCAGTGCAAGCGTGAAAGTTCAGACCAGATGATGAAACAACAGCAGTTCCAGCGCGTAGAGAAAAATTATAACAGTGAAGCAGCCACGTTTCATGTTAACGACCGCATGACTATATCAGAATGTGGCATTAATTAAAGCACAGCCCTAGCATTTACCTGGTGTGAAATGGGAAACCGCGGAAAACAATCTTCAGAGCCACGGACGAAGGGCACGGACAGCTACGGTCACAGCCTTGTGGCGAAATGAGAGCGAAAGCCCCGTGTCCGTTTGTAACAACGTTAATTTAAGAGTTCCATTGTTCGAAAGCGTCTAGGGGAGATGATATTTTGAGTCCTCAGACCGAATGTTGGTTGGATCCTGAATAGATGTACCGTCATGTGTCCCATATAGCGCAGGTGTCGCTGAAGAAGCGTAGTAGTGAATTGAGAAATAATGTACTTCCCTGTTGCTTCCTTCACCGAGTCAGATGCTGCTGTTACAATATTAACCTGGCAAACCTATTGAAATGCACACACACCAACCAGCCCTCTGAGCGATACTGGGGCTGGACTGGCTGCGGAATGAACGGTGTTCATAGCAATTCTCATATCTCAGTCACTTTCATATTGCCGAAGCCAAGGAGGCAGGTCAATGAAAGTAACAAATTTCATCTAAACCATGCCATAGTAATAATGATATTGATTTTACGTCCCACTAACTACTTTTACGTCCGGTCCCGCGGTGTAGGTGGCAACGCGTCCGCTTGTCACCCGGCGGCCCCGGGTTCGATCCCCGGCCGGGTCAGGGGTTTTAATTGTAATGATTAATATCCCTGGCCTGGGGACTTGGTTTTTGTGACGTCCTTAATCTTCCTTTCCTCACACAAAACATTTCGCACTACCGCCATTCCAATTACACCCAGGTTCATACAATATGGTGCCAGTAGGAGCAAAAGATCCGCATGGGTCGACGCCCCCAACAAATAGCATTTAAAAAAACTACTTTTATGGTTTTCGGTTTCCGCGAGTTTTCTTTTACTTGCCGGTAAATCTATCGGCACGGGGCTGCCGTATTTTAGCACCTTAAATTACCACCGAACTGAGCAAGGGTCGAACCAACAACTTGGGCTCAGAAAGCCTACTTCTTAACCGTCTGAGCCACTCAGTCTGGCATTAGCCCATACCAGAAGACACAGCGCATTGATAACACTACTTTTTACCCAAGATGGAGCTAGGTAAGATGAGGGGAATCATGACTTTATACTAATTGTTGTTGTTACTCCGTACAACAAGGTTAAAGCAAGCTTATCAACATCATCTTCTTCTTGGTGTGCCTGGGTGTGTGCGTGTGTTTAGGAATAGGATTCGGAAGAAAGTAGCCGTCATATTTATATTTGGTACTATCCAGGCATTAAGCTAAAGTAGGAAAACAGTGAAGTACAATTGAGGAAATTATTTCCATATTCCACCTATTTCATTTTATCGTTTCTTTTGTTTTAGTGTTGTTACAGCTTAGTAGGATGCGATACATATGATACCTACATCACAATAACAACATGCATACCTCCCTTAAGTCACCCTGAAGTAAAATTGTTAAAATTACACTTTTTCCGTAGCCCACCCGAATCATATGAAATTTAATTCCAAACTCCGCTTAAGTTTCATTCTTATCCTCTAAATTCATTGAAAGTGGGACAGTGATTTTCGCACCATTCTTATTACTGTTGATTTTGTAATTTTAACGTTGCGTTTTACTTATCCGATAAAGCAACTGTTGTAATGTCAGTATTCCGAAGGTCGGGAGTAGAAAGGGCGGAACATTTTGTAACATATCCTGAACTCCTATCGTTTTGGCTTGCTTATTATGCAGTATAAAATGGATGGTGAAGTGTTCAGATTCAACAATCAGAAGGGAGCACCAAGGAAGTAGCTGTGCAGTTAGGGTTGCGCAGCTGTGAGCTTGCATTCGGGTGATAGTGGGTCCGAACCCCACTGTCGGCAGCCCTGAAGAAGGTTTTTAGTGGTTTCCTATTTTCACACCAGGCAAATGCTGGGACTGTATCTCAATTCAGGCCACTTCCTCCCCACTCCTAGCCATTTAAGGCCACTTCCTTCACACTCCTAGCCCTTTCCTACCCCATCGTCGCCACAAGACCTACCTGTGTCGGTGCGACGTAAAGCAAAATTGTAAACAAAAGGGGAGCAAATGTTCTAGAAATGAAGGGAACTGCCCAAAAGGAAAGAAAAATAGCCATAAATATACACATAAAAAAATTGCATACCGTACTGCCTGTTTGCCATGATGCAGAACTTATTTGGGATTTGGGCTACGGTATTGCAAAATAGAGTGCATTCTCATGAATAATATATTCATGTCCGGAAAGGAAATGACAAAAGACATACATAAATAAATTTGACGCGTTACATAGGGACGGGTAGTATTTGTCTTGCCATAATGTGACCTTGCAATAAGAAACGTGGGCACCATTGACGTCCTGGCGGGCTCATACTCGCCGTGGCATACCACAGAACAAGATGTCCAGGTCATCTTGTGGGAGGCGACCCCACTCGTCTACGGTGGCCTGCATGACCTCTTGGCAGGTTATGGGAGGGTGTGAGCGACTGACTGGTCACTGGAAAGTGTGCGCGAGTACGCGGGCATTTCAAAACGATACATTGTGCAAGATCATGAATGGTAGTGTACGAGGCTCAAAACAAGCCTATATGTTTATTTTCCGTACTACATGTCATTATGAAAAACGCCTTTGTTTTGTGCATAGTAAGGATGATCGTTTTCCACCAAGACTGAATTGTCAGCATGATCATAGAGAAAGTGATGGCTGCATCAAATACTTTTTAAATTAGATATGCACATAAATCCAAAACTGAACTGGATAACTCCTTGTCTCGACTCATAAGACTTCAGAGGAAGAAAGCAGCGACCATGGGTGCAGAATCCCGGAGATAAAGCAGTCACTGAGTGTAACAACGCCAAGGATGAAATAGGGTCCATCATACTATATCTGTCAGTAGGCTGAAGGATGTATAGAAACCTCTGTAGAAGGGTAAATCTTTTTTTTTTGCTATTTGCTTTACGGCGCACCGACACAGATATGTCTTATGGCGACGATGGGATGGGAAAGGCCTAGGAAGTGGAAGGAAGCGGCCGTGGCCTTAATTAAGGTACAGCCCCGGCATTTGCCTGGTGTGAAAATGGGAAACCACGGAAAACCATCTTCAGGGCTGCCGACAGTGGGGCTCGAACCCACGATCTCCCGATTACTGGATACTGGCCTCACTTGAAGCGACTGCAGCTATCGAGCTCGGTGAAGGGTAAATCTGTTAAACTCCAAAACAATCGAGGTGGTTCGCAAGCCGAACAAAATGAATACATCTAGGATGCCATTTGCTCCTTTACTCTTAAATATGATTATCTTCATACTTTAGTACATCAAATGGAATTCCACTTACGATAGATCAAGAGTTGTATACGTTTTTCAAGAAATAAATACAGTAAATTAAAAAAATGAAAATGGTGGTTAGAAGGCGTTGAACTCGAAGTTATCTATAAAATACTTATGAATTATAATAATATCAAATGGGATGTAGAAACAATAAATAAAATAAAAGGGTTGGCAGCTCTTTTAGTGCAGTGTGTCTGGAAAGGAAAATGCCAAATACTGAATGTAAGCTACATTAAAATTATGTCAAAAGCTCTTTGGGGAGAATTAAGGGGTATTGAAGTAGATAAAAAAGAACAATATGTAATTATGAATAAATTCTACAAAATTATAACGGGTCTACCAGAACGTACAGCTAATAGTGGAGTTGGAATACTACGTATGTGAAGATGTAAGTATACACGCAGATGTAGCTAGACAGGTAATAAAATACTGGTTGAGATTAAGAAGGGGAGAAGGGAAGGAAATCTTGAATTTAGCATACCAACAACATTACTGGCTAATGAAAGTTAAAAGGATGCTTGACAGAATAGGAATTGGAGAACACAGCGATAAAGAGATTCAGAAAAACGATAATAAATTGCGCAAGACATTAAAGATTACAATCAAAGGTACTGAGAAGCAGATGATTATTTGAATTGAATTTGAATTTATTGATCATGATTTACATGCCACTGAGACTGAAAAGCCCCTTTATGCAGCGTCTTCTTATAATACAATGCAGATTTATGAAAACAGTAACTACATTTTTATAATATTAAAGTATTAAACTAAACAAGAAACTTAAAAAAAAATAAAAAATGAAAATACAGATACCAAATCCAGTAAGGTTAAGACATACATTATATAATAAGTAAGAAAGTAAATCATTAAGCCCTTCTGTTATTTTGGACTACATGGGTTTAAAGAATATAAAGCTAAAGCAGAGAAACAATTTTCTTCGAAATATACATATTCCTGATTGTTCGACACAAGAATGCCTGATCTCAGCCTCTTGCGTACTCCTCCAGAAAGATAGATGTTAAGAACTGCTTTAGTTGGGTACAGTTAGTGTTACTTGCGAAACGGTGAAGATTAAAGACGTTAAAGATACGTGATGCAGTGCAAACAAAGGATTTGTTAAATTTAGTGGTACGATGAAGGGGAATTTGAAGGGTGGTTTTTGTAAACCTATTATCTCTGTTATGTACCGACTCCATAGGTTTAAAAGCATTATAAAGGTAGGATGGTGTCTTCAGTTTGAGAATTTTCTGCGTAGCAACAGCTACTGAGATTTCCCGACGTTCATGGAGTTTCAACCATTGTAGCTGTATGTAATAGGGTGTTATGTGTTCATCACGCCTGGCATTTGTAACATAACGAACACATGCGTTTTGTACCCTCTGTAGTTTTATGTTCAAAGTTTCAGATAAGTCGTTGTATACGACTGAACCATAGTCAATTATTGGAAATATAAGACTTTGAACAAGTAGTTTTCGCATGAAAGGTGGTGTACATGACACGTTACGTTTCAAAATATGCATGGATGACACAACTTTTCGGATTACATTTGACGTATGATCAGACCAGAATAAGGTTCTGTCGAAAATTAGACCTAGATTGTTAACGGTGTCACTATAATGAATATCTGTCTCTAGAATTTTTATTGCTGGGAGGGATTTGAGGTCAACAGTTTTCAGGAGTTTTGTGTAACCTATGCAAATAAGCTGGGTCTTAGCCACATTTAATTGGAGGTTATGATTTGCGCTCCATTCAATCAATCGAGAGATGTCATGGTTAAAATGCGTTATAGAAGAAGATGCGTTAGTGGGACAAAAGTGGAAGTAAGCTTGTAAGTCATCCGCATACATGTGAAAGCTACTGCTTTTAAAGACTTCAGATATGTCATTAATATAAATAGAAAAACATAAGGGACCGAGGACTGATCCTTGTGGTACGCCACAGTTTACTGATTCCCAGCTAGAGAATCGACCGTCAACGAACGTGACTCTTTGTGATCTATTTGACAGATATGATTCAAACCACGACAGAGCACTCTGGGAGAAGCCAATTGACTTCAGCTTAGCAAGAAACAACTCATGATTAACAGAGTCAAATGCCTTAGAGAAATCAAAGAGACATAAGATAGTAAGCTGCCTCTTATCGGTGGCCGCGCGTATATCATCTGTAACCTTCAGAAGAGCACTAGTAGTACTATGGCCCTTCTTGAAGCCAGATTGGTAGGGATTTAGAATGTTGTATTTAGACAAATATTCACATATCTGCTCATGAACAATTTTTTCTAGTGCCTTACTAAGTGCACAGAGGATGTTGATAGGCCTAAAATCACTACAGACTGTTGGTATTTTCTTTTTGGGCACAGGACGTACATTGGCACGCTTCCACTCCGAGGGGTAAACTCCATTCTGTAGAGAGAAGTTAAATAAGTTCACAAGGGCAGGAAGAAATATGTCCATGCAGGTAGAAATCATGGATATTGGAATATTATCTGGACCTTTAGCTTTAGTTCGTATTGATCTGACTGCTTTTTCTACCTGTGAAGGGTGTACGTACATAAAATAGAATTTATCTCTGTTACTTGGAGTGAGATGTCTATAATGTTTGGCAGTCTCTGATACTTTCGGAGAGTTGGAGTTAGAGACTGATGTCATATAATATTCACTTAATTCAGATGGAGTAACAGGCATCTGGCTATCTAGAGAGTGACTGACTCCAATACCAAGAAATTTTGCAGCACGCCAAGAAGCTGAGGTGCTCTTACAATTACGGAAGATGTTGTACGTATACTTCACTTTAGTGTTCCTAATTACTTGTTTTGTCTCGTTACGTAAGATCCTGAATTGCTCGTAATCATCTGGAAGTTTAGTTTTAATAAATTTCTTCCTAGCTCTGTCCCGTTTGCTTATCAATTCCTTAATACGCTTATTGAACCATGGTGATGACCGGTGTTTTACGAGAATTCTTTTTTGTGGCGCATGCTTGTCATAGAGTAAACGTACAAAGCTGTTGAAGAGAGATACTTTTTGATCTACGTCATTAGACTGAAAAAACATATACCAGGGTAGTAATTCAGCGTCAGCACGAAAATTGTTCACGTCAAATTTACTGAAGTCTCGAACAAGAATAGTTTTAGGAATTTGTTTTGGCGTGGATAAAGTGAATACAGCATACAGCAAGTCATGACCAGAAAAACCGGCAGCTGGTTCCTGTCCGTATTCTACTACCAACTCATTGCAGTTCGATGAGATTATGTCGAGAGTGCTATCGGAAGTGGCAGTATGAAAAGTTGGATTGAATGGAAGGCAGTCGAGGTTACAAGCGTTGAGCACATCACGTATTTTTTCGCTTTCAAACTCCCCAGTTCCGAACCGAGCATTAACATCGCCCACAACGAATATATATTTATAATTCATAACATGAGAATACATATCATTCAGGAATGTATCCATGAACCCTACTTTTGGTGGACGATATATACAAGCGAAAAGAATTTTAGTATCTGAAAAGGCTATATCAAGGATTATGTACTCAGGTTTCTTACTGTACTCTCCAGGAGATTTACTAAGTACACTACATTTTATGCTATTCTTCAAATAAACTGCAACACCACCAGCGGCTCTGTTTAATCTGTCGTTACGGAAAATATTATACCCATCGAGACAGATGGCAGAATCTGGTACTGAAGGTTTAAGAAATGTTTCACTGACTGCGATAATATCAAACGAACTCTTGCCAAAAATGTGCCGGAACTCAGATATATGGGAGGAGTCGACAAGAGACTGAGAATTGATATGAATGACCTTAAGATTTCTTGTGTTTCTCACACTAACATCGTATAGTAAATCAGATAAGACACACTCATTACTTGTCATGTGTACAATATGGTACAAAGGGTTCAATAGTTCAATAGCAAATCGTACAAAGAAGTACGATGATTTTAGTAGCCTAAAAACGTTATCGGAATTCTGTAAAATTATCCAAAAAGCGTCAAGAAAGAAAGAAATCTTTCCAAATAGAGAAGTAAAACATATGGTATGGTGGCTAAAGGGGCTATATACGAATAAGGGCCAGAGAGAGAAACATGACAAAAAACGCGTTGTCTTGTGGAGGAATAATGTAAAAGACGCATCTATTGAAAGCTTCTAGGGAGACGGATTCAATCAGAGTAAAATATCTAGGTAGGGAATAAAAAATGATGAAGGGAGAAAGAATTTTATACAGTTGCTAAAATATTAAATAAAGAATGGATTACATCGGGAAGGACAGCAGCATTTTTGATTTCAAGAAATGTGGGCAAAAGGAAATAATAAAATAAAACAAACACTAATGAAAATAGTGAAGGGTAAGGCACATGTCTGTCCTAGAATGTGTCACACTGTATTACATCTATGACAAAAAAGGAAAAAGGTGGTGATAACGTGTTTAATAGACCTAATTACTAGTAGATTAAAGTGTAATATTTTCTCGTAACTGTGAGCTTACGTTCGTTCGGGAGATAAGTGGGTTCGAATCCCACCATCGGTGGCCCTGAAGATATATTTCCGTGGTTCCACATTTTCACACCAGGGAAATGTTGGGGACGCACCTTAATTCAGACCAAGGCCGCTTCCATCCCAATCCCAGAACTTACCTATCCTTGCTTCGCTGAAAACCTTCAGTGTGTTAGTGCGACGTTAAACATCTACAAAATGTGGTAATGGATAAATAATTGCAACAAAGATAACGTAATGCATGTATCAAACGAATAAATTAATACTCTCTCCCCAGTTTCAGGCGATCTCGACCTTGGGGAGTATTCTATTCTACCACGTTTTGTTTTTGTTTTGTTTTTTTGTTTTTTTCTATTTGTTATTTGCTTTACATCACACCGACACAGATAGGTTTTATGTCGACGATGGGATAGGAAAGGCCTAGGAGTGGGAAGGAAGCGGCCGTGGCCTTCATTAAGGTACAGCCCCAGCATTTACCTGGTGTGAAAATGGGAAACAATGAAAAACCATCCTCAGGGTTGCCGACAGTGGGGTTCGAACCCACTATCTCTCGGATGCAAGCTCACAGCTGCGCGACCCTAACCGCACGGCCAACTTGCCCGGTATATAAGTTTTTCGTTCCTGCTGCAAAATCACAGAAAATGACAACTGGGGTTTGGAAGTAAGCTATTAAGTTCTAGGATAACGGAGAGTGGGATTTCAACCCATCTCAGCACTCAGATTCTCTTATTTGAGACTAAGTGCATCCCACTCTAACCTCTCAAACTAGTATTCAGTTCGTGGCAGAACAGAGAATCGAACCTGGGGCAGTCAAACGTGAAGCTACTTTGGTAAGACACAGATATCAGTGATAAACGTAGCGTACACAAAAGTAGGTCTCGGTATCATGGTGAATAGAACGAAGATACATTAATGCACAATACTGCCAAGTCCAAATTTCATGAATTGCGGGAAATGCAAAACCAAAGTCTCAAACACGTGTTTCGACACTCCACTATTTCCTAATATATGGTGCTACTGAATTTTTAGGTATAATGATCTTTCAAACTTTCCTTCTAATCAATTTACATTAAAACTGTGTATTTTCTTTCTAAAGATGACTTTTCCCAATGTCAGGACACAGCACAATGGGATACTAGTGAAGGAAATAGGCTATTAATACCCTGTGTTGTAAAATGATAAAAACAGATTATGAATTCTATAAAAGGTATTTTTATATGCATTAAGGAAAGTGGGAATGATATCTAATATAGCTTGGCTTACAATACCAATTTTCTCTTGTATAAAAACTTGAATGTCATAGCACTATTTTAATATGAAATTAACATTACTGCATGAAACTAACATGAGTAATATTTTAATGCATTAAATGTAAAAAAATCATTTTGCACCGATTTTGGATCCATGAGACATTACTGTCAGTCCTCTTTATCTTTCTCATCCATCGTTGAGGTTAATTAAACAACTTCATAACATCTCCCTTTGCTGAAGGAAAACTGTTGAAGGACATTAATATTCAGCTGGGATAACTCCAGCTTTCAACATTGTCAACAAATCTCCCTTCTTTTGAAGTGATATAAGTAACTGGCTTTATTTCGGTTGGAGAATGATTCCAGCCCTATCAATGCCTTTTGGATTAACCCTGATCTCACAGAATTCAACCCTCACACAACACTTACACTTTACAAAGCTGGCGGTTTCTGCAAAACAAAACCATTTTACGTGTAGCCAGTTGAACTTTTCTTGGTTGGCATCCTTTGTTTATGACACATTTTGTCAAACAATCTATATTTTAAACGCTGCCATTGGCCCGTTTTTGTACGATGTTAGTATGTGATTTCTTTCTGGCCTTTTCTATGACAAGTTTATTCTCATTAGGAGTAAAACTGTTTTAAAGTTTTCTGATCCTTTTGATTATGACTTGAATGGAATGAACCTCCAGATAACTGTGGCCATTTTCCATACATTGCAGGTCCAGGCTTTTCAAGTTAGGGCCGGGCTGAGTAGTTCAGGGGCAGAGCGCTGGCCTTCTAAGCTCAAGTCAGTGGGTTCAATCGCGGCTCAGTCCGGTGGTATTTGAAGCGACTCAAATACGTCAGCCTCGTGTCGGTAGATTTATCGGCAAGTAAAAGAACTCCTGCGGGATAAAATTTCGGCACCTCGGCGTCTCCGAAAACCGTAAAAGTAGATAGTTGGACGTAAAACAATTATTATTATTATTATTATTATTATTATTATTATTATTATTATTTATTATTATTATTATTATTATTATTATTATTATTATTATTATTATTATTATTATTATTATTATTATTATTATTGCACTCATGTTCATAAAAACCAGAACACCTTGAAAGACTAGAGATAGGAAGTTCATATTCACAGGACATATGCATTAGTATATACGACATAAAAATCTCTCCAGTCTGTCAAACACACGAAATTTCAATAAAAAAATTATAACACTATAAACATATCTGTAAATAATACACACTATTATACAAAGAATAATAAGTGTTATAATTTTTATTGAAATTTTGTGTGTTTGACAGGCTGGAACGTTTTTTATATCCTATATAACTAAGTCGACACTGGAAGGTATGGCTTCCTTCTTAACAAATAATTCATTAGTATGTTCTGAAGAAATGATTAGCATTTGAATCGTGTTGGCCCTCAGGTTCAAGGTCCAAATCGATATCTCGGCGCAACACCGCCGACTGGTAAAATGCGCCTGCGGCTCCCGTTGTCGCTATAAACCGAAGGTAATGGACCAGTGTGCCTTGAACAGACGTGCAGGATGCCTCGCAGACGTATGTGAGAACCGCACCGTCAAATGAGTGAGTTTGAAAGACGGCGCTTTATTGGCATGACAGAACGTGATGCATCCATCCGGGAATTTGCTGCGTGTAACACATTGTACACTATCAGGAATGATAGTCCGTCGCCATTTATTACGGTCTGGGTTACCAGTGCGTTGTCCACTTCTCCACTTACCTTTGACTAATGTGCATAAACATGCTAGAATGCAATAGTGTATGGAACGAGGTCACTGGGGACAGGAATGGCAGCAGTTAGTGATTTTGGATGAATCCAGGTCCTGTTTATTTGCAAATGATGGCCGCATTTTGGTTCGCCGCAGACAGCGGTAGAGACATCACATTGACTGCATTCGCACAAGACATACAGCGCCAAATCAAGGCCTTATGGTGTGAGGTGCTATTGGGTACAACCACAAATCCCAGTTGGTGTGTGTCCAGGGCACGGTGACCAGTTTCACCTACGCGAATGACATCCTGCGACCCGTAGCCACACCCTTTCTACACGACACCCCAGACGCCATATTTAAGCAGGACAATGCGCGACCACATGTTGTTGCAGGAACACGTGCCTTCTTGTCGTCACATGTCCTGTGAATGTGAACTTCCTATGTCTAGTCTTTCAAGGTGTTCTGTTTTCTATGAACATGAGTGTATTATTATAATTTCAAGTTGGGATGCACGTTTTGGTTCCTGTTCTGCCAACTGCATATATTCGCATAAGGATTAGATGCTCAACCTCTGGAATAAAATGTTCAATGTGTAAGTAAGTAGACAGCTGCCAATATCCGCACTCCCTTTCTTGCGGCTGTTCTCATCCCATAGAAAGCCTGTTCGTTTTTTCCAATGATTCGTCTTGAAGTTACAAAGATATAGCTTTCTTTTTTAATAAATTTGGCAGTCACCTGCGAAGGAGATTTGTAGTATGACCTGGAGGTGAAAACTTCCACATTCTAATTTCGGGTTATCAACTGCACTTTTAGTATCTTCATAGTTCAATTCCCGAATTTTAAATTCACGAATTATGTGGTCCACGTACTCCTGATTGGTTGTGGTTGTTTATAGTCGTTCCGCCTCGTTACACTTAAATCATCCGTCCTATTTCGGAATAAAAATTTCTAATGGTCATTTGAATTGTTCGAAAATCGCCCGGAACACATATTCTGATACCTTTCGATGGCCTGTAATTTCACTGTACAAACGATGAAATGCAGTAGTGTGTTGGAACATGAGATATGAGAAAATGAAGGCACGCACATGACAAGCAACCGATTCCGGAGTGCAGTTAGGTGCTGGTCGTCCTCTCTTGTCATTAGTATTGTGTTTAAGTGCCCTATTTACCATACTTTTCGAAATCCCCCAGGCATTTAAAAAGAATTCGAACAATATTTACAGTTCCATTTGGCAAGATGTAAAACCTATCCACAGCTTTCTCGACGGAGGGATCATCCTTCCTCTTCCTCTTCCTCTTCCGAGGAAGAGCCTGTTCACTTACAAAGTGGCAAAGAATATCCATGTGACGTTCTCGGCATTGTAAACCATAGAACTGATTAAAAATTATTTCCTTTGTTTCTCGTGTAATGTTCTCTTGACATTTGAATTTACAATTGCAGGTCAGTTCGATTTTCTGATTTGTCTGGCATTGCCGGATTATTTGCATCGATGTAGCTCTTACCAGCCAGCCCATTTTCTTTTTTAAATTCCTCTTCCAGGCACTAGGGTCGAATATGTTTTTATTTTTTATTTAGGAATTTTGTTTGGGATTTCATTGGCGGAGATATTCCTCATAACATTCTCGTCTTCGTTCAAGCCATCCATCCGATGATCTTCCACCTCGCCATTCAAGTTACCGTCAAACTCTAGGGGAACATGAATCACTTGAATAGAGAACATCAACAGTAACTAAGAAAATTAATTCATTTTTATTATTCGTTTTGAAAATGATATGATATGAATCATCACTGTCAGGTGTCCGGCTCCTTGGCTGAATGGGCAGCGTATTCGCCTTCGGATATGGGGATCCTGGGTTCAATTCCCGATCGGCTCGGAGATTTTAACCTTAAATGGTTATTTCCTCTTGCTCGAGAACTGGGTAATTTTACTGTCCCCAACATACCTGCAACTCACGCAACACTTAGTCTTCTGCAATAACACGCAGTTCCCATACACGAAAAATGCCACCCACCCTCGCAAGAGGGTCTGACTTTCAAGGGCTGCACTGGACTAGCAATAGCCACATGAAATTATACGAGTATATGTATATTCTGTTTGGGACTCAGCTTTATAGTCAGGATTTTTACTGGCATAGGGCCTACTTGTAAACCGCCTGAGTTGTCATCGAAATCCCCATCAGAGTTTTTGATTGCATGTCTGTGGCAGCACAAGAAGCATCTGCTAGTACCGTACTGTACTTAATTCATCTAACATCATGATTCCTTCGTGTTAAAAAGAGGGGTAGGATTATTATTATTATTATTATTATTATTATTATTATTATTATTATTATTATTATTATTATTATTATTATTATTATTATTATTATTATTATACATAGATCCATGCACATGCATTTTCATTATTATAGGCTGTAATGGCTTTCAGCGTTCAGTCTGCAATCCACTGAGGATTTCCAAAATGTCGCCACAATCCTCGCTTTGTAACTACACCTTTGGCCTAATTCGGTTCTATACCTCATCTCTAACTCATTATAAACCAAGTCTAACCATTGTCGTCCTTGGTATCCCTCTAATGTTCTTACAATCCATGGACAAGTCCATTACTCTCCTAGGTAATCTATCCTCCTTCATTTGCCTTAGATTATCCCACCACCGAAACCGGTTCACAGTGCGTAATTTTAGGAATCTAGCCGGCCAAAAATCGTATCTCGGAAACTAATGGACCTATTTACATAGAACTTAGTATGTAACTGCTATTATTGGAGATAATTAAGTGTGTGGTCAATCAAGTACAAAGAACAAATTACTACGCCAGGAATAGAATTAGTAATCTTTGTAATTCTAATCATTTTTCGTTATAGCTTTAAGAAATTAAATAGATGTTAATAGTGGGACATGCTGTTTAGAATGTTTTAAAACAGATACAGGAATACATGTACTTGCCAAACAATTTATTCATTAGATGCAGTTACATTAGAATCGCTATCGTCACTTTCATTATCTCCTTCGGCAGAACCAGATACAGGAGGCTCAGACAGTAAGTTGAGCACGTCTCGTGAAAGCGGAATCAACTTCCTCCTCCTTGATTTCCCTAAGCTGGTAATATAAGGGTCCGATGATATAAGCAGCCTATGTAAAAGGTCAGTATTTGTGCCTTTCTGGAAGGTTTCCTATTATCTTTATTCCTGGTCTCCTGGGCTTCCTCGGAGAGGTGTCCAATAGGTATAATACAGTGCCATGACCCAAAAGTTTGTGCAAAGTTACAGGCATGTAGTACGATTTGTATTTTTGTAAGTACAATTGTATAGTTTCCTTTGCGTACATGCCAAATTTCACTTTATCAATGGCATACCCACACGAAAGAGTTTCTACGATGGCACGTAGATGGTTTATTAAATTTATATCTACTCCAGTAATATCCGCAGAAGTGGAAGCCTCTCTGAAGAATCTTCTAGTGGTTTCCATCATTGGTATTTCCAGCACTTTGCTTCGGATATCAACCAATAGACGGGTTTCCTTCCTGAACTTCTGTAGTGAAGTCATCTACAGTACTTATTTATTGCGTGTGTATTTTAGGCTTTAAATCAGTGCGTACATGTATTGTGTTGAATGAGATTTATGCGATAAGCCTACGTGTGTGATTTATTTCTTTAACATTAATACTGTGATCTTTTGTAGTCATCTGCAGTATTTATTTACTGCGTCTGTTTTCTAGATTTTATTGTCTGGATAAATTTATTAAATGCAATTAAATACATCACCCGCCCCTCAAGTCCATAAAATTATTTGTCTATTTTCTCTCGCAATTCGCCTTATATTATTTCAGTGCTGAGGTTTCTTATGTGCCGTAGTTTACCTCTGATTCTGTACAAACCAAAAGTGGCCCCTGTAAACCCCACGTCCCCTTTAGTTCATAAAAGTAATTTGTAGCTTAGTTTCTTCAGCCTTTTATCTTGAACTTACATACTGAATTTTACAAATTTATGTGCCGCCGTTTTCTCGTAATGGCGTTGAGCGGAGCCGTTCGCTATGGCAACCCTGTAGTCATAAGAGCAATACTGTTTTCTTAACATGCAATGAGCTATAGTAGGCTAATGGCAGGCTCATCCTGACATTGTTGTGATGCACGTCCTTCTGCAAGGCTCATTCTCTGCTCGAACCAACTTTAATTGTACTTCAGCAATTTGTCCCTTTTTCTACTTATTTTGTCCAGCGTGGTCGAATTTTAGCACACAAAATACTGACAGATTTCCTTATTGACTTGGATATATCCTCGGAACAATCCTCAAAGCATAAATGTTCAATTACAACATTCGCAATATCATCGTTCCGCTTCTATTCCCTGCTGTTCCTCAACAGCTCGAAAACCGACCTCCGGATTACAGAGTACATGGCTTCTGAAAAAAATTAATTGCTCTCATGGTCGCGCCTGGTCGCAGCAAAACGTCACAGTTTTCTATTCATTAAAGTATAGATAATTCATCCAAAATACTTTCATTGCGGATATCAAAGGCAATCCATTTTGAAAGTCAGCTCAAATTCGTATAATTAGATAGCGCTTGGACACCGTGTACCTGAATTTTAAGTGCATATTTCGGACAACAATATAGTAATTTTCAGAAAGTGTTACATACTATATAAAAATACATACCTTCATATAATCACATTGTAAGCTAAAGAAATATTTAGTTCTGACGTCTTTACTGAGCCCTCACATAACAACTGCACGCTCGCCTCGCCAGAATATGATGCCCTAACGGAGGAGAGCCACTTTAGGCCTTCGGTGACATTAGATAATCAGACAGCGCTACTTTTCATTACTTAATTACTGTACCCAAGAGTCTTATAAACACGACTCACAGAAAATGCGCACCAAAGACAAGGGTTCCAAATATTATTTTTGGCCGGATGGATGCTAGAAATTACCCACTGTGCGGTTAATGCGTACAGCTTCGTCAGTAGAGTTCACTCTTAACTTAGCCTTTATCTCCTCATTTCCAGTACCCTCCTGCCATTGTTGCCTCCTGTTTTTGGCATCGATAACTCTCGCTACTTTCATGTCTGTTACTTCTAATTTATGAATAGAATATCCTGAGCTTACCCGGCCTTAACTCCCGCAAAGTAAAGTTGGTCTGAAAATAGACTTAAACTTACTCACATACTACCATCCTGGGACAATACACATCCTAAATACTTGACATGATCTACCTGTTCGAGATTTGTATTCCCAACTGACATTTAATTCTCCGATGTTTCTTACCTACTGACATCACATTAGTCTTAGAAAAGTTCGTTTTTATCTCATACTCATTGCACCTATTTTCAAGTTCCAAGATATCAAATTGCAGACTGCCAGCATAATCTGCCATTAAGACAAAGCCGTCGGCATAGGTAAAACTGCTTACTACAGTTTCAACTGAATCTATCCCTGTCACTTTATACCTTTCAGTAGATGATCCATGTAAACTATGAACAACAAAGGTGATCCCTGGAACCATCTTGAACAAGGAACTAATTCTGCCATCAATCCTCACTGCAGCCCAATTGTCAACATAAATGCCTTTGATTGATTTCAATAATCTACCCTTAATCCCATAGTCATCCAGCACGGCTAACATATTTTCCCTCGGTAATCTGCCATATGCCTTCTCCAGATGTACGAAACATAACCATAACTATCTATTCCATTCGTAGCATTTTTTCAGTTAACTGGCGCATTTTGAAAATCTGATCCAGACAGCCCCTCTGTTGTCTGAAACCACATTGGTTTTCATCCAACTTACTCTCAACCACTGAACGCACCCTCCCTTCCAAAATGCCTGGTATACCTCGATATTGTTCCTGTTCCCTTGCTTAAAGATAGGACCAATTACTGCTTTGGCCCAACATGAAGGTGGAATCTGCCACCTGGGCCACTGCCCTAAATGCAGATCAGTAGTGATTGGTAATAGCATTCCATGCTAATCTTATTACTCTATGAAACCATTTCATTCCTCCCTTCCCCCACTATATTTCACCGTTTCAGGTCTTATTTCACTGATTCCTGTTGAATTATAAAAATAGGGTTTATTTACCATCCTTTCCAATTCCTCAAGCGTAATTTCACATCACTGACCTCATCGCCATCAGCTTGGTTGTTCACGACGTCACCAGAAAGATTTCCTTTTTGGTTGAGAAGATTTTCAAATATTTCTTCTTGGGTGTTCAATGATTCATCGCGTGAGATCTATTATGATTTTACATGATTTACACAAAACACTATTTATTTCACTTTTCCCTTCATTTCTAAGGTTCTTTAATACTGTCCAGAAAGGTTTCCCTGTCACTAGACCTAGACTTTCCAGGTTGTTATTGAAAAATACCCACGATATATTCTTGGATTCGACAATTATGTGTTCCGCTCTGTTCCTTTCATTCCTTGTCTGCATCAGTTCTTGCTTGGGACCATTTCTAATACGCCTTCCTTTTACGTTTACAAGTCCTCACTTCATTATTCCACCAAGATGTTTACTTTACCCCATCGTTAAACACAGTTGTTCCTAGGCTATTCCTTGCTGTTTCTACTACAGCATCCCTGTATGCCACCCATTCTCTTTCTATAGGTATATCCTCAACCTGCTTACTGTCTGCTGTTTGAGCTTTTCGCTAATTATATCCATGTACGTCTGTCTAATTTCATCGCAAAGTTGTTTCCAAGGAGTCCCTCGCCTGTCAAATGAAAATGGGACTCCCTTCTACCCTTATTCGTCTGTAGAAGTATTTCACTTTCTCTATCCTAGACCTGGAGTTACTGAGTTCACTACAGATCAGACACTGTCGGTATCATAAAAATATCCTCGGAAAACCCTCACATTCCTAACAGATTTCCTTAATTCAAAGTCGGTTATGATATAGTCTATTATGGATCTTGTGCCCGTACCCTCCCATTTGTAGCAGTGAATAGCCCTATGCTTGAAGAATGTGTTCGTATTTGCTAATCTCATACTAGCACAGAAGTCCAGTGAATACTTCCGATTCCTCTTAGCTTCCTTATGTTCTCCACATTTACCCATCACCTTTTCGTATACTTCAGTTCTATTTCCACCTCTCGATTGGCACTATCATATCCTTGCTGTTCACCCGGACAACGTTTTTTCTCAATGCTTCACATAACTTGTCGACTTCATCCAGATCTGCACCCTCATATGGTGATTACACTGAAATAATTCTCGTTATACCAACAGCTAAATCTTCCTACATCATTCGCTCATTTCCGTGCCTAACAAAAACAAGGTTGCGTACAATATTGTTCCTGATGAACAGTCCTACCCCCCGCTCTGACCTTGCCTTTTTAACACCTGTTATGTGTACTTCATAATCCCCTATCTCTTCCTCGTTATCTCCCTTTAAGCGAATATCATTAACTCCTAACATATCCCGGCGCATCCTATAGAAACCCACACAACGAACCGTTATTATTATTAATACTTAGGGGAATGGATCTCAGCAAGCGAGTGCGAAACGTTGGTCATAGACACCAGGTGCAGCAAGCTAAAGTGGGCCTGAAATTCCTGTAAAATCATCTAAACCTGCAAGTACCTCTCCAAAAACCTAAAGCGGAAGAACTAATAACTCAGTAATGCCCTCCGTACTCTACGCTTCTGAGTGCCTCTTCATGAATTGAAAGGGCCCACTCAGGAAACTAGAACTTAGAGGAAGATCTTGAGGAGGATAATAGGACCCAATGGATCAGATACAAGAACGAGCTCTACGAACATCAGGAAGACAGCCACATGTATGAGCAAAAGGCGACTGACTTTCTACGGGTACACGAGCCACCTGAAACCCTGCAGAATCCTCACAGTGACAGGTAGGGGAAAAGCTTCAAAGACCAAGTGGATCACCTCAGTAAAATCAGACCTAGAGGAACTACAGATCACATTAGAGACCACAGAGAACCGATCACAGTACCGACAGCCCACCCTACAGGGAGTCTTCCCACTGTCCCTCACAAGCAGGGACCACCAGACTAAGTGGATGGATGGATGGATGGATGGATGGATGGATGGATGGATGGATGGATGGATGGATGGATGGATGGATGGATGGACGGACGGACGGACGGACGGACGGACGGACGGACGGATGGGCCAAGAAAAGCAGAAGACCATAGCTAAGAGTTAAGACGAGCCCCGTGGTCCCTAGTAGGCCAAAACGAACAACAAATGATTAGGCCTCTTATTATTAGTTGTAGTAATAGTAGTAAATAAATCCCGTATGGCTTTTAGTGTCGGGATGTGTCCGAGGACTTCGGCTCGCCAGGTGCAGGTCTTTTTATTTGACGCCCGTAGGTGAACTGCGCGTCGTGATGAGGATGAAATGATTATGAAGATGACATATACACCCAGTCCCCGTGCCAGGGGAATTAACCAATTATTGTTAAAATTCCCGAACCTGCCGGGAATCGAACCCGGGACCCTTCTGATCAAAGTCCAGCACGATAACCATTTAGCCATGGAGCCGGACAGTAATAGCAGTAGTAAATAGTTGTGAAATTATCTTATCTGCGTTCGCAGTTTCGTTTTGCTTGCTCTCACTCACCAGGATAAATGTGTCATTAATACCACAAGAAGATTTCCAACCAATCATTGTTATCAATAGTCATCTTTGCAACGAATTAATGAAATTGTTCTGAAAACTAACATTAACAACGAATACAAACAGCAGAGCTGTTAAGCTCGGGCCTACTTGTCATAATGTCATAAAACAGTGTCACAAAGTAACCATAAAAATTACCTTCGGTATTCTTTTACTGGTTTATTTCCACGGCAACATCATCATTTCCCGATTCCCCTTTATCCATCTCATCAAGTCTCTTGAGCAATTCCTCTGAGTCTGTAGTCAACCGTTACTTGATTCTATTGTGATAAACAAACTAAAATAGTTTCTTTATGTATCGTACTGCTGCACCTATCGTCTTCCCCAGGGTGCTAATTATGGGTATAATTAATGTGCAGTTAATAACTGACCAGTGTTTTGTGTGAAGTTCAACTATTCAGCAAAAGAGAAATGAATGTCACCACGTCTTCAATTAGCATTCAAACAGATACCTTCTCGCCATCCAGAAATTAATCAAAATTCCTCCTACAAAATTGTTCAATAATAATTAAATTTGGGTGGCACCAACAGCAACATTAACAATGAGAACAAGAACTTACACTACACATCAGAAAAGAGTGCACACATATTCCAAGTCCGGATATGGCATAATCTCGCGCTAGATATCTCAACGAATTCAAGACACCGGGACTAGGTATTTCTGTGCACGTAAAAGCAAATCACCCGTGGATATAGCATTTTTTTTGGCAACTTATTATGTTTCTCACCAGAGGTTTGGATTACGAACTTTAGTGCCCCAGAAGCAGCTTCCCATAAGATTTCATGTAATATCAATATGTCAAATCACAAAAAAATAAATCGGATTGGCACTCTTGTGCTATTGGTTATCGCTATGATACTGTACCATTTTTACAATGCGTGTGGCAGATATCATGACTTCTACGTCATTGGCCCCTCAGTGGTTTTGGAACTGATTATGCGATCGTAGCTGTGTATAAATGAACTACGACTGGGGGAGATGTGTATGTGTGTGTTTTAGGATATTATTATCGCCTTTAAGATCACATTAAACTGGCTTTGTCCCCCGAGTAATAGGATGTGTCAATCACTTCCAGGTTCAATGACAGCTTAGAATGATGGGAATGGATTAAAAACAAACTTTGAAAGTTAATAGGAAATTAAGGAGAGTCTGTTCGGACTTAAAGTAGACTTGCTAAACTGTGGTTAGCGATCCTTTTGCCTGTTTTTCTCATAGTGACGCAAATGTAATAGACTAATATAACAAGGAAACAATATTATTTAACCCATGGGTAAATAATGCAAATATTGATTATTATTTTTATGATTAGGGCCTAATATTATTATTATTATGACTTGTGTGGTATGGCTATGAATTGTTTACATCCATTTAGTATTAGTATTATTATCATTTACGTAGTTGTGTCCGGACTTTATTTGGTATTATCACGATCGTATTATTTGTGAGGTTATGTCATGAAACATCTGATGTACTGTATATATATAATATGAGTTTATTTAATGTAAGAACACGTAATTAATGGTATATAATTTATTATTACCTGTTTATATGATGTATAATCCAATGTAACTTTGTGCAACGCACTGTAATAAGTCCAGAACAATGCAATGCGCGAATAGATTTGTGTAGAAACTTTCTTAAATTTGTAAGTAGGCTATCGGTGACTCTCGAATCTACGAGAAAATATGTTGTGTCACATTCTTCTAGAAGCCTGGTCAGGCAACGTATATAAAGAGGCAGTTTTGTGACTGAGAGTTGAGTTGTTTACTTGTGTGGAAGTCGTGTTAGCGAGTGTTTGAAATCAAGTATGTAAATTGGTTTTGTTGGATTGGTAGTTGACTTGCATATGCTGCAGTCTATTCTTATTCTTTCGTAGTAGTGTTTTGTTTTATGATGGCAGCCTATTAGTTTATGCTTGTGAATTTGTGTAAATAACTTGTATATAAAGCAGTGTACACAAGAGATAGCATTTTGTGTGCGTCTTTGTGGATACATCAACAGTAGAAACTGAAATAATGTCCTATTATTTCGTACTGTTCAGGTCACCTTGCCACAGCTTGCATTATGAGTGAAGCAGAGAGGAAAGCCGTGAGTGTAATCGTATCGGTGTCTGTGGATATTCTGGCTAAGACATGAATCCTCACTAGGCTTTAGTCGTTGTGAGAGTGGCAGTCTTAAATACTGAGTGAAACAGTCTTGCAATATTGATTACACATCACCTCATTTCCTCATATTTACACACATTTACATTTACACACCACATTGCTGAGATTAACATGGCTTAGCTCTGTTGATACTGCTGCACGGCTGGACGCAACGGGAAATTACGACCGTTCTTTCCTGCGATAAGCAGCTTTTCCTCTCTCTATATATAGTGTTACGAAGTGTTGATTGTGATATCCTCCAGGATAAGACATTCCAAATTTAAAATAATATCCAATTGCCGACCTCCATGGTGCAGTTAGTTTAATCATTGTACAGTACATAAGTTCCCAAGATGACACATTCTATCCTCGCTGAGTTCGGTGGCATCTGAAGGTGTATAAATGCGCCAGCTCCACGTCATTGACTCTCAGCACATAAGAGATCCTGCATGGGCAAAAAATCCGACTCGCCGGCGTTTCTTAAAATCTATAGCAATTGAACGGATGTCAAACAAGTAGGCGTAGTAGTAGTAGTAGTAGCACCGAGCTCGATAGCTGCAGTCGCTTAAGTGCGGCCAGTATCCAGTAATCGGGAGATAGTGGGTTCAAGCCCCACTGTCGGCAGCCCTAAAGATGGTTTTCCGTGGTTTCCCATTTTCACACCTGGCAAATGCCGGGGCTGTACCTTAATTAAGGCCACGGCCGCTTCCTTCCAATTCCTATCCCATCGTCGCCGTAAGACATATCTGTGTCGGTGCGACGTAAAGCAAATAGCAACAACAACAACAACAAAAAGTAGTAGTAGCCCCGCGGTGTAGGGATAGCGTGCCTGCCTCTTACCCGGAGGCCCCGGGTTCGCTTCCCGGCCAGGTCGGGGTATTTTATATGGATCTGAGGGCTGGTTCGAGGTCCACTCAGCCTCCGTGATTACAGTTGAGCAGCTATCTGACAGTGAGGTGGCGGCCCCGGTCTAGAAACCCAAGAATAACGGCCGAGAGCATTCGTCGTACAGACCACACGACACCTCGTAATCTGCGAGTTTTCAGGCTGAGCAGCGGTCGTTTGGTAGGCCACGGCCCTTCGGGACTGTTGCGCAATGGGGTTATGTAGTAGTAGTAGGAGGAGGAGGAGGAGGAGGAGGAGGAGGAGGAGGAGGCTATATTCCTCCCTTCGGATCTCAGGGTGGTGACTGCTTGGGAAAGGTGATCGTAGGAAAATTTAATACGGGTATGTTACGAATAGCAACGTGGAATATCAGCGGAGTAATTCACGACTTGCTAACTTACTATTCTAAAGTAATCAGTTATGCTTTACTTCAGCGCGCGCGATTTCTTTCTTATAGACGAGCTCCTCGCTCATTCGCCGAGTGCGACCCAGTCTTATTTTCTTTCGGCGCGTGCGCCTGTTCGTCACCTGGCCTTATACACTTCTCTGATGTCGCAGTCGTTTTTCAACTGTTCCGAAGTGCGTGCTTTTTGTTCTTTTATTAATTCCGTAATTATTCATGAAAGGTATTATGGCTCGTACGACTTTAAAGTCACAGCGTGTCTTTATGGACGATTCATGTGTGTTAATTCAGTTAGTGAAGTTCAAAGATGATTTCAAGAAAGACTCCAGGGTGTAGGCGTTCCCATAGAGTTAGTAAATAATACACTAGAGGTAGCATTGGCGCCACCGTCTACGAGAGAATCACTGTAGCGAGCGGAGCATGTTGAAATCGCAGCTTTTTGGCAAGAAGCTCACTCCGCAGTACTCATCTATGTAAATAGGAGACTTTTAAAACTGTGTGGATATAGATAAGGTTTAAAATTCTTACATGTAAACATTCTCAGATACTACAGTATGCTTCTGTCTAGTAAAAAAGAAAGCCCAAAAAGCATAAATACAGGAGAAATGCGTGTTAAGAGGACGGTGTTCAAGTGCAGTACTTTGACCAGTACTTTTCTATAATTCTGCCCAACGACCGAAAATATCCTTTCCCGTACGAAGTGGATGAGCGAGGTTTTAGGCTTAAAGGCGTTGGCGAGATTTTGGGGTAAAGTAGACAAAATATTGTCATCGCCGGTTTAGACGCTGGCTTTCTGAGCCCAAGTTGGCAGGTTCAAGCCTGGCTCAGTCCGGTGATACTTGAAGGTGCTCAAATATGTCAGCCTCCTGTAGATAGATTTACCGGCATATGAAAGAACTCCCGTGGAAAACAATTCCGACACCTCAGCGTCTCCGAAAACTGTGTAAGTAATTAGTGGGACGTAAAGCCGTTATTATTATACTTCTTCTTCTTCTTCTTCTTCTTCTTATTAGATCCTCCGTGGCTCATGCAGCAGTGCGCCGGCCTCTCACCGCTGGGTTCCGTGGTTCAAATCCCGGTCACTCCACGTGAGATTTGTGCTGGGCAAAGTGGAGGCGGGACAGGTTTTTCTCCAGTTACTGCGGTTTTCCCTGTCATATTTCATTCCAGCAACACTCTCCAATATTATTTCATATCATCTGTCATTCACTAATCATTGCCCCAGAGGAGTGCGACAGGCTTCGGCAGCCGGCACAATTCCTATCCTCGCCGCTAGATTGGGGCTTCATTCATTCCATTCCTGACCCGGTCGAATGACTGGAAACAGGCTGTGGATATTCACCAATATTATTGTTAATATTATTATTAATATTTTGATTGTCGATGTTTTCTAAACGCGATTGCAAGTAGAAATATGACATTCGGTTGTGGTTTCAGCCTATTATGGAGTTTTTATTTAGCTTTTCCTGAAATGTATGAATTGCTTTAAGATTTTAACTTGTTAAATGATTTCCTTAATGGAAAGGGAGAGTGGTAAATTGTATGATTGAAGAGAACTGAAAAACAAACTGAAAAAAAAAATTATTGGCTTTGCATTGCACCAACACAGATATATCTTATGGTCGATGGGATAAGAAAGGACTAGGAGTGGGGAGGAATCGCCCGTGTGTTTAAATGAGGTACATACCCAGCATTTACCTGGTGTGAAAATGGGAAACCATGGAAAACCATCTTCGGGGCTGTCGACAGTGGGGTTTGTACCCACTATTTCCCGAAAGCAAGCTTACAGCTGCGTGGCCCTAACCGTACGGCCAACTCGCTCGGTCAATAATTTATTATGCTTGTAAATAGTCCTATATGGCATTTAAGGGAATAATATTGACAAAAGTAAAGGACTCAAATGTTCACACGGTGTTGCACATCTTGTCTCTAAATTTTAAAATCTGGTACACGTATTGTACGAAGGGAAAGCAACAAACTGTACATAGGCTACAGAAAATGTATTCAGTACCTTTTAATACTATAAATACACACAAAAGTGAAACAATTGCAGGCTGTCATGCACATCTTTTCTTATTTTTTTTTTGTACGAACTTGCTTTACGTCGCACCGACACACACAGCTCTTACGGCGACTATGGAACAGAAAGGGCTAAGAGTGGGAAGGAAACGACTGTGGCCTTAATTAAATTACAGCCCCAGCATTTGTCTGGGGTAAAAATTTAAACCATCTTAAGAACTACCGACAGTGAGGTTCAAACATACTATCACCTGAATGGAAGCTGACAGTACGTGACCTAAAGCCTGCAGCCACTCGCTCGATATCATGCACATGATTTTTCTGGATACTCGCTTTCAAAGCCATGGCCATTCAGTGAAAGGAAAATGTCATGCCTTATATTTCCTAAAACATTAATTTCAGTCTTCAAGGAAAGATCCAAAGAATCCCATCACGCCAACAGGGGAATCAGTGGCGAAGTCAGCCCAAGTAGGCCAATTCATATGACAATAAATGTCATGCAAAATATTATTTTATACGTATGGAAATGAATTTCAAGGAAACATACATGTGAAATGATACGCCATTGCCCTTTATGAACCACTCTATGCACCTAAGCTGCACAGGAAACTGGCATTTTTCTTTAGAGAAGTATATACTTCAATTTATCGGGAAGCTCCTGTAGTGACAGTGCCAAACAATCCAGCTTTTGCCAAACAGCGTGCTCGTTCAACTTCGCACGCGACTGCAGCGGCAGTGCTACCTCTAGTGTATTATTTACTAACACTATGGGCGTTTCAAGTCGTAAAAGAGTCGATAACCTTTACAATAAATATCAGGAAGTATCTAGCCTAAGAAAGCAAAAAAGAAAAAGCGGTGTAGAGTTTTCACTGAAGAAAAAAATGGCTGACATTGGTCATCGTTTGGAAAATGACGCCGTCGCGTCGTGCACAAAAAACGGTAGTTTCATATGGCTCTGTGCGAAAGGCTACTAAATGATTACACGTAAAACCGTATAAAATAATCTGGCTTTGGCACATGCTCCTTAACCAGATGATCCTGTGCTTAGGCGCCTATTTTGTGAATGAAATCGGGAAGATATGCACAATGGGCTAATATACCCACATTTAGAATTCTTGCCGGAGGAGACCTGGTTCCACTTTCATGGTTATGTGTTTACACAAATCAGTCGTTACTGGAGTGCTGTTAAGTTTGACTCCGTACAGGAAATGCCCCTCCATGACGCATATCGTGTGGCTTTTAGTGCCGGGAGTGTCCGAGGACATGTTTGGCTCGCCTGATACAGATTTTTCTATTTGACGCCTGTAGGCGACCTGCGCGTCTGGATGTGGTATGATGATGATGATGATGATGATAGTGAGTAGGAGAGTGTGGAATCTGGTGCGGCACGTAGCCTACTCCTGTCGAACAACACCATTGGGTCTTCTCAAAGCTTTATGTTTCCATTCGACGGACGAATCACCATCAACAGCGTCATATGTCCATAGACCACATGAGCACTGCGGAGACGCAAAAAGCGGTGAACGGCATGCCATCAGAGGTGAAAGAATCATATGATCAGTTTTTAATTATTGAGCATACAGTGATTCTGGTACTTACATGAATACCATACCTACAGGACTCTGCCCAGACTGCGAATAATTCCATGAGATAAATTTACAAAGTGTTTCCACAGTTGTTAGCGGTTATCTCTGGGGTAAATTTTAAAATGCCGTTTACAAGACGAACTCGCTCACCGTTCAAGGACGGAAATATAATACTCATCCGAAAATCGTCAAGAATCCTCAACGTGAACAGCGTGAACAGTAAGTAGTAAATAATTTCCTAACGCGGTGCCAAAAATGTGTGGAGAAAAAAGTTTCTTAAACTCATTTATGTTTCTGTTGTACGGTATAACTTCCCGCTACTGACAAAGGTTCGCACGCGGCGAACAAGCGTGCTCGCACACAGTTAAAACAAAACACACAATCCGGAGTATAGCATACCTGATCACACTGCAGAAGATAAAAGGTTAAACACGGCGGCGGAGGGGGAGCCTATTTGAATCATGTTTTCTTTTCCTAGCCCGTTCTAAGGTAAATGGGGTCAGTAGAAATGTGTATTAAGCTTAGTTTTACGACCGGATGCTCAACCCTATCTGGAGGGATGTATTCAATTATTGCGTGTTTCTGTGGTGGTTAATAATGTGACATGTTGTGTGTAAGTGAAGATCTATATTAAAACGATCACCGACTCCCAGTCCCCGAGCCAGAGGAATTAACCAAACATGGTTAACATCTCCAGCCTGTCTGGGAATTGAAACCGGGGCCCCAAAACTGAAGACCATTACGCTGACCAATTTAGCCAAGGAGCCGGACAGGCAGATATCTGAATTATTTTTCTTCTTCTTTTCTGCCACTTTTCCCACACTTGTGGGGTCGCAGGTGCGAACTATGTCGTACATGTGGATATGGCCCTTTTTATGGCCGAATGCCCTTCCTAAAGCCAACCCTACGTGGAGGGATGGAATCAATATTGCGTTTTTCTTTTGTGGTTGGTAGTGTGTGGTTTTGTCTGAATATGAAGAGGAGAATATTGGGACAAACACAAACACCCAGTCCCCGAGTCTGAAGAATTAATCACACGAAATTAAAATCCCCGACCTGGCCGGGAATCGAACCGAGGGCCCTCTGAAACGAAGGCCTCAACGCTGACCATTCAGCTAAGGAGGCGGACAGGCCGATAACTGAATCAACCTTCGAAATTCGACTGGAATAAAATGTTAACATAGGACCGTATGGTATGAAGTACTGTTCCAGCACCGCATATACAGTATATCTATTGACTGACACAACAGTTCAGGAGTTGGATGGAATAGCGTCTTGAACTGTAAACACATTGTTCTGAGATATCGATGTTCAGAGATTTTTCGTTGCATATTGTTCAACATTCTCATCATACAGGAATACCAACTTCTGGAAATATTAGTGGGAATGATATTTATTTTGCATATACGACAAAAAAAGTTCTTGATTTTAGCAACATTTTCTTCCTTGAGGTACTTGAACAGCGACATAATATATTTCCGTTTCGCAGGTTTGAAAACAGGGCATAAATGTTTTGACAGCTTCAATCGGACGATAATAGCGTAATACTCCCTTATAAGTTGGTGATGCAGAAGAGCAGTGTGGTCGAAAGGAAAGAATAACAGACTTCTGTGTGCTGACCAGATCATTTTTGGCCTTTTGTTTATTCTCAAAATGAGAGTCTAAAGGTCCAGTTCAGTTAATTGTGCTGCATATATAACCCTTTAAAATCCATGAGAGTTTTCCTATAGGTCCTAAGGATGTTGAAATACTAATAATAATAATAATGATATTGGCTTTACCTCCCACTAACTACTTTTACGGTTTTCGGAGATGCCGAAGTGGCGGAATTTAGTCCCATAGGAGTTATTTTACGTGCCAGTAAATCTATCAACACGGGGCTGACGTATCTGAACACCTTCAAATACCATCGGATTGAGCCAGGATCGAACCTGCCAAGTTTGGGTCAGAAGACCAGCGCCTCAACCGCCTGATCCACTCAGCCCGGCGGTTGAAATACTGTTCATGAACTTCACTATTCTCAATATTACCGTAAAGGCCAACATTTTGGTTGCTCTGGTTGTACGAATGGCCACTTACAGGGAACATGTGTTTTATTGTGACATCATACGCTTTTGAAAACTATGAATACAATCTTACAACTCTCGTGTTATTATTTTTTCAACCACATGAATCTTCCTGATACTTGTCATTTTCTGCAGTTTCTTGCCCAAAAAATGTAGAAATGAACACAGAATTGAGGACTTTTCTTGCCTCAGTTTCGTATAAACAGTAAAATGTACTGCTGTCATGATTACATTGAAAACGTAAAGCCACTAAAGTCGCTTGTAGAGCTGGGCAGCGGTATTCAGTCTAGGCAGAGGAAGATAATCAAACTTTACGACAAGTGTATCAATACCCTCCACCTTTGTTGAGTTGAGGTGCTCTTTTTGCAGGCTGCTGAACCTCATTACTCACCGTATGTGAAGCTCAAAGGAAACTCTGTGCTGATCATTTACATTGACACTTAAGATAGTTTCTGCTCTCGCAACAGAAATCACAGCTGTCAGTCCTGAGCTTACGGAAAGCATACGGACTATTCTCTCTGAAAAAAAAACCGATGGTAGGTCTCATACTTCATCCTGAGACGTTACCTTCGCCCTTCAATATAATAATTGCTCAAAGAATCTGTCAAAGTACTTCCACTGAAATTTCTTCTGCTCGTGATGTGAGCTAATCGAAAGAAAGAAATCCCAGTGTGTTTTCACCATAATACAAACATGTGTGTTAATTTTACGGGGCCGATTCTGATGTTGTCGTCTTTTGTCCTCAACACAAAGCTTACCTGAAGTTACTGCTCTTAAATTAATTTGCATTCGATCTTCGCAAATCTGGAAAACTTATAAAATAGGCACTCTATTTCTCTTCACTTTCACGTGATATAAATACTCATTACTTCTGTTTTCACCCGATTTCGTTCCACTTTCTCTTCTTGACACTCATCTTTGATCTACAAGACCTAAAAACATTGACAGTTTTCCTTGCCTACAGCCTACAGGTTTTTGTGAAATTCTTACTGATCCTCTTGGATGGAACATTTCCGGGACAACGCTTCTGAGAAACTACAAACTTCTTGCCTTCGACTGTTCTCCCCATAACCGCTGAAACATTACATT
This sequence comes from Anabrus simplex, assembly GCF_040414725.1. Classification (NCBI taxonomy): domain Eukaryota; kingdom Metazoa; phylum Arthropoda; class Insecta; order Orthoptera; family Tettigoniidae; genus Anabrus; species Anabrus simplex. The sequence continues at coordinate 236,465,914 of NC_090266.1, forward strand.
TTCTAAGAGTTCCACCGGGCGAGTTGGCCGCGTGGTTAGGGTCGCGCAGCTTTCAACTTGTATTCGGGAGAGAGTCGGCTCGAGCCCCACTGTCGGCATCCCTGAAGATGATTTTCCGTGGTTTCCCATTTTCACACCAGGCAAATACTGCGGATGTACCTTAAATAACGCCACGCCGTAAAAGTCTCTGCTAAGACGCCAATTAGAGTATGGTTCCAGTTTATGGGATCCATACCAAGTTTACGTGATATGGGAAATGGAAAAGGTACACAGGAAAGCAGTATGATTTGTCTGGGTGATTTCCGAGAAAAGAGTAGTGTTACTAAAATTTTGCGAACTTTGGGCTTGGAAGACTTGGGAGTAATGAGATGAGCTCCACAACTAAGTGCTATGTTCCGGGCTGTCGGTGGAGAGATGACGTGGAATGAAATTAGCAGACGAACAAGCATGCAAGAGCTTTTAATTTTAGAAAGATAAAATTGGTAGTCAAGAGACAAATTGGGGAAAATATTCTTTTATAGGTAGAAAATTTGATGATTGGAATAATTTAAGAAAAGACTAGATAAATTATTGATAGGGAATCTTTCACCTGGACAACAGCTGTAAATGCGATTAATTGATTGATTGATTGATTGATTGATTGATTGATTGATTGATTGATTGATTGATTGATTGATTGATTGATTGATTGATATTAGGCGAGGAGAGGGATGTTTGTCACTTTAAACCATTAATATATGGGGCACATTACCCATTTTATTTCTCAGCTCTAAAAAGCACTACTGAAGTTTAATTTGGCAAGCACGTAACGCCACCTTCATTCATTATATCGGGGCCGATGGCCTTCGACGTTAGGCCCCTTAAAACAACAAGCATCATCATCATCATCATATATTATATCACAGGAGAATAGAATATTGTGGTATATAAGAGTCTTCTTTCCCATTCATGGATACCGATTGTGAAGAGAGAATTCATTTATTTTAATCTTTTACTCATAACAGCATGCAGTTATTTGTAATGCAAAGAAAACGTAGAATGGATATTCGAAACAAAACAAATATATTATATTAGTTCATTGCAGTGTCATTTATTTGTATTTATATGTGAATCTTTGTTAGGAAATACTATCTTATAAAAATACTGCAGACTTGATCTTTCTTCATCTTAATGAAATTATTTCTGGGTGTCTAGAATTATCTAGGCTCATTTTGGCTATGCCCTTCCTGACGCTACGTAATTTTTGTGGTGAGAATTCCAGCCTCAGGTCGACTGGTATTTGAACCTCGGTCGTCAGGATGTAAATCCAGCATTTACGCCTCTAAGCTCTTTTACGCATTTACAATATTTCATGCACTTTTACTAAGCTGTATAGTCTAGGGTACCTTAATAATAATAATAATAATAATAATAATAATAATAATAATAATAATAATAATAATAATAATAATAATAATAATAATAATTTGCCTCGGTGTGTCAGAGGTGGCGTGTTCAGTTTCAGGAACACCACTTTTGCCCAAAACTTCGTTCAAAATGTTATTTAAGGTAACAGAAATATTATTACGTTTGGAGCAACAATTTTAGTGATTTTTTCTCTCTCCATGAAATTATATGCATAGGCGGTTTCATTTCTCTATGTTACGAGCTCGCAGATTTATCTGGGAAACGGTTTGGGAAATCGACTAATTGATAAATTGGATGATAAACGTACCTATGTGTTGGAAAACGTTTAAAACTTCCCTAGACATTTGGATAATAACACTGGAAGCAGTTTAACATTCATATCATAGAAATTCGTACACTACTTTAAAAAAGGAAATATTAATGTACAAGAAAATAGTTTAGTTAATCACATATATTTTGACCATCCGAAGTGTAGGTGACCCTTCATGTAGAACAGTGTTCGCTATATGTTGTAAGCAGAATTACCTGCAAATACTTCATGCAGTTTTAGTAGGCTGTTCCTGTGGACTGTAGGAAACTACTGTTGCTCGACGGAGCCGAGTGCTGAGTAACATCGACCGGATGCACAAAGGAAATTCCTCGGCGTCCAAAAATAAAGAAGTTTTAAATGCATTTCTTCTCTCGTTACGCTCCGAAATATTTCATTTTTCTGTTGTACTGTATAATGTCGTTCTTAACAGCTGAAAGCGTTAATGTATTGCATTCCTTCCATTCTTTGGTATATTACTTTTTCAGAGACGGGAACTGTTTGATATGCAACTTTCATACACAGAATCCTTTCTGAGGAAAATGAGAGCGTTTCTGTATCATCAGAAGCACTCCAAACTTCAGCATGAAAACTTTTATTAATAAATTTTCCAGGGATTAGCCTTTGAAACTACCTTCATATAGGGGTGAGTAAACACAATTCCCTCGCTCGCTCTTAAATGATGCTAAGGGCGTACGTTTTTGCATGCCACCAACTCATGTAGGGTCATTAACGACGATAATGCCATTTTGGTTCATGTCGTATTTTCGTAACATTAATATCCGATTAGACGGAAGGATGCTTTCACATTCCATGGTGATGATGATGATGATGATGTAAGGTCACTTAAGACGGTGGAGATGGTGATTGGAAAATAAGCTGAAGAGGAAAATTGGAAGACCTTTTGTACCCTTTTCACAAAAAGTGGCATTTTAGGAATGTTTAAACTTGGGCTGTCGATGAGCGAGAAGTCTGAAAACCTTGCTGGCCAAGGAAGCATGCTGACGTCGCGAAGACAGGACAGAGATTCCCGTACTTTGTGGGGCCGGGTATTATTCTGGAAAGTTGTGTTACTGAGTTGCACCAGGAAGGGATAGAAACTCGGTCACAGAAATTTCTGGACGTAACACCGCGCCGTCAGTGTTCGTCAAGTCACCACCAGTGGAGGGCGGTAATTGTAGGAAATGCTATCCCGTACCATACACTTCTGGTTGGGTGGGTCTTCCGCTCTACAATGAACCGAGGAACACTGAGTTAGCCAGGACGTCTCCCGATTTGAATTCGGAGGCCGTCTATATCCAGACAGAAATGTGATTCGTCGTTGAGCACCGCTTGTCACCCATCCGCAAGCCGCCATGCCGCCAGTTCCTGGCAGAAGTTTAAACGTGCTCGGTGATGCTCAGGTCGTAAAGGTAAACGTCGTAAGGGACGCCTGGGTTACAGATCCTGCTCTGCTAGCCACCTGGATATGGTATTGGAGGACATAGGCGTATCTCCAGCTGCCGTAACATGTCTCTGGATGGCGTGTAGCGACAGCCTGTTGCACGATGAAACGATCCTCCCTGCTGATGTTCCTCCAGGGTCTACCCAATCCTTCTCCAATCCTTCACCGACGCACTGTGTAGTCCGAACTGTTCATGAGGAGAGCAATGCGCCAAAGCGTCCAACCTACCTCACTTAGTCCGTCGAGGCGGACTCTCTCTAACCCATATACTGGACAAAAGCTGATAGAATGTGCCTTCGGAGCACGCTGCGTGTTCATTTAACTTATCTCTGGGGCTCACACTACTACTAAGGTCTTATTCTTCGATGTCGTGCATCTGCGAATGAGCGAGATATATGTAGGCACCCTAGTGGAACTTACGCACAAACAATTGGCATTAATCGCAAATAGGACACACGTCAACCTTTGAGGACATTATATGACTACCTTCGTTGCCTACTAGCCTAAGTCGGATTTCATGTATTTACGTTCTTCAAAGTAAAATGGAACTTTGTCCGGCCCCGCGGTGTAGGGGGCAACGTGTCCGCTTGTCACCCGGTGGCCCCGGGTTCGATTCTCGGCTGGGTCAGGGGTTTTTAATTGTAGCATAAATGATTAATATCCCTGGCCTGGGGACTGGATGTTTGTGTCGTCCTTAATGTTCCTTTCCTCATATTCAACACTACACTTCCACCATTCCAATTACACGCAGGTTCATATCACATGGTGCAAGTAGGGCAAAAGATCTCTATAGGTCGACGCCCCGAACAAATAGCATTTGTAAAAAGAGTGGAACTTTACGAAACTGTAGTTATTTACGTCACTCGACATCTATCAATAAAAGCCATAAAAACACTTGCTCTGTGCACATAAACACTTACTTAGACATTAACCAGTTTGTCACACTGAGATATGTGGGCGAAATGTATCAACTAATTCTTGAATAATGTCGATTCTTTCATGCGTGACGTCGACTGAATGGTGGGCTCTGAAGTGTGCATAATGTATTCATCTCAATATTATTTAAATAACAAAAGAGAAATATAGTATATGAAATAATGTAATTGTACATTCCAATGGTGAAAGTGTTTCACGTATTCAACATCTCAATTCACTCGTAAAACCTCATTTTCAGCTCTTGTAGCGTAAAATACCATTACACGGAACAGAACGAACTTCACACTGGCACAGCTTATCGACCAGTTTCTATTCGTGTGATTATGTGAAGCTCCCATATGAATCAACACCAATCAACTCCTTTAATTTAAGACTTGAAATCTAAGCTCCCTTCTTTATTACTGTTTTTTTCTTCGAGTGCCGAGGATATCTGTTGTCCTCAGTCCCACTTGCTTCATTCTCACTGCTTTACAATGTTTTCCTTTTACTGAGGGACACGAGTGGTCTATAATTTGATGCAATCAATTTGTGCTGTCAAATCACATGTTATCAGTTGATCGCTACTTATATTTAATTATTATCCATAATTGGTCATTTTGCAACAATAGAGCTTGTCATATAACCGAGGCAATACGGCCGCTAAATAAATAAGTGAACTCGTTAAGCAAAACCCACGCCGTCGTCGTTGTGAGTAGCATGGTATAAATGGTGCAAGAGATGAAAGCCTCCCGACACCGCGCCCGAGAAAGCAGCAAATACGTTAAATAATTCTATATTAGGTTACCGTGTCACACCACCAGGCTTCCCATGAACTGCTTATTAATTCCATTGTGGTGAATAAGCTAGCTGGTGTAACGTTGTTCTTGATGTGGTTTGTAATGAACCGCAACCTGGAACAAGGCATGCAATTCATTAGCAGCCTGTTGAGAAATGCATCCCTTATTAAACACACTATTGATTACCAAGTTCAGTTTTGCCATCAGAAGATTATTTCGGTCTATTCAGAATGTATGATTTCTTTCTGAGTGGGTATTTCGTCCATATGCATGCGTTCCTTTACTTGTGCCTAGCTTCTTTTGTAAGCAAGGTGCGATATAACTACTACGTCTGTGCCTGAATCCTATATATGGCAATGAACTGTTACTAAGAGGCCTCCAGTGACCAGAGTATTTGTAATTAATTAAGACAAGCATCGAGGCTGTTTAAAGAAATCGTTGAGTATTAAGGATGGGGCATGAGGGCACAGAGTTCTTAAAATAGCTGATTTACCCTGTTTGTTGTCAGGTAGCCAATGCATCGATTTTGAAATTCCGTGGGAAAATGCCACGATGCCCATTCTATCGACACCCTCTATCATTGGTATAGATACAGTTAGATGTTCACGAGGAAGTGTTGACAGTTCGAATACCAGACTGGTGACACTGCATTACTATTGTTCAGTTAAAAAGAACACTTTACTTAACCTATTCCAGCGATTGGACATCAAGACGAAAACTTGCGAGAGAAAGATATGTGTTCATTTAGTTCCGTTAATTTTGCTAAGAAAAGGTGGAACATGCGCGTTGATGATGTTATTCTGTATAGAGTAATAATAAGTTACAAGATTGTGAGCAACTGCAACATGACCTCGATAATGTTGTGAGATGGACAGTACGCAATGGTTTGATGATAAACGGGGTTAAAAGTCAGGTTGCGTGTTTCACAAATAGTAAAAGTCCTCTCAGTTTTAATTTAATGCGTGGATGTGGTGAAAGTTTCTTTTGGGGAACATTGTAAGTATCTAGGTGTTAATATAAGGAAAGATCTTCATTGGGGTAATCACATAAATGGGACTGTAAATAAAGGGTACAGATCTCTGCATATGGTTATGGGGGTGTTTAGGGGTTGTAGTAAGGATGTAAAGGAGAGGGTATATAAGTCTCTGGTAAGATCCCAACTAGAGTATGGTTCCAGTGTATGGGACCCTCACCAGGATTACTTGATTCAAGAACTAGAAAAACATCGAAAGAAAAGCAGCTCGATTTGTTCTGGGTGATTTCCGACGAAAGAGTAGCGTTACAAAAATGTTGCAAAGTTTGGGCTGGGAAGAATGGGGAGAAAGGAGACGATCTGCTCAACTAAGTGGTATGTTCCGAGCTGTCAGCGGAGACATGACGTGGAATGACATTAGTAGACGAATAAGTTTGAGTGGCGTCTTTAAAAGTAGGAAAGATCACAATATGAAGATAAAGTTGGAATTCAAAAGGACAAATTGGGGCAAATATTCATTTATAGGAAGGGGAGTTAGGGATTGGAATAACTTACCACGGAAGATGTTCAATACATTTCCAGTTTCTTTGCAATCATTTAAGAAAAAGCTAGGAAAACAACAGATAGGGAATCTGCCACCTGGGCGACTGCCCTAAATGCAGATCAGTATTTAGTGATTGAGTGATAGAAGTTTTTATTGTGTTGTGTCGATATTTTATCCTTTCCGAGAGTTATGCATAGTTTTGGAGTTAGATAATTTGGAAACAATGTAAATAGTACGTTTGTCGGAATAAGTTATTACGCCACGTTTTCTTAAAGTTCACAAACTGAAAGTATTTGGACATACCGTATAAAAATGGTATTTTTGTTCCTAAATAACTATTAAAACTTACTTCTTTGCCTTCTTTCCTGGCCTTTCTCGCAGTTATAAGAAATCGGCACTAATGTGGTTTTAGCCTAGTTTTACGGCCGGACGCACTCCCTGACACCTGAGGGATGTATTCACTGTTGCGTATTTCTATGGTGATTAGTAGTGTACTATGTTGTGTGTAAATGAACATGTGTATTACGACGATCACAAACACCCAGGTCCCGAGCTAGAGGAATGAACCATGCGTGGTTAAAATCCATAGCCCGGCTAGGATTCGAGCCCGGGGCGGCATTAACTTCTATGAATTTGGATCAAATATTTTTATCAATATCATTTTATATATTTTAAATCCGCATGGTATATTAAAATGACATACCAATTTATTTCTGCATGGTAAAGTGAAGCTTTTGTCAATTTTTTTTGTTAGTTGCTTTACGTGCCTCCGTGGCTCAGACGGCAGCGCGTCGGCCTCTCACCGCTGGATACCGTGGTTCAAATCCCGGTCATTCCAAGTGTGATTTGAGCTTGACAAAGCGGAGGCGGGACAGGTTTTTTTTCCGGGTACTCCGGTTTTCCCTCTCATCTTTCATTCCAGCAACACTCTCCATTCTCATTTTGTAGCATCTATCAGTCATTAATATACATCACTTTGGGAGTGGCGACCTCATCGTAAAAATAGCCTATATATAATTAATTCATTATATCCCTGACCCGATCAATGACTGGAAAACAGGTTGTAGGTTTTCATTTTCAGTTGCTTTACGTCGCACCGACACAAATATGTCTTATGGCGACGATGTTTCAGGAAAGGTCTAGGAGTGGGAAGGAAGCAGCCGTGGCCTAAATTAAGGTACGGCTCCAGCATTTGCCTGGTGTGAAAATGGGAAACCACGGAAAACCATTTTCAGGGCTACCGACAGTGGGGTTCGAACCTACAATCTCCCGAATACTGGATAATGGCCGCACTTAAGCGACTGCAGCTATCGAGCTGGGTGAAGCTTTTGTCAAATTTGATATCGAGTGTTGCACAAAGTCATGGAGATCGTTTCTTATTCATCGAAACAAGGATGGGACTAGGATTGGGAAGATATCGGCCGTGACGTGACTTAAGCATTTGGCTGCTGTGAATATTGGAAACCACGAAAATCCATCTTCAGGGCTGCCTACGGTGGAATTCAAACCCACCATCTCCCGAATGTAAGCTCACAGCTGCGCGACTTTCCATGTGCACACACATAATGTAAACTGGAGGCTACGTTTACATAACAATATGCAGGATACACAGATCTACGAACTTCTCCTTCTTCAAGTATCCACCCATCAACATCTACCCCATTAACTCATGCACGGTAAAAAGAATACAAAACAAAATTGCGGCTGGTACGATAAGCTGAAATCTCAGCATACCTTTCAGTTTCTGTATTGAAGAAGCAACTTGTGTTTTAAAGGGGAGGACTAAAGGAATAAAGATAAATGATAAAAGATTTGCTGATGACATTTCCATAGTAGCAGACTCTGAGAAGGAATTTAATAGAATGTTGACTGTTCTGTGTGATATATTGAAACATTTCACACTTAAAATCAGAAATTAGTAAGAAAACGAAAATTTCAGTTGTGAGCAAAGTTGACATGGAAGTTAATACAAACATAGGAATAGGAAATTCCAAAATAGAAGAAGTGCAACATTTATGTTACTTAGGAAGCATTATAACTGAAAACAATAGATCAGGGCCTCTCAGGGTGCAGGGTGCATGCACTGTGCACGCTACAAAAGACGACTTCGCTTGGTTGACCAGAGTGCAGACCCCCACTCCTCGATTTCGAGCAATAGCGCTGTCTCTCTCTTTCCCCACGCCTGTCTCGCTCACTCCGCCTGTCTCCCTCTTCTTCACTTGCTCCGTAGCGCTCCAAATCCGCGCCGAGTTGAGCCGAGCTTAGCCAAGTAGCCCAGAGACGAAGAGTTGGTCCGAGCCAAGCCGAGTGGGACCGATGCACTGTGCACAGGAACTCTGCGCCTCAGTTTGCACGCGTGAGATTTTGGGCGTTTGAGAGGCCCTGCAATAGATGCCAGAAGAATGGCTCTTGCTAAACAGGCCTTTCGAAATAAAAAGTATTTTATATGAGTTTAGAAAAAGAAAGGCTTTTGTAAAATCCTTTGTCTGGAGTGTACTGCTTTACGGTTGTGAGGGCTGGGCTGTTGTAACAAAGGAAAGAGATTCAGTGGAAGCAAGTGAAATGTGGATATGGAGAAAAATGACGGGACACGCAGGACTGAAAGAAAGACGAATCGAATTATTCTAAAAGAAATCAATGAGCGGCGGGGACTGATAAAGGACATGGAAAGAAGAAAGGGAGAACCTGTAGGTCATATCCTGAGACGTAATGACTTCCCAGTAAACTTCTTTGAAGGAAAACTACTAGGAAAGAAGGAAGAGGAAAACCAAGGAAGACATACTTCCAGGATGTGAGAAACTTAATGATGTGTAAAAACTACAGGGAAGATAAGAGAACAGCAGGAATGAGAGGAGAATGACTGCAGCGACCAGGCTTAGCCTTTACTGCATGATGGTGGTGGTGGTGGTGATGATGATGATGATGATGACTATTGTAGGCTACTGTTCCATCTGGTAGCTATTATATACCGAGCTCGATAGCTGCAGTCGCTTAAGTGCGGCCATTATCAAGAATTCGGGAGATAGTGGGTTCGAACCCCACTGTTGGCTTTCCTCTCCCATCGTCGCCATGAGACCTATCTGTGTCGGTGCGACGTAAAGCAAAAAAAACGTAGCTATTATATGTGTGTTATAAGTGTTTACCGCGTCCACTGTCGGCAAAATGTACTCTTCTTTCAAGGCCTGGGGCTTCTTTCCCAGTTGAAGCTGAAATCGTTATTGTTTAACACAGTAAACTAGACATAGCAATAATAGAGATGAGTGAACAACGTTCATGTAATATAAATACTCAGAGAGATCACTGCTTTGTCTGTAGCTCTCAGTAAATATAGACAAAACGACTACCAGTACAACATATGCGCAGTCCGAGGAATAGTATTTTACTGTATTTAATCGCTTGAGTTGTAACTATTATTTTTAGCAGTAGTGGATACATTCTCAGACAGCACGTGATAGCAAAACACTGATTTCTTTTCGCTAAGAGAAGAAAAATAAATGAAATGAAATGAAATGGTTCATGTTTGTGGGTTACTGTAGTCACGTCCTAGTTCGTGAACAATGGGCAACGGCTGAGTGGCCTAGTAAGTGGTCCTGAGAGTCGGGATACCAGTTGCTATGGAATGGGAGTGGGCATCACGGACATATTCTGAGTCGTGGCCCTCATTGTGCTCAGGCGGCAAGGACTATACAATTCACCGGTGGCCCATAACCCGTTAGAGGAGAGATCCTCACTTGGAATATGTGCAAGTAGGGCAGCATCCTGCTTCATGAATTTACCGAGCTCAGAACACTTTAAGCAAGCCTCGGACCTATGGGAGTAATGGAGTCCCACTCCCATTTGACAGGCGAGGGACTCCTTGGAAACAACTTGGCTAACGAAATGGAATTCGATGGGGAGCTATCAATATTAATGGGGCTTATGGAAGAAAGAAGGTAGAACTGGCTGAGTCAGCAAAGAGGATGCATATGGATATGCTAGGAGTAAGTGATATTCGGGTAAGGGGAGATAAGGAGGAAGAGATAGGAGATTATAAAGTGTACTTGACGGGTGTTAGAAAGGGAAGGGCAGAGTCTGGGGTAGGGTTCTTTATCAGGAATTCCATTGCACGCAACATAGTTTCGGTTAGGCACGTAAATGAGCGAATGATGTGGGTAGATTTGTCAGTGGGAGGAATTAGGACAAGAATTGTGTCCGTGTATTCACCATGTGAGGGTGCAGATGAGGATGAAGTTGACAAGTTTTATGAATCATTGAGTGACATCGTGGTCAGGGTCAACAGCAAGGATAGAATAGTGCTAATGGGCGATTTCAATGCGAGAGTTGGGAATAGAACTGAAGGATACGAAAGGGTGATTGGTAAAAGTGGGGAAGATATGGGAGCTAATGGGAATGGGAAGCGTTTGCTGGACTTCTGTGCTAGTATGGGTTTAGCTGTTACGAATACATTCTTCAAGCATAAGGCTATTCACCGCTACACATGGGAGGCTAGGGGTACCAGATCCATAATAGACTATATCTTAACAGACCTTGAATTCAGGAAATCTTTTAGAAATGTACGAGTTTTTCGGGGATTTTTCGATGATACAGACCACTATCTGATCTGTAGTGAACTAAGTATCTCTAGGCCTAGGGTAGAGAAAGTGAAATCTGTCTGCAAACGAATAAGGATAGAAAATTTCCAGGACGAGGAAATTAGACAGAAGTACATGGATATGATTAGTGAGAAGTTTAGAACAGTAGACAGTAAGCAGGTTCAGGATATAGAAAGTGAATGGGTGGCATACAGGGATGCTGTAGTAGAAACAGCAAGGGAATGCCTAGGAACAACTGTGTGTAAAGATGGGAAAAGGCGAACATCTTGGTGGAATGATGAAGTGAGAGCAGCTTGTAAACGTAAAAAGAAGGCTTATCAGAAATGGCTCCAAACAAGGGCCGAAGCAGACAGGGATTGGTACGTAAATGAAAGAAACAGAGCGAAACAAATAGTTGTTGAATCCAAAAAGAAGTCATGGGAAGATTTTGGTAATAACCTGGAAAGGCTAGGTCATGCAGCAGGGAAACCTTTCTGGACAGTAATAAAGAATCTTAGGAAGGGAGGGAAAAAGGAAATGAACAGTGTTTTGAGTAATTCACGTGAACTCATAATAGATCCCAGGGAATCACTGGAGAGGTGGAGGGAATATTTTGAACATCTTCTCAATGTAAAAGGAAATCATCATGGTGGTGTTGCAAACAGCCAAGCTCGTGGGGAGGAGGAAAATGATGTTGGTGAAATTATGCTTGAGGAAGTGGAAAGGATAGTAAATAAACTCCATTGTCATAAGGCAGCAGGAATAGATGAAATTAGACCTGAAATGGTGAAGTATAGTGGGAAGGCAGGGATGAAATGGCTTCATAGAGTAGTAAAATTAGCGTGGAGTGTTGGTAAGGTACCTTCAGATTGGACACAAGCTGTAATTGCACCTATCTATAAGCAAGGGAACAGGAAGGATTGCAATAATTATCGAGGTATCTCATTGATTAGTATACCAGGCAAAGTATTCACTGGCATTTTGGAAGGGAGGGTGCGATCAGTCGTTGAGAGGAAGTTGGATGAAAACCAGTGTGGTTTCAGATCACAGAGAGGCTGTCAGGATCAGATTTTCAGTATGCGCCAGGTAATTGAAAAATGCTACGAGAGGAATAGGCAGTTGTGTTTATGTTTCGTAGATCTAGTGAAAGCATATGACAGGGTACCGAGGGAAAAGATGTTCGCTATACTGGGGGACTATGGAATTAAAGGTAGATTATTAAAATCAATCAAAGGCATTTATGTTGACAATTGGGCTTCAGTGAGAATTGATGGTAGAATGAGTTCTTGGTTCAGGGTACTTACAGGAGTTAGACAAGGCTGTAATCTTTCACCTTTGCTGTTTATAGTTTACATGGATCATATGCTGAAAGGTATAAAATGGCAGGGAGGGATTCAGTTAGGTGGAAATGTAGTAAGCAGTCTGGCCTATGCTGACGACTTGGTCTTAATGGCAGACTGTGCCGAAAGCCTGCAGTCTAATATCTTGGAACTTGAAAATAGGTGCAATGAGTATGGTATGAAAATTAGCCTCTCGAAGACTAAATTGATGTCAGTAGGTAAGAAATTCAACAGAATTGAATGTCAGATTGGTGATACAAAGCTAGAACAGGTCGATAATTTCAAGTATTTAGGTTGTGTGTTTTCCCAGGATGGTAATATAGTACGTGAGATTGAATCAAGGTGTAGTAAAGCTAATGCAGTGAGCTCGCAGTTGCGATCAGCAGAATTCTGTAAGAAAGAAGTCAGCTCCCAGACGAAACTATCTTTACATCGGTCTGTTTTCAGACCAACTTTACTTTACGGGAGCGAAAGCTGGGTGGACTCAGTATATCTTATTCATAAGTTAGAAGTAACAGACATGAAAGTAGCAAGAATGATTGCTGGTACAAACAGGTGGGAACAATGGCAGGAGGGAACTCGGAATGAGGAGATAAAGGCTAATTTAGGAATGAACTCGATGGATGAAGCTGTACGCATAAACCGGCTTCGATGGTGGGGTCATGTGAGGCGAATGGAGGAGGATAGGTTACCTAGGAGAATAATGGACTCTGTTATGGAGGGTAAGAGAAGTAGAGGGAGACCAAGACGACGATGGTTAGACTCTGTTTCTAACTATTTAAAGATAAGAGGTATAGAACTAAATGAGGCCACAACACTAGTTGCAAATCGAGGATTGTGGCGACGTTTAGTAAATTCTCAGAGGCTTGCAGACTGAACGCTGAAAGGCATAACAGTCTATAATGATAATGTATGTATGTATGTAATGCCATATGGCTTTTAGTGCCGGGAGAGTCCGAGGACAAATTCGGCTCGCCAGATGCAGGTCTTTTGATTTGACATCCGCAGGCAACCTGCGCGTCGTGATGTGGATGAAATGTTGGACACATACACCCAGCCGCCGTGTCAGCGAAATTAACCAATTATGGTTAAAATTCCCGACTCTGCCGGGAATCGAACCCGGGTTCCTTAACGTACTAGTAAATGTGCTAATATAGCTCTCCCGTATTTAAACACATCAAAGGTTTTCGGCGAAGCCGTGACCTATATTTAGGTACAGCCTGTGAAAATAGGAAAACACAGAAAGCCGTCTTCAGGGCTGCCGACAGTGGGATTCGCACCCACCATTTTCCGGATACAAGCTCGTAGGAAGGCGGCCCTATTGTGTAACTCAGCCGATCATTCTAGCCGTTAGATTTGGCAATGGTTAGCTTGGACTTCCAGTCGTGCTGCGACTCGTTGGCTGAACGGTCAGTGTACTGGCCTTCGGTTCATAGGGTCCCGGGTTCGATTCCCGGCCGGGTCGGGGATTTTAACATTAATTGGTTAATTCCTACAGCACGGGGGCTGGGTGTATGTGTTGTCTTCATCATCATCATTTCATCCTCATCACGACGCTCAGGTCGCCTACGGGTGTCAAATAGAAAGACCTGCACATGGCGAGCCGAACCCTTTCTGGGATATCCCGGCACTACAAGCCATACGACATTTCATTTCATTGGTAAAGTTACGTCGAGCATAATACAAATCAGTAGAGAATAGAAAGCTGAACATATTGATTTAAAATGCCCAACGTTGATTCGCAGTCTGGTTATGTTATTACATGCCCTATCTGTAATCAAGTTTTTAAGTCGACGTCAGGATATACTCACCCTGAGAGAAGGAGAAATGTGCTAAGAACGTGAATGTTGGGGAAAGCTTACAAGTGGGAGAAAAGAACGACCGAATGGTTGCTGTTCATTAGCCTGAAAATATTAATCCAAAGAAGAGTTGGGAGGATAGGACTACAAACATTGTGCAGAACGGTGATGCTGATCAGCTGGAATCATTTACTTCACCAGTTTTAGGACTACGAGGTAGCCCAGTACCACTTACGTTAACAGAGGCGGAAAATCGCTCGTAAAATTTTGGTTAAAACTACTAAGACCTTTTTCTGTAAAAATCCCAATACCTACGATTTTGAATCGTTTTGAAGATACCTTTGGTGCCGAAAATAACAATTCTTTTCCGTTATGAAAACAAGTGAAAACAAGCACTGACTTACTGCTGGCATTAATATTTCTGTAGACGATGTCCATAAGGCACTATACAACATCAAAATTGACGCTTCGTCAGGCGCAGATTATATCAAAGGTCGTGTATTACGGCACCTGAAGATTACTAAATTTCTGACGTTACTCATAAACATAGTGCTTCAGTTTTCCTACGTACCCACAAAGCTCAGAATGGCCAAAACAATTTTAATACTTAAGGATGGAGATATAAATGATATAAAAGAATGGAGACCTGTAAGCATATATTTAGTCATCAGGAGAATAACTGAAGGTGTACTAGGTATGAAACTGTGGACGTATGTCCCACAAAGTCCTCACCAGAATGACTTTGTGCCGTGACGTGGAACTCATGTCGAAGCTTCCCTCGTGAATGGTTGCCTCCACGATGGGAAATATAATAAAAAGGACTTTTGAGTCATTTTTGTAAACGTCAAGAAAGCATTCGACTCTATAGGATATGAAAATATCAAGCGAGCTCTCCGGCAATCCAAAATTCCACCAAATTTATACAGACTAATTGAAGCATATCTTACAAATAACGCTGTCCAAGTGGAAGATTATCATAGGAAATAAAATTTGAACCCAATCAAATTAAGTGCGGCGTAACTCAAGGGATGCCTATCTCACCACCCTTGCTTAATATAGCAATCAGTACTGTTTATTGTAATGTTTTCATTTAAATGATCTTCATTAAAACTGTCATCATCCGGTAAAAGCAGTGGTTTCGAAACGTGTGGGGGGGGGGGGGGGGGTGCTGAGGAATTTACAGAGGTTGTGAGAGTCACAGGCAACAAACATTTTTAACAGGTAAATTCATGTGACTTTTAATCCATTCATTCATTCATTTAGTTACATGTTTATTTGAACTTCTCTTCCGGCCATCGTTTGTATATGAAGCTTGATATTCACACTCTGTCGGCGTATGATTATGTTTACATATTTTAATTTTCAGTCTTGTTCCAGCCATACATCGTATTTTTTAAAATTAAAATTAGTTGTTATACTATTATGGTTTTTAAAGCTTCTCGTTTATTGTACATTATACTCAAATTGAAGTGTTTCTGAGAAATAATATTTGTAATAATAGAATTTGAGTAGGGGGCATGGGATTTATAGAGTTTACAAAAGTATGGCGATTGCTGTTAAAAGTTTTCATTCGTGAATGATAATCACTTATTCAAGTTTCCCCGCCGTAGTCTGCATGAAGGGAATTTCTCCTAGCACTGAAAAAGCAAGCTTGTAGTGTGACTGGATTACAGCCTTGAAATCTACAGTTCTATGCTAAATCCAAACCACAGGTACGTAATTTTCTATTTCTAAACCCTCACATACTGATTGGATTTGAAATACAAGTTGCCTTTGTGAGATTTTAACAATTATATTACTAGCTATGACGTTGTGTGTTTTCGTTCCGAATTAACGATGTAGGTCCGCCTCTGTGGTGTGGTGGTTTGTGTGATTAGCTGCCACGCCCGGAGGCCCTGGTTCGATTCCCGGCTCTGCCACGAAATTTGAAAAGTGGTACGAGGGCTGGAACGGGGTCCACTCAGCCTCGGAAGGTCAACTGAGTAGAGGTGGTTTTCCGTGGTTTCCCACTTCTCCTCCAGGCGAATGTCGGGATAGTACCTAACTTAAGGCCACGGCCGCTTCCTTCCGTCTTCCTTGTCTATCCCTTCCGATCTTCCTATCCCCCCACAAGGCCCCTGTCAGCATAGCAGGTGAGGCCGCCTGGGCGAGGTACTGGTCATCTCCCCAGTTGTATCCCCGACCCAGAGTCTGAAGCTCCAGGACACTGCCCTTGAGGCGGTAGAGGTGGGATCCCTCGCTGAGTCCGAGGGAAAAACCAACCCTGGAGGGTAAACAGATTAAGAAAGAAAGATGAGTAAAACTCACGCTGTGGCTTTCCAGCATGTTTACAATATTGATAATGTAATGAACCCTCTTTTCTCACAAGGTCTCCATGTTTAAGAAGGTTTTTCTTGTTCAAATATCACTTCCTTATACGTTGTAAGTCCCCTTAACTACGAAAAACAAGTTAATTGCAAAAGGAAGTAACAAAGAATCTGCTTACCCAGGACAAATGTGTCGTAACCTTCTGAATTCAGTTGTTACAATAATTCGGGTTTTTCGTTAGGGATATCGTTAGTCACCAGCATCAAATATTGTTATGTGTATTATTTGTGACTTTGTGTGTAATTTCAGTC
This sequence comes from Anabrus simplex, assembly GCF_040414725.1. NCBI lineage: Eukaryota > Metazoa > Arthropoda > Insecta > Orthoptera > Tettigoniidae > Anabrus > Anabrus simplex. The sequence continues at coordinate 236,482,629 of NC_090266.1, forward strand.
TAGTCTAGTAGTGAGGTAGGTACACCAGAATTTTAAGTAAGCGTTGCCCCTTAGTCCTACAGTTCAACAAATTTTAGTGCACTATGCAACCTCAACGGGTTCCACAACTCAGACTTACAATGCTATGGAAGAGCTGTAGGATAAAATGTTCCTTGACGGAACACACAGGTACTTTCTCATGATGCATGGGAAAATAATTTAACTCTCTATTTATTCTCTCACTTGTCAGGGCTGCATTTCTTATTTCCAATTACACGGGATTTTTGACGTTCGTGCACCTTGGTGTACTCCATACACCCTTGTTTCAGGTAAGTTGATTATGCGCCTGACATCCAGCGGTCGTTTTATAATATGTAAATAGGAAATGTATCCATATTAATGAAGTTATGTTATATGATGATCATAACAGGACCGGTGTAGCATTATTGAATGCCCACTGGGAGGGCGTTGTTAAACAAAACTAAATTTATGTTTCTAATATGTGATCTTCATCATACGCTACTGGCTCGCGTAACTTAAATTCTGGAGTATGAGGTTGAAGGGTACAGTGGTGAGGCTAGCACTCTTCTCCATGCACTTCACGAAAGTAATGGAGCCCTCTGGCTGAGAACGTTACGTCGTCTGTTTTCGTCTAATCGTACTGCCGTGAGAAACTTAGGGATATCAAAATCATTGTAACAGATAACTGCCTCAACCTCGCTGGGTTTTATGTGACGCGAAACACATATCCTTCCATCATCTTTTTAAAATAATATGTTATGCTTAGGAAACTCAGTGTCTTTATCTTACAGTGTAAGACAAACATTGATTTTAAAATATTTCACGTTGGTGTCCATTTTTAATAGTTACATATGAAACATTTGGGTCAGCCATTATGAAAATATATTACATTTTGTATGTTATTAACATTCTTCTAGAAATTATGTATGGCGATATTTCTTCAGTGTATAGAAATTCAATTGTTTTAAATAATTATTTGCACATCAATCCACAATGGGCTAATTTACTCATATTTCCTGAATGCAGTTTACCTAAGCAATAAATAACTTTTCAACTGCATGTATGTTACATTGTTGTCACTCAGTTCCAATTCAGATACCTTGGTGAATAGACAAAACAGTAGACCCGTTAGTGAAGAGGTTGCAAATTCTCCTACCGTCATGAATCATATAACTATTAAGTTTTCCAGATTAACGAAGCTAATGCGAGATTAATACATATTATAGAATAGTTGCAAAATTAAAACATTTAATTAATAACACAATGATAAGCATCTTTCCTGAAATAGCGTCAACAGAATCTATCAAACCAATTTTCTTATGGATAAATAATTTCCATTTTCAAATGCCATTGATTAAGAATGGTCATTATTATTAACGAGTATAAACACACCTTATATTGAATTTTTGTGCTAAGTGCCTTAATAATTTTGAATTCTTTTAAAATTACCTTACCTCACTCCGTCTGATGAACGTACTCTCTTCTCATTTACAAATCAAATTATATACGAACAATAAAAATGATTTGATAGAATCTGATGATTTTTCAGGACATGCAGTTCCGTTATTAATTAAATGTTTCTTTTATAGGTATATTTTTGCCATTTTTAATCTTGAAATAGAAATAGAAAAGAGAATGGGCTTCCAGTTTAGCAAATGATGTATCAGTTTCTGAATCTGAAAGTAGACATTCTGCGAATTCTTTCAACAAATAAAGCTAGGCAGTGCCTACTAAATCCACCTCCGCAATAAATCCGTTTTTGGGCGTCAAACGTGATCAAGAATATACACCAAGAGTCACAAGGTATGCAGTCACCAAGGAAACCGGCATGGCAAGTTCGATTGGATTAGTGTTCTAAGGACTATTTGAAAATTAAATAATAGGGATGACTAACTCAGAAAGACAGCGAGTTTATGACCAGCAGTGGAAAAAATATTGGCAATGTGATTTTCCTGGCATTTTATGGCTTTTGTTTCTTACTGGACTATACCGTTCCCTTCGGGAATCTAGAAAAACGGCTGTGGGGTAAAGAAACAGGCCGAATTATTTTTCAGGCTTCCGCGTCACTTGATACCTTTCGCAAGATAGCACGTATTTTGCAATTGATAAGAAGGCCAAGGTGAATAAAGATGACACTAATGAACTAGCAGCTATTCGTGATATTTTGGAAAACTGTGTGTAAGTCCTTCCCAAATTATACCATTTTGAAGGAAATGTAAGTATAGATGAACATTTGGTAGGAATTCGTGCTCGCTCTCCTTTCAAGCAAACTATCAAGCTACGTAATAAAGATATGGGAACTTTGTGACTGTGAAAGTGAAACTTCAAATACATTGAAGGAACAATTTTATGCAGGAAATCAAATGAGGAGCATCGGAAAGAAGTGAAGTTATGAGGGTAGTGTGCAATCATACCAATGAGCTAAAAGTTCAAAGTATAACAAGTTATATCTCTTTTTACCTCTTATCCTTTGGGAAATTGACAGTGTTGAGAACTATACGAAAAAGCAAGCCGTAAATTCCAACGTAAGTGAAAAGCAAGGATGTAGATAGCTCTTCATTCTACTTCACACATGATAGTACTTTGGTAAATTATAAGCCAAAGAGAATTAAAAGTTCTGTTCTTTTGAGTACAGAGCATCATGATAATCAAATCAGCAACTGAGACGACAAGAAGCCTGGAATGATTTTAGATTATAAGGTAATGAAAGAAATGGTAGGCATTCTAACAACTAATAAGTATATACAAGTATATACGCATGCAAAAGAAAACAAATCGATGGCCATCATAATATTTCTACAACATTCTTGACGTACCTGCTTACAATGTGTATGAGCTTCCTTGTTTTGTTTAATTCGACAAGAAGGAGATCATTCTTAGAGGAAAAATCACGGTGAAGGGAATATGTGACATCAGGAAAGGGCTTTCAAAACACGGTAAACTCACTCAGAGGTGTGAAGGATATTCAAAGCTCTGAAAATTTGAGTACTCTAACAAAATCTGCAAGTAAGAGAAAAATCGTAAAACCTGTACGTGGTAAGTTCTGTCCTGAAACAGTTGCATTAAAACAGACATATAGTTTGGAAATTATAACAAACTTATCAGTAAATCTCATGTCCTTCCTTGTGCCCAAACTGTATTCAATGAGAAATAATACCACTTTGCAGATTTATGTAATTATTTGTTTATGTATTAACGTATTAGTTTGTTAGGAAGGAATTATACTTTTCAGTGTCGACTTATTTAATGTAACACAAACATTTTTCAGTCTGTCGAATTCACAAGTTCAAGATATAATATATAACACCACACATACCTGTAAAATATACACACTATTTAAACAAAGAATGGCATGTTTCGTTCTACAAGAATATCCTCAGATTTATCAAATCGCATTAAATCATGCGCTTATATGTACAATATTCTTTACGTTGCGTAAACAAGTCGATGGCTATGAATTGGTGACGTTCTGAACACATGTAAACAAACAATGAATATATTAGTCCTCTATAGTCACTTTGGTAAATTATAGAACTTTTTCTGTACTCATATTAGCTGATGTCATCCGTTACCTTGAGCAACTGACTCTGGACTGACGTCAGTTGTTTATTTCCGGTCTTGGACTTTCTAGCTAAGTAGAGGGGGGGGGAGAGGAGAAATGTTGTTAGCAATAACTCTGGTTCGTGGAGAGGGGAGCGGAAGTAGGTAAAGTGTGTGCCCTTTGTCTCTGTATAGTGGAGAGGGGAGGTGGTACTGCTTTTATGCCGTTAGTGGTTCGAATGCAGCCACCACATACAGCACCTGTAGTCAATATGAACGAAGACTGTTCGAAGGACTTCCTGAAGGAAGTATTCTTCTTCATCGTCACAGCTAAAGACATTTACTAATCGATGAATCATGAAGTGTATACAAAGATAAGCAACTAATCCAACATTGTATTCGTCCCGGTGTGAATTTGAAAATAGAAAAGATCCCTGGAAACTTCACGTGTCCTACAGAACCATCGGACGTGTACTTCTTCCGTTCTTACAGGAATTCCATAAATTATATATCACAGATTCTGGATTAGCTATCGCTCCAAGGTATGAGGCATAGAAACGGGCAAACATCTAAAGAGCTGCCGCACTTCCCATTTTTGGTATCCAGATCTAAACAGTCAATTTTGGGAGCATTAGTTGCGGGATATAGAGATTAGACACCGGGAACATTCAAAACACACTTTCAGTACTGTGGCGCATGTGAACGGATTGCATTCAAACAATGTGCATACTGCAGAAGAACATTTTTTTATGAATGCCGTCGAAGAACTACACAAATGTGCATCAAACTCCATGTATTTTCAAACAGTTGTGTGGTTGTGTTTCTTTCGTACAGTTGATATTTTTGTCCTGCATGCCTATACTGTCATGCACTTTCAATATTCTACGTTTGGTCCGGAACGGTTTTTGACGCAGATGTATGCGACCTCTTGTACTTCCCTTGTCAGCTACGAAAGGGGAGTCCATTTAAACGAGACATGGTGTTCTGAGAGCGCAATGTTGAAGATGGTGGTTAGCACCTTCTACGAAGTATGGATGGGGATGGCAGGAGTGGGAATGGTGGGTGGTTGGTCTGTGTAGACCAATACATTAGTATTGCTCACGATGTCTGAGCAACGGGTTCATTGTAGAACTGCTGAACGCATCATCAATAGATATGTTACTAATGAAGGATTAAAACCGGCGTAAATTTTGCGGAGACTTGAAGCAAAGTTCGGTGATCAAAGACTTTCACTGCCTCGTGTGTTTGCTTTGTGTAAGGATGTCAAGGGAGGCCCTGAACGGGTTGACAATGTCAGCCGTAATCATCGTCCACGGACAAGCATGGAAGCCATTTATGATCCCATTGACAGCGACCGACATTTCACAGTTTCCGAAATTACTTCTAAGATCGGATAAAGTTATGAGAACTGTCAAGCCAACATCACAAATAAACTAGGCTACCGTAAATAGTTCTCCCGGTGGGTCCCTCGACTTCTGACTAAATAACAGAATTTGAAACGTCTGCTGGTTAGTGAAAGGCACTCAGAAAGATTTGCGGGTGAAGGGGCGGCATTTTTGAACCGCATCGTCACCTGTTATGAAACTTGGGTAAACCACTAGCCGCCCACGTCAACACAAGCCAGTAAAGGGTGGCGAAGGAAGGGTGAAGGAACTCCAATGACAGCCAAGACTCGACTGTCAACTGGTAAGGTGCTTGCGACTGTATTTTTTGACAGGCATTTTGCTTTCTTTGTATGGGTGTCGCACCATCAACGCAGCATATTGCTGTGATATTTTGAGTTAGATTAGGCTTGCGTATCGCTGCAAACAACATGGCTACCCAATACGAGAAGTCATTCTTTCTGCAACTCTCACTCGCCGGAATTTGTACATTTGAACACCTTCCTTACAGCCCTACTCTTTGGACCACTCAGGGAGGCCCTAGGAGGCAAGCGACTTGAGGACCACGCAACCGTGGAAGACTTCGTGCGCAATTGGCTGGTGACATAACGTCCTCTTATTACGATGAGGGCGTCAAGAAGCTACCAATATGCTGGATTAAGTGCATTTCTAAAGCAGGAGATAACGTAGAAAATTGATGTAAATTATACTTGGTTATGTTGTAAGAGTAAATTAAAGAAATTAAAATTATAAGTCTCGTTTAAATTTGACCCACCTTCGTTTTTGACTTTAATATAAGGAACTGTAGAGTGAACTGAAGTATTAACTTTTTCTCATATTTAATATTATTCATCCTTATTTACTAATGAGCAATCCAGTACATAGGCCTCTCGAGCTTAATAAAAATGTTTGATTTGGTTTGGAGCACTAATCCTACCAACACGTGAGTTTCATGGCTTATGCAAAGGGATGCCTTTAATTTCCCTGGATAGAGGTGGATATTGAGTGACGAGCTCGGCAGTTGCTTCTTGATTATCTGCGGGGCGCCCTGGAAGTTGAGCTCTAATTATTTTCGAACGCAATCAATCCAATCATGTAACATGCAATGCGGAAAATGTCATTTTTTCCTATTGCATTTATGAGTGCACCAGAATAGGCAACCTAATAGATGTCAAATTAAAAACAAAATTTTAGTAAATTGGATTACGTACGGCATATTTTATACATATATACATACATTTCACCTGGCACGTTATCTCCTCACAAACTTAGATTCTCAAGCTTTTTTCGCTCCTCTCCTATCCATTTATGGTAATGGTGACTCTACAAAGACAGACTGTCAGTTCTGAATTTTCAACACAGTGATTTCGTCCTGTATTTTTGAATTGTATTAAACTACAAATTTTTTAGAATAAGAGGTCCGCCACGTCACTATAAGCACTTATTGTTCGATTCCGTCTGTATCATTTGTTTTCATTCCTTTTCTTCTTTGGTTTAATACACCTTTTATATTCAATTATGTATAATATTAAACTTTTTTTCACTGAATTTGTCTTAACGAGTTTTCTTATATATATCAATGATATGTGTAAAGAAGTGGAATCAGAGATAAGGCTTGCGTCATGTTTCTTTTGTTTTTAATTTGTTCCTTCATTATGTTATTAGCACATATTTAGCTTGTATTATGTACATAGCTTTAACCACCATCCCCCCTTCCATTTCACTGAAGATGGCTCAAACGAGTCGAAACATGTTTGAATTTTATTACTCCATCTGCTGATGGAATTATGTTATGTATTGAACAGTAGGATTCATTACATTTTTCCTTTGTAAGTACTGCGCAGAATACAATTTGAGTTCCACACTTGTGTATAAAATATTTCTTATAATTTCCCTTATGCATAGGTTTTCAATATGAAAAAGGAGTTTCAGGTTGTGTTCATTACTTTCATCTTCCCGTATTGTTCTGATGGAAACTCCTCGGCCGAACGTTCCTTGAACAGTAGGCATGCTGGGTGAATTTGTGATTATTGCGAGACTTATTAATCTATCTACCCAATCACTCCTGATTCACATCGTATGAACAGTGCACGTTATCTAGTATTCAATAAAGGCTATTTTAATCAGTACCGACATTTAACTTTTATCGATGGTAGTGATAATTGTTTTAAGGGGCATTACAATAAGCAACCATGCCATCAAAATTAACACAGTTCAGCCAAGCATTGGATCTGGGAATCATGCTCGACTACCTATGACGGGGGTGGCAAACCTATGACACGCGTGCCACTAGGGGACACTCGAATACGACTTCTGTGGCACGTCAGACAAAATACTAACATAATTATTTTAATGTAATAAATATGTCGAAAATCTTGCAACATACCATATTTTAAAATTTCGCTTTAATTAATATGCATGTCTGAATTAATTCTATGGCCATATTTTTTAAACATTTCATTAGGTTAAACCTAAAATATACCTTATTCTTAAAATGTACCCGTTTTACAATATGTAATTTTCAGTGCAATTTGCAAAATAAAATCATGAAATATTCAGTTGCAAACTAATACTAAACGAAGTCAAATGAGGAGTTTCATGATTATTTTAAAGGAAGATAACCGATGGCACACTAGACAGTTAAATATAGTAATTAAGACCTTAATTGACACGCTAGTCGGTAAAGGTTTGCCATCCCTGACCTATGACATTTACTCTACCGAAAGGCATAGAAGTCGGATTGTGAGAGAACTTCATGATATTTATGCGAGAGGTGTTTTGTAGAATAATTGGCACCGAGCGATTTGGCCATGCGGTTACGGTTGCGTAACTGTGAGCTTGAATTCGGGAGATGGTGGGTTCAAATCCCACCAGGAAAGCGGATAATTGGTCAACACACTGTCCTGAATCACACCGTTGGACTTCAGCTTGGTTGGAGAACTCAGTAAATATCTCTTCGATATAGAATTTCTTCTAGATCAAAGGTGGGCGCAACTGGGCTCAATCGGCAGCGCTGTTGCTCGGGCAGGTGACGGACGGTACAGCCTATATCAGTTGCTTGCACGGAATGCAAAGGACGGGACGCGTATCAAAACGTATTTAAACTTTCTACAGTTTAATTGCGCCTAATGTCTCGCTCTATTCGGTGCATTAAATTATGGTGAAGAAACAAAATAAGTTACTTTGAGTATACAAACGCCATGGGCTAAGTAAATATTTAATCACATTCATTTCATTACTATATCAGTAGGAAACAGAATTTTGACTTGTGATGACTAAATACTCCTTTAACTACTGCCTGTAGTCTTGGAAATACGGTAGGCCAACATAACAGCTTGCTTATGAAAACAGCATACACAGTGATCGATGAACGAACTGAACGATTGTGTTGCGTAAACATAATATACTCAGCGAGGTGTGTTTTCTCTCATGCGACATTATCGTGGTGGCATTTTTCAACGGGACAATGCTCGTCCACACACGGTACGTGTCTCTATGAACTGTCTGCGTGATTCTGAGGTACTTGCGTTGCCAGCAAGACTCCCAGATCTGTCACCGATGGAACATGCGGGACTAGGTCGGACTTCAATTCCGTTCTAGTGTCAGTATCCAGAATATCAAGGACCAGTTACAACAGTTGTGGGCCAGCTTGCCTCAGGAGGGGATACAACGGATTTATGACACCTTTCCCAACCGAATCAGTGCTTGCATCCAGGCCAGAGGGGTTGCAACGTCATACTCATAAGTGTGCTCGTACTGTCAAGTTCTTTGTAAATTTCACTAGATTTTGTAACCACTGAAATAACAACACACACCCTTTCAACACGTTAAGTTCCATTTCGTTTCCTCCTCCTCCTCTTCTGGATGCTTGAGTTATTTTTTCAGTCAGTGCATTTCATTAAAACGGATAGACATTCAAAACAGCACCTGATGTGCAATATTCTTTTCTACTTATTAATGACATCAGGCACATTACACTGAAAAATATGTACCAGCACCGGCTTATCTTGTCTCAACTTATTGCACTCAGGTTACGGTATGATTAGTAATGTTCACTACCGAGCAAGTGGCTGTGCGAATTGGGTCACGTAGCTATCAGCTTGCATTCTGGAGATAGTGGGTTCGAACCCCACCGTTGGCAGCCGTGAAGATGGTTTTTCGTGGTTTCCTTAATTGAGGCCACGGCCGCTTTCTTCGCACTCCTAGCTCTTTCCTCTCACATCGTCGCCATAAATCATATCTGTGTCGGTGCGAATAAAGCCAATTATAAGAAAAAAGTTATCGATATTCCAAATTCCCTAGGAGACGGTTACAGTAGGAATGAACTGAACTTCACATAAGGCCGTGAATTAAATCCCTTTTCGAGTCTCCCCTCCACGCGTGGGCTCATTGTAAAGTAGTTCGTTTAAAGGGGTTATGAAGTACGCCTACGATTTAATGACTATTGCCAGTTCGTGCCTCATATGTCCACATTTCACATTTCAATACTGGCCGTTCATGATTAATATAGAAAGTTATTTATTACCGGTAAGTGTTTCTGCATTGATTTACATGCATGGTGAGATAGGCATACTACCTGCCCGATTGACGTCATTTTTGTCCAATTACCATGGGGTTTTGCGGATTACATCAACATAATAATAATTCACTCTCTTTACTTAAGTGAACAAGTCTTCATTATCTTCTTAAATATGTTACACTTCTCCCGTTCTCACACTGTATAACTTCGACACTAAAAGTACTTCATTTTCTTCGTGTGTGCCTAGAACAGGGCCTCTCAGGGTGCATGCGCGTGGTGCATGCACTGTGCACGGTGCAAAAGACGACTTGGCTTGGTTGACCAGAGTGCAGACCCTCCACTCCTCAATTTGGAGCAATAGCGCTTACTCTCTCTTTCCTCACGCCTGTCTCGCTCGCTCCGCCTGTCTCCCTCTGCCCCACTTGCGCCGTAGCGCTCCAAATCCGGGCTTAGTTGAGCCGAGTATAGCCGAGTAGAGCCGAGCTTAGCCGAGTAGCCCAGAGACGAAGCGTTGATCCGAGTCATGCCGAGCGGCACCAATGCACAGTGCACGGGGCTCTTGCGCCTCGCTCTGCACGCGTGAGATTTTGGGCGTTTGAGAGGCCCTGGCCTAGAACTTCCGTGATCAGTTTCCCGCTTGGCATTCCATCTGTCGGCCCGACTGAATATTGCTTCCGCTACTCGTTTCAAACGTTGATGTTCAGGGACGTAATCAGTGACCTGATAACTGCATTCATAATAAATCTCAAGGATAAAAGTGTACAATACATACATACATAATCGTTATAGACTGTTAGGCCTTTTAGCGTTCAGTCCTCGATCTTCTCTATGTAACAAGCTCTGTGGCGTCGTTTAGCTCCGCACGTTATCATTAAAAGCTGTGTGTACCATCGTCTCTGTATCCCTCTGCTTCCCTTACGCTCCATATCCGAGTCCATTGTTCCCCTAGGTAACCTATCCTCCTCCATTCGCCTCACATGACCCCACCACTGAAGCCGGTTTATACGTACAGCTCCATCAGTCGAGTTCATTCCTAAAGCCGGCATTACACCTACCGAGTAACTTACTTGGCCGAGACAGTGGATAGAAACGTGGCCGAATGAGTACCCCCACCACCTGACCACTAACCTCGGCGCTTCACTCGCTCTTCACTCGGTCAGTGTAATCAGACAAGTCAATTGTGAAGGAGTGTTCTTATGTTGTCTAGCTCGCTGTGATTTGATTTCTTCCACGACAATGGCTACATGGAGTAGTGAAACAACGTTAAAACACATTCAAAAGTACAAAACACACGAATGTTTATGGGATTTCAAATCTGATGTGTACAAAGGCAAAACATGCGTGATGCTGCTGGTATAAGCTATGAATTTACCTGACTTTGGTTTACTAGAGTAACACATAAAATTGAAAACTGTTGTTGCTAATGTCATCTTTGATTTCCTCCATTATGGCAGGTATGATCACGTTGCAATAGTGTTTAAAAACTCTCTTCATTTTCCTCATTTTCCTAGTTCGCATAACCATGTTCCCGCACCCTTTAAACGTTCCAATGCACTGACTCGTACACTGTCTCTTCCTCGTGTGATCACATCTACTCCTCAGTAAGTTACTCGGCCGAGTAACAAAGCGAGTGACTCGGCCCAGTACTCGGTAGGTGTAATTCCGGCCTAACTCAGACTTATCTCCCAATCGCGAGTGTCTTTCTGAATTTATTCCATTTTTTTTCTGTAACAGCAGTCATTCTAGCTACACTCGTACCTTTTTCTTCCGAACATCAATTACCGTAATTGGGCAAATGCCAAGAAGAATAAAAAGAACATACCAAATCTTTTACGTCAGATTGCGTCGGACTCGTGTTTCCAGCTTCAACGTTACTGTGTACATTTTCATCAAAAGTTAATTAAAAACACAAAGTTGTGGTGAACTTGCTGGAAATTTCTATTTAAGGTACTTAAATAGGTAACGACATTAATAATAGGCCCCTATGACTTGAAAATAAGTTCTTTTCTAGTGGTTTAACTTCGCACTAACGAGGACATAACCCTCTCCCTAAATATAACACAAATATGTATTAGAGGAATGGTTGTACTTTAATAATAATAATAATAATAATAATAATAATAATAATAATAATGGTACAGCTATATGCATTGCTTTTATAGACGTTAACTCTTAGTCTTCAAATACACACACAATACGCAATTAGCACCAGTTTGTCCTCTGTCATGCTGTCTGTATGTTTCATCCTATTTAGAACTGATAACGGTGATTAGTGCAAAAACTGAAAAATATTCTGTATTTTGAATAGCCTGGCTGTTCTCTGATCTCTGATCTCCCGCACGCGTTAATTTATAGACTTTGCTGATTATTTACTCGGCTCGAGCCATTCCGTAAAATGAATGTTCTGTTGATACATCTACATTAAACTACAGCATGCTGGAATGAAATTGAAACTAATACGTCAGGCAGTTCCACAGCAATTTTTTTCGTGTATGCCGTATTGGCTGTGTTGGTGCGGCCAGAAACATTTAGGACAATTGTCCACGGTCGATGGGTACAGGAGGGGAGGGGTGTTATTAACATCAGAATGATTAAAGTCCTGAGCAAATGAAGAGTAATGTAGCGCACTACACACATAATGCGATCTGTGGCTTGTGGCGTACACGGTCAACAATAGTTCTGTACTTGGGCAAAACTAGTTTTCCACTCACTGACTATATGAATTCAGTTCCTAAACGTAGTCCAATAAATGGCTCTCGTGGCTAGAATTGCAACTACAGTTTTAGCTCCTTTTAAGGGAAGTGGGAAAACCCAATCTTGACAATCTTCATTTGACAGAAAAGATATCCCAATATCACAGGAACTATTAAGGTTAAAGTTTTGAAATTTTTACCCCTTATAATTACACCCTTCCCTCTATACTGAAGTAGAATTAAGTTTTTTGAGTGATTAACTGTACATTTATTAATTTTGTTAACGTTTCATATTTTAGCAAGAACAGTCTTGAAAACTGCTCTAAACTAGAAACTAAACAAGGGAAATGTTTTTTCTAGTTCAGTAGCTGCATTAAGGCATAAAATAATTCTCTGAGAAAAGCGATCTCGTTAATTGGTATACTTCATGAGATACTGGGTCAGACATGTGAAAACAAATCAATTTTCAGAAACTGAGTTCAAAGTAAGACACAAAGTTCACTCACACATTTACCCAAGTCAGCACCTAAAAGTAGCCTGGTCCATAGACAGCATTATTGAGTGTTTGTTGTGACAGTGCCGTAAACTTTTTCACACATAATTCTGGAACAGATTAGTGAAAACCACAGCCTTCTAGATCAAACGGTTACAGGAGTAGGTGACTTCAAATAGAAGTTGTAAAATTTCTCACTTGCGCAATAATATTATACATTTTTTAAATCTTTACGGGTAGAGTATCATAATAAATTATGCACCATTTCATTCAGCACAGTCCAAATAATTTTATGAGACAACATTTGGAAAAAGTTTTTTTTTTTTAAATTTGCTTTCCCACTCCCCTATGTAGTAATACATATACCGGAGAGACAAACGGTGGCTGGCGGCACTTTGTCTTTAAAGGTTATGATTATGTGGTAACTATAGTTATCGACGTCTTTGTACAGCTGTTGGCTCTCAAAAAACGTAAACATAACAATTGGGACATAAAACCAATAACAATATTATTTGTACTGGTTAATGCAAGATTAATTATCAAATTTAGACTATGATAGACGTCTCCGAGATTGAAAATATCTACGCGTTTCTGTTCCTCGTTAGAGACTACATTCTTCTTGATCATCACGCCTGTATGCTTAAGTCACTGCCGCCAAGCTGAGTAGCACAGATGGTCTGAGCTCATGCCGGTGAGTTCGATTCTGGATCAGTACTGTGGTATTTGAATGTGCTCAAATACGTGAGCCTCGTGTCGATAGATTTACGGGCACGGAAATGGACTCCCGTCGGATAAAGTTCCGGAACCTCGGCTTCTCCGTAAACCGTAAAAGTAGTTAATGGGACTTAAAAACCAATAATATTAACATTAGCATTACTTCAGGAAAATAGCAGTACCAGGGTCTAGAATTTAGATATCTACTCAGCAAATTAAAATAAGTTATTGGTGGTAGTTTATTGTAATTGTATCAGCTTGGTACTGTATTTCATTTTAAATAAAATCTAATACGTAGTGTCACTGCTCCAGTTTAAATATTTGTAACTGTTACATGTTCAACAATAAAGTATCTTGATTTACACATCGACAATATAGGGAGGGCGAGAATTGTTCATCACATAAGAAACGTTCGTATCCTAACGCATTCTCTCAGAGCTTGTTGAAAGCCCCTAAAACCAGTGGCATAACGAACGTTCTATATATGATCCATTGCACTATTTCCATGCTCTTCCTCAACGTGTTTCTGATATGACACGTCTGAAACCAGGAAAAGGTTTGGACTCACTATTTTGTAAAGAATAATACAAAGCTGAAACAGGTGGATCATTTAAAGTTTATAGGTTGCGTTTTTTCAGGATGGTATCAAAGCTAATGCAGTGAGCTCGCAATTGCAAACAATGGTATTATGTTATAATGAAGACAGCTCCCGGCCGAAACTATCAACCACTGTTGATGTTCTGCACAGTCCTAATGACCGGTATTAACAGTGACGTGATCTCCAAAGATAATAGACAACTTGATGTCTTTGGAGCGTACAAACCGGGAAGGGGTAGCGCTGACGCTGATTCTGAATTATTTTATAAGATAATCAGCTATATTGGAAACGATATGGAAAGGACCGTGATTGCAGCGGGTGATCTAAATTTACCAAATGTCAATTGGGAAGGTAATGCGAACGTCAGGAAACATGACCAACAAATGGCAAACAATTTAATATGGGAAGGGCAGCTGATTCAGAAAGTGATGAAACCAACTAGAGGAAAGAATATTCTGAACGTGGTGCTTAGTAAAACCAGATGAGCGCTATAGATAAACCGAAGTAATAGATGGTATTAGTGATCACGAAGCTGTTTTTGTCGTAGTTAAAAATAAATATGATAGAAAGGAATGTATTAAAATTAGGGCTATTAGGCTGTACCAAATGGCTGATAAAATAGGCATGAGGGAGTTTTTAAAAAGTAATTATGATCGGTGGAAAACGGCAAAATAAAAATGTAAACAGACTCTGGGATGGGTTTAAAGCAATTGTTGAGGAATGTGAGAACAGTTTTGTACCTTTAAAGGTGGTAAGGAATGGTAATGATCCACCATATTAAAACAGAGAATAAAGATACTAAGAATGAGGTGCAGGTTGGAAAGGAATAGACTTAGAAATGGCTGTGGAAGTAAAGGGAAATTGAAGGAACTTACTACGAAATTGAATCTAGTAAAGAAGTCAGTTAAGGATAACATGAGTGCAAGCATAATTGGCGGTCATACAGGTTCAAAGATGGAAAATTCCAGGAATCATTAATGAACAAGGGGAGTGTGTATGCGAGGATCTAAAAATGGCATTAAGTATTCAGTCAGCGACATGTAAAGATTGTTGGTTACAAGGGTAATGTCCAGATAGAGGAGGTGATTAATACTAAAGAAGTATTAAAATTTACCTATGACAGCATTGACATTTACAGTAAGATACAAAAGTTGAAAACTAGAAAAGCAGCTAGAATTGATAATGTTTCGGGGGATATACTAAAGACAATGGTTTGGGATATAGTACCATTTCTGAAGTATTTTTTTTATTATTGTCTGCACGAAGGAGCTGTACGAAATGAATGGAGAGTTGCTTTATGTATAAAGGAAACGGTGATAGACAAAAAGCTGAAAATTACAGGCCAGTCAGTTTGACATGCATTGCATGTAAGCTTTGGGAAAGCATTCTTTCTGATTATACTAGACTTGCTTACGAAATTAATAACTGGTTCGATAGAAGGCAGTTCGGGTTTAGGAAAGGTTATTCCACTGAAGCTCAGCTTGTAGAATTCCAGCAAGATATAGCAGACATTCTGGATTCAGGAGGTCAAATGGACTGTATACCTATTGACATATCTAAGGCATTTGATAGGGTAGATCATGGGAGACTACTGACAAAAATTAGTGCAATTGGACTAGACAAAAAGAGTGACTGAATGGGTGGCTATGTTTCTAGAAAATAGAACTCAGAGAATTGGAGTACCGTAGGCGAATCTTTATCTGACCCTGTAATAATTAAGAGGGGAATTCCTCAAGGCAGAATTTAGGACCTTTATATTTTCTTATATGTATCAATGATATGAGTAAGGACGTGGAATCAGAGATAAGGCTTTTGCAGATGATGTTATTCTGTACAGAGTAATAAATAAGTAACAAGATTGAGAACAACTGCAAAATGACCTCGATGATGGTGTGAGATGGACAGACGGCAATAGTATGGTAAAATCAAATGAAATGTCGTATGGCTTTTAGTGCCAGGATATCCCAGGACGGGTTCGGCTCGCCTGGTGCAGGTCTTCCTATTTGACTCCCGTAGGGGACCTGCGCGTCGTGATGAGGATGAAATGATGATGAGGACAACACATACACCCAGCCCCCGTGCCGTTGTAATTAACCAATTAAGGTTAAAATCCGTGACCCGGCCGGGAATTGAACCCGGGACCCTCTGAACCGAAGGCCAGTACGCTGGCCGTTCAGCCAACGAGTCGGACAATAGTATGGGGATAAACGGGTTAAAAATCAGGTTGTGAGTTTCACAAGAAGGAAATGTCCTCTCAGTTTTAATTACTGCGTTGATTGCGTGGAAGTTCCTTTTGGGGATCATTGTAAGTACCTAGATGTTAATATACGGAAAGATCTTCATTGGGTAATCACACATATATGATTGTAAATAAAGGATACATATCTCTGCGCATGGTTATGAGGGTACTTAGGGTTTGTAGTAAGAATGTAAAGGAGAGGGCATGTAAGTCTCTGGTAAGTCCCCAACTAGAGTATGGTTCCAGTCTATGCGACCCTCACCAGGATTTCTTGATTCAAGAACTGGAAACAAATCCAAAGAAAAGCAACTCGATTTGCTTTGGGTGATTTCCGACAAAAGGGATACGTTACAAAAATGTTCCAACGTTTGGTCTGGGAAAACTCAGGAGAAAGGAGGGGAGCTGCTCGACTAAGTGGTATGTTCCGAGCTGTCAGTGGAGAGATGGCATGGAATGACATCAGTAGACGGGTAAGTTTGAATGGTGTCTTGAAAAGTAGGAAAGATCACAATTTGAAGATGAAGCTGGAATTCAAGAGGACAAATTGGGGCAAATATTCGTTTATTGGAAGGGGAGTTAGGGATTGGAATAACTTACCAAGGGAGATGTTCAATACATTTACAATTTCTTTGAAATCATTTAAGAAAAAGCTAGGAAAACAGCATATAGGGAATCTGCCACCTGGGCGGCTGCCCTAAATGCCGATCAGTGGTGATTGATTGATTGATTATGTCGTTTAACTGGTCGGATAATTAATTTCCTCTTTGTATACAAGCATTTTCATTCCACATAATTAAGAGTGTGATAACAGGGAGGTACTGTCCCTAGTTTCTCTCCAAGAAGGCCGTGGTTCAAATCTCGGCCAGAGCATATGGGATTTTTAAATTCACTTCGCAATGGTCCGAACTCCACATAAAAATGAAGGTCTCGTTGCTATGATCATGACAATAGTCACGTAAAATTACAAGCTTGCTTTGTTTGCTTGTTTTACAAAGTAGTGTATCCTAGCTTTCAGTTTACGAAGGACTCAACGACGCTACGCTGTAGCTAGCGCTGCAGTATCAGTTTGTTCTGAACCTCTTATCTCGATTTCTTCGAGTGCATAGTATAATCATAGAGTCCCTATTCAAATTCTGCTTCTTTTAATCCACACAGCTGAATCCATTGGATTAATTTCGTAACTATTGTTATGGATCCTAGTGATGTGGATTAAATGTAACAATCGGGAATGCAATACCATCAGCGTATATCGGAGACTCGTTCTGTTGTGTGGACATTTAAAGGGCGATTGTAATACAACTTGCCGTACGCTTAGTTTAATTTGTTCTTCTGTATTGTCAGTATGAATTCTTCGATGCATTAAGACTGAACAGGAATTTTGTATGCATTTATTCTCTCGTGATCAACCTGTGTGTGTACTTACTTTTATCGGTTGCTACCGGTCGCCACAACTTCCAGTTAATTTGGCGATGTGAGCTGCGCTTCGGTGATATCACTTGACTGCTAACTAGTGGATGAATGCGTTAGGAATTCAAAGCATACATTGCGTTGGGTAGCAATCCCGGCCTTATTTGAATGATAGGCCAACGGCCTCAGCAAATATACTGTATGTTCAAAAGTATTATCATACTTCAGTCTATAGTTATTTATAATCAATAAGCCTCCGCTTGGTATCTATAAAATCACATAAACTGGCATTATTTCATTTAATTAAATTTAATTAAAATTACCTTCGATTAATGTGGAAAATATCATACATTCAGCATACATAACTACATACATCTTCGTTATAGACTTGTGCCTTTCGGTGCTCACTCTCCAAGCCTCTGTGAATGAAAAAAACGCCACCATAATCCTCTATTTTCAACTAGGTCTGTGAACAGGTATAGTTCCATAACTCGTATTTAAAATCATTAGAAAATGGGTCTAACCATCGTCATTCTGGTCTCCTTCTAATCCCCTTACCCTCCATGATAGAGTCCATTATTTTCCTAAGTAACCTGTCCACCTCCATTCGCCTCATATGACCCCTACACCAAAGACTGTTTCTAAGTACAGCTTCATCAATCGTGTTCACTCCTAACTTAGCTTTTATTTTCACATTTCAAGCAAGCACTCTCCTTCCATTGTTCCCAGATGTTTGCACAAGCGATCATTCTTGCTACTTCCATGTATGTTACTTCTAACTTATGCATACTCACCTGTGTAAAGATCCGTCTGTGAGCTTACTGCATTAACTTTGCTGTGCCTTGATTCAGTCTCACATACTATATTACCATCCAGGGAGAAGATACATCCTAAATACCGTACTTAAAATGATCTCCCTGTTCGAGTTTTGTATTCCCAACCTGTTAGGTTTCTTCCTTGCTGACATCACGTTAGTCTTGGAAAGGCCAAATGTTTTATCATACTCATTGCACCTATTTTCAAGTTCCAAGATATTAGATTGCAGGCCTTCAGCACAGTCTGCCATTAAGACCAAGTTTTATATTTATGCCAAAATGCTTACTATATTTTTTTCTTAATTGAGACCCTCCCTGTCATGTGATACCTTTCTCTAAAGATCCATGAAAACTATGAGCAAAAAACGGTGAAAGATTACAGCCTTGTCTAACCCCTGTAAGTACTTTGAATCAAGAACTCATTATAACATCAAAATTCTCACTGCAGCCCAATTGTCAACAAAAATGCCTTTGATTGCTTTTAATAATCTACCCTTAATCCCGTAATTCCCCTTTCCCTCACTACTCTGTCATATGCATTCCCTAGACCGACGAAACATAAATATATATATATATATATATATATCCTTGTCGTAACATTTTCTTCAATTTCCTGGCACAGTACTGAAAATGTGATCCAGACAGCCCCCTCTGTAGTATGAAACCACACTGGCTTTTATTCAACTTTTTCTCAACAACTGATCGTACCCTCACTTCCAAATTCCCCAGTATGCTGATCAATGAAATACCTCGATAGTTATTGCAATCCTTCCTGTCCCCTTGCTTCTAGAAAGGTGCAATATTACTGCTTTCATCAGATCAGAAGTTACCTTAATAATATTCCATGTTAGCCTTATTACTCTATCAAGCGATTTCATTCCTACCTTCTCATAACATTTCACAATTTCAATTCTAATTTCATTTATTTCCGCTACTTTATGATGATACAGTTAATTTACCATCCTCTCCACTTCTTCAAGAGTAATTTCACTAACATTTTTGTGCTACGTCCCATGAGCTCGGTTGTTCGCGACATCATCCTGAAACTGCAGGGTATCTCAAAATCGATAACGGATTCAAGGATGTTAGGCGTTAGTAATGGTGCCGATGATGATCATATTTCAATAATAATAATAATAATAATAATAATAATAATAATAATAATAATAATAATAATAATAATAATAATAATAATGGACCGATGACCTTCGATGTTAGGCCCCTTAAAACAACAAGCAATAATAATAATAATAATAATAATAATAATAATAATAATAATAATAATAATAATAATAATAATTTAGTTTAGAACTTTGGTCCGTAAGGTTCTGTCATCTAATTGTCAGTGAATTCTTGCTCTTCACAATACGTGTGCTTTGGGTCAGTATTTCTTCAAATATATTATCACTTAGCTGTTTTCGCAGACACAACGACGATGTATAAAATAAGAGTTTTGTTCCGATTTTAATAAGAATAGTATTTCTGTAACTGGTGTATCCACATCAACAAGGAGATGCACCTTTTAAATTCCCATCATCTTTGTCTATCTCTCTGTCTGTTAACGCATCACGAAATAATGGCTGAAGAGAATTTAATGAATATTGCTACGTAAATTCAGGAAATAAGGCCCTACAATTTAGGCTATAAATAATTTAATTCACGCTGAGTGAAATAGTTTAGGGGAAGGCCTAACATGTAATTCTCAAAAATCTATGTTATTAGTGGTCCTATCCATAATAATACTACATAAATAAAGTTATATAAAAAGATATTTCTGATCATTTTTACCGTACCGGCTCTAACAGAGATATTTATGTATTTCAATTTTTGTTGCTAAGTTCATGTCAGCGCCTAGCCACGAGAAAATAGGTGAGCAAAATTTAATGAAATTCGGCATGTTATGTCGCAGGAGACACTACAGTCTAAGATATAAATAATGTTATTCACGTATTATTAAATGGTAGTTTAGGGTAAGGCGTATAAAATTAAAATTTTTAAATGCCTATGTTGTTGATCCTATCGGAAAGTACTACATAACAAAAGTTAAATAGAATAAAATGTCCTATCATTTATTTATTACACAGTTTTACCATACCGACTGTAAAAATATAATTCATGAGTTTAGACATTTTTTTCTTAGTCCATATCAACGCCGAACATGTTAACATGGAAATATTGTTCAATCCTGTTAACCGTCGATGGTGTTTTATGTCATGATTGCCTAAAGGTGTGAAACGGTCAATATTGACAAGGAAAACTGTGAAGATTATTATGAAAATGAGACTAAACTCGTTTAGAAACGGTCTCTTGAAGAATGAGACAAGAGGGGATCGTGAAAGAAGGAAGAAGGACTCTCCTTTACGTTAGATGCCCTAATATCACAAACTCGGAAGAAAATTACATGTGAGGGAGGACCTATAATTTCGAGAGCTAATAAAATTGATCAACAATAACATAACATTTGTCGTTGTTTGTTGTTAAGTGCTTTGTCTTTTCTGCTGGCACTACATTTCTTAAACCTTCAGTACCAGATTCTGCCATCTGTCTCGATGGGTATAATATTTTCCATAACGACAGATTAAACAGAGCCGCTGGTGGTGTTGCAGTTTATTTGAATAATAGCATAAAATGTAGTGTGCTTAGTAAATCTCCTGGAGAGTACAGTAAGAAACCTGAGTACATAATCCTTGATATAGCCCTTTCAGATACTAAAATTCTTTTCGCTTGTATATATCGTCCACCAAAAGTAGGGTTCATGGATACATTCCTGAATGATATGTATTCTCATGTTATGAATTATAAATATATATTTGTTATGGGCGATGCTAATGCTCGGTTCGGAACTGGGACGTTTGAAAGCGAAAAAATACGTGATGTGCTCAAAGCTTGTGACCTCGACTGCCTTCCATTCAATCCAACCTTTCATACTTCCACTTCCGATAGCACTCTCGACATAATCTCGTCGAACTGCAATGAGTTGGTAGTAGAATGCGGACAGGAACCAGCTGCCGGTTTTTCTGGTCATGACTTGCTGCATGCTGTATTCACTTTATCCACGCCAAAACAAATTCTTAAAACTATTCTTGTTCGAGACTTTAGTAAATTTGAAGTGAACAATTTTTGTGCTGACGCTGAATTACTACCCTGGAATATATTTTTTCAGTCTAATGACGTAGATCAAAAAGTATCTCTCTCCAACAGCTTTGTACTTTCACTCTATGACAAGCATGCGCCCCAAAAAAGAATTCTCGTAAAACACCGGTCATCACCAATGTTCAATAAGCGTATTAAGGAATTGATAAGTAAACGGGACAGAGCTATGGAGAAATTTATTCAAACTAAACTTCCAGATGATTACGAGCAATTCAGGATCTTACGTAACGAGACAAAACAAGTAATTAGGAACACTAAAGTGAAGTATACGTACAACATCTTCCGTAATTGTAAGAGCACCTCAGCTTCTTGGCGTGCTGCAAAATCTCTTGGTAATGGAGTCAGTCACTCTCTAGATAGCCAGATGCCTGTTACTCCATCTGAATTAAGTGAATATTACATGACATCAGTCTCTAACTCAAACTCTCCGAAAGTATCAGAGACTGCCAAACATTATAGACATCTCACTCCAAATAACAGAGATAAATTCTATTTCATGTACGTACACCCTTCACAGGTAGAATAAGCAGTCAGATCAATATGAACTAAATCTAAAGGTCCAGATAATATTCCAATATCCATGATTTCTACCTGCATGGACATATTTCTTCCTGCCCTTGTGCACTTATTTAACTTCTCTCTACGGAATGGAGTTTATGCCTCAGAGTGGAAGCGTGCCAATGTACGTCCTGTGCTCAAAAAGAAAATACCAACAGTCTGTAGTGATTTTAGGCCTATCAACATCCTCTGTGCACTTAGTAAGGCACTAGAAAAAATTGTTCATGAGCAGATATGTGAATATTTGTCTAAATATAACATTCTAAATACCTACCAATCTGGCTTCAAGAAGGGCCATAGTACTACTACTGCTCTTCTGAAGGTTACAGTTGATATTCGCGCGGCCACCGATAAGAGGCAGCTTACTATCTTATGTCTCTTTGATTTCTCTAAGGGGTTTGACTCTGTTAATCATGAGTTGTTTCTCGCTAAGCTGAAGTCAATTGGCTTCTCCCAGAGTGCTCTGTCGTGGTTTGAATCATATCTGTCAAATAGATCACAAAGAGTCACGTTCATTGACGGTCGATTCTCTAGCTGGGAATCAGTAAACTGTGGCGTACCACAAGGATCAGTCCTCGGTCCTTTGTTTTTCTATTTATATTAATGACATATCTGAAGTCTGTAAAAGCAGTACCTTTCACATGTATGCGGATGACTTACAAGCTTACTTCCACTTTTGTCCCACTAACGCATCTTCTTGTATAACGCATTTTAACCATGACATCTCTCGATTGATCGAATGGAGCCCAAATCATAACCTCCAATTAAATGTGGCTAAGACCCAGATTATCTGCGTAGGTTGCACAAAACTCCTGAAAACTGTTGACCTCAAATCCCTCCCAGCAATAAAAATTCTAGAGACAGATTTTCATTATAGTGACACCGTTAACAATCTAGGTCTAATTTTCGACAGAACCTTATCCTGGTGTGATCATACGTCAAATGTAATCCGAAAAGTTGTGTCATCCATGCATATTTTGAAACGTAACGTGTCATGTACACCACCCTTCATGAGAAAACTACTTGTTCAAAGTCTTATATTTCCAATAATTAACTATGGTGCAGTCGTATACAACGACTTATCTGAAACTTTGAACATAAAACTACAGAGGGTACAAAACGCATGTGTTCGTTACGTTACAAATGCCAGGCGTGATGAACACATAACACCCTATTACATACAGCTACAATGGTTGAAACTCCATGAACGTCAAGAAATCTCAGTAGCTGTTGCCACGCAGAAAATTCTCAAACTGAAGACACCATCCTACCTTTATAATGCATTTAAACCTATGGAGTCGGTACATAACGGAGATAATAGGTTTACAAAAACCACCCTTCAAATTCTCCTTCATCGTACCACTAAATTTAACAAATCCTTTGTTTGCACTGCATCACGTACCTTTAACGTCTTTAATCTTCACCGTTTCGCAAATAACACTAACTGTACACAACTAAAGCAGTTATTAACATCTATCTTTCTGGAGGAGTACGCAAGAGGCTGAGATCAGGCATTCTTGTGTCGAACAATCAGAAATGTGTATATTTCGAAGAAAATTGTTTCTCTGCTTTAGCTTTATATTCTTTAAATCCATGTAGTCCAAAATAACAGAAGGGCTTAATGATTTACTTTCTTACTCATTATATAATGTATGTCTTTACCTTACTGGATTTGGTATCTGTATTTTCATTTTTTTATGTTTCATGTTTAGTTTAATACTTTAATATTATAAAAATGTAGTTACTGTGATCATAAATCTGTATTGTATTATAAGAAGACGCTACATAAAGGGGCTTTTCAGCCTCAGTGGCATGTAAATCATGATCAATAAATTCAATTCAATTCAATTCATCTTCGATAGATGTGAATACTACTGCATCCCGAGTAAAAGAGACTGCATGAATATGGCAGAATGTAATGGTGGAGTTATATAATTTTCTTTTTTAGCATGCCATTCATCTGGTTCACAAATTTTCTGACAACTTCTGGTACTTAACACACTGATCATAGTATTCCAGTTATTCGATCCCTACTCTGAGGCGCTGATTGGAATGAGCAGTGTGCACACTTAACGAATACGGTGGAGGAGTGTTCACAGCTGTCTGCAGCCTGGCCTTCAAGCTCTGGAACTTGGGACTGTTAGAACGGCGGCGTAATATTGTTCGTTAAAAGTGAGAAAATATGCCGCTATTCATTTGGTCGAGCATTTCATATGATAGCGACTTGCCATTTGGGGTCACTTTTTCGGCAGAGGTCGGATGATTGGCAGTTTTGCAGTTATGAGGAAAAATATCCGTCATTAATGTGTGTTGTTGTAGGAAGAAAGAAGTCTTATAATTTTTCTTAAAAGCGACAGGTCATTCTACCGTGTCCAGTAGAGCCCGACTTTCTATCACTGAGGGCGCTCTTGACATCACCTGGAGTCA
The DNA here is from genome assembly GCF_040414725.1 of Anabrus simplex. Taxonomy (NCBI): domain Eukaryota; kingdom Metazoa; phylum Arthropoda; class Insecta; order Orthoptera; family Tettigoniidae; genus Anabrus; species Anabrus simplex. The sequence continues at coordinate 236,507,167 of NC_090266.1, forward strand.
CACGAGAGAAGTAGAATGTTTCACCACCATGCTTTCCCGTTGAAGATATTCTGTCAGTAATGGCTCTCTTGGTATTTCCGTTCATCTGAATAGTTCTTGAGCTAAAATAAGAATTCAGGTCGTCCAAAGGTGCATTATACCCGTATTTACTATTGTTCGTCTTTGTTTTGCTTAAACGCATATCGCGGAGAATTTTCTCTACAATTGCAGAGTTAAGGGTAGGCCTACTTAAAATTTCTCACGAGAAGCGTATTTTAGCGTTTTTTATCATCTGCTTTATTTTTATTTCAGAGTCTTTTTTATTTGTCTAAATTATACTCTGTTGGATACTTCCGCATAATAACTATATGCTGCGTCTCTGTCTTTCATTTTGGGTCGATGACCTAGATGTTAGGCCCCTTAAAACGACAAGCATCATCATCATCATCATGCCTTTCATTTTATCTGGAATATCTTGACTGACCCAAGGGTTAGGGGGTCGCTTTACTCTAGCAGTACGTAATAAGGCATGGCTGTCGTATAATAATTTAAAAGAAGTTCGTTAAAACGAGATACATTGTCGTCAATGTCCTTTATATACTGAAGTGGTGTGCTCAGAGGGTCCTCAATGAGGGCTTCTTCGTATAATTTTTTTGAAATCCCTGTTTATCTTAGGCTTGTATTTTGTACACTTCAGAGAGTATGCAGCGTATATCATATCATGGCGGGAAAGACGTGGTACAGACATCTGTCCATGTGAGAATGTGTGGTCATTATTGTTAATCCTCTACTGCCCAATGTGACTTTGAAGTCACACATCATTCTGTACACATTTTCTACTGTTAGAATGAAATTGAGCCACTACTTCCCAGTGTAACTTTCAAGTTACAGTATGGCTGTGTGATTTTCAACTCTTTGTAGTTTAATAGTTATATGCATAAGCCACCAGGAAGCGCCAAATGTATGGATGGGAGCATTTCCCAGGCACATGGCGGATAGCTAGTTTTACAATTATGTTTTGTGTTATTACTAACAAATTATATGCATAAAAATATAGAAACCAAAGGTAAGCATCTTGAATATTTTATGAGACTGTTATTTTATAAATTAGTCAATTTTCACATATCAGAACATTACTGCCCAGTGTGACCTGGAAGTCACAAACCTAATTTTTGAAAATCAAAAATGAAAATTCAATAAAAACTGCATTTATGTGTAGTTTACAACATATTTACTTAGTATATGGCAGAGAAAATTTTTTAAAACACAACAAAATAATTTGGGCAGTAGAGGGTTAACAATAATTAGATCGAGGAGTATGTGCGAGTTTGCAAAGTGGTGAGTGGGATAAGGACAGGATTGTCATATTAATGGGTTCGAACATGCATGTTAGTTGCATAGTCTCAGTAGTTTCATTTGTCAGGTCACTGTTAAAATATTCAATTAAAATCATATGTTCATACCTGGATATTAAATCTTGTAGCGCTTCCTCCAGATCCGTGATGCTACCAGTTTTAGGTGGGCGAAACACTACACCGGGTAAACACTTTGTACCACGATCTTCACTTTCTATCTACGGTCTGTGAGAGTATTCTGTTGGTGATTTAAATATTTCCTTATATTTCATATAATCACGTATGAATATCCCGACTCCACGTTCAGGCTCTTCCCACTCATTTTAAATAGTGCTGAAGGGCTAGACTGACGTAACCATGACTCTGAAATCATTATAGCGTGCATATTGCATTCTGAAAATATTTCGGAGAATTCTGTAAAATTTGGGACAATGCTCTGTATGTTGACATGTTCTATTTGTAGATAAGTAGGGTAGGACGAAGGGATGTATTTGTGATCCTTTGCGAGGGGGTCGATATGAGGCTGAAATTAGTCTCATTTGTTTCCTAGTTGCCTAATGCACCAAATTCAAAATTAAAGTATGACAATGATAGTAAGAAGTACCTAATACATGTATAAGATTAGTATCTGTAGTCGCGGCCACCAAATTAGGTGGATCAGAGAAATTACGCTGTTGCGAAAGTTATGTAGCATCTGACGAAGAAATGTCCAATTGAACACAGCATTCCTGAACTCCAGGCAGTTTGTTCTCTCCCAAACTTACAATGTTGCAAAACAAATTATACTACAAGCTTCAGGAAAGACTGCTTATTTGAGCGGTATAACTATTTTCCACGTAAACGAATTAAAATAATTATAAGCGTACTACCGATGGCTTCCTTCCGGGTAAAGCAGTCCCCCAGTCCGTATCTCCGGGTAGGGACTACGAGAGAGGAGACAATCATCAGGAGGATGAATACTGACACTCAGCGAGTTGGGGCGTGGAATTTTCGAAGTTTGAATAGTTGTGGTATGTTAGAAAACGTGGAAAAAGGGAACAGATAGACTAAAGTCACATAGAGTTGGTATATTTGGCGTACGTTGGCAGGAAGAGCAAGATATTTACTTCGACATCTATAGCATTACCAACACAAAATCAAACAGGGGATATGCAGAAGTTGATTTAATAATTAAAAAGAAAATTAGGCAGCGGGTAAGCTATTATGACCGGCATAGTGAACGTATTATTGCTTTCAAAATGGACACCAAGTCAATGTCCACCACAAAAGTACAGGCTTATATGTCAAGTATTTCGGCGGACGGTGAAGAAATCGAAAAAAAATTAAGATTGAATAAAATACATGAAGGGAAATGAGAATCTAATTGTGATGGGAGATTGGAATGCAGTGGTAGGCCAAGAAAGAAAAGATAATGTAAAAGGGGAATTCGGACTGGGACAAAGGAGCGAAAGAGGACGTCGCCTGGTAGAATTTTGCATCGATCATAATTTATTCCTTGCTCGTACTTGGTTCCAACACTACAGACGACGACAGTATACTTGGACAAGACCTGGAGATACTGGAAAATATAAAAATCTTCATTATGCTTACGTAGAGATTCAGGAACCAGGTATTGGATAACAAGACCTTCTCACAAACGGTCATGAATAAGGACCACGACCTGGTGGTCAGGAAGGTATGCAAGGAGATAGTATCTAGAAAATTTGAACGAAAAGGGAGGGAGGGAGGGAGGGAGGGAGATAATGATAATATTATGATTTTACGTCCCACTAACTACTTGTCACGGTTTTCGGAGACGCCAAGATGCCGGATTTTTCCCGCAGGAGTTCGTTTACGTGCCAGAACATCTACCGACAGGAAGTTGACGTATTTGAGCATCTCTAAATACCACCGGACAGAGCCAATATGGAACCTGCCAAGTAGGGGTCTGGAGGCCAGCGCCTCAACCGTCTGAGACACTCAGCCCGAAGAGAGAGAGAGAGAGAGGCGGGAGAGAGCGAGCGAGTGGGGAATTGTTTCAAGGAACATCTTAAACGAGGATTAAATGAAAAGGCTGAAAGTAACACTATACATGAAGAGTGGGCAGTGCTAAAGGATAAGATCTGTAGGGCTGCGGAATAAAAGTTAGGATGAAAGGCAAATTCAAATAAGAATCAATTTATCATCTGCTTTAACTGAAGAGTTATGGGAAGTCCAAGGCACAAACTGAAAATATGATTTACAATTACCATTGATACTATACATTGAGAATGTCTAGCTGCAGTCGCTTAATTGCGGCCAGTATCCAGTATTCGGGAGATCGTGGGTTCGAACCCCACTGTCGGCAGCCCTGAAGATGGTTTTCCGAGGTTTCCCATTTTCACACCAGGCAAATGTTGGGGCTGTACCTTAATTAAGGCCACGGCCGCTTCCTTCCCATTCCTAGCCCCTTCCTGCCTCATCGTCACCATAAGACCTATCTGTGTCGGTGCGACGTAAAGCAAATAACAAAAAAAAGAGAGAGAATGTTGAATCGCAGCTGCGAATGAAAATGCCTTGTTCGATGTTTCAGATTCTAAGAAGTTCCGAATTTCTGGAAGAGAGTGAACAATGACATCATGCCGTTCTGAAAAATTAGGAGTAGCATCCTGGTGTTCAATCCAGCGTGCTAACATGCTAAATTAAACGAATGATTTGCATAGGGTTCTTCTCCCTTATTTTAACTGCACAGCCATTAAACTGTCCACTCATATTTCCAGCTCCATCAAAACCCATAACTCTTAAATTGCTCAAATTTAGACTGAGATTATGCAGATTTTTCGATAAGAACACTGGCCACCAAAAAACCACGACCATCATATATGGTAACAAATTTAAGAAAGTCTTCCCGAATCACGAAAGGTTGTTTCCCAATGTATACATAACTAACGCAGACAGGGAATTGTTGAATACCTTAAACGTCTGCTAGAACATTAAATACGTACACTGGTTAGTGTTATTTACAATAGTGTTGTTAATAATTTCCCCACATACTTCAATAATTTGACGGGTATATTTGCAATAGCATCACAGTGTAGAAGATATTCGTTTAGCTCACTGTCACTGTCATCAATTCGAAAACTCAACAATGCTCTAACATTGTCGTCACGCAAACCTTGATTTCCTTCCAAAGAAAAGCGACTGACTTGTCCATGACCTCTCAACTTTAAAACTCCTCTGCCACAAAAAGTACCGTTTTGATCATTGGAAATTTTCCCGGATTTCCACTATTTGAGTTTTTCTGCCTCTGTCTATTAGGTCAGTAACAAAACTAAATTTGTCTGCGAAAAAGAGGAAATTTTGAGCGATAATACAGGCTTTATTTTTTGTGATGAACAGATACTTTATTATTGTTGTTTAAGTTTCTATATTCAAATAATCTACATGATATTATTACCAATTGGTGGCTAATATTTTATGATCTTGTCTGTTTCAGCTGCTGGAGGGAAACACAAACACATATACTGTAGTTGAACAGAAATTGGAGCCGGCTATTCTAGCAACAAACGTACGCTTTGTGCCCTACAGCGAGCACCTTCGGACTGTCTGTATGAGGGTGGAACTGTTGGGCTGTGTGTGGTATGGTAAGTACAGTATTCTATAACGAGTTTGTATATTATACACTAGGCCTCCCCATCTAGTTCTCTGCACGCACAAATCGCAATGAGCTTTTAGAAATAATTTCCAAAGGAATGGGCCACCTTACATAATATAACATAAACTAGCAAGACACCAGTACTTCACTACGGCTTTAAACTGAAAGTTATCATTCGAAGTTTTACATTTGGAGCGTCCACAGTCAGTTGAGCCTGTATAATACGTCAAACGGTTTTGGGGTCATGATTATTTATTTTCTGATCTACATATCCCGTACGGAAGAATTTTAATGATTTAAACCCTATCTTATTTGACATCTAGGACCTAACAGCGACTAACCTGTGAAATTGTGATTTTGTGTGTCGAACAATGCTTTTTTATAGTGTGAATGTTTTTAAATGTTTAATAACATCTAGGATATAGCAGACCACCCTTCACATAAAATTCTAAGTTGATGCCTGAAACGGTTTGGGAAGAATGGATATTGTGGTTTTGAAAGTGAACCACCATCTAAACCCCTTAAGGAAGAAATATTTTAAAGTACACAATATTTTACACCTAGGACATAAAAGAAGAGTCATCTCGTATAATTACAACTTTCTACGTCAAGTGGTTTTGGAGGGATGGATAATTTCGCTTACGGATCTAACAACACTTAATACGTTAGGGGGGCGGGGGAATGTTTAAATATGTTTCCTATTTCACACCTAGGATTTACAGCATATGAAATAATATATTTGTTTTTGGATCTTAATCCCCATTTCAATTCTGAGGGGTTAAAGTTCTTTCAAACTTTCTGTTATTTAATACCTAGGATATCATTGGAAATTTTAACTTCATAATTCAAAGCGTTTCATATAAATGCATACTTTGTCTTCATTACTCAACTCCCCCCCCCCCCCGCACTGCCATAGTCAAAACCTCTTAGGGGTGCATTGCTTTAAGTCCACTTCTTATTTGTATCCTCATAAAATGAATTCAACTCCTTTTACACCCCCGTTAACTTGATTTCCCCCCCCCCCCTCCCAAATAGTTTTTCTTTATTTTTAAAGGAGATTCCAAATACAAATTTTAATGGCTATAACACCTTCAGTGTTTGAGATATAAGTATCCTCATAAATGGTATTCAACTCAGTTTTTACCCTTTTTCACCTCCCTTAAGATGATTTTACGATTTAAAAAAATACGTATTTCTTTATTTTTAAAGGAGATTCCAAATACCAATGTTACGTTTTTGAGATACAGATAAACTCATTTTAAAAATTCACTCCCCCTTTTCACCCCCTTAGCGACGGAATATCCAAAAATCGTCTCTTAGTGATCACCTGCACTGTAATATAAATATATCCTCAAAACGTCATTGCTTTATGTCCAGTAGTTTTGGCTCGGAGATGATGAATCAGTCAGTTAGTCAGTCAGTCAGTCAGTCAGTCAGTCAGTCAGTCAGTCAGTCAGTCAGTCAGGACATGTTATTTTATATTTATAGACTAGCAGTTACCCGCGACTTTCCTCGCGTGGATTTCGTAATTTGTTAAAGTTAATCGTTCCTTAGTACAGTACTAAGACATTATCTGAAAATTAACTAAGGTATAAAAATTCACTGAAAAATTGAGTCTCGTTCACCCTAGAAACTCTTTGCAAACCAAATTTGTGGTATTGCCTTTTGGGGCTGAGATGACCATGCGACATAGAACTGTATATGTGAGAAACAGTACAGATTCCAAGTACCTTAATCCACGTCTGTAACATCTTCAGTTTTTGAGATGTTAAGTATTCTCATAAAAATTAATTCAACTCTTTTTTCACTTCTCTTAACCACCGTTAAGTGCCTTTTCCGAAAGTAAAATTTGTCCGTGTATTTTTAAAGAACTTTCCAAATACGAAGTTCCACGTCTGTAACATGTTCAGTACTGTAAGTATACCGATACTCAATTTAAAATTTCATATGCTTTTTTAATTCTTTTCACCCCCCTTAAATAGATTATCTGAAGAAAGGTGTTTATGTTTAAAAGAGATTCCAAATACCAGTTTTCACGTCTGTCACATATTCAGTTTTTGAGATATAAGTATCCTCATAAAAAGAATTCAGCTTCTCCTTCACTTCTTTCCACAATAAATACGTGTTTCTTTATTTTTAAAAGAGATTCAAAATACCACCGTTCACGTCTGAAGCATCTTTAATTTCTTATATATATATATATATATATATAAAACTATCCTAATAAACAGAATTCAACTCCTTTACTTATTTTCATCCCCCCTTTAAGTCGATTTTCCGAAAACAGAAAAATAGTGTTTATTTTTAAAGGAGATTCCAAATACCAATTTTCACGTCTGTAGCATCTCTAGATTTTTTAGATATAGGTATCCTCATACAAATCATCCATCTAATTTTGCAATTTTTTCACTCCCTCTAAGTCATTTTCCGAATACAAAAGAATACGTGTCTATTTATTTTACAGGAGATTCTAAATATCAAACAAAGAAGTATCTCCATAAAATGAATTCACCCCTCTCCACCGCCAAGTTGATTTTCTCCCTTACATCTTTAGTTTCTGCGATGTAAGTACTCTCATATAAAGTACTCAACTAATTTTTCACTTCATAAACCCCCCTTAAGTGGATTTCCCGAAAGCCAATGAATATGTGTTTCTTTATTTGGAATCTTCTTTCAAATATAAAATTTCTGTAACATCTTCAGTTTTTTAACAATAATATATCATCATGAAAGCAATTCAACTCTTTTTTACGTCTGTAAACTTTTAAGTTCTTGATATATATATTCTCATTTAAACCGCCTTAGAGACGATGTATAGAAAAATCCTCTCTTAGTAAGCACCTACACTCTAATATGAATGTATCCTTAAAATTTTATTTCTTTACGTCTAGTAGTTTTGGCTCGGCGATGATGAATCTCTCCGTCAGGACATGTTGTTTTATATATTTATATAAACAAGTCAACCAGGACCAACGCTTCTTTCAGACTTCAATCATCATCAGCCACCACTATAAAGTGTTTATCTAGTCCTTTCTGAAGTGATTTCAAAGGACTAGAAAATTTATTGTACATCTCCATTATTAAATTATTCCTCATGTATTCCGACACTGTCTTCTTTTTATAGTCCTTGCTACTTTAGAGAAAACTCCATTCAATCTTATTCGTCTACTAATGTCAGTCCATTCCATCTCTCCGCTGACCTGGAAGATACTAGTTAGATGAGCAGCTCGTCACCTTACGCCCAAATTTTCCCAGCCCAAAGTTTGCAACATTTTAGCGACACCACTCTTTAGTCGGAAATCATCCAGAAATAATCGTGGTGCTTTCCTTTGGATATTTTCCAGTTCTCGAATCAAGTAATCCAGGTGAAGGTCTCATACACTGCAACCATCTTCTAATTGGGTTCTTACCGCCATTTTCTTCACATCCTTACTAAAATCCCTAAATACACTCATGTCCATATTGCAACCTATGCACCTCTTCCTCTGTGGTGATTTCTTCCTTCTGGATCTGCCACGGTTGCCCTGTAATAAAAAATACTCACCGCAGACGTCTCTTTTCTCCAAGGGTGGTCTCGTTCACAAGACTGTCAATGTGCAATGCAGTAGGAGGATACGAGGCTACTAGGCTATAGGCTAATCTATTCTACTGAAATAAAGGAAATCCTGGCCATGGCTGAGGTTTGAATGTGTTTGTTTATAAAAGAAAATGACTAAAAAATTTAATTAAAATAAAATATGAACCTGTTTCAAGTATGTGTGTAACAAGTGTAACTGTCATCAACCCAAAGTAAACATACAAAAAGACATCAGTATATCCTCTAAATCAACTACACTGATTTAATAATGGGGGCTCAAAATTAAGCGCCATCACTAATTAATTCATCGAATGCAATTAATTAAACACATTTTTACTCTAGATAACTACGTCGTTTCTAGACAATCATGACACTCAACAATAGTCTCTGCTTATGCAATTGCCATTCACTAACATGAACCTTGAATATAAATTAATGACTGTAGCTGGATAACTAATAGATTAGAATTATTCATTACAATTACCAATCATTAGTGATGTTCACAAATGCAATTTTTACAACTCAGAACGTTCAATAGTCTTTGGGATTCACTGCTCTCCTTTACGCTTTTCATTTAAATTAAATTTCAGCGATTTCCACCTAGATACATTGGCCTCTCATTTCTGAATGTCTCCATCTCACACTTCGAAAATTACATCATAAAGTTGATTGCCAATGATTGATTTGTTTCTCAGTCACAATTTACAGATTTAATGGTGGCATCCCTGTGTAACACCATGAGATAGGAGGTCAATCACAGCAAGTTTAATTGAGTATCTAGTCAACTGAACAGCCATCGCTTACATTTACATGACATACGTTGATCATATTCGGTCTCACAGGGACCGAAAGTGCCTGAAGAGAACAATGAAACATAATACACGTTTATAATTTCTAAATCAAACTTATTGTCATGTAAACAAGAAGTGAATCTAAGATGCTGTCTAGTTAAACTGACGCGAGCTATCATGAACCTAACATTATACCGAACACAGCGGAAAATCTCCGATCTTAATAAAAGAAAATCTATCTACATTTATAACCACAGTCAATCACCACCTATGCTAAATAAAAATGATCAAAGGGAAAACGCTGCTGCTGCCTACATAATTTATATACACGCTGATTCACGCGTATGGTTATTTACAATACAAAAATACTGAACAGTTAATTTACTGATTTCTACGACGCGTGTTCATTTCAGTGACTATGGATTTGTTATAATTGAAATCAGCGTCGACCATGACCTTGATGTGGATTATTCATGGCCGTCTCATGACATACAGGAAACTAAATGAAATCTCATAACAGAATGAAGTACAATTATCAATTCAAAACATGGCGCAAGAAACCTTCTCGGATGTCGTTGACATAAAATGAAACAAAATTATACCTGCTACATCTTATCCCTTACACAAGTTCCAGATGAAAACCATTTGATATTATTTTGTTAAAATGATCTTAGGTCAACTGCAATGGTCAGTGAATATTCTATAAAGGGTACATACGTTAATTTCCGATGGTTGGTTGCATGGATTTTCCTTTCATGACTAGGTTCTTATATCACTGTTGTGAGCATTTTCTTACTTCCTTATTTCTCCTTTTAACTTTATTTACAGCATCGTAGACCTCAAATGAAACTCATTTCTCTGAGTAAACAAATTATTGTCCTTTCCTTTCGTACAGAGAGCTTCGCGCATTTCTTAATACTTTTGATATGTATATCACTTATCTCTCGGCTTATCCGCTGGCATAGAATTTATCTACTCCTTTACTCTCAGGATAAATTCACAATAAATTTTCATAATTCTCTATCATAACGGACCAATTAATGTTCAACAACTTTTCAACATAGCAACAACGGCTCCTTTCCTTTGATTAAAAAAATCTCAACTGGTTTCCAAGACTTACGCTTTAACGATCCTGTAAAATATGTAACCATGAACATTAAAAATCATAACTAGCCGGATAACTTATCATGAAGACTGTTATAATAGTAATAATTTATTATTATTATTATTATTATTATTATTATTATTATTATTATTATTATTATTATTATTATTATTATTATGCGTTTCAATCACAAGGTTATAGAATCTTCAAAGGGAAAACTGGTAAAGGTGTGATGAAAACTGTTCCACACCTTGGCACAGGATTTATTGTCAGCAGGAAAATTATTGATAGAGTCACCGATTTCAGCTCTCCTAACAGCAGGGTCTCGATGCTTAGATTTCGGAGTATGAACAACGTACACACGCTTGTGAACGTACATGCGCCAATCAACCAGGCAAACAAGACAGACCCGGAAGGAACAGACAAATTCTGGGAGGACCTGGAAGATGTTATATCAAAAATTCCTGACAAACACACAATCATTTTGCTTGGAGACTTCAATGCCCAGATTGGCAAAGAAAGGAAATTCCAAAATATCGTTGGAAACTATCCAGCCCACAGACGAACCAACCGAAATTGGGAAAGGCTTATAGAGCTTTGTAAGGCATTCAATCTTGTTCTTAAGTCAACAGCCTTCAAACATCTACCAAGAAAACAAAAGACATGGATATCACCAAATCCTCACTTGGGAGAATTTCAAATAGTTCATGTTGCCATTGCACGAAAAGCAACACAAGAGATCCAAAATGTTAAAGTCCTGAGAAGTGCTAACCTTGACTCAGACCACTATCTATCCAAGATCAAAAGTAAGCTTCATCCAAGAAACACCAAGAGAGTTAAGATAAAGAAAACTAGCAAATTTGATACAGAAAAGCTGAAAACCAGCGAAAAATTCACTCAGAAACTTCAGTCTTTGGACACAGAAAATTGGGAACAACTGAAAAATGCCATTGTTGAAACGGCTGAGGAGACAGTATTGCTAAAGAAACCAAAGAAGCATCCGTGGTGGACTCAAGAATGTGATGAAGCCATAACACAAAGACAAATCGCTTGGCAAAGATGGAATTCCCTGAAGAATCCAGAAAGATATGAAGACTTCCTGGAGGCTAGGAAACATGCAGCGAAAGTGATCCGCCAAGTAAAGCGCGCATTTGACAAAAACCAACTGACACAGATCGAGCAGGACTTCAATATGAATAATACTAGGGATTTCTATAGAACCTTCAAACACAACCTCACCAAGTACACCCCACCAAATCTACATTTCCGAGATAACAATGGAAAAGTTACCTACAACGACAAGAATAACTGCCAAATCTTGGCTAAATATTTTGAATCTCTTCTTAACTGCGAAGAACCAGAATCAGAATTCACCTTTGAAGAATCCAGACATCCCAACCCAGACTCTTCTCCCCCCACAAAAGAGGAAATCAAACAGATAATTACATCATTAAAGAACAACAAAGTACCTGGAGAAGGTGCGATAATTGCCGAACTCTGGAAGGCTGCAGATGAAAAGACGATCGATAAACTAACTGAGATTATTCGCGAGATCTGGGAAACAGAGAAGATCCTAAATGATTGGACAGCAGCCCTGTTTCATCCCCTACATAAGAAAGGTGACAAAACAGATGTAAACAACTATCGCGGCATCTCCCTTCTCGCAGTAACATACAAAATTCCCTCCAAAGTCCTTCAAACTCGGGCAGAAGAGCAACTTGATTCACAGTTGTGTGAATACCAAGGAGGCTTTAGAAAAGGACGATCTTGTGCAGAGCAGATCATGAACCTTAAGTCTGTCCTGTCGTACCTAAAATCCAGGAATAAGAATTTTGTAGTTACTTTTGTTGACTTCCAAAAAGCCTACGACTCCATAGATCGACACACACTTCTCCGCATTCTGAAGGAAATGGGCTTAGACAACAAAACGAGAGCTATCATTCAACAGACCTTAACCAGCACTACGTCCAGGGTGAATTTCAGGGGAGAAATTTCGAACGTCTTTGAAATCAAGACTGGTGTTAGGCAAGGGGATGGACTATCACCGCTTCTCTTCAACTGCGCTCTGGAGAAAATCATTCGGGAATGGCGCAAGGAGATGTGCAAGGAAGAGGTTGAGAAAGACCTTAGAATAGGATATAAGAAAGATGATCTTATCATAGACTGCCTAGCTTTTGCAGATGACCTAGCGATCTTTTCTGATTCCCTAGATACTGCTGAAAAACAAATTAACCAACTGAGAATCCAAGCAGCAAAAGCTGGCCTCCAAATCTCTTTCCAAAAAACAGAGTTTATAACCAACATCAAGCCAGCTCCCAGAGAGCTCATTGTGGAACAGGGAAAAATCAAGCAGGTGGAAAATTTTAAGTACTTAGGCGAGTGGATAGTACCTAACAACTCTGAGAAAGAAGCAATCATGTGGAGAATCAACAAGATGGAGGTGGCATATCAACTGACTAGGAATGTCTACAACAAAAGGTCAGTGTCCATCAATGCCAAGCTTAGGCATTATTGTTCGGTTGAACGCCCGGAAGCACTGTACGCAGCAGAATGCTTTGCAATGAACAGAAAAGGTCTGATGGAGAAGCTAGACGCTAAAGAAAGAAAAATCCTGAGAAAGATTTTTGGACCAATCAAAGAAAATGGTGAGTACAGGAGACGACACAACAGCGATCTGTACCAGCATATGGAGAAGATAACGGACACGATTCGGAAAAGGAGGATTAATTTTTATGGCCATATAGCACGCATGAGCACACAGAGACAGACCAATAGGATCTTTTCCTACTTTCTTAACAAGAAAACCAAGGGACCCTGGTTTATCGAAGTTGAAAAAGACCTTCAATAAATAGGAATCACACTCGAAGACATCTAGAAACGTGCTCCTCCCCACAAAAAGCTCCAGGGATACAAGAGGTTCCAAGAAAGGCCAAAGCTGAAAACAGGCAAGAAGTGGACATGAAAGAAAGGAGGCTCACAGAACGAGAATGCGTGAGTACTGGGGAAGAATTAAAGCTCAAGGATGCAAACGGTTGAAATTACGTGGTCCACAGCAGGCCGAAACGAAGAAAGAAGAAGAGAATAATAATAATAATAATAATAATAATAATAATAATAATAATAATAATAATAATAATACCCTAATTGTTATTATTATTTTATACTCTTACTCCAACACACTTATTCCGACATGGCAATGACGGCTACTGGCAACTAACGTTCCTGATACTCGTTTATCCACGACTTATAATTTAAATCAATAATTAAATTTCCTTAAAATGCGTTATCTGAATTTTACACGTAATTCTTATTATGATTATTATTCCGTGAGATTAAAAATTCACAGATCTTACAGTAATTGAAAATATTATGCAAAGATAAATTTTTCTGCATGGAATATACGCTTAACTCTGTACCGTACTGAAATTCGAGTCATCGTTGGCCAATTCGTCGATCTTAAATTAAATTACATAATTCATATCATAGTGTGTGAATGGCAAATCTGCTTACAAGGTGAAGACTGCGATATTATTACTACATGACTAATATTGAGTGCAAATTATGCTACTGACATTTACCTCCGACAAACTCGCTTCTTAAACATAAGTATTATTTAAGTTATTAGAATAAACAACAACTTAGATTTCAGTTCACTTACTGATTTGAAGATTGCCGGGCGTGTCATCTGAAGTCCCTTCGGCTGTCCTGCTTCTTTTAGCCCATGGTGACTGAGACACGAGACATCGTCGTAAAACCGCCGTATCCAGATATGATTGGCGTCTTCAAGTACACTTCTTCACACACACACGAAACTTGATCTTGACGAATTTACTAATTACACAATGTATCTTATATTCTAATAACACATTCGATTATCAACAATTGCCTCTACACTCGTGTATAATGCTGCTCCTATGATGAAACTACCGTTGGAACACTCCTTCGTAACTTCCTGATCAGCTGGATTCCGAAATACTCTCCCCAAAGTAGTGGTCAGTCATATCGGATTAGTTCCGCTCCCTTCCCACAAGGTCGCTTAACATTTGTTTACGTTTTAATTGTCGGTCACCCTACTATTCTCGGAATTTGAACTGGCCTGAATGAGCTGCTCGGTGACTGCACATATTCTTAACCTGGCAGCTACCAGTCCCCCGACCAAACAGTTATGACCAAGCGCCTGTTCCGTTAGTCACGGCCCGCCTTTTTTTCTTCGTAATCTACCTGGGTTATATTTACATCAGGCGTATTGGAAAATAAGTTGCAATTGCGTTCGCCAATGCCATAGTTTATACGACAAGGCGTGGAAGTTAGACTTAGATTGTTTATTTTCCCACTGGAAAATATTTTGAATGAATTCTTTAACTCATTATGTACTGAGACTCTGATAGTTTTAAGTTAGTTGTCGCCATGACTGACTTAAAGTTAATGTTGCTAGTCACTGTTTCCAGCTCAACACAGAAGAACTCAAAATTTTGAACTAACTTACTCGAGACGATGACAAGTGACACTTAGCACGGACGAACTGACACTGAGGACTGAGAATACACTGAGAATGAGTTTGGTGATCGGGTCTCCTTTATATTTGCGTAAATACCACAGGGCTTTTCTTCCTAACCGCAGGGTTTCGTACACTTGGTATTCCTCCACTGTAGTGGTGGATCTTCTGAGCAGAATTAATTTCTATTTCACACGTCGTATATTTTCACCACAGGTATTCCTGAACTTACAATATTCGTGCTTACTCACTCATGAACCTTACCTCGCAAATCGATCGTACAGTGCTTAATTAATTTATTCGCGTGTGTAGCACTATCTTCTCTTGGGAATGCACTGTAGGTTGGTGTATTACGGCAACACGTGATTCACAGCGCGTCATATGAGTTACAGCTATGCCCTTTCTGAAATATAATAGTAAAACGTATAATTAATAACAGAAATTGTACAGAAAATATGACATTTTATCCTGCTGTCTGGATGACACTGTTTCTCCTTTAACCTTATACAGACATGTAAGATTACTGAATTATCTAAGGCGCTGGTTTCAAACTAGTAAGTTTAAGCGTTGTGATTGGCTTAACTTTGCCGGGGGGTTTCTGACGGTCTTCAGGGTGGGCGAAATCACCAGTGAAAAGGGGTGTCTGGTATAGCTCCATCCCTTATTTCAAATTTCTTTCCTTGTCCACTACTTTCCCTTTGTCCAGCGACTGGGAGTGTCCCTATTGCCCTCGACATCCGGTTTTCCCGTGAGAACGTAATAACAGAAATGGCAGTCTGTCGGCATCTCAATTTTATTTGAGGGATCTGAACAAGTGTTGTCTTTTTAAGAGCTCCCTGCTACGTGCTTAACGCTGCCTGCCAGGATTGTGGCTTCCATCCTAAATTTTTATTTGAGGTACAAAAGCGCACTTGGAGTGAATTTCGTTGCGCTAGCTATGTTTTCAACTAGATATTGATTAAAAATAACCATCCATTCTATATCAATTCGGGATATGTGTACAATATGAAGAAATCTGAAACCTTTATTTACAGTTCCGTTAGTGTGACTACCTCAAGGAAAAACTTTCCTTGTATTAACACCTAGGTACTTACAGTTAACCCCATGAGGTACTTGCACTTCAACGTATTAAAACGGAAATTTCTTCATGCTGTAATTTACAACGTGACCTTTCACCCCACTTACCATCAAACATAGTAAAAACGGAATTTTCTTCATGCTGAAACTTACAATCTGAATTTTCACACCGTTTACAGTCAAACCATTATCATACCATTCATGGAATGTCCTTCGTGGAATATGTCTTTGTCTTAGTGTATCTTTGTATATACTTCTTCTTCCTGGCCTTCCCCACAATATTCGTAGGCCCAGTTTTACGGCAATATACTCTTCCTGATGCCTATCCTATGTCGAGGGATGTATTCACCCTTGCGTGCTTCTGGGCGGTTGGAAGTGTGGTGTGTTGTATGTAGATGACGAAAAGTGTATTAAGACGACCACAAACACCAGTCTCCAAAGCAGGAAAATTAAATATACGCAGTTATAAATCTTCAGCTTGCCCTTTGAACCGAAGGACAGTACGCTGAACATTCAGCAAAGGAGCCGGACCAATGCATTTCTCGAACTAATTTTCCATAACATATGCACACAAATTACTTCTTTCCTGTAGATTTGTATAACGTGTATGTTATCTTATGTGTAAATACATATGACTTATACTTTGGCAATGAAACCTTCCCACTACGTGAAGAAATGATCACGCTTACGTTCTTACACCGTTTTGCTTCTGAGCCCTATATTTCGAAATCCCCTTGCTCATTCCTTCGTGCAGCTTTGGGAATGGTCAATTTTTCGAGGGATGTGGAAGATCTTATGTTTTTGGCACGTAGTTTTTAATTCCTAGGGTGTCGGGAAGTCTCTCATTAATTCATGCCTACCTTCGTACTTCGCTACGTTTCTGACTTCTATTTAGGCCTATTAGTATAGATTAGCTGCGTAATATCTCGAAAATTTCCCTGGATAATTTCTCAGGGTTTGATGTTAAAAAGTAATATAGACTTTCAGGAAATTTTAAAATGCATGAAAACTATAAATGCCCGGTTGAGGCGCTGGCCTTCTGACCCCAATTTGGCAGTTTCGACCCTGGCTCAGTCCGGCAGTATTTAAAGTTGTTCAAATACGTCAGCATGGTGTTTGCAGATTTACTGCCACTGTAAAATACGCATGCGGAAGGAAATTCTGGCACTTCGGCGTCTTCAAAACCCGTCAAATATAGTTAGTGGGACGTAAAATCAATAAAATTATTATAATTATTACTATTATTAGGCCCATTGTTATTATTACTATTATTAGGCATATTATTATTATTATTATTATTATTATTATTATTATTATTATCATTAAAATATAAATATTGCTTTCGAATAAAGGTTTCCCACTGGGTGAAATAACACCTACACGTAGACCAGTTTGCTTCTGAACCCTATTTTGGAACCCTCTATCTTGGCCCTTGGAAGTTTAGAAGCTTTTGATGTATTTAGGGATCATAAGAGTATCAGGTTTTCTGGGTACGCGAAAGTGCCACATTGATTCATGTGTATTTTCCTTTCTGTATACCTCACTTTATAGGTAGCTACACCTCGATTTCCAATTATTTGTATGGATGGTGATGTGAAAGTTCTAGGACTCAAAGGAAAAAACAGAAATAAAACAGCCATATTTTTGAGTTTATGGCCACTTTTGAGCTGAACGTAAGCAGATCCAAGTATCCAACTTCAGTGAAATATCAAGTTTCAGCAATGTCGCGTTGAATTGAATCTTTATATTACGCTAGTAGAATCTGATAAATACATATTTAGTGAATGTGATCCCCTAGCCATGATTGGCTGTCACATTATTTATTTATTTATTTATTTATTTATTTATTTATTTATTTATTTATTTATTTATTCTCTAATGTCCCTCTTAGCAGTATACACAAACTTTTAATATTTTTCAGTCTGTCGAATACAAAATGTATTAATACATTACGACGTAGGCTACAGTACATGTAAAAGGAAACATTCTATCAATCTCAATGAACCTCTTTGTAGTCTCATAGCGTGTATCGCTATTTGTGAAGTCCTACAGAGTGAATAAAATAGAAAATCTCAGTAGATAAACTGTTCAACAAATAGTTGGTCACTTGTTTATATGTTCATAACTCCATGAAACGCATAATTATAAGTCGTTTAAAAGGCTTAAAGTTGTACAGAACCGTAGAATTAACTAAAAACACATGATCCACATTCATACCGCATTCTTTACTGATCGTTCTGACCGTAAACAGGTGTAAAATCACCCTCCATTCCATGTAAATTTGTTATTGTGGAACATACTTCACTTCACAATATTTTGTTGATTTCCACCTTAAATGAGGGATACCCCACTCGCTCTCGATCGGATGCCGTTTATCTATACTGAATACGTTTTCATTATTTATTTACATTATTCTTCCAATCTTTACTATTACTGTACGGTGGGCTCCTAGAGAGCTACACCCGATCTCATGCCAAGGAGATTTGAAATGGTGATTTGAGGTGCGGAGAAGGTGAGGTCGTGGCGGCCGTGGCCTATAAAAAGATTTGTTCTGCCATTTGCCTTAGTGCAGTAGAATGGAAAACCACGGAAAACCATTCTCAGGACAGCCGACTGTGGACACCAGTCCCTCCACCTCCCGAATGCAGAGCTACAAGGCTAGTAAAACTAGTAGCATTTAGTCAAATATACTCAGCTCAGTGACAATCGTTATTTCATACTCCAAGTGCTACACTGTGTTTATAGCCTACCATCTATAAGTACATGGTAAATTCTAAAACGAAATGTACTTACAAGAAATTGTAAAAAGATGTACATCTCTGAAATGAATATACTGATATTCATAAAACACCTTTAATGGTTGTATCAGAAAACACTAAATGATCTGGCATAGTGGAAAATAGGTTTTGGAAATACTATATACAGAACCACACTCGTCTGTTATCGACTGTTACGAAGATTGCAGACATGATTTTCTTAACTCAACATGTGTCCTGCGCGGAGTTTAGATCTCAAAGTCAAGACACGTTTAAATACTGGAAAATTGCCGGGCTGAGTGGCTCAGACGGTTTAGGCGCTGGTCTTCTATCCCCAACTTGGCAGGTTCGATCCTGGCTCAGTCCGGTGGTATTTGAAGGTGCTCAAATACGACAGCCTCGTGTCGGTAGATTTACTGGGACGTAAAAGAACTCCTGCGGGACTAAATTCCGGCACCTCGGCGTCTCCGAAGACCGTAAAACTAGTTAGTGGGGCGTAAAGCAAATAACATTATTATTTATTAAATACTGGAAATGAACTCAATTTATTATAATATTAAAATGAACATGAAATGACTTTATTGTCAACACAGGTTATTGATTGTTCAGATTGTGAAAGGTATCTGGAGAATGGAGTGTTTCAAGTTAAGTTACTGTTTATTTGAAAAATTGTTTATCAGTTCAGGATTGTTCAGCGTGCGATATTAATCGATTTCGGATGTGGTTAGTTGGAAATCGATAGTTGCAATAACAGCAGTATTTCAATGAATGGCAGTGCCATAATGTACGCCATTGTGATAAAGTTATGTCCCATGTAATTAGCGTATCCTAGTACGGTCGAACAAAAATGACATTAGCATATTTCCCTAACAAAGACGCTTTGTTTCCAGTATCTATGACTGTAGTGACGGATTCCTCATTATTTCTAAATTTAAATTTGTTGCAGTAGTAAGAATCATGGTGAAACATATTTTCTCTAATTCTTAAATAATGTCAGCTAATTAGAGTTCATAAGTGTCAGAAACAACTGAGTGGCTGTGCAGTATGATCTTTTGTTTTGATAAACAATCTTTCTTAACTGATTATTGAAGCCATATTACTAAATGACATGAAATCAGATGGATATGTTTTTATTAACTACTATTATGAGAAAAATAAAAGTACCTCTAAATTCATGTATGGAAATCAAAGGTAGAAGTCGGTAGAGGAACATGTGACACAATCCTTTCTCTTAAAAAGTCTGTCTAGAAGTATCGTATGGCACTGCATTTGAGTAGAAGATAAATTCCTTCCTGTATATTGGTAAATGCAATATGAACTCCATATCAATATGAAATGTCCCCCTTTCGATATTCTACTTAGTAACAATGATAAAAGAAATTTGAAAAGCAGATGCTGTTGGTGAATTCATTCTTACGTCAGCATCACATTTTAGGAAAGGCTTTATTCAGGAAATTTTTTCACCTATTTCAAGAGTTAGGAAAACTATGATTCTTTTTAATCAACATTACACACCGGCATTAAGACAATCATTATCGAGACGTCTGTACCATTCAATTTGTTCTTAAATATACATGTGTGTGGTTAAACTTATAAATATCTGATACTTTTTTGATGCCCGTGTGGATTTAACTAACTTGTCCAAAAATGTTATTATTGAAAGAAAGTGTACCTGTGAAAGGTGTTATAATAGATAGGATACTTAATTTATCATTGGTGGTACTGTGCCAATACAGAACTGGGCATGGAGCTTCACTAATTCTCCCTCATCTACAGTTGCGGTCGTCATTAAGGCCTGGCGTGTGGACAGCCGGCGATGATCACATCAAACATTAGTGTATGTGGACGGTTATTAGATGATGTACGTAGTATTGAAGTTCCTGCATGATTATTAAAATACCAAAATATGTTCCTGCTGCACTGAGTGGCTCAGACGATTGAAGCGCTGGCCTTCTGACCCCAATTTGGCAGGTTCGATCCTTATTCAGTCCGGTGGTATTTGAAGGTGCTCAAATACGTCAGTCTCGTGTCGGGAGATTTACTGGCCCGTAAAGACTAGTGAAATTCATTTAACGATTTAAGGGACTAAAATTTGTATCCACCATTTCCGAAATACAAGCTTATAGGTACATAACCCGTAGCCCATATCCCAATCGCTCTGTTGTATGGTCAGTTGCTAACTCCTTTAAGGACCGTATGTAAATGACCGATACAGTCACCCGATCATTATCTCAAGCTCTCTGGGGAGGGTGACTAATATTTCAGTTACGAATGAGAACCACGAGCGATACAGTTATCTTCAGTTATGCTTTATACCTACCATCCTCATACAATGCAAGGTCGAGGAAAATGAATTCGAAGGTCTCTTCATGTGTTATAGACGTATTTTATCTTCCAGTAAAGCTGCTACAATTCAACTGCATCTGTGGCATTTGATGGCCATTGGAATGTGCTTCTCAGCGTTATCACCAAATTACGTCCGGGTGTAGATGGAAAGAGCATTCAAGAAATAAGTAAACTGAAATCATTATTTGATTATGCACACAAATCTTGCACATCTAAAAGTCCTGTTTTAAATTAGGAACTCTGTCAACACAGACGCACGTATGTGTGGATAATACCTGGACTCCCTTTTTCTTAAGCACTTTTCGAAAACGATCGCTGACATCTCTGTGTGAGCTGACACGAGACGTTCACTCTGACAATTCATCTATTGCATTTCGTCTATTTTTTAAGTCATCAGCATTGATACGGGATCATGGCTCACACCGGTGGAATTTGAAGGTGCTCACGTACGCCATCCTCGGTAGATTTACTGGCATGTAGAAGATGTCCTGTGAGATGCGGTTCCGACACTTCGGCGTCTCTGAAAACTGTAAGGGTAGTTAGTGGGACGTTAACCCAACAACATTATTATTAGTTTGATACGACAACGCAGTATCACTGACGCATCTCTGAGCTCTGCATGACACTGATGTGCATTTCTGTCACGAGGAACTGTAATTTGCATGTATGGCCGCTGTTCTTCTTGACTTACTATTTATCTATTTAGGAGCGCGGCTGATAACACACACACATTTCCGTACGTTGTTAACTGGTCACCAATGCACGTAGACGCCGTTTGTATAGCCTGTGGCATTCCGTAGTGTTACGTGCCAGCGCTGTGGTAGCCAATGTAACTACTTCCTGGAAGGGGCTAGTGATTCGCACGACCGGGGAGCTCCTAGCTGGCCTGGAGGGCGGGGCCGTGTATCGTTCTTTTTGGCTGGCTTCCCCGTGAGTGACTGGGAGATGCAACGAGAATGTCCCGTCTCAAGCCGCATCGTGAATATTCCGGTACACATCACCCGAGCTATAAAAAGAAGGCTAACCGCGGGTAGTCGGTCAGAGTGTTAGACTCCATGGTGCAGTTAGTGTTAAAGTCATTGTGGTACTCCGTGATGGAGTCGAAGTTGGACTCGGTGTGTTGGGGTTCGGGGGCTGGGCTGAGGGCGACAGCGGTGCAGGTTTTCGCTAGTGTCTCACGAGAAGTTGTTGTTGCGTCGGAGTGTCGTGTGAGTAGCTGAACTGAAGACCACTCTGGGCTGCCCTCATAGCCCCAGTGGAGTCTGGTATCGTCGGGTATGGGACGGAGTACTGTGTGTGTCAGCGACTGAAGCAGTCAATTGTGAGTGTAATTGGAACAGTATTAATGGTCGCTTTATGTGGAGCACTGTCCTGCTGTTTAGCATGCAGGAATTAGTGAGTGTGGTCGTTCATGGGTAGAATAGAATTGTGTATAGTGCATTTATTTTGTCATCTTGAAATAAATTAGAGCAATAAAACAAACGGTGTTTTTTTCGTAACTGAAGAGTAAGTTATGACATAAGGTTTCAAACGTATATGCTCGAATTAACCTGTTCCCACATGATCAGAAGATATGATGCGGTTGCTATCACATATAAGCTTTGAATTTAAAAATGGGAAGAGATAAAAAATATGGTTACAGTTAGAGAAGATGAATACGGTATTTTTTTAAATAACTCGTATCCCTCGAAATCATTGTTTATGATTACGTATTGTTTTCGACTGAAAATATTAAAATTCAAGCCTCATTAGCCCTGAGGCGAAAGAGCGGAAAAAATGTCTAATTCTAAACCTCGCTCCGAGGACGGGTACATTAATTGTTTCTGCTAGGACAACCAGCAGCCGAGACAATCATTCCTAATCTCGCTGATGACATCTGCGGAGCCTGGACTAAATTGATTAAAAACTATATCAACTTAATGATGTATCAGTGCTCTTTATAAGACAGTGAACATTTTTTTCTCGATCAGTACGCCACATTTCTTGGTTTGTTGATTTTTCCGTGAAAGACAATAGCAAATTATTTAATAACTTTCTATAATTATGTATTATCATTGATTTATCTATCCGCAAACAAGACAGTTCTTTGCAGTTTTGTATCTTCAAGGGTAATAAACCTATATTTTAGGTTTAATGTGAAAATATTTACTTTCTAAGTAAACTACATTCATTTATTACGATTATTTTTATAGATAACTTAGCTACTGCTCTATAAATTGATAATCAATGTAACGGATTAGAAAGATGTACAAAGAGGTTTCAGTGAAGATGAAGTAATAGTTTGGAGTATGGAAGAGTTATGCAGCTGGGCTACCTAAAACAAGCGTGAAGCCTGCAGGGATCATTTACTAATTGGACGAACCATTAGCTCGTCATCTGGTGACTGCGACGTGTAAATGTGTCCATAGTAATTATCAAGACACATGTAACAAAGGATGGGATATTATGTGGAGATACAGGAAGGAGTGAAATAATGCTGATGATCTAAACAAAGTTGCTGAAAAAAGAAGAAGAAAGCTGAAAGCGAATGGATATATTATCCACATGATCATCTAGATCTATGATTCCCAGTAAAATGCATTTAGCGCCGGGCCAGTAACAGAAATTCTGAACTTGCCCTCCATGAGTTTGCTCGGTGTCAGTAGTGGAAGACAGAACCAAAAACCTGAGAATTGTGCTGGGAGTTACTTGGTAAGAGTGTTTCCAAAAGAAATCGATGATATCTTGCAAAAGAACCCCGGATACTCAACCTTTCTCGGAGCATGCAAAATACCGTACTTAAGGGCGAGTGCGTGCAGCTCCCTGAGAACATTATTCCGAGTATCGTTCCTCAACTCAAATACGCGCTAGTTATCGTGTGTAGTAAAGGTCGTTTTCAATTTATAAGAACCTTCTAACAGACAGAAGGCAATCAGTGACAAAAAATCTGGATAAGAATTGAATTATTATATGTACCGAGCAGAGCGCCTGTTAACGCCAAGAGCCAAGCTCTGCATTCGGGAGACGCGTGGGCTCGAACCCCACCGTCGGCAGTTCTGAGAATGGTTCTCCAGTTTAACTTTCAGACAAATGCCGGGACAGCTCGTATTAATAGACCATAGCAGATTCCGTCCACCTCCTTACCCAGTTTCATTCACCATCATTCATTTCTTCTTCATTAGCTCTTCAAGGGAGTCTGGCGACAGAAAGGACGTCTTGTCGTAGAAATATGCCGTCTCACCTCATCCCCGATCCCTGTCAGGAAACGGCACTAAGAGGGTAGACAAATATTTCATTCTCAGTTATGCCTTCAGAACATAATTCAATGAGATTGAATAAAATTTTCAGGTGCGTATTTTCTGTTGTTTCCTCGCTAGTATAGAATCTAATAATAATCTTGCTTGTATTTAAGTTACCTTTTTTTATTTCTTCCATATTTATCTGCATATTTCGCCAATTTTTGCTACTTATACATGTACTTGTTTCTCATTTTCATTTTACTGTACATAAAATCCGGTCTCTGGTCACGAGTAACTGCCGCAAGTTGTCCCAATTTTGAGAGCTGTTACCCGAGGGTGGGTGGAAATTTTCCCGTACAAGTCACTTGTCACAGGGGAAGTTGTTATTTATTACCAGGGTTAGGATTTTTAGGTGCGCGCCTTTTTTGTTAGGGTAAAGTAAAGCTGTTCGGAAAGATATCACAGTGTGAAATTTTGTTTCTAGTTGCGAAAAGAGGCATTTTTCACGCACCTTTTTCCCTTTTTTGGGACCTTTATCCCTTTTTCTCCTAATCATGCCCATAAGCCCCCTTTTCGCCCTTTTTCATTTAAGTTTAATTCCAATTTATTATATAAGATTTCTAATCAATATAAAATATTAACTTTCAACTAACGTCTCCTCAGCTTGCTGTGTACGTGCGAACAGTAAGCCTACCTCTTTCAGTAAACACCGCGCGGGGGTTTAAAGCCCGCCTACAAGAATGGAAAATAATTGTGTGTTCGACAAAACCTCCTTCTTTCGCTTTACCGCTATATAATGTAGCCCGCAATAATGCAGTTGACAATGATTGATTCTATCCCACCAGAAACAGTAGCCTGCTGTTTGTGAATGTGAGTTTACTACTATGAGGGACGTCATCTGTTCGCATGGAGGCGGAGGCTGGTGACGCAGATATGTCAGCAACCGCACCCGCGTAGTTCCGATTATTGAGACAGGGTTCTGCTAGAAGCTACTAGAAATCCCTGAGACTGCAGTTCCAGCATGAATGAGAACATTCTGGTAACTGTCGCGGTGTTACAAGAGAGTGTGGATAACAACTGAGCGAGTGAGCTCAAGAGGGAGTTGTGTGATAATCGCATTGCGTCAGCAAGTGAACTGGTGTTAGCACTTTGTTACATTACTAAATGAGTGTACTACTAAATTTTACTATGCCAAGGGTGCCCAGTGCCCAATTTTTTGCTCCGGCTCAGAAATTCAAACAACATTTTAAAGACACTGATGGAAAACTGTTATGCGAGTACTGTTTTTGATTCAAGAATTGTGTTAGATGAAAACACCAGCGATATCCCATCAAACAACACTTTTCCAGTTCTAAGCATCAAATTAATAAGACTCTTCAAGCAAACAGATCGCATCAACCTCCATTACGGAATGCGTTTCAAAAGAGTTCTTCAAAAAACCAATATTTGAAGGAATTAAACATTGACTTCTGTGCAGCTCTTACACAAGCAGGAATTCCACTCATTAAGGTGAACCATCGAGCCTTCGAGTGATTTCTTGAAAAATACACAAAGATGCCAATGGCCGATGCGAGTACTTTAAGAAAAACTGCATGGAACCTGTTTACCAGGAAACCATAAAATGAATCAAGGAGAAAGTGCCTGATTGCGATGTGGGAATCATTGTGGATGAAACTATAGACTCAATGAAACGATATGTTTTGAACATTTTAGTTTTTTCATTAGAAAGGGAGAACGTTAATCCCATGTTGTTAAAAATGTATGAGCTGCAAAAGTCCAATTCCAGTACAGTAATGCAATCAATTATGGACTTCTGCAAAAACTCAGAATTTTGTTATACCTATTCCCAAGAAAGCCGGTGCTGACAGGTGTGAGAACTACAGTACCATCAGTTTAGTATCTCATGCCTGCAAAATTTTAACACGTATTATTTACAGAAGAATGGAAAGACAAGTTGAAGCTGAGTTGGGAGAAGATCAATTTGGCTTCAGAAGAAATGTAGGAACACGTGAAGCAATCCTGACTTTACGTCTGATCTTAGAGGATAGAATCAATAAGGACAAGCCTACATACATTGCATTCGTAGATCTATAAAAGGCATTCGATAATGTTGATTGGACCAAGGTATTTAAGATTCTGAAGGTGATTGGGATCAGATACCGAGAACGGAGAATTATCTACAATCTGTATAAAAATCAGTCTGCAGTAATAAGAATCCAGAGCTTTCAAAAAGAAGCAGCAATCCAGAAAGGAGTGAGGCAAGCCTGCAGTTTGTCCCCCCCTCCTTTTCAATGTTTACGTAGAGCAGGCAGTGAAGGAAATCGAAGAGAAATTTGGTAAGGGAATCACAATCCAAGGAGAGGAAATCAAAACCTTGAGATTTGCTGATGATATTGTTATTTTATCTGAGGCTGTAGAAGATCTTGAGAAGCTGCTGAATGGTATGGACGAAGTCTTGGGTAAGGAGTACAAGATGAAAATAAGTAAGTCCAAAACAAAAGTAACGGAGTTCAGTCGAACGAAGGCAGATGATGCAGGAAATATTAAATTAGGAAATGAAGTCTTAAAGGAAGTAAATGAATATTGTTACTTGGGTAGTAAAATAAGTAACGATGGCAGAAGTATGGAGTACATAAAATGCAGATTAGCACAAGCAAGGAAGAGCTTTCTTAAGAAAAGAAATTTGCCCACTTCAAACATTGATATAGGAATTAGAAAGATGTTTTTGAAGACTTTCGTGTGGAGCGTGGCATTGTATGGAAGTGAAACATGGACGATAACTAGCTCAGAAAGAAAGAGAATGGAAGCTTTTGAAATGTGGTGTTACAGAAGAATGCTGAAGGTGAGATGTATTAGATCGGATCACGAATGAAGAGATACTGAATCGAATTGGCGGGAGGAGATCGATTTGGCTAAATTTGACGAGAAAAAGAGATAGAATGATAGGACACATCTTAAGACACCCAGGACTTGTTCAATTGGTTTTTGAAGGAAGTGTAGGCGGTAAGAACGGGAATGGTGGACCAAGGTCTGAATATGACCGGCAGATTAGAGCAGATGTAGGATGCAGTACTTACGTAGAAATGAAAAGGTCAGCACAGGATAGGGTGGCATGGAGAGCTGCATCAAACCAGTCTACGGACTGATGACTCAAACAACACAACTCGGCTATGGTTATATTACTAAGACAATTTAGATGCCAGTGTGCCACTGTAATACTATCATCGGGGACTTCCAAATTCAACTGCACGAGAGCCAGTCATGTTATTGGTTGGGTTGTTGCCTTCGAGTGTTGTCGGTATGTCTTTCAACCAATAGATTTCATCGTCTTACGTTAGTATTTGGTGGTACATCCTAAGGACTCACGTGAGAGACTGATCTTCTAAATAAACATTTTAATCAACATATACCAGGTATTTCTGGGTTACTGGAGCCTTCTGGGTTAACATTTTGCAAATTGCTTTACGTCGCACCAACACAGATAGGTCTTATGCCGACGATGGACCAACTGCACTTCATTTGCCAACAACAATGAACCGGGAAAAAGACCAGGAAGAAGTGGAATAAGAAGGAGAAGAAGAAGAAGGAGTGCGACCTTGTACACAAACGGCGAATAACTTTGTATAGTCAGCAGATAAGGACTAGGAGTGAGAAGGAAATGGCCGTGGCCTTAATAAAATACCAAGCATTACAAAGGTGCAAAATGCCAATTTAGAAATATGTCGATTTTGCATTACAGTGATGCCCAGAACCATGGAGCATGACATATCGTTAGCGCTAAGTCCAAAGAAGACTCTCAGGCATTATTAAGATCAACAAGAGATGGCAGTGGTGCTAAGACCACAAGCTTTTTCATAAGAAGTCTGTAATGTGCCATTCGTACGTTTATAGGATTAAGAATAACAACTCTCTCAATATGTGGAGCGATGACTTTTGCGGTCAAAACTAGAATCGCATATTGGTATTTCTCTTTCCCGTGGTAAATGGCACGTTTGGGCGTATAGAGTGACGGATGCTTGTTAGTGGACATGCAGTAGTGAGTACTGAATGTGTGACTTGCCCCTTCTTGGAGAACAATAATTGAACGAGAAATGCAACTATGCAAGCTAAGGGCGCCAATCTTTAAGTTGATGACTTAAAAACAAAAATTTATAATAAAGCTTGGACGGACTCTCATCACAGGGATGGGGTGATAGTGCACTAATCATTAAGCAGGAGAATTAGAAATCAAAAGGCTAATTAAGGCAGACTGATTAAAGTGAACTAGGAAAATACTATTTATTATATTGAATATAAATGACGACGGTTTGACGAGAACTGAATTTAAAATAGGAAATGAATTTAACAAAAAATTGAATGACTCTACTTCGCGAAAACTTGCAATATTTTTAACTCGCTTGCTCACCATGTAGTCTTGTTCTGCTGGTCCTTGGAAAGCTTCCATCCTTGTAGCTGGAACATCACCGGTCGTCTTTGAGATATCTTCATCTGCAGCTAAGTACCATTCCTGCCTTGCAAATTGCATCAACCACTAATTGGATGATGGCTTTGAAACTATCACTCCCTGTTATGCTCTATCCCGTATATTGGAGATGAGCCCTAAATCATAGTTAGAAAAACCTCCTTGGGTTATGTGGAGAGGATACTCAATTAACAATCCTTCCAACTTTACTGAAAATGTGCACTGAAGTTTCATTTCTATCTAGTTTAATGCTACCTATTGTCTTAGACTGGTATAAACTGGTCTAATACAGAGCTGTTCGTTCTTCCTGATGAGAGTGGCTATACACCCATCATTCAGAAATTCCTAAGTACCACGTCGTGGTAACGAAGTAATGAATGTAGAAGTGATAAACTATCACACTAGTCCACTATGATACAACAACCATAAGACAAGTTATCAGACCTAAAGCGAAATACAAGATAGAAGAATGATGCCAAGAGCTCCAACACGCCCTTTTATAACCTTTTCTGGCTCTAATTACAGGTCGCTACACGTGGTCCAATCAGTTGACAAGTCTCTCCCCACTCCAGATATTAAAGTTGATGGGTCCCAACCATGATATCAACTGTTCTTCTATTAGCCCTGTCACTCAGTATCCATGGCAACACGACGCTCCTTTGAAAATATAGGCGGTGATCAGTTTGAATTATTCTGGTCGAAATACAGTAGCTGTGGTTACAACGCTTGAACACGTGCTCGCTTTTCCCAGAATTTGATGTCTAAATTTGTCCTTCCTTCTTCCTCGGTGATGTGGCAAGATAGAGGAAAATCTACTGCAAGTTAAATTTAAACGAATGTCGCAAGAATCTAAGTTAATATTAGGATATTCAGCCCTCGTTTACAAGTCGTAGTTACAAAGTAATGAAATGATAGTGAGCAAATGATCAAACATGAATTATAATCAAATTACATACGAAGATAAATATCATGACGTTAAATTCCTGAATTAATTACACATAATAAAATTAACATAATTACACTGTGACGTCTGGAACGTTACAAATGCATCCATTCATATAGGCATGGCGTCAGGAATGGCACCCGGTCGCAAATCTGGGCCAAATCCACTTCACTTGCCAACTCCAATGAGCTGGAAAAAAGACAAAGAAGAAGAAGGAGAAGAGGAGGGCGACTTCGTACAGAAGCAGGCGAATAACTCTGTATAGTTAGCAGAAAAGTTCCAGGGCTGATCCACGTCTGATGAGAACTTCGCCGGTGTCTGCTGAAAGAAGCAGAAATAATAAGTAACAATTAAACAATTATGGGCCGTCGCGTTGACGTTTGAGGCAGTAAAGGGACGTGGTTACTCTGCGCTGGAGTTGTCACTTCGTGGAGGGGTGAACTATATTTGAATACAGACAGTGCAACAAAACTTGAATGCTCTTCAGGATTGTTGACCCATATCTTCCAAGACCCTTACAGGAAGCTGTACAATCTGTTTCGATTGAGAATTGTTACGTAATAGGGAACAAAGTACAATACATATACAGTATATTCCCTTAAGAAACAATACCGCGTATCTGACAATGCTGTTCCTGTCCAATATTTTCCTTAAGTCTGGTCACGCCTCCGGGCCACACATGGACATGCAGTCCTTCAGAACAATTTTCGTTGAGTTCATTTTCATATGCGCTTGTGTAAAGAAAAATGCATCTTAAATACATCATACTCTACGTGGGGTGATGTCATGCAAACATACATTCCAACAGTACGGTACAGTAAGGTTCATTTTCCTTGACACACACCCATAGGAAAATGAACTTAACGAAAATTGTTCTGATGGACTGCATATCAATATATGGCTGGGAGGAATGACCAGTCTTAAGGGGACGCTATAGTGAAATTTCTAACTTCTATAGTTTTCAATGACGGAGCTCGATAGCCGCAGTCGCTTAAGTGCGGCCAGTATCCAGTAATCGGGAGATAGTTGGTTCGAGTCCCACTGTCGGCAGCCCTGAAGATGGTTTTCCGCGGTTTCCCATTTTCACACCAGGCAAATGCCGGAGCTGTACCTTAATTAAGGCCACGGCCGCTTCCTTTCAATTCCTAGGCCTTTCCTATCCCATCGTCGCAATAAGACATATCTGTGTCAGTGCGACGTAAAGCAAATAGCAAAAAAAAAAGTTTTCAATGAATTTTTACCTTTTTTTTCTGAGGTGTAACTCCTCAGATATAGCAATGCAACCGACTTTCAATATTGCATCTGTATAACTTTTTGAGTAGGAATATTTTTTACTTTCCTTTTACCAGCATCATAAAGAAAAGTCCCTTGCATCACAATATTTATCCATTTGGCACCAAAAATTTGCACAACTATACTGTATAGGTATGCGACAGAAAGGTGAATGCAATAAATTTAACAAATTTCTGTCATATTTAATGGAAAGCATAGTGTTTTATTGAAAGAATGTTTCACACGAAGTGTTCATTAGAAACGAGCCAAAAGGTAGTAAACGGAATCATGAGGGTTGGGTGGCGAAAATGGACTTCAAAACTACGAGATAAAATTTCATGGTGATGCAATTATTAAATGAATCATAGATCAATAATTTTCTGTTTCTAAAAGTATTTAGCATACGTGCAATATTTATTCACACCTGGGACACTCAGCTGAGCCAACTATTCCTTCTCATAAGCAAGTGTCACAGAATAAATGATGAAATGCATCGCAGAAGGCGTTTCTAATATAGAGTATATACTACAAAACTAGCACGATAACTCTGATTTAGCACTTGTGCATTCTCAGGAAACTGAAAGAGAAATCAATAGAAATGCATACGATCGTTAATTGAATGTTGAAAAATGAAACCGACCAGATCGGCAGGGTAGAGTGAGTTCAGGCCATAAATTAAATATTCAAATATATTAATGATTATTTAATAGTTTTCGAAAATTTGATTACCAAATATTTTACTTATACCCAGATTTCGTATTTTATCATTGTGTTCAGTCGATATCGACTGTCAACAGACGACACCCTACCTTAAGTTATCCTATATATCACTTGGTATCTGTTGATGCCTAGATCCATTGTAACGTCTCATGTGCACTTTTTGGCTTCCTCCTACTTTAGTACTCTCGAAAATTACTGATACGAGTCCTGGATGTCCCAATTGACTCGTATGAAGCTGCATTTTTTTCAGGTAGAATTTAGTCAAATTTGTCACTTTTAACAAATGGAAACAGCATCTAATAATTTGTAGTTCAATTTATCCATCTGACCTTCAACACTATTTTGTAACTTCAAATTTCAAAATTTATCTCCGTAACTTATATTTCTACATGAGTAAATGCCCACGTTCCACTGCTTTTCAATATCACATAACACACGAACACTTTCACGAACGTCTTCCTCAACAGCATTCGAGGAATTTGAATGGCGCACACGAACCGTTTATAACATACTCTGTCACTAGATACAGCGAGCTGTACACGTAGTGAATCGATATGCAAATAGTCGTGAAGCTGAGCATTGCTGAGGTAGGGGTAGATGCGTTTTACTGATGGATTATTACTGGTTTGATGATCCATAATAGTTGAAGAAAAGGGGGAAAAGGGGTAAAAAACTGGTAGCAGCGCGACTCAAACTCGCCATCTTCATAACTGAAGTGGAAGACCTTTGTCTTCTTTCTTCAGGTAGTTTATAAGTTTATTACTCAAAATTGGTTTCGCAGACTGAAGAATCTAACAGTTATAAATGTTTGCTTTAGTCAAAAATGCTTAAAGAGTAAATTTTGGTGGGTTGTTAATCATATTTATCAAGTGATTCCAGTAATTGGGGTTAAAATAGACACGCTGGCTATTTTATATATACGCAGCGAGATAGAAGACTCGGGAAACTCTCATGGCGAGGGAAAGCCACAATTTTCCGTACATCCTCGCAGCTGTTGGTGTATCGATTACTTTCATAGAGTTTGACTTCATCCTTTTTCATTTTCAAGACTGAATGGTTCCTCATCACTCCCGTTATTAACATGCACATTTTACAGAGTTACAGTACTGCACGTTCGTAAGTTATGAGCACCAAAAGTACGTGATATCAGAAGTTTATATCGCACTACCCAAGTGTTATCATGGGTCACATCATTGATTTCAACAGTGAAACCACCATCTCCTGGAGATCTTCGTCTATACGGTGGGTATCCGTCTTCTGCTGTTTGAATTTCTTGCATGAGGTTGAGGAAACTACCTGCAGCTACCTGCTTACATGAAGGGTGATCTGTTAATTACATTTATATTGGCCTTGATAATTTCATGAAGGACAGGATCTTTCGCTTAGTCTGTTACCTCTGCACAAATAACGCTGTCTAATTTATCTGGAGAAATGTGTTGCTGTAGCACCAACAGAAGTGTCCGACTCGTTGGCTGAATGGTCAGCGTACTGGCCTTCGGTTCAGAGGGTCCCGGGTTCGATTCCCGGCCGGGTCGGGGATTTTAACCTTCATTGGTTAATTCCAATGGCCCGAGGGCAGTTATCTACACATGGCAGATGCCGCCCACCCTCATCGGAGGGTCTGCCTTACAAGGGCTGCACTCGGCTAGAAATAGCCACACGGAATTATTATTACCAACAGAAGTTTGCCATTCGACAGAATATATAAAACAACGCACTTCATCAAACAAATTCCCCTTTGTTAGCAATACTAGTAACAATTTAACTTTTAAGTGAAATACCCTAGCTATGATATCATGACGGCCGTGAGGCAATTGTTCAGATAGTAATGCATTTGCAATTTTCTTCCATCGAGGTTTACATGTAAATGTAATGAATAGATCAGGACGACCGAAAAAGCGAACGTATGTCATGGCGTCCTGAGTCTTCTCACCCAGTGAATTATGACAAAAGCACTAGCATCTGACCAAGCTGAATGACATCAGTATCTTGTCTGTACATAGCGTCTCTAAGATACATGACTTGCACCTGGGTACTTTAGATGAAATTTTAGCGCTCTGTCCCAATTTCTGCGTACACGTCAACTATGTGACTGAAAAGAGATTGACAGTACAATAAATTCCGTATGTCTGATCATGGTGCGGAAAGAATAAACGTTTCATGTAGAAACTTGTTTTCGGAGGGGTAATTTCATTTTCGGGTCAGTCTGGGAGATATCAATGGCGTAACCATACTCACTACGACAGAAAAGTAGGGGATACTGCAAGGCATTGTACGTACGGTGCACTTTACTGATGTCTTGTAATTTTTTATCGTTACTTTGTAATACAGTAGTCTCATTTTTCAAACTGTTGTGCAAGTATGACCAGTGTACTTCACTTGCTCTCGGTACATTAAATCGCCCTCTATGAGCATCGGCTAGTTTTCTATCAACGTGTATTACAACTTCAAAGTTCTTACCATTTTGAGGTACCATCTCGTGCATGTACGGGTTATTACGATGCAGCATCGCCTGCATTTGTTTTACCTGGCCTTGCTTAACATCAGGGAAGTTGGTACACCTTAAGCGTCTAACTCTCATCCTCGCGTGTTGCTCTCTCTCCTCCTCTCCAAAAAAAATAAATCTGTACGTATTGCGGGTCTTGTTGAGGCAAACGTTGCAGGCTACCAATGAAGTGATACACCTGTCCCTGCACTTTTAAAGTTGGCATAAACGGGCACTCCATAATTTATTTCGCTCCAAAAGAAGTCATTTGGAAGCTGCCATTGTATTTTCTAATGTGCTCTATGAAATTCATGTGTTCAGGATGCAGAACCATAATTAAATCATAGAGCGGTTCAGGAAGAGGCAAAAAGCCGGAAGCTGCACTTTACCAATACTACAGTACATACCAGGTGACCCTTATTTCTACTGAAGGGCGTTACAATATACACACTTATGACGTATAGTGCCGAGGGACACGGTTTTATCGGTTTTATAAGCTAGCTCCGAGTCATCTTTCATCCAGAAAAAGCCTTAACCTTCCATAGAAGTAATCGCCTTCCTGATCCTCTTCCTGAATTATTCTGCTCATTACTACGAATGACTCCTCTGTGAATCTCCGGATGATTTCCAGCTGCTGTAGCTGGTACTCGTGCACTTTCAACCTTCGGATGATTTTGCTGGTAATTAGCTGCTGCTGCTGTGTGACCCTCGGGATGATTTTGCTGGTAATTAGCTGCTGCTGCTCTGTGAACCTTCATATGATTTTGCTAGTAATTAGATGCTGCTTCCCTGTGAATTTTTCGTTTCTTTTTGAAATTTAGTAGCAGATTGCTATGAGTTACTTTTTTCTAATGGTGTCACGCACAGACGCTGCAGTTTCAGAAGAAAATGTTTCCAACACATAGGCTACTTTACTGCTTCGAAATTTTCCCTAAAGGAAGCTTGTGCTTGTGCTCGTGCTCTAATCTATGCTAAAAGCTGTAGGTGTGCTGTCTGTGTTTTATCCCAATATGGTGCACCTCACATTTCTGGTACATGGACTGCTCCGAGAGGCTGAAACCATTAGAGGTAAATTTTCTGAAGTTAATGGCTTTATGTTATTGATATATATTGCTGGTATTATCCGCAAAGGAAAAGTATTGAGGACATCCCCCTATCTCGTGCAGTGCTACAAGAAATCCCTTACCGGTAGAGTTGGCCGTGCGGTTAGGGTCACGCAGCTGTGAGCTTGCCTCTGGGAGATAGTGGGTTCGAATCCCAGTGTCGGCAGCCCTGATGATGGTTTTCCGTGGTTTCCAATTTTCACACCAGGTAATGCTGGGGGTATCCCTTAATTAAGGACACGGCCGCTTCCTTCCTACTCCTAGGCTTTTCCTATCCCATCGTCGCCATAAGACCTATCTGTGTCGGTGCGACGTAAAGCAAATAGCAAAAAAACTCTTAACGGAAGTGTCTTTACCTCCACAGCCAGAAAAGAGTGGCTTTGGGGAAAGTACTGTACGACGTTTTTAGTGTGCTTCTTAGAGGTGGGTATTCTACCAGATTTACAAATGTATGTAGCCATCTTCATGAGAAAATGAGAGCGAAAATCAACAGCCTGTTTGAAGTCATTTGACTGTGTCAAGGCCAACGGCCGTAGCCGTGTTGAAACACCGGATCCCGTGAGATCTCCGAAGTAAAGCAACATTGGGCGTGGTCAGGAGTTGGATGTGTTGCCACGCGCTGTTGGTGGGGGGTAAGGGAATGGAGGAGCGGAAAGGAACTGGCCACCCTACCGCAGGTAAACTCCGGCTCAGGAACACCTCTGCAAAGGTTCGGACCTGCCTTCGGGCAGAATAACCCTTACCTTACTACTGTGTCAAGAATTGAACGAATGAGGCCACCATCTACCGGCAAGGATAGGAATTGTGCCGGCTGACTAAGCCTGTCGCACTCCTGTGTTGCTGGAATGAAAGATGACAGGGAGACCCGGAGTACCCGGAGAAAAACCTGTCTAGCCTCCGCTTTGTCCAGCGCAGATATCACATGGAGTGACCGGGATTTGAACCACGGAGCCCAGCGGTGAGAGGCCGGCGCGCTGCCACCTGAGCTACGGAGGTGTTCACGAGGCAAACTATAATCTAAATGTCCATGATATACTGTAGATCTTGCATAGAACTAAAACACATTCTCTTTATGATATTCCCTTCTACACCAAATTTCTCATATAGCTTTCCATTGCGATAGACCTCGAAAATCATCAGAATTGTTTGTTTGGCTGCTACTAAATCGCATAATCCTCCATAGGTATGAAATGACGTTATGTCTGTGAAGTAGCCAGCAGAACTGCTATAACTATTACCATCGCTTTCATGCGATATCATAGAAAAATCATCCAAGTGACTCACCATGTGAGCCACTATCTCTTCACGTATCTCTCTACCGAGCTCGATAGCTGCAGTCGTTTAAGTGCGGCCAGTATCCAGTATTCGGGAGATAGTAGGTTCGAATCCCACTATCGGCAGCCCTGAAAATGGTTTTCCGTGGTTTCCCATTTTCACACCAGGCAAATGCTGGGGCTGTACCTTAATTAAGGCCACGGCCGCTTCCTTCCCACTCCTAGGCCTTTCCTGTCCCATCGTCGCCATAAGACCTATCTGTGTCGGTGCGACGTAAAGCAACTAGCAAAGAAAAAAACGTACCTCTCTGGGCCATGTCATGTGGACCTAAAATAAAGGATATTGCTCTAAACAGGTGAGTTCCATCATCAATAATTGCAACGATGATATGGGGGGCCATTTAGCCATATGTATTCAACATTTCAACAACCATGCTGTTTATTTTAATTTGTCAGAGTGCCGAACATATTAGACTCCCTATCAATACGTATCGAAAACAAATGAACACTAAACCAGAAAGTTATGAACTTGTAGTTGTGAATAGAGAATTAATATATTCAGTAGAATAGAGTACCGGGCGAGTTAGCCGTGCGGTTAGGAGCGCAGCTGTGACCTCGCATCCGGGAGATAGTGGGTTCGAACCCCACTGTCGGCAGCCCTGAAAATGGTTTTCCGTGGTTTCCCATTTTCACACAAGGCAAATGCTGGGGCTGTACATTAATTAAGGCCACGGCCGATTCCTTCCCATTCCTAGGCCTTTCCTGTCTCATCGTCGCCATAAGACCTATCTGGGTCGGTGCGACGCAAAGCAAATAGCAAAAAAATAGTAGAATAGAGCACCCGTGGCTCAGGCGGCAGCGCGCCGGCCTCTCACCGCTGGATACCGTGGTTCAAATCCCGGTCACTCCCTGTGAGATTTGAGCTGGACAAAGCGGAGGCAGGACAGGTTTTTCTCCGGGTACTCCGTTTTTCCCTGTCATCTTTCATTCCAGCGACAGAGGAGTGCGACAGGCCTCGGCAGCCGGCACAGTTCATATCCTCGCCGCAACTTGGAGGCTTCATTCATCCCATCCCTGACCTGGTCACTGATTGGAAAACAGGTTGTAGGTTTTCATATATCCAGCAGCGTGTGCCCTAAATATGTGTGCTCATTGGGGTTGTAGAGCTTGTGGTATGTCTCAAAGCGACCGCCGTCACCGGGCTACTCAGTGCCGCGGAGACAAATCCCTTCTTAGCAAGTCTGTACGTCACAAAGGAATCTACTGACAAATGCACATATTAACCATTCGGCGATTTACTTAGCCAACGTTTGGTTAAAGTGTTAAATTTCACATTCGTGTTCTTGTAGAAAATATTTCTTTTTCATCCCGAAGTTAGGCTGAAATGATTAAATCTATAGTAATATATTGAAGTAGTAACGATTGAAGATCATTTAATGTAGGCACACTCACACAACCAATCCATGAACTTTTCGTTCTTATGTCTTGGACTTTTTAAACCACTTAGGGGTTGAATTTTGGGAACTACTGAAATGCACGTTTCATTGTGTTGTAGATTATATATGCTCAATTTCAAGAAAATCCGACAAAAAATATATTTTTCTAGTACAAACTTTTATACCCACTTCTTACACCTTTAGGAGTTCATTTAAACAAGCGTTTAATTATATACATTTTGGTGTACCTTTACCAGGAGTCTATAGACGCGTTAAATTACGTTTCTTCATACAATATTTGTACATCTTTATGACCGTTTTCGAGGTTGAATTTTGAAAAATTATTTCTGAGTGAATATACATTATAAAATGAAACTACTAACCAATTTTAATTTCTATAGCTTCGGTTGTTTCGGCTCGGCGATGATGAATCAGTCAGTCAGTCAGTCAGTCAGTAGTTATTCTGTCTGTCTGTCTGTCTGTCTGTCTGTCTGTCTGACTGTCCGTCAGTGAGTCAGACAATCAGTTAGGACAGGTTATCTCGTATATATACTGTAGGTTACATGAAAACAAGGCATTTCATGATAACGAGAAACCATATGAAAAGTTAAAATTACTAACAAATATACCGGTAATATGACAATTACAAGCAGTCGCATAGGAATTCATGTGAAATGTATGTGATGTTACAAATAGCATAATATATTGTATTACAATGGAGTCGCATATCAAGTCATACAAAATTTGTAGCATATGACGTAAAAGAATAAGAATAATAAGAATAATAATGGTGGCGTAGATGTATGTAACGTCCTTTCAACTCCTAACCATTTTCTTAAAAGACGCTGAAATGTCTGAATTTAGCTCCAGAGAAGGCTTTTAAATGTGCAATGAAATTTTGGAGTGAATGTCTCGCATTTAAGTCATTAGATGTCTTTAAACTACACCGGGAGCGTTGATCACAAGGTTAGGAGCACTTACCAGCCAGTCACAATTTACAAAGATGTGGCGTAGAGGTAAATTTTTGTTTTGTTTTACAATTTTGCTTTACGTCGCACCGACCCAGATAGCTCTTCAGGCGACACTGTGATAGGAGATGGCTAGGAGTGGGAAGAAAGCGACCGTGGCCTTAATTTACAGCCCCAGCATTTGCCTGATGTGAAAGTGGGAAAACCACGTAAAAGAATCTTCAGGGCTGCCGGCAGTGGGGTTCGAAGCCACTTTCTCCCGAATGCAAGCTCACAGCGCAGCGACTTGCTCGGTAAAATCATGTTGTTAAAACTGAGAGTAGTGATTATAAAATAACTTCACATCAAGATTGTTACCTTTGAAATAACCTATCACAGCGAGCTTCTTTTCTCAGTGATCTCATAGAAAATTGTATGGAACTGAAAATCCACAGCCTGTTTCCAGTCATTCGACCGGGTCAGGAATGGAATGAAGCCACAATCTAGTGTCGAGGAGAGGAACTGTGCCAGCTGCCGAAGCCTGTCGCACTCCTCTGTTTCTGGAATGAAAGATGACAGGGAAAACCGGAGTACCCGGAGAAAAACTTGCGTTGCCTGCGCTTTGTCCAGCACAAATCTCACATGGAGTGACCGGGATTTGAACCGCGGTATACAGCGGTGAGAGGCCGGCGTGCTGCCACCTGAGCCACGGAGGCATAGAAAATTATATGCCGTTGGAAATTGTTCGTTCTTCCCCTTTTTTCCCTTTGCGTAGTGAGGTGAAGTGGGAATTACCACCATCTGGATACTTAATTTGTAACTTCCACCACTGAAAATGAATCTCTTGTATTCTCTGATCCTCAACCGGAGATATTGAATCTCAAAGGGCAGAAACTATCCCTAGCTGTGCTATGCACTGTATAACTATGTAATTGTGTGGGCGCGTGTTGAGTTGAATGCGCACGGCACGAGACAGACAGTGGGCCGTGGTATTCCAGAGGAATGTGTGATAATGGATTCCAGTAGCAGTTAATCCGGGCTGCTGGGATAATGAGAGAGGACCCCCTTCTCCCTTATTCGGCCTCCTCACCCTCTACATACGCTTCAAGTACAGGTAATTACACAACACACCCCTAAACAGTTGCAAATAGTACTATGCTGTGTTACACAATCCACAGACCAGTGAACTTGCTACACTCCCAGCTCACTGATGTCTATAAAAAATATAGCCACAAGCGTAATAAATTTTCGGACCCTTTCCTCTCATCTAATTTTCCTCGGCTTCAGTAACCAGAGATTACTTTTGCACAATATTTTCGAATGCATTTTATCTTACGTAGAAATACGTCACTTGCAGCACCTGCGATGATGATGATGCGGATGGTGAGCAGGAGTAGGAGAATAATTATAATAGTAATAGTAATAATAATAATAATAATAATAATAATAATAATAATAATAATAATAATAATAATAATAATAATAATCGATCTCAGTGAAGCAGCTGATTTGTCGTTGCCCTCCTCTCACCAAGATAACACGGTCGGTCGATTCCGCTGAAATTGGTATTTGAGTTTGTTTAAATGTGACAACTCCGTGACGTCTGCTTCCGGCAAGTTAAATAACTCCTGTCTGGCAAAATTCCAACGAACCTGAAGTCTCTGGGAATCGAAGGGGCTTTAAACAAGTAACATTAATTTTATTATTATTATTGTTATTATTATTATTATTTAAATTCGTTTAGGTCCCTTGGAGACTATTCGCGCTCGATGTGAGATGTCCTCTTAAGACACCTATCTGAAACTTCAGATCTATTGTCCAGTGTTTTGAATATATGCTTTGTCAGCCGTTATTCATCCATTCTGTGTAGATCTCCGTAGAACTTCAGTCTTCGTTTTCTTATTGACTCCATTATTATTATTATTATTATTATTATTATTATTATTATTATTATTATTATTATTATTATTATTATTTTTACGTTAGTGGTTTAATGTCATTCTAACTCGTATGTAGATTTTTTCGGTGGTGCTAGTATTGAAAAGATATCGGCCGTAGGCTTCATTGACGCACAACTCCAGCATTTGTCTAGTGTGAAAATTGGACACCACAGAAATCCATTTTCAGGACTTCTGAATTCAAGCTTTACAACTACACCATCTGTACCGCGTAGCCATCTCCCTCGTTGTTATTATTATTCACAGTACGAGTTTCTGAAGTCCCGTTCTAGTTTTTGAAGCATGGATAGCTGCTGAATGACGTAGTAAGATTTGAGGGTCGCGTTACCAGCAACTTTGCAATAGGAAATAGCATCTTGGCCATCCTACTCCTAGCTGTAGTCCTTGGCATGCTTACGGGGCTAGGGCTGCCGAATCCATCATGGTCCTTAAATCGCTAAATGCTCTCTGGTACTTCGTATAAATAAAGCTTAAAACCTGCTTCATTACTTACCTAAAATGCTCACAATGCTGGACCTATTGGAGGAATGGAGTTTCACTTCCATCTGACAAACCAAGCTAACGACTTGGCATACACACTCGAATTCGATAAGACGCGTTCTTGCGAAAGGAAGAAAAAAGAATTTGCCTAGTCAGCACATAGGATGCGAGTAAATGTGACAGGAATAAGCAAATTTCGGGTAAAGTTAGAAAAAACATAAATATAGGGGACTACAGAATGTACTTAATAAGTGTGAAAAAGATACTGTGTGTAGTCAATTCTTCACGAGATAAACCATGGCTACCAACTTAATTTCTTTATAGTGATGTAGTGGTGATGTAGTGGTGAATATTAATTGTGAAAATGTAGTGCTATGAACGTTTTCACTGCAAGAGTTACAACATAGATAATAAGATAAGAAGCTAACAGGAGTGGGAAGTGCATTCTCTACATTATGCGCTGAGATTGGATTAGAGGTTGCAAATTCATTTGGCGTAAGTCCGTTCATCGTAACACTTCTGACTACAGGGGTACCTGATACATAACAAACTATATT
Organism: Anabrus simplex; assembly: GCF_040414725.1. Taxonomy (NCBI): domain Eukaryota; kingdom Metazoa; phylum Arthropoda; class Insecta; order Orthoptera; family Tettigoniidae; genus Anabrus; species Anabrus simplex. Next base: position 236,549,116 of record NC_090266.1, read on the forward strand.
AAAACTGACACAAAATTCAGAAAATATGTATGGAATTGATGAGTTGCCATCGTAGATGTTTTACCGATAAGACCCACAATTTTCTGATCTGTAGTGAACCAAGCGTGACTAGGTCTAAGGTAATTTGAGATGGATGTAGCAATAGATTCCTCCAGGATAACAAAATTAGACAGGAATGTGTGGATATGATCGACAAAAAATTAGCTAGTTGCTTTACGTCATACCGACACAGATAGGTCTTATGGCGACGATGGGACAGGAAAGGGCTAGGAGTGGGAAGGAAGCGGCCGTGGCCTTAATTAAGGTACAGCCCCAGCATTTGCCTGTTGTGAAAATGGGAAACCACGGAAAACCATTTTCAGGGCTGCCGACAGTGGGATTCGATCCTACTATCTCCCGAATACTGGATACTGGCCGCAGTTAAGCGACTGCAGCTATCGAGCTCGGTGACAAAAAAATATTTAAAAATCAAACCGTGGGGTTCAGGTAATGAGAACCATATGCAAATGCACGCGAATCCTGCTCACATTGTTGTGGGAGCGAATCTTGGCATTCTTGCTCGGTACTAAAGAGTACCTCAGTACGAGAGACCAGAGTTTCATATAGCCTATTGGCACGTACATCATTGGATATTTTACTGTTGTTCTCTTTAGGGGTTTGTGGCAGGTGTCGCGTCTGCGTAACGTGTAAGAAAGCTGCCTTAAATTGTCATATTATGTATAATACTATACTGTGTACTGTCCATAAGGAATGGCACCATGGTTGGATTGGTCAAAATTCAAACCACGAGAAGTTATTCGAACACATCTGCCTTCCGAAGTCCAAGAATATTGGTCGTTAGAGCGAACACCCTAGCAAAATTAACAATCCCAGCCTCAACTTTAGCAATATATAACAGCCCTAGCTTATTCGACCAGCAGATGCGTATGTTTAAGTGACCTGCGAACCAATTTTGCTTTTCGCCCTATTGTTTATTAAAGTGTTGTGCGATGGTCGTACTAGACCTCTTTCATTTCATATCCTCAGACCTCGGAAATCCACAATTCCGCGCACTGCGTTTACGTGTGCTGTATTCCTTTGATGTGTTTTCTTCCAATATAATTGTCACCATACATTATTTTCTTCACAATTTATATATATTTAACGTTACTCGCGTAATTTACAAAAATTTTGGCAGGGTTTCGGTATAAGGCGGATCATATGCTTTAGACAAACAACTTTTTGAGGTAAAATACCCAAAATGAAGTAGTAAAGACATAATAATCATCAACAATAGCATCATATTCATCATCATCATCATCATCATCAAAATCAATATTTGTTGTTCAATAGCCTGCCTGGTGTCCATGATCGTGAGGCGTGAAGTCTATACGGTGTGCCGCAGTTTTTAGCGGGTTCGAACCGGACGAGTTGGCCGTGCGATTAGGGTTACACAGCTGTGAGCTTCCATTCTGGAGAAGTGGCTTCGAATCCCTACGTCGGCAGCCCTGAAGATGGTTTTCCGTGGTCTCCCATTTTCACACCAGGCAAATGCTGGGACTGTACATTAATTAAGGCCACGGCCGTTAACTTCCCAGTCGTAGCCCTTTCCCATCCTTCCGTCGCTGAAAACTTTTCATGTGTTAGTGCGACGTTAAACCACTGGCAAAAAATAGCCAGTTCGAGTCCAGTTGATCGAAAAAATGTTCACCATCAGAATGTTGGCAGCAGGGTAGGAGAGGTGGTGGTATACAATTGGTAATCACTAGATTGCATACCGGTCCGTCTTTCTGGTGTAGTGGTTAGTGTGATTAGCTGCCACCCCCTGAGGCCCGGGTTCGATTTATCCCGGCTCTAGCAAGAAATTTGAAAAGTGGTACGAGGGCTGGAACGGGGTCCACTCAGCCTTGGGAGGTCAACTCAGCCATCCTGGAAGTGGTTCTCCGTGGTTTTCCACTTCTCCTCCAGGCAAATGCCGGAATGGTACCTAACTTAATGCCACCGCCGCTTCCTTCCCTCTTCCTTGTCTATCCCTTCCAAACTTCCCATCCCTCCGCAAGGCCCCTGTTCAGCATTGCAGGTGAGGTCGCCTGGGCGAGGTACTGGTCATCCTCCCCAGTTGTATCTCCGACCCAGATTCTGAAGCTCCAGGACACTGCCCTTGAGGCGGTAGAGGTGGGATCCCTCGCTGAGTCCAAGGGAAAAACCGATCCTGGAGGGTAAACGGATAAAAAGGAAGAAGAAGAAGATTGCGTACCGAAAGCCTGGATTAAATTCCAAACTTTGTCGCGGTGCTCATATGGAGTGACGGCATATGGCCCTGTTGATGTCGATTCGTCCGTCCGGTGGCGACGTAAAGCTTTGAGCTGCTCCTTGGTGCTATTCGACAGGAGTAAGAAATGTACCGGCGCCGAGTTTCACCCGCGCCATTCCTACTATCATATATTACATCATTCATTTAATCTTATTAACACTTCTAATGAGGTTGACGTCAGGAAGGGTATCCTGTCGTAAAAACTCTCTACGAAGATTCATATCACTTCATACCCGACCCCGCAGAGAAAAGGGATAACGGTAGGACGTACAATGTATACAGTATAAGTACTGTAGTTCAATACAAATGGGTTTATTTTCACAATTGTATAAGAAAACCAAACAACGAAATTGAAGATAGATTATAAGTATGCCCTTCCTAATTGTGCGGTAGGAAGATCGCACAACTGATATTGCTCGCTGTACCATTTAGAATACACGATTGATATTGAACTATGCCTGTTGCATTTGCTACCTTTCTTCTCATCAAGCACCCCGCTCAATGTCTAAATGGGAGGAGTAATGGCCTTTAGTGCGAGGGCATCCGTGTTCGATTCCCGGCAAAGACAGGAATTTTAACCTTGATTTATTAATTCCGATGGCTCGGTGGCTGTGTGTGTGTGTGTGTGTTGTTGTTTTGGAACATTAGAAATTATCATAGGTACGCACCATTCTATCAGACGCGCAGGTTGCCTGTAGGTGTCAACTCGAAAGACCTTCACCAGGCCTCTATAGAGGCCATACTCCTTGTTCTTATTATTGTTATTTATCTGTTTACCCTCCAGGGTCGGCTTTCCCCTCGGACTCAGCGATGGATCCCACCTCTACCGCCTCAAGGGCAGTGTCCTGGACCTTCAGACTCTGGGTCGGAGGATACAACTGGGGAGGACCTCGCCCAGGCGGCCTCACCTGTTATGCTGAACAGGGTCCTTGCGGGGGGGATGGGAAGAATGGAAGGGATAGACAAGGAAGAGGGAAGGAAGCGGCCGTAGCCTTAAGTTAGGTACCATCCCGGCATTTCCCTGGAGGAGAAGTGGGAAACCACGGAAAACCACTTCCAGAATGGCTGAGGTGGGAATCGAACGCACATTACTCAGTTGACCTCCCGAGGCTGAGTGAACCCCGGTCTAGCCCTCGTACCACTTTGCAAATTTCGTGGCAGAGCCGGGAATCGACCCGGGCCTCCGGGGGTGGCAGCTATTTACACTAACCAATACACCACAGAGGCAGGCGGACGAGGCCATACGACATTATTTTTTTAAACACATTATAAATGAGATCTTATTTCACTAGCGTCACTATTCAGACATGAAGTGCCAGGATAACAAACATAACGAATATAAAAATAAAACAGAGGACACCTGAATATCGAAATTACCCGGAAACTTTCCGACTGAAACCGTGTTGGTTTTAGTGAAGTTGATTTATATTTTTGCTCATTATTTTCAGTGAAATACTTGTTGACCACGAGTTGAGAAAGCATTCAGAACAGCCAAGTGGTTGCCCCGGGAATGTACGTAGTTAGAGGAGGGGAAGAGGTCATTATAATTTAATTTTCCCCCAGGCCGGAGATAGGCCGCAGTAGTAGCTGTAATGAGTTTTGTCTTCGTGCAGTGGGAGAGAAAGACGTACAGAGGAGTGACATACTGATATACGCTTGCGTAAAATCTGGGGCTGGTATTTAAGCAGGGCCGTGTAAGCCACGCCGTAAGGTATTGGGGAATTTAGTGCAATAACAAAAGAATGTAATGTGCATTAACTCCTTTAAAGTCCAATAATTTCAAATGACCATCATTTCTATTGTCTTATTTTCTAAAACCTGATTAAATTTGGTTGGCTGTCTTAAGCGTACGTTTATGAAAAATGAATAATAATAATAATAATAATAATAATAATAATAATAATAATAATAATAATAATAATGTTATTTGCTTTACGTCCCACTAACTACTCTTTTACGGTTTTCGGAGACGCCGAGGTGCCGGAATTTAGCCCGCATGAGTTCTTTTACGTGCCAGTAAATCTACCGACACAAGGTTGAAGTATTTGAGCACCTTCAAATACCACCGGACTGAGCCAGGATCGAACCTGCCAAGTTGGGGTCAGAAGGCCAGCGCCTCAACCGTCTGAGCCACTCAGCCCGGCTATGCAAAATGATACGAAAATCAGCAATTAGACAAAAATGAAACAATTTGGGAGAAATCCACAAAGAAGTAGGTGAGGATTACCCAATATTGTCGTATGTATGTATGTATGTATGTATGTAAGTATGTATGTATGTATGTATGTATGTATGTATGGATGGATGTATGGATGAATTTCAGATGTGTATTCTCCCCAGACTGTAATATAAGTAGATTAATTACGATGCAGCAAAGCTAACACAATAATTGAAAATTTTTAAGTGTCGTGGATTAAGAAATATGAGTCTTAATGACGTGCTGGTAATGACGAAACTTGTAAACAGTCTGGGGTTATGGTCTCCGCTTCACACTTAGACATCATTCCTCGTCTTACTCCGTAATATTTACTATAATAGCAGACGGTACTGTATATACCAGACTAACCTAGAGCATGAGACAGTTTCAATATACACTGACTGACAGAGCAAATGCAACACCAAGAAGGAGTGGTCAGAACTTTATGCCAATTGCAGGGTAGACTGACGTCACTGAGCTATGCTCATGATGTGAAATGCGCCGCTGTGCTGCGCACGTAGCGAACGATAAATGGGACACGGCGTTGGCGAATGGCCCACTTCGTACCGTGATTTCTCAGCCGACAGTCATTGTAGAACGTGTTGTCGTGTGCCACAGGACACGTGTATAGCTAAGAATGCCAGGCCGCCGTCAACGGAGGCATTTCCAGCAGACAGACGACTTTACGAGGGGTATGGTGATCGGGCTGAGAAGGGCAGGTTGGTCGCTTCGTCAAATCGCAGCCGATACCCATAGGGATGTGTCCACGGTGCAGGCCTGTGGCGAAGATGGTTGGCGCAGGGACATGTGGCACGTGCGAGGGGTCCAGGCGCAGCCCGAGTGACGTCAGCACGCGAGGATCGGCGCATCCGCCGCCAAGCGGTGGCAGCCCCGCACGCCACGTCAACCGCCATTCTTCAGCATGTACAAGACACCCTGGCTGTTCCAATATCGACCAGAACAATTTCCCGTCGATTGGTTGAAGGAGGCCTGCACTCCCGGCGTCCCCTCAGAAGACTACCATTGACTCCACAGCATAGACGTGCACGCCTGGCATGGTGCCGGGCTAGAGCGACTTGGATGAGGGAATGGCGGAACGTCGTGTTCTCCGATGAGTCACGCTTCTGTTCTGTCAGTGATAGTCACCGCAGACGAGTGTGGCGTCGGCGTGGAGAAAGGTCAAATCCGGCAGTAACTGTGGAGCGCCCTACCGCTAGACAACGCGGCATCATGGTTTGGGGCGCTATTGCGTATCATTCCACGTCACCTCTAGTGCGTATTCAAGGCACGTTAAATGCCCACCGCTACGTGCAGCATGTGCTGTGGCCGGTGGCACTCCCGTACCTTCAGGGGCTGCCCAATGCTCTGTTTCAGCAGGATAATGCCCGCCCACACACTGCTCGCATCTCCCAACAGGCTCTACGAGCTGTACAGATGCTTCCGTGGCCAGCGTACTCTCCGGATCTCTCACCAATCGAACACGTGTGGGATCTCATTGGACGCCGTTTGCAAACTCTGCCCCAGCCTCGTACGGACGACCAACTGTGGCAAATGGTTGACAGAGAATGGAGAACCATCCCTCCGGACACCATCCGCACTCTTATTGACTCTGTACCTCGACGTGTTTCTGCGTGCATCGCCGCTCGCGGTGGTCCTACATCCTACTGAGTCGATGCCGTGCGCATTGTGTAACCTGCATATCGGTTTGAAATAAACATCAATTATTCGTCCGTGCCGTCTCTGTTTTTTTCCCAACTTTCATCCCTTTCGAACCACTCCTTCTTGGTGTTGCATTTGCTCTGTCAGTCAGTGTACAATGGTTCCCGGCGTTGGTGACCAAAAGTAGACAACAGCAGCATCAAGAAGGCTAATGACAATTACGGAGGGTAGAATACCCTTGACAATGAGCACAATATCAACATTTACCATAGCGTATTATGGGTCTCCACGAGGGTGACGGATAGGTTGTCACATGAGCAGTAGGCCAAACACTGTTACGATGTAGACGAAAGAAAACCGTGCGTTACGTAGGTTGTGGTGATTGTCGATTGCAGGCGAGTTTCTGGTGCACATCGTCTTACCACAAACCGTGATGTGACATTACGTGATTTGCAGCAGCACGATATTCACTCACATTAATATGCAATGGCGTGGCGTTAAATTTTAGGGAGTTGTTACCAGTCAAACTATTTTTGAAATGGTGCATTAAGCTGTATAAAACCAAAATGACGCTAACATATTTCTGCTTACTTGTACGTTTGTTCAATTAGCCGGGTTTTTTTCGTGTCTATATGCGTGGGCACGCGCAAACACGTCTATAAAGGACTCGACCGGGCTTAATTTCAGATTCCGAAGCAGAGTTTTCTCCGTTGTCATCAGGGGCAAGTTGGACATTCTACTATGTCCCGTTTCCCTGATAGGTGTGTTTATACCGAATCGAAAATGATTGAGTCTGCAGAATACGGGATATTAGACTTTTTGCGAGTTTTACGACTGGTGTCACCCGAACAGTGACAACGTTTAAAAATTTTGGAATTACTGACTGATTAAGTCTTACATTCCAGCTCGATTTGAGGCTCTTTGAGTGTGCAACGTTTGATTAAGATGGGTTTAATTTGGTATTTCTAATTATGAAAATAGATATCTTACAGTCTTGGTGTCCATGAGTGTGTTAAAAAGAAACAAATAATACTAGGTATTTACAGTGTTATTCTACACTAAGTAGAAACTTATGTACAGTACACAGTGAAATGAACCTAAAACTATGCATTTACAATCTATATATATAAAATAACTTGTCCTGACTGACTGACTGACTGACTGACTGACTGACTGACTGACTGACTGACTGACTGACTGACTGACTGACTGATTCATCATCGCCGAGCCAAAACTACTGGATATAACGGAATGAAATTTCGAGGATACATTTATATTACAATGTATGTGCTCGCTAAGGGAGGATATTTGGATATTCCGTCGCTAAGGGGGTGAAAAGGGGGGTGAATTTTTAAAATGAGTATACCTATTTCTCGAAACATCAAAAGTTTACAAATGTAAAAAAATTGGTATTTGGATTTGTTACCTCTACTACAGTGGTAACACCAAACAAGTCACAAACACAGTTAAAAGGGGAAGGTAAGAATACAATACACAATATAAGAAAACACTACACACTCGGAAAAACAGTAACTAGCATTATGCGGATCTCCAACAAAACAAGTACGTAACTATCAGTAGGGCCAACTAGTGAACGACAAAACGGGAAGATGGAAGGGCTGGGAACCTACCAAAGGCATGGATATGGCTTAGATAGCGGATTCCGAAATGAATCACCGTGATCCTTAGTTTTTAAATATATTATTTACAAGTTAATTCTACAAATACATTCCCAGTTATGAGCTATAAGTTCAGTGATATACATAGGTTATTCGTAGCAGTGTAAATTCAAATTACAAATCACCTGTACATCTAGTTACCAATGCAGTAGTACAATGCAATTTACAGGTTATCCAAAATCTAGCGTACCTAAAGTGATACAGAACTATAAGAGGCAAACCCCAAGGGAAATACTATTAAACTACAATATACATATTTTAGTGAAACAAAACGGGAATGCCTTGGAAAAGAACAGGTAAGTCCAGCAGAAAAACTAAGGCGTCATAAGTAACTAATTTGGTGAATCTAGGCGAGGTTAGGGCAGACTCCTGTATGAAAAGCAAATCGGAACATTACGGAAATTTTAGCAGGAACGGAATTCAAGAGTGCTTACCCGAGCAGAGTGCCATCCCCGAAGCCGGGGGACGTCAACCAGATAGGCTGCTCGCAGACAGATAAACCGAGACCGACAGAATTCAGGATACAGAATTGATTCGAACACTACCTCGCTCACTATATATAGGAATTACTGGCCTTGGAGGCAACCAATCAGCATGCACGTGTTCCCTATCGCCACCTAGACTCACCAATCACAATCTTACTTTCGATCGAGAACTTAGACTAACCTTCTAGAATACGCATGATCGCGAAAGTCGTATTTTTCCAGAATAAACAGAACACACTTTCTAGAACACATACCAACAAAGTAACACAACCAGTACAAAAGTTATGTAACTTTCTAGATCTTTCCAGGAACTATAGACAGAATTCTACTATTTACAAATGCCTATGTTACAACATTATACAGTACAGGTTAGTTCATTAAATTATCTTATGCTCTACAAATAACAGTACAGGTTAGGTCATGATAAATAAAACATAATATGGTACTTCGCCAATAAAGTCTTAAAAAAAATTACATTCCACTCATCCTACATAGTTCACTTGTAACATCTTCCTCCCCCCGAAAGTCGAGCCCTGCTCGACCAATAATATAACATCACTGGGGAGCAAGCGATAGAACGTTTTCACACAGTACCAATAGTAAAGGTACATTACTTTAACACACACGATTTCTTGAAGTAGCCTTTGCGATAACCAAGCAACACAAACTGTTACATAATTTTCAAAGGTAATATAGATCCACCTCTTGAATAAATATCACCAAATCCACATGGATTGTCACATTGCACTTCAAAATGCCTTCTTTCACATATGATTAGACAATTTGTAGTCTGTCCACCAAATCATGTACACCATACTTTCTTCCAAATTCTAGAAATACCAAAACTCCTCACTTGTTGCTAACACCTTTGCACTACTTTCCCACAACAGTCACAGCACAGCTAGGCCGCAGGTTCTTGCTGATGATGCGGCTGCCGACACGGCCGTTTGACGCCAGCCTCCATTCAATGTCAGTCCAAACCCGACACCTAGGTGAGATGCAGTTCAGAGGTCTCTTGCACCAAATAAGCGGGGGTGAGACACCGTCCAGTCCACCTGCCACCAATAGGACATTCCCCGCAGGATAGTGGTGCCGGATGTTGACGCCCAAGGCACACAGTGTGCCTCCCAATTTGGCACTTCAGGTTGCTGCACGGAAAAGCTGGTCACTGCAGCCACTGTAACACACACAAACCGCAACAGACAGGGGAATACTTTGAGGTAAAAGTATGCTGCTGGGCTCAAGATCTCGCGTAGAGTCACGCGATGGGTGGCTTAATAAGTATGCAGTAAGGACTCTCCCTCGCACACCAGGGATATTAGGGCACTAGCCCCGGGGTAAGCACCGCTATCTACAATTCACATGACAAGATTATGGTGGGGGTGAAAAGAAACTACAGGAGGGTGCCCTAAACCTGACCGTAAAAGGAAGAAAATTCCAAGTAGTGACCCTAAACTAAAACTTATCTAACTTATAATACTAAATCGATTACACTAGAGGATACCTAAAGTATTCACTTACACAATTACTTACAACTAACTTACAATAAAACTTATTATTATCTTATAACCAAAACCTTATAAATAACCTCACAATCAAATTATTTTATAACTAAATTCTTACAAATAACTTACAACTAAATCTACAAGGTCACCAACAAAGGTATTTACCCTTCCCTACCAGACTTAAGGTACCTTGATCTGGGAGAGATGTACTCTGCTGATCCTTTTCCTTTCGGGATCGCTCACCAATAATGTCACCGGGGTAAGGAACTTTAAGATGGTGCAGGGACCTCGAAATCTGGGGGCCAACTTACTGATAACATGGTCCGCAGCACTACTGACGGGATGTGTTCTAATAAATACCTGGTCACCAACAGAGAGATCGTGCGGTCTTCGCCCGTGGTTGTAATTACGCTGGACCTTAGCGTAATAAACCTTCAAGTTCTTTCGTGCACGGTGCCAATTAGCTCGGATCTTTTCTGGGCTGGCATCGTCGGGCAGAAGATCATTAATTGACCATAGGTTAGATAGAGGAGAATTTGGAGTAAAAGCCAACATCAACGAAGCAGGGGTTTGCTTGTGGCTTTCATGGACAGCCGTGTTAAATGCAAATGACAACCAATTCAATGAGGAATCCCACTTGGAATGGTCTGAGGAGTGATAAGCGATTAGGGCAGATCGCAGGTTACGATTCACTCTCTCAGCATAATTGGGCTTCGGGTAATACGGGGTAGTGGTTACATGAGCAATGGATAGATCAAAACAGAAATTCCGGAACTGGGAAGAAGTAAAGGCTCTTGCGTTATCACTTACCAAGAATTGACAGGGTCCAAACGAGGCGAATATCTGTTTCAAGCACGAGATGGTGGTGTTGGCGTTAGCCATCCGAGTGGGGAACAGCCACGTAAAACGCGAAAAGGCGTCAACACACACGAGTATGAAACGATGACCATTCCGAGATCTCGGGAAGGGACTAATATAGTCTATGAACAGTCTTTCCATGGGGCGAGAAGCTTGCTCAGAAGACAAAAGACCTAGACGAGTATTCGGGGCAGGTTTACTGATGTTGCAAGTCTTACAGGACTTGACAAGGGTACGGATCTCACTATCCATGGATTTCCAAATAAAGTGGTTACGGACTTTTTCTCTTGTTTTGAAAACGCCCAGATGACCGCCCACTGGGGATTCATGAAAGTATTTGAAGAGAGCCGGGACCAGGTTAGTTGGGACTACAATTTTGGGGTCTCTGCGACCACGAGCAGGACAACACAAGACACCATTCTTAAGAATATAGGGCTTAACATGCTCACCGGATTTAATCCTGTCGACAATGGCTTTCAACTCAGGATCATCCTCTTGATGTTTGGCAATATCCTTGAAAAGGAAGGGAGAGTCATTGAGAACTACATTGACAAAAGCTGATACTTGTTCGGGAGATGAGTCAACTGGCTCGGATTGAGGGTCAGAGCTGTCTGGATGGAACATCCTACTGAGGCCATCAGCCACAACGTTTTCCGTGCCACGAATGTGGCGGGCTTGAAATTGGAAGGCTGAGATGCACACTGCCCATCGTGCTAGACGACCGGTCTTTCGCGGCTTGGCCAGTACCCAACTCAACGCCTGATTGTCAGTTTCCAGATCGAAAGGGAGATGTTCCAGGTACATTCTGAAGCGTTGTAAGGAGAAGACAACAGCCAGGGCTTCCAACTCATAAATAGAATAATTGCGCTCAGCAGGATTTAGGGCACGGGAAGCATAAGAAATAGGACGACGCCCTTCTTGAAATTCCTGTAGAAGAACTCCGGATATGCCTGAGGAAGAGGCGTCAGTCTGAAGGATGAAGCGTTTAGAAAAGTATGGCATAGCCAGTACAGGAGCGTTACATAAGGCGGATTTCAAGTCCATGAAGGCTTCACGTTGGGCATCACCCCACACAAATTTGGCATCCTTTCTTCTCAAATCGTTCAATGGAGCTGCGCGTTCAGTAAAATTAGGAATGAATTTGCGAAAGAAATTCACCATGCCAATGAATCTGGCTACAGCCTTGACGTCCTTTGGAGGGGGAAAATTCTGGATGGCGGCAGTACGAGACTGATCGATTGAGACACCCCTCCCCGACACGATATGTCCTAAGAAGGACATCTGGGGTTGTGCAAAGGAAACCTTTAGTGCCTTGAGGGTTAGACCTGCTTTACGCAGTCTTTCCAGCACTTCGTTGAGATGGAGTAGGTGTTCCTCGAAGGTTTCGCTAAAGATTACGAGATCGTCAAGGTAATTATAAACAAACTTGAATTTAATGTCCGATAAGACATAATCTAGTAACCGTGTAAGGACAGCCGCTCCAGTTGCTAGGCCAAAAGGGACGCGTTCGAATTCATATAGGTTCCAATCGGTTGCAAATGCAGTGAGATGCTTGGATTCTTAGGCAAGGGGTATCTGGTAATAAGCCTGATTTAAATCGAAAGTGGTGAAAATTTTTGCATTAGCGAACCAAGAAAAACAAGAGTGCAAATCAGGAAGTGGGACAGATTGGAGGACTACCTTACGGTTCAACATCCGATAGTCCACTACAGGCCGATAACCACCTTGTGGTTTGGGAACCAGAAACATTGGAGAAGAATAGGCTGACTTGGAAGGGCGTATCACTCCATCAGCGAGCATTTGATCAATGATAGCCTTCAGGGCTTTCATTTTGGGAGGTGACAACCGGTACGGAGGAGAGCGAACAGGTATGTTATCCGTAACCTCAATTTTGTATTCTAATACATTGGTGACACCTAACCTGTCGGTGAAGACATCAGGGAACTTATCGCAGAGTTTCCTAAGTTGATTGGCCTGCTCTTCGGGTAAGTGATTAAAATCAAAAGCCTTGGGTTCATCGGAATCTTCGGGAACAGCGTTAACGTGGCAAGGCAGAATAGGGGAGCGATCACACAGCTCAAATGTTCTTGCACAAAATTTAAAATGGAATCTGTTGGACTGGAGGTTCAAAATCATGCCTGTTTTTGCAATAAAATTTGCACCCAATATGAATTGGCAGGACAGTTCTTTTGCCACTAGCACTGGCATTTTCCAGGTGAAATCACGGACTCTAATCTTGACCTGTAGGGACCCTACAATATTCAATGAATTGGAATTAGCAGTATGGCATGTTAAGGACACTGGTTGTAATGTAGGTAGCTTGCAAACAGTTTTCATAGAATCATACCAGGTCTTGCTCATCAAGGTGACACTACTCCCAGAGTCTAGCAATGCAGAGACAGGTTCATTATTTACCTCTATGCATTAATATGGTAGTTTACAAGAAGGTATGGCAGAAATCCTACAAGATTGTAAGAAATGAAGACCCGAGTCAGCCTGGGAGCAATCTTTAGCCTCAGAATAAGGTAAATCAACCAAGGTACAGTCATGATCGATAAGACAAGAAGCCATGCTTTGGGATTTGTCATCAGAACAGGCGGTTAGTCATCTAGCACTACTACGGCCTGGCGGTCCAGAGCCAGAAGTGTTACGTGGGCACTGCCTAGAGAAATGCCTAGTTGATCCACAGTTACGGCAAGAAGTACTGGTGGACGAGCCTCCACCCATCGCAGGTTTCCTATTGTCTAATGTCCCGGCCTTGGGACAATCCAGCCTGAGATGAGCCGTGGAGCCACAGTTGAAACATGAACGGGGATTACGCGCGTTGGAAGCAGGTGACGGGGTGGTTATAGAATCCTGAGTGGGGGGTACGGTTATAGGAGGTGGGGCTAATGCCAGGCGTAGCTGGTCAGCATATCGAATGCCTTCAGCGGACACTGTAATTGCTTCCAGCTGGGCGAACGTTGCAGGTCGGGGTGAAAGAGCCAGATATGATCTATAGTTCGGGGCAAGACCTTCAACTATGTTGGCAACCATCTGAGCCTCTGAATAGTGGAGGCGGAAAATCTTAGCTTGGAGCTTAATGTCTTGAACATACTCAGATAGTGACTCATTAAAATGTTGTATTCTAAAATAGTGCTTCTGCACTAATGCAGACAAGGCACGAGCAGGAATGAAATATTCAAGAACATGGGCATGAAATTGATCTACTGACCATCTTTCAGTAATGGCCCTGACAATGTGCTCAGAAAGAGCTCCAGAGACATGTGGGTATAGAATTTGAAATACATTGTCGTTACTGACATTATACACTATTGCCTGATCCTTGAATTCGGTTAGAAAGCGAAGGAAGGAAATAACTTCATCAACGGAGTTAACTGAAAATTTCAAGGTACCTTTAAACACAGTGGTCAACGGGTGAGGCAGATTGGAGAAAATCTGGGGGAAGACAGGTGTAGGGGGTGCTTGGGAAGGCTTAGAATAGTCCAGAGGGTTTAGCAAGGCCTCGTGCCTTTGATTCGGGTGCCCTTGTGAAAAGGCCGGAGTACAGGATAGGTTAGGATTAACGTTATCCTGCAATGTTACGGGCGCAGACAACCTAATTGGAGAAAGGTTCTCACTAATTTGAGAGACCATTTGGGCATTCATCGGTTGTGTAGAGATTATGCAACTCGATACGGGTGGCGCTAGGACAGGTGGGTGGTTATGCACCACTGAATCAGACCCGGGTTGATTAGAAATAGAAGGTAAACACTGAGCTTCAACGGAATTAGCAGGAATCATAGGAAAACTAGTACGGTTACCAACATGCAAAAGAGATGTATCATCAGAATGACTTACAGGTGTCTTAGGTCCAGACAATGAAACAGAAGATCCCAGGGCAGCAGTAGTCACCTCAGACTCCTGAATACGCCTAACACCAGCACTAGGTGTCAGATTGCCCACTTGAACAGCAACAGATGCCTCGCCACAATTAACACTGTCACTCATTGCAGATGGGATCGACACTTGAATTTGAGAAATGGTGTTATTGCCTTCAAACAAACCACTGATTCTGTTGAAAATTGTGGAAAACTGTTCTAGTAAGGTTTGACATTTCTGCCGCTCAATTTCCGGCAATTCAACAGACAACAAATCCTTAATCCTGTCTAAATAATGTAATAACTGCCCCTTAACCCGCGCTAATTGGCCATGCGAGGGCTTCGAAGCACTAAAGGACAAAGGAATGGCGTTAAATTCGGGTAACCTGTCTTCAATCACGGCCAAAGACTCACGCAACTCGTCTGTAGTTAACTCAGGTATGGTTACAGGTAGGTCAAGGGACTGCTTCAACAGGCTAGTGTCATATCTGACATTCCCTGTCGAATTAATTGTGCGAATTTTTAACTCGTAAATCAGTTCTGCCTTTCTTAAATGGAAAGGATTAGGAACAGCGCGAGCCATCCTGACAGGTAGAACCAAGATTTCAAGCGATATACGAACCACAACTTTTACGGAGTTTTAGGTTAGGTATGATCACGGTTCACTTTTCTTCTTCCGCAATCTAGCGCTTGCCTCTGCTACCAAAATGTTACCTCTACTACAGTGGTAACACCAAACAAGTCACAAACACAGTTAAAAGGGGAAGGTAAGAATACAATACACAATATAAGAAAACACTACACACTCGGAAAAACAGTAACTTGCATTACGCGGATCTCCAACAAAACAAGTACGTAACTATCAGTAGGGCCAACTAGTGAACGACAAAACGGGAAGATGGAAGGGCTGGGAACCTACCAAAGGCATGGACATGGCTTAGATAGCGGATTCCGAAATGAATCACCGTGATCCTTAGTTTTTAAATATATTATTTACAAGTTAATTCTACAAATACATTCCAAGTTAGGAGCTATAAGTTCAGTGATATACATAGGTTATTCGTAGCAGTGTAAATTCAAATTACAAATCACCTGTACATCTAGTTACCAATGCAGTAGTACAATGCAATTTACAGGTTATCCAAAATCTAGCGTACCTAAAGTGATACAGAACTATAAGAGGCAAACCCCAAGGGAAATACTATTAAACTACAATATACATATTTTAGTGAAACAAAACGGGAATGCCTTGGAAAAGAACAGGTAAGTCCAGCAGAAAAACTAAGGCGTCATAAGTAACTAATTTGGTGAATCTAGGCGAGGTTAGGGCAGACTCCTGTATGAAAAGCAAATCGGAACATTACGGAAATTTTAGCAGGAACGGAATTCAAGAGTGCTTACCCGAGCAGAGTGCCATCCCCGAAGTCGGGGGACGTCAACCAGATAGGCTGCTCGCAGACAGATAAACCGAGACCGACAGAATTCAGGATACAGAATTGATTCGAACACTACCTCGCTCACTATATATAGGAATTACTGGCCTTGGAGGCAACCAATCAGCATGCACGTGTTCCCTATCGCCACCTAGACTCACCAATCACAATCTTACTTTCGATCGAGAACTTAGACTAACCTTCTAGAATACGCATGATCGCGAAAGTCGTATTTTTCCAGAATAAACAGAACACACTTTCTAGAACACATACCAACAAAGTAACACACCCAGTACAAAAGTTATGTAACTTTCTAGATCATTCCAGGAACTATAGACAGAATTCTACTATTTACAAATGCCTATGTTACAACATTATACAGTACAGGTTAGTTCATTAAATTATCTTATGCTCTACAAATAACAGTACAGGTTAGGTCATGATAAATAAAACATAATATGGTACTTCGCCAATAAAGTCTTAAAAAAAATTACATTCCACTCATCCTACATAGTTCACTTGTAACAGGATTCTCCATTAAAAATAAAGAAACACGTATTTTTGTTTTCAGAAAATCCCACTAAGAGGTGTGAAAAAGGGTAAAAAAATGGGTTGAATGCCTTTAATGAAGATACTTATATCTCAGAAAATGAAGATATTACAGACCCGATAATTGGTATTTTGAATCTCATTTAAAAATAAAGAAACACGTATTGTTTGTTTTTGTAAAATCCAATTAACGGGGGTTAAACAGGTGCGACAAATCAGAAATTTTTAAACTTAGTGTATCTATATCTCAAAACTTTAAATTAAGTAAAGTAAAGATACGTAGATGTTTTTCTTCGTAAAAATCCACTTAAGGGGAACAAAAAAAGGGGTGAAATTTTAGAATGAGAATATCTGCAGTATATCTCAAAAACATAACATGTTACAGAAGTGAAAATTGGTATTTTTAATCCCTTTCAAAAATAAGAAACACGTATTTTTTGTTTACGGAAAAAACACTTGGTGGAAGGGGGAGGGGCTGGTAAAAAGGACTGAAAAGTGGGTTGAATTCTTTGTATTAGGATACTGATATCTCAAAAATGAAGACTTTAAAGACGTAAAAATAGGTGATTGGAATCTCATAAAGAAATGCATATTTTTTGTTTTCGGAAAATCCACTTAGGCCGGGGTGAAAAAAATTGAAAATTTAGTTAAATTATTTGCATGAGTCTACTTATAGCAAAGAAACTATAGATGTTGCAGGCATGAAAATTGGTGTTTGTATTCCCCTTTAAAAGTAAAGTAACACATATTCCTTTGATTTCGGAAAATCCAATTAAGGGGTGGAATGATTGAAAATTTATTTAATTATTTGTATGAAGATACTTATACCTTATGGAAACTAAAGTCGATACAGACGTGAAAATTGGTATTTGGAATCTCCTTAGAAATAAAGGAAAGCGTATTTTAGGGGGAAAATAAACTTCGGGTGGGAAGGGGGGAAAAGGAATTGTATTCCTTTTATGAGGACACATATCTCGAAAACTGAAGATGTTGCAGTCGTGATGATTGGTATTTAGAAGCTCCTTTATAAGTAAACACATTTTTTAAGGAAAATTCACTTAAGGAGGGAGGGTGAAGGGAAGTGAAAAAATTGAATTATTTTTATGTGGATACTTATGTCTCAAAAACTGATTGTTACAGACGTGAAAATTGGTGTATGGAATCTCCTTTAAAAATAAAGGAACACATATTTTTTGTTTTCGGAAAGTCCACTTAAAGGGCGAGGGGGTGGAAAAAAGGGAAAAAGAAACTGAATTCATTTTATGAGGATACTTATATCTAAAAACTGAAGATGTTACAGACGTGAAATTTGGTACTGTATTTTGAATCTACTTTAAAAATTTAAAAACACGTACTTTTCTGTTTTCGGAAAATCCACTTAAGGGGTTGAAAAGAATTGAAAAAGTGGGTGGGTGGGTGGTATATCTGCAGTATATGTCAATAACTTAACATGTTACAGACATGAAACTTGGTATTTGGAAAGTCCTTTAAAAATACAGGAAGAGGGCCTTTTTGTTTTTGGAAAAGGCACTTAACTGGGGGTGAAAAGAAGTGTAAAAAGAAGTGAATCATTTTTAATGAGGATGCTTATATCTCACAAACTGATGATGTTACAGACGCAAAAATTAGTATTTGGAATCTCCTGTAAAGGTATGGGGTCTTCTTATAGCCTATCTCAAAAGCTGAAAATGTTACGACATGGAGATAGATATTTGGAATCTCCTTTAAAAATAACCTTTTTTTTTCGATTTGAGAGAAGACTGTTTCTGATATGTACAGTTCTATGTTGCATGGTCATCTTAGCCCCAAAAGGCAATAACATAAACGTGGTTTACAAGGAGTTTCCGGGGTAAATGAAACTCAATTTGTCGGTGAACTTTTATACATTAGGGATTTTCAAATAATGTCTTAGTACAGTACCGAGGAACGATTACTTTTATTATTTTACGAAATCAACGTGAGCGAAGCCGCGGATAACTGCTAGTTTTTATATAATATTCTAGGCGTTTTATGTGCAAAATATTGCACCCGCCTCCTACCCATGTAGGTCTCCGGCGATATATCTACAGGGTCGTCAACTGGGTAGTAAATCAAGTGGGCATCAAAAATATATATAACTTGGCGGCTTAAGGGGTTGGAGAATACGGGTGTCATGTCACTAAAAACAAATGAGAACATTATTTGAAATTGAAAAAAGAAAGGTTTATTATACTCCTGGTGATTATGGTACCTAGTGCAAAATAGAATATACATGAATAATTGCAAATTTCGCAGCTAACACGTTGAGAATTGTTTAAATCTGTTGAGAACGAGGCTAAGTGGAAAGTTTAGATGTCTTTATCTTGATTTCGCGTATGCGGAATAATAAACAAATAAACTCACTCAAACTATCCCACTGACACTGGGGTACCATTACACGACTTACATACAAGTCTGAGTGAATTCTAACTTAAATCTAAGCTATTACCCTACGACATAACGTACACCATCATATATAAACAAATATTAACATCAAGTCCCACGGGTCAAAAATAAATCCGTGACCCTGAACACATAACATAAATTGACCGTTGGGTCAGAACCAACCTCATCCCAGAACACAATCAACAAATAAAACACATGACACAACAAAAAAATTACACAGAACATCTGGTTTCCGTGGAAAAACCCACCCACTCCTGGCGGATGCCAACGAGATCCGCACTCATTTCCTGCGACGATTGAAGATGGGACTGAAATCCCTAATTGCACATAATAATAATAATAATAATAATAATAATAATAATAATAATAATAATAATAATAATAATAATAATAATAATAATAATAATAATAATAGTGTATTTATCGAAGGGTTTATTGGCTTCTGTCAGGAATTAACTTCAGCTGAGATAGGTGGTTTATATTCCATAATGAAACAATTCTAAAACGTCGCCGTGTTACTCAATAAATGGGACACTATGTCGTCGCTATATGGACTGACACGAAGCAACAATCACCGTCCCTCCTAGGCCTTTCTCTCTCTGGTTTACTGGGGGCGTTCCCAACCACATAATTCACAGTTTCTTGGGGAGTCTCTCCACTCCTTCCTTAACACGTCGTCTCTTTAAACCTCAAATGACACTTTCTAAACTTCATTCACATAACTTAATTCACTCACTCATTTCAATGTGGCAACACATAATTCAACAATCACTTCATCTCATTAATAAGGCCCTGAATATCTTGAACAGTCACATGGGTTTTCTATTTTCCACCAGGAGTCCCGGCTTCAGTACCTTCTGTCAACATGGACTAACTCATTTTTCAGCTGACGAGACCCAAAAAGGAACAAAAGGGCCTAAAATCTAGGTCGTAATGAAACATGATACCACTCCCACGTGATAATCCAAATCCATCTATACACCTAATTCCTATCAAATACGGAATCAAATATTACTACATAAATAAACACAAATGTGTGGTCACCTCTAAAATCCAAGGAAACAAGGGCCTAGCTATTATTCAATGGAGGACGTCGGTTCGGACCTCTGAAGATTCAGTACCGCACCCCTTCCATCCGTGATGAGTAATTACATTACTTTAAATATAACTCGCATGCATGATAATGCAACTGGTTGAATACCAATAAACTTAAATGAACATTCCAATGGAAACTACTCGCACTAACCATTTTACACAAAGTCAAACAACAAGAAACCGATCCGAGAAAACTCCCGAAAATAAAATAAAATAATAAAATCCCAAAACAAATCTTCCTGTATTTACAAAGGTATAATTTACTCAGACTGGATACTGACTGAATACTGTGCCCTTAATTTAGCACATTTACATTTTAAACAAAAGATACTCTATTAATTACTATTTACAACGAAATGAACTTTAAATGGAAATGCCGTTGTTATACGAGTCATGCCGATAAAATGGATGTACTCATCGTTATTCTCCATGACACCTCGGGTAACTCCGGGGAATCCATTGGTTGGTTTACTCCTTCATTGCCTCCAGGTAGACTACTGTGATGATCAGATGCGAACTGGAACTCCTAGGATGAAACTCCTTAATCCTTGGCACTGTAATCTCCTTCGGTAGCTACGGCACACAACACACACAGTTAAGACCGTTACGCACGTCTGCTTCGAACACGCACTTCCGCCCCGATTTTTGATCCGATGTCTCGGGATCAGAAATACTAATACAGGGTTATTAATTAAACAACCAGACTTAGTTTAGTAGTTTATTTTAGGTTAGTTTAGTAATTTATCTCTGCTCACTATGCTAATTATTAAGCGGTTAAGCGGATAATGAAGGTAAAACAAAATAATAATAATAATAATAATAATAATAATAATAATAATAATAATAATAATAATAATAATAATAACAGACTGGGGTGGGGGCCCTCAACCCCGACACGGCGCGTCCCATGTGGCTGATAGGGGAAGCTCCTGTAGATATGCAGGTCAGGTGTGAATAAGGCTTAGCCAAATAAGCACCCGCGGATCAACTGAGGTAAACAGAGAAATGGTCAACGGCCTCGACAGCAGAAGAGGACATATCCCAATGGCAGAGAGGGCGGAAGAACCGAATCAAATCCACTTCGCGTCTGACTTGTAGCAAGCGGCAAGTGGTCAGCGTCTGATCACCAGAGGTGCGGCTGTAAATATGCTCCAGGAACTAACAATCCCTGGTTCTACACC
The DNA here is from genome assembly GCF_040414725.1 of Anabrus simplex. Taxonomy (NCBI): domain Eukaryota; kingdom Metazoa; phylum Arthropoda; class Insecta; order Orthoptera; family Tettigoniidae; genus Anabrus; species Anabrus simplex. The sequence goes on from NC_090266.1 coordinate 236,570,334, forward strand.
ACTAGCGAAAGCTAGAAGATTGCTTACAAGCAGACATGACTCGTACAAGTAAAGACAAAATTACCCCAGGTAGACAATCCACCCACTCTAAAGTGGCAACCAAGCATTCGGATTCTGGGGAGCTTGGGCGAATACGAGAGAGCAAGTCGGAGTGCTCTGATAAACTTCCACGAAAGACTCACACTTTCATTGGCACATTCAACATTCAAACACTGATTCAAACAGGAAAACTGCACAATCTCACAACAGAACTTACAAAGCAGAAAATCCAAATTCTGGTCCTACAAGAAACACGCTTCACCGATTCAGAAACGATGGATTACAATAATTATAGGATCTTCAAAAGTGTAACAAACAAGAAAATTGGTAAAGGAGCAGCATTGTTAGGAATGGCCTTCTGTGTAGACAAAAAAGTTTTGGATTCAGTAATAGAGGTGAAACCCATCAACAGTAGGCTTATGACCTTAAGAATCAGGCATACAAACAAAAAATACACCTTTATTAATGTGCATGCACCAACAAATGGAGACAATAAAAAGAAGCCTGAAAAAACAGAAAGATTCTGGGAAGAACTTGAAACAGAAATGGCCAAAATCCCTAAAAATTATGTGAAAATTCTACTCGGTGATTTCAATGCACAGCTTGGCAGGGAATACAAATACAGGAGGACAGTGGGAGACTATCCAGCCCACAGATTCACCAATAAAAATGGCACACGCCTCATTGAGTTATGCCAACAAAATAACCTCAAAATTATGTCAACATCACTCCGGAAGAATCCCAAAAAGCAAAAAACTTGGCGATCACCCATCCATCATTTAGGAGAATTTCAGATTGATCATGTGGCAATATCATATGATTACCAAAAGGAAATTCATGATGTGCAAGTGCGCAGAGGTGCTAACATCGATTCGGATCATTATTTAAGCAGGATCAAAATTAAATTCACACCCAAAGAAAATTAAACAGGAAAACATCGGTGATTCCAAAATTTGATCTGCACAAAATCAAGGACTCCAAAATTTCAGAAGAATGGGAAAAACGACCTGCAGAGAGCTGGGAGAATTTCCAGACTAAAATCATCGAAACGGCGAAGGACCTAATCCCTCTTCGCAAGAAACCAAAACATCCTTGGTGGAATCAAGAATGTGAGACCGCACTAGAGGAAAGGAAAAAGGCATTTCAAAACTACAATTGTAACAAATCAGAAGAAACACAGAAGAAATTCTTCGAAGTTCGCAAGCATGTATCCAAGATTTTAAGACAAAATAAACGGAAATACGTCAATGTCCAACTGAAGTCAATTGAAGACAACTTCAAAAATTACAACACACACGATTTCTACAAGACCTTTGCGAACCAAATTAAAGGATATTCCCCACAGAACCTTTGCTTTCGGAAGCACGATGGTAAACTAGCCTTAACAAATAAGGAAAACTGCCAAGAATTAGCTACATATTTTTCACAGCTTTTAAATTGTCCAGAACCCAAAAAGAGATTCCCGAAAGTACAGCCAGAAATCATACCGGAAAATTCGTCACCACCAACTCAAGAAGAAATTTATTCACATATCAAGAAACTTAAAGACAACAAAGCATCAGGGGAAGACGGAATTGTAGCTGAACTTCTGAAAAATTTAGGCCCAAATTCACTCAGAGAAATTACACAAATAATCCAAAACATTTGGCAAACCGAAAAGCTCCCGGATGACTGGAAGATTGCTCTAATCCATCCACTACATAAAAAAGGCAGCAAGTTAGACGTAAACAATTACAGAGGAATCTCACTTGTATCAGTCACATACAAAATACTATCAGCCTGTCTCTTGCATAGAACACAACAACAATTAGAACCCAAATTATCGGAATTTCAAGCAGGATTCAGACCAAACAGGTCATGCCCAGAACAAATTTTCAACCTCAAAACCATACTTAAACTACGAGCCCTCAGACAAAAGCCTACGGTATGCACATTTGTAGATTTCAAAAAGGCATATGATTCGATAGACAGACCCTCACTATTCCAAATTCTAGAAGAGAGAGGACTAGATGCCAAAACCCTAGAACTCATAAGACAAACACTAACGGGCACAAAATCTAAAGTGAAATTTATGGGAGAAATTTCAGAACCCTTCGACATTCAAACAGGTGTGAGACAAGGTGATGGACTCTCTCTTATTCTGTTCAACGTCGTCCTAGACAAGGTTATGGAAGAATGGAAGAAGGAACTCAAGAAACTTGAATTTTGGAAACCGATCCGATTGGGCTTTCCCAAAAACAACCTCTACGTAGCATACCTTGCATTTGCGGACGATCTGGCGATTTTAACAGAGGATGAGGAGACTGCCATCAAGCAGCTTGAGATACTTAAGGAATCTGCAGAAAAAGTGGGACTACAGATTTCATTTGAGAAAACTAAATTCTTCTGTTCAAAGACAGATATCACGAGCCTGAGAACAAAATACGGTAAAATCGACCGGGTCTCGTACTTTAAATACCTCGGAGAATTCATCGAACCGACAGGCCTTGAGAAGATCCCACAGCAAAACCGTCTCCAAAAAGTCAAGAAGGCATTAGGGTTAGTTCAAGACATCTACAACAAAAAAGGCATGTCACGACAGACAAAAATTCGGCATTACAACACAGTCATAAAACCAACAGTCCTTTACGCAAGTGAAACATTGTCACTTAACAGTAAACAAGAATTAGAAGAAATAAAAAAGCAAGAGAGGAAGATCATCAGGAAAATCCTAGGAGCAAGATATACCCAAGATGGTTACAGGCTACAATCAATCAAAACAACAGAAAAAGTTTCAAACATTGAAATTAACATTAAGAAAAGACGAATGAAATTCTTTGGACACCTCACAAGATTACCAGAAAATCGACTGTCAAAAAGAATATTAAATTATGTTAGCTCACTTAAGAATTCAACACTTTGGCTGGACGAACTTCGAAAGGACCTCAAAAACGCAAACATGTGTGCAACAGACATTTTAGAAAGAGACACCTTCAGACACAAAGTCAACAAGTGGGAAGTTACATCAGAGCAACCAAAGCAAAAACAGTGCAGACCGAAATGGTCGGAAGAACGTAAACAAGCCTTCTCAGAGAGAATGAAAGCCTATTGGAAGAACAAGAAGAACCCAAAGAAAGCTTGATTGAGTTGTTTGCTTAACGTCTTCCATTATTGGGAGAATACGCTAATAATAATAATAATAATAATAATAATAATAATAATAATAATAATAATAATAATAATAATAATAATAATAGCAGTTCAAGTTCATGATCTAAATGACGGTCAAATAACCCGAACGCACACTGTTATTTCACCAGTATGAGTTCTTCTCATACACCACTTGAATTAATTCATTTCCACTATTCCTTAAATTAAAAGTTCACACACATAGGAAACTGCAGCCTGGGACTGACGCACGTCTGTCCCTCACGAGATAAAAGCGAAGAATGCTCTAGGGCAGAGATTGCTAACCTTTACCGACTAACGTGTCAATTAAGGTCTTGTCTTGTATTTTACTTTTCACTGTCTAGTGTGCCGTTGGTTAATTTCCTTTAAATCATCATAAAATCCATCACCTGACTTCATTTAGGTATTAGATTGCATTACATATAAGCCTATTCGACTAAAAGTTTCATGATCTTATTTTGCAAACATCACTGAAGATTATATTTTTTAAACAGGTACATTTTAAGAATAATAACGTAATAAAATTATGAAAAATATGGCCATAAAATTGACTGGGGCATATTTATTTATTAAACCGTAATGGTAAAATATGCTATGTTGCTAGATTTTCGACCTATTTATTAAATATGTTAGTATGTTGTGTGACGTGCCACAGAAGTCATATTCGCGTGTCACAGGTTCGCTTTCCCTGCTCTAGGGTGACACTTCCCGCACCTTATATCAACTGGGAAGATTCCCTCTCTCAATATTTCCACACACTATATTCATGGGACGTTAGAGGCGCGTTAGTGCGATATTCAAGTGACCAGTGATATTATAAGATGGTTAAGACTCGCCCGGACAAAATCTGATCGCACAATCCAGAGTAATACATAAATATCTGTCCTCATTTTCAAATCACTTAAGGGACTTCCCTCTGTTAAGTGCATGTCAATAAATTAAACACATGGTCTCTGTAACATCCATTCTTTTATAACCATATATTCCTTCTTTTGCAGGCAATTATCACCATAAAGGACGTCACAAACCCTAATAGAATTCACTGATGACGAACAGCTCTTTTGGATCTCTCTGCAATGTAATATTATTAATATCGTTAATTTCCTTGATAACAAAAACGAAGTTTTAAGCATGGTCTCGAGATTACGATGGTGAAATATTTATCTCTCCCCCTCACAAACGATTTGTGGTCGGGATAACCCTTCCCTTCCTTTCATCCTGGAGTTCCTTGGTTCATCTTGGTGGAAACACACCCTTGGCGTTCCACGCTTCGAGTTCCCGCGTACTTGCTTCCACACAAGTAAATGTGCGTTCTCTTGATCCCTAGCACTTGCTTCATGCCCCTGTCGGGTACGTTATACAATGTCTGTCGACAGTGAGTTATTCTATAGATGCATGTATATATTCTGCATACTAGCTGATGTACCCGTGCTTCGCTACGGGATTCTCAGAAAGACTGACGTTGGGGTTTTCCTAACTGAAGTTAACATAGGTCATTACAAAAACGTCAGTAGGAATGTAGCGATTAAAAGCAATGTTATCATATAAAGTACTCGATCAAACGGAAAACCGAACTCTTCTGCCATTATTCCGTTAAATATCGACACTGCTAATTCCAATCAGTGCCTCAGAGGAGGGATCGAATAGCTCGAATGCTATGGTGAACCAGTGCGTTACGTACCAGTAGTATCAGAAAATTTATGAACCAGAGGAATAGCATGCTATAGAAGAAAGTTATCTAAATCCCCATCTAATTACCGCCAATATTCAGGCAGGCTGTTGCACTCGGTACGACCGGGCGAGTTGGCCGTGTGGTTAGGGGCGCGCAGTTGTGAGTTTGTATCCGGGCGATAGTGGATTCGAACCCCACTGTCGGCGGCCCTGAAGATGGTATTCCGTGGTTTCCGATTTTCACACCAGGCAAATGCTGGGGCTGTACCTTAATTAAAACCAAGGCCGCTTCCTTCACACTCCTAGCCCTTTCCTCTCCCATCGTCGCCATAAGACCTATCTGTGTCTATGCGACGTAAAGCAAATTTTAAAAAAATACTCGGTACCCAGCAGGAATCCTATCTATCGGGGATGAGTGGCAACAGAAGACACAAAGCACATCACAACAAACAATAGTCAACGTAATGCTATTGTTGATCCATTTTATGAGCTTTCTATATTGTAGTCCTTCACATTTAGTTTTCTTTCGACCCTGTGATAGCCTATTAGGGCGTCTTATAAAATTATTTATAGCGTAGACTGTAGTTCCTTATTCTCCGACTTCACATACCGATTTTCATTAAATTCTGTTTACCAATTTCCTCGTGACTCTGCGCTGATATGGACATAGCAACAAAAATTCAAATTCACGAATACCGGTATCTCCGTGATCACAGCCCGTACGGTAACAATGTATGAGACATAAATGATCGGAAATTTAATATCATATACGTTTAGTTACGTAGTATTTACAGATACTGTTGTAACCAAGGTTGAGATTTACAAAACACAACTTTATTATTCGCTTCAAATGCAAAATACACTATTTACACAAATAAAAATGAAATTTAACTTGAAGCAAATGAATTAGGAATCTTGAGAAAGAGTCTATCTTTTGTACACTATATACAAGTTTACAGTATTTACATCCACTTCTATCTCGAAAAGATAGTCCTTGATATGAAAAGTCGATAGTCGAAAACTATCCGAAGTACTGACATAAATGTTTTGGAAAGTCCTTCCTTGCTGAGTTCATAAAAGCAAGTTCAATGTTGGAAGAATTCTTACTTGGCGAAACCAAGGGAGCTTGCATTAATTAGGAAAATATGTAATAGAATGACTGGATATGGGCAGCGGAAGAGGAGCGGTGACCAGAGGTGAGACCTCGTACTGCCAGAAATTCAGTCCACCTGGTCGAAGCACATTTTCAAGAGGAGTAGCCTCCGTGCTCGACGTAGGGTGTATTCTGGAGCTGGACACCGGGGCAAGTGGGCATCTGGACAGGCTGGGAGTTCCTCTTTATAGTACACACACGACTGTTCAGGCACGCGCACTGAGGGCTGCGCGTCGAGGCTAGAAGAATGACACTTGGCGCGCGTGTAGCTGGCTGGCGGAGCGAGAAGGGAGCGCCGGACATACAACAGATACAACCACTAATAACATAAATATTTGAGAATTAAATTTTAGGCCTTCCCCTAAACTACCATTTCACTCAGCGTGAATAAAAATTTTTATGGCCTAGATTATAGCGACTTATTCCCCGACTTCGCATACCGATCTTCATTAAGATAGGACCACTAATAACATACATATTTGAGAATTACAATTTTGGCCTTCCCTAAACTACCATTTTTCTCTGCGTGAACACAATTATTCATAGCCTACATTGTATCGACTTATTCCCAGATTTGCCTAACAATTTTCATTAAGATACGACCATTACTAACATAAATATTTGAGAATTAACTTGTAGGCCTTCCGCTAAACTACCATTTCACTCAGCGTGAATACAATTATTTATGGCCTAGATTGTAGCGACTTATTTCCCGACTTTGAATGCCGATTTTTATTAAATTCTCTTCAGCCGTTTTCTCGTGATGCGTGTACATACCTGTACATACATACAGACAGACAGGAATTACGGAAAAGTAAAAAGTGCATTTTCTTGTTACTGGTGACACGACTTATACGGAAATACCATCCTTTTTTAAATTCTGAGCAATGTACAGACAAAATTCTTATTTTATATATATAGATGTATACTTAAGAGAATTAACTTAAAACCGTCTACTGAAGTGTATTAAACAGGAATATATGTATTTACAATGTTACAATTCTATGCTTGTGCGAATTTGAGACATATTCAACACCAGTCGGTATGGGGCAACGCAGGGAACCGGCTTGTTGTGGTTGTGCCGGTACAGAGCAGCGGCAAAAGCTCCCTCATCATGGTGCAAGGACTGGTGACAGGACAAACCGCGTGAGGTATACGGACACCCTACGTTGATGGCGTAAACGTGGCCATCTCAAGAATCCGATAACACAGATGAAGCACCCCTGCTGACTTGCAGGTCGTCGCTCTTTGGAATATGGTATGCGAGACCACTACTAACGTCGCTAGTGTCCCAGAAGACCATCCGAAGGTGATGAATGAAGGTGATCTACAGTCACGGCGTCCTATGCGTAGATTGTAATTGCATTGATTCGCCTTAAAGCACGTCGTCTTTGGTGCAGAGAAGATTGACACTGAGGACGGGAATAGGGTAATATTTTCTGCTCACATGATTCGAATTTCGTTCTATGTTGAAGCGATTGGCACATGAAGACATGGCATATCAGAGGTTGGCATAAACATCCGCCACCAATTGCACAATGACACAGGAATCCTATATCTTGTGTCATGGAATAGAAGGTCGTTATTTAATGACTCCAGAACATGTCTCAGTTTTGTGCTGTCTTTACTGATATGTCCATGAGAACCTCTAGCTTCGTTAATTCAAGGCCAACTAGATAGACAGGCCATAAGGCTCCCCCTCCACTTCGGGCGCTACTTCACCCAAGTCGCCAGCCGCTTCACTTCTCGCCAGTGACTTGTAGGCTGATCTGAACCTCGCAGCAGTGAGGCTGTCGATGGTGTTGAATGATTTAAACGTGCGTGAACATAGTGAATTATGGCCACGTCGTGTTGTATACCTGGTTGTAGACTCAACTACAGTTCAAAACAGCCTAATATTTCAGTGTTTAAATTTCCTACTGACTTGTTTCGGAAAGAAAAGTGGATCATAGCCATCCATCGAACCGAATTCGTCCCTTCAGCAATCTCAGCTGTGTGCATAAAACACTTCGACGAAGTTTCGTAATTAGGGACGATTATGTTAAAAGACCTGATGAGTCTATTCCAACTGTAAAACCTAACCATTTAAAACTCTCAAACGACGCTATTCCTAAGTTTGAAAATGTGCCTGCCTATCTGTCTAAAAATCTTCCAACACCGAGCAAAAATCCTATTCAAAGACAAGAAGAAATTGAAAAACGGGAAGAGGAAGGAAAGAAAGAAAGCTGAGGAAGAATATGACAGGATCAAGGACTTCGATGACGTTCAGGGTAATTTCAGTATTAAACGCAAATTAGATTTGAACAAAGTTTTCGTCAATTTTAACAGCCAAAGTCTCTGTATTTTCAAAATATATATGACTGAGGAAAATATTCCGAAAATTGGCATTTCCTTAACATTAAACGAGGATCTTGATCTTAAAGCCATTAAACATTATATAGTCATAAGTGATAACCCTGATATACGTGCATTAGGTCAAATTAGAAAAGTATTTGTAACTTCCTGTTTAGACCTGCTTGTAACTCAAAACTGACTGTCCACGACAAAATAGAATCTGTGCACAAAATAATCGATGAAGTTGAAAGTGAAGTTGATGAGTGTATCATTACTGATAAATTATAATTTTGTTAGGAACATTAAATATAGCCTTTGCAAAGAAAGTATCTTACTCCTGTATACTAATAACGTGGTTCACTTCAATATTTTTCGCATTTCCTGGGGCGTAAAAGAAGATAAGACAGTCAACGTTTCTTACAATGGCTCACCCGGTTATTCACAGTCTTTTACTGCAAAACTAGGCGCGGGAAATTTAGTATTGATGATTCACATTGGAATTACTTGAAAAAGAAACTAAAATTGTTAAAGGAGCATGAATGATTTTGTAACTTGTTGGATGGAGTCTACGTAAAACGGGAGCTGAACTATAAAGGAGGAAAGGTTTTATTTTTTGTTTTTGTTTGTGGCTTTACGTCGCACCGACACAGATAGGTTTTTTTGCCATTTGCTTTACGTCGCACCGACACATATGTCTTATGGCGACGATGGGATAGGAAAGGCCTAGGAACTGGAAGGAAGCGTCCGTGGCCTTAATTAAGGTACAGCCCCAGCATTTGCCTGGTGTGAAAATGGGAAACCAGGGAAAACCATCTTCAGGGCTGCCGACAATGGGATTCGAACCCACTATCTCCCGATGCAAGTTCACAGACGCACGCCCCTAACCGCACGGCCAAATCGCCCGGTAGTTGGAAAGGTAGAGGGAGTTGCTTTTAGTAGTAAAAGCGGAGAGAAAATAACACTACATTAGCTACAACTGCACAAACTTTTATGTTGTCATCCAGTCTTTAAAAGAAATAAAGACGTTGTTGATTTGTTTCCATGTAAGAACCTAACGTGACATTTCTCAGAAGAACTATCTTTGCAAGTCTTTAAAGTATTAACAGATAGGCCTACAGCTTATAAGGTAGCATGCATAATATATATTTGCAAGTTGCTTTACGTCGCACCGGCACAGGTAGGTCTTATGGCAATGATGGGACAGGAAAGGGCTAGGAGTGGGAAGGAAGCGTCCGTGGCCATAATTAAGATACAGCCGCAGCATTTGCCTGGTGTGAAAATGGGAAACCAGGGAAAACCATCTTCAGGGCTGCCGACAGTGGGGTTCGAACCCACTATCTCCCGAATACTGGGCATAATTTCTAATAGTAACAGTGTTAGTAGGAAAATGTTTGAAAAGCTGTGCAAGATCAATTTACAAACCACTTTTCTAAACCCATTTGACGAAACACAAAAAATAAATAATTGTTTGATACTGGTCATTTATTTAAAACCTTAATAAATAACTGGCTTAATCAAGCTGACAACTTATCCTGACTTTGACAACCCTGAGTCAGACCAAAAAATATCCATGGGCGCCCGCAAGGGGGGGCAAGGGGTGCACTTGCCCCCCCTTGGAATTCTAAAGATGTTGATGTTCAATTGTTTAATGGCATACCAGATTATTTCATAAACTGAAATTACTGACAGTCATCTAGCATATGTTATAACTGGAAGTTTCTGTAAACAATTTAATGTTGCTGACGTTATATTGGTTTTCATATTCAAGAAAATTGTTAATGTGCCCCCTCCTGGAAAAGATCCTGCGGGCGCCCATGAAAATATCTATCTGAATCTATCTAGTGCGGCCTTGGATTGCTCCTGCCCTGGACCAAAAGGTGTTGTAACAGACACTTTTAGAGCTAGAAAATGTAAACCTGTAAACTAATGTTTTTAGATGAGGATTCTCAGAGAAAAATTCTGATTTCGCTTGTCAACAATGTTCTGGAAAACGAAAACGTCATGTTTAAAACATGCAGTGATTAAATAAATGGTTTTAAACATTTCGTTGACAAATGTATATACATCTTTTGTAAAATATTATTGAATAACAATAGAAAAATTACCGTAGACAAACTCATGGCTAAGAAGAAGAAATCCCCAGGAAAATAAAAATGTATAAACTGAAACCTTAGGAATTGTTACGTAAGTTTTAACTTGCAGCTTAATTTCTAAGAAATGTTTCAGGCTATTGTTGTGAATTGCCATCATGTATTTTCCTAGTAACATTACAACTATTTGTATACGTATTATGCGTTCTAATCTTTTACATGATACCGTGTTCAGTTACAAGTGACAGATGTCAGCATAATTTTAAGTAAAGAAATGTACATATACTGCCCAGCCAGTTTTCTCCCCGCATAAAACTCGTGTAGTATACAAGCCTAAGTAAAGTCACAATTGAAGGAGTGTTCAATTATATCGTTAAGGTTGAATAAATGAACAATATCACACTGCCATGCTGAACGCCAGCCACTCTCGTGACGTCACGGTCCGAGCCTTGTGGCCTGTCTATCTAGTGCGGCCTTGGTTAATTCCTATTTCTACACGTTTGCAGAAGTTATTCTGTACCACGATCGCGCTTGAGCGCATACCGCATCCATGGTTCAATACGTTCTAAAATCTACTGATACCCTACCTGGTCGGTGATTTTACCAAACGTTTCGTCAATACTGGGGTATGGAACGGTGTCTATTCTGACGCCTGGGACCTGTGATGACCCTTGCTGATCTCCTTCTACAGCTGGAGGAGGAATAGAGGAGTGTGTCTTAAGATAACATTTGCCACCTGAAGAATACTACCCGTAAAAAGAATTAAAAATTGAACCCTTTGGGAGCCACCACGATCCTGTTGCTTACACACCCTGATGCTAAGTATTGTGCATATTTTGAAGAGCACTGTCTGTCTTTTGTAGCCCCGTCCTGCAGAAATTAATTTGATTAAAAAAATTCCTCATACAGAATGTTTCATTTTATCGGAACAAAACTATAATTGCACTGCTAACTTCTACATACTTCCGATTAGGTCATTCCAGCATATATACTGTTCGAAACTTTGTGGGAGGATATTTGTTCCCTTTCTCAGTCTAGCTCGAGCGGTCGAGGAGAGAGGTTGCGTAGTGAAGTGCGTGCTGTAAACATGGTCGGCATTGAACAGTACCGGGCCGCTGTTGGGAAATGGCAGGCAAGGCAGAAGAAGGAGACCAGGAATGGATTGGTGATAAGTACGGACGGATTAAAAATGAGTGAAGCGGTGCTGGTAGTGACAGTGATAGCGGTGCTACTGGTTATTGGGGGGGTGGAAGTAAACCCAGGCCCAAATACCAGGGGAAAATAGAGTACGGAGGATTTGGCCGCACTCAGGGTGGTTGTAAGTGAAGTTATGCAGGAAAAGTGTCAATGGGATAAGGTGCAGGAAATAAAGGACATGATGGAGGAGCAGAGAAGGGAGATAGGGAACATGAAGAAATGGCTTGAAACGAAGACAGAGGAATCGAGCAGGAGAGTGGACAATAATGAGAAAGAACTCGAGTTATTGAGAGGGGAAGTGAAACATCTGAAAGAGGAGGTGATGAAGATGAAGAAAGAAGCGGAGGGGTACAGGCAGGAGAGATTGGAGAAAGCCATATTTATATATGGAGTTGAGGAAGGGGCGAGGGAGAGCAAGATTGAACTGATATCTAAGGTGGTGGAAGTTATACGTGATTCAATGAAGATAAACTTTAGTCAGATAGACATAGACGATGTAGAGAGAATTGGTAAGACTAAAGGTCGGAGGCCAATTAGGGTAAAATTTTTATCTACCCTAATGGCAGAAATTGTGGTAGGAAACAGTAAGAATTTACAGGGACAGAAAATAAGGGTGAAAAGAGACAAGGGAAGAGAAGGAAGTGAAAATATGAAGATCTTGAATAGGCACCTATGGAGAGCGAGGAACCAGGGGCTAAAGGCCCGAATAAGAGGTCTGAGGTTGGAGGTGACAAACGGGCGATGGGTTAGAGTACATTCAGTGACGAAGCTAAAGGAGATGGACGAAAACGAGAGGGTTGAGGGTGGTGAGAGGACAAGGCAAGATGGGAAGAAGAAAGAAGAAAAGAAGAGGAGGAGGGACGTGGCAGGAGAGGAGAGCATCTCAGAAGAGATTGGGCAGTGCAGCCGGGAGACAGAAGATCAAGGTAGTGAAGTGGACGGTGAGAGTGAGCAGCAAGAAACTGGGAGAGTAGAGTGTAGTGTTGCAGTGAGCAAGAAAGGAAAAGGGAAGGTGGATTCAGAAGTCCAAAATAGTGAGGGGGTGAGTGGGGGTGAGCAGCAAGAAGCGGTGAGAGCAGGGTGCAGTGGTGTAGTGAACAAGAAAGGTCAAGAGGAGACAGATCGACAGGAAGGTAAAAAAATTATGAGTAAAGTCAAAAGTAAGAGCTTAAAAGACATATGGGGAAAAGTACGTAAAGGGATGGAGGATACAGAGGACGAGAGGTCGATAACTACTAGAAGTAAGAATAGAGGGGGAGACCTAGAAGGGAGGGAGGGAAAGTTATAACTATATTGGAAAATAGGATGTGTGAATATTGAGGGACTAAGGAACAAATTAGGAAACAAGAAAGTTCGGGAAGTAATTGAAAGTTTTGATGTTGTGGCACTCTTGGAGACATGGTTGGAAACAGGGAGGGAGATTTCATGGAAGGGGTTTGAGATAAAATATAAATATAGAAGAAAAGACACCAGGAGGGATGATAGTTCTAATTAGGGAAGAAGTTAGTGAAAGAGTAGAGGATATAGAGACCGATATGATGGAAACCATATGGCTGAGATTGAATTTGGGAGGGGGTGAGGGAAGGAGGAAGAAAATAAATCTAGCTTTTGTTTACTGCCACCCTAGTAATTCAGCATATGCAAATAAATATTTTTTTGAAGAGTTATTGGTGGATATTGGTAGGATAATGGGAATGTATCCAGGTGAGGAGGATATGTTGTTATTCGGGGATTGGAACGCGAGAATAGGGGAACAGAGCCCAGTTTATAGTAGGGAGGATGGAATGTGTTTGTTGGAAAGTACAAGGAGTGAGGACAAAATTACAAATAGTTATGGAGAGAAGCTCCTAGAGATGTGTGCTTTGGGAAATTTGTATATTCTGAATGGGTGGATAGAGCGTGACAGGACGGGGAAATTGACATATGTTACTGAGAAGGGTGGTAGTGTGATAGATATGGTCTTAAGTTCGGAAGGGATGATTGAGGAAGTTGTAAGAATGGAAATAAGAGACTGGATTGAATCGCACCATTTTCCGGTGAGGGTTATGCTGAAAAGGGAGGAAGAGAAGTGTACAATGAAGGAAGATGAGACAAATGATAAACGAGGGAGTGGTTATAATAAGTATAAATGGACAGAGAAGGTGGGCCGGGATTGGAATAGGGTAGTAAAAGAGGAGTTACATCTTCTGAAATATGGGTGGGAAGGGGCGTTAGAAGAGAATAATACTGATAAAGCCTTGGAATTGTTGCTACATCCAATAAAGATGATAGCGCAGAAGGCGAAAGCTAGAAAGGGAAATAAGAAAGAGGGAGAAGAATGGTTTAATAGGGAGTGTGAAGGAATGCGGAGGAAGGTGATGGACGCGTTAGGAGAATATAGAAGGAAAGGTGGGAGCCAAGAAAGGGAGTTTTTCTGTAGATTGAGGAAGGAGTATAAAAAGAAAATTTGTGAGACAAAAAAGACGTGGTTAGAGGAACAAATGGAAGCCATAAATAATGACTGCAAGACAAATAATTTTGAGAGAGTTTGGGATAAGATTAATAAAATTATTAAGGGTGGAAGGAATATAGAGAGAACGAGTATTGAGGAAGTGCAATGGGTCAGGCACTTTGATGAATTACTAGGGAAAAAGGGGGATGAAAGATGGAGAGGTTTGGGAGAAGAAGTAATTTGGAGGAATAGGAGAGTAGCAATTTATGACCTGGATAAAGAAATCACAAGAGAGGAAATCCTGAGAGTGATAAGCAGAGCCAGAGCGAAGTCGGCCGGGGGGTGTAATGGTATAAATAACAAGGTTTGGAAGGAAATTAGTAAAAATGAGATAATGATAGAGGGCATGGTTAAACTATTCAATAGGATATTTGAGGGAGGTAATTACCCTAAGGAATGGGAAACAGGAATTATATGCCCTATATACAAGGGGAAGGGTAGTAGGAACAATGTGAACAGTTATAGAGGTATATCTCTGTTGGATTCTTTGAGTAAAATATATACTGGTGTGTTAGCGAACAGAATAAGCGGGTGGGCGGAAGAAAATGAAATTTTGACAGATTACCAAGGGGGATTTAGGAAAAAGAAAAGAACAGTGGATAATATAATGATAGTAAAGGCTATTTTAGAAAAGTATAAGAATATGGCTAGAAGTACGGTTTATGTAGCAGCAATAGATTTAGAGAAAGCTTTTGACAAGGTGAATAGAGAGGCCCTATTAGAGAAATTAGGCAGGCTAGGGATTTCGGAGAAGATGTTGAGGGCAGTGGAAGGAATATATAGGGTTGTCAGGTTTTGTGTAAAATTGGGAGAAGGGAGACTGAGTGGACCATTAGAGTCCAAGGTGGGTTTAAAACAAGGATGCAAGTTATCGCCAATACTGTTTATTTTATTTATCAACGATATTTTAGAGGGGTTTGGGGCAGAAAATTGGGCTGTACCAGTAATTAATGGTTTTGAAGTACCAGGACTGATATTTGCGGATGATGTGTTATTGATGACGCTAACCTCAGGGGCGATGAATAGGGCCTTAAAGTCAGTGACGCTATTTGCGAGGAAATGGCGATTGAGAATTAATGGAAATAAGTCTAAAATATTAGTAGTACAGGTGGACAAAAGAAGAAAGATAGAAGGCAATTGGGTAATTCAGGGAGAAAGATTGGAACAGGTAAGGAAGTTGGAATATCTAGGAGTTATTTTTAATGATAAAGGAACTTGGAGTGACCAGATCAAAAGGGTGAAATATAGAGGATTGGCAGCCTTAGCCTCAGTCAGAAATTTGCTAGTCAAATACCCGGGGATCAGTTATAAAACACTGAGACTTGTGTTCAGGTCGGTAATCGTTGGGAGGGTATTATACGGCTCAGAAGTTTGGGGGCTGGATGAGAAAAGAGAGGAACTAAGAAGGATTGTTAGTAGTTTTGCTAAGTTAGTAATGGGCTTACCGAGGTGTACAGCAAATGTAGGGGCGGAATTAATGTGTGGGGAGGATTTGGAATCAGAGGGTGTGAAAAGAATAGTTAGATACTGGATGAATTTAAAAAGACAGGAAGGTGGGAGGGTATTACAGGCAGCGTATGCACAGCAGTTTAAGATCATGTATAAGGGTGGATGGTTAGAAAAAATAAAGGGATATTTGGAGAGGATAGGATTAGGACACCTGTGGGGGGAGGTTTGGTCGAAGACAGAAGTGAGAGGGATGAATATACTGGAAAGGAGAATTAGAGATATCCATAGGCAGAAATTATTGGGGGAAAGCAGACTAAGAAATTCGCTGACGGTTTTGACGAAAATAGAGGAGATAGCAGGGTTGAATATTAGATACGTCGATAGGTCAAAACGGTATGGGATGATGTGGTGGCTTTTAGGTTTGCAAAGGAATACAGGTTGGATACAGGGGAGGGATAAGACAAGATGTGTACTTTGCGGAGATGTGAATGATGATTTTCACTTGCTAAGAGACTGTGAGGTAACGGAGGGGTTAAGACATGGATTATTGAGTGCCGAGCATCGGGAAATATTGGGGAGAGGGGATGAGGATGCAATCCTGAGATGGATTATTAAACAATGGGAAAAAGGGAGTGAATTGAACAGGTATTTATGTGCGACAAAAAAGGCATGCGAGAGTAAAATGGAGGAGAGTGAGTTAGAGGGTAGGCAGGGGAATAGGGGGTGGAATAGTTATGTATATAAGGGAAGGGGATAGTATGATAAAATTCTAATGGATTAGGGAATATAGGGATAGAGTACTTAGTTATGTGGAGTTGGGTAATGATACAGGATTGCATGGTCTGTTTGTTTTAAAGTTAGCTGGAATGCAAGTGCTGAAATGCTGAGTGTTGTTGTTTGATTTATTGATTAGGTGTAGGTCAGGAACAATAATGTGACGCAAGTACAGAGCACAATAAGGACAATGGATGAATATGTTTGAACATTGAGTGAGGGACTGCTACAGCTAATGACTGCTAGATATTATTCTTATTATTATCCTTATTATTATTATTATTAGTATTATTATTATTCTTTATTATTTATTTTACTCTGCATGTGAACATGTATAGGGGTGAAGTCGCCTGTTATGTTCAATAAATGTATGTATATATGTATGTTCCCTTTCTTTCCTAATGTTATTTATTTTTGCTTTTTGATTTGTAGTGGACTTAACAAGCCGTTTACTTATTGCTTAGGAAGCTTTTCTGAAAGTCATGCGGCTATGATGCATGCTTTTGTAACTAACTGAAGCGCGTATTGTGAAGGAAGGGACTAAGAACTGAATATTTTGTACTATCCCGATAGTAAACTGGAACTATAATAGGAAGCCACGAGAAACTATTTCTAGGTTGCTTTATTGATGCCAATTATTGCCTCAAGTGCGATTCCATTGGTCGCTACATGACAGAAACTGCAAAAAAGGAAATCTGTTAGGCTTGAAGACCGAAAACGCTCAACGAGCCAAAGGAAAAAACTAGAGAGCGTTGAGATTCTTGAGAAACAGCGACAACACGAATTTTCGGGTCCTGGCTGCTTTTAAACTGACACAACGTGCTGTGGTATGCTGAAAAATTCCATGATGAGAATTTCGTGTCGTGGTTTTAAAGAAAGTGATTACAACGCGTTCTGAAATACTCAGAATACCACAATGCGCCGTGGTCAACCCTTTTTACAGAAACTACGTCCTAGACGACCACATTCATGCATTATATGAGAGGATGTGACAAACCTACCAGTCGAGGAATTCTCAGATTACTCTCAGGTCTCTATACACGTGGACTCATCGATATTTTGCTACATCACCTAATTTTTTCGGCCGGGTGACGCCTCAACTATAACTCCGCACTTAGCCGACCGCAAAAATGCATATAGGCTGGCACCAAGTCGGAGGTCAGCCTTCGCAACCATGAACTCTTGCATCGTACGTGTTGACCCTGCTATATCCGAGGAGGACATCTACGTTGCCCTTCGTACGACCGGCGTCTACAGCGTCACCAGACTCTACAACGGCCCAGTCCCAGCACCAGACGTACTGCTGTATTTCGCCTCTAAAGACGACCTTCTCAAAATACAAGCTAATGATGCTTTCATTCATCGCCGCCTCCACCGAGTGGAATCTACTCCGCCGCACATATTAGCCCAGCTCATAGATGACGACGAACCAGTTATGACTACCACAGCCTCTCAGCCTGCTGCAAGAACACCACCGTCGTATACACCACCTCCACTATCTTCGTCTTCCTGCTTCACCACTCCTGTCACCACCACCACGAACACCTCTGCGCATATCTCCCACCATATTCCTATTACTACCACAGCAATGTCCCATCCTTTTCCTATAACGACGTCTCCTCTCCCCCTCCCCCCCACCTCTCCATAGACCATCCCTTCCACTTCCTATCGAGGGAACTCCCAACGATCCACCTGCAACCATGGCACGTCCCCCCATTGACACCACCAACGTCTGACCACCTCAACATCTACAGCTGTGTCGTTCGTCGAGTGGACCTGAGCATAACCGCTGAAGCCATCGCACACGACCTTCGCCAGGCAGGCCTTCCTGTAAGAAAAGCTTCTCGTATCTACAACCCAGACGGACCTACATTCTTAGACTACAACTTCCGACTTCCGAAGACACCAGCGCCTCATCGCCCAAGGACTACAACTCTACGGCCGCCACCATCGCATCGTGTTGAACCTTCTCGTTCTCCTCCACCGCCCTTACATCGTTCTACCACACCCCGCAGCCGTCCCCGGCCGGCTCCTCCCCAATCACCTCGTCCACATCTTCGATATTATCCACCCCCACCCGACTATTTTTCACCACCGCCACCATCTCCCGATCTCCTTCGCCTTCTTCTTACTTCCCTTGCCAACTTCTCCTCTTTATATAACACCCTAGCACTACATCTTCTCCCTGGTACTTTCGTGTAATCCTTCCCCCATTACCTATCGGTTCTGCATGTAAATAAATCACATCTCCCTAGCCAAGAGGCCCGTCCAAATCATCTCATATTTCACACCGCCACTCAACCATCTTATTCTTTTTTCACTTCTCCCTAACCCCGTCACATCTCCTGGCCAGAGAGAGGGCGTAACCCTCTAGGTGGCCCGTCCCACCCTTCGGGGTGGGGAATGAAAACTTCTCGACAGACAGACCTACCAGTCATCGGTAGATGCAGAGTGGGTCTCTGCCCATAAGTGGCCACGGCTGGTCCGTGGTCCAACAGCTGTGCCCTCTGATCGGTCAGCCGAGCAGAGGAGGGTTGGCCACAGCTCTACCGTGGCTCTACGCCTCTGCATTCGGGAGACGGGATAGGGCTGGACCTCACTGCTGACGCCAACCGTCGGCTATCCTGAGAATAGTTTTCCGTGGTTTTCCTTTCTCCTGCACTAGGGCGAATGCCGCGACGGTTCGTAGCGTAGGCCGCCAACCCCTTCACCGTAACGAACCTCCCAGCCTGAGAGGCGGCGTCGCTGTCTAAGAGGCTCGCCGCCCCCTTCAGGGGAGGAGTAAAAACATTTTTGTAGTAGTAGTAGCCTACCAGTCACTGCAACAGTCCCACATGCTCCTGAAGTGGCAGAGAGGACATAATTATGCTAACGTAACCGCGCACCCGACATTAGATTGGGTTGCGTTCATTTGTTGCGTTGGGACATGTTTGTCAAAATAATAAAACGTTCGTAGTGATGACAAGAAATCTCCTTTGGAGGGAGGAATGTTACTGCAGTCTTCTATGATAGAAGTATAATAGTATTATATGTGAAGAAGTGATGATAGTACCGTAATGTTGATAGATGGAGGTTGGTGAACGGGAACTTCCTCTTACATCTTGTCTCTTACAAGTCTACTCATGACATAAGAGTACGCAATTAGGTCTCTACGAACTGTACACCTGGCGAATTGGCCATGCGGTTAGGGGCGCGCAACTGTGAGCTTGTAACCGGGAGACTGTGGGTTCGAGCCCCACTGTCGGTAGCCCTGAGTATGGTTTGCTGTGGTTTCTCATTTTCACGCAAGTAAAATGCTGGGACCGTACCATAATAAAGGCCACGGCCGCTTCCTCCCCCCCCCCCTAGGCCTTTCCTATCCCACCGTCGCCATAAGACCTATCTGTGTCGGTGCGACGTAAAACAAATAGTCACAAAAGAACGGTACGTTATAGTCTATATATCGTTCGGGAGGTGTTCTTTTTCAGCAGTTCTTTGTGCATGTTCAAGTTACGCAACTCAGTATATTCTGAAATATTTCAAAACATCGTCGACCTACTTGACCTGCATGATTTTTAGAACTCTCCCTGCTCGAACACATATGGGACTGAATTGTTACCAAGTATCCTATTTACAATTATGGATAAATTCTTGTCTAGTTATACCAATAGGTCAATAGGGTACGTTCGTACATTCCACAGCAAGTCAATGAGCATGTTTATTATGGAATGGCATTCAGGCGTAGAAGCCTGTATTCCAGTAATGAGTGGCCATACTCGATACCAATTAGAACGTGCTGGTGAGTTATTATATCGATATATTGCACATTTCATCTTTTCTTGTAAAGGCGATCGCTTATTAAACACAACCAAATGTTTGTCCTAGTGCATAATAATAATAATAATAATAATAATAATAATAATGTAATTGGTTTTTACGCCACACTGACCACTTTACGATTTTCACAGGCGCCGAGGTGCCGGAATTTTGTCATGAATGAATTCGTTTACATGCCAGTAAATCTATCAACACGAGACTAACGTATTTAAGCTCCTTCAAATACCACCGGACTGAGCCAGGATTGAACCTACCAAATTGGGCTCTGAAGGCCCGCACCCTACCGTCCGAGCTAATCAGCCCGGTTTTTTTAGTACTGACCTCATACTTGGGTTTTATACCGGAAGGAAGAGAAAACAAACATTGAAACTGCAAAGCGTCTCTGAGAGCAAGGAAGGGAGCACGTTATGACAAGCTGCTGATATGGAGAAGCATGCCAACCTACTGCATGCGCCTCAGTTGAAGGCAGTTTGATCGAGCACGTATGTGCACATTTTAGACACCTGTAAGTATTTCGATTCTAAGAACATATTTATCACTTCTTGTGGCGAATACCGTTCCTGAGTTATCTGGACTTCGATAAAACACGTACCATGCAGCATTAGTCTTTAATTAATGTATTTAATCATTTCCGTTAAGATTACAGGTTTCCCCAATTGCAATGCTCACTAAGTTACTGTTTGAATAGAAAGTAATACAGTAAATTGAATGGTATGACCCAATAACTAATATCATAATTTAAATGCTGGATAAGGAGGTAGGAAAGGAGAATAATCCGTATTAGTTGGAGACAATCAAGTACATCTCAAGGCGTTGTTTAGCTGCAACACGAAATATGCATGCCCTCGATTTCGTAGTTATGGTTGTGCCCGTTCGCAGCTCGTAGACCATTTACAAAATGGCGGCGTAGGAAGGTATGGCCCATGCGATCTATTAGATGCAATGAACTTCTCATTAATGCGGTATATAGAAGACCATGCACGTCTCGGAACAGACCAATTTGGAAGACACTACAGGACAGTAGAGGGTCAATTGGATTGTTTTACGAAACAATATAGCAGCGGAGTAATTGTTAAAAAAACTTCACTCTAAAAAAAATATTTCATCGGTAGAGGAAGGACGCAACTCCAAGCCAAGTTTCACATCTGAAGATTATTCAAGATTCCTGAAGAAGATATTGACTATTTATGATCGACGTTCAAAACAGACGAAATAATTCACCGGCGCACAGTATAAGAAGAGCCGAGATATTACAAAAATAAGTAAAGTACGGTGATCTACATCTGACCAGGATCCCACGAACAACCTTTTTGCGATTGGCAAAGAAGGACTCTCTGTATCAGAGGACCGATAACTTCATACGGGAAGAAGATTATCCCTGTTGAATCTAATAAAGAACAAAAGTACATTTCGAATTCTGGAGAAAAAGGCTGTTACATAAATTAATATATATATACGGAGAACTAATTTCCGACTGAAGAAAATTTCATCCCTAAGAATAAGAATTAGAACAGTCAATTGGGATAGATCATCAAAGAAATGGAATATATCATGACTGATTTCTCCGCCGAAAGGATTTTCTTTGCTGTCTACAGAATTGGGATGATGACTGCTTGCTAAATCTACAAGATGGACTGAACTGGGGAAAGGTACCTTCCCAACCAGACGACCAGCCGATGGTGTGAAGGCAACGGCCAACCAGTCGACCAGCCGATGAGGAAGAAGGCAACGGCCAACCAGTCGACCATCCGATGAGGAAGTAGGCAACGGCCAACCAGACGACCAGCCGATGACCGGGAAGGCGATGTCCAACCTGAGATCCATATCCTAACCGAGGGTCTAACCACATCCAAGCAAAGGAGCGACAACCAGACCAAATATAACATCTAACGAGCTAAGTCTTTACATGTTCTAGTAGAGTAGTTTCTTTCAATCTACACCCGCACTCTAACTTCGGCATGTGCTGATTAATTGGTGATATTTATGAACTAATTAAGAACGTGTGTGAATTATAAAGTGAAGTGTGAGATATTTAAGGCTATAACATAAGATGGCAGTGTAGAATTAGAGTTCTATTATATCATATACATGCTACCACACTTGCTCAAAAATAGTAGAAACTAGTATGAGTAAATGAAAGAAGTGTTTCTTTTGAAGATCTGATAGCAATGAGTCTACACAAGTCGTGAAACTTCGATTGATCTCATATTAGTTGTACAATGATTACGTCACGATTTACCTGCGCGGCAGACATGAATATATTTAAGTTACGTACTCCTTACTTTATAGAAAGAGGGCATTGAACTTCGATTGCTGTTAAGATATAAGAGGTTATTGAAATGCGTTTTACAATAAGGCAATTCTAAGATGCTTGGCATAGAGCTTTAAGAGTAATCGGCGATATGTGTACGGTAATAAGTATGCCAGTGGAGTGATAATGTATATTGAAATGGTGTTATAATATGGTTATTTCTCGGAGTATATTAAGGAATATTTGAAATGCAGATGCTTGTTTATGTGCTGCGGTATGAAAAAGAATTGCCATTTGCTGAGGAAACGTTACGTTAGATTAACATGAGGTGAGTTCTGTGTCACATAGAAAGAGTACGTTAAAAGAGAGCACATCGCGCAGATGACCCATTTTAAGGTAAGAGTGACATGTACTATGGTAGAATTGTGAATCGTGACAGTTTTATCTGACATTGGTAAATGCTGTGTAGCATATACGAGAGAGTTCATTAACATATGGTTTAACTATGCTCATGGCTAAGTCTACTTATGATATTCTTTGGTGCGGTGACATATTTCAATATGAATGCGTATTAATTTCATTCTGTACTGACCATATGAGTTGAGTAGTTCACATACATGAGATATATTGTGTAATAGGAGATAGCCAAAGCACATCGAGCCGATGGTAGAGGTGTGTGTGGATCGGAAACTACCTAAACAGTTAGATAGATGATTTATTTCTTTTAACGCAGAGATGATTTGAGTTCAAGTTCTTAAAGAATATAATGAGTAGGAAAATGGTAAGCTAGGAGCCGTATGTCGTAGGCTCTAGGGAGGTATTGTCTTAGCCCGTGAGTTGTTATTTAAGCGTGTTCAAGAAGAAGGACCAAATAATTAGAGTTCAGATTTATGAATGCAAACTTAAGAGAGCAGTTTTATGATTTCATACTCACGCTAGAGTTTATTTCGGAGACATATAACCAAAGATATGCTCAGATTTATATTCACAATCTGACTTTAACCCATTTAATTATTATTAAGCTTCATTCTAGCAAACTAAACGTTTTTATCACACAGAATTGACTTAAATGTGGTGAGAATAATTAATGTAATTATCGTGACAGTATTCACATCAACAGACAGGAGTATTTAAATGGAGACTGTGATTGCTCAGTGATCTATTGAATATAATTAGAGTAATTTAAACTCATTTCGGAACATGATTACGAATATAGACATAAATTATGAATGTGAACTTCAACATTGAATGAGAATGAGCATGAATAGGAAGAGTACGAATGAGTGTAAATAGTTTAAAAAATCTCAATTATTTTACTTTTATTTGAGCCAGCGCTGACTCTGATCCCTTATGCACACAGGTTATCAAGCTTATACTACCCAGAATCCACATCAACTTTTCATTGATCGTTATTTTATCCCAATAAATCTTGTTATATTATTTTTCTAGAAGGTGTCTGTGTTATGAATTCTTTTTGGTAACACCTAGTTTATAAGTTAGCTGTTAAGTTAAGTAGACATAAGTAAGTGAAGGATTTGATGAATGAAAGAGATTTTTTTTAGGTTTTCGGCCGTTGGTACTTACTCGAGCGAATACATTCCCCAGTGATACGTGTCTCAGCAGACCGAGTCTCTTCCGAAACCACGTTAAAAACAACCAAATGAAAAATCTCAGATTTTATGAGCGATAGATAGAATACGGTCAGGCAGCCCCTCAGCTATATACATGCTCAGAATAAATGAATAAATTAATCAACTAGCATATGAAACTGAAATCACCAGTATTTACAGAAGAAAATGAACTGGATATACTTGAGCAGCACATCGTGTAATGAGATTTCGAAACACACTTTGCAGTTCATGGACACTGATGGAACGCACAGTGTTCCTAATTTATATTTTTAATTCTTCTGCAGTTCGAGAGATATTCCTGTAAACTTTTCCTTTGAGATAAAAGTCACAGTTGCTTAAATCAGGCAAATGAGGTATACATAGGCCTTTACTGATGATCTGATCATCATTGAACACTTCCTGCAAACGTCGCATTGAGTTACGGGCCGTATTGGCTGTCGCACCATTCTATTGGAAATAGCCGCACTTTATTTTCTTGTTTAGTCAGTTAAGCAAAAAAGATGGTTCGAGAATGTTGGAAATATAACGGTCGGAAGTAATCATGACCTGAACAAATATCACTGGGCACTAATAGGGCACCATACATCAACTTTCTATGCCTTTGCTGGCGGGACCTAGTGTTTACAGTGCACTATATCTTCTGGTGTAGGCTAGAGCAATTTTGTTACTTTCATTGACCTTGGCTTTGACAATATGAAAGTGACTAAGGTATGAGTGATGCTAGTAATGTCATTCTTTATGTAGCCAGTCTCTGCTATGAATGGTGTGAAAATGTTGCTTATAGGGTCGGTTGATGCATGCACCTCAGTGGGCTTGGCAGACTGATATGTAATAACAACTTCTGGTTTGGTGAGGAAATCAACGGGAAACTACCTCACTCCCCATTTCCCTAGTACGCCTCTTCAGTGATGCCTAAGCAATCTATGAGAGCTGATGGCGGAAATGTTGAGGATCCAACCAGCCTTAGGGCTGACGGCTTAACATACACCGACTGTCACATGCTGCAGTGGTGTCGGCTGTAAAATGAGTGGGTTCTCCTATTGTTCTGTGAACTGATACATCCACGCTTCGTCGCTCATAAAAATAAAGTTCGAATCCACGATATCATAGTGGACACTCTTCATCAAACAAACACCCCGTGGCACTACAGCACTGACGGGCTCGGACTATCAGGCGACCGCTGCTCAGCCCGAAGGTCTGTAGATTACAAGGTGAAGCATGGCCACTGCAACGAATCCTCTCGTTTGTTATTCTTCATTTTCTAAACCGGGATCGCCATCTTACCGTCAGACAGCTCCACAATTTTAATCACGTATGAGTGGACATCGAACCAATCTTTAGGACCAAGTAAAAATCCTTGACCTCACCGGAAATCGAGCCTGGCGGAGCTCACATAGAAACAAAAATCATAATTGAAAGTGTTGGGAATCCTGCAGGACTGGATGTTCGACCTGAAACATGAATCAGCTGATAACACTAACCTTGTTGAAGCGTGTTGACTTTCTTCCTCCATTTTTTGTCAGCTTTGTTGAATTTTTGGCCTGGAAGTAAAAGATAAGCTTTTGTTAAAATACTACCGGAGGCAAACAAATACAATAATGAAAACTTTCGGATTTTTTCTCAAAGATCCGTAAAAGCGTGCAGTGAACTAATATAAAATACTACTTAACAATAACCAATTATGCCTTCATTGTAATAGCGTATGGCTTTTAATGCCGGGAGTGTCCAAGGACAAGTTCGCGTCGCCAGATGCAGGTCATTTGATTTGACGTCCTTAGGCAATCTGAGCGTCGTGATGAGGATGAAATGATGATGAAGAAGACACGTACACTCAGCCCCCGTGCCAGCGAAATTAACCAATTATGGTTAAATTTCCCGACCCTGCCGGGAATCGAACCCGGGACCCCTGTGACCAAAGGCCAGCACACTAACCATTTAGCCATGTAGCCGGACATGCCTCCATTGATTTATATTAGTCTTCTCTTCTGTTTTTTGGCAGCCATTTATATAATGAACAATCAGCTGAATAATGAGCACAATAGTTAAGAAAACAATATGTGAATATCAATTAATTGCAAGTGGCGTGGATTTCTCGTATGAAGCCGTGGAAATCCGAAGACATGTATTTATATTCTTCATGATGTTTCTTCCTTGTCTGATGGTGTGCTAGCGTGCTGTGGTGGTATGTTGTGATGTTGAGGTGTGGTGGTCTGTAACTCAGTCTCTAAATGCTGACAATTTTCACTTTCTTCATGAATAACTTCAATGTCTCCTAAAAAACAAATATAAATAGTACTATAATTAAAAGTTCATATAACGATGATATCTGTTGCAAAATTAAATTCCGGTTTTGTATAATACAATAGATATTGAAATTATTGAAGTGTAAATAAATTAATGCGTTACTTGTGATAATAATCTGCTTCATAGTCGTATTGGTTGGCATTAGGCTCAGTCTGGTCCCTTATGAGACAGAAAATACTTTCATCAATTTTAGTGGTTTTAATTTCTAGCATTGTAAGGCAGACCCTTCGATGATGGTGGGCGGAATCTGCCATTCGTAGGTAATTGTGTGTTATTGTGGTGGAGGATTGTGTTATGTGTGGTGTGTGAGTTGCAGGGACGTTGGGGACAGCACAAGCACCCAGTTCCCGAGCCAAGAAAATTAACCATTTAAGGTTACAACCTCCGACCCGGCCAGGAATCGAACCCGAGACCTCTGTGACCAAAGGCCAGCACGCTAACTATTTAGCCATGAAGACGGATAATTTTAGTGTTGGAACAAGGACATCCGCCTGTTTTAAATCTTTCCAGACGTTCCTCGCCTATCGCTTTCCTCGCTGCGTTTTTAATATTTTCGTATGACGATTTCGAGTGCTTCGTAGATCGCACTGTCACGTGGGAAATGCTATTAAATTCCCCTGTTATTTTTTCCCATGTGTACTCCTTTAGATTTAATTTTACAGCACCAGTTTTCTTGTATTCTATAACGATTTGGCATTTGGTGGCTTACTCAATAAGCAATGTTTTTTCTCTGAAGCAGAACAATTCCTGCTCCGATTTCTATTTTGAACGTCTTCCATTTTTCGATCAGTTCTATAACGATCACGAAATAATAATATCTATCACGGAACTCAGGAAGAAAACGAAATAACGCGCCAGAAATAAACAAATTAATCACGCTGGAAGTGTGTTCAAAATCTCTGATTTTCAGTCACTGTCTCCTTGATTGGTGCGGGAGCTGTTTCCGGCGAGGGTTAATAATGTTGTTAGTTAACCCTCTGGCGATATATCTTGGTTAAACGCGTGACTCACAACAATGAGTTAAAATATTAACCCGAAGTTAACAAACCCAGGGTTAGAGCATATTTAACACACGTTTATGAAACCGAGCCCTGAATTTTCAGTTTTTCCCTTATGTTGAAGCGAAGAACATGATGAAATTCCAACGGGATACTTTACCAATTCTCGGTACACTAAGGGGTATTTTAAGAGTTATCTTGTGTTACACTCATGTTCATAAAAAAACATAACACCTTGAAAGCCTAAAGACGGGAAGTTCATATTCACCGGTCATGTTAATTAGCATGTTCAGCAGAAACAATTAGCATTTCAGTCACCTGGGTTCAGCATGTTTCCTTTTGCCAAGTAGGCACTGGGTCCTCCATGGGCACTGATAACTTGTTCCATTCGTGATGGCATCGACACGTATAAGGCACGAATGGCTTCTTGGGGTATAACCATCCATGCTGCATTCACCTGGTTCCACAGTTCATCTTTGGTGGTTGGCAATGGGTCACAGCACCGCACCCGTCGTTTCACAATATCCCACGCATTTTTGATTGGCGACAAGTCCGGTGATTGGGCGAGCCAGGGCAACTGTCTGACATCCTGTGACAACAAGAAGGCACGTGTTCGTGCAGCAACATGTGGTTATGCATTGTCCTACTGAAATATGGCGTCGGAGGTGTCGTGCAGAAAGGGCATGGCTACGGATATCATTCATGTGGGTCAAACTGGTCACATTGCCCTGGACACGCACCAACTGTGATTTGTGGTGGTACCCAATAGCACCCCAGCCGGTCTGAGTGGCTCAGACGGTCGAGACGCTGACCTTCTGACCCCAACTTGGCAGGTTCGATCCTGGCTCAGTCCGGTGGTATTTGATGGTGCTCAAATACGTCAGCCTCGTGTCGGTAGATTTACTAGCACGTAAGAGAATTCTTGTGGGACTACATTCCGGCAACTCGCCGTCTCCGAAAACCGTAAAAGTAGTTAGTGGGACGTAAAGCAATTAACAGTATTAATAATACCACCCCACACCATAAGGCCTTGAGTTGGCGCTGTGCGAACGCAGTCAGTGTGATGATTCTTCCCCTGTCTGCGGCGAACCAAAATGCGGCCATCATTTTCAAACAGACAGAACCTGGATTCGTCCTAATACCCTGTCTGCTGCCATTCGTGTCCCCAGTGATGTCGTTCCATACATCATTGCAGTCTAGCATGTTTATGCACATTAGTCAAAGGTAGGTGGAGAAGTGGACGACGCGCCGGTAACCCACATCGTAATAAACGGCTATGGACTGTCACTCCCTATAGTGTACGATGTGTTACACCGTTACCCTGTTGCGACAGAGCCGAGGAGGACGCAGATCTGTCCTTCAATGCCAATCGGGTGAGGTATCGGATTTCTCGTGGGGTGGTCTGGGGTGCGACCATACCCATCTCGTCGTGTTCTACGGCCTTCTGTGAACCATTCTGTACACACCCGTTGCAGTGCCGGCACACTTCGTCCCACACGAGCAGCAATTTCCCGGATGGATGCATCATGTGCTATCATGCCAATAATGTGCCCTCTTTCAAACTCACTCATTTGACGGTACAGTTCTCGCATACGTCTGCGAGGCATACCGCACGCCTGATCAAGTCAGACTGATTCAGTACATTCGGTTTATAGCGACAACGAGAGCCGAAGGCACATTTTATCTGTCGGTGGTGGTGCGCCGAGATATCGATGTGGACCTTCAACTTGTGGGCCAACATGGTTCAAATGCTAAGCATTTCTTCAGAACATACTAGTGTACATGTCCTATGAATATGAACTTCCTATTTTTAGTCTTTCATTGCGTTCTGCTTTTTATGAACATGAGTGTATTTTTTATCTTAAAGTCCTATAGTTGTTCAATTTTTTTGTTTTATGCTTTATGTGCTATTCATAGCTGCTACAATCGAACACCGATATGGAGTCCTTTATGGAAATCGTTCAGCATACATCCCCGCAGCTGCACAAGCATTCTGTCCTACTTTGCCGTAAATTGTAATCATGTTCGAATATTCCCTCCTTGTTAACTATGCAACGGCTAAGCTGTACTTCACTAGCTACATACTAGTCATGTTCGGGTTGCGAAAATTACGCCTCGTCGCCATAAGACCTATCTGTGTCGGTGCGACGTAAAGCCCCTAGCAAAAAAAAAAATTACGCCACGGGTAGTTCTTCCCTCACAAGGAGCCTGCCGAACTTACGCACCGGTCGGTACTTGGCTACCATTCAAGTCATAATATTTCAAAATTGTTTACTGCTAAAATCGTCGAGATACAGGATAAATAACTAATAAGCATTTATTCTGATACTTATTCCTAGGCGCTTCTTCATTCCATCGTCTTGCGTTTGGAGCCATTAATCCTTAATACTAGATCACTGATTTCATTGTGATATTTTACTGTAGTGTAATGGTGAAAGATACAAGCCTGAAACTTGCGACAGTGTGATACTCTCCTCAAGGTCTATTATTTTTGTTAATTTGGTCTATCGGTTATCTCCCACACTTTATACGATAGCGTCGTCACATTTACATGAACTAACAGGTTTATTTTTCAATACTTTATCAATCAAGTTTTTACGCAGTTAATCTCTCGGAACGGCGGTCTGATAACGAACTTTCTTTTGTTCCTACTCGCACACTCCTAGGCACAGTTTTCCGTCAATTTTTACTCCGAGCTCAAATTACGACGATATATTCTAACATTTTACTAGTTGACTCGTGAATCAGAATTTTATAATATTTTTGTGCTACATAGGATGATCGACGTGTAATTAATTAAATAACTAAATTTTTATTATCACTTTAGCTCTGTGATGGACTGATAAATTGATGCATTATAGATCCGTGAACATAGAAACAATATTCCCTTTACATAACACTGGTAAAATTGTTTAATTATTCACCCGAACAAGAGGATATAAATAGATTACATATTGAAAATCATTGATGAGCTGCAGCGATTTCTGTCACAGGTGCGGTTGATGGTTTATGTTAGGCTAGCAACAGTTGAACGTCCTTACCCTGCCAACTTATTTCTTATACCTACACCGTAAATATTGTGTTTTATTGAGCTGTCGTCCACGATGAATCGGACTGTTATTGCGCATCGCGTGTGTGTGTTTTTCACCCAAAGCATGCCATCTCATCCTAGGCAAAATGCTGCACGCACACGGCCTAATAACACATTCTATTGCTGTGATTTCTTGATCTGCGACCATGAATGACTTAATTGTTTTTTAACAAATGTTCGACAAATCTTAAACAGCTAGATGTGCTGGTGAAAATGGCTCTAAAAAAGGAGGAGGTCCATCCCAAGTATATATGAGGCACTGCGAAGATGGTAGAGTCAACTCTTATTGTATTTGCTTTTAGTCATCAGCCATGGAGAACACTAATAAGAATCCGTGTGTAATATACACCTGAAGCGATGTCAATTACACCGTGTTTTCCGCGCCTTGGAGTCGGAAAGATTTCTCCTAAGTCCGACGCTCAGAACGAATCGACTAATTATTTAAAAAAATAAATTTATAACTTAAAGAATTTAAGTATCATAAACATTTTTGTTGTCAATTGCCGTATAAAAACAGTGCAAGCCATACCTGAAATACCAGAAATCGAATGTTATGTTACTTTTCTATAATATTCACAGAGAAATTGGAGAACTCAGTTTTGCGTTTCATCTAAACAATCATGCCACAGAGTATTACTTAAATTACAATCGGGAATCGAACTCGAGGTCCTCTGAGCCAAGGATCACTACGCAGACCATTCAGTAGGGGAGCTGGGCTAATATACGTAGGGCGAGAGATGTGCTCATCCAGGATTACAAAGAAAGGTTCTACTTACACAAAGAATACAATTTAGAATTGAAAGCGCCAATTAAGTTTCAAACCAGAAAAAGCCAAAAATCACGACTCTGAACATTTCTGCCCCACGAATGGAGTTCATCTGCAAAAATTGTTACGACTGTACAGTCGATATATATTTTGCAAATCTAAAGGTTGTTGCTTGTTGCTTTAAGGGGCCTAACATCGAAGGTCAACGGCCAAAACCTAAAGGCATGGGCGAGTTATTGTCGTATGTCCTTCACCGTGCAACAATTCTTATTGATTTTATCGAGGCCCAAACTAAGATAATATAGGAACAAGACCAAGTAAGCAACAGCGACACCACACACTTGACTAGGAATAAGTGACATTATTTGATTTTTTGAAATAGAGCATGATTTGGTCTTTGGTCATTATTGTTTCCTCATTTGTTCCTCAGAGATATTCGGTCATAGATAATGTAAAAAATGTAGAACACGGGAAACAGAAAACGATTGATTTGTACGTTTTCTGAAGACTTTTTTCTCCTAAGAGTGCATGACATATACCGGGTGGTCCACCAGCCCCTTGCGATCCAGTTTTATGCATCCCTTCACATTTACTACAATTCTGAAAGACATCGGTCCCTCTCCCTAAACCGCGGTAATATAACGAAATGTGTGTTTACGGGCCAGAAGGCAGCAGGAATCGTGAGCGCCTCTATTAATTCATTATGGGTATAATCACATTGCTCTGAAAACATTCTTCTCTTCATTTATTTTTTTGTGATTTAAATTAATTGATAACGTTTCATTATGCAGGGTATTGAGATCATGGGGTCTAGCAAACGAGTAAACGTTTGGAAACAAATTGTGTCAATTATGTGTTATTTACCCGCACGAGTAGCTTCATATTTAATAAATTCACTACGTATAATAATGGAAACAACTGCGATTAAACAATGGCTTTGTAGAACAGCTAAATCTGAATGCATACTGCCATTAAAACCGGTATCAGTGTAGCCATTATCAGTTACATAATATAGATTCTAACCTAAAATTGTTTTAATATACTTTTTAGTATTTTTATGGGGCATTTCTTGACGTCGCCGCTCTCGTCTAGGGTTTAGTGTAATATCAGTTTTCCGTCCGATTGCTAGATCGACTATTGGCCCTATCAGAAAACTCTTTCGTTATGGTAAAACATTTAGGACGATGAGAAATGTCACCACTCTCAAAGAATGCATAGGCCTATTTAATCCCCACGCTGGTGATCATCCAGAGTGGTTTACCACTCGGAGGGAGTTCGCTATGCAATTAGATAGAGTGAAGTTTGATTATCAGTGCAATGAGTTCTCATTTCATGCTCATGATGCAAGCTAAAACTCTGGTTTGATCATTGTTTGAACTCAGATGTTGAAATTTAAATAATAATTTTCCCAATTTCTATATACCTTCTTTCTTTTCACATTACTCAAAAGCTATACGTAAATTCTTCTGTGGACAAAGTTTTCCATTACCAACTAGCATTACGCGTGCGAAGTGGACATCGTGTTACACTTGAAGCGATATCAATTACATCGTCCTTTCCCGCCCTCGGAGTCGGAAGGATTTCTCCTCAGTCCGACGCTCAAAACGCATTAACTCATTATATTTTTTTTTGCTAGGGGCTTTACGTCGCACCGACACAGATAGGTCTTATGGCGACGATGGGATAGGAAAGGCCTAGGAGTTGGAAGGAAGCGGCCGTGGCCTTAATTAAGGTACAACCCCAGCATTTGCCTGGTGTGAAAATGGGAAACCACGGGAAACCATTTTCAGGGCTGCCGATAGTGGGATTCGAACCTACTATCTCCCGGATGCAAGCTCACAGCCGCGCGCCTCTACGCGCACGGCCAACTCGCCCGGTAACTCATTATATTAAAAATGCATTTATAACTTAGAGAATTTAAGTATCGTGAACATTTCTGTTATCAATTGTCGTATACCGTAAAAGTACTACAGGACAGACCTGAAAGATCAGAAATCAAATGTTATATTACTTTTCTACCATATTAACAGAGGTATTGGAGAACTCAATTTTACGCTTTCCTCTAAACTATCATGGCACAGAGTGTTACTCAAATTAACACCTGGAATCGAACCCGTGGCCCTCTGAACCGAAGGTCACTACGCAGACCATTCAGCAGCGGAGCTGGGCTAATATATGCAGGGCGACTCTAAACACCACCGAGAACGCTTAGCATGTTGTGCGGGATGGCGAAGTGATCATTTTGCAAACGGGAGAACGTGTCCAGAAAAGCATGGTTTGGGCGGCATGGACCGTTCAAATTTGGGAACGCCTTTGGTATGGGGAAGGGTCAAGCGAGAAAGCGAATCCACTCGGCATGGGACAGGAGCAGTGACGTTCGACTATTATAATGCTCTCTTCACACCATTCAACGAAATGTTGGAGAACACAATTTCTTGTAAATGCACTATAATCGCAAGAAAAACCGACCTTTATAAATATTCGGGTTTGGTTTATACTGCGCTCGATATTAACAGACATTAACAGAAATCTCTCTATTATACCCGGTCAGTATACGTAAACAGAACAGAAATAACCAATTTCTTACAGAGTATGTTGTATTGAAAACGACTCGAATTTCTGTCCACTGGAAAATTTGAAAAACACTATTCCCTTAATACTGAAATGAACGCATATCATTCATTGAACTTTACGGACTGTGACGTAACAACTGTGCTCTCGCTGAGGCGCACACAGTGATCGCTTGCCCGCTTGTCCGCCCATTTATATGCTGGGTGCCCACGGGACGATAAGCCCAGCGTAAGCACCTCTGCTCTAAACTGATCTTGATATTTCTAAAAGTAACTGTCCGATGTACGAGTATTAATTAATTAATTACACGTCTGAAATAGTTACTTTATTCTGCGTGGGGCAGAAAATATTAAACATTAGTTTCACTGGAAGAAAACAAGTGCCGATATCTCCGTTACTAGACTAATAATTCCAAGGAGCACATAGCGCAATGTTGTACGGGCCCCGTTGTAACTGTTCCCTCTCGTCAAGACACTTGGGGAGATGAAGTTATTATCATGGGACACATGAATATCAAATAAACTATTTGTGGCTTGCCCGCAAATGGCCACGCAAATAGAAACAATAAACATTCCATGGTTCCCAATTTCTCTATGTAATGTTTGGGCGCCACGGTTACAGTTTTAAATAAAACTGTAAACCAAAATTTATATTTACTAGCATAGAGACTTATACTTAAATTACAGGGGTAGGATTTTAAATAATTAACCATTAAGTATCGCTTAAGAAAGAAAATTAACGCAATATAAAATACAAATGAGTTTATTATACAAAAAAAATGAGATGAATCGGAAAAGTTTCCTTAAAGCGTGGAGGAATTTAGAATTTAATTTATTGCTTGCTTTATCTAATTGAAGCTCACCAATTGCAGCTTCCGTTGAAGTCATCTGGTTTCCGTGGTTACTCGTTATCTTCTTCTCGATGTAGACTTTGCTCCATGGACATCCTTCCTTCCTTCTCTGATATGGTACGGGTTATCAGGACTAACACTCCCTAATTGCCTAGTCTTTAAATTAGACATTGGCCCTATATTTGTAAAAACTGATCAGCTTTGATCGTAAGAGGAGAAAATTCAGAGATATGAATTTTTCCATATTAGTATAAATCTCAAACCAACTGTGCTATACTATTTATACGGTACAGACTTGTACCAAAATTCCGTAGACTTGAACTAAACATAGTTCTTCGTCCACAATATTTACTGAATATCGCACAAGCCGTAAGCTTGTTTCGTGTCACACAGATCCGACAACATTACCGCAACTAACTACTGTATCGAAGCGACAACACATTGTACAAAAATAACTATGTCGCGGAGCGACCACACAATGTTTCAAAAATCAAATCACGTCGTACAAAGTAGATGTTCACAGTAGAAGTACTAGTGATGGAGTATACGTAGTTAGGTTGTAAGGTTGTAAGGTCGTAAGGTCCCGTTCTCGTGTTGAGAATCAGTATATATCCGGGCTCACCCCCACTCTTGGTAACAGTTCAATATCAAAACTCATATACAACGAAGTATCTGATTCGATAGATCGAAGCATCAACTCCCCTTCTCTTCCTCGACAAGTCCAGAAGGCGTGGCGATGATATAGCTGACCAGCTTGCAAGCCTCGCGCACGGGTCGCTGTTTACTAGCCTTGGTCATAAAATAAACCCATGACTCACGCAAAATCCCAAGCTTCAAGAATAACCCTCCGTATACACAAATATGAGATGAAATGAAAACAACTATGTCTCAACATATTGACCGTATTTACAACATAATGAATTCTTATCCTACATAATATAATACTGTAATTTAAATAATAAAACGATGTTATCATATATACAATATGATTCCAAAATGCCTTTATTACAAATGATTGACGTTGAATAAATATGTTATTACAAATAATTGCCGATGGCGGATCAACTTGATATCAAATGATATCGCGTAAAATGATAGTATATTAAATTAGTAGGGCTGGAGAAGCCTGGACGGTTACACCGTAATGCTATACAGGATGTATCCGTGATGATTTTACAAATTTTCGGCGATGATGGAGGACGGCAAATGGATCAATTTGAGATAAGGAACCGTAGTCTGGAAACGTTCGAGTCAAAAGTTATTAATAATGCGAGTTGTTTAACGTCCGTCCGTTCAGACGACACCGGGGATATTCGAACGGGTACGACAGAACTTTGTCTGCACTGACGCAAGGGGACGCTATTTCGAATATTTGTTGTAAATGGAGCAGCTTGTGAGACTTGTGCAGGAAAATGGACTTAATGAGTAGAATTTAGCGTAACTTTTAACTAGATCGTTTCCGAAGTATGGTTCCTTATCTCAAATTGATCCATTTACCGTTCTCCATCATAACTGCGAGTTTCTAACATCATCACGGATACATTCTGTATAAGTATATGAAACAGATGATCTATATCTCAAATGTATTAAAACCGAGCTCGATAGCTGCAGTCGCTTAAGTGCGGCCAGTATCCAGTATTCGGGAGATAGTAGGTTCGAACCCCACTGTCGGCAGCCCTGAAGATGGTTTTCCGTGGTTTCCCATTTTCACACCAGGCACGCTTCCTTCCAACTCCTAGCTCTTCCCTGTCTTATCGTCGCCATAAGACCTATCCGTGTCGGTGCGACGTAAAGCAAGTAGCAAAAAAAAGTATTAAAAGTTATTTTGGTGTAACATATTACGTGAATAACACAGTATAGCCTATATCGGTATTTGTATCTGTGCCGCTTCATTCCTTTCGACATGCCAGTCGTGACAGTCCCATTGCACACATTTATCAAATCTAATCGCGCTTCACCATTCAAATCCTCTCCTTGTCCGAAATGTTCGGTTCCCTTTACCTTCATTATTTGATCGCAGACAAGTTCACGTATAAATTATACAATAGTCCCTTTCTCCACTGAAACACAGCATATGAAACAAGTACGCCAACTTCTGCTCCGCTATAACCTGATTCCGTCCGTATCAAAGCTCAACAACAAATCTAATGACAACGGTGTTAGACTTGTTAACTACTAATGAACCATCTGACTGCTTACCAGACATTACCCCCGCACTCGCCTTACCGGCAAACTCTCCTCTTAGTTACTCTGAACATGCAGAGAGAAGTACGGGTTTGGTTAATGGAGAGGAAGGTAAAACTCAGCATTGGAACAAGTTGCAATCATATTTCAAGCTCTTTTATAATGCTAAGGAAGAATAAACTGACGAGGATTAAACTAGCCGCAAAAATATGGACCGTCGAGTTAATTTATTAACGTTTCAACTTCTCCTTTTACACATGGCGCCCTGATTAATTGCCAGAAAGAGGTGCCAGTGTGAGCAATAGTAAAATTGCACACATCCGGTGGTTGCAATATATGACTACCATCGAGGTGAGGCTGGATTCGATTCTGGTTTTAAATTAGACTATTCCTCAGCGTAACAAGATTCACTTCGCATACTTAATACAATTGAGAAGCTGCATAATAAGAAAATAGTTAAATTAGTCTCGTTAAGTGGTAATGGGGCCCAACACGCTAACGCATGACCATGAAGGACATTCTTCTCTTGATAAGTCTTTCGGTAAAGTCGTCAAGGAAATGGAGTGCCAGATGTTGAATAGATTACAAGTCAGTTCGATACACACACACACACATTGAAGATTCCTGCTAGATGATGATGATAATAATAATAATAATAATAATAATAATAATAATAATAATAATAATAATAATAATAATAATAATAATAATAATGTAACTGACTTTACGTCCCACTTAAAACTGGCACCTACCTTCCAAACCAAGCTGCTTCACTCGTCCTGCATTGTTTTCCTAGCCGCAGCTGTGAATATCATATTATCACGATTTTTTATTTCTACGCTTCACAGGCATGTTTACCGACTTGCAGCCATCACCGAGTCTACTCATGAACCAACTCTCCACGCTCGGATTGTTTTCGAAACCGCGGCTTCCAGTATCTGCTACACCAGGTGGCATGCTAAGCTCTCGACTTTTCTGTGGCGTAATCTTCTTTGTTCATTGGCTGACTTTCCCCTACATGTGTATATAAGGTTGTACCTCCCCGGCTTATGCCCTGGGCAGAGAGTAGGCATTATCAACTAGGTGGCCCGGCCCTCCCCTTCAGGGAGGCGAATGAAAACTTTTCCATGATGGTGATGATAGCTCAGGTTTTACACCTTTCTGTTTCCATTTACGTGGTTTAGTCCAGGCCCTTACCACCTTATTACACCACTATCTTAGAATTAACAGTATGTCGGAGGCGATGTAGCTTGTGTTGATCGTCACGGTCGGGGTACAGCCTTGATAATTATTATCATGTGCTTTGTCTTGGGCCTTAATATTGGATGTTAGGCAAAGACTTCGAGAAACTACGGAAGAATAATTGATTGAGCAGAACTGACCTTTACTCCCTAGTACACAAAATGCGGTTATTGTATCGATTTCCTCCATTGTTCTCTACCTTTAATTTCACTGTAATTTGGATTGTGTTAAGTAGGTGTTATCAAATATTTTAGGATGAAAAATGAAATGTCGTATGGCTTTTAGTGCCGGGATATCCCAGGACGGGTTCGGCTCGCCAGGTGCAAGTCTTTCTAATTGACTACTGTAGGCGACCTGCGCGTCGTGATGAAGATGAAATGATGATGAAGACAACACATGCACCCAGCCCCCGTGCCGTAGGAATTAACCAATTAAGGTTAAAATCCCCGACCCGGCCGGGAATCGAACCCGGGACCCTCTGTACCGAAGGCTAGTACGCTGACCGTTCAGCCAAAGAGTCGGACATTTTAGGATTATTTCTGATGATGGTCGTATTGTTAGCAGGTATTTATCACAGTTAATGTTTGGTGCTGCTACACCAGTCTGTTAACTTCCTTAATTATTTTTAATTGCTTTAAGCATTGAAGTTATCTTGATCTTATTCTTCAGTGGAAAAAGCCTAATTGAGCATTTTAATATATGCATAGTAGGCGTATGTTTTATTATTCCTGTTCCACGTTAATTTTCAAGCCTTCGGTATCTATGTGGCAATTCTCCTTTTACCTTGCTCGCAGAGTGATACAAATTACAATCCTTTTGTTTTCCTCGATCCCCGGTGACCTCCTCTGTACTCTCTTGCTTCCACATAGCTCTGTGCTCTTATCTCGTCGTTGTCAATGCCTTATCATTGTGTGAGCCCGTACGGCTACAGATTAGTCCAAATGGTTAAGTTTAGCCCGTATACAGCGGCTTCGCAAAGGAGAATTGTAGCGACAAATAGTTAACATACTAAGTATTTTCATGCTTTCAGAAACGGCGAGGTGACGGAACATTGTCCCACAATAATTATTTTAGGTGTCGGTGATTTTGCTTGGACGAGGCTGACATTTCATTGAGTAGGCTTAACAAAACCTTCCAACTTGGCTCAGAAAGCCAGTGCTCTAACCGTGTGAGCCACACAGCCTGGCCATCCTACGTCACTTCCCCTTGCTTTCTTAAATAATTGTGTGTGTCCACTTAGACCCGTCAATTTTTTTTCCATCATAGGGTTCGAAATTGTACGTTTCACAGCTGCTGCTATCATTCAACTTCTCCATGTTTTGGCTCGGAGAAATCTGCAGATCATTTCTTACATTTTGATCTTGAACGTTACATTGTGTGTATTTCTTTCGAACTACAGTATTTACCACATGTAATTATTTGCGATTAAATATCATTGGAAGAATTCTTTGCAAATAGTTAT
The DNA here is from genome assembly GCF_040414725.1 of Anabrus simplex. Lineage (NCBI taxonomy): Eukaryota > Metazoa > Arthropoda > Insecta > Orthoptera > Tettigoniidae > Anabrus > Anabrus simplex. The sequence continues at coordinate 236,609,866 of NC_090266.1, forward strand.
TTTACATCTCCTGTCCTATAGAAAATTTAGCGATGTTCAGAACATTTTTCTATAACTAGCACTAACGAAAGCGGAAACGTATATTCTAGCAGTACAGAATATGTAATCTAAGAAATTAAATATCATCAGATCACCGTGCGTTTCTCCCAGGATGTAGTATCTTTGTAGCTGCAAACAAAAGCCTACGGAAAACTCACGAGTGAGGTAGTTTATCATTGCTTTTCTCGCTGAGCCAGGTACGACAGACAATGGGCAGCACCTTTCACAATATTTAGACGCGCTAGTCGTGATGCGAATGTCATAACTCAGATCAGCCCATTCCTCAGTAATTTCCATAATGTCAACCATAAATGAGACTGACTGCAGCGAAAGCCTCATGTTATTCTGGCCTGTGGCAGGAGACAGACGTAAAAATACTGCATCCAACAGGAAATAAACACGAGTGGCTTATGTGACGGGACGCTCATAATGCACTTCTTCCTTTCACTTGGCATCCTTTCATGAGACCACAAGACAAAACAGTGATGTCACTCCTATACACCTCAATGACTCAAATAAACAGCTCCAGTTTACCGGCAGCAAATAACTTCAGTCTATTGTGCACCTTAGTTTCGCTATTTTTAACCGATTGAGAAGTAACTCATCACTGGTCTGAATGGTTTATTCCTGTCACACTGAGGACAGAATTAAATGAGACCATTGCAGCTAGCATTTTTTTGTTCCTAGTCTCTCTGTACTAATTGCTGAATGTTTGTGGAATTTGTGCTGAACATGCTCTGCACAATACTGTTCTGTTTTAACCAATTGTTTTCCATTCCTCGCCCACTGATAATAGAAGCTGCTTTGTCAGCTTCATTATAGATTACAATACACTCGCACGCTTGAAATGCAAGTGGGCTATTTTTTTTTTTTTTGGTGTTCCATTTTGCTCTGAATTTTGCATACAGAAGATTGTTCTGTGATTGGATCAATATTGGTTGCAGATTTTATGAATGTTTCTTCATGATGCATATTCATAACATTCCACAGATAAGTTATTCATAACATCCGTTCCGCGGATAAGCTATTGGCCTTCTATCACAGTGGTAATCAAAAGCTAGCGCTATATGCGGATACTGACCCATAACACACGTTTCTTTAAAATTAATGTTAGTCTGTACTTTGCCCTAGAGGTCACCCTTTCTCAGAAACCCTGGATTGCGAGCCAATATTTGCACAGTTGCCAGGGACTGATTATCATTTCTGTTAGAATAAAGGGCTGGAAATCGAACCTTCAAAATCTACGACTGCTCCCACTTTAGTTTTATCAGTCATATTTTCTGACTATAGAGAAATGAAGTGGGCAACACTGGAAATAAACGTATCAAAATTCCTTGGCTCTGCAGCTGTCATGAGAACTTCGTCGACTGAGTGACAGCTGCCACAGTGTCTTGTTATCAGCCGGACGCATCCCGAAGCCATTAATTAATACAGTATCATATCAGTGTGTAAGTATTATACCGATATAACTTAGTCTTTAAACAGAAATAAAGCTCACTATCCTCGAGGAACTGAGAAGACCCTGTCAGAACCCGCAAAGCAGTCTTTAAAGTAGACGCAGAGACAGGAATCGAAGCCAGGGCATCTTCGACAACAGCTCATTACACTAACTGGATTTAAAGTAACCCAGACCAATAATCTCAATGAAATCACTCACTTGATGGACCGCAGGCACGTAATGATCTTTCGCCTGACTGAAACAAAATGGAAGGGTTGCGACTCAAAAGCGGCTATAAAATTTATTGGAGTGGAAATATGACAACGGCAAGGAATGGTGTGGAGATAGTCCTACACCAGGAAATTGGCAGTATTTCTGATTTCACCTAGATTAACGAAAGAATAGTTAATGTGAAGGTTTCTTTAAATGAAGAATACTTTACAATCGATCAGGTCTACACTCCCCAGCAAGGTTGTAGTGAAGAAGAATTACAAATTTCCTACAATAGCTGGAAGACAACATCGATGAGGAGAACCGGATAATAGCCTAATAGGTGACTGTAGTGCCCTGTTAGGAACAGAAATAACAGGATACGAGGCCACCATGGAACCATTCGGATATGGAAGGAGAAATACTGAGGTATAACTTTTACTTGACCTGTGCTTGATAAAAAAAATCTTGGTCAAAGCACATGGCTCCAGAAAAATATAGCCATAAGGTGGCGAGGATAAGCTTGGATGGCCAATCAAAATCTCTGATAGATTATGTTATTACGGATGCAGGTAAATGAAATGAAATGGCGTATGGCTTTTAGTGCCGGGAGTGTCCGAGGACAAGTTAGGCTCGCCAAATGCAGGTCTTTTCATTTGACTCCCGTAGGGGACCTGCGCGTCGTGATGATGAAGACGACACGTACACCTAGCCTCCATACCAAGGAAATTAACCAATAATGGTTAAATTCCGACCCTTATGGGAATCAAACCCGGGACCCCTGTGACCAAAGGCCAGCACGCTAACCATTTAGCAATGGAGCCGGACGCGGACACAGGTAATGCAGCTAAAGTGCAAGACATCAAAGTCTTTCCAAGTGAATGTCTTGACGGTGATCATCGACTTCTTGTGGCTGATTCCACTGGATTTAAAATAACGCAAATGGCAACCAGGAGAAGGAAACATAAGCTTAAAGACTTGTATAACAAGCAACAGATTCAAAAGATGATAAAGAATAAAGTACCGCTTTATGAACGAAAAGGTGGTAATAAAGAATGGAACAACCTGGAAAACGCTTTAGTAAGCAGTGCTGTGGAGCTACGTGGTAAAACACACACTAAAGTTACTATAAAGAGAATATCATGGTGGAATAAGAGTAAAGGAGGCAATACACAAGAGAATTGCAACCAGGGGGGACAGGGATAGTGTGAAACTCAGAAGTGACTGAGTAACTGACGACAGAATGAACAAACTTGAACAAGAGTACAGACATTAAGTTAGACTTCGAAAGAATTGTTTGTGAGGAAGAGAAAAAATGATGGGATTAATTTACACACAAACCTAAGTAACAATATTTATTACCGGGCGAGTTGGCCGTGCGGTCAGGAGCGCGCAGCTGTGAGTTCGCATCTGGGAGGTAGTGGGTTCGAATACCACTGTCGGCAGCCGTGAAGATGGTTTTCCGTGGTTTCCCATTTTCACATCAGGCAAATGCTGGGACTGTACTTTAATTAAGGCAACGGCCGCTTCCTTCCAACTCCTAGGCCTTTCCTATCCCATCGTTGCCGTAAGACCTATCTGTGTCGGTGGGATGTAGAGCCACTAGCGATAAAATAATATTTTTAATGGATCTGCAAACTGAGAATCTGGTGAATGATCAGAAATAACTGGAGGTTATTTACTGATTACCTGGAATGAGGCAGAAAGAGCACTACAGGACCATCTACCTCCAGTGGATGTACTGAATTTTGAGTGTAGCGTGGTGTGAGAATCACGTGCGTGAAGATTGGTCCAAGGAAATAATTATTTCGGTATTTAGGAAAAGAAGCCGTTGAAAGTGTGAGAACTACAGACATTTTACACTTCTTTCTGTCCCATGGTTTAAAGATTATGGAAAAAATTATCCAAGCTAGACTCCGAAACTTATTAGAACCTATTTTATTGGAAGAACAACGTGGGTTTAGACTCAACAGAGCACTCTAGACCTGATATTTGCCTTGCGGATGCTCATGGAGAAACAATGGGAAAAGGGATAAAGACCTATTTGTGGTCGTCTTGGGTTTTAAAATGGCCCTTGTCAACGTTCCAAGGGATGTCATGTGGTGAAGCCTAGAAAACCAAACTGTACCAGAATACCCCATTGGCAAGATCAAAATGTTATACAATAAGTGATGGCCATTCGGAAAGAACTAACTGCCCTGGTGTTCGCTGATGATGTTACGGGGGGCAGAAAACAAGGTACATGAACGGCTCAACAGATTGGTAGCCATTTTCAATGATATAAAAAAATGAGCAAACCAGAAACTGTTGCCATGAAAATGAGTAGAGATATTACTGGTTGCCATGTACGTACAACGTGATGGACAATGCATTACACCAGTACAAGAACTAAAGTACCTTGGAAGTGTGGTTTCAAACAAGGGTGAACAGGGCAAGGAATGCTTAAGACTGTAGCCACTGGGTCTAATTTATAAAACTTCATACGTTCACTGACATGGGACAAGAAGGTACCCTACAAATCAAGAGATTCTTGTATAAATCGTTGTTCCAATACTCACGAATGGCCTAGAACCTGCACGGTGCCGAGTGGAGACCTTAATAAACTGCAGACCTGTAAAATGAAATTTCTTAGGAATGACATGCAGAAAACACGGCGATATCACGTGAGATATGATGTCAGGTCATCTATGTGAGTGGAGTACCCTCTGTCTTCAAGACTGAAATGTTTCGGGCATGTCAAAAGAAAGCCAGGTCCTACGTATGCGTACATGCAACAGACAGCCAGCGGAAGGAGACCTGTTGGACGACCAACGAAACGATGGCTGGACCAACTGAAGATGGACTTACAGAGTAGAGGAATGTAGTGGAGAGTCCTACACGGACAGACAACGCTGGCGAGAGTTTGTTCAACACCACCCTAGCCGGCAAGCTGTAAAGGTTACATGATGATGTTATAAATGATAACATTTTGCCATGCGAGTTTTAACAACGAGATAACCATGAATTGAAATGTTTCTTACCAAATCCAATGCGGCGAGTGTCGCTGAGGTGAAAACGTGGTGGTTTTTGTTTTTAAAATCCACCCGTAACCCCATAATCAGCCGGCCCCGCGATATGGAGGCAGCGCGCTTGCACCTTATCTGGAGGCCCCGGGTTTGATTTCCGTCCAGGTCAATGATTCTTAGCTATATCTGAGTGCTGGTTCGGGATTCACTCAGCCTACGCGATTGCAATTGAGGAGCTATCTGACGGTGAGATTGCAGCCCTGGTCTAGAAAGCCTGGAATAACGGCCGAGAGGATTCGACTTGCCGACCACATGACACTTCATAATCTGCAGGCCTTCGGGCTGAGCAGCGTTCGCCTGGTAGACCATGGATCTTAGAGGCTCTTGCGCCATGATGTTTCGTTTGGTATGGTTCGGTTTGGTAATCCCATGATCCCTCAGTACGGTTAACACCTTTTCCCATGGTATTTTGCCACATGTCTTCTCTAGATCTCCGAAATATTTTTTATTATTTTATTTCGTGCATACTGAAAATCTGTTCTGACAGCCCCTTTGTGGTCTGCAACCACAGTGGGTTTTTTCGAACTTATTCTTAACCGTTATTCGCAAACCTGGCTATTATTTGTAGGGTACCTTCTTGCCCCATATCAGGGGACGTATGAGGTTACAGAATTTAGACCCAGTAGCTAGTATACTGATCAATGAAATACCTTACTAACATTACTCTACGAAAGCCATTTCAACCATGCCTTCGCACTATAATTCGCCATTTCAGGTCTAATTTCACCTATTCCTTTAAGAGTGTAGTTTATTTACCATTATCCCCATTTCCTCGAACTTAATTTCACTGCCATCATTGTTTGGGACTTCTACAGAAAGATTTTCTTTAATATTGAGAAGATTTTCAAAATATTCCTTTCGTCCGCCCAGTGATTCATTGGGGTATACTAATGTGGTTGCCTGCTGTTCCAAAACACTATTCATTACTTTTCTCCTCCCTTTATTCGGTTCTTTAATAATAATAATAATAATAATAATAATAATAATAATAATAATAATAATAATAATAATAATAAGCACACATTGTTACTCTGAATCAGTAATTCACCTTCCATATCCGAATGGTCCCTTGGTTGCCTCGTATCCTGTTCTTTCTATTCCTAACAGGGAATTACAGTCACCTATTATTATGAGGTTAATGGGAGTCCCATGGTTTAAAAATTATCGAATCTGGACTCCGAACCTTATTAGAACCTATCTAGAGTCATAGAAGCATTGTAGACCTGATATTTGCCTAGTGGATGCTCATCGAGAAGTAATGGGAAAAGGAAAAAGACCTATTTGTGAACCTCTCAAACGCCCAAAATCTCACGCGTGCAAATCGAGGCGCAAGAGCTCCGTGCACTGTGCTTCGGTCCCGCTCGGTTCGCCTCGGACCAACGCTTCGTCTCTGGGCTACTCGGCTAAGCTCGGCTCAACTCGGCTCGGATGTGGAGCCCTACGGAGCAAGTGAGGAAGAGTGAGACAGGCGGAGCGAGCGAGACAGGCGTGGGGAAAGGGAGAGACAGCGCTATTGCTCCAAATCGAGGAGTGGGGGGGGTTGCACACTGGTCAACCAAGCGAAGTCGTCTTTTTCACCGTGCACAGTGCATGCACCTGGTGCATGCACTCTGAGAGGCCCTGCTCTAGGGTTTGGAAAAGACTTATGACAGCGTTCCAAGGGATGTCGTGAGTAGAAGCCTAGAAAACCTAACCGTACCAGAATACCCCATTAGCAATGTCAGAATGTTATACTATAAGCGCTACATTTGCGTCGGAATTGGTGATGGCCATCGGGAATGGTTTGAGACAACTCGGGGAGTACAACAGGGGAGTGCTCTCTCACCTCTGCTGTTTGCAGCAGTCATGGATTCCCTAATGAAGGACTTGAAGAAATAAATGCCACTGTGTTCGCAGCTCACGTTGCAATTTAGGGGCGGGAGAAAAGAAAACGAGGTACAAGATCGGCTGAACAGATTGGTAGCCAAATTCAATTATTTTAAGATGAACATGAGCAAAACAAAAACTGTTGCCGTGAATCTGAGTAGTGATAATACTGGTTGCCAAATACAACTTAATGGACAATACATTACACCAGTACAAGAATTCAAGTACCTGTGCAAGAAATACTTACCTGAGTAGCCACTCTATAACTCTAATATTTTCCTCGTTAGAATTACTGAAGGAGAACTTTAACCTGACCTGTACTTGAGATAAAAATCTATCGGTCAAAAATACATGGCTCCGAAAGAATAGTCATAAGATGTCAAGATAAACTGGGATGGCGAAATAAAATCTCTGATATATTAAGTTATTACGGACATAGGTACTGGAGCTTAAGTGCTATACATGAAAGTCTTTTCCAAGTGAATGTTTTGATAGCGCTCATCGCCATCTTGTGGCTGATTTCACTGGTTTTAAGGAAACGTAGGTGACTACCAGCACAACGAAACCTATGAATACAGACTAGTATAACAAGGAACAGTTTCAAAAAAATTTAAACTACCACTTCCTGAACGTAAAAGTGGTAATGAAGAATGGAACACACCCTTCAGAACACTTTAGTAATCAGTGCTGTGCATCTATAAAGTAAAACACACGCTAGAGTTAATATAAAGTGAATGAAAAATGAAAACCTAAAACCTGTTTTCCAGTCAATGACCGAGTCAGGGGTGGGATGATTGAAGCCCCCAACTTGCGGCGAGGGTATGAATTGTGCCGGCTGCCGAGGCCTGTCGCACTCCTCTGGGGCAATGATTAATGACTGACAGATGAAATGAAATGATAGTGGAGAGTGTTGCTGGAATGAAAACTTACAGGGAAAACTGGAGAACCCGGAGAAAATCCTGCCCCGCCTCCGCTTTGTCCAGCACAAATCACACATGGAGTGAGAGGGATTTGAACCACGGTATCCAGCGGTGAGAGGGTGGCGCGCTGCCACCTGAGCCACAGAGGGTAATATGAAGAGAATATCACGGTAAAATAACCGAGTAAAGAAGGCAGTAGAGAAGACAAATGCAACCAGGAGACACAGGGATAGTGCGAAACTCAGAAGTGACTCAGTAACTGACGACCAAATTAACAAACTCGAGCAAGAGTACAGAGACAGAAAATTAGAGTTCAAAAGAATTGTTTGTGAAGAAAACGGAAGATACTGGATGAATTTACGCAAAAAGTGGCGAAAGACTCTAAAGGTAATATGAAGATGATATATAGCACTGTGAAAAGTAGGAGAATGACGAGAATTTAAGGGTGTTACGATGTAACAAGTCCGTCTCATCGCTTTCGACACGCCAAGAAATCCTTCGAGTCTAAATCAGCATACTACGACGTCTGTTGAGATTGTTGTAGGTTAGGTAAAGAATATCAGCCCTCGTATCCCATTGTCACACCAAGAAAATTCTGGGGCTATACCTTAATTAAGGCCACGGCCGCTATCTTCTTTGTGTCGCCGGAAACCTTCAGTGCGACGTTAAACCACTGGGAAAAAATAATATAAGCATTTCTATACAATGTTTCATGAACTGCAAAGTCTTAAGTCAGTCACTAGTTGTCTTAAATGACTAATCATTTGGAAATATATGCATAAGTAAAGCTTAAAATATTTATTTATTAACGGAAATGAAACGAACAAAAATGGTGTTTCTGTAGTTTAGGCTCGTACCCTTCAACTGAATAAGCGAACTCATGAGCTGCTGTGACTCAATTATACTGTAAATTTCGTTAACATTGCTTCTATTAATGTTGACTCTACAGTAAACTTCATCCTTAGCGGAGATTCATATTAGCATATCGAGGATAACGAACTAAATAATAACATCCCCCTCAAATCAAAAAGTGAAATGAATTCATTAGATTTCAAGTGAAAACTTTAAAACTGTTATAATATACGAAACTGAGAATTGAGGCGTATAGTTTCAAACATGGCCAAGTCCGTTGAGCTGTTTTTTTTCAGGAGAAGCAAAAAACTCGTTTAGGCTATTCATTCATATATATTCAGACACTTTAATCTTTATGTTGCTTAGCAGAGGCTTCTGATTCATTACCATACAATTTTTACAGTCTAAATATATTACATGAATTGAAAAATTTATTTAAAATTTGGACTTGACCATGTTTGAAACTAACTCTGGGACTTGGCCGATTTTGAAATTTACGTAAGAGGACTTGGCCATCTTTGAAACTTATATTAGAAATAGAACCAGCTTTTGGGTGGTTAGGCCGTGGGGCATAATGCAGAGTTTCGTCCAGACGTGCCATTTGGACTCATCAGCTGGAATGGCACGCCCCTCCAGGACTCTTTTTGATGTTATGTTAGAAAATTTGGCCTAATACCTAAAGAAAAAAGAAATCTAGATTAGGCCTATTTTCAAACTGTGCTCATCTTGACTTTATTTAGAACAAATATGGTTAAAAATGATATACGATTTAGTGAAAAATCTTTAAAGATCCCTCATGCGCTTCAAGGTGGAAAGATCACGTTGCCGCTTTCTGGTACGGCGTTTATTAATTTCCTGCATTTTATTGCACAGCAAATATGAATACTATTAAAACGACCAATTAATTATGTATATAGTTATTATTTATAAAATATTTATTAAAATACACGCAAACAAAACCACCACATGTGACTCGAACAAACGTCAGGCCGCCATATTACCGGAAGAAAACACGTGACTGGATAGCGCAGGATTATTGGCCCGTGCGGGTTAACAGGGACTTGGCCGACTTTGATATGAAACCTCATTCTTTGCTGCAATTTTAAATGTGATATGGCCGGATTTGAAACCCACTTTCGTTCCCGCTTGTATTCATCTTTTAAAGAGGAATCCATGGAAGTCAAAACATCAGAACGTGAAAAAGATGGACTTGGTCGTGTTTGAAACTATACGCCTCAATTATATCCGCACATCTTTATGGTAATGTTTGAGAGTTCTTATCGTACCACATCCATTGAAATAACGGAGAATATATTTAATATTAGAACGAAAGTGTTGAGTTGAGCAACTGTGGGCTATAATAATAATAATAATAATAATAATAATAATAATAATAATAATAATAATAATAATAATAATAATAATAATAATAATAATAATAATAATAATATCGTGTGGCTATTTCTAGCCGAGTGCAGCCCTTGTTAGGCAGACCCTCCGATGTGGGTGGGCGGCATCTGCCATATGTCGGTAACTGCGTGTTATTGTGGTGGAGGATAGTGTTATGTGTGGTGTGTGAGTTGCAGGGATGTTGAAATTAACCAATGAAGGTTAAAATCCCCGACCCGGCCGGGAATCGAACTCGGGGTCCTCTGAACCGAAGGCCAGTACGCTGACCATTCAGCCAACGAGTCGGACACTGTGAGCTATATGAACGTCACTACAGTCGTTACAGTATCTATATCTGGTGTACTAACTTTCCTGGGACACATAGTGATGGTTTGTTAAAAATAATGTGTCGTGATCATGTCTAAAACTGAACTCACTGAGTCAGAATGAATAGTACAGCAGTAGAAATGTTCTTGTTGAAAGGCATATTATTCAAAGCTGCTACCCCTACGACTGCCCATAGAAATTAATTGGACCCTGCGGGATAGTAGGCCTATTGAAGGTTATTATGGCCCCCAGTTAGTGGACGTAGGATGAGGATTATCAATGATACCCATGATGCATATCATATGAGAGTGGTTAGATTTTTAAAGCGCGTCAAATTCGAACAAGGTGACAGGGAAATGTTTAGTTGAAACTATTTTTTCTGACTATAGAGGAATGAAACTAGATGCCAGATGCAATAGTTCAGTGAAAGCTACTTATTTGCTTAAATTTAAACCTTCGTGCCCGGAAGCAATATACATGATATATTAGGAGTTTGTGCTGTGTGAGAGAAAGGGGGCTTTAGGGAAACTTCACATTCCCTCAACTGATCATGAGTGTTTTTGGGGCCAGAATGTTAAGAACTAACCTAGTTCACCACTAAGATCTGTATCTTCTCCTCCTTCCTCCTTCTCTGCCATTTTCCCACACCGTGATGGAGTTTCGGGTGCGAACTGTGTAGTGCGTGTAGACTTTGTGTAAGTTTACGGCCCGATGCCCCTTCTGACGCCAATCCCATGTGATGGGATGTATTGAGTACTGCGTGTTTATGTGGTCGTTGCGAGTATAGTGTGTAAATGAAGTGTGTATCATGACGAACACACTCATCCAATCCTCGAACCACAGAAATTAACCAGACGCTCTTAAACGCCACTAAGACTGATATGTTGCAAGAAATTCTATACTGAGGGTAATTATTATATACATGAATATATGTATGAATAGGCCTACATTATGCCCATTGTGCATGACGAAAATAAATATCCTTCAAACTGAACATTTTACAAAATTCTACTTATTTCAAACAACGATGTGGTCTCATGGTAACCTGTAATTATTCTAGGGTTTTAAAAACGGGAACCATAATAATGTGATTTTATTTAGGTTTAACGTCCCACTAACTACTTTTACGGTGTTCGGAGACGTTGAGGTGCGAGAATGTTCATTCGCAGGAGGTACCTTACATGCTGGCCAGTCTGCCGATATGAGGCTAGCGCATTTGAGCTCCTTCGTATACCACCGGACTGAGCTGGGTTCGAACCCACCAACATGGGCACAGAAGGCCAGCGCTCTTACCGTCTCATGCATTAAAAAGGGTGGAGTTGCTTGCTGTAAGTAGGATGACACTTATCACACCTCTCTTGCCGAAACCTAACACGAAGTTCCAGTGGCAGAGGTGATGTAGCAATAAGAAGGCAATATCTAAACAAAAAAATTGCTCCTACTTTAAATTATTGGGAGGCTCCGAAATCGAAGCTGGAATTCCTGAAATGGCAAATCACAAGGGAACTAATAACGTACTCATATCGAAACCTTCTTCGAAATTTTGATAAAATCATCCACGTCCTGTACAATCAATCACCACTGATCTGCATTTAGGGCAGTCGCCCAGGTGGCAGATTCCCTATCTGTTGTTTTCCTAGCCTTTTCTTAAATGATTGCAAAAAAATTGGAAATGTATTGAACATCTCCCTTGGTAAGTTATTCCAATCCCTAACTCCCCTTCCTATAAACGAATATTTGCTCCAATTTGTCCTCTTGAATTCCAATTTTATCTTCATATTGTCTTCTTTCCTAAAGACACCATCCAAACTTATTCGTCCACTGATGTCCTCCCACGCCATCTCTCCACTGACAGCTCGGAACATACCACTTAGTCGAGCAGCTCGTCTCCTTTCTCCCAAGTCTTCCCAGCCCAAACTTTGCAACATTTTTGTAACGCTACTCGTTTGTCGGAAATCGCCCAGAACAAATCGAACGAAGCCCACTTACCAAAATTAGCGGAAAGTTTTAACTGGAAGGCTCCGAAGTCGAAACCGAAGTCCTGAAAAACACAGTAGGGATGTTAGAGTTACGTTTGGACAGTCCTGATTACTGGCGGTACACATGCGCGCATTCGGCGGTCGGGCGAGCCCCATAACTCGCTCGAATATCTGGAACCGTGCAGAAATATCCAACTGCTGCTAATTCACTGCCCCTGTGCGAAATTTTCCAGGTTCGACTTCGGATCGTTCAGGCAAAACTCGTAGGCCTACCTAATTTTTGGTAATTGAGCTCCCCATACGATGTAGATGATTTTAGAAAAAATCAAGGTACTTTTCGATATGAACTCGCTGATAATTTCCTTGTCTGTATACAGTGCAGGTGGACATCCCTGTTTCAAGTGGAGCGGAGCCCGGAGTTCGAATGCTCGTTCTATCATATGCTGCGTCTCGCTACCACTTTATGGTTTCAATCAGCGGTAAAAGAAAAACAATGTTAATTAAAAGGTTAAAACAGAATTTCTTTTCCACCATGCAAAACGTATAATCGTCTCACTGCCGCACTATTCTTCTCACTGATTTTCCTTTGTTTCTGGGCGATATTTCACAAGGGAAGTTTCACATCTCTCTTGCCCTACCTTGAAATTCCAGTGGCAGAGTTGCTGTATCGGGTGGCCGATTTGTTGTATATCTGCTTGCAAACAGGAGCATTTGCTCATGTGCCAGAACTTTGGAGATGAAAACTCATAAAAGTATAAAATATTGTCATTTCAGGATGATTTGTAATTTCAATATCAAAATATTACTTCTCATCTGACTATATTATTTCTATTTTGGGCGATGAAGAGTCTTAGAAAATTTATCTTGTGATTGGATTATTCTCGTAGTACAGGGAGGAAGCTCAAGTAACTATGTGGTCTTGTATGGAGGTACATTTTCGAGAAAAGCCGTATCACTGTATTTTGTCCGTTTACACCGCGACTAACTACTCGAGAAACACGAGACAACATCAGGGGTGCTCAGTAAGGGATTTGACATGTTCCAAAAATGGTGTGGATCAAAGGAAATGGTTAAATATGGGCAAATAACGATTCTCCAAATATAAACCAATGTTAGATGATTTATTACAAAAAAATAACAGCCATCCTGCGAACTATGGTTACGACACATGAGCTCTAAATTTTAAATTTAAGTTTAGTTCTTGATGTACATCCAGAAATAAACCAAATGGGATGGTACGTGTTAATAAATTCCTAATTCTGACAAATTCTTCGTTGAACATTAATTTCGAATTTGAAAAATTGTTAGTTTAATTTTGGTAATAAAGTCGTGCTCGTGCGCGTATTAAATTGTGCAGGAATAATATAGAAAGAAATTTGAAAATGTTAGAGTTACATTACTGGTCAAAAACAACGAATACAAAATTTACAATTTAAATTCGGCCTTAAAATGGTCCGAACTTGAAGCTTAATTATGCTTGGTTCTATGTCCATCATAGGTAACTCGACCTTTAAATTACTATCTGTTCAGCGTAACATCAAAATACACGTAACTTCACGTGATAAAATTAGAAAGTAACCAAGTGCAATGACCTTAACAGAACGCCGAAACTTAGCGCAACGGTGGTGACATACACATCAATAGATTACACAGAAAATAAAAAGCACTCAACGTGTGGAAATAAAATACAAGTAAGAAACCTCGCGTTACCGTCAACTTCCAAGGAAAGAAATGCAATAAATCACCACTAGACTGTGAGCGCTATAGTTTACGAATGTGTTAACGCACCAACTGATTGAGCTACTGTGTGCATTTTCCCCCAAAAAATGACACCGTTTTGATCACATTTCGCGCTCAAATCTACTTTAGTCTGTATTTTAAATGGAGGAGAGAGTGTGCTGGCTAAATCTCCCCTTGCAAGATTCAAGAAATTCTTCTACGGCCTTATCCTTTCCCCGTTCATCTTGAGCTTGGAAGCGGGATACGAATATTGTATTTTTCCTGCTCTTGATTTTTATGTTTTCTTCTTTAACAGACTGATCCTGTCATGTGAGGCACAGAAATACGGTATTTAGTTCCGGAACAGAGTTCCCGTGAAATTGCCAAGGTCCGCTGTCGTAAGGTTTCATAACTCACATTTCGTTTTGCTTTTCTGGCTTCTTCAAAGAGTTTCCCATATATATATTTAATGTTCTAGATGTCTGAGCGCCATAATTGGAACGTGTTTCTTCCGCAAATAAAGTTGTGGTTCTGATGACACCCTACGAACATTTCTATGGACATGTTAAACGGACGCCACTTCTTGCCACCTTCAATCAGCCAGAAATCCACAGCTTTCCTCTTGTATTCTTTACTGATGTTCATACTAACACTTTTCACTGGACTCTCGATGTAACTTGAACTGGAGAATTTGCTGAGTTGCTGACTTGAATCACTGAATTCCGGAGATTCCAACTCAGATTTGGAACTTGCATTCGAACCCACAGGATCACCTGCGGGCGCAGAATTTTGATTCGTGATCGTTATCTCTGCATTCATTTTCATCGTCTTCCTCATGTGCCTCGATAACTGTCTCGTCCGTTCTGTTAATTCCTGCATAATTATTTTCAATCAGTTCTATGACACATTTGTCTATTTCCGTCTATTAGATGTTTTATATTTCCAGTGGCAGATACATTTTTAACAGAAATAACTCAAAACGAACTCAGTGATTTTAACAGGATTACCGAGCTCGATAGCTGCAGTCGCTTAAGTGCGGCCAGTATCCAGTATTCGGGAGATAGTAGGTTCGAACCCCACTGTCGGCAGCCCTGAAGATGGTTTTCCGTGGTTTCCCATTTTCACACCAGGCAAATGCTGGGGATGTACCTCAGTTAAGACCACGGCCGCTTCCTTCCCACTCCTAGCCCTTCCCTGTCCCATCGTCGCCATAAGACCTATCTGTGTCGGTGCGACGTAAAGCAAATAGCAAAAAAATAAAAAATTAACAGGATTTGGAACCTATGACTCACAATCAGTGGAACGCATTGCTGCTGTTCTCCCTACTTCGTAACTAGCCTCAGAATCTGTACCATAATTGTTTCGCTAAAAATATATCGATTGTCAAGAAACAGCTGATCTTTATGTACAGTGTGGTCAATGAGTGCTTCATTCTGATTGGCTCCGCCATGTTTTAGCCAAATGTCCCGTCAGCTGATTTAAACGTATGTATTCTGCACAGGGTTAGATCACTCACTCTTCAAGCAATTTCAGTGAAGTATAGAATACCTGTTTTAACTTTAATACTAACCGAAAATAATTTTAATAAACACGGGGGATTATTTGCTATTATTAGTTTCGAAATGTGTGTTTATTTACGCATTTCTGACGTTTGAATTTAGATCAAAACTACGCAGGGTTGTTGTACTTATGGATGTAGAAACAGATTCGAAAAGTTTTTTAAAATGAAATTGGACAATTGCTTGTTTTCAGCTCTGAAAGTAGCACGTTATGAGAGCTCCCAGCTACGGGTAGAGTTGTCTTATGAGTTATAAAGGTAACGATAATAACAAAATGTGTTAGTAAATTTATGGAGGCCAAGGCATTAAACGTCATATTTCTCCGTTAATATCCACCGTATCGAAAACCTGTACGTAACGAAAGTTGTTTAGAATATAATTTCCGATCTTTTACATTTCGTGTGACTTCACCGCGTAACGAAAAATAACAGATTTTCAAGATTATATTATTTTTCACAAATTTCCAAATAACCCCCAAATTATCTGTTTTATCTAAAACCTGTACATAGCAAATGTTACAGGAAAGGTCACTCCCGGTCATTTGTCTCATTAATTTTCACAGTATGAGATATTGATTGATATAGGCTATTCTTGAATTCAAGCTTTTCTGGCTAATCTCCTCTTAAAGAACGTGGTTATAAGTGCCGCCTAGCAACAAGTTGAGTTTTCCCATACATTATAACAACAATATTATTCCGATTGGTGGGTGAATGGTCAGCGTACTGCCCGGCCGAGTGGGGTATTTTAATAGCTCGGGCTTTGGGTTTGAGTGCTTGTGTTTGTCCCAAAACTCTCCTCTTCACATTCAGAGAACACACCACACTACAAACCACCACAGAAACACCCAACAGTAATTACATCCCTCCATACAGGATTAGCGTCAGGAAGGGCATCCGGCCGTTGAACAGGGCCAAATCCACATGTGTGGCGCAGTTCACTCCCACAACCCCACAGCGGTAGAAAAAAGAAGAAGGTAATGATAATAGTAATAACAATGTATTAGCAAAACGGATAGTAGCAAATATAATGTTTAAAATACAGCGGGGTACAGAATTAGTCGCACATCACAGAGATCAACAGCGGGTGGTTGCTAACCGAGTCCTGAAACAAGTACTCCTGGATGAAGATAATTGCTTGTTTTCACCGAGCAAACAAGTAGCATTTTCTCATACTATGTAGTATAGTGGTATCAATATTTAATTGCTCATTGCGGGGATCAAACCGTAGCACCATTCACAGAGCACTATACACAACTACCCCGGGACCATGGCAGTAGCTCGCTTCATGACAAAAAGTAGCAGGTTTTCGTGATTATTTACATCGTACGTAATTTTATCGGTGTAAGGATTGTAATATTAGTACCACGAGTAGAATGGTACAGTAAGTATGTTAACTTATCTACATATATAAAATAACATGTCCTGACTGACTGACTGATTCATCATCGCCAAGCCAAAACTACTGGACATAAAGAAATGGAATTTTGGGGATACATTCATATTAACATGTAGGCGCTCGCTAAGAGAGTATGTTTGGGTATTCCGTCACTAAGGGGGTAAAACGGGGGGTGAATTTTAAAAATGGGGATATCTACACTGACTGACAGAGCAAATGCAACACCAAGAAGGAGTGGTCAGAACTTTATGCCAATTGCAGGGTAGACTGACGTCACTGAGGTATGCTCATGATGTGAAATGCGCCGCTGTGCTGCGCACGTAGCGAACGATAAATGGGACACGGCGTTGGCGAATGGCCCACTTCGTACCGTGATTTCTCAGCCGACAGTCATTGTAGAACGTGTTGTCGTGTGCCACAGGACACGTGTATAACTAAGAATGCCAGGCCACCGTCAACGGAGGCATTTCCAGAAGACAGACGACTTTACGAGGGGTATGGTGATCAGGCTGAGAAGGGCAGGTTGGTCGCTTCGTCAAATCGCAGCCGATACCCATAGGGATGTGTCCACGGTGCAGCGCCTGTGGCGAAGATGGTTGGCGCAGGGACATGTGGCACGTGCGAGGGGTCCAGGCGCAGCCCGAGTGACGACAGCACGCGAGGATCGGCGCATCCGCCGCCAAGCGGTGGCAGCCCCGCACGCCACGTCAACCGCCATTCTCCAGCATGTGCAAGACACCCTGGCTGTTCCAATATCGACCAGAACAATTTCCCGTCGATTGGTTGAAGGAGGCCTGCACTCCCGGCGTCCGCTCAGAAGACTACCATTGACTCCACAGCATAGACGTGCACGCCTGGCATGGTACCGGGCTAGAGCGACTTGGACGAGGGAATGGCGGAACGTCGTGTTCTCCGATGAGTCACGCTTCTGTTCTGTCAGTGATAGTCACCGCAGACGAGTGTGGCGTCGGCGTGGAGAAAGGTCAAATCCGGCAGTAACTGTGGAGCGCCCTACCGCTAGACAACGCGGCATCATGGTTTGGGGCGCTATTGCGTATGATTCCACGTCACCTCTAGTGAGTATTCAAGTCACGTTAAATGCCCACCGCTACGTGCAGCATGTGCTGAGGCCGGTGGCACTCCCGTACCTTCAGGGGCTGCCCAATGCTCTGTTTCAGCAGGATAATGCCCGCCCACACACTGCTCGCATCTCCCAACAGGCTCTACGAGGTCTACAGATGCTTCCGTGGCCAGCGTACTCTCCGGATCTCTCACCAATCGAACACGTGTGGGATCTCATTGGACGCCGTTTGCAAACTCTGTCCCAGACTCGTACGGACGACCAACTGTGGCAAATGGTTGACAGAGAATGGAGAACCATCCCTCAGGACACCATCCGCACTCGTATTGACTATGTACCTCGACGTGTTTCTGCGTGCATCGCCGCTCGCGGTGGTCCTACATCCTACTGAGTCGATGCCGTGCGCATTGTGTAACCTGCATATCGGTTTGAAATAAACATCAATTATTCGTCCGTGCCGTCTCTGTTTTTTCCCCAACTTTCATCCCTTTCGAACCACTCCTTCTTGGTGTTGCATTTGCTCTGTCAGTCAGTGTATATCTCAAAACCTTAAAAGTTTACAGACGTAAACATTGGTATTCGGAATCTCCTTTAAAAATAACGAAACACATATTTTTTTGTTTTCGGAAAATCCCATTAAGAGGGTTGCAAAAAGGGGGAAAAGGGTTGAACACCTTTTATGAGGAGACTAATATCTTAAAAATTGAAGATGTTACAGACACGAAAATTGAAATTTGGAATCTCCTTTGAAAATGAAGAGATACGTATTTTAGTGTTTTTGGATAATCCGATGTATAGGGGGTGAACAGGGGTGACAAACTGGGTGAATGTTTAAAAGATATATCTTCAAATTATCTCAGACACGTAACATATTATAGATTTGAAAACTGGTATTTGGAATTTCCTGTAAAAGTAAAGAAACATAAATATGATTTTTCGGATAATCCGCTTAAAGGGGAACTGAAAAAGGGGGTGAATTTTTATAATGAGCGTATCTACAGTATATCTGAAAAACTTAACATGTTGCAGGCGTGGACATTGGTATTTGGAATCTCCTTTAAACATAAGGAAACACGTATTCTTCGGTTTTCGGGGAGAACCTTTAACAAAAGTGGGGGGGGGGGGATGAAAGAATTGAAAAGTTAGTTGAATTATTTGTATGAGAATGTAAAAAACTAAAGATGTTAGAAACGTAAAAACTGGTGTTTGGAATCTCCTTTATAAATAAAGAAACACACATTTGTTGGTGGAATCAAATTCGTACGTGGGGGAAGAAAACGGAGATGAATTTCTTTTACGAGGGTACATATATCTCAACAACCGAAGATGTTGCAGTCGTGATAATTGGTATTTGGAACCTTTTTAAAGAAACGAGTACTGTTTGTTTTTGGAAATTTCACTGGAGGTGGGAGTGTGAAAGGAGGTAAAAAAATTGAATTCTTTTTCTGGAGAAACATATGTCTCAAAACTGAAGGTTAAGGATGTGGACATTGGTATTTGGAATCTCCTTTAAAAATAATGGAACACGCACTTCTGGGGAGGGGGTAATCAACTTAACAGGTAGGAAGGAGGGGGTTGAAAAAGGAGTTGAAGTACTTTTATGAGGATACTTATATCTCAAAAACTAAATATGTTACAGGCGTGAAAATTAGTATTTGGAATCACATTTTCAAATAAAGGAACACGCATTTTTTTAGGGGGTATCAACTCGGGGGCGGGGGCGATGAAGAAGGAGCTTAATTTCTTTTTATGTGGATACATATATCTCAAAACTGAAGATTTTACAGTCGTGATAATTGGAATTTGGGAGCTCCTTTATAATAAACACGTTCTTTTGGTTTTCACAAAATTAACGGGGGAGGGTGAAAGGAAGTGAAAAAAATGTAATTATTTTTATGGAGAAACTTATATCTCAAAAATTTAAGGCTACCCACGTGAAAATTTGTATTGAGAATCACCTTAAAAAATAAATAGACACTCATATTTTGGAGGGAGGAATCAACTTAACGGGCTGGGGTGTTAACGGAGTTGAATTATTTTTATGAGGATGCTTATACTCAAACACTGAAGTTGTTAGAGGCATGAACATTTGCATTTGGAATCTTCTTTCAAAGTAAAGAAACACGTATTCTTTTGTGTTCGGAAAGTCCAGTTAAGGGGGGGGGGGTGAATGAATTGAAAAATTACTTGAATCACCTTAAAAAATAAATAGACACGCAGTTTTTGGAGGGAGGGATCAACTTAACTGGCTGGGGTTTAAAAGTAGTTGAATTCTTTTTATGAGGATACTTATATCTCAAAAACTAAAAATGTTAAAGACGTGAAAATTGGTATTTGGAATCTTCTTTAAAAATAAGCACGCATTTCTTTGAGGGGGGAATCAACTTAACGAGTAGAAAGGGGAGCGGAAAAGGAGTTGAATAATTTTTATGAGTTCGGTCCCGCGGTGTAGGAGGCAACGCGTCCGCCTGTCAACCGGCGGCCCCGGGTTCGATTCGAGGCCGGGTAGGAGTTTTTAATTGTAAATTATTAATATACCTGGCCTGAGGACTGGGTGATTCTGTCGTCTTTAATGTTCCTTTCCTCACATTCAACACGTTATGCTTCCGTCATTTACATTATAAACGCAGGCTCCTCACATGTGGTGCAAGTAGGAGCAAAAGTTCTTCCTAGGTCGACGCCGCGAACAAATATTAAAAAACCGTATATCTCAAAACCTGAAGATGTTACAGACGTGAAAATTAGTATTTGGAATCTCCTTTAAAAATGAAGAAACACGCATTTGGTTTTTTTTCGGAAAATCGACGTAAGCGGTGTGGGGTTGAAAATAAATATATATAAGGAGTTTAAATACGTTTATGAGGATACTATATCTTAAAAACTGAAGCTGTTACAGACATGAAAGTTGGTATTTTGAATTTCCTTTCAAAAGTTTTTTTTTTTTCTTCGGGAAGTCCACTTAAGGTGGGAGAGGGGTGGAAAGAAGTGAAGAAGAAGTTGAATTACGAGTATACATTTATCTCAAAAACTGAAGGTGTTCCAGAAGTACAGGCATGAAAACTGGAATTTGGAATCTCCTTTATAAATAATGAAACACGTACTTTTGGTTCTCGGAAAATCCAGTTGAGGGGCTGAAAAGAATTGGAAAAGCGGGTGAATTTTTAAAATGAGTACCGGTATATCTACATTGTGTTGTTGTTGTTGTTTGAGTTATCAGTCCATAGACTGGTTTGATGCAGCCCTCCATGCCACCCTATCCTGTGCTAACCTTTTCATTTCTACGTAACTATTGCATCCTACATCTGCTCTAATCTGCTTATCATATTCATACCTTGGTCTACCTCTACCGTTCTTACCACCTACACTTCCTTCAAAAACCAACTGAACAAGTCCTGGGTGTCTTAAGATGTGTCCTATCATTCTATCTATTCTTCTCGTCAAATTTAGCCAAATCGATCTCCTCTCACCAATTCGATTCAGTATCTCTTCATTCGTGATCCGATCTATCCATCTCACCTTCAGCATTCTTCTGTAACACCACATTTCAAAAGCTTCTATTCTCTTTCTTTCTGAGCTAGTTATCGTCCATCTTTCACTTCCATACAATGCCACGCTCCACACGAAAGTCTTCAAAAACATCTTTCTAATTCCGATATCAATGTTTGAAGTGAGCAAATTTCTTTTCTTAAGAAAGCTCTTCCTTGCTTGTGCTAGTCTGCATTTTATGTCCTCCTTACTTCTGCCATCGTTAGTTATTTTACTACCCAAGTAACAATATTCATCTACTTCCTTTAAGACTTCGTTTCCTAATCTAATATTTCCTACATCACCTGCAATCGTTCGACTGCACTCCATTACTTTTGTTTTGGACTTATTTATTTTCATCTTGTACTCCTTACCCAAGACTTCATCCATACCATTCAGCAACTTCTCGAGATCTTCTGCAGTCTCAGATAAAATAACTCTATCATCGGCAAATCTCAAGCTTTTGATTTCCTCTCCTTGGACTGTGATTCCCTTTCCAAATGTCTCTTTGATTTCCTTTACTGCCTGTTCTATGTAAACATTGAAAAGGAGAGGGGACAAACAGCAGCCTTGCCTCACTCCTTTCTGGATTGCTGTTTCTTTTTCAAAGCCCTCGATTCTTATCACTGCAGACTGATTTTTATACAGATTGTAGATAATTCTTCGTTCTCGGTATCTGATCCCTATCATCTTCAGAATCATAAATAGCTTGGTCCAATCAACATTATCGAATGCCTTTTCTAGATCTACGAATGCCATGTACGTGGGCTTGTCCTTCTTGATTCGATCCTCTAAGATCAGACGTAAAGTCAGGATTGCTTCACGTTTTCCTACATTTCTTCTGAAGCCAAATTGATCTTCTCTCAACTCAGCTTCAACTTGTTTTTCCATTCTTCTGTAAATAATACGTGTTAAAATTTTTCAGGCATGAGATACTAAACTAATGGTGCGGTAGTTTTCACACCTGTCAGCACCGGCTTTCTTGGGAATAGCTATAACAACATTCTGCCGAAAATCGGATGGGACTTCTCCTGCCTCATACATCCTGCACACTAAATGAAATAACCTTGCCATGCTGGTTTCTCCTGAGGCAGTCAGTAAATCAGAGGGAATATCATCAATTCCAGGTGCCCTGTTCCTATTTAGGTCACTCACAGCTCTGTCAAACTCTGACCTCAAAATTGGGTCTCCCATTTCATCAGCATCAACAGCCCCTTCATGTTCCAGAACCAAATTAACTACATCGTTACCTTGATACAACTGTTGGATATGCTCCTGCCATCTTTCTGCTTTGTCTCCTTTCCCTAGAAGTGGCTTTCCATCTGAGCTCTTAATATTCATACACCTAGATTTCCTTTCTCCAAAGGTTTCTTTGATTTTCCTGTATGCAGCATCTACCTTTCCCAGGACCATACAGCCTTCGACATCCTTGCATTTCTCCTTCAGTCATTCTTCCTTAGCTACCTTGCACTTTCTATCCACTTGATTCTTTAATCGCCTGTATTCTTTCCGGCCCTCTTCATTTCTAGCATTCTTGTATTTTCGTCGTTCATCAATCAGGTCTAGTATCTCCTGAGTTATCCACTGATTCTTAGTTGATCTTTTCTTCCTTCCTAACATTTCTTCAGCAGCACTACTGACTTCATTTTTTATGACTCTCCACTCTTCTTCTATAGTGTTTCCTTTAGCCTTTTCATTTAGTCCTTGTGCAACATGTTCCTTGAAACAATCCCTCACACTCTTTTCTTTCAACTTGTCTAGATCCCATCTTTTTGCATTCTTTCCTTTCTTCAATTTCTTCAACTTCAGATGGCATTTCATGACCAACAAGTTGTGGTCAGAGTCCACGTCTGCTCCTGGGAAAGTTTTGCAATCCAACACCTGATTTCTGAATCTCTGCCTAATCATAATGAAGTCTATTTGATACCTTCCAGTGTCTCCAGGTCTCGTCCACGTATACAGCCGTCGTTTGTGGTGTTTGAACCAAGTATTGGCAGGGACTAAATTATGATCAGTGCGGAATTCAACCAGCCGACTTCTTCATTCCTTTGTCCCAATCCAAATTCTCCTACTGTACTACCTTCTCTTCCTTGGCCTAATACTGCATTCCAGTCTCCCATCACAATTAGATTCTCGTCACCTTTTACATATTGTACTAGCAAGATACCCGTGCTTCGCTACGGTATTATACTGAAATTTATAATTGAATGCTTATTGTTTTATATATAATCCGCCGAAATTCGCGATCTGATTGGTTATCTGAGAGAATCCGCCAAAATTCGCGATCTGACTCGTTTTCTAATAGATTACGGCAAGTTCCCTCCCATTTTACAATCTTTCTTTCCAGCAATCGATTTCGTACTTCCCGGGCTAGGTCCAGGTATTCCACCCGGTCAGTTGGGTCCCTAAATCTTTGCCATCTTTTCCTATAAGAATTTTTAATATGGATCAAATCCTTGAGGAGATCCGGCGTGGTGTCCTCTTGGGTGCCTTGGCGGTACTGAACCCGCGGCTGGACTGCATTCTTAGTCATTACCCGTCCAGGACCCGTTTCCAGCGCGGTCTGCACATTTGACGACGTTCCAGAATATTATTATTATTATTATTATTATTATTATTATTATTATTATTATTATTATTATTATTATTATTATTATTATTATTATTATTATTATTATTATTATAGATGTTCTGGACTCCACAACAAGGTGCAAGACCGTTACTTGGCGGTAAATTACATCTGCTGCCACTGTCATTGTTGTGACCAGCACCATTGTCGCGCGTAGCCAAGTGTGCGGGATTTCTGGTGATACGAATGACATATTCCGTGCATTAATACCTTATTATAAAGGTGAACAATTGAACGGTCAATCTCATTCCTATCGTTTGTTTCAAATGTGTTTAAATTTGTATTTATATGCCATGAGAATGTACTGTAATCTAAGAACGTTCTCCGAAGAATAAGATGGCTCTTGAAAACGAACCCAGGAAAGATAAAAAATGATCGGTTTATGATCAGAATAAGTACATCGGAAATCTACAGCCTGTTTCCAGCCATTCGACAGGGTCAGGAATGGAATGAATAAAGCCCCCATCTGGCAGCCGCAATAGGAACTGTGCCGGCTGCCGAACCCTGTCGCACTCCTCTGGGGCAATGGATAATGAATGATAAATGAAATGAAATGATATTGGACAGTGTTGCTGGAATGAATGATGACAGGGAAAACCGGAGTATCCGGAGAAAACCCTGTCCCGCCTTCGTTTTGTCCAGCACGAATGTCTCATGGAATGACCGGGATTTGAACCACATAACCCAGCTGTGAGAGGCAGGCGCGCTGCCACCTGAGCAACGGAGGCTCCTTATAAGTACATTATGAACAGTAAAATCAACTATTCTCACCTCCTTTTACACCCCACCGCCGTTAAGTTTATTTACCCCCCCCCCCCCAAAAAAAATAACAGAAAGGCATGTTTCTTTATGTTTAAAGGGGATTCCAAATACCAATGTTCACGTCTGTTACCTTCAGTTTTGAGATATAAGTATCCCCATAAAAATAATTCACTTTTTTCACTTCCTTTCACACTCCTACCCCCCCCCCTAAAGAAAACGCGTTTTCTTTGTTTTTAAAGGAGATCCAAATACCAATTTTCACGTCTGTAACAACTTTAGTTTTTATTAGACGTAAGTATTCTCATACAATTAAGTCAATTAATTTTTCAATTCATTCATTCCCCCCCCCCTTCATTGGATTTTTCGAGAATACGTGTTTCTTTACTTTAAAGCAGAATCCAAATATCAAATTTCACGTCTGTAACATCTTCATTTTTGAGATATCAGTAGCTTAATTAAAATAATGGCATTCAACCCATTATTCACCCTTTTACACCCCTCCTATTGGGATTTTCCGAAAACAAAAAATACATGTTTCTTTATTTTTAAAGGAGGTTTTGAATACCATTTTTTACATCTGTAAACTTTTCAAGTTTTAAGATGTAGATACACTCATTTTAAAAATTCACCCTCCTTTTCACCCCCCATATTTGGATTTTCCAAAAACGAAAAAATACCTGTTTCTTTATTTTTAAAGTAGATCCCAAATACCAATTTTCAGGTCTGTAATATATTCAGTTTCTGAGATATAAGTATCCTCATTAAATGCATTCAACCCATTTTTCACCCCTTTCCACCTTTCCTATTGGGATTTTCCGAAAACAAAAAATATGTGTTTCTTTATTTTTAATGAAGATTCTAAATACCAATTTTTACATCTGTAAACTTTCAAAGTTTTGAGATATAGATACACTGATTTTAAAATTTCACCCCCCCTTTTCACACTCCCATTAATTGGATTTTCCACAAACAAAAAAATACGTGTTTCTTTATTTTTAAAAGAGATCAAAAGCACCGATTTTCAGGTCTGTAATACCTTCAAAATCTGAGATATAAGTACCGGTATCCTGATTAAAGGCATTCAACCCATTTTTTTACCCTTTTTCACCCCTCCTATTGGGATTTTCTGAAAACAAAAAAATACGTATTTCCTTATTTTTAAAGAAGATTCTAAATACCAATTTTTACATTTGTAAACTTTTAAAGTTTTGAGATATAGATTCACTCATTTTAAAATTTCACCCCCTTTTCACCCCCTTAGCGACGGAATATCCAAAAATCCTCTCTTAGCGAGCACCTACATTTTAATATGAATGTATCCCCAAAATTTCATTTCATTATGTCCAGTAGTTTTGGCTCGGCGATGATGAATCAGTCAGTCAGTCAGTCAGGACAAGCTATTTTATATATATAGACTAGCAAGATACCCGTGCTTCGCTACGGTATTATACTGAAATTTATAATTGAATGTTGTTTTAGATATATAATCAGCCGAAATTCGCGATCTGAATCGTTTTCTGCGAGAATCCGCCAAAATTCGCGATCTGACTCGTTTTCTAATAGATTATGGCAAGTTTCCTCCCATTTTTCAATCTTTATTTCCAGCAATCGATTTCGTACATCCCAGGCTAGGTCCAGGTATTCCACCCTGTCAGTTGGGTCCCTAAATCTTTGCCATCTTTTCTTATAAGCATTTTTAATATGGAACAAATCCTTCAGGAGATCCGGCGTGGTGTCGTCTTGGGTGCCTTGGCGGTACTGAACCCGCGGCCAGACTGCATTCTTAGTCATTACCCGTCCAGGACCCGTTTCCACCCCGGTCCGCACATTTGACGACGGTCCAGAACATTATTATTATTATTATTATTATTATTATTATTATTATTATTATTATTATTATTATTATTATTATTATAGATGTTCTGGACCCCACAGCAAGATGCAAGACCGCTACTTGGCGGTAAATTATATCTGCTGCCATTGTTATTGTTGAGAATGTGACCAGCACCAATGACGCGCGTAGGCAAGTGTGCGGGATTTCTGGCGATACGAATGACATACTTCCGTGCATTATTGACCTTATTATAGAGGTGAACAATTGGACGGTCAATCTCATTCCTATCGTTTATTTCAAATGTGTTTAAATTTTTATTCATATGCCAGGAGAATCTACTGTAATCTAAGAACGTTCTCCGAAGGAAAAGTTGGCTGTTGAAAACGAACCCTAGGAAAGCTTAAAAAGATCGGTTTATGATCAGAATAAGTACATCGAAAATATACAGCCTGTTTCCAGTCATTCAACAGGGTCAGGAATGGAATGAATAAAGCCCCATCTAGCGGCGACAGTAGGAATTGTGCCGGCTGCCGAAGCACTCCTCTGGGGCAATGATCGATGAATGACAAATGAAATGAAATATTGGACAGTGTTGCTGGAATGAATGATGACAGGGAAAAGCGAAGTATCCGGAGAAAAACCTGTCCCGCCTCCGTTTTGTCCAGCACGAATGTCACATGGAGTGACCGGGATTTGAACCACGGAACCCAGCTGTGAGAGGCCGGCGCGCTGCCGCCTGAGCAACGGAGGCTCCTTATAAGTACATTATGAACAGCAAAATCAATTGGTCTCACCTCCTTTTACACCCCACCGCCGTTAAGTTTATTTACCCCCCCCCTCCCCAAAAAAAAAATTAAAAGAAGGAGTGTTTCTTTATGTTTAAAGGAGATTCCAAACCCCAATGTTCACGTCTATTACCTTGAGTTTTGAGATATAAGTATCCCCATAAAAATAATTCGCTTTTTTTACTTCCTTTCACACTTCCCCCCCCCTCCTTAAGTGAATTTTCCGGCAAAAAATACTTGTTTCTTTAATAGTAAAGGATCTTCTAAATAGCAATTATCACGACTCTTAACTTCTTCAGTTTTTGATTTATGTGTCCTCATGAAAGGAATTCAACTCCTTTCCACTCCCGCCCCCCAAGATGGTTTCCCCCACAAAACGCGTATTTCTTTGTTTTTAAAGGAGATCAAAATACCAATTTTCACGTCCGTAACAACTTTAGTTTTTATTAGATGTATGTATTCTCATACAATTAAGTCAATTAATTTTAGAATTCTTCCCCCCCCCTTTCATTGGATTTTCCGAGAATACGCGTTTCTTTATTTTTAAAGGAGATCCCATATATAAATTTTTAGTTCTGTAATATATTCAGTTTCTGAGATATATGTATCCTCATTAAAGGCATTCAACCCACTATTCACCCTTTTACACCCCTCCTATTGGGATTTACAGAAAACGAAAAAATACTTATTCCTTTACTTTTAAAGGAGATTCTAAATACCAATTTTTACATCTGTAAACTTTTAAAGTTTTAAGATATAGACACAATCATTTTAAAAATTCACCCCCCTTTTCACCCCCCATTATCCGGATTTTTCAAAAACGAAAATATACGTGTTTCCTTATTTTTAAAGTGGATCCCCAATACCAATTTTCAGGTCTGTAATATCTTCAGGTTCTGAAATATAATTAGCCTCGTTAAAGGCATTCAACCTCTTTTTCACCCTTTTCCACCCTTCCTATCGGGATTTTCCGAAAACAAAAAAACGTGTTTCTTTATTTTTAAAGGAGATTCTAAATACCATATTTTACATCTATAAACTTTAAAAGTTTTGAGATATATATACACTCATTTTAAAAATTCACCCCCCTTTTCACCCCCATTATTTGGATTTTCCAAAAACAAAAAAATACGTGTTTCTTTATTTTTAAAAGAGATCAAAGGTACCAATTTTCAGGTCTGTAATATCTTCAGTTTCTGAGATATAAGCATCCTCATTAAAGGCATTCAATCCATTTTCACCCCTTTTCATGCCTCCTAATGGGATTTTCCGAAAACAAAAAAATACGTGTTTCTTTATTTTTAATGAAGATTCTAAATACCTATTTTTACATCTGTAAACTTTAAAAGTTTTGAGATATAGATGCACTGTTTTTAAAAATTCACCCCCCTTTTCACCCTCCCATTAATTGGATTTTTCAAAAACAAAAAATACGTGTTTCTTTATTTTTAAAAGAGATCAAAAGTACCAATTCTCAGGTCTGTAATATCTTCAGTTTCTGAGATATAAGTACCGGTATTCTGATTAAAGGCATCCAACCCCCTTTTTTACCGTTTTTCACCCCTCGTATTGGGATTTTCTGAAAACAAAAAAATACGTATTTCATTATTTTTAAAGGAGATTCTAAATACCAATTTTTACATCTGTAAACTTTCAAAGTTTTGAGATATAGATACACTCATTTTAAAATTGCAACCCCCTTTTCACCCCCTTAGCGAAGGAATATCCAAAAATCCTTTCTTAGCGAGCACCTACATCTTAATATAAATCTATGCTCAAAATTTCATTTCTTTATGTCCAGTAGTTTTGGCTCGGCGATGATGAATCAGTCAGTCAGTCAGTCAGTCAGTCAGTCAGTCAGTCAGTCAGTCAGTCAGTCAGTCAGTCAGTCAGTCAGTCAGGACAAGCTATTTTATATATATAGATTAAACCAACTCCTGCATTTCCCCTGTTTGATTTCGTGTTGATAATTCGGTAGTCGCCTGACCAAAAATCCTGTTCTTCCTGCCAACGTACTTCACTTATACCAACTACATCTAACTTTAGCCTATCCATCTCCCTTTTCAGATTCTGTAACCTACCACAACGATTCAAACTTCTAACATTCCACGCTCCGACTCGCAGAATGTCAGTATCCATCTTCCTGATGATCGCCCCCTCTCGTGTAGTCCCCACCCGGAGATCCGAATAGGGGACTAGTTTACCTCCGGAATATTTTACCCGGGAGGAAGCCATCATCAGTACATCATTCATACAGAGAGAGCTGCATGTCCTCGGGAGGTAGTTACGGCTGTAGCTTCCCGTTGCTTTCAGCCATGTAGCAGTATCAACACAGCTAAGCCATGTTGAGTATTATTATAAGGCCGTATCAGTCAATCATCTAGACTGCCGCCCTTGCAACTACCGAAAGGCTGCTACCCCCCTTTCGATGAACCATTCGTTAGTCTGGTCTCTCAACAGATACCCATCCGATATGGTTGCACCTGCGGCTCGGCTATCTGCATCATTGGGACATGCAAGCCTCCCCACCGCGGCAAGGTCACATGGTTCGCAGAGGAGGATATCTACATTATATGTAAAAATACTTAACATGTTAGAGACAAGAAACTTGGTATTTGGAATGTCCTTTAAAAATACATGAACCTCTACCTTTTTGTTTTCGGAGAAAGTACTTAACAGGGGATGAAAAGAATTTAAAAATTGTTGAATTATTTTTTTATGAGGTTACTTATATCTTAAAAACTGAAGATGTTATAGACGTGAAAATAGGTATTTGGATTCTCCTTTAAAAATAGAGAAACATGTATTTCTTTTTTCGACTCGAGAGAAGACTGTTTCTCACATGTACGGTTCTATGTCACATGGTCGTCATAGCCCCAAAAGGTAATACCACAAAAATGGTTTACAAAGAATTTCCGGGGAAAATGAAACTCAGTTTTTGGTGAGTTTATACTTTAGGTATTTTCAGATAATGTCTTAGTACAATGCCGAGGAACGATTACTTTGATCAAATTACGAAATCCACGCGAGCGAAGCCGTGGGCAATTGCTAGTTTATAAATATAAAATAACATGTACTGACTGACTGACTGACTGACTGATTCATCATCGACGAGCCAAAACAACTGGACATAAAGAAATGAAATTTTGGGGATACATTCATATTAACATGTAGGTGCTCGCTAAGCGAAGATTTTTGGATATTCCATCGCTAAGGGTGTAAAAAGGTGGGGGGGTGAATTTTAAAAATGAGGATATCTATATCTCAAAAACAATTCAGTTTACAGACGTAAAAGTTGGTATTTGGAATCTCCCTTAAAAATAAGGAAATACTTTTTTGTTTTCGGAAAATCCAATTAAGGGGGTGAAAAAAGGGGCAAAAATTGCTGAACACCTTTTATGAGGATACTTGTATCTCAAAACTGAAGGTGCTACAGATATGAAAATTGAAATTTGGAATCTCCTTTGAATATAAAGAAATACGTTTTTTTTTGTGTTTTTGGAGAATCCGATGAATACGGGGTGAACAGGAGTGACAAACGGAGTGAATTTTTAAAAAGACTATATCTGCAAAATATCTCAGACACGTAACATATTACAGATTTGAAAACTGGTATTTGGAATTTCCTGTAAAAGTAAAGAAACATAAATATTCTTTTTCGGAAAATCCACTTAAGGTGAACTGGAAAAGAGGACGAATTTTTAAAATTAGCGTATCTACAGTATAACTCACAAACATAACATGTTGCAGAACTGGAAATTGGTATTTGGAATCTCCTTTAAAAATAAGGAAATACGTATTCCTTGGTTTTCGGGATAAAACCTTAACGTGGGGGGGAGGGGTGTGAAAAAATTAAAAAACTAGTTGAATTATTTGTATGGGAATATATATATATATATACCAGAAAATCTAAAGATGTTACAAACGTGAAAACTGGTATTTGGAATCTCTTTTAAAAATAAAGAAACACGCATTTTGTTGAGTTGTAACGTGCAAATAATAACTACGTCTTTCTTACAACACTTTATTTACTACTACTTACAAAACAAAAGGGAATCTACAAGCGTAAAACTCCACTTAGTTACAAGTCTGTCCGGTAGGTGTCGTTTGCTTGTACATTCAAACCTCAACATCCTCCCCACCCTGGTCGATTTCGAGAGGAATCACCAGTTGCACCGGTCGGCTGATTCTTGAACCATCTGGCAGACGCAGGATGGCTGTCCTCACTCGGCCGTCTCTTCCCTGAAGGACTTCGTCGACTCGGGCTCCTTTCCACATATGGCTAGGCAGGACGTCTTCTTGTAAGAGGGCAACATCTCCTACACGAAGTCTCGGATGTTTACCAGTTGGAGACTTGACCTCATGGTAGTTCCGCAGCTGAAGGAGGTATTCCTTTTTCCACCTTCGCCAAAAGTCTTCAACCATTTTCATCTTCGTGCGAAATTCCCTTGTAAGGTCTTTCTTATTTACTGGCTCAGGTCCAACTGGAATTGTCGTGAGTTTCTCGCCGTTGAGGAAATGTGAGGGTGTTAACACTTCAGAGTTACTTTCGTCTTGAACAATGGGACGTGAATTCAGGGTGGCTTCAATGCTGATCAGAACTGTGCGGAGACCCTCTTCATCGACCTGTGAGCGACCTAGAACCTTTCTAAGGCAGCGCTTAGTGGAGCCAATCATTCTCTCCCACCATCCTCCCCACCAAGCCGCCCGTGGAGCTATAAACTTCCACGTCACATTGTGATGTGCCATATATTCATGAGTCTTCGGACCGCTGAGCACGTCTGAGAGTTGGAGTTCTCTGTTCGCTGCTTGGAATGTTTGGGCATTGTCGGTGTATATAGTGTGTGGGACACCTCGTCGTCCTACGAAGCGTTGAAAAGCCATTAAGAATCTGTCGGTAGTTAAGTCCGTTGAGAGTTCCAGGTGTATAGCTCTCACAGTTGCACACGTGAACAGAACGATGTAAACCTTCTTGGTCGTGTTCTCTGACTTGACAAAGAGTGGGCCTGCGAAGTCGATTCCGGTCACAGTAAATGGTCGACTAGGACGGACGCGATCTAAAGGCAATGGGGCTTCTACCTCCTCACACCTTTTCTTGTGGGATATTTTGCACGGCAGGCATCCATGCAACACCTTTTTGATGATTTGGCGGGCTCGTAGAATCCAAAATTCATTGCGAAGTTCAGTGAGTATTATGCGTACGCCCAAGTGATGAAGTCTGATATGGGTCTGCCGAATTAGCAGGTGCGTGAAAGTGTGCGATCCATCCAAAAGCACTGGGTGTTTCTCAGCATTTGTCAAGTCTGCAAATTGTAGGCGGCCACCAAGACGAATAATACCATCTTGTAAGAAGGGATTGAATCGCAAAATCTTGGATGATTTTGGCAACTGATGGTTTTTCTTCAAGGCTGCCAGTTCAGCAGTGAAGCATTCCTCTTGAACCTGACGTATCCAATACACTCTGGCATTCTCGATATCTTCGGCAGTTAAATAATTTCCGCTGCCCTTTTGTTTCTTCTTCATACACGTAACAAAACGTAGGACCCATGCGGTAACGTGTAATAACTTCCAGTACGAACTGAAACGTGACGCGAGGAGCAATGGTTCTGGAGCTGTGGCTACTAGGACTTGAGACGTCGTCTTTGCTTCTGGCAGGGTCATGTCCAGGACAGTGACGTCGCGGGGCCAGGAGTTTGGATGTTCGGCAAGCCAAGAAGGTCCTTGCCACCATGAATCCCTCGAAGCTAGATCTTGGGCTGTAATTCCCCTGGAGAGGCAATCAGCAGGATTGTCGATGCCGGGGCAGTGTCTCCACTGACTGGACACGGTATGCGTCTGAATCTCTGTCACACGGTTGCAGACAAAGGTCTTCCAGCGGTTTGGATTGTTGCGGATCCATCCTAATGTGACGGTTGAGTCACTCCATAAGGTGGCACAAGAGGACTCAACTCCAGTCTCTTGGCAAAAGTAGTGAAGAAGACGGGATCCAAGCAAGGCTGCAAGCAATTCCAGTCTGGGGAGTGTGACTTTCTTCACGGGCGATAATCGATTTTTACTGCAAACCAGCGTGACGGAAGATGTGTTTTTTGGAAGTCATCCGAACGTACAGCGCAGCACCATATGCCCTTTCGGAAGCATCACAAATCACGTGCACGGATAAATCGTCGTTAAATTTAGATATACCAATCCATCTTGGAATGCGGATGGAAGACAAATACGGCAGGTTAGGTGTCCAAGCTTGCCACCTCTGGCTTAGGACAGTTGGGAGAATTTCATCCCATTGCAGTCCCTTGCACCAAGTGTCTTGGAAGAGGATCTTTCCGGTGATCAGGACGGGGGAAAACAGCCCTAGAGGGTCGTGAATTCTGGCAGTAACTTGCAGAAGGTGGCGTTTAGTTGCTGGCTGGTCAAGTAGTACGGCGGTCATATCGTCTGGAGTTGCGAAGAGGTAGTCAGATTCCGTATTCCAATTAACACCAAGGACTCGTGTTTCCGATTTCACCTCTCGACCTTCTGCTCTCCAGATGTCTTTCAGTGGCTCTGAATTTGTAAACCATTTCGACAACGGAAGTTTGATGTGTCGAAGTAGGCCTGTGAGTTCATAGTAGACGACGGCGGCCAAGTTATCATTATCGACGCTCCCTGCGAAGTCGTCCATAAAGGTACAACCATCCAGGAGTGCTGCTGCAGTGGGATATTCCTCCTGATGCAGTGTAACCAGTTCTCGTAGAGTAGCGGACAGAAGGAAGGGGCTGCAGGTAAGTCCAAACGGTAATCGAGTGAAGCGATACGTTATGACGTCTCTGGTGATCTGG
Organism: Anabrus simplex; assembly: GCF_040414725.1. Classification (NCBI taxonomy): domain Eukaryota; kingdom Metazoa; phylum Arthropoda; class Insecta; order Orthoptera; family Tettigoniidae; genus Anabrus; species Anabrus simplex. The sequence goes on from NC_090266.1 coordinate 236,644,055, forward strand.
TACGTGCCATCAGTGGTGGTTTCGACTCGGTACCACAGAAATCGTGTGAGATCTCTGTCGTTTTCATCTAGGGATAGCTGTAGAAAGGCTTGACTTCCATCGCAGACAATGGCACTTGGACGCATTCGAAAACGGAGCAACGTCGCTAGAATTTCAGGCAGCAGATTTGGTCCCATCTCTAGGGCATCATTTAATGCTGGTTGGCCTCGTTCATGAGAAGAGGCATCGAACACGATCCTCCATTTTATGCCCTCTCTCTTTTGCTTCTTCACAGCGTGATGTGGTAGGTAGAAGACGTTTCCGGGAGTCTCATACGTCGGAGCTATTTCTACTTGTCCCTTCGCTATGTAGTCCAACATGTGCGTGTGGTACATAGTTTGGAAGTCCGCATCTTGATTCAATCGTTTCTCAAGGCTCTGAAATCTTTTCTCAGCTGTTTACCGGTTATCAGACAAGACGATGTCCTTTTTTCTTGGAAGTGATACAACTCTTCTTCCGTCTAGGATCCGGTGTGTCTCATGAAATTTGTGAAGGATAGCGGCATCCGTATCGTTCAGTGTCCTGTCTTGTGTATCGCGAATCCCAATTGTTTCCAGATCCCAGAATCTTCGCATGGTTTCTGCAGATATCTCACTATTAGTGACTGAGACGTGGTGCGTCGTAACCTGATTTACTGAAGCTCCAGACCGGTTTCCCGTTAGTACCCAGCCGAAGACTGTAGGTAGCAGTACGAGGGAAGGCGTGATTGACATCGGTTGTTCCAGTTTTACAATTTTCCAATAATGGTCCGCGCCGATTAGTATTTCAATAGGTGGTTCTTCGTTGTCAACTTGCGGGTCTGCGAGTGTCAGGTTCCGGAAATCCTGAGGGACACTTGGGTGAGAGGAATAGGTATTCTGACTTTCGAAGGCCGTGAGTGTTACGGTTGTCTTCGTTGAAAATCCAATCATGTCAAACTGGATAAGTCGGCGTGGCTTGGTAATGCTGGATGTCGCTTCGAAGGCCGTCACTGCAAGTTCTCGACTACCAGTCACGCGTAGTTGAAGAGCATCCACCAAAGACTTGGCTATAAAGCTGGACTGGCTTCCGGCGTCTAACAGACATCTTGTTAGTTTAGATATTCCCGTCGGTCCTATGATCCAAACACGAGCAGTTTGAAGAAAGGAAAAATTTGATGTGGTAACTTCTATTTTACTGACAGACGTGGGTTGAGAGTTCGCGTTACAGATGGATACGTGATGAAGTTGCTTACATTTTGTGCATGAAACATTCCCTTTCTTGTAGCACTGGCGGACGCTGTGGCCCCTATTTAGGCAGAGAAAACATCTTTTGGAAAGTTTTAGCTTGTCTATTCTGTCCTGAAGGTTAGCTGTTTCTTTACATCCTTGCGCCCAGTGGCCTCTACTTTCACAAAAGGCACAAAAGGGGGTTATTGTCGTGTTTCTTTTCGTCTTAGATTTTTCTGCTCCCGTAGTAACTTGAAGGCCTTCACAAAAAATGAGTACCAGGTTAATTCCTGGGGGCAAAGGCGGCCGGGCGTAGGGATAACCACTCTACCCCACCATGTGCCGAGGTTACGGATAGTGGAAGCCTTTACCTTCCACCGCTCCAAGGGCCTTCATGGCCTGTACGGAGATGACTTTGCTTTGCTTTGCTTTTTGTAGTAACTTGAAGAGTAGCCGCTGTTGGTGTGTAGGGTGATAGAGGTGGCGTGCTAAATTCTCCTCGTATCTTCTGAGATTTTAGTGCTGCTTCTGCCTCTTCATTTAGGAATTTCATTAATGTCATCAAATGACCTTCTGGGATATTTTCGCGTTTGGCGTGGATCAACCAACGTCTACAGATCTCAGCTGGAAATGCTCTTAGGATTTTTGGCGCCAGCACGCGACCATACAGGTTTACATCTTCCCCTAGGGCTTTGAGGGCTTGAACTCTTCGGTGGCATTCCACGTATGTCATATTTAGTTCTTCAGGGGTCTCCGAGAATGCAGGCTTTAAATTCTCCAGGAAGTCCAGGTGGGCCTGGATTATTCTGTTCTTGTCTCCGTAGCGTGCTACCAGTATTGTCTTCGTTTGTTCGTAGGTATCTGCGCGCACTGCAATGCCATCTACGAGTCGCTTTGGCTCCCCTTCGAGATACCCTCGCAGGAAAACGTGCTTGTTTATGTCGGATATTGACGGGTTCTTGTCGACCGAGGACTGGAACTGCTTCCAGAACGTAGACCAAGTCTCTATGTCGCCGGAGAACGGTTCGAGCCTGATCGTTGGTAATTTTACTCCTTGAATATTCGTGGGATGAACGTCTGAACAGGGTGTAGAAGACACGCTAGTTTGTTCTTTCTTCTTTCCGAGAAGGCTATTAGCCTTCTGAAGAGCGCGCTTTGAGGTATCTATATATTCTTCACAAGTGCATGCGTCTGCTTCATAATCTTCATCTTGTAACAGGTCATGTATAGAGTCATCTAAGGCTATTAACTGTTGCAATGTATCTTGAAGACGATCATGGATGTGTTGAATCTCACTGAGGTCTGTAGAGTCATTACAGCCTTTTAAAAATGTGGAGAAGCGTGTAGCATTATTACGCTGAGTTGTTCTCTTCCGTTTAAGCTTCTTAAGCTGCTGTTCGTTGTCAGTCATTGTGAATGGAAAGTGCCGTTGGGGTAGAGAGGAGGTAATTTATTGCTCTTCCAGGTAGGTATGCGACTGAGGGATGGGGTGGGTCAGTTCTGATGTGATGTAGTACGGCGAAGTCGTAAAGATAGCGCAGTATGCAGTGTTCTGACTCCAGTAGGTGCTGACAGATGGCAGCACTAGTCACGTACTTAATCGTGGAAACACCTAGAAGGCGGCAGATGGCGTTCCTATAGCTATTCAAAATGGCTACTCGTGCACAATGAGAAAATCATGCGTGCATGCTCACAGTAATTTCGACTCAATCCATGCAGTAGTTGCGAATTCCTTGCTAGCATGCTCTGTTAAGCAAACGATTCTTGATATATTTCACAGAATGAATAAATATCGTACTCATCAAGTGTGTATCGGATATTACCGGCTGGCGTCTCGTGTTGTGAAGTCCCGTGTCTTATTTAATGTAATCTGCACTTCACTTCACTTTCCACTTCGTATCTTCGTCTAAGAATGTTCAAAGAACGTCGTCTCGTGATGCGGTGATACGTAATTTGAACCGTGAGCGAGTTTTCGGCACCAGTATGTTGAGTTGTAACGTGCAAATAATAACTACGTCTTTCTTATAACACTTTATTTACTACTACTTACAAAACAAAAGGGAATCTACAAGCGTAAAACTCCACTTAGTTACAAGTCTGTCCGGTAGGTGTCGTTTGCTTGTACATTCAAACCTCAACACATTTGGTGGGGGAATCAACTTGGTAGGGGTGGAGGGATATGAAAACCGAGTTGAATTCCTTTTACGAGGATACATATATCTCGAAAACTGAAGATGTTACAGTCGTTAAAAATGGTATTTGGGACCTCTTTTAAGGAAACCCGTACTGTTTGTTTTTGGAAAATTCACTTGAGTGGGGAGTGTGAAAGGATGTAGAAAAAATTAAATTCTTTTTCTGGAGGTGATATCTGAAAACTGAAGGTCACAGACGTGGAAATTGATGTTGGGAATCTCCTTTGAAAATAAAGAAACGCATTATTTGGGTGTGGGGAAACCAACTTAAGGGGCGGGGGTGGAGTGAAAAAGGAATTGAATTATTTTCATGAGGATACTTATATCTCAAAAACTGAAGATGTTATAGACATGAAAATTTGTGCTTGGAACTTCCTTTCAAAGTAAAGAAACACGTAATATTTTGTGTTTGGAAAATCCACTTAAGGGGGGTGAATTAATTGAATTCTTTGTATCAGGATACTTATATCTCAAAAACGAAAGATGTTACAGAAGTGAAAATTAGTATATGGAATCTCCTTAAAAAATAAAGGAACACGCATTGGGGGATCAACTTGGGGGCGGGGGCGGTGAAAAACGAGTTTAATTCCTTTTTATGATGATACGTATACCTCAAAACTGAAGATGTTACAGTCGTGATATTTGACATTTGGAAGCTCCTTTATAACTAGAGAAACACGTATTTTTGGTTTTCGGAAAATTCACGTAAATGGTGGAGGGTGAAAGGAAGTAAAAGTAATTCATTCTTTTTACGGAGAAGCTTAGATCTCAAAAGCTTACGATTACACACTTGAAAATTTGTATTTGGTATCTCCTTTAGAAATAAAGAAACAAGCATTTTTGGAGGGGGGAATCAATTTAACGGGCTGGGGTGAAAAAGGAGTTGAATTCTTTTTATGAGGATACTTAGATCTCAAAAAGTGATATCAGAGGCGTGAACATTTGTATTTGGAATCTTCTTTCAAAGTATAGAAACACGTGTTCTTCTGTCTTCGGAAAATCCACGTAAGGGTGTTAATGAATTGAAAAATTAGTTGTATTTTTTGTATGAGGATACTTATATCTCAAAACTAAAGATGTTAAAGACGTGAAAATTGGTGTTTGTGGAATCTCCTTTAAAAATAAAGAAACTCGCACTTTGGGGAGGGGGAATCAACTTAACTGGTAGGAAAGGGGGGCGGAGTGAAAAAGGGGTTGAATTCTTTTAGGAGGATAATTATATCTCAAAAACTTAAAATGTTGCAGAAGTGTGGATTATTATTTGTAATCCTCTTTAAAAATAAAGGCACACGCATTTGTTTTTGTTTTTCGGAAAATCGACATAAGGGGTGTTTGGTTGAAAATAAATAAATAAATAAATAAATAAATAAATAAATAAATAAATAAATAAATAAATAAATAAACAAGGAGTTGAAATATGTTTATGAGGATACTTTATCTTTAAAACTGAATTTGTTACAGACGTTAAAGTTGGTATTTTGAATTTCCTTTCAAAATAAAGAAGCACGTGTTTTTTGTTTTCGGTAAGTCCACTTAAGCGGGAGAGGAGTGTAAACAAGTCAAGAAGAAGAAGTTGAATTATTCTTATGAGTACCGGTATACATTTATCTCAAAAACTGAAGGTGTTACAGATTTACAGACGTGAAAACTGGTATTTGAAATCTCCTTTCAAAATAACGAAACATAATTTTTGTTTTCGGAAAATCCAGTGAAGGGGCTGAAAAGAATTGGAAAATCGGGGATCTTTTTAAAATGAGTACTGTGTATCTACATTATTTGTGAAAAACTTAACATGTTTAGAAACATGAAACTTGGTATTTGGAAAGTCCTTTACAAATATAGGAACATGTACCTTTTTGTTTTCGGAGAAGGCACTTAAGAAGGGATGAAAAGAAGTGAAAACTAGTCGAATTATTTTTATGAGGACACTTTTATCTTATAAACTGAAGATGTCCCACAGTCGTCTTATATACTTCAGGAATCTTCAGGTAAATTCTTAGAACAATAGCGAGGAACGATTACTTTGAACAAATTATGAAATCCAAGCGAGCGAAGCCGCGGGTAATTGCTAGTGTTAACATAAATATGCCACTCGGTAATACAAATTTTTCTACACGTCGGCTAACTAATCATATTATTTTCTATCTTTGTATACATCCGCTAAGTCATATATTAAAAGTACATTTCTATGTATCTGAAATCTATAATCAGAAAATACTGCGTTATATATTCTGATATTTGAAACCATGTAACCTGGAAATTAAAAAAATTAAATATAGGTTAACTTTACAGTCATCACATATATTATTCAGGACAATGACTATACTATTTTATCCCACATATATTATAACATAAACGATACTGTTTACGAGAGGTTTGGTAACTCCAAGCAACACGAACCGGCCAGCAGACTTATCTCCATGGCAATAGCACTGGGTCCACCCACGTTTTCATAGCAACCATACCCCCTACTCCCTTCTCCTCATCCAGGCAGGAAGTAGGACCTCTCCATAAGAACTGTCATAACATATCTTTCAATATTACGACTATACCCACATGACAGCAGCGTGAAACGAGGCAAAGTTATACGAGGAAAATCTACTATATGCAAACTTCGTGCCATATGAAAACAAACATACTGATTATTTCGTGTTGTTATGCAAGTGTACAGTTATTCGTTGAAGTTAGTAGCTAGTGTGAAACGATCTGTTGAGGCAGAACCTAAATAAACGCTATGAAATATGAATCAGAACTTTGACATTGAAATTAAATATTGAGGTGGAAAGGACAAGCATTAATTGCGCGTTTCCTGCGAGCAAGGAATGTGTTGTCGTTGTGGCTGAAACGATAAGTTACCGATAAATTCTTTCAAATCTGAAAATGGATCTACAGTTCAAATCTTGCTATAAAGAGATATTTTTGAATGTATTCACAGATTCATTTTTTCTATGTATGGTAGAGTGTCTCCCAGAAGATAACATAGTGTTATGTTAAGCATACTTGGTGCCTGAGCTCCACAACAACTTAAAAAATGTCACAGCACAAAGCTTACCCATTCACTCGTGGAATGGAAGCGAACGTCATTGCATTTACTAATCTGTACTTTCGAAACATTTTAGTGACGAATACGTCGATATGTGGGAGGTGTATGACAGAAGTTATTGCAGTCTCAACATCTGAATCACAAGCGATTTCCTGATAGAAGAAATCTGAGGGTCAGCGCATTCCAGAGGCTTGAACGATTTCTGTGTTCAACTTTGACATTTGAAAGGAAATTTGCTATTAGAGATACCCCTGCAACGTCTGGTCTTAATGAACAGACTCTTTTACGTTGTACGGAATGACCCTCATATTGGTACTCAGACACTTGTACAGCAGATCAACATCAGCCGGTCATCTATTATAGAGTACTTCTTCTGCCTGGGGACGTCCACTCTTGGGAATAGACTTCCGGCAGCTTTTTCCATGCCATTATTTCCTGGGCAGTCTGCATCCAATTTACTCCGACGCATCTCTTTATATCATTGTGCCAGCGGAGTGGGGGGCGTTGAACGCTCCTCGCGTAAACTGGGGGACACCAGCATAGGAGTCGTTTAGTACACTTATTCTTTGAGTTTCTGGCCACATGCCCCACCCACCTCAGTTTCAGCGTTGCCACTTGCTTAATAATGCCGGTCACTCTTGTTCTGCTTCTCATTACTTAGTTTTTCACTCAGTCCCTTAAACTCACACTCAGCGAGTCCTAAGGTGAACAGTGTAGGAAAAATGTTATCTTCCTGCCTGAAACCTCTCTTCACCTACTTCCTTTCCGTGCTCCTATCACTGTTAATTTTAAATGAAGAGTTGCATTTTCATATATGTTCCTCATGAGCTTTGTATAACTGGAGTCTACTTCTGCCTGGTCCATTGCCGTTAAGACTGGCCATATCTCAAATGAACCAAATGCTTTCTAGTAGTCGACGTAAGGTAGACATAGCGGAGTACTCTACTCAATGTTCTTTGAATATATATGTCCAGATACTCTGGAAGTGGTCGGTGGTACCCAGTCTTTTTGTAAACACAGCCTGTTCTACTGCTCATAGAAGTCAAAATTCTTCATCAAGTGTTTAATGATACTTTGAGATGGCTGCTTATTGATAATCCTAAGAAGGATGACAGGACGGTAGTTCTCTGTGAAAACAAGATCGACTTTCATAATAGAACCTTTAGCATATTTTGGGTAGGAGATATGTATCTGTGCTCAGATGGCCTTAATTTGAACCGCAATGGAACGTATAAGTTAGGAAGTTTGTTTAGAAGGGTTACGGCGAGGTACATTCTGGTCAACGGGGTGGACTAGGGAGCGGCGATAAGGGTACAAGGATCTGGATGTCGAGTAGGGATGATATAAAAATGTTAGTTTTGAACTGTAGAAGTATTGTAAAGAAACGAATAGAATTAAATAATTTAATAGATATATACTTACCATATATTGTATTAGAAGTCGAATCATAGCTGAGAAATGATATTTTTTTGCTATGGGCTTTACGTCGCACCGACACAGATAGGTCTTATGGCGACGATGGGATAGGAAAGGCCTAGGAGTTGGAAGGAAGCGGCCGTGGCCTTAATTAAGGTACAGCCCCAGCATTTGCCTGGTGTGAAAATGGGAAACCACGGAAAACCATTTTCAGGGCTGCCGATAGTGGGATTCGAACCTACTATCTCCCGGATGCAAGCTCACAGCCGCGCCTCTACGCGCACGGCTAACTCGCCCGGTGAGAAATGATATAATGGGTGCAGAAATATTCTCTAGAAACTGGAGTGTTTATCGTAGAGATAAGGCAGGAATGGTAGGAGGTGGGTATTCGTTCTAGTGAAAGAAGAATGTATAAGCTACGAAAAAGTTAAAGATGACAAACATGAAATTATAGGTGTAAGGCTCATCTCTACTGATAATGGGCAACTTGATCTTTTTGAACCGTAAAGACATGGAAATGGTGGAGCAGATGCTGATTCGTAATTATTTGATGAGATAATCAGTTAAGTGGGAAAAGGTATGGAAAGGAACGTGATTGTAGAGGGCGATCTCAGTTTACCTAATGTCAGTTGGGAAGATAATTCGAACGACAGGAAACATGACTAACAATTGGCATACAAGTTTATCTAGGAAGGACAGCTGGATCAGAAATTTATGGAACCAGTTAGAGGAAAGAATACTCTGGACGTGGTACTGGTAAAACCAAATGAGCTCTATAGAGAAACTGAAGTAATATATGGTAGTAGTGATCACGAAGATGTTTTCTCGTAGTTAAAAAATAAATGTGATATACAGGAATGTCGTAAAAGTAGGACTATCAGGCAGTATCGTATGGTTGATATGACAGACATAAAGGAGTTTTTAATAAGTAATTACGATCAGTTGAAAACGGTAAATAAATATACAAACAGGCTGTCGGATTGGTTTAATGAAATTGTTGAGCAATGTGAAAACATGTATGTACATTTCATTGTGGCAAGGAATGGTAAAGACCCCCTATTTTATGACAGAGAAATAAAGAAACCAAGAAGGAGGTGCAGTTGGAGTTAAGAATGATAGTGAAAGTAAGGAAATTGAAAGGACTTACTAGGAAATTGAATCCAGTGAAGAAGCCTGATATGGATAATGATGGCAAGCATGATTGGCAGTCATACAAATTTTAGTGAAAAATGAAAGTGTATGTATTCGTACTTTAAGTCAGAAACAAGTTCCAAGTACAACATTCAAGGAATCATTAATGAAAAAGGAGAGTGTGTATGCAAGGATATACAGAAGGCAGAAATATTCAATCAGCAGTATGTAAAGATTGTTGGTTATAAGGATAATGTCCACATAGAAAATGTGACTAATACTAACAAAATATTGAATTTTACCTACGATAACAAATACATTTACAATAAGATACAAAATTTGAAAACTATAAAAGCATTTGGAATTGATAATATTCCTGGGATATACTAAAGACTGTGGGTTGGAATGAAGTACCATATCTGAAGAATTTATTTGATTAACTGTTTGCTTGAAGGAGCTATACCAAATTAATGGAGAGTTGCTATAGTAGTTCCTGTATATAAAGGAAGGCCGAAAATTGAAGGTCAGTCAGTTTGACATGTGTTACAGGTAAGCCTTACAGATAGGTCTTATGGCGACGATGGGAGAGGAAAGGCCTAGGAATGGGAAGGAAGCGGCCGTGAACTTAATCAAGGTACAGCCCCAGCATTTGCCTGGTGTGAAAATGGGAAACCACGGAAAACCATCTTCAGGGTGCCGGCAGTGGAGTTCGCACCCACAATCTCCCGATTACTGGATACTGGCCGCACTTAAGCGACTGCAGCTATCGAGCTAGGTTCTGATTATGTTAGACACGTTTGCGAAAGTAATAACTGGTTCGATAGAAGGCAGCTCACGTTTAGGAAAGGTTATTCCACAGAAGCTCAACTTGTAGGATTCCAGCAAGAGACAGTAGATATCTTGGATTCGGGCAGTCAAATGGACTGTATCGCGATTGACCTGTCTAAGGTATTTGATTGTGTACATCATGGGAGACTACTGAAAAAAATATATAGTGCAAATAGACTAGACAAGAGAGGGACTGAATCGGTGGTTATATTTCCAGAAAACAGAACTCAGAAAATTTGATTAGGTGAAGCTTTATCTCATCCTGTAGTTATTATGAGGGGAATTCCTCAGGGCAGTATTATTGGACCTTAATGTTTTCTTATACAGTATACACGGCATAAATGATATTATTAAAGTACTAGAATTAGAGATAAGACCTTTTGCAGGTGATGCTATTCTGTATAGAGTAGTTAATGTTAAAAGATTATGAGCAACTGCAAGAAAACCTCGATATGGTGCGATGATTAACGGGATTAAAAGTCAGGTTTGAGTTTCACTAATAGCAAAGTCCTATCACTTTTAATTACTGGGTTGTTGGGATGAGAGTTCCGTATGGGGAACACTGTAAGTTCCTTCATGTTAATATATGGAAAGATCTTCATTAGTGTAATCACATAAATGGGGTTGTAAATAATGGGTACAGATCTCTGCAGATGGTTATGAGGGTATTTAGGGGTTTTAGTAAAGATGTAAACGAGAGGCCATAAAAGTCTTCGGTAAGACACAAACTACAGTATAACCCCAGTGAATAAGGTATTCACCAGGATTACTTGATTCGAGAACTGGAAAACATCCACACAAAAACAAAGCATCTCGATTTGCTCTGGGTAATTTCCGAGAAATAGTAGCGTTACGAGTATGTTGCAAAGTTTGAGCTGGGAAGACTTGGGAGAAAGGAGACGAAGTGCTCAACTAGGTGGTATGTTCCGAGCTGTCAGTGGAGAGATGGCGTGGAATAACATTAGTAGACGAATAGCTCTGAGTGGTGTTTTTAAAAGTAGGAGAGATCACAGTATGAAGATAAAGTTGGAATTAAAAATGACAGATTTGGGCAAATATTCGTTTATAGGAACGGAAGTTACTGATGGGAATAATTTACCCAGGGAGCTGCTCAATAAATTTCCAAATCATTTGTAATTATTCAAGAAAAGTGTAGAAAAACAACAGATAGGGAATCTGTCACCTTTGCGACTGATCTAAATGCAGGTCAGTGGTGATTGATTGATTGATTGATTGATTGATTGATTGATTGATTGATTGATTGATTGATTGATTGATTGATTGATTGATTGATTGATTGATTGATTGATTGATTGATTGATTGATTGATTTATTTATTTATTTATTTATTTATTTGTTTATTGATTGATTGATTGATTGATTGATTGATTGATTGATTGATTGATTGATTGATTGATTGATTGATTGATTGATTGATTGATTGATTTCACTCATTTTCAGGGATGTTATCCTCTTCGAAACATTTGTTTAGAAGCATACCGATAACATTTTCAAGCGCTGGAGAGGCTCCTTTCAGCATTTCGGTGGTCACCAAGTCTTGTCTAGGATTCTGTATGTTTTCAGTTCTTTCAACGCTGTTCTCGGTTCCTGAGTCAGCATTTCCGACTTCTTACTTGTTTCGTGGACGTAGCTGCCAAGGTGCAGGTACTCTCTCGTTGTACAGGTCTTCGTAGAATTTATGGATTATCAATGTGATTTCTTCTTCCTCCTCCCATTTGGCCACACCTTGAGCATCTTTTATGCCTTTAATTCTAGATCTTCGTTTAGCCAGAGTAGAGTGTAGCGGTCTCTTGTTCCTGTTGTCATTTGTTACTAACTGGATTTGGCGAGTGTTATGTGCTCTCACGTCTTTACAAATGGCCTTCCTGTCTGCTTTGCCAAATTGTTAAGAATGTGGCGAGTTTCATGTTGTATCCCCTCCCTGCTCGATCAGTCTCCCTATAGCAGCTGTGAGCTTGGGTTCAATATGATGTTAAGCGCGCACACACACACGTATTTCACATCATTGTGATTATAATTTGTGATTTTCATTTGAATAACTTCTTGTTTTGGTTTCAGATTCTTTTTACTCTCACTATTATATTCCTTTATTATTTCTCCTGAAGTTCAATTCTGCTTATTCACAAGGATTTTGAAATCAGCTCTTTCTTTGTAGGCGTGTGTTTACTGAATTTTGATGCTTGCTCCCATCAGTCTGTGATCATTGCCAGTATTGAACTTGTTTAATAGAGGCGATATCAGTGCATATTTCTAATTCCGTTTAACGAATCGAACAATCTTTCCAAAGACATTGACATTCTGGAAATAAGACTCCCTCACTTAAGTATGTAAGGATGAACTCCGAAGGGAATACTTTTTCTCACTTTCCAAATCCGCACTCATGGAAGATAAATTCCAGAAGTACATTCCCCCATCTCTTTTATTATCTGGCTTGGATTGTCAGATTAGCTTTTACTTAACCTGATTCAAGCCAGGTATCATCAAGTGTCGAGTTAAAGAAACGAGATGGCTGCAAGATTTGCCCTAAAAGCGTGCGTTCGGAAACGGCTCAGGGAAGTTTCTGGAATTGAAAGAAGATATGATACATGCAAAACTGGAGTAAATTGATCAGCATTTTATGTGTCTATCAGAAAATTCACATATAGTCTCCGATATTTGAACTTACAATGTAGCAGTTAAAATCTAGATTCAAATCTTTTGAGCCAGGAAGGCGTTCCTACTACATGACATGAATTCAGATAGAACACATAACCTCAAACTACAGAAATAGAATCGTGCATCCGGAAATCGCCAGTGCACCCAGGTATATTTTCTTCTGTTTACTATGGGAACAACCTCGAGGAACAATGATCTAGATGAGCGAACATTTGAACAATATATTCCATCAGCCTATAGTGAGTGTCGAGGGTAAATTTGAGACTGTAGTGAGCTGGTATTGCCAGACATTCTAGAGAGAATATTGACGTATTCAGTGTAAAAAAAAATTGATCATTAAGTGACAGTTCAATGTAATTTAACGGCAGTGAATTCATGAACTCCACATCACCCTTCTTCGCGCTTTCTGTTGGAATGTGCATATTTTTCATTCCTTATTTTTGACAATATAATTTAACGCCTTATCTGTAGGAATACTTGTACTTTTAACTTCACTTTTTAGTTGCCGATATTCGTGATGAACTCTCCGTTGCTGTGACCATTGGCCTATTTATACTTCCGAATTCACATTTTTGAAAAATATTGCGCAACGGTGGCTGCTTCTTCCTCCCTGTATCTGTTGGACTGTTAATACTTTTGATTTGCAACGTTTTACAATACTATTTAGCGGGGACGTACTCTTTACTTAGTCTGCTGAGCTATTTAGACCCTTGATTTCACATTGTGTGTTCTGTGTGTTAAGTGTTCCGGGTGTCCCATAGCGTTGTCAGCAAGTTCTGAGTGAGGATATTGTGTTCCAGAGAGACTGCAAACTTGCCTCCATACATTGAATGATTGACTGTTCACGTTACAAAGGGTAACTAAGCTACTAGCGAGCTATTGTGTTCGCTAGTTGCCAGCCTGCCCTATATATTGTCCGAGCTACATACGTAGGACACTTCGCCGATTCGCTGGCTAAGTAGACCAATCTACTGTAGGGATATTAACCCCAGTGTTGTTGGCTGGAGCTCATTTGCTTCGAGCAGCTGCCGCAAGTTCTTATCGAAGCTTAGTGGAGTGTATGATTATGGCATTGGTCACGTGTATTTGCAACCCAGTCATTCAATGAAGTTTACAAAAGTCATTACCCATCGTGTGAGCTACTTGTGAAATACGATGATTTTAATCGGTATGCAGCCATCGATGGAACTGTATGGTCATTTTCCGTATTTATTATTAATACTTTTACGTCCCAATAACCCTTTTTGCAGTTTTCGGATATTATTGTTATTATTATTGTTATTATTATTATTATTATGTTATTGTTTTACACACTACGAACGACCAGTTGGTGTTACAGAATGAGGCTTGTACCCCATACAAGTTGGAAGATTCGTTGAATTACTACATACACCCTTTTACTACTTGTCTGCGCTTTTCTATGCTCGATATTAGAGAAGAGGTTGAGGAGAAGTAGGAGGAGGAGGAAAGACAACCACAGTCCCCTCAGCTAGCCACCACTGAATGACAATATTTACAAGTTGCTTTACGTCACACCGACACAGATAAGTCTTATGGCGACGGTGGGGTAGGAAAGGGGTAGGGGTGAGAAGGAATAGGCCGTGGCCTTAATTAAGGTACAGCCCCAGCATTTACCTGGTGTGAAAATGACAAACAATGGAAAACCATCTTCAGGGCTGCCGACAGTGTGGGGTCGAACTCACTATCTCCCGAATTCTGCATACTGGCCGCACATAGGCGACTGCAGCTATCGAACTCGGTACCACTGAATGAGAAACCGTTATCCCGTCAATAAATACACATTTCACATGCATATTTAAATAATTGGTTTTTCTCATTTTTAATAACGTCAAACACATAGAATCCTTCGCTTTCAAAAACAGAACAAAACAAGAGGCAGACTTTGTCAACTGCTCCATCCTAAAAATGTGGTCTATCTGCAACGACGAAGAGTCGGCCACGACATGAGTTACAGCAGCTCGTTACCTATCAACGTTACCAAGTCATTTAATATTAACCATCGTAGCACCCGTGACCTATCGCTCTGAATCGTTGCCTACTTTTCGTACATTTTTTCAAGAATTCTTAGGTGTTAACTTGTGACCTAAGAGGAACACGTATAATCAATTTCACTCTCATTTATTTAGTAGTTCCCGAGATAACGTGATGAATGCTTTTTTACAATTGGCTTTACGTCGCATTTACACATATACTGTAAGTCTTACGGCGACGATGGGACAGGAAAGGGCTACGAGTGGGAAGGAAGATGCCATGGCCTTAATTAAGGTACAGCCCCAGCATAGTGCGAAAATGGGAAACCACAGAAAACCATCTTCAGGGCTGCTAACAGTGGGGTTCGAACCCACTATCTCCCGAATGCAAGCTCACACCTGCGCGCCCCTAACCGCAGGTGAGTGAATGAATGATTGGTATTTCGCATTTATGTGCAGGGTGAATGGTAAGGTACTGCCAAACGTTTAGGACACATTCCTCACGTTTCTAACCCTGTACATAGTACGTTAATCGCGAGAAACACACAGGAACAGAATGTACCAAAATGCCACATTAACTCTTTCTTACATGGAATGATGAAAATCCCCTCCATTAGCATTGATACCTGCATCAGTCCGCTGTCACATTGAATCCCGAATGCGCTGATGTCACCTTGATAATCACCTCATTGCTTTGTGCCTTTTGAAAGGACTCACCCCGTATAGATCATCTATTGTATTGAGAAGACCTGTCAAAAATACGCTGGCGGAAATTATATCCAAACATCATGAAATAAAGAATGTAGAATCCAAATTTTGGCAGTACATTTGTCGAGGTAACATATTTAATTGATGAAAGGTACAAAACTACAGGTTAATATCCGCGCGAGAAAAGCCATCGCAAATGTGCCATGCTGGTCACTTAGTAACCGGTTTAATCCCCTGACTGTTGAATGCAGTGCAAACGTGCATGCATTGTGTCGTACAGGTGCCGGATGTCAACTTGTGGGATGGAGTTTCATGCCTGTTACACTTGGTCGGTAAATACAGGGACGGTTAATGCCGGTTGTGGATGGCGCTGGAGTTGTCGTCCAATGATGTCCCATACGCGCTCGATTGCGGACAGATCGGAGGATCGAGCAGGCCAAGGCAACATGGCGACACTCTGTAGAGCACGTTGGGTTACAACAGCGGAATGGAAGCGTGCATTATCCTGTTGGGAAACACCCCCAGGAATGCTGTTCATGAATGGTAGCACAGCAGGCCGAATCACCAGACGGACGGACGCATCTGTAGTCAGGGTGCGTGGGATAACCACGGGCATGCTCCTGCTGTCATAGGAAATTGCTCGCCAGACCAAAACTCCCGGTGTAGGCCCAGTGTGTCGACGCCACCCACAGGTGGAATGCAGGCGTTCAGCTGGCCTCCTTCTAACAAACACACGGCCATCACTGGCACCAAGGCAGAACCGGCTTTCATCGGAAAACACAGCGGACCTCCACTCCATCCTCCATTGAGCTCTCGCTTGACACCACTGAAGTCGCAGACGGCGGTGGTTTGGGGTAAGTGAAATGCACGCTGGAGGTTGTCTGGCTCGGAGCTGTGCTTCAAGTAACAGATTTCGAACAGTTCGTTGCGTCACTGCGGTGCCAACTGCCGCTCGAATTGCTGCCGCAGACGCAGTCCACTGTGCCACAGCCATACGCCGAATACGGCGGCTCTCCCTCTCGTGGTGCCTTGGGGACGTCCGGAGTCCAGTCTTCTTGCGATCGTAATTTCTCGTGACGACTGCTGCCAGCACGCATGCACAGTGGAGACTTTCGTACCAAGTCGTTCTGCAATAACGCGCGAGGAAAATCCACCTTCAGGTAGTCCTATTATACGGCCTCGTTCAACCGCAGTGAGCTGCTGATACTGGTCTCTTCGTCGTCGTAAAGCCATTCTTGACCCACTCGCAGTCATTCCGTCCAGTCTCGCAGGTAACTAACGCTCTCCAACAAGACCCATTTCTATCGACGACTTATTGACAACAGTCGCAAAGCCGCGAGTATTGTGGCCTGTCAACCTATTGTTTTTGAGAGCCTTGTAGTGATTTCCCCTGCTTTAAGGAATGGTTGGAAATTTGGGTCAGGGTACGGTTGTAGTCAGTAATTGGCCAGAGTGTGGCCTGGCGCATATGCGTATGTGTAATTTTAAGCAACCGTTGGTTAAGTAGGGCGAGTGAAGCCTCAGTGCGGTCGTAAATCCACCCATCCAGTGAGTGACCACGGCCGATATTGCTTAACTGCCGATAACAGCTTTGAGTCTGTTCCAGTGATTTAATGGAAGAAGATGGCTTAGATGTTAGTAGGGAGGTGGAAGTTTTAGGAAGTGTGGGCTCTGCGGGGTGGGTGAGGGGTTGTGTTTCGTGGCGGGGTCGTTTGTTTTTCCATGGTGGGGTGTGGTGCGTTTAGCTTAGGATTAGCAGTCTGCTTGGCTTGGCGGGGGGATGGTGCTGGTTTTGGGTCGAGAGTAACTTGAACAGGAGTATGTTCAGGAGGATGGATGTGCCTTGGCTGGACAGGTTGATGTGTTCATAGGTGAGGGGTCCGGGGTTCGAGGGTGGCGGGACTTTGAGGCTTAATAGTAGGGATGGTGGTGTAGTGTGTGCATGTAAGGGTTGTGCGCGTCTATAGTGGTCTTTAATTGCCTTTTTCTTGAAGGGACAGCCAGGGAATGGTGCGGCATGGCTGCCTTGGCAGTTAGCGCACCTCGCCTGGTCCCGAGGTACCGTACAATCAGTGTGGCGGTGGGGACCACCACATCTGTTACAGCGGGTGGTCTTTGAGCACGAGGCCGCAGAGTGGTTCAGTTTGAGGCAATTAAAGCACTGTGTTACGAGTGCAGGTCGGGGAGTAGGGAGGTTCGTGTTTCTGTCGTGGGAGATTTGCGTGTTGGTGTTTTATTTGACTTGGGAGCAGCTTTGTTACGTCTGTTCTTTGTCTGAGTGTACTCGGATTGTGTGTTCGTGTCCGGTTGTGAGACTGACAGGATTTCAGTCCCGATTTTGGAAGTAGATTGTGTGTCCGTACCCAGTTGTGAGACTGACGAGATCTCAGTACTAACGGTCTCGCACAGTACCGCCCGTATTTAAAGCAAACCTGATATACAACCTCATGGGGCAGCTACTAGCACCACGCTAATGCGATTTGCGGAAAATTTGAATCAGTCGTCCTTCAGATTTATAAACACGCCTACCAACGTTCGTTAATCTAGCACACCCCTTCTTGGTGTTTATATATTTTTTCCTCCAGTATATTGACCTGAACC
Source organism: Anabrus simplex (assembly GCF_040414725.1). NCBI lineage: Eukaryota > Metazoa > Arthropoda > Insecta > Orthoptera > Tettigoniidae > Anabrus > Anabrus simplex. The sequence continues at coordinate 236,661,867 of NC_090266.1, forward strand.
TCAGCGGAATATCTGATAGTAAAAAGTAAAATAGACCAATATAATCAATCAATCAAGCATTAACATAGGGATGTAATTTAAGAAGTTCGGAGACTAGATTACATGCCAGAAGGGACCGTGCCGGATGCAACCACGCCAAAATCGTGCCGTTAGCGGCTGAGTTGATTTAGCATCGTGCGCATGCGACCAGTCAATCAATCAGTCAGTCAGTCACCGCTGATTTGTGTGTAGAGCAGTCGCCGAAGTGCCAGATTGACCATCGAATGTTTATCTAGACTTTTCTTAAAGAATATCAGAGAATTTGTAAATTGGTCGAACATTTCTCTTGGTAAATTATTCCAGTCCCTAACTCCTCTTCCCAAGCGAATATTTACCCCAATTTGCCCTCTAAAATTCCAACGTCATCTTCACTCCTACTTTTGAAAGCACCACTCAAACTTATTCGTCAACTATTATCATTACACGCCATCTCTCCACTAACAGCCTGGAACATACCGCTTAGTCGAGCAGCTCGTTTCCTTTCTCCCAATTCTTAGCGTTATGGTACACGCTACTGACCTGAAAATTACGTCATTGCAATCCTCTCTCCACGATCTAATATGTTAATTTGGTACATCAGTTACTTTCCATTCTGAATATACTGGAGTGTGCTTTAATTATGTCATGTGGTAAGCCTATAACGACATGTTCTTCAGTATAGAGGACTCAGGTATCAGGTACGTACACATGTTGAAGTTAATATTTTGTCTGTCAGTATTGGTGTTGGTCGAATTCAAACCAGTCATTGTCAGTACGTGATAACTAAACTCATGTGACACTCAACAATCTCCTCGTATTGAAATTAGATAGGCCTGATTCGTATAATGAGACAGGCTGAATGCAGATCACACCGTATTACATTGCAGGGAGCGCAGCGACGTTCATCAATAACCACGCACCGTGACGTGGCTCTAGTTCACAGTTACAACTGGAATTTTCGAGTTCATTGACGAAATCTGATGTCAGAAAAAACCTATGAAATAACAGACGATGTAGTAGATCAACTATGGTGCTAAATAACACACGCCCTTCCACCAACAATTAATCACCTCGGGTACCATATAATATAGGATAATTGTAGCTACTGTTGTGGAAATTTGTGTTCAAAACTTTGACACAATGAGCATTAAGTGACAGAACTTGGATGAAGGGGCAGCATTCTAAAGGAAAATACAATTGTGTGTGGAGTAATCAGAAGTTAATTTGTCACAAAGTACAAAATTGAGTTTCGATATCTGATCATGAAGATTTTCCGTATCCATCCTGATTGTTATTTGTCAACAAATTCCTCTCTACACATTCCAAGATATTATGTGGTTGTTAAGTCATCAGTCCAGGGGCTGTTAGGATTCCTAAATAGCACCATCGAACGTTATGCAGTAAAAAGAAACAATTAACACCAATAGCGTTGCTATAATGATGCGTACCAAGCAATATGGGAAGATGTAAAACAAAAAAATTATTTCGTCTGTGGAATTTCTTCACCAGCGGCGTTTGAGCTTTTGCCATTGGAAATGTCCTCTTTAAAGTATAGCCGGATCTCATCCTATGAGCTGAAAATATATTCTCTCAATTTAGAAATATCCTGTTTGAAACGTGGCATACATTACACCCGAAAACCTTGAGTAGTCAACTGTAATGCAACTGGAGAGTAAGTTTTTTTAAGTAGTTCCAGTCCAGTTTACCGGTAATTCCGTTTTAACAGAATTGTAAACAGGGAGTTCCAAATACAGTAAAACTCCTATTCTGCATTCGAGGGATAATTTATTTTAAACAATTTACATTTTGATTGATAGACTAAAGTTAAATGTAGCTGGTTTTAAGTAGTTCCAGTCCAGTTTACCGGTAATTCCGTTTTAACAGAATTGCAAACAGGGAGTTCCAAATACAGTAAAACTCCTATTCTACATTCGAGGGATAATTTATTTTAAACAATTTACATTTTGATTGATAGACTAAAATTAAATGTAGCTGGTCTAAGTGAAGTACGTTGGCAGAAAGAGCGGGAATTTCGGTCAGGCGACTACCGAATTATCAACACAAAATCAAACAAGGTAAATGCAGGAGTTTGTTTAATAATGAATAAGAAAATAGGGTAGTGGATAAGCTACTACGACCAGCATAGTGAAAGGATTATTGTTGTCAAGATAGACACCAATCCAATGTCCACTACCATAGTGCAGGCCTATATGCCTACTAGTTCAGCAGAGGATGTGGAAATAGAATATATGAAGAGATTGAAGATTTAATACAGTATGTAAAAGGTGGCGAGAAGCTAATTGTGATGGGAGAATGAAATGCCGTGGTAGGCCAAGGAAGAGAAGGTAATGCAGTAGGAGAATTCGGATTGGTACAAAGGAACGAAAGAGGAAGTCGGCTGGTTGAATTCTGCACCGATCACGATTTGGTCCTTGTTTATACTTGGTTCAAACACCACAAACTACGGCTGTATATGTGGACAGGACCTGGAGACACTGGAAGGTATCAAATAGACTTAATTATTATTAGGCAGAGATTGCAAAACTTTCCCAGGAGCAGACGTGTACTCTGATCACAACTTGCTGGTCATGAAATGCCATCTGAAGTTGAAGAAATTGAAGAAGGGAAGGAATCCAGTGAGATGGGATCTAGACAAATTGACAGAAAAGAGTCTGAAAGATTGTATCAAAGAATGTGTTGCACAAGGACTAAATGGAAAGGCTGAAGGAAACACAATAGAGGAAGAGTGGATAGTCATGAAGAATAAGATCAGTAGGGCTGCTGAAGAGATGTTATGAATAAAGAAAAGATCAACTAAGAATCAATCGATAACAAACAATAGCAAAAATGACTTTTCATGAGAAATTGAATGTAGTCTAATCACACGTTGTTTAATACGTGCAATATGATGTCTATTTGTATCCGTACAATATTATTATTATTATTATTATTATTATTATTATTATTATTATTATTATTATTGTTATTATTATTATTACATTTCTTTGTTTATACAAGTTAAGCTCGACTCTGATGATGATAATGATGATGATGATGATGATGATGATGATGATGATGATGATGATGTTGCTTGTTGTTTAAAGGGGCCTAACATCGAAGGTCATCGGCCCAGAGCTCGACTCTAGTTCGCCAATTATTAAAGACTAGCAAGATACCCGTGCTTCGCTACGGTATTATACTGAAATTTATAATTGAATGCTTATTGTTTTAGATATATAATCCGCCGAAATTCGCGATCGGACTCGTTTTCTGCGAGAATCCACCAAAATTCCCGATCTGACTCGTTTTCTATTATTTTACAGCACGTTTCCTCCCATTTTTCAATCTTCCTTTCCAGCAATCGATTTCGTACTTCCCGGGCTAGGCTCAGGTATTCCTCCTGGTCAGTTGGGTCCGTAAATCTTTGCTATCCTTTCCTTTAATCATTTTTAATATGGATAAAATCCTTCAGGGGATCCGGCGTGGTGTCATATTGGGTGCCTTGGCGGCACTGAACCTGCGGCCGGACTGCATTCTTAGTCATTACCCGTCCAGGAGCCGTTACCAGCGCGGTCCGCACATTTGACGACGGTCCGGAACATTATTATTATTATTATTATTATTATTATTATTATGTGTTGCTGGAATGGCTGATGACAGGGAAAACTGGAGTATCCGGAGAAAACCTGTCCCGCCTCCGTTTAGTCCACCACGAATGTCACATGGAGTGACCGGGATTTGAACCACGGAACCCAGCTGTGAGAGGCCGGCGCGCTGCCGCCTGAGCAACGGAGGATCCTTATAAGTACAATAATAACAGTAAAATGAATTGGTCTCACCTCCTTCTACACCCCACCGCCGTTATGTTTATTTACCGCCACCCCCCCCCCCCCAAAAAAATAATTAAAAGAAGGCTTGTTTCTTTATGTTTAAGGGAGATTCCAAACACCAATGTTCACGTCTATTACCTTCAGTTTTGAGATATAAGTATCCCCATAAAAGTAATTTACTTTTTTCACTTCATTTCACACTACTCCCCCCCCCCCCCCCCTAAGTGAACTTTCACGCAAAAAATACTCGTTTCTTTAATAGTAAAGGATCTTCTAAATACCAATTAGCACGACTCTAACTTCTTCAGTTTTTGATTTATGTGTCCTCATGAAAGGAATTCAACTCCTTTACACTCCCGCCCTCCAAGATGGTTTCCCGCCCAAAACGCTTTTTTTTTGTTTTTTGTTTTTAAAGGAGATAAAAATACGAATTTTCACGTCTGTAACAACTTTAGTTTTTATTAGATGTATGTATTCTCATACAATTAAGCCAATTAATTTTTCAATTCTTTCACCCCCCACCCCATTCATTGGATTTTCCGAGAATACGTGTTTATTTACTTTTAAAGCAGATTGAAAATATCAAATTTCACGTCTTAACATCTTCATTTTTGATATATCAGTAGCCTAATTAAAAGAATTCAACACCATTTTCAGTCACTTTTACCCCCCCCTCCCCTCCACCCAAGTGATATTTCCGAAAACTAAAAATACACGTTCTTTATGTTTAATAGAGAAAAAAAATACCATTTTTCACTTCTGTAACATGTTAAGTTTTTTTAGATATACTGTAAAAATTCTCATTTTAAAATTTCACCTCTTTTGTGTTCCCCTTAAGTGGAGTTTCCAAAAACAAATCACCTATATTTCTTTACATTTACAGGAGATTCCAAACACCCACTTTTTACGTCTGTAACATTATCCGTTTCCAAGATATTCTGTAGATATAGTCTTTCAAAAAATTCACCCCAATTTGTCACTCCTGTTTAACCGCCATTAATTGGATTTTCCAAAAACGAAAAAATACGTGCTTCTTTACTTTTAAAGTAGATCCCAAATACCAATTTTCAGGACTGTAATCTCTTCAGGTTCTGAAATATAAGTAGCCTCGTTAAAGGCATTCAACCCATTATTCACCCTTTTACACCCTTCCTATTGGGATTTTCCGAAAACAAAAGAATACATGTTTCTTTATTTTTAAAGGAGATTCTAAATACCAATTTTTACATCTATAAACTTTAAAAGTTTTGAGATATAGATACACAAATTTTAAAAAATCACCCCCATTTCACCCCCCCCCCCATTAAATGGATTTTCCAAAAACAAAAAAAATATGTGTTTCTTTTCTAAAGGAGATCCCAAACACCAATTTTCAGGTCTGTAATATCTTCAGGTTCTGAAATATAAGTAGACTCATGAAAGGCATTCGACCATTTCTTCAACCTTTTCCACCCTTCCTATTAGGATTTTCCGAAAACAAAATATACGTGTTTCTTTATTTTTAAAGGAGATCCCAAACACTGATTTTCAGGTCTGTGATATCTTCAGTTTCTGAGATATAAGTAGTCTCATTAAAGGCATTCAACTCATTTTCCACCCCTTTTCACTCCTCCTATTGCGATTTTCCGAAAACAAAAAAATACGTGTTTCTTTATTTTTAATGAAGATTCTAAATAACAGTTTTTACATCTGCAAACTTTAAAAGTTTGGAGATATAGATTCACTCATTTTAAAAATTCACCCCCTTTTCTCCCTCCCATTAATTGGATTTTCCAAAAACAAAAAAATACGTGTTTCTTTATTTTTAAAAGAGATCAAAAGTACCAATTTTCAGGTCTGTAATATCTTCAGTTTCTGAGATATAAGTACCGGTATCCTGATTGAAGGCATTCAACCCATTTTTCCCCATTTTCACCCTTTTTCACCCCTCCTATTGGGGTTTTCAGAAAACAAAAAAATACGTGTATCCTTATTTTAAAAGAAGATTCTAAATACCAATTTTTACATCTGTAAACTTTGAAAGTTTTGAGATATAGATACACTCTTTTTAAAATTTCACCCCCCTTTTCACCCCCTTAGCGACGAAATATCCAAAAATCCTCTCTTAGCGAGCACCTACATCTTAATATGAATATATACCCAAAATTTCATTTCTTTATGTCCAGTAGTTTTGGCTCGGCGATGATGAATCAGTCAGTCAGTCAGGACAAGTTATTTTATATATATAGTAGCAAGATACCCGTGCTTCGCTACGGTATTGTACTGAAATTTATAATTGAATGCTTATTGTTTTAGATATATAATCCGCCGAAATTCGCGATCTGACTCGTTTTCTGCGAGAATCCACCATAATTCCCGATCTGACTCGTTTTCTATTATTTTACAGCACGTTTCCTCCCATTTTTCAATCTTCCTTTCCAGCAATCGATTTCGTACTTCCCGGGCTAGGCTCAGGTATTCCTCCCGGTCAGTTGGGTCCGTAAATCTTTGCCATCCTTTCCTATAATCATTTTAATATGTATAAAATCCTTCAGAAGATCCGGCGTGGTGTCATATTGGGTGCTTTGGCGGCACTGAACCCGCGGCCGGACTGCATTCTTAGTCATTACCCGTCCAGGAGCCGTTTCCAGCGCGATCCGCACATTTGACGACGGTCCGGAACATTATTATTATTATTATTATTATTATTATTATTATTATTATTATTACTATTACTATTACTATTATGTGTTGCTGGAAAGGCTGATGACAGGAAAAACCGAAGTATCCGGAGAAAAACCTGTCCCACCTCCGTTTTTTCCAGCACGAATGTCACATGGAGTGACCGGGATTTGAACCACGGAACCCAGCTGTGAGAGGCCCGCGCGCTGCCGCCTGGGCAAAGGAGGATGCTTATAAGTACATTAAGAACAGTAAAATCAATTGGTCTCACCTCCTTCTACACCCCACCGCCGTTAAGTTTATTTACCGCCAACCCCCCCCCCCCCCCCAAAAAAAAATTAAAAGAAGGCTCGTTTCTTTATGTTTAAAGGAGATTCCAAACACCAATGTTCACGTCTATTGCCATCAGTTTTGAGATATAAGTATCCCCATTAAAATAATTTATTTTTTTCACTTCATCTCACACTACTCCCCCCCCCCCCCCACCTAGTGAATTTTCCCGCAAAAAATACTTGCTTCTTTAATAGTAAAAGATCTTCTAAATACCAATTATCACGACTCTAACTTCTTCAGCTTTTGATTTATGTGTCGTCATGAAAGGAATTCAACTCCTTTACACTCCCACCCTCTAAGATGGTTTCCCCACCAAAACGCGTTTTTCTTTGTTTTTAAAGGAGATCTAAATACGAATTTTCACGTCTGTAACAACTTTAGTTTTTATTAGATGTATGCGTTCTCATACAATTAAGTCAATTAAATTTTCAGTACTTTCACCCCTCCCACCCCTCATTGGATTTTCCGAGAATACGTGTTTCTTTACTTTTAAAGCAGATTGCAAATATCAAATTTCACGTCTGAAACATCATTTTTGAGATATCAGTAGCCTAATTAAAAGAATTCAACACCATTTTCAGTCACTTTTACCCCCCCCCCCACCACCACCCAAGTGGTATTTCCGAAAACTAAAAATACACGATTCGTTATGTTTAATAGAGATAAAAAATACCATTTTTCACTTCTGTAACATGTTAAGTTTTTTTAGATATACTGTAAAAATTCTCATTTTAAAATTTCACGCCTTTTGAGTTCCCCTTAAGTGGAGTTTCCAAAAACAAATCACCTATGTTTCTTTACATTTACAGGAGATTCCAAACACCCACTTTTTACGTCTGCAACATTTTACGTTTCCAAGATATTCTGTAGATATAGTCTTTCAAAAAATTCACCCCAATTTGTCACTCCTGTTTAACCGCCATTAATTGGATTTTCCAAAAACTAAAAAATACGTGTTTCTTTATTTTTAAAGGAGATCCCATATACAAATTTTCAGTTCTGTAATATCTTCAGGTTCTGAAATATAAGTATCCTCATTAAAGGCATTCAACCCATTCTTCACCCTTTTACACCCCTCCTATTGGGATTTACAGGAAACAAAAAAATACGTGTTCCTTTATTTTTAGAGGAGATTCTAACTACCAATTTTTACATCTGTAAATTTTAAAGTTTTAAGATGTCGACACACTCATTTTTAAAAATTCACCCCCCCTTTCACCCCCCAATATTTGGATCTTCAAAAAACGAAAAAATACGTGTAACTTTACTTTTAAAGTAGATCCCACATACCAATTTTCAGGTCTGTAATATCTTCAGGTTCTGAAATATAAGTAGCCTCATTAAAGGCATTCAACCCATTATTCACCCTTTTACACCCTTCCTATTGGGATTTTCCGAAAACAAAAGAATACGCGTTTCTTTATTTTTAAAGGAGATTCTAAATACCAATTTTTACATCCATACACTTTAAACGTTTTGAGATATAGATACACTCATTTTAAAAAATAACCCCCTTTTCACCCCCCATTAATTGGATTTTCCAAAAACAAAAAAATACGTGTTTCTTTATTTTTAAAAGAGATCCCAAACATCAATTTTCAGGTCTGTAATATCTTCAGGTTCTGAGATATAAGTAGCCCCATTAAAGGCATTCAACCCCTTTTTCACCCCTTTTCACGATTCCTATTGCGATTTTCGGAAAACAAAAAATACGTGTTTCTTTATTTTTAATGAAGATTCTAAATACCAATTTTTACATCTGCAAACTTTAAAAGTTTGGAGATATAGATTCACTCATTTTAAAAATTCACCCCCTTTTCACCCTCCCATTAATTGGATTTTCCAAAAACAAAAAAATACGTGTTTCTTTATTTTTAAAAGAGATCAAAAGTACCAATTTTCAGGTCTGTAATATCTTCAGTTTCTGAGATATAAGTACCGGTATCCTGATTAAAGGCATTCAATCCATTTTTTCCCCATTTTCACCCTTTTTCACTCCTCCTATTGGGATTTTCTGAAAACAAAAAAATACGTGTTTCCTTATTTTTAAAGAAGATTCTAAATACCAAGTTTTACATCTGTAAACTTTTAAAGTTTTGAGATATAGATACAATCATTTTAAAATTTCACCCCCCTTTTCACCCCCTTAGCAAAGGAATATCCAAAAATCCTCTCTTAGCGAGCACCTACATCTTAATATGAATCTATCCCCAAAATTTCATTTCTTTATGTCCAGTAGTTTTGGCTCGGCGATGATGAATCAGTCAGTCAGTCAGGACAAGTTATTTTATATATATAGATAGATTTTTGTCCCTTCTGTAGGTCTATTATTTTAGTACGGCATCCATGCACACTGTAATTGGCTATTGCAATAAATTGACTTATTAAATCAGTATGAAGTGTTACAATCCTCTTACGCTGATATATTCGGTTCATGTTGTTTCCGACCAATCTGTATATTAGCCTCTTAACTTCAAAGTTGACACTGAGAGTTATTTTAACTTTACAGCTGATGAATTAAGATTCAGATAAACTATTATCTTCTCTGGATTAGAGTTCCATCATTTGGGGATGTGATTGCTGGGTGACGTCGTCACTGGCTTCTCAGTACGTAGCCTCAGTATGAATCCAGGCCAATGCACGTGGTATTTTAGAAATGATATACCACACACCTGTGCCTCGTATTTCACATAAAACTGGAGGTCTCATGGCTATGTTCAAAACATTAACAGTCACGGTTAACTACAAGCTTGCTTGCTTATTTACTTTGCCACACCGCTGAGTGGATCAACTCGCTTCAAAACGTGGACAGAACAGAAAGAAAAACAATGAGTGCGCGTTTCGATTTCAGTCCCGGAAATCTTGTGTAGATGGCATAGATGGCACTGGTGCATACTTGTCCAGTGCTGCGGTGGCATACCAGTAACAAGTCGATATGATACGTGCCGTGACAGTTGCCAGTAAATACTGAATCGGAAAATGTCAGATTTGGTGTGTGTGTCCTTTTCAATATATAACAGTCATCCTGCCCAGTTGACAGGATAAAATAAGATGGGTAGCTTTCCATAAGGTTTGTTTATGACGTTTTTAACTGGTATAATGAAGTATATCGACTTAAAACTAAAGTGAACTTAAACCTGCTTCGCGTACTACCGATATTATCCGAAATCTTTGGCTGCACAATTTCTTGTCCGTGGCTCCACTTTTGTAAATGTCCCTCCTACTACATAACGGTATAGTTAAAGGAGCTCAAATGTATTTGCGTGCGCATATATTTGCGCGTTTGTAGTGGACGGTCATTTTTCTACCGTGCGGCAGTTCCACACGGTAGAAACTTATTATGCAATAATGCACAACAATAATAATTAATAATGATTACGCGCAAATATTCCCGAGAGGAAACAAAGCATGATGTATTCCATCGGCTTCTGGTATCTCGATGATTCACTCGATGATTCATCATCATCAGTCATTATTTAGGGCATTTAGGGCAGTTACCCAGGTGGCAGATTCCCTATCTGTTGTTTTCCTAGCCTTTTTTTAAATGATTCCAAAGAAATTGGAAATTTATCCAACATCTCCCTTGGTAAGTTATTCAAATCCGTAACTCCCCTTCCTATAAACGAATATTTGCCCCAATTTGTCCTCTTGAATTCCAACTTTATCTTCATATTGTGATCTTTCCTACTTTTAAAGACACCACTCAAACTTATTCGTCTAATGTCATTCCACGCCATCTCTCCACTGACAGCTCGAAACATACCACTTAGTCGAGCAGCTCGTCTCCTCTCTCCCTAGTCTTCCCAGCCCAAACTTTGCAACATTTTGTAACGCTACTCTTTTGCCAGAAATCACTCAGAACAAATCGAGCTGCTTTTCTTTGGATTTTTTCCAGTTCTTGAATCAAGTAATCCTGGTAAGGGTCCCATACACTGGAACCATACTATAGTTGGGGTCTTACGAGAGACTTATATACCCTCTCCTTTACATCCTTACTACAACCCCTAAATACCTTAATAACCATGTGCAGAGATCTGTAACCTTTATGAACAATCATATTTACGTGGTTACCCCAATGAAGGTCTTTTCTTATATTAACACCTAGGTACTTACAATGATCCCCAAAAGGAACTTTCACCCCATCAACACAGTAATTAAAACTGAGAGGATTTTTCCTATTTGTGAAACCCACAACCTGACTTTTAACCCCGTTTATCATCATAACAAAGCCTACTGTCTATTTGATAACATCATCGAGGTCATTTTGCAGTTGCTCACAATCTTGTAACTTATTTATTACTCTGTACAGAATAGGATTCGCAGAACAGGTGTGAGGAATTTTATCTGTATATCAATCGCCGCGATATTATATAGCATGTTACCATTTATATATTTCATTACCTAGCGAGCTGGCCGTTCGGTTAGTGGCACGCACCTGTCAGCTTGCATTCGGAAGACAGTTGGTTCAACGGCAGCCCTGAAGTTGGTTTTCCGTGGTTTCCCATTTTTTCACCAGGCAAATGCTTGGACTGTGTCTTAACTAAGGCCATGGGCCGCTTCCTTTACACTTTGCCATCCCTTCGTCGCCATGAGACCTATCTGTGTCGGTGTGAGGTAGAGTCAATTGTAAACATTTATATATCCTGTATATACAGTACTTCATTACTTATGTATTACTTTTATTGGAAAAACTATTAAATGATGATGATGATGATGAAACCACCTATATTGGCTGTAAACAGTAAGGTAGGCAAAACTTTTAAGGACACATTCGTCTCTCGTAGAAGAAGAGAACATGTTATGTGGAAGGTCCGGAGACCCTTTATTTCTATATTAGGACTCATTTCCTATAATCTTTTTTTAAATACAATTTGCTTTACATCGCACCGACACAGATAGATCTTATGGCGACGATGGGATAGAAAAGGTTCATGAGTGGGAAGGAAGCTGCCGTGGCCTTAATTAAGGTACAGCCCCAGCATTTGCCTGGTGTGAAAATGGGAAACCACGGAAAACCATCTTCATGGCTGCCGACAGTGGGGTTCGAACCCACTATGTCCCGGATGAAGGCTCACAGCTGCGCGCCCCTAACCGCACGGCCAACTCACCCGGTTTGTATAACCCGATGTAGTACATTAATAATTGGAAACACACAGGAACAGAACGCATAGCACATGAAACTCTTTCTTGCATGAAATGTAGAAAATGCCATTCTGGAGACGCTGATGTCAATGCGGTGCCGAGTTGATGCATGTTGATACATGAAAGTGTTTCATGTGGTATGCTAGTACGTTTGGTTCCTATGTCCTTCTCATGATTAATGTACTATGTAGACTTGTAGAAAATGTGTTCTAACACGAAAATAAAGCGTTTACGTATCCATGTACATTTAACATATTTTCTTCTTTTATGTGTGAGAAATGTGTCCTGAAAATCTGCCCGCTTATTGCTACAGCCTGTATGGAAATGATATTGTATTCCACGTTTACTGATGTCAGTATAGCATTATTTTAATATAGAATTAAAGTTGCTTACCGTGGTACTACTTCTTCCACCGAGCTCGATAGCTGCAGTCGCTTAAGTGCGGCAAGTATCCAGTAATCGGGAGATAGTGGGTTCGAGCCCCACTGTCGGCAGCCCTGAAGATGGTTTTCCGTGGTTTCCCATTTTCACACCAGGCAAATGCCGGGGCTGTACCTTAATTAAGGCCACGGACGCTTCCTTCCAATTCCTAGACCTTTCCTATCCCATCGTCGCCGTAAGATATATCTATGTCGGTGCGACGTAAAGCAAATCGCAAAAAAAAAAAAAAAAAAAAAAACTACTTCTTCCTTTTCTTTTTATTATTATTATTAATGGTGTGAATATTTGTCTTTTGCAGAAGGTCTTCTCAGCTACTCCATGCCTCAAGGAGTTCAGAGGGGAGCGGAGGTAGATCTGTCTGATCGCACATACGATGGTCGTGAGGAAGGCGGCCATCTGAGTGGAGGCCTAGGTCAACTTGTGGATGGGCATAAGGGACAGGACGTCTTCCGCCTCGACCTGAAAGGCCACGGTAAAGGTAGGATCTGAAGCCATTTACATTTATATTGCTACGTTTGTTCTTCCCTTGCTCCGTTGTTGCATGAACAACATTTTTCCTGTGCATGCGAAGTGTCGTATTAAAAGATATGTAAGGGGAATTAAGGAAATCAAAATTTTCCCTCAGAAGGAAGTGAAAAATAAAACTGGCTGGTGCTTTCTGAAAGAATGTGATAATCTACTGTAGGCTTACGATGTATGAAATTTATTAGTTGACCTTTCCCTGAAGTGATATGACTTATACATCGTTCATGGTTTCATTAGCTAGTCGCGTGATGTTTGGGTAATGTGTCAGCTGGCACATCCAAGGAATTTATTGTGTACTGAGAGCGGGGTGGCGAATGGTCGTCTGTAAAATGTGCTCTGTCTATCTTAGTAATAAAGTAATAAATACGTATGGAAGTTTGCTTAATGTGTGTGTGTGTTTGCGGTGAATATTGGTGTTCAGTATTTGTTGGTAATAATCAAGATTAGTGGCACGTAAATTTTACATTGAGTAGTTCCGTTGGTGTTCGGTATATTACGTTCTCTAGGTTACGTTTACGTTGTTTCGACCGAGCAAGTGGCTGTGTGGTTTAGGTCACTTAGCTATCACCCCTGAATATGGTTTTCCGTGGTTTTCCACTTGCACACTAGGCTGCAACTTAATTAGGACCACGGCCGCTTCCTTCCCACTCCTAGCTGTCTCATATTATCCTATTATTGCATAAGACCTGTCTGTGTCGGTGCGACGTAAAGATTCAAATATCTGTAGGTTTCCTGGTAAAATATTTATAAAAACAGTTTAATATACGGAGTTGTACCACCGCAGCTTTTACATTCGTGCAGGCACTTCTTCTTCTTCTTCTTCTTCGTCTTCTTCTCATTCCGCTTTTCAGGTACCTGTGGGTTCGCGGGAGTGAACTGTGTAGCACATGTGGATTTGGCCCTGTTTTACGGCCGGATGTGCTTCCTGACGCAAACCCTATATGTAGGGATGTAATCAATATTGCGTGTTTGTATGGAAATGAAGAGTTTAGCCCTGGCATGAACAGCTACATCAAACTAGTTATTGGGCTTTTTGACCCCAGTAAGAAAACGTGTAGAGAAAAGCGAAGTCATACGTACGATAGGTACAGTTAGTATCGGGATTCGAAATTTGGATATCACAATGTTGCAGATTTGGAACCTAATTAAAACTGTACTTTGCAAGGGAGTGGCTGGGCACTATACCTTTTTATATACATGGTGTATCCGTGATGATGTTACAAACGTTCAGGGATCATGGAGGACGGCAAATGGATAAATTTGAGACAAGGGAATGAAATGAAATGGCGTATGGCTTTTAGTGCCGGGAGTGTCCGAGGACATGTTCGGCTCGCCAAGTGCAGGTCTTTTGGTTTGACTCCCGTAGGCGAGCTGCGCGTCGTGATGAGGATGAAATGATGATGAAGACGACAAATACACCCAGCCCCCGTGCCAGCGAAATTAACCAATGATGGTTAAAATTCCCGACCCTGCCGGGAATCGAACCCGGGACCCCTCTGACCAAAGGCCAGCACGCTAACCATTTAGCCGTGGAGCCGGACTGAGACAAGGAACTGTAGTCCGAAAACGTTTTAGTCAAAAGTTATTAATAATCCAAATAGTTCAACGTGCGTCCGTTCCTAACAGACGCCGGGGTATCGGAATTTCGTCCCGCAGTAGTTCTTTAATATGCAGGAAGTCAACGACGTGGTGTTGTCACATTTAAACCCCCTTTAAAAGCCAGTGACCTCAGTCGGGTTTGAACCCGTTAACTTGGGATTAGTAGACCTACGCCGTATCCACTACATCACTGTGGCTGGGAGTCAAAAGTTAGAGCAAACATCGGTCTGATACATCCGATTGTACTGTACACTACATGTGCTAAGAGATCCTCTTCAATCTCGCCATTTTGAACATCTGTTGAAAATGGAGCAGCTTGTTGAACTTGTGCAGGTAAACGGACTTAAATGAGTAAAAATTTGCTTATCTTTCGACTCGGTCCTTTCCGGAATATGATTCCTTATCTCAGATTGATTAACTTGCCGTCCTCCAACATCGCTGAAAGTTTTGTAACATCATCGCCTATACATCCTGTAGAATGTAGACCACTTCTCTAGTATTTTTTATGAAGTATTACTGCACTGTACCAACTATATCCACCTCTACAGCTGTCACTAGAAAACTGCGTAACGCGTTGGTCCAGAGACCATTTTCTTTTGAGAGAAATGAGGCCTTCGATCTCTTTTTTTTTTTTTTTTTTTTTGCAAGTTGCTTTACATCGCACTGACACAGATAGGTCTTATGGCGACGATGGGACAGGTAGGGGCTAGGAGTGGGAAGGAAGCGGCCGTGGCCTTAATTAAGGTACAGCCCCAGTATTTCCCTGGTGTGAAAATGGGTAACCACAGAAAACCGTCTTCAGACCTGCCGACAGTGGTGTTGGAACCCACTATCTCCCGAATACTGGACACTGGCCGCACTTAAGCGACTGCAGCTATCGAGCTCGGTACCTTCGATCTCTATTGACCACCGTGTTGTACGATCTTGGAACGCCGACATGGATGGAAAAATGTCTTTTTTCTAATTCTGGTGTAAACTATGCGACGTAAATGTTATACAGCAGATGCAGCAGCTCACGCTATGTAATTACTACCGTTAGAGGTTTCAATAAAGACTTCAAACTGGGCGGGGTAACTCATGGACAATTTTTCGAAGTGAGGACTCCGGTCTCCTACCGAATAGAGAGTTATAATGCGTACACCTGCATGCTTTACATAGGTGAGTGGAGTTATACAAGGTAGAGATCCGGCATCTCGCAGCAGTAAACGATCAAATCCTCCTTAGTTCATGAATTCTTTTTTTCATTTTGCACTCTGTTAGGTATATTTATGGAGATTTGACTTTCTTGAAGTCCTATATATCCTAACAACAAAGTTATAACAATTAAACTAAGTATAATAAATATCAGCCGGCCCCGTGGTGTAGGGGTAGCTTGCTTGCCTCTAACCCGGAGGCCCCGGGTTCGATTCCCGGCCAGGTCAGGGACTTTTACCTGGACCTGAGGGCTGGTTCGAGGTCCACTCAGCCTACGTGATTGGAACTGAGGAGCTATCTGACGGTGAGATAGCAGCCCCGGTCTCGAAAGCCAAGAATAACGGCCGAGAAGATTCGTCTTGCTGACCACACGACACCTCGCAATCTGCAGGCCTTCGGGCTGAGCAGCGGTCGCTTGGTAGGCCAAGGCCCTTCAACGGCTGTAGTGCCATGGGGTTTGGTTTGGTTTGGTTTATAATAAATATCGACTACGCATAAACGTATTGTGTATACCATCGTCACCATTAACCTGAACCCATTTAATCAAGTAGTAAGTAGACTACCTCCTCCATTTACAGGGAATGGTTGAAACTATCGGCGCTTGGTACACAGTCTTAACAATAACATTCATTTCAATTCTTCTTGCCTATTACCTCCTTCTTTTTCCGATTCCACCACATGTGTGGGGTCGCAGGTGCGAACTGTGTCGCACGTGTAGGTTAGGCTCTGTTTTACGACCGGATGCCCTACGTAAAGGGATATATTCACTATTGCGTGTTTCTGTTCTTGTTAGTAGCCTAGTGTAGTGTGTGTCTGAATCTGAAGAGTATTTTAATACCCTTTTCACAGGCTATTGTAAGTTCAAGATTTTAAACAGTGTTGTTTATTCTAGGAAAAACATTTAGCCATTCTAGTCCTTCATTAGGTTCGTACCCCACTGTCGGCAGCCCTGAAGATGGTTTTCAGTGGTTTCCCATTTTCACACCAGGCAAATGCTGGGGCTGTACCTTAATTAAGGCCACGGCCGCTTCCTTCCCACTCCCAGCGCCTTCCTGTCCCATCGTCGCCATAAGACCTATCTGTGTCGGTGCGACGTAAAGCCAATAGCAAAAAAAAGTCCTTCATTACATACAGTAGTACTTTTTTATATGCTTTTATTTTCTTTTGTGATGTATTCTTCTTATTATTATTCTCCTTCTTCTGATGCTACTGCTTCTTATTCTTCCCGTGCTTGTTTCCAGCGTCAGAACTTTGTGTGGATTTTGCCCAGTTTTACGGTCGGGTACCCTTTCTGACCACAACCCCTTGAGTAGGAGTATATTCACTGTTGCGTGTTTCTGTACTGATCGATAATGTGACGTGTATAGTCGTTGTTTATTACGTCGAGCATAAAGAACCAGTCCCCGAGCTACAAGAATTAACCACACTCAGTGAAAATTCTCGACCCGTCCGGGAATCAAATCCGGGGCTCCCTGAACCGAAGGCAATTTACGCTGACCATTCGGCAAAGAAGCCGGATTGCCACATATTTATATTGTACCAAATTTCGTTACCTTCCTCGGTGCGATCCATTACTTGCTTATTGTTAGTAGTTTGCCGGGCTGAGTGGCTCAGACGGTGGTGGTGAGGGCCTTCTGACCCCAACTTGGCAGGTTCGGTCCTGCTCAGTCCAGTGGTATTTCAAGGTCTTCAAATATGTCAGCCTCGTGCCGGTAGATACACTGGCACGTAAAAGAACTCCTGCGGAACTAAATTCTGGCACCTCTGCGTCTCCGAAAACCGTAAAAGTAGTTAGTGGGGCGTAAAGCCAATAACATTTTTAAAAATAATTTTATTCTTAATAGTTTGACAATACTGTGGAATTGTTTCTCTGTTTCAGTTTTAACTTTAGATTCGCTTTCAAGATATTGGAGTCTATGTAATCGTGTCCCCATAGGCTATAGACTCTTAACAGATGCTCTCTCATTATTTCTCCATACAACGAACAATATCCTCTTTCTGTCTGTAACATTTTTTCTGTGTATACCCATTAATCACAACACCAGTCCTCTTCCTTCCTTCCTTCCTTCCTTCCTTCCTTCCTTCCTTCCTTCCTTCCTTCCTTCCTTCCTACTTTCTTGTCATATTTTTGCTAATCTCAATGAATGCTCTTTATTTATTTAAAATTATCTTAGTCGCTTTAACTAGTGACCATATTACGAGTTACATTAAATGTAACAATAGCAAAACAAATTTACGTAAACAAAAAAAATTGCATTAACTTTTCAGCCTTTGAAAGTACGTTCTTTATATTTGGGAATATAAACAGTACTATTTAAAGAATTTAATCATCTGAGGGCATAGTGAAGGAGAGTTAAGTGTCTTTTTGAAGCATATTAGAAATGCTATGGTACTTTCGCCATTGGTAGTATAGTTGGCATTCAATAGTTTTGTTCTTGATGGTCAATGGTGAGTTACATACGTTGCAAATAGTGTGTTGTTCCTGTCTTAGAGGATAACTATGTATCAGCTTTGAGTGCCCTATTATCCGTCGTGATATTAAAATCTGATCTTGCCTGAAAAGGTTCTTAGCTGGATACTGTGTCATGGAACTGGATGTGATTCACGGAATTTGCTTCTTGAAGTGGCTAGCCAGTCCATCTTCCATCGTTGATATAACATTTATTATTTTATATATGTGATTATGACCCTATTTGGTATAGGTATTGCTGACTCACTACAGCCTTCGTGGCTCAGGCGGCAGCGCGCCGCCCTCTCACCGCTGGGTCCCGTGGTTCAAATCCCGGTCACTCCATGTGAGATTTGTGCTGGACGAAGTGGAGGTGGGACAGATCTTTATCCGGGTAATCCAGTTTTCCCTGTCGTCTTTCATTCCAGCAACACTCTCCAATATCATTTAATTTCATCAGTCAGTCATTAATCATTGCCCCAGAGGAGTGCTACAGGCTTCGGCAGCCGGCACAATTCCTATCCTCGCCGCAAGATGGGGGCTTCATTCATTCCATTCCTGACCCGGTCAAACGACCGGAAACAGGCTTTGGATTTTCATGTTCATTGCTGGGTCACTCAATGGATGCCTCGTAGCTTCCTTCGCTACCTAATCAGAAAACTCATTACCTCGGATGCCACTGTCTGAGTGGCTCGAACGGTTGAGGCGCTGGCCTTCTGACCTCAACTTGGCAGGTTCGATCCTGGCTCAGTCCGCTAGTATTTGATAGTGCTCAAATATGTCAGCCTCGTGTCGGTACATTTACGGGCACGTAAAAGAACTCGTGTGGGACTTAATTCAGGCACATCGGTGTCTCCGAAAACCTTAAAAGTAATTAGTGGGACGTAAAAAACCAATAACGTTATTAATTATTACCTTCTTACCCAGCATCCTTTCTTCATTCTGAATGCCTTTATCGCTGCGGTCTCCCATCCGCATTCCGTCTAGCATCCTTTTCACCTTGTTTACCGGATATTTCTAGTGTAGATGTCTCATCTGATGGTAGTACATTAAATTCAATAATTCCCTTCATTTAAAACAAAACAATCAAGGAATAATCTGCACCTTTCCACACGGTTGTCTTTTTGGTCTTTGTTATATTTTCCAATTGTATACTTCTAGCAACAGCACAAGCACTACAGCCACACTGACGTTACAAGCACTAAGTATAGGGGGCTGCTGACCTGGATGTTCCAGGTGTCCTAGATAAACAACAACAATAGAAAAAGCAAACAGCGGATACATGCATTCCTAATGGAGTCATAATTTTATTCTGGTAGAATTTAAATTCATGCCAGCCCGTGTGTAGCGTGCATCCATCTTACACGGGGCCATAGGTTCAATTTCAAACTTGTCTGGGGATTTTAATTCTGGACTGAGGGTAGTCTTAAACGCCAGTCATTGGTGCTATGATGGGTATCGTTGAATTACTACGTACGGACACCGCACTGATGACCAAAATATCACAAATTCCTATATTGGGACAGCAACAACAACAACAAAGAGGCATTTCTTGTACATTAGCAAGTCATTTAATTCCCACAATCCTCGCAGAAGTAAACAGAAGTACAGGGAACTTCAGATTTCCCCGTAAATCTCGGAGGGGCCGACTTGCTAGACACACGTGACAGCACGCAATCCCAACCAGATTTCCTTCACCTACCCCATTGCTTGTTTACGCTATCGTAGGCTCCATCCATCTCCCCCAGCGGTCGGCTGCTGTGCACCACGACCTCATACTGCTGTCCGAGGAGCTTTGGAACGGCTTACTACGCTGAGAAGAAGAAAACCTCCTCTAATGACTCGCGAAGTTTATCTTCCTTTAAGGCGGTCTGAACCAAAAGCTTAGCACTGAACCTCCCCACCCGCTCTATCATGAAATACGGTGCTTGGTGTCCCGGGAGAAACCCGCCCGTGTCACGAATGTGTTGCAAAGTGAAAATTGTGAGGATTACGATGTGAATCTCTCCCCAGAGTTCACTGACTCTTCCGTTGACAGAGAGTACGGTCTACAGTGCCCGGATATATGCACACCTTCCATTGGACACAGCAAACATATTTTATTTTCATTATTTGTTGCATTGCTTGGGCGGTCTTCTTTATTTTCCGTTGAAGTGTGAACATCATTCAATCTCGGATAAGAAACAAGTTTACAGTACGAATCTGGGTGTAAATATCCATATCAGAAGAACTGAACACAAACTTTATTAGGCCTACACTCTTTCTCGTGAATAATAATAATAATAATAATAATAATAATAATAATAATAATAATAATAATAATAATAATAATAATAATAATAATAATAATAATAATAATAATAATACCGGGCTGAGTGGCTCAGACGGTTGAGGCGCTGGCCTTCTGACCCCAACTTGGCTGGCCTGGCTCAGTCCAGTGGTATTTGAAGGTGCTCAAATGTGTCAGCCTAGTGTCGGTAGATTTACTAGCACGTAAAGAAGTCCTGCGGGACAAAATTCCGGCACCTCAGCAACTTCGAAAACCATCAAAATGTACTTAGTGGGACGTAAAATCAATAAGATTAGTTAATAATAATAATAATAATAATAATAATAATAATAATAATAATAATAATAATAATAAATTGTGTGGCCTGACCTGCCGTGTGTAGGTATTTTAATTTCACCCCATCTCGGCTGTTGGTGCGTCAATTTCAAAGCTGCATTTTACTTATATCAGTTGGCGGAGGAATTCGAATCTCTGTTTGGTGACGTATGGCTTTGTTCTAATTACTTTTGTTAAGTAACACCTAGTATGTCACCAAAGATGTTTTACATGCCGACATCATATGGCATGGAGCGTCGAATGGACATTTTTCTACCCTTCGAAAATCCGACTATATCTTCCGGGTTTGAATCCAGTATCTTGGGATTCGGAGGTCGAAACTATACCGCTAATCTCTGGATGACGCAAGATGAGGGCCGGTATTAAAATCAGCTCTTAAATTTAAGAAATATTCTGTAGTATTTCTATACTCTGCTTTGTGAAGTAATTATGGAGCTTCCTTCTTTAACCCAAGCTTTGATGCTGACCAAAGTCGGTCGATGTTTGAAGAGCTCGCCATGGGGTTCACGTCGCAATGAAATCTCTTATCTTCAACTACTACTACTACTAAAACGTTTTCATTCCTCCCCTGAAGGGGGAGGTGGGCCTCTTAGACGGTGACGCCGTCTCTCAGGCCGGGAGACTTGTTACGGTGAAGGAGATGCTCGGAGAAGGTGAGGGGGTTGGCGGCCATGGCCTATACTAGGAACTATCCCGTAATTCGCCCTAGTGCAGGAGAATGGAAAACCACGGAAAACCATTCTCAGGACAGCCGACGGTTGGGGACAGCCGTGAGGTCCAGCCCTGTCCCGTCTCCCGAATGCAGAGGCGTAGAGCCACGGTAGAGCCGTGGCCACCCCTCCTCAAAGTTTCAAATTTAAGGTGAGTACTATTATGTTCTTTGTCCGTATTATGTGTAGTTGTTGTATGTAGCCTACTTTATATACAAATTGCCAACATACCGAATACATTGCAGTATTATTTATCAAGGCAACTGACCTATCCTAAAAATAATCATTTTCCACACGCAGATAAAATTGACTACGACTCGTAATAGTAGGTCAACAGACCGTGGAAGCTTTAACTCTGTGTGACTTCTTGTATTGCGAACGTAGCAACGGTCGCCTTGATAAGAAGTTAGTGACGGCATGTAAGTAAAATCCTGGTGTGCATACTAGGTATACACTGAGAAAAGTGCATCTCTCACCTTACTGATAGGTCTAGATCTGCATGGATTTCTCGATATTTTTACGCAGGTGTATAAGCTGGCGGCAATACCACGAGCGTTCATACGGATAGGCAAATCGTCCTTGGTGGCTTCTACTAAATCAGTTGCTACTACAATTTGTTTTACGTCGCACGGACACAGATAGGTCTTATAAAGACGATGGGATAGGAGTGTGAAGGAAGAGGCCGTGGCCTTAATTAAGGTACAGCCACAGCATTTACCTGGCTTGAAAATGGGAAACCACGGAAAACCATGTTCAGGGCTGCTGACAGTGGGGTTCGAACCCACTATCTCCCGAATGCCCTAACCGCACGGCCAACTTCCTCGGTAAATCAGTTTCAATCGGCAGCCTAGGACATATGATGCTTTTATCATCATCATCATCATCATCATTATCATCAACATACGTTGGGCTTTCTCGAATTATTAATTATTCTTGACTTAGATCATTCTGGATGTTCTCTACAGAAAACATAAGCTTATCAGATTGTAAACAAAATTACAATAGCACCATCATTTAAAAACACAGCATTATTTTTACGCATTAACACTGGTTTAAACAATTATCTCATAACATTAGTTTATTTGAAAATTACTGTCGTTATTAGGTGCTGGAACCTCGTTTCTGTAAAATCCATGCGAAATAACCTGCAGAGCGCACATAAGGGCTGTTGAGAGTCTAAAAATCCATTGTATTGATCTCCTACTGCCCGCATAGTTTTCAAAAGTCTAGAACTGATATCGTTCCAAACTTAGAGGTGTTTCTCCCTTGCCGCTCAGTGCTTGGTAAACTCGCTGCCTTGCCAGCATGTTTGTCTATGGTTAAGTTGTTGCTGTATCAGCGTTTTAGTTGAGGAAAGCCGTCGTAATTCATAAGGTATATCTTATATGGAGATTACAAACCTGTTTAGTAACACAAGCGCCATTCGCCGTTGTGGCAGTTTTAGCGAGACCATAACAATATTATTTTATTCACAATTTGTTCCTTCACTCTCTCCTCGCTCCTTCTCTCTCTCTCTCTCTCTCTCTCTCTCTCTCTCTCTCTCTCTCTCTCTCTCTCTCTCTCTCTCTCTCTCTGTGTGTGTGTGTGTGTGTGTGTGTGTGTGTGTGTGTGTGTGTGTGTGTGTGATGCGTGGTTCCACAACAATGTGTATAATTACAACTGGATATCGGCAGAAATAGTTTTCAGCTTCTTTGTATGAGATAATTGGATCCATTATTTTATACCTCAGACTAGCTTCATCTCTGGTGAGAGATAGTGTTCCTATTACACTATGTCTTTTGGTGTGGACTATAAGAAGTTTCTTATTTACGTCGGCCTCCCTCACAAGAAAAATGCATTTGTCCTGCACATTGCACGACTGATAGAGCGTAAACCAGTAGGGATTATTTCTACTACCTGCAGTATAGTATAATGGCGTATGGCCTCCGGAGAGGCCTGGTGCAGGTCTTTTTCTAGTAAACGGCCTATTAGGCGACCTGCATGTCTGTGAAGATGAGGGCCCTACCTAGGAAGATTTTTAATGTTCAGTACGCCACACACACCCAGCCCCCGAGCCATTGGAATTAATCAAATGAAATTAAAATCCCTGACCTGGCCGGGAATCGAACCCGGGACCCTCTGAACCGAAGGAGAGTACGCTGACCATTTAGCCAGCGAGTCAGACATTACGTGCAGTGAGCAACCGGGAGAGTAAATCGGGGTGGAGTGGAGAGACATTATAAAGATTGAACTTCGATAACAATTCTCGCGAGAATACCTGCCGGGTGGCTTTATGACGTACAAAAGCATGGTCAGGATTGTAAACGATATTTTTTTTTTTTTTGCTAGTTGTTTTACGTCGCACCGACACAGATAGGTCTTACGGCGACGATGGGACAGGAAAGGGCTAGGAGTGGGAAGGAAGCGACTGTGGCCTTAATTAAGGTACAGCCCCAGCATTTGCCTGGTGTGAAAATGGGAAACCACGGAAAACCATTTTCAGGGCTGCCGACAGTGGGGTTCGAACCTACTATCTCCCGAATACTGGATACTGGCCGCACTTAAACGACTACAGCTATCGAGCTCGGTGTAAACGATATTGTTGTGCTTTAAGACAACATAAAGTTTGACACAGATAATCACTTTTTGACTCTACTGGACTTGGTTCACCACCAGCTTACAGCACTAAGATTCAAGTGCGCGATTAAATATGCTTCATTTAAGATTGAATGTTCGAAGTACATTAATATGTTACTGTTCAGGCGGTTTCAGTGATAGCAGATTTGATGCTTACGGGCTTCCAACATTTTCTAGATATGCACATTGCGAAAACTAATTCTGTGTGGAGCACACCTACCTGCTGACATACAGTACACATTTCTTGCAACAACGAATACCACACCTACGGTACTGTTTTACTGTCGACATAATGTCACGTGCACTCAGCTACGAGGGTGAGTCAAAAACTGCATTTCCCTGATGTTTTGTTGGTGAAGATAACGTTTCGGCGTCACTCCTTATATTTCAACATGAAAACCAATGTTGTTCAAGCAATTACCACAGCGTAAAATGAATGCCCCCTTTCCTTGACGACAGAGATATGCGTCTTGTTCGTTGAACACATTTAGCTGATTTAGAATGACGCACCATTCTCTCAACTGTATGAACGAACACATTTGATGTTGATCGACGGCCATTCCGCTCTTCGTTCTTCAGTCATTCAAGCCCCTGAAAATTCACGGTACCACTTTTTCTTTTATTGGACTACTGCCAATTTCTTTGAGTATCCTCCTGTAGATATTGTCTGGTTCCAAGTTTTTGCCCGCAGAAAACGGATCTTTTACCAATTTTTAGACTGTCACTGTTTCGCGGAGTAATCTACCGTGCTATGTCTGTACCTATGCATTCAACATTTTTCAGTTCCAGAAATACACAATAAACCGAATATTTCATTCAAGTATTTGTGGAAACATCGAGGAAATAATCGTCATCATCATCTGTTTACCCTCCAGGTTCGGCTTTTCCCTCGGATTCAGCGAGGGATTCCACCTCTACCGCCTTAAGGGCAGTGTCCTGGAGCTTCAGACTCTTGGTCGGGGGATAAAACTGGGGAGTATGACCAGTACCTCGCCCAGGCGGCCTCACCTGCTATGGTAGGGGGATGGGAAGATTGGAAGGGATAGGCAAGGATAAGGGAAGGAAGCGGCCGTGGCCTTAAGTTAGGTACCATCCCGGCATTCGCCTGGAGGTGAAGTGGGAAACCACGGAAAACCACTTCGAGGATGGCTGAGGTGGGAATCGAACCCACCTCTACTCAGTTGACCTCCCGACTCTTGGTGGACCCCGTACCACTTTTCAAACTTCGTGGCAGAGCCGGGAATCGAACCCGGACCTAACCACTACATCACAGAGGCGGCTCGAGGAAATAATAACAATTTTAACACCCTTCGTCAGTTTCAGTTTTCAAATTCCTGAACCCATTCTACGAGACTGAGTTACAGCATTTATACACTTGACGATAGTCATCATCGGTTTTTCCCTCGGACTAGCAGTGTCCTGGAGCTTCAGACTCTTGGTCGGGGGATACAAATGGGGAGTATGACCAGTACTTCGCCCAGGCGACCTCACCTGCTATGCTGAACAGGGGCCTTGTGGAGGGATGGGAAGATTGGAAGCGGCCGTGGCCTTAAGTTAGGTACCATCCCGGCATTCGCCTGGAGGAGAAGTGGGAAACCACGGAACACCACTTCCAGGATGGCTGAGGTGGGAATCTAACCCACCTCTACTCAGTTGACCTCCCGAGGCTGAGTGGACCCCGTTCCAGCCCTCGTACCACTTTTCAAATTTCGTGGCAGAGCCGGGAATCGAACCCGGGCCTCCGGGGGTGGCAGCTAATCACTCTAACCACTACACCGCAGAGGAGGACCACTTGACGATAGTGACTAAATAATATTCTCCTTCTACCGCATTTCCCGCACGTATGGGATCATGGGTGCGAACTGTGTCGTACATGTAGATTTGGTCCTGTCTTAGGGCTGTTTGGCCTTCATGACGCCAACCCTATACGGGGAGAAATAATCGTAATCACTACTAAGTGTTTCTTTGGTGGTTGATAGTGTGGGGTGCTGTCTGCATATTAACCCTTTACTGAATGAATTATTTTTCGTTTTCGTTTGGTGAATAAAATTTCAAGCTTTAATGTTCAACTTACGTTCAGTGTTTTAGATCTACCAGCAATTCTTAACTGGGAATAATAGCTTAACACTCGTATGTGATGTGGATTGCCATAAAGCGATTCTCGATTTTATCCTAGTCTTTTAACATTTTTTTCTTTTTTGCTAGTTGCTTTACGTCGCACCGACACAGATAGGACTTATGGCGACGATGGGACAGGAAAGGGCTAGGACTGGGAAGGAAGCGGCCGTGGCCTTGATTAAGGTACAGCCCTAGTATTTGCCTGGTATGAAAATGGGAAACCACGGAAAACCATTTTCAGGGCTGCCGACAGTGGGGTTCGAACCTACTATCTCCCGAATACTGGATACTGGCCGCACTTAAGCGACTGCAGCTATCGAGCTCGGTCTTTTAACATTCAAAGACCGAACATTACTGCCTACCGGCCATGAGTACGTATTGCAAGGCGCAAGTATACTTGCACGAACGTAGGTCGGTAATGTCTTTGAGATGAGCCAGAGGTACTCCTGAATCCTGTGGTAATGTGATTGGGAAGGCCCCACGTAAAATAAACGGTGGATGGCACGCGTGGATGTTGACGGGGTGGAAGGAGCTGCCGGACCGACGATAGTAGTAAATGAGGCACTACTACTACTACTACTACTAATAGTAGCTGGGCTGAGTTGCTCAGACGGTTGAGGCGCTGGCCTTCTGACCCCAACTTGGTAGGTTCGATCCTGGCTCAGTCCAATGGTATTTGAAGGTGCTCGAATACGTCAGCCTCGTGTCGGTAGATTTACTGGCACGTAAAAGAACTCCTGCCGAATTAAATTCCGGCACCTTGGTGTCTCCGAAAACGGTAAAAAGTGGTTAGTGGGACGTAAAGCCAGAATCATAAATAATAATAATAATAATAATAATAATAATAATAATAATAATAATAATAATAATGTAACCGCCTGACAACCGCCTGACTAAAATAATATTTAAATATACAATTGGATTGAGTAGGACAACGAAATGGGTGAATGAGGTTAAGAAGGACGCAGAAGAAATTAAAATAACACCAGAATTGATCCTCAACAGAAAGAATTCAGAACTCGAGTAGGTGATCAGTGATCACAAATTCCATGAAGAGTAGCGGAAGAACAGGCCCAAATTTGTAATACCTGAGGAGCAGAAAAAAATAAATAGTGAGCGAATGAAGAAGTTCTGGGAAGAAAGCAATAAGTTTCACGCGGTCCACAGTTGGTCAAATTCGGAAGCAAGAAGAATAATGTAGGTTTAAAAATCCCTTCAATCGTTATAGATATTAAGAGACGCCGAGGGGTCTGAATTCTGTTTTGAAAAGGAATCCCTTAACGTTCCTGTAAATCTGTTATATTTAGGCATTCCTCAATGTCAGGTGACTACGCCGGTTTTTTATTTCGTGGCGGCGATGCAACTTATTACACCATACAGCTGTCACCAAATGAGATCAAGCTTTTCTACTAATTTATCCTTCTGAAATCGGAAAGATTATTATGTTACTTTCAGGAAATAACAAAGTGGATCATCCTTCCTTGACTGTTGTTGTTTTAGTCACTAGTCCATAGACTAGTTTGCTGCACCCTTTATTCCACCCTATTCTTTGCTGACTTTTTCATTTCTACGTAACTGCTACATCTGACATCTGCTCTAGTCTGCTTGTCGTATTTATATCTTGGTATACCCCTACCGTTCTTACCGCTTACACTTTCCTCAAAATTCAACTGAACAAGTTCTGGGTACCTTAAGATGTGTCCTATCATTCTATCTCTCCTTCTCGTCAAATTTAGCCAATACGCTCTCCTCTCACCAATTCGATTCAGTATCTCACCATTCGTGATTCCACCTACACGTCTCATCTTCAGTATTCTTCTATAACCCCACACTTCGAAAGCTCCTATTCTCCTTCTTTCTGAGATAGTCATTTTCCATATTTCACTTCCATACAATGTCACGCTCCAGACGAAAGTCTCCGATAACATCTTTCTAATTCCTATCTCAATGTTCGAAGTGAACTTTACTAGTAATCTTCAGGTCCAATATGTATCTGCTAGTTCCCATATGACTCCTTTAATTGTATGCCGATGTGGAGATCATGATGACGGAAATCACTCTGCGTTCACTCACGTAGCTTCGTGAGTATTTTGTCAATCAGAATCCTTTCCAAGTATCCTCCCGTCGTGAACGCTTCGATATTCATAAGAGTTCCATGGTCGTTTCCAAAGAACGCAAAAATGCTCTGCGCAATTCCGCTTAAACTTCATGGCCATCAGCTTTTGTCATGCATTTACCTGTACATTGTATTTAATACGGTGCCCGTGCCACGATAAAGAGCATGTCGCTGCGGCTGTACCTCAATTAAGGCCACGGTCGTCTCCTTCCCACTCCCAGCTTTTTCCAATCACTTCACTATAAGACATATCTGTGTCGGTGCGACGTAAACGAAACGAAACGAAACAAAACAAAACAAAACAAAAAGAAGAGCTTTTCGGTGTAACGTCACGGACGCCTTTAGTAATTCACATTACATTCTTATTTAATCCCACGTCTTGTACAACCTTGCGAATATCACTTAATACTTGTACAGTTCCTCAAATAAAGAATGGAAGCATGGTAGCCTATTGCATGTTTCTCGCATCTAATAATATTTTATCCGACTTAATTTTAATTATTATCAAAACATAATTCACCTTCTGTGTAGATACAACCCCTATGGATACCCACAACAAATATACATCGGTAGGTAAGATGTTTCTGCGAAAAGCGTACCTGTAACAAACTGACTACACTACGCAGCCGTTACCAAATGTGATCAAGTCTTTCTACTAATTTAACCTTCCCAATTTTGCTAATTGGTAATCGGTCAGATTTTCATTTCGTTAATTTTTTTGAGCGACAGATTTTAATTTCATTAATTTTTTGAACGACTTTGTGATGGCGATTATTGTTTTGGAACGTAGAATTAGGTAATCGTTGTCATATCAGCGTTTCGTTACGGATCATTTGACACAGAATAAAAGCTACTGCAAAATTTTGAAACGGACAATATTCCAGAAAAGCGAAACTTGAATTAAAAGGGTAACTATGAAATTACCTCTATATATTTGGGGTAATCGGTACGTTTTACTCCAATGACAGTACCAAAACAAATTTACTTCTGAAGATTCTAGATAGCTGAAAGGAGGGTGAATGAAAATTCTGATACGATCTTTGTGTTTTCCACAATGAACCTGTATCTCCACTTTGTCACTAGGTCATACTCGGGATGATCTCATTTACACATTAGTAAGTCGCTCTGAAACGATCTTTGTGTTTTCCAGAATGAACCTGTATCTCCACATTCTCACTAGGTCATACTCGGGATGATCCCATTCACACATTAGTAAGTCGCATGGATGTCTTCACTCATTTCGTATTCTTAGTCCCTGCATACAAAACCGAACTGTTCAGACTCGTGTATAAAAAGTGGGAGTGTACTGTTTGCCCCGACGTACTCTTGTCAACAGACTACTTCTCGGAGTGGAAATACAAATGAATTTGCTTTGTAGTAAGGAGTAAGGCATCTCTGAATAACTGGACTTTGTTTTCATATTGGCTGAACTTTGAATTATTATTATTATTATTATTATTATTATTATTATTATTATTATTATTATTATTATTATTTAACGTAAATACTCTGAATCTGTATTCTTATGTTCGATTTCATATTCCATGCTGAGGTACGGAAGTGTATGAAAACAATGCTACCAGTACAGCAGAAGAGGAATCGTCAATGTGCGAATCCATATAGTATAAGCATTCATCACTCTAAATTTAGGGCCGAAGTTAACATAATATGGCTTCCTAACAATCATATTATGCACTGCATCGGCTGTGGTAATTTAACGTGGTAAAATACTACATGTCCGCCTCTGTGGTGTAGTGGTTAGTGTGATTAGCTGCCACCCCCCAGAGGCCCGGGTTCGATTCCCGGCTCTGTCCCGAAATTTGAAAAGTGGTACGAGGGCTGGGACGGGGTCCACTCAGCTTTGGGAGGTAAAGTGAGTAGAGGTGGGTTAAATTCTCACCTCAGCCATCCTGGAAGTGGTTTTCCGTGGTTTCCTTGTCTATCCCTTATATTCTTCCCATCCTCCCACAAGACCCCTGTTCAGCATAGCAGGTGAGGCCGCCTGGGCGAGGTACTGGTCATACTCCCCAGTTGTATCCCCCGACCCAGAGTCTGAAGCTCCAGGACACTGCCCTTGAGTCTGTAGAAGTGGGATCCCTCGCTGAGTCCGAGGGAAAAACAACCTGGAAGGTAAACAGATTACGAACGAACGAATGAACGAACGAACGAACGAACGAAAATACTTCATAGTGGGACGAGAATCCAGAACCGAGCTCGATAGTTGCAGTCGCTTAAGTACGGCCAGTAGGTTATCCAGTATTCGTGAGATAGTGAGTTCGATCCCCACTGTCGGTTTTCCGTGGTTTCCCATTTTCACACCAGGCAAGTGCTGGGGCTGTACCTTAATTAAGGCATTTCCTTCCAAGGCCTTTTCGATTTCCACCCTTTTCGGGATGAGTTGCTCAGACGGTTCAGGCGCTGACCTTCTGATCCAACTTGGCAGGTTCGATCCTGGCTCAGTCCGGTGGTATTTGAAGGTGCTCAAATACGTCAGCCTCGTGTAGGTAGATTTACTGGCACGCAAAAGAACTCCTTCGGGACAAATTTCCGCCACCTTGGCGTCTCCGAAAACCGTAAAAGTAGTTAGTGGGACGTAAAGCGAATAACATTATTATTATTATTATTATTATTATTATTGTTATTATTATTGTTATTTCCTACCCTTAATATTTCTCCCCTCTCCCTGAGCTCCAACCTCAGTTCTCTCTCGTTGTATCATTCCAACCAGAGGCCTACTTCCACCCCTCAACCTTGTAGCCCCCTCTTCTTTTTCTCACATCCCCCTTCTCTTCCTCTACCTCACTTCTTAATTTTATCTTAACTGGCATGTGTTCTGTCACCCCACACTCACATTTCAAATCTTATCACTCTCTTTAAAGCTCTCTCCGAACTTATTCCTATATCCACTATGCCCTCCCCATTTGTTGTTATGTATGTCAGTTCTCCAAAGGACAGCAGAGAGTTGCTCCTTACTTCTCACGTCAGGGGTTTCATCTAACATCAGTGACACAAAGGAGTCATTAGAAATATCCTTCTTTATTTCACGGGTCATAACTGCATCTACGCTTAAAATCATATCATTCTGAATATCAGGTGAAGTTCCACAAAATACAGTAGACTTTTCTATCTGTTCTTTTATTGAGGAATCATACGTTGCGACCTCATTTAAATGTTCAATATAATTCCCTCCGTCAGTAGATTCCTCGCTCTCCTCGCGACCGCAAAAGACAAGCCTAGAAAACACACAACCCGAACGAAATATGCAAGTATGGTCCTGTTTCTTTCCTCTTCACTGTTGTGTTGCTCAATCAAAAGTCTATACTGAGCATTCCTAGAAAATTATATAGTTTTCCAGGACATTTTAACTTGTTTTTCAGATATTATGTGACTACAAGATAGATGTGATTTTTAGCTGTCTTATAAATATTATATAAATATTCATAGCCGTTTGAATTCCACACTGGAAAAAAGAAGGCAAGACCAGAAAAATATTTTATTAACTTCTTACAACCGCAAAGCCAAGATTCGCTTTCATGATAATTTAATTCGCGTAATGTCTTAGAAATTTTTCAATATTTGCTATCAGGTTAAGTTGTGGTCTGGGAGGTCCTACTTTAATTACATCTTCTTTCTCAGAGGAATTTAATATTTGGAAACTCCTTACGTTCAATTTGTTGATAATGTAATAATTCGACTCCATATTCGACTTAATAATACACTCAGAACTCGACTTAGGCGCGCTCACCGGATGACCCCTTGGATATACCTAGTCAGAGTAAATATCATGCTTC
Organism: Anabrus simplex; assembly: GCF_040414725.1. Lineage (NCBI taxonomy): Eukaryota > Metazoa > Arthropoda > Insecta > Orthoptera > Tettigoniidae > Anabrus > Anabrus simplex. The sequence goes on from NC_090266.1 coordinate 236,694,036, forward strand.
CGTTACCAAACACATCTTAACCTAATTTTAAGAGTTTAAGATATGTACGCTATTCAGTAAGAGTCTACACTATTCTAATAGTAAATCGCTATTCTCAGTAAATCAATAGAAATAATAGTATATTATAGCTCTTCGCCAGCAGGAAGTCAGCTCCCGGACCAAACTCACTTTACATCGGTCTCTTTTCAGACCAACTTTGCTTTGTGGGAGTTAAAGCTGGGTGGACTCAGGCGATCTTATTCATAATCTAGAAGTAACAGACATGAAGGTAGCGAGAATGATTGTTGGTACAAACAGGTGGGAACAATTGCAGGACGGTACTCGGAATGGGGAAATAAAGGCTAAGTTAGGAATGAACTCGATGGATGAAGCTGTACGCATAAACCTGCTTCGGTGGTGGAGTCATGTGAGGTGGATGGAGGAGGATAGGTTCCCTAGGGGTAGAGGGAGACCAAGACGACGATGGTTAGACTCAGGTTCCAACGATTTAAAGATAAGAGATAAAGAACTAAACGAGGACACAGAATTGGTTACAAATAGAGGATTGTGGCAGCGATTAGTAAATTCACAGGGGCTTGCAGACTGAACGCTGAAGATGTATATATGTTATGTATGTTAAGTTATGTGCAGTAAGTATCTATGCTATTCTTAAATGTTAGCAAATAAAGACACACGCACACGCTGGTGAAAGTAGTAAATCCCTATTTTCTATAAATCACTAGAAGTAATACCATACTATTCACTTGCAACTCCTCGTGACGAAATGTACTGGAGTGCTGTACTTACGTTGGATCACACCGAACACACGAGATACGCCGAGCCTTTCCGTCTTTCCCCGAGTTTTATATGTTGAGCGCTGCTTTGAAACGAAGCTTGGCAATCAGCTTTGGCTTATTGGCGATAGTCGTTGTTCACCTGGCCTGAATTTCGATCAAACCACTAGTTTAAGGCGAAAAATTTATGTACAAGAAAATTTCATTTGCATCAAAACAACTAAATATTGGATAGTCATGTATAACACATTATCACCTTGAAGGAAATTTCAAGGTATGTAATACATCTCTTACATCATTACACGCTACGCCCCTGCTGTAAAGAACTGTGACATATTGCTTACCGTGTATGTAGATACCCTCTAGAAAACATAGCCTCAGTAAAAAAACCATAAATTCCCTGAAAATGGTATAATAATTCCTTTAAATTAACTAAAGGGATACAGACTGCAACGAGACAATGATTAATCTATATTAATAACTTTTTTGTTCACTTCAGACTTTACATCAAACTTCGTTATCAACTCGGATTAGGTATACAAAATTCGAAAGCAGGTTCAGGTTTTGTTTGTTTGTTTGTTTGTTTGTTTGTTTGTTTGTTTGTTTGTTTGTTTGTTTGTTTGTTTGTTTGTTTGTTTGTTTGTTTGTTTGTTTGTTTGTTTGTTTGTTTGCTCGTGTGAATGTTTCTCTCTTTGTGTCGATATCACGGGAAGACTGTTTAATAGGATTTCTCTAAACTCTTAACTCTCTATTTAAGTTCAGGGAGGGCCATTTTATATAGGCTAAATATAGTTTGATTAATATACAGTAGAGTAGTAAAATTAAGTGGGAAAGACAGGAAATGTCAATGTGTTTTCGTTAATATTAGTTGCATCTAAAAGCCATACGGTACACAACAAATTTTGTGCAAAATATAATTTCCTTCATGTTTCATGCGTTTTAACTGCACGAAGAATAATAACGGAGATATTTACGATTGTTACATTTTTCACAAACTTTCAAATATATCCAGAAATATAAATTCTGTCTAAAAAGTGTACACAATAAATATGGTGGAAATCCAATTTTCAAACTTTTGTATTTGTATTTGATACCCTCTTACTCTACGAGATACTCACGAATTTAAATATTTATTACCAAGTGCAGTCGAACGAAATCTGGTGGTACATGGAATATAACATTAGGAAGTGAAATCTTAATAATAATATTATTGGCTTTACGTCCCACTAACTACTTTTACGATTTTTGGAGACGTCGAGGTGCCAGAATTTAGTCCCGCAGAAGTTCTTTTACATGCCAGTAAACCCAACACGAGGCTGACGTATTCGAACACCTTCAAATTAATACTATCGGACTGAGTGAGGATCGTATCTGCCAGTTTTGGATCAGAAGGCCAGCACTTCAACCGTCTGAGCCACTCAGCCCGGCTTATGAAGTCTTAAAAGGAAGTACCGGTAATAAATATTGTTACTTAGGTAGCTTAGTAACTAACTATTGAAGAAGTTTTTGCTATTTTGCTTAACGTCGCACCGACACAGATATGTCTTACGGCGACGATGGGATAGGAAAGGTCTAGGAAGTGGAAAGAAGCGGCCGTGGCCTTAATTAAGGTACAGCCCCGGCATTTGCCTGGTGTAAAAATGGGAAACCACGGAAAACCATCTTCGGGGCTGCCGACAGTGGGGCTCGAACACACTATCTCCCGATTACTGGATACTAGCCGCACTTAAGCGATTGAAGCTATCGAGCTCGGTTGATTGAAGAAGTAAGGACGACATAAAATGTAGACTAGGACAAGCGAGGAAGGCCATTCCTTAAAAAAGAAATTTGCTCGCTTCGATCATTGATATAAGAATTAGAAATGTGTTTTTGCTTTGGAGCGTGGCATTGCATGGGAGTGAAGCATCGACAATAACTAGCTCAGAAAGAAAGAATATAGACGTTTTTCAAACGTGGTTATAGGGAAGAATGCTGAAGTTGGGATGGTGAACCGAATCACGAATGAAGAGATACTGAATCGAATTTGTGAGAGAAGAACGATTTGGCGAAATTTGGCGAGAAGAAGAGATGACACCCAGGACGTGTTCAGTTAGCTTTGAGGGAAGTGTAGGCGGGAAGAGTGGTAAGGCACGAATATGGCAAAGGGATCAATGTAGATGTAGGGTGCAGTAGTTACGTAGAAATGAAAAAGTTAGCACAGGATAGGATGGGATAGACAGCTGCATCAAACCGGTCTATGGCTGATAACACAAGCAACAATATTACCAATTCCCTCAACGACGAGGACCACTGACGTGAAAATATTGTTCAGTCGCCATGGTAACAAACTAAATTGCGATGGAGGGGATGTTGTCGTGTTCTTTCATAAGTTGAAGAATCACGTGGTCAGTAAGGTGATGAAGATGACTATCTGAATGAGAGTAAAATATAAAAGAACGATTAAATCAAAGAATGAAGGAAAAATAAATTATTTTAAGGAGTGTAGACGGGAGGTTTAAAAGCCTATCATCTAATGCCCTAATGGCACCGAGCCGAAAGAAAACAAAATGTGATGGCTTGCAGGGTACACAACAGCTAGTTATCACTATAATGTTTCTGGCTCCAAGGAATACCATGGTTAGCAAGAGGTGATTATACAAAGTTTACGAACTGTAAGGGAAGGAATGTCATATTTCTTTGAACGTGTATGAGTATACATTTAGTCCTTCTCAATGTAACACGAAATTTCTCCATATAATGTTACGACTGGTATCATCAAAGAGGTCGTGAATTATATGTTGATTTCCTTAGCAGTCACTAAGATATCCTCCACCCGTTTCAAGCGTTATTTATCTGTGATTGGGTTCATCCTTCTGAGATGAACAAAATTATGTTCATAAACAGGTATGACAATGCCTGAAGTATTTGATAAATATTTCTCTTGTAGCTAGACGTATCACTCACATTGCTCCATCTGTATATTAAACTGTCATATCTTTTGAATGTCGTTACAAATACAAAGAAATGTTGAGATGAATATATAATTTATACTAATACAGGTTTGAGAGATATAATCTAAGTGAGATAAGGTGTGCGAGAGTATCTGTTTAGTGGTCCATTTGTATAATGGTAATAGCCAGTTGTCTTGGGATGTACTTCTATCTATTGCACCTCGGTCACTGCAGGCAGAATGATCAGGTAAAGAACTCTCTGTTGCCCACGTAAGTCAATACTAGATGTAACACTTGATCTCTAGGCCGATTTCAAGCTGAAGAGATGGGCTTGACCAGTTTTAGTTAATGGTGAGGACCCGCTACGGGAACTTCCGTTCTTCCTTCGCTGTATATATTAGACATTTCCTCACACAGGTGTACTTCCAGAACTTCTCGTCGTATCAAGCGAGTTGGGTACGCGGTACGGAGTGTGTAGCCATTTCCCTGCATTCAGGAGATAGTGGGTTCGAAGTCAACCGTCTGCAACTCGGAATATGACTTTCCGTGGTTTCGTTTTTCACACCAGGCAAATTCTGGTGCTACACCTTAAATGAGGCCATGGTCGCTTCTTTTCCAGTTCCAGCTCTGTCCTATCCCATCGTCGCCATAAGAACTCTTCATGTCTTTGCGACGTCAAACCAATAGCAAAAACACACTTTTCGTTGTCGAAGACCACCTGGTGGCCGTAAGCATTAAGGCGCAGAGTCTTTTCTATTTTTGCCTGACACAGCAGGTAGCTGGTCTGACTCCCGTTCGTGGAAAAAGAATTCACCTTCAGAATGCTGGCATCAGGGTAGGAAATGTGGTGCAATACAATTCCTAATCGCATTCAATTCATAATTGCATGCCAGAAGCCTAGATTCAATTCCAAACTTCTCTGCAGTGTTCATATGAAGTAAGGGGATATGACGCTGTTGATGGGGATTCGCCTGTTGGATGGAGACGTAAAACATTCAGCAGACACCTTGCTGTTATTCTAACCGGGCGAGTTGCCTGTGCGGTTAGGGGCGCGCAGCTGTGAGATGGCATCCGGGAGATAGTGGGTTCGAACCTCACTGTCGATAGCCCTGAAGATTAAAAAAATGCTATTTGTTCGGGGCGTCGACGTACAAAGATTTTTTTCCCCTACTTGCACCATATGTTCTGAACCTGCGTGTATTTGGATACAGCGGAAGTGTAAAGTGTTGAATGTGAGGAAAGGAACGTTTAGGACAACACAAACCCCCAGTCCCCAGACCAGGGATATAAATCATTTACAATTAAAAACCCCTGATCCGGCCGGGAATGGAACCCGGGGCCGCCGGGTGACAGGCGGACACGTTGCCCCCTGCACCGCGGGACCGGACAGCCCTGAAGATGGTTTTCCATGGTTTCCCATTTCATATCAGGCAAGTATTGGGGCTGTACCTTAAATAAGGCCACGGCCGATTCCTTCCCGCTCCTGGCCCTTTCCTGTCGGTGCGATGTAAAACAAATTCTTAAAAAAACCTGCTATTCTACAGGAGAGAGCTATGCAACAGTACTGGGTTTCATATACTACCTTCCTCATCATCATTACCATCACCATCATCATCATCAACAACAACAACATCATCATCACCTTACACAGCACATAACATAGTCATCACACTGGACACGGATGCATATTCACTCGCGTTTCTTGTTGTAGCTGCGTGAAGAAAGATGGTGCACACAAATAAATGATCACAAACCGCCCATCATCAGGGCCAGTCAATCGATCAATAAAATGAATCAATTAGTAGATCAATCGCCGGCCCCGTGGTGTAGGGGTAGCGTGCCTGCCTCTTACCCGGAGGCCCCGGGCTCGATTCCCTACCAGGTCAGGGATTTTTACCTGGACCTGAAGGCTGGTTTTAGGTCCACTCAGCCTACGTGATTAGAATTGAGGAGGTATCTGACGGTGCGATAGCGGCCCCGGTCTAGAAAGCCCAGAATAACGGCCGAGAGGATTCGTCGTGCTGACCACACGACCCCTCGTAATCTGCAGGCCTTCGGGCTGAGCAGCGGTCGTTTGGTAGGCCAATGCCTTTCAATGGCTGTAGTGCCATGGGGTTTGGTTTGGTTTGGTTTAGTAGATCAATCAATCAGTCATATACATTTATGGCTGTCACGCAGGGGAAAGATTTCATATCAATTGTTTACCTAGCCTTTTCTTAAGTATCTTTCGAAGAACTTTCAGTTTCCACGAACAGATAAATTACACCAATCTCTAATTCCCCGCCCTATAAATGAATATTTTCCCCAATGTGTCCTCTTGAATTTCAAATTTATATTCATAGTGTGATCTTTCTTACTTTTAGAAGCTCCACTCAAACTTATTCGTCTACTAATGTCATTCCACGCCATCTCTCTACTGACATGTTGAAATATACCGCGTATTCCAGCAGATTGTCTCCTTACTCCCATGTCTCCCCAGCCCTAAGTTAGCAACGTTTTCGTAACACTACTCTTTTGTCGGAAATCACCAAGAAAAAATCGTTCTGCTTTCCTTTGGATCTTCTCCAGTTCTCGTATCAAACAATCCTGTTGTAGATCCCATGCACTGGAACGATACTCTAAGTGGTGTCTTAGCAGAGACTTCCACGCCCTCTCCGTTACATCCTTAGCACAACCACTAAAGACAGTCATAACCATGTGAATAGATATGTAATCTTTCGTTAAAACCTCGTTAATGTGATTATTCCAACGAAGATCATTCCTTGTACTAACACCAAGGTGCATGCCGCGATTCCCACGAGGTACTACCACCTCATCAACACTAATTAAAACTGAGAGGACTTTCCCTCTTGATGAAACAGAAAATCGGATTTTTCATCCCGTTTACCATCATACCATTGTGTGCTGTCCATCTCTCAAGAATGTCGAGATCTTTTTACAGTCACTCAAAATCCTGCTACATATATATATATATATATATATATATATATATATATATATATACTACCCATACAGTATAATATCAGGCTACGGCCGCTTCCTTCCCACTCCACCCCTGTGGGTGGGGGACGCAGATGAAGAATACACCCACGGTAACCCCTGCCTGTCGTAAGAGGCGACTAAAAGGGGCCCAAGGGGCTCTCAACTTGGGAGCGTCGGGTGGCGACTACGGGGCCCTTAGCTGAGTCCTGGCATTGCGTCCACTTACTTGTGCAGGCTCCTCACATTCATCTGTCCTATCAGACCTCCCTTGGTCAACTCTTGTTCTTTTTCTACCCCGACGGTATTAGAGCATTCGAGGCCTAGGGATTCTTTCATTTTCACGCCCTTCGTGGCCCTTGCCTTTCTTTTTTTTTTTTTTGTCTGTTACTTCATTCTTCGAAGTGACGGATCCATTCTTTTTCTTCTCTTTTCTCTCTCTCTACCCCCTATGGGTGGGGGATACAGACGAAGAATACACCAACGGTATCCCCTGCCTGTCGTGAGAGGCGACTAAAAGAGGTGAGCAAGGGATGATTGTATTAGAACCATTAAACTAATTTTGATTAGTACCATCACGCGGGTAACACCATAGGTCGCCTTTACTTGCGAGTAGTACCACTATATTAGGTACACAATAGGTTTGTGATTAGTAGCAGCAGAGAGTGGTTCACTGTGGGTTTCCAGTATCCGTGATTAGTACCATTGTGAGAAACACCACGGGTCTGGGCGTTGCCTGTGATTAGTACCACTATATGAGCGACACCGTGGGTCTGCGTTGCCTGTGATTAGTACCACTATATGAGCGACACCGTGGGTCTGCGTTGCCTGTGATTAGTACCACTATATGAGCGACACCGTGGGTCTGCGTTGCCTGTCATTAGTACCCACCATGTGAGGAACATCATGGGAATACCTGCGCCCGTGATTAGTACACCTAGGTGAGGAACCCCATCGGTTTGCGTTGCCTATGAGTGGCGCTATTGTGTGAGAAACACCATAGGTCTGCGTTACCTGTACGAGGTACAGTACTTGTGAATAGTACCATAATGTCTGGAACACCGTGAGTTTACGCTACCTTTGATTAGTACCGCAACTTGAGAAATACCATGGTTCTCCTTTACTAGCGATAAGTGCCATTATGCGGGATCGTTGACATAGATATTGGCCCATTTAGACAAGCATCATCGATTCAGGATTGGACTTTGGATGCAGTCCCTTGGTCAGTAATATTGTTTCTGGGAATGTGAGGCATTGCGCGTCTTATCCACTGATTGTTTTACATTCATATTCATCAGTCCATTCCTCATCATCACGTTTTGAATTCTGGTCAGTGGATGATTTTTTTTATTATTTTTAAATTTTAATCGCATTTCATCTCATTTCGTACCATAGGGGCCAATGACCTAGATGTTAGGCCCCTCTAAACAACAATCATCATCATCATCAATTTAGATAGTTTTAGAGTTTTAAAGAGATGCCACGAGGTGTCTCAAGCACGCATCAACGCTGTTGCCGATATGATTCAATTCGGAAGGTCCAGAATACAGTTCTGTTTGAGTACAGCTTACAGAAAGAACATTGACGAGCATAATGAGCTAGTAAAAAATAACAGATATATTGTCAGCACTTTAATAGATATTGTGTGTTTTCTTTCAAAGCAATAATTACCTTTCTGCGGTCATCGAGAAACTGAAGAATCTGATAAAAGTGGACATTAGATTGAGTAACTAGTGTTAATGGCTAAGAAAAATGACGTATTTCGGCACCACTTAGAGACATCTACAGTTTTCTCAGCACTGTCATTTAATATACTAAATGATATTATTGAAGCCATAGCTGCTTTTATGACCAGCGAAATTAAAGACGAGGTTAAGAAAGCAAACTTTATTTCCGTTATTTTCGATGAAAGTACGGACGTTTCTAACAGAACACAACTCTCGACGGTATTCAGATTTGATAGTCCCAAAGGCGAAATTCAAGAGAGATTTTTGAAATTCAGTGATGTAAGCTGTGACCGTTCTGCTGTTTCTCTCTCTAAACACCTCTCAGGAGTGTTAAAGAATTTCAGTCTGGGGAAAAGTTAGTATCAGAAACATTTGATGGCGTAGCAGTAATGGCAAGACAGCACGGTGGGTTGCAGAAGTTAGTCAGGGATAAATATGACCAGACTATATTTGTTCACTGCTATGGGCATAGGCTCAACTTGGTGTAACAGCAATCTGTTAACCCCATCAAGGAATGCAAAGTAATTTTTTTCAGACCTTGTCCGGGTTAGCAGGGTTTTCTTTATCATCCCCTCAAAGAGTCGCTGTTCTTGACAAAGTAATACAGAGACAGTTACCAACAGTAGCGCCAACCCAATGAATATATGCTTATAGGCTGGTTGAAGTTGAGTCTATGTCTATACAGATCTCCTCGAATTCTTCAGAGAAATGAATGATAACCCAGACGAATGGGACGGTGGAATGATAATTCAGGCTAAGGGTTACTATGTTACCCTGCAAGACTATGATTTCTATTTCCTATTACATTTATTTGCTGAAGTGCTCCCTCAATCTGATCTTCTGCATGGGATCCTTCGGAAGCAAATATGTGATATTGCCTTCTGCTCCAAGGAGATCCGGCAGTTTAGAGCGTTTTTGCAAACAACCAGAAATAATTTTGAAACTATGTGGTGAAAGTTGCAAGACAATGCGGGTAGGCAAGATTACCCTCAAAAGCGCCAGGTAATTGATTTTATAGGAACTAAGAAAACATCGTACCTCCGATTGTACTTGGAAATAATTGACATCGTATCCGTGCAACAATCAGATAGATTTTCTGATATTAATAGGCTGGAGTTTCTTCAGTTAATTGATATTGACCAGTTTAATAATTTCGCGAAGAAGTTCCCGAACAGTGCCTATCAGTCGTTGGTAAAGACCTATGGACCTATGGAAATTTTGATTGCAGGAAACTTAAAAGTGAACTGTCTGGCCTGTTCACGAAGCCGGACCTTGTGAAAAATGATGCATATGACCTCTACCAATATTTGAACACCGGTGGTCTTAGAAAAGCATATCCAAAAGCAACGAAATTGATTGACCTCATTCTAACCATCCCAGCAACAAGCACTTCCGCTGAAAGAAGCTTCTCCGTCTCAAAAAAGGATACACACCTTCCAAAGAAATTCACAAGTACAGGACAGGCATGATCGAGACTGCTAATTTCTATTGTGTTGATGCTCACTAGTGTTCAATTTATTATATGCCATTTCATAATTTTCAAATGATGTTATACCAAAGTAATATCAATTATCAAGTCTTTCACTTTTATGAAATGCCATCTGTACTGCTCATGAAAGTGCTGCGGTGCGAACGACAATATACTCTCAGAAGGAAAGTGGTAACACTTTTCAAAACATCACGCGTCGCCACTGACGGGCCCTTTAATACCATTTAAGAATATGGTAACAGAATATCGAAATCTTCACTGGATTAAAATGTATTTCGGTGTAGAATCTTAGGAGAATATTTCGAAAATAACTCTGCTATAGAAAAGAATGCTTGAAGTGCGAATCAGACCAAGTTCCGACGAAAGCCGGAAGGTGTTCTGGAAAAACTGTTGGTTTGATTTATGAATTCATTGTATGTTCCCATTTTCATGCTACCTCCACATTATGTTGATATTACTTCTCTAGAAAGTAACAAAATTCAGTAAAGCGATGTTTTCATAATTACGACACGTAGGAAGATTTGAAGAAATATGCTTCACCTAACTTATTAGGAATGAGATTCGGAGCATATGAAAGCTGGCTTGTTCAAGCCTACCAGAAGGGAGGGTTCACTTTCAAAATAGAAACATTCGAGTTAAGGAACATGGTGGCAGGCAATCCATCACTGTCTGTTTCCATGTGCAGTTCTCATTTGTCGTCGCGATGAAGTTGTCCACCCTGCGGATCCAAGCGGGTCTTGTGCGTTTTCTTCCCCTTCTCCCTCATCTCCGTTGCCACTGAACTAATCTGCTCTGCCAGACTTCTTCTCGCGATACTTATCTTAGAAGTTCTCCGTCTTCGTTTACGCTGTGTCTGGGTGTTCCTTGAGCATATTGTAGACTGAATGTGACGGACGTCAGATTATTTTTGTAGCATGGGATTATCTGCAACAAAAGAATTCAATTCACTGTCCATCCGGGATGTATTCCCCTTGGGTACATCAACACAAACCGCCTTTGGCATCTCTGCGTAGGAAAATTCAGTGACGGTTTCGAAAGAAGAATTTCAATAAGCTAAAACAATAACTGCTCGTTTTTCTTCTAGTTACAGTACAGAGTACTTCTTTTCACGTAGGCCTGACTCGGAATCAAGGTTCGAGCTTGTTGTTTTAAGGGGTCTAACATCGAAGGTCATCGGCCCGAATCAAGGTTCGAGGTGAAATGAAAGAAATTAAAAAGTACATATAAAAATATCATTATTATTTCAGTGTTTGGGTATGATTGATTAAATAAATATCCTCGGTAACTAATCAAGATTATGAGCTTTTTATATGAAAAGGTAGCTAAGCTATGAACGGTTACTTACACAGAGTAAGAATGCTTAACTGAATATGCGACTGGAAAAACAAAAAAGAGTCCAATACTTTATAGAAATTATATGAGAAATCAAATACAAATTCCAATGTTCACACAGTGCATCTCTAGCAAGAGTACTTGCTAAACCCAAATACATTAATTACAGAAGTATTTATGGTGCATTATTAGCACATTTACAGTTCACACAGTAATTAAAAGCGAAAGGCATTTTTGACAATATACATAAGGTGAAGAGAACGGAAGAAAGTCCAAATATTTGTCTGCATAGACAGAAATGCTTAAAGTGCTAAGCAATGACCAAATTATCAAGTACTCTGTGCATTCATGTATGAAACAACGATAAGGTAAAACACGGAGCATTCTAGCAATAGAATGTTTCAGAGTCAATGAGAACGAGTGTAATCACGATTAAACATTCGTCCACTGCCGTTTTAGGTCTATGTATTAATTTTCAGTTAATCGTGTGTGTCTTTGAATATACTGTTAACTCTTATGTTCTCCAAGTTACCCATATTATTACTCGAACGTTTTAAATAATGTTTACAACACAGTATTACACTGTAACATAGCATCGGGGCAATGCCTTTACTAGGTTACCGTACATTGGTGAGTTGACACTGGTGTATTATGTGCCGACCTCAAATTTGCCGACGAACTTAGAGGCATAACTGATTGGTCCTAAGCCTTCCCTTCCCACAATTTTGGTTGTAGGATCGATCCCAACCAAGATTACTGGCATTTGGAGGGTGTTGAAGTAGGACAGTTCAATGTCGTTGGCTTCCAGAACGCCAGTGAACTCCTATGGGGCAAAATTTCAACATCTCGGCGTCTGTTAGGAACATTATAAGTTGCAGTGGTCAATAATAATAATAATAATAATAATAATAATAATAATAATAATAATAATAATAATAATAATAATAATAATAATAATAATAATCGAGTTGACCATGCATGCACGCAGGTTATTCCTCGATTTTACTGGCTAAAGAACTTTAAAATCTGACCTGGAGAGTAGCGACGGCGTTACGCCGAATTATTCATCCTTTTCCTTGCCCTAAGCCTGATTCTTTGTTGAATTTATGAACACAACTAATGAAAAGCTTTCTTCGAGCATTCCTATTCTTCTCTCCATATTCTGTAGCTGTCACTGCCCCTTTCCAATTATCACTCCTCGCTATTATCTTTCATAAACATACGTCAGCATACAGGCGACCATTTAAAGTCCGGAGTAAATAGGAAGAAGGGAGGGGATCAGACTAGGGGACGTCTGGTTGACAGCGTTATGTACGGCTCTTTTATCACCGTCACTCGGTGAACTCCGAACAACAGCTTCTGCTATGTGTTTATGAGGGAAATCCAGCCTCATGACAGGTTGTCCTGTTATATCTCCTGTTGTTGCTGTTGCTTCGTTTAAAGAACTTGGTCATAAGTCCCATGCACTTGCGAAGTGAAACCTGTCTGGCAAACTGCTCTAATTTTGAATACGTAGTTTGTGTGACATTAATTCTGTAGACGCAGGGAAATGCGTAACTCTCGAGATACAATTAGTCTTTTATTCAGGAGAGAACGTTAAACATTTAAAAACTTCCAATAAATAAGGGATTTGCAATGTGAACACACTTGATGCAAATACGTGAATGGAAGTAAATATAAACCTATAAAAATGGCATTTGTTGGAATGTGGCATTTTATTACCACCTGTCAGATAAAACACTTATGCATAATAATAATAATAATAATAATAATAATAATAATAATAATAATAATAATAATAATAATAATAATAATAGCGTGTGGCCTCCGAAGAGGCCGAATGCAGGTCTTTCGAGTTGACACCCAGGCGACCTGCGCGTCTATGAGAATGAGGCCCTACCTGTGATGAATTCTAATGCTGAAGACGGCACACACAACCAGCCCCCGAGCCATTGGAATTAACCAATTAAGGTTAAAATCCCCGACCCGGCCGGGAATAGAACCCGGGACCCTCCGGAGCAAAGGCCAGCACGCTTAACCATTTAGCCATGGAGCCGGACATAATAATAATAATAATAATAATAATAATAATAATAATAATAATAATAATAATAATAATAATAATAATAATAATAATAATAATAATAATAATAATAATATTTTACAAGTTGCATTACGTCGCACCGACATAGATAGGTCTTATGGCGACGATGGGACAGGAGACGGATATGAGTGGGAAGGAAGCGTTCGTGGCCTTAATTAAGGTACATCCCCAGCATTTGCCTGGTGTGGAATTGGAAAACCACAGAAAACCGTCTTCAGGGCTGCCGACATTGGGGTTCAAACCCACTATCTCCCGAATACTGGATACTGGCCTCACTTAAGCGACTGCAGCTATCGAGCTCGGCAATAATAATAATAATAATAATAGTAATAATAATAATAATACCTTCATTAAGGCCACGGCCGCTTCCTTCCCATTCCTAGCCCTTCCCTGTCCCATCGTCGCCATAAGACCTATCTGTGTCGGTGCGACGTAAAGCAACTAGCAATAATAATAATAATAATAATAATAATAATAATAATAATAATAATAATAATAATAATAATAATAATAATAATAATGGTTTTACTCCCCTTTAACTAATTTTACGATTGGTGAAATCCACGGGGCCAGAATTTTGTCCCGGAGGAGTTCTTTTATGTTTCAGTAATTCTACCAACACGAGCTAAGGTATTTGAGCGCCTTCATATTCCACAGGACTAAGCCAGGATCGAAGCCTCGAAGTTGAGCTCAGAAGGATAATGCTCTTCCGTCTGAGTAACTCATGGCCGGTTTCTGGAATAACAGTTACCTGTAGGTGCATAGTTGTCAGTGACAACATGGTCATATGTTTCAAATAAGTTTCCGAAACAACAGTTACCGACTTCACCACAGTTATCTGTGCAACGACTGTAGGCCTAACTGCAGCTAGTGCTATAGTTACCTCTATATTAGAATTACATGTAAGTTATTGTACGGTTTGGTCACGTAGCTATCAGCTTGCATTCGAGAGGTAGTGGGTTCGAATCCCGTTGTCGGCAGCCCTGAGGAATTTTTCCCGTGGTTTTCCATTTTCACACCAGGCATACTTCTTCTTGCTAGGGGCTTTACGTCGCGCCGACACAGATAGGTCTTATGGCGACGATGGGATAGGAAAGACCTAGGAGTTGGAAGGAAGCGGCCGTGGCCTTAATTAAGGTACAGCCTCAGCATTTGCCTGGTGTGAAAATGGGAAACCACGGAAAACCATTTTCAGGGCTGCCGATAGTGGGATTCGAACCCACTATCTCCCGGATGCAAGCTCACAGCCTCGCGCCTCTACGCGCACGGCCAACTCGCCCGGTACACCAGGCATAAGCTGGGGCTGTACCGTAAAGTCACGGTCGCTTCCTTCCCGCTCCTATCCCTTTCCCATCTCATCGTCGCTACAAGAGCTATTTGTGTCGGTGCGACGTAAAGCAGTTTGTAATAATAATAATAATAATAATAATAATAATAATAATAATAATAATAATAATAATGTTAGAACTGATATACTGAGCCACTTCAGTACTGTTTCGTACAAGGTCCTTTACTAGTTTCGTAAACATTAGTAAGTGATAATGAACTGATTATAATATATTTACAGCCATTCATTGTAGTTTTAAAGTCCTTTCTTTTCTTCTTTACGTCACGGTAAATATCCTGCGTGTATAGTACTGTAGATGTTATTACGATACTAGTTTATATTAGCGATATGGAATTATCATCTTCATCTTCCTTGTCATCTTCGAGATTCTGTGTCGTGTCTGTGTTTGGGTGCTCTACCAATACCATGAGTGTTCAGGGCTTCGAAAAATCCCTTCGAATTTCAAATGAGATACAGGTTAAGAAAACAGACAGTGATGAGGTTAGAACATCAAATTGGTCAAAATATTTGGCCTGAAACACGCCAAAACCAATCTGTAAGTTCATTAAATCAAATCCTAATTATCCTAAGATTTTCGGCATCAGGAGATTTCACAAATTCTACAGTGCGATGGCATTTACTTCCATAAATCAATGACATGTCGCCTATTGCGGAAGGTACTCCCTCAAATTTCTGCTCTACGTGATCAATTCTTATTTTTTACAAGTTACTTTACATCGCATCGACGCAGATAGGTTTTGTGAAGACGATAGTATAGGAAAGGGCTAGAAGTGGGAAGGAAGCGGCCGTGGCCTTAATTAAGGTACATCCTCAGCATTTGCCTATTGTAGAAATGAGAAACCACGGAAATCAATTTTCAGGGCTGCCGACAGTGGGGTTCGAACCCACACGAATTTATTTACATTCCAAGAAACCCAATATAAATTGCAGAAAGGAAAGAACCTTCCATACCATTTCTGGGTTTTTCTCTGCAATAGGATGCATTGATGGGGAACACGTGATGATTTAGTCCCCGTGTGGTGAAAATGAAAAACGGTACAGAAATAGAAAATCCTACTTTTCCTATAATGTTCAAGCAGTCTGCGATAAAAATCTGCACATCACGGATACTGTTGCGCGCTGGCCAGGTTCAAACCGTGACAGTACTCTATCTTCAGTGCCTCTGCACTGAATCTCAGATTTTTCGAGGAGAATTTGCAAACTATTTTTTTGCTTGCTGACAGTGCATACCAGCAGAAGAAATTAATCCTTACGCCAATTCTAAACCCTCAAAATATTGCGCAAAAACGGTAAAATTCAGCACATGTACGAACAAGAAATTGCGTTGAATGGTGCTTTGGTGTTCTTAAGAGACGTTTCTCTCTCCCGGCGTTGGGATTTCGCACTAAACGACAAACAACCTTAACAGCAGTAGTGGCAGCCTTTGATTTCCTTTTAGAAGCTGATTTTGACCTAAGGTGTGCTGGAGTCGACAAAATTTCATTCAGTACGTTTATTCGTACTTCCACGTTATCACTGGCTTCGGTCACCGATTCCCCTTGTATGATGTCATCTGTCCTAGCTGTATCAGTCACAATCTCCTCAGAGCATGACGCCTCTACTGTAGAACTCGAATCAAGCGGATTTTCTTCGGACTCAAATTCATCTTTCAGTGCAGCTGCAATCTTAAGATCTATTTCGTCAACCCCCAGTATTAGTGAACACCCAATCTGAAATTTAGGAACATTTAGCATTTAATGTTCACATGTTTACGAAATAATAAAAATCGTAGGTACCGGCATGAATTTAATATAAGCCTACTGAATAATAAATACAGATTTTTCAATGCTTTTTAATTGTATTATATCCTTTAACTGGTGACGGGAGATTACATAGACTTCCAAGAAACATAAAATATCTGGACTTTCTTAATTATAAATCTTGCAGGGAGCTGCACTTTGTTACCTTCTTGTTGGATCCTACATCTGTTTACGTTATGAGCGATTATTACATGCTGAATCAGATAAAAAGAATTATACTACTTGTATAAAATGTCAAATGTTTTTAATTGAACTCTAATTGTTAGAAGTCTCACAGACCTCATGTCACCACGTATGTTCCGAATGTCGCACGTTACTACAGTAGTTAAGGGATATATCAGTACTTACCCTGTCTTTGTTATTGTGCTTTCTTGCTTTCCTTTTCATAACGAAATACAGTTCTTTTAACTGTTCTGCCGTTTGACCTCCTGTCTGGCTGGACGAATTGAAGACTTAAGTCCACCCAAGACACATTATTCTGAGCTATCGTTACCCCATCTGCCTTCTTATTCTCTATCACATCTTTTCCTTGAAGAGCGAGGTCTATTAAGAAGTTCCTTTCGAAAGGACTGACATTTTTGGCATGTTTAAAATTATCTGACATTTCGCTTTCTGTATTGTATCGCACAAAATCTCATTCATTCACTGACTGTCCGACTCGTTGGCTGAATGGTCAGCGTACTGGCCTTCGGTTCAGAGGGTCCCCAGTTCGATTCCCGACCGAGTCGGGGAATTTAACCTTCATTGGTTAATTCCAGTGGCTCGGGGGCTGAGTGTTTGTGCTGTCTCCAACATCCCTGCAACTCACACACCACACATAACATTATCTTCCATCACAATAACACGCAGTTACCTACACATGGCAGATGCCGCCCAACCCCATCGGAGGGTCTGCTTTACAAGGGCCGCACTCGGCTAGAAATAGCCACATGGACTTCATAACTACGTTACGATTGGGATGACTGTGTACATATTTGCCAACCAATTTTCATTGTAGAAAACTTCTGCTAGTAAAAGTAACCATCAAAATCACTAAACAATTTGTGTAGAGACATCTATTAGAGAACGAGAGATACTAAACATGACGATATCTGCACTGTTTATTGCCAGGGCTTATAAATCTGGATTTAAGTTTTCGGAAACTCGTTGAAGTTAACAGCGCAATTGAAGATACAAGCGCATTTAGACAACTCTCAGGTAACTGTGGTGTACCAGAAACCAGCCATCAGCCTGGTACAATACTGGCTCATTTTTTCATTTTAAATAATTAGAAGAGGTAAAAAATATTAATTGCACATACGTAGTTTTACTGTGTTACTGATTTTATTAAGTCTTAACCATGAACAGTGTGACCGTGGCACAAAAATAAACTAGTCCAGTTCCTCATTTATCCCTCTCAGGATTTGCTGTTTTACAATACCCTCCGAACTAAATCAGGTCTGTCAGCCGTGTTCATCCTGCTGCCGTTAATATCAGTGTGGTCGTGTTGAAAGGACGTTGCGTTTTATAGAAAACCGAGTGACTGTGCGTCTGTGGTTTGTAACTGGAAACAGAGCCCAATGGAGAGGGAGTACCTATAGTACTTACATCAGACAATAATGGCATGTTGATTGAGACCTCGCAAAAATATTGTTCTATAGGTACAAGTTTAACAACACATGAAGCTATAATTATGAAAGGCAGCTAGTTCTTTCAAAGTTTGGTGAGATTAAAATTTACAAGCGACAAAAAATCTCTATTATTTTCAAATGAAAAAATGATAATGATTTTTGATAGTTTAAGAATTGGCTGACTCGTTTTGTCAGTATTTTTGCTGAATAATACCATTAAGATTAAGCAGTCACCGAGACCTACCGTCCATGTTAGTGTAACAAATAATTCATGTCCATTTTTGAGGGAAAACAGAATCAGTGAATTTATGTAGATTTACCCAACGAGTAATTTTGTTTTAGAATGAATAAACAAATCAACATGATAATGTTTACTAATTGAAAAAAATTCTATTAAGTTCTAGGCACTGCGGAAAAATAAATTGCCGAGCAAGTGGCTGCGAGGCAAATAACATAAATGTACACTTTTTCTTTCTTTCTTTCTTTCTTTCTTTCTTTCTTTCTTTCTTTCTTTCTTGCTTCATATGCTTACCCTCCAGGGTTGCCCTCGTACTCAGTGAGGGATCCCACCTCCACTGCCTCAAGGACAGTGTCCTGGAGCGTGAGACATTGGGTCGGGGTATACAACTGGAGAGGATGACCAGTACCTCAAACAGTCGGCCTCACCTGCTATACTGAACAGGGGCCTTGGTGGGGATGGGAAGATTGGAAGGGATAGACAAGGAAGAAGGAAGGAAGCTGCCGTGGACTTAAGTTAGGTACCATCCCGGAATTTGCCTGAAGGAGAAGTGGGAAACCACGGAAAACCACTTCCAAGATGGCTGATGTGGGAATCGAACCCACCTTTACTCAGTTGACCTCCCGAGGCTGAGTGGACCCCGTTCCAGCCCTCGTACCACTTTTCAAATTTTGTGGCAGAGCTGGGAATCGAACCCGGGCCTCCGGCGGTGGCAGCTAGTCACACTAACCATTACACCACAGAGGTGAACGTGTACACTTTTTACTAAATCAAAATGATTGTGTACTATTTGCGCACTTTTGACATGGTGATATCATCTAAACAAGTTTTGCTAGGAGTTAAGAAATTCCACTCAGTGGCGGGACAAGAGAAATGCTATTATTTGCCATATTATTCTAAAATAAATGGAATTGGATTTACACACTGTTACATGAATACTACTGAATCGTTAGACTCTAGATTGGGACATGCACTTTAAAATTTAGAACTTAGATTTCCGTAGAGCGAGTGGAGAAAATCCTGGAGGCTGGTTGGAAATATGAAATGCCATGCTATTTCATCTACAGAATATATTTCTCAGCCTTACCTTGCACTTTCTAATACTGTCCATCGATGAATTACTTCAAGTAGGTCTACTTGTACCTAAAGGTATAACACTACCGTTGGCTGCTCTGAAGATGGTTTTCCATTTTTCGCACCTCACAAACCCAGGACTGTATCTGAAGTCCACGGCCACTTTCTGTTCATTCCCTAGCACTTCTTTATTTTAGGGCTGTCAAAAATATGTCTGTGTTAATGTGACGTTACATACAGAGAAAAACTAAGTTTACATTATTTATTTCTTTATTTAACAACTAGTTCGCGTAAGATATACCTCATAATTGCTATTAATTAGTTCCGTTACAATCTGAAATCATTTATGTGAGAATTTCTTTGAATCACGTTTTCTTATTATTGAATTCACTTTCGATTTCGCAACGGTTCGGTGCTTCAGTTATTTTAAAACAGCGTCGACAATTAGGCAGCTTGATTTATTAGCTTTGCAGTTGACAGCTACACTTTTCCCTAACTTGACTCCGTGTCCCTAGCGAGTCCGAAGGTCTTGTAAAATAATTAGCAGCTTGATCGAGCGAACTAGCGTGATTACTTTTATTTTGCCGAGGACAAAACAAACATGCACTGCTAGTCAGATGAGGGGAACACTCTTTAAGCTGCTGTCTCCTTTCGTACCAGAAGAGAACTTAAAAATCTCATAAAGCCCCAATTAAATATTATCAATTCCTTTTTTATCTAGTGGTTTAACGTCGCTCTAACATATCAAAGCTTGTTGGTGAAGCAAGGATGGAAAAGGGCAGGATTTGAAAGGTAGCGGCAATGGTCTTTATTATAGTACAGTCCCAGTTTGTGAGTGGTGTGAAAATGGGGAGCAACGGAAAACCATAGTCGGGGCTGTAACCGGCTGGATTCGAACCCACCATCTCCCGAATGCAAACACACAGCTACGGAACCCAAACTGCGCGGCCAACTCGCTCAGCCATTTTCAATTTATAATACACTACTAATGTCTGTCTGTTAGGTCATCAGCCCAGAGGCTGGTTGGATCCTCAAATAGCATCACCAAAGGCTATGTAGTTATAGGGAAACCACAAAAACCAATGGCAGTACCAAAATGAGGCGTACTAGGCAAGATGAGGAGTGAGGTAGTTTGCCATTGCTTTCCTCACTGAACCAGACAGTGCTATTGTAGCACAACTAACCCTATGAGCAACACCTTTCATGACACTCAGACACACTGGTTGTGCTCTGAATGTCATTAATCAGCACCACCCATACCCCAGCAGCTTCCATATTGTCACAGCCATGGACGAGACTGGGACTTCAGTGGAAGCTACACTTTGCTCTGGCCTGTGCCAAGAGATGGATGCAAAAGTACTGTGTCCACCAAGAAATGACAGCAGGCAGTACACTACTAATATATATATTTAAGTATTCCCTAAACATAGCATGACGAATGCATCCTCATTTATATTACTTTTTTTGTTTGTAGCGTTGTAGCGTCACACCAGCACCGGTTTATGGCAACGGTGGGATGAGGGAGTACTAGGACTGAGAAGGTAGCGGCTTTGGCCGTAATTATCTTAAGGTAAAGCTCCGACACATGGCTGGTATTAAAATGAGAAACTACGAATAACCATCTTCAGAGCTGCGAATAAGTGACGCTTGAACTCAGAAATGCAGAATACGAAGAGACGCATGATCAGTGCGACTAATCTTCTCGGCTGTTGCTCTTGGCCTTCTAGACGGTAAGATAGCTCCTCAGTTGTTCTCGCATAGGATGACGACCTCGAACCAGACCTCATATGCAGGTAAAAATTCCTGACTTATCCAGGAAACGAACCTGGGGCTTCCTGGTAAAAGTCAAGTTCAATACTCCTAGAATATAAAAGCGGCTTCAAGCTCACACTGCCGTACTTTCCTATCATGAAGGCTTTCCTGTAAACAAAATAAGTTAATTCTACAGAAAAGGTAATTCGTGTTACATGTCGGAGTTAAGGCCGGTGACCTCGATTTATAGCCTAATAATAATTTTAAACAATAATCAACAACATATCGTGGAGTAAGCTACCAATCTCTGCATTCGCCATTAACAACACAATAGTAGTACTGGCATGGTTACAAGATGTTGCTGTGAGTTAAGTAGAAACTTATATTTTATCGACATATTTAAACAGTATTTAATTCGTTTCAATGTCGGTGGTTCTTTCTGTGTAACTGCACTTGTAAATTTCCTCGAACGATATAGTTTGAAATAAAATAAAAAATGCATGTGAGGAATATATCATTTTCATGATAATATACTGATAATTTTCAATAAGTGCACTTTTTTCCATTGTAGTCATATTGCAGGAATGAACTCCAAAATTGCTGATTTAAAAAATAGTAGGTCCGCCTCTGTGGTGTAGTGGTTAGCGTGATTAGCTGCCACCCCCGGAGGCCCGGGTTCGATTCCCGGCTCTGCCACGAAATTTGAAAAGTGGTACGAGGGCTGAAACGGGGTCCACTCAGCCTCGGGAGGTCAACTGAGTAGAGATGGGTTCGATTCCCACCTCAGCCAAACTGGAAGTGGTTTTCCGTGGTTTCCCACTTCTCCTCCAGGCGAATGCCGGGATGGTACCTAAATTAAGGCCACGGCCGCTTCCTTCCCTCTTCCTTGCCTATCCCTTCCAATCTTCCCATCCATCAACAAGGCCCCTGTTCAGCATAGCAGGTGAGGCCGCCTGAGCGAGGTACTGGTCATACTCCCCAGTTGTATCCCCGACCAAGAGTCTGAAGCTGGAGGACACTGCCCTTGAGGCGGTAGAGGTGGGATCCCTCGCTAAGTCCGAGGGAAAAACCGAACCTGGAGGGTAAACAGATGATGATGACGATGAAAAATTAGTAGCCATTGTTGATTATTTTATTGCTTCCTTGACTTACAAGGCTGCTACAGACAATGCTTACCAAAGACACAGAGCACATAAAAGAAAATGCGGAAAGTTAAAATAAAATTTAAAATGTATTCCGAAACACATTCCGCTGAATCTCTTAGAACGGAGTGATTTGCAAAAGCAAACCTCCTGAAATGACTGATATAACTGTGTCAGCATTCACATTAAAATAAATGTCAGTAAAATGTAATCTAAGGTTTATGAAACGGAAATATTTGTTAATAAAACATTAAGTGAATGTATGTTGAATAATACCTCTGTGCCAGAATTAATTCACATTGTCTGACAGATTAATACTTGTTGGTCTAAGATATTTCTCTTTCTCGCAGTATTTTATATTACAGTGCTTTTATGAATTTAAATTATGTAAGTAAAAACGATGTAAGTTAAATTCCCCCAGTCCTTTTTCAGGTATGAAAAAAATAAGCCTTACAAGAATACACAACACGTGCTGGCAGGACTGACTCAGTTGATTTCCTGACAATATTGTTCTCTGAGCTTCGGAGCAGTCGTAAAGTCGCGTCGTTCATTGCGTTAATCTCTAACGTGAAAGACGTGGAGTGAAGCTATACAAAGCAGGGAAAGAGAACGCATTGTCTTTGGGAAATTTAGGCCACACGAGGGAGTTTCTATGACCGAATATTTTTTAGCCCACGTTATGATTTGTAAAAACGTAGACGGGATGTCAGCGGAGAGAGATATTGTGAAGTTATTACTAAGACATTTTCCCAACAAAATCCGCGAAGCTAGCTGTATGCAACAGATAGAGTCTATTCAGGGAATGGAAAGATTGCTAGCAAGTTTCGATGCGTTAGGAAATAGTAATAGTACACGAGAGCACACAAACTATCAGACACCACCCAGAAGACAAGAACACAATCACCGTGGTCAGTTTCAACCGAGACAACAACCTGTAGGTAATCAGTCAAACCAGCAAAATAGGAATGTTCAGAGGGAACGCAATTTAGAGGAAGGTACAAGCCGAAATCAGGATACAAGGAGACACAGTAATTTAAACTGACAGTAGACGGTAATGAGAGATCAGATTATCAGTATTCAGTACATGTTGCGAGAAATTGTGTAATGACGCACATGGATTATGATCTCGATGTTAGAGATGAGTTATTACGGGAGGTGGAAGTGAATCAAGTCGAAGTTCTTAGTAAAAGTGAGAACCCCGTTGTTACGATCGTTCTATGGAGGGCGCAGTATCAGGCTTTATTGGATTCAGGCAGTCAAAGATCATGTGTAAGTTTGAAGTGGTATGAGGACAGAAAGAAGGAGAATATTGAGATTGAAGAAATGCCTGTGAAATCCACATATATCGTCACTGCTGTAGGTAAAAGATCCAAGCAAATATGTAAACAAGTTGCCATACCTATTTGTATTAACGGGAAGTCGAAAATTCAGATATGTCTTGTTATTCCGAATCTTATATTTGATGTTATCTTGGGATCTGACTGGCTAAGTTTATACTCAGCTCGGCTAGATTACAATGAGACGATCGTATATTTAAGGTGGGATAATGAGGATGTTAAAGTCACGTGGGATGCCGAAGTTCAGACGAAAGTGGAGGTTTGTAACATGTAGTGTGTTAATGAGGTGTTTCAAAAGATGAAGAAGAGAGAGCGAATTTTAAGTTGTGTGAAGTGTGGTTAGAGGAGAACCACGATGATGCTTTGAGAGAAGCCGTAGATAGTAGCAATTTGGAAGAAGGTCAGAGGGACTGATTGTTGTATGTGTTGAGAGAACACAAGGAAGTATTTTCATCGAAACCTGGCAAAACACATGTGTATGAACACTCATTTTCAGTGCTGGATAAAAGTATATTCGCTGGACCGAGATATCCGATACCACATAAATATGCTAAAGCGGTACACAATCAAATTGAAGCTATGTTGGAGGATGGTATTATTGAAGTTTCGAGTAGTCAGTGTGTCAATCCTTTATTGGTTGTGCCTAAGAACGACGGTTCTGTCCGTGTGTGTATTGATGGGAGGGAGATGAACAGACGTATTGGTGCTGATCAATTAAAATCGTTAACTGTAGAGGAGCTGATACAGGATTTTCAAGGGAAAGTTTGGTTTTCTACTGTTGATTTACGTAGTAGTTTCTGGCAGATTCCGTTAAGGGAGGAAGATAGACCTTTAACAGCTTTCAGTCACAAGAGTAATCTGTATCAATTCTGTCGTGTCCCATATGGTACTCGTACTAGTCCTTCTGCTTTAATTCGTGCTTGGAATATTACTCTGGGGAACGAAGCCGACCACTATGCCACTATTTATATTGATGATTTAGTAATTTCGTCTTGCAGTCTTGAAGAGCATTTAGAACATCTCGACAGGGTATTTACCAAGTTAGAACAGGCAGGTTTCACTCTTTAACTGGAGAAATGCATTTTTTGTCAGTCCGAAGTCATCTTTTTAGGACACCGTGTATCTGCAGTAGGTGTGACTCCAGAAAGCACGAGAATAGAGAAAATATTGAATGCAAAAAGGCCCAGGAATATAAAAGAATTGAGATCATACATTGGAGTATGTAACTTTTTTAGAAGATTTGTTTTAAGATTTTCCTACTTATTAGAGCCGTTTAGAGATTTGCTGAAAGCTGGCACTAAGTGGAAGTGGGCAGAATACCATGAGAAGGCATTTGAAGAGCTAAAAGATGGTTTTAGGAAAGCTGTGATTCTGAAATATCCTAGAGGAGATAAGAAGTATGTTATAATGACTGATGCATCACATTGTGGCATTGCTGGAGTTCTATGTCAGGAGGATGATGAGAACAACTTAGGGATTGTTTCGTTGGCTTCGAGAGGGCTTAGTGCAGCTGAGAAACGCTATACGATTACTGAATTAGAGTTCTTAGCGATTATTTATTCTCTAAGTAAGTTCAGGATGTACGTGTTGGGTACAAAATTTCAGATCTGGACTGACCATCATGCGCTATCTTTTATTTCTACTTGCAAATTGTCATTTAACAGGGTCATTTAACCGAGATTTGTGTAATGAAGGTAGTGTTATTAAGACCCAGGAAGGAATTTTAATCTGTGCATGTCTTCATAAAGACAATAAGGAAGCCTTGAATAAATTAAAGAAGATGTGTTTTGAACAATCTCAGGATAATGAGTGTAAATATGTGATAAGAGAACTTGAGAACGGAGATCAGGAAAGTGTGAAGAAAGGTAGACACACCTATAGAATGGTTGATCAATTTTTAACGAAGAATTGTGGTGACGATCGTTGGCGTATATGTGTACCTAAGTCTTTGAGAACGGAATTAATTTGGTTCATTCATAAGGAGTTGGGACATTTTGGTGCAAGTAAAGTGTTGTATGAGATTCAGAGAAGTTTTGTATGGGATAAGATGGGAAGGGAAATTAGGAAAACTATTTCCTCTTGTGATTTATGTCAACGGAGTAAAGCTCCCAATAGGTATCTCGAAGGACCTAGGCAAGCGGTCATTACTGAGAAAACCGGTGATCTTGTTTGTATTGACTTATTTGGACCCGTAGTTCGTGGTAAATATGGCTATCAATACGTTTTTGTGGTGATTGACGCTTTTTCCAAGTTAGTCAGATTGTATCCGATGAGAAAAGCGGCAGGTCTTAGCTGCAGTAAGATTATTAGTGACAAGTATGTTCAGGAATTAGGTACGCCTAGGAGGTTATTATCTGATAGCGGATCTCAATTTACCTCGAAGAAGTGTAAGGCTGTGATGACAGAGTTAGATATCACACATGTTTTTTCCTCAATTAGGAATCCGCAAGGGAATATGTGTGAACGCACGATGAAGGAATTAGGTAGGATGTTTAGATCTTTAGTTCATGACAAGCACACTGCGTGGGTTGGTTCTTTAGCGTTGATTGAGAAATGGATTAATATAGTTCAGCATGATAGTACGAAATTCACCCCATTAGAGGTTCATTTTGGCAGCAATCCAAGGAATGAGCTGACAAAAGTACTAGGTATTACACAGGAACCTCAGCGGGACTCTCAGATATATGTCAGATTAGCGAGAGAGAATTTGATTAAAGCGGCTGAGAAGCGTAGCAGACAGCAGAAACGTCAGGTGTGAGACGAATTTCATGTAGGAGATTCTGTTCTGTTACGTGTTCCCATGCTCTCGTCCAGTGAAGAGAAGGTGACGAAGAAATTCTTTTTGTTGTAGCAGGGTCCATTCCAGATTCATTGTCGGGTTGGTCCTTGTGCATACAGATTGAAAGATGGTAATCGTGTCATGTTGGGCACTTATAATATTCGCTCTCTGAGACGATATATTTCTGCGAATTAAGTGTAATGTCTCCCAGATGTTGTTTTGACAACATTAAATGTACTTGAGTTAGAAAACGTGAATTCATGTATAGGTTGTGAACCTAGACCTGACACCATTGTAGAAGCCATGAGTAACTTGGGATATTTGTTTTGAAACTGCAGAAGGAAATTAATGCAATAATTTTCTAAGTAGTAATCGTTTTTGCAATGAAAACAAGAAATTGCTTGCGGCCATCTATGAGAGGTAAGCCACGTGTGATTACGTGTGTGTGTGGTGTATATATTATGATAACCTGGAACTGCCGAACACTTTGATGGTGAAGTGCAAAGATAGAGTTAT
The DNA here is from genome assembly GCF_040414725.1 of Anabrus simplex. Taxonomy (NCBI): domain Eukaryota; kingdom Metazoa; phylum Arthropoda; class Insecta; order Orthoptera; family Tettigoniidae; genus Anabrus; species Anabrus simplex. The sequence goes on from NC_090266.1 coordinate 236,720,965, forward strand.
TTACCTGTTGTTATGTTGTATACAGGGTGAAGCGTAATTCGCGCACTCGAGCGTCGCAGCGCGACTCCTCACATGCCAGCAATAAAAAAATGTCTCTTACAAAATTTCATCTTGCGAGTATATCCGGCAGAAAATCGACGTTGAAGAGTAGCAATCCGGCAATACTGTAACCACATGTAGGGTAACTACCTCTGTCAGCAGAAGTTAGTCGTATTGTACAGTTGGTGCAATGGGTAGAGTTTTGGGTTAGCATGCAGGAGGTCGAGTGGTCGATCCTGGGTTGAGGCGTATGTTTTTTATTTCGTAAATGTAGTCCAGGTGGTATGGTATCTGGCATCTTAATCGTCAACAGCGATTGCAGAGGGTCCTCTAGAAACCATTTGCACTTACATACTACGATCCTAGAAATGGACGAACAATCGTTTTCATTGGTCAGCTTTGAAAGGCGCCCTTTCCACGTCGTGGGCGTGATTTTATTCGCACCACTTCATCTACTAGATGTGAAACCAGTTTTCTTTTGTACCCTCCTCCAATGGTCCCATAGATTAGTACCAACTATTATTCTTGCCTCGTTCAGATCCATTACATTTCGTTAGGGCCTTACGTTACCAGTAGGCCTAGGAACGTGCTCTGCGAATAATGTCCAATCTCGGTTAAAATTTGTATGTGTTATCACCATGGTCCCAATAATTCTGCCTTTCAACACTGCGTCTGGTAACCACATGCTGTTTAGTACGTACCTCAATGCATTATTATTATTATTATTATTATTATTATTATTATTATTATTATTATTATTATTATTATTATGTAAATGTAGGATACATGTGACCTCAGAAACGGTGTCTTACTGTTTTACAGTAGGTAATGTCAGATGGAAAGCCGCCTCTGTGGTGTAGTGGTTAGCGTGATTAGCTGCCACCCCCCGGAGGTCCGCGTTCGATTCCCGGCTCAGCCACGAAATTTGAAAAGTGGTACGGGGGCTGGAACGGGGTCCACTCAGCCTCGGGAGGTCAACTGAGTAGAGGTGGGTTCGATTCCCACCTCAGCCATCCTCGAAGTGGTTTTCCGTGGTTTCCCAATTCACCTCCAGGCGAATGCCGTGATGGTACCTAACTTAAGGCCACGGCCGCTTCCTTCCCTCATCCTTGCCTATCCCTTCCAATCTTCCCATCCCCCTACAATGCCCCTGTTCACCATAGCAGGTGAGGCCGCCTGGGCGAGGTACTGGTCATACTCCCCAGTTGTATCCCCCGACCAAGAGTCTGAAGCTCCAGGACACTGCCCTTGAGGCGGTAGAGGTGGGATCCCTCGCTGAGTCCGAGGGAAAAGCCGAACCTGGAGGGTAAACACATGATGATGATGATGATGATGATGATGAATGTCAGATGGAAATTAGCAAATAAAAAATGCGCCTCAACCCAGGATCGAACCATCGACCACCTACTTGCCAACCAAAAACTCTGTACCACTGCACCAACTGTACAGCACGACGTGAACGTGCTGACAGCGGTAGTTACCCTACATATGGTTACAGAGTTGCCAGATTGCTACTCTTTAACGTCCGTTTTCTACCGGATATACTCTCAAGACGAAATTTTGTAAGAAACATTTTTTTATTTCTGGCATGTGAGGAGTCGCGCTGCGACGCCCGAGTGCGCGAATTACGCTTCACCCTGTATATTATGAGTGTTGCTGACAAACTTTCGGAAGAAAATCGGCAGGAATTATTACTAATGTTATCTGGTATCGTTGAAACAGACACTCTACAGTGAGATACAAGATTTGATTATGTATGTTTTTATTAAGTGTTTGTAAGATGTAATGATGTATATATCAGCCGTTTTGTTGTAGTGTGTTATTTTCATATATGTTATATCTGTAAATAACAGGAGGGCGTATGTAACCGTCCAGGCTTCTCCAGCCCTACTAACTTAATATAATATCATTTTACGCGATATCATTTGATATCAAGTTTATCCGCCATCGGCGATTATTCGTAATAACATATTTATTCAACGTCAATCATTTGTAATCAAGACTTTTTGGAATCATATTGTATATATAATAACATCGTTTTAGTATTTAAATTATTATATTATGTAGGATAAGAATTCATTATGTTGTAAATACTGTCAATATGTTGAGACATAGTTGTTTTCATTTCATCTCATATTTGTGTATACGGAGGGTTATTCTTGAAGCTTGGGATTTTGCGTGAGTCATGGGTTTATCGTATGACCAAGGCTAGTAAACAGCGACCCGTGCGCGAGGCTTGCAAGCTGGTCAGCTATATCATCGCCACGCCTTCTGGACTTGTCGAGGAAGAAGAGAAAGGGAGTTGATGCTTCGATCTATCGAATCAGATATTTCGTTGTATATGAGTTTTGAGATTGAACTATTACCAAGAGTGGGGGTGAGCCCGGATATATACTGATTCTCAACACGAGAACGGGACCTTACAACCTTACAACCGTACAACCTTACAACATTACAACCGTACATCCTTACAACCTTACAACCTAACTACGGATACTCCATCACTAGTAATTCTACTGTGATCATCTACTTTGTACGACGTGATTTGATTTTTGATACAGTGTGTGGTCGCTCTGCGACATAGTTATTTTTGTACAATGTGTTGTCGCTTCGATACAGTACTTAGATGCGGTAATGTTATCGGATCTACGTGAAACGAAACAAGCTTACGGCTTGTGTGATATTCAGTAAATATTGTGGACGAAGAACTATGTTTAGTTCAAGTTTATGGAATTTTGTTACAAGTCTGTACCGTATAAATAGTATAGCTCAGTTGGATTGAGATCTCTAGTAATATGGAAAAATTCATATCTCTGAATTTTCTCCTCTTACGATCAACGCTGATCAGTTTTTACAAGTATAGGGCCAATGTCTATTTTAAAGACTAGGCAAGCAGGGAGTGCTAGTCCAGATAGCCCGTACCATATCAGAGAAGGAAGGAAGGATGTCCATGGAGCAAAGTCTACATCGAGAAGAAGAGAACGAGTAACCACGGAAACCAGATGGCTTCAACGGAAGCTGCAATTGGTGAGCTTCAATTAGATAAAGCAAGCAATAAGTAAATTCAGTAAATTCTAAATCCCTGCACGCTTTAAGGAACTTTTCCGATTCATCTCATTTTTTTGTGTATAATAAATTCATTTGTATTTTATATTGCGTTAATTTTCTTTCTTAAGCGATACTTAATGGTTAATTATTTAAAATCCTACCCCTGTGATTTAAGTATAAGTCTCTATGCTAGTAAATATAAATTTTGGTTTACAGTTTTATTTAAAACTGTAACCATGGCGCCCAAACATTACATAGAGAAATGGGGAACCATGGAATGTTAATTGTTTCTATTTGCGTGGCAATTTGCGGGCAAGCCACAAATAGTTTATTTAATATTCATGTGTCCCAAGATAATAACTTTCATCTCCCCAAGTGTTATGAGGAGGTGGAACAGTTACAAGCTGGATAAGCACCTTTATTACGACACAAACGATATTGTGTGTCCGTAAACAGCTATTCCACAAATCAGATAGGCTATACTCTATTTTACATGCTGAAATGGTGTAATGTCTGCTTTTTCCACGTGTCTTCTGCACGTCCCTACAGTCAGATGTGCTGTTAGGACGGTTCGTCATATGCGTATTTGTGAACCAATATGTGGAGCCTTAGGATCATTCTAAGACTGAAGTGCAGAACGGCGTACTTGAAGACAACATTGTAGCTACTCTATACCAGGAATCAACGGACATTTGAATGGTCAAAAAACATACCGATACATTAAATAAGCAGTTGATTGGAGAAGAAAAGTGTCACAACATCTCTCTGTATTTGTGGAACAACGGCTTGATGCGAATGGGCCGCTCACAGGTGTTCCTAGTACCATTTGACACCACAGCTCAGGTTCATGAAAATGGTGCGTTTGACGCTTTCATGTACCGGTAGTCGTAAGGTATTGGTACCCAGACAAAAACAACGACATTTACAATAAGGTACAAAAGTTGAAAACTAGAAAAGCGGCGGGAATTGATAATATTTTTGGGGATATGCTAAAGACAATAGGGGCTGATTGGCCGAGGCGGTAAAGGCTCGGTTCGTCCGGAAGGACGTGAGTTCGAATCCCAGCCAGTAAGTCGTAAAATTTAAGAAACGAGATTTCCACTTCTGGAGGTGCACATGGCCCTGAGGATCACTCAGCCTACATCAAAAATGAGTACCAGGTTAATTCCTGCGAGCAAAGACGGCCGGGCATAGAGGTAACCACTCTACCCCATCATGTGCCGAGGTTACGGATAGTGGAAGCCTTTACCTTCCACCCCTCCAGGGGCTTTCATGGCCTGTACGTAGATGACTTTGCTTTTTTTTACTAAAGACAATGGGTTGGGATATAATA